>NC_133329.1:319806650-321154150 GCF_042186555.1 Aquarana catesbeiana
GTGAATGTTTGTATATTTATTACATGTTTTCTATGCTATATTATAGACTTTACTCTCCTGAGGAAGCGGTGAATACCGCAAAACCGGTCGAGAATTCAAGTCATTTTTGCAATTTTTGTTATTACTTGATGCAATTTATATGGTTGTATATATTGCCTTGTCCTGTATTACAACTGTATATGTTATTGTAATATATAGATATATATATCTTTTTTTAAAATGGTTTTCTATTAAAATGTAGTTTTTATCTTACCACTTTTTTCTTCTCTTCTTGTACTAATATCCAACTACCTTTAGTACCGTAATAGTCCCCTGTGCTTTTTCCTATGTGTGGGGGGTTGGGACATCTGCCGACAGAAGCAGCTAGCTGCGGCTTTCCCTACTCCCTGCCTCTCTTTGTACCCTCCCAATGTTGAGGGCATGTGGCCTGGTACGGTTCAGGAGGGGGGCGCTCTCTCATCCCCCCCTCTTTTCCTGCGGCCTGCCAGGTTGCGTGCTTGGATAAGGGTCTGGTATGGGTTTTTGGGGGGACCCCAGGCAATTTTTTTTTTAATTTTGGCGCGGGGTTCCCCTTAAAATCCATACCAGGGGTCTGGTATGGATTTTGAGGGGGACCCCCACGTCATTTTTTAACCACTTGCCTACCAGGCCAATTCTGACATTTCTCTCCTACATATAAAAATCATCATTTTTTTGCTAGAAAATTACATAGAACCCCCAAACATTATATATGTTTTTTTAAGCAAAGACCCTAGAGAATACAATGGCGGTTATTGCAACTTTTTATCTCACACAGTATTTGCGCAGGAATTTTTCGAACGCGTTTTTTTTGGGGAAAAAAACAGTTTTGTGTTTAAAAAAAAAAAAAAAACAGTAAAGTTAGCCCAATGTTTTTGCATATTGTGAAAGATGAAGTTATGCCAAGTAAATAGATACCTAACATGTCACGCTTCAAAATTGCACACGCTCGCGGAATGGCGCCAATGTTCGGTACTTAAAATCCCCATAGGCGACGCTTGAAATTTTTTTATTGGTTACATGTTTTGAGTTACAGAGGAGGTCTAGGGACAAAATGATTGCTCTCCCTCTAACGTTCGCAAGGATACCTCACATGTATGGTTTGAACACCGTTTTCATATGTGGGCGGGACTTACGTATGCGTTCGCTTCTGCGTACGAGCACACGGGGACAGCGGCGCTTTAAAAAATTTTTTTTGTTTTTTATTGTTAATTATATTTTCTTTTTTTTATTTTGACACTTTTTTGAAACAAAAAAAGATTTAATCACTTTTATTCCTATTACAAGGAATGTAAACATCCCTTGTAATAGGAATATGACATGACAGGTCCTCTTAATAGTGAGATATGGGGTCAATAAGACCCCACATCTCACCACTAGCCTGGGAAGCCTGAAATAAAAAAATAAAAATAAAACTATCACCGCTTCCCAGCCGAAGCGGCGCCGTTTTTTTGAATGGAGAGGCCGGGAGTGATGTCATAACATCGAGCCCGGCCTCCGACGATCATAGAGACTCCGGTGACCATCTGGTCCGCCGGAAATCTCTATGATCTACATCCGGCGCCGGAGGATCCGCTCTCCGCCTCACCGATCGTAACGGTGAGTCAGAACAAGCACCGGAGGGCGGCGGGGACGTGTGGAAAACAATTTCACACAGTGTTGTAGTAAGGGACAGGAGCCACATTGGGGCAGGAATTATATTAGCTCTGTAGGGGCAAGCCCAAAGGTAGTTAACCCCATGCTATCTTGTGCCAGCAAAGCTTGTGTATGACAACAGCACCAACCTGATGTCCACCCTTCGGCAGGGAAAGTTCACATACATGCCTGGTACACTTCCCCAATCTAATGGTGCAGTACTTCCTGACAAGGTACCCTTAAAAGATGTTTTGAGGTAGGTCAGAAGAGTTTGTAGCCTTTTCGGGTGGTCGTTCTCAGCCAGTTTGCGGCTAGGTGAATTTCAGCAGGAAATCCATCTGTCCGTGCACTGCCTGATATGTGACGTGCCTGATATGTAAATAGAACTCTACCTTGGACATACAGCAGGGACTGTCAATGAGCTCTGACAATGCAGACAGACATCAGCATCACAATTCCTGTGGTTTTCCTGCTGGAGCAGAAACTGGGTGGCATTTTGGTTGTCAGTGTACTATCTAACAAATAATATGAATCGGAGCCTGTTGTTGTTGAAAGGAGAAGCAGAGGTTGGGGTGGCTGCCTCAGTGAGGTGTTCAAAACATTTTTCTCTACTCAGCACCCAGGGCTGTACAATGCCAGCATCTGTCAGCAGTGGCTACATCGTATGGTGGGAGAGTACATGGGATCAAGGGCCGATGTTGACCCCTTCCAATGGACAACCTCCTTGATTATTGGATACCAAGGATGGACCATTGACTAGAGCTTTCCCAGCATGTAATTGAGCTGCCTGTACTGCCCTGCATGTGTATTCTGTCTGTCCTTGGACCCAGTCGACATTTGTTAAAATGACTGCAAAACACACACAAAAGAAGGTGCACCAGCCTAGTGCATTATCCACCAGCATATTTTTTTCAAATAGCCCACTAGTTCTTGACTTGGCAGGCTCCAGAATAGATGGACCTCACCAAGATCCTGATAGGCTGACGTGTTTCAAAGGTTATACCTTCTTCATCAGAGCTTTTTGTTCATGTTTTGTAGTGGTTCCAGGTCCACCCCAGTCCCAGAGTGCAGTAAGGCTTGAAGTTATTTCCCTGTGACGTGGAGTTTGCTCCTATACCTATACCAGGCTATCACACTTATGCGCAAGAGATTATCTTTTTTTGTGTATTTGCTAAAATGAACCAGTCCTGGATCAGCAACAACTACTAGTCCCCTGCTGCAGATGCTGCAGATTAAATTAAATAGAGGTTCTGCAATCCAAAGTATTAATTTTCTTTACAGCCTAAGCCTCTTCTTTAATTGCTGCAGGCCATAAATAAATCCCCCTTCTGCCACCATTGCCATCTCCTGCTACCATAAGCACACCCAGCCACCATTAACACATCCTTCTACCACTAGTGGCCTGGCATTCATACTGGGCCCATTGCTGTTGTTTGTTGCAACAGCACTTTTAGTATCACATACCTGGTAGAAGCTAAGTAGCTGAGCAGGCTCCTTTTGCACATCCTGCCCAACACTACTGAAGGCAAGTTCAGAGAGTGGAAGGGCACAGAGTTGCATGAGTAGAGATAGGAAGGCCTGGAAATAAACAAAAAGATTGGGAAAAAATGTTTTCTTTTTGATTTTTTTTGCAAAGCCGTTGTTTGTTTTTTCCCAGAAAAACTTGAAAAAACAAAAAAAGTGTGGAATATATTCTTTATAATGAATGTGTCTATGACATGGCATTCAAACTATAAAACATGAAGACCTAATGAAAGATTTCTGAGACTCTGTGTAAAGTCTTAAATTATTGTCTGATTAAATTAGTTTATCTTTTTTAACCTTTAAATGATTCATTTTAATGTTCTCTACCATTACAGCATAATGTTTACCTATAGTCTGGTCAGTAAATTGGTATTGTGAGAAGAAATATTGTTTTCCAAATGATACAAGGATGACAAAACACATCCTTGCATGCCCGAGGTGCCATAAAGTCATTAAAAAATACTTTATGAAATTAAATGAGGACTATACTGAAAGTGCAAGTAGATTTTCCCCTTCAGGGTTCTGATTCCAGAAAGACTCTTTCTGCTGCTTCTGAATCATCACAACGTGTTTCTTCACCAGCAGTTTCAAGTAAGGAAGTGTTGCAAACCACTGGCTCACAAAAATACACAATATCCTCATTTATAGATTACATGACACCTGAAATCAGAAGAACATTGATTCCTTGCAAGGGCAATATATGCTTCTAGATCACCATTGTCAATAACTGAAAATATTTTAATTTAAATGAGGGAAATTAGGTAGTTACCTGGTCTTATGTATAGTTGAAATGCTCTTAACACATGCAGTACAGTCTTTGTTATTCCATTTGTAATAAAAAATAACATTTTAATTATTTACTGAAAAAGCTGTACTTTTTTTCAAGCATAATAGTTTTATATACACTGCATTTCACATTCCCAGTGTAACAAAATGAATTTCACTTTTTTTTTTGCTGAAAATTCAACCTTGCTTACACTTAAGTTGGCACACTAAATTTTTTTGCAGCTGTTTCACAGTTGCAAAGAAATAAAAAATTTTGGCCAACTAGTATCCTGTGCTCTGCATAAATATTGCATACAGTTAGGTTTCAACACCACTAACATCACAAACCTAACTTTTCCACAATTGTTTCACAGTTGGGAAGAATTTATATTTATTTGGCCAGGTAACATTCTGTGCTCTGCATGAATATTTCTGTAGGTGTTTTAGCACCATTAACTCCTCAAATCCAATTTGGTCTCAGCTATTTTACTGTTGCAAAGAATTTAAATATTTGGGTAGGTGACATCCTGTGCTCTGAAAGAATATTTATTGCTTGCTTTACGCTGTGCTGGCACCAATAATACTGAAAACCCAATTTTTAAACAGAAGTTCCCAAGGATATCATTTTTTACATATTTTTTCTGGATAAATAAGAAGAGATTTAGTGCAGCACTTCAGTGCCCATATAATATAGTATCTCAATGCTTATTTTGGCAGAAATATGACTTCTCCCTGCTTCTGAAATGTATTTGGATTATAAAAGATATGATTCAGTTTATCAAATCTGTTTCATTTTATATAATATTTGTGCAACCACATTTTAATTTTTTATTTCTGCCTGATAAATGCATCCCCTTGCCTTCCAAACTGCCTATTGAAAAGGAAGAGTTTCTGTACCTCAAATATATATAGTGTTTATGCTCTCTGCCGCTAAAACCCTATCACATCCTAAATAAAAAAAAGTAATCAGTTCAGCAAATAATTCAATTTAATTTAAAGGATAAGTTCATCTTTGGGAACATGTTCCACCCGTTTTTAGAGTGGAACATGTAACATGTTTCCAATGCTGCAGCTGCTGCTCGATCCCTCCCTTCCCTGTGACAGCAGTACGGGGAGAAGTTCCTCAAACTAGCTGTCACTTTTTGAAATCAGCTAGGCCGTGCGGGGCTCCACCCACATGGCTGCATCATTCATTCACACAGCTCTGTGTGTGAATGAACTACAAGCTCCGACATCCTTTTCGGCTGTTGGCTTGTAGTTCCCATTGAACTACCATGGCGCTGTGGAGTGCTGTGGTATTTAATTAATTCTTCCGTCAGTGTATCTACTTGTCCATACGAAATGCTGATCACTGGTACAATGCTTTACAGGCTCCAAAATAAATAAATGCACATTGTTTTACCTGCAAAAAAAATCTGCATTTATTTTTTTATTTTTAAAAAGTGAAGTTATCCTTTAGATATTGCTTTTTCTAACAATACAGTTTCACTTAGAATTTATGGGTAAAATTTGTCTACTCCCGACCTTGTAAATTGTCTCCCATGGAAAAGGATAGGATTCTGTTAACAACTCTTAAACAACTCTTTACAAATTACATTTGGCATCTTAAAAAAATACACTTTCATTTCTTTTTTTTAACACTGAAATACTACTCCCTGCCTCCAAGAATACCTCCTAGATAAATGGATGAGATTTTTTTTAACTTATGCATATGATTTTCATATAGTGTCTTTCTAGAAAATACATTTGTTATTCATATTTCTGGCTCTACGAAGAAGCTGACTCTCTGCTTCCAAATGTGCCTCCTATTAAAAGGATGATAATCTGTTCTGCAAACCAGTGTCTGAAAAAATGCATTTCAAGAAATATTTATGTCTGAAATAGGCCTAATCTATGTCTCATAATTTCTTTCTATTAATAATAGTGAGATTCTCTGCAGCAAACCTGTACAATTTTTACAATATGTCTATGCAAATATATATACTAATGAATCGGCCTGATCTCTTCCTCAGAAATAGTAGCCTATCCAAATAGGCTTAAAAAAGTGTACTTGAAATCACATTAGGTTTTAAATTTCAGTTAAAATCTGGTGCCATTCTGTTAACATGTACTCTCTTGATTCATTTTTGGAAAAAATAAAAAGGAAATTAATGCTTTCTTCTAGCTGCAATCTACTTGCTCTCTCTGTCAGAAAAAGCAGATTACAAGTTTAGTGGCAAATTTGTCAAATTTTTCTTTATCCAGTCTGTGAAATAGTATGCCGTCCCTTCAGAGCGCATGCGCCGGTGATGTCACCGGCTGCATGCTGTGTGAATATCTCCTAAACAGTGCATGTTTAGGTGATATTCACTTTACCTACAGGTGAGCCTTATTATAGGTTTACCTGTAGTTACAAGTTAAAAAGCGGACTTCCATTTTAACACAAAAAGACACAAATGTTTGAAATTTCCAGATGTATTATGTCAGCTCAAATGCTTAGAAATTGCAGCCTGACCATACAGGTTTATGGTTATTGTGCAAGCCTGTAAATTTTTTCTATCCTAACAAATAAAACCCTATTTTTATATATCTACATATGATATATGCCCAGTTAGGTGCCCAGAAATTGCAACCTGCCCATACAGCTTAAGATCTGTAATAGGTTTTTCTTTACAACATACCTGTTCAATCCCTAAGATGTGGGATCTTTTTAAGAAAGGCTTATTATCTGTTGTGTTAAACTGCAAAATTTTTCTATCTTCAGGCTCTAAATCAAAACACACATTTTTCATTTTCAGGAGCCATATGTCCGCTCAATCACTTAGAAATTGCAGCCTGTCCGTACAGGCTTAAAATCTGTAGTGCAAGTCTGTAACATTTTCCCTTCCCTGGCCTGCCAGAATTCATTCTAGAATAAAGGTCTGGTGTGAATTTTTTGCAGGGGCATCATGCGTTTGTTCTTGATTTCTGCAAGGGGTTCCACCTTAAAATCCGTACCCGAAGGGTCTGTTATAGAATTATTGGGTGGCTTATACTGCTTTTTTTGCATTGGGTCCCACTAAAATTCATGCCAGACTTGAAGGGCCTGATATAAATTATGGGTGAATGCCCATACATTTTTTTACACTATCACATGCTCCTTGCTTACATGGCCAAGTATTCTCAGCAGTGACTGCACCCATCATAAATTCTTAACAATCATTGACAGAAGGAAGCTGTCAGGTATAATCACGGTAGTAATAGTGCTATTATATATGATATTTGGTTCCCGCTGAATGGGTAAATGTTCAAGTGTTCGTTCAAATGCACTAACAGCCAAGACCAAGCCAAACTTTATGACCTTAGGCTTAAGATCTGTGGTGCATTTTTCTTCAGTTTTCAAAAAAATATTTATTTTTTATTTCCATGTGTGCTGAAATTTTTCTGTAATTTATTTATCCTGCCATGTCTATCCATCTTCCATTGTGGCTTTGTAAAACACTTACTTGGTGTTCAGCATATCTGAATCTGTGAAATATGTATGGTTCTTGACTGTGACAAAATGAACTGATTTTTTTCAGAATAAGAAATGCCTTAATTCTTCCTTTAATATAGTGTGTTGGATAGGTGCAACATGGTATGGTAGGCAGTAAACACTCAGAGTCCTATTCTGCAAGGAACTTTTATTGCAACAACAGGTTAACAGCACAAACCCATCCAGTACCACTTACAACTTGGCAGCAGATTGACGGTGGACAGAAGACCAAGGGATGCCAACAGTGTCTGCCACTAGGAGTGAAGTGCAGCCTGGATGGTCCAACCCAAAAGGGAAGCTTCCAGAAGAGGTAGACATAGTTCCTGTTATCTCTCTACTCCACCAGAACCTCTTTCCCTACTGCTGTCACTGTCCCTGTTAGACAGGGAACCAGTCCCTAACCTGTCCACTCACATAAAAGCGGGCCAAGCCCAGAAGCCAGGGTCTTAAATAGACTCTGCCTGACCTAAGATGGCCACCAGAGTCACATGGGGCACCAGCATCCAATCGGATAGCTGCCCCCCCGGTGACAGAGAAAACCATAGAGGAACCAAGTTCCTTTCAACTACCTCTTCGATCTGAATTGCTGCTGCGAACAAGTGCCACCTGCAGTGAGAAATATAGCCTGCACCTACCTACAAGCTGCCATGTACAAATGTTTGCATAATGTGCAGCGAATTTAAAATTTATGGCTGCTGTCTTTAAAATAAGATACTCTGTTATTTGTTGAAAACAATTGACTTATCTCTCCATCGTACATTGCTGACCTGAGCACCCTTAAACTGCTTGCATATTTTCCATCCACGCTGCCATATTTTTGGCTGTTGTCTGTGAAACATGGCACTGTAATTTTTGTAGTTCACCTTAACAACTGCCTCATTTCTGGAGTGTGATTTTGTGGTTTTGAGGTGTTAAAGTGTGATACTGAAAATCAAAGCTAAGTTATGTGACTTGTTCTGAAACTGTTTGGCAATTTGTATGAATTCTAAATGCATTCGCTTTTTATTTCAATGTATGCTTTGCAATAGACTTTTTGCTATATTGTTCCTGCTATTACCAGTACTTGGTTACAATCACTGCTACACCAAACAAATGTCTTTGAAATAATTATCTAATAAGGCCTTTTTTTATAAATTAACCATATTCGGTTTGTGCGTAAGCCAATGATTTTTTGTAAAAGTAAAACTAAAGCGGGGTTCCACCCATTTAAAAGTCAGCAGCTACAAAAAGGGTAACTGCTTACTTTTAATAAACAGCCACTCACCTGTCCCACAGTCCAACGATGCAGGCGCCCGAAGCCTCGGTTGTCTCCCCCTCCTCTCTGCGGCACCAGCGTTGCAAGTGTGGGCGCCCGGCTGTGAATTCACAGCCAGGCGCACACTGTGCATGCGCAAGCCGTGCTGCACATTATGAATGGCCGGGCAATCTTCTGGGACCTGTGATGTGTCCCAGAAGATTCCTGGGAGGGAGAGGTGAACTTCCGCTCGGTGTCAGGAGAGGAAGTGGGAGCTGGGTACCTGTGAAAACTAGGTACACGCTCCCCCCCCCCAAAAAAAATGACATGCCCAATTTGGCATGTCAGAGGGTCACAAGTACCTAAAGCAGAAGTTCCACTTTTGGGTGGAACTCCGCTTTAACTATTACACATGCAATTTATGTTTGTATGGTGGCGATGGTGCTGTCCCTGTCAGTTGTATTGTTCTATGAAATCACGTAAAGCTTTAAAGTGTATTTCCACCTACATTATATTAGTTACATGTTTCTTTTGACATTGCATAACTTCTAAAAGGTAAGAAATGTTTAAAAAAAATGTAGGTATATTCCACTACATGGAGGAGGTGAGCAGCCTTAAAGGCTTTATCTCTAACTGCTACTCGATGCTACTCAGGATATTCCTGACAGAGTTTCCCCTAAAGATGATGGCTAAGTGGGAGAATGACGTGGGCACCCTCAAGGGAGAGAAGTGGGAAGAGGCGTTTCAGGCAGTACGAATGGCATCTCTAAATGTAGCACAGCGACTATCCCAGTTGTACATTATACTAATGATACACTACACGCCTGCCAAGCTGGCCAGAATGGGGGCAAGATCTAACTCGGAGTGCCCAAGATGCGCAAGAGATCATGGGGATTTGATCCACATACTATGGCGCTGCCCCAAGCTACATTTGTATTGGACAGGGGTCCTGAATACCATTAACAATGCCTTTTCCGTTTCCATCCCGACTGACCCCAAACCATGCCTCCTGGGAATTCTAGATGACCTCCCTCTGGAGGAAAACTTCAAACCACCCATTGCAAGAGCCCTGTTCCAGGCACGCCTGCTCATTCTCCATAGGTGGAAGGTGTCTGAGCCCCCTACGACTAGAGAATGAATAGGACAGATGGGCGACACCCTACGGTTGGAAAAGCATATATTCCAGGGGACGTCCGGACAAATTTGATGCTCAGTGGTCACCTTGGCTGAGCTTGCCGGGCCTAGCCCCGGTGGACCTTATTCTATGCTGGGTTGCTAGATCATAAAAGGTACCACATAAGGTCTTGGCGATGGGCCAAGATGAGAGCAGCGGGCCTAGAGGTGTAGAGGCTACATTAATTACACAGGTGTGTACTCACACAGGGCTCCCATTTTGGAGACAGAGTTCCATCCAGGGGACAGGAGGCTTCATCCAGGGGTCAGGGGTGCCCCAACACAGGAGTAAAAAAAAAAATGGTGTAGGGTTCCCCTTAAAATCCATACCAGGCCCTTCAGGTCTGGTATGGATATTAAGGGGAACCCTGTGGCAAAATCTAAAAGAAAATGGTGTGGGAGTCCCCCCCAAAACCCATACCAGGCCCTTCAGGTCTGGTATGGATATTAAGGGGAACCCTGTGGCAAAATTTAAAAGAAAATGGTGTGGGAGTCCCCCCCAAAAGCCATACCAGGCCCTTCAGGTCTGGTATAGATTTTAAGGGGAACCCCGCGCCAAAATAAAAACAATGGCGTGGGGGTCACCCCAAAATCCATACTAAACCCTTATCCGAGCACACAACCTGGCAAGCCGCAGGAAAAGGGGGGACGAGAGAACACCCCCCCCATCCTGAACCATACCAGACCACATGCCCTCAACATGGTCCCCCCAAAGCACCTTGTCATGTTGATGGGGACAAGGGTCTCTACCCCACAACCCTTGCCCAGTGGAACTCTTTGGATGCCAAATAACACACCATATTTGGAGGTCAAATGGCACTGCACATCACACCAAAAACACCATACCAATAGTGAAGTTTGGAGGGGGGAACATCATGGTGTGGGACTGTTTTTCAACATACTGTACTGGCAAACTTCATGTCATTGAAGGAAGGATGAATGGAAAAATGTACCAAGACATTCTTTATAAAAATCTGCTGCCATCTACCAGGATGAAGAAGATGAAACGAGGGTGGATATTTCATCAAGACTATGATCCCAAACACAAAGCCAATGAAACTCTTAATTGGTTTCAAAGAAAGAAAATAAAGCTGCTAGAATGGCCCAGCCAATCACCTGATTTGAATGCAATAGAAAGTCTATGGAAAGAACCAGAGATCAGAGTTCATAGAAGTGGCCCACGAAACCTTCAAGATTTGGAGACTGTTTGTGTGGAAGAATGGGCCAAAATCACACCTGAGCAATGCATGCGACTAGTTTCTCCATACAAGAGGCGTCTTGAAGCTGTCATTACCAACAAAGGATTTTGTACGAAGTATTAAATACATTTCAATTAGCGTGTGTTCAATACTTTTTCTCTGAGTCATTCCATTTTATTACACATACCTTAGTTTCTGAACGTATTTGTTTTGGTTATTTTCTATGTATGTATTGCATGGGTTGTTACCAACAGGTGAAAATTTCATGTCAATAGCACCTTTAGAAATATATTTACCTAGAAAAATGGAAAAATGGTGATGTGTTCAATACTTATTTTACCTGCTATCTATGTATGTATGTATATATATATATATATATATATATATATATATATATATATATATATATATATATATATATATACACAGTATATACACACACATACACAGTTAAAAAAACTATGATTGAAAGAAGTGCACACCAATATCCCTTCATAATCTGGTAAAAGCTTTTAGAATAATGTACAGTCATTTTGACTGACGGAAACCTCAAGTTGGCTTTAATGGAGTTTGGTAAATCTAGGTCACTGTACAATGAACAAAAAGAAGAAAGATTAAGGGTAAAAACATCTATGATGGATCTTCAGTTATTAGAGTTCACATCAAAGTATTTTTCCTTTAATAAAATTATTCATTTAACCAGAAAATCCAATTAATAAATAAAACACCTTATGTGAAAATCAGATGTAAAACTTTAAAGCGTCATAAACCAATAAGTAATCTAACTGGAGCTCCCATTAGGACTAAAATCACATAGCAGATTTTATTACTAAATTGTTTACAGGAAAATACAAGCTTGTCATGTTCATGCAGATGGCATTGGTCTTATTGAAAAGGGATTGTTTTTTTTTTTATTCTCAGAATATTACAACTGGAACCAAATAGGGATCGAGTATGAAAATATTTATTAGATATAAGACTTTATGGAGAAAAAAGGGGGCTCTCTATTTGTGTACAGTTTGGTTCGAAAGACCTTATGAGTGCCCAGCATTTCATATATATTCTAATAAAACCATGTTCTGGAGTGCCAGGAATGTGCTTTAGGTCCATAGAACAGTGGCTGTGTACAAAAACCCAAAGCAGCAAAGTGGTCTATTCTACAGCCCTCCCAACCAGTGCATTTCTGCTGGGTTTTCATTCTTGCTGTAAAACTTGAGGGGCGTAACATTTAGAGTATATGTAAACCCTCACCTAAAACAACCCATTCAGTTTAAAATAGAAATGAAAGGCAAAACACTTATTTGTGTGTATATATATATCTATATATATATAGATATATATATGTGTATATATGTATATATATTTTTTTATTATATACTTTCATGTGACAACACTGAAAAAATGACACTTTGATACAATGTAAAGTAGTGAGTATACAGGTTGTATAACAGTGTAAATTTGCTGTCCCCTAAAAATAACTCAACTCACAGCCATTAATGTCTAAACCACTGGCAACAAAAGTGAGTACACCCCTAAAAAATGTTTTGTCCAAATTTCTTCAGGCCCTCAGTCAAGCATATGCTGAGGCCTTACAATAGCTTTGCAATACACTGGCTGCTGCCCAGAGGGATAACACTTTTGAACAAACTCCCCAAACATTTACCTTCTCCCCAGCTACCTTCTGGGTGTCCTCTCCCAGGGATTGGCTGAAGTCACATAAATATTCATAACTCAGTAGCTGACCCTCCTACTTTATATCTGGAAGCTTATTCCTGAGGCAGACAGGAGTAATCGACCACCAACCTTAGGGAAACCTGGCAAGACCTGGAAAATAGATTGCTAATAGGGATGGGTGAACAGTTCGGCCCAAGCATAACTTTAGCTGTTCGGACGTTTGACAAACAGTCGAACAAATAGGTAGTTGGACCATTTGTTCGGCCTCCCGAACTGACCACAATGCATTGCGGTGCTGAACAGTGCATTGCAAGCCCTGATTAGCTGAAGCAGTGAAAGCTTCAGCCAATCAGGGCACAGAGCACTGTCAGAGTCATGATTGGACACTGTCATCATGACTCTATCCAATCATGGCTCATTCCGGCCCCACAGTATAAAAGTATTCTTTCAATGGCAGTCATTCTCAGTGTGATTTCGGTGTGGAGAGAGATAGAACAGGGCTCTGTTCAATGCTATCAGTTAGTTAGTATGCTATACTGTGCTATTTTGCTTCAATTGTCAGTGTAGAATATTAGCTTAGTGTCAGTCTAGGGATAGTGTGAGTGTAGTGAGGAGGACCATCATTCAGCTTTGCATAGTGTGCAGCTAGATTAGGGACAAATCAGATAGTTTCACTGTAGTGTAGTGAGAGCGTGTCATTCATAGATACATTAGTGTGGAGTAGGGACAGCTCACATAGTTTCAGTGTAGTATAGTGAGACCATGTCAGTAATCTTGACATTAGTGTATAGCTAGAGTAGGGACAGGTCAGATAGCATCAGTGTAGTTGAACAAGTCTATTTGATTGCGTTACTGACAGTTTAACGCCATTCACTTCTGTGTGCGTTACTGCCAGTTTAACGCCATATCATTTTGTGTGCGTTACTGCGAATTTAATGCCATATCGTTTTGCGTGCGTTACTGCCAGTTTAACGCCATATAGTTCTGTGTGTGTTACTGCCAGTTTAACGTCATATAGTTTTGCGTACGTTACTACCAGTTTAACGCCATATAGTTCTGTGTGCGTTACTGCCAGTTTAACGCCATTTATTTCTGTGTGAGTTACTGCCAGTTTAACGCCGTATAGTTTTGCATGCGTTACTGTCAGTTTAGCGCCATATCGTTTTGTGTGCGTTACTGCCAGTTTAACGTGAAATAGTTTTGTGCATTATGACCAGTTTAACACATTTACTTCTGTGTGCGTTACTGCTAGTTTAACGCCATATCGTTTTGTGTGCGTTCCTGCCAGTTTAACGCCATATCGTTTTGTGTGCGTTACTGCAAGTTAACGCCATATAGTTTTGTGCGTTACTGCCAATTTAACGACATATAGTTCTGTGTGCGTTACTGCCAGTTTGACGCCATATTGTTCTGTGTGCGTTACTGCCAGTTTAACACCATATAATTTTGTGCGTTACTGCCAGTTTAACGCCATTTACTTCGGTGTGCGTTACTGCCAGTTTAACGCCATATAGTTTTGTGTGCGTTACTGTCAGTTTAACGCCATATAGTTCTGTGCATCACTGTACGTTTGGCACATTATATTCCAATATATTATAGTGTATACATGGAGTGTGTCTGTGTAGCTTGAGTACTCAAATTAAAGTGCACAAAACACCTCTTTACATTGATTAAAGTGCATCTACGTACAGATTTCAACTTCTTCTTTACATTTGCTTATAAGCACCGCCCCCTCCATCCCAATAATGTCTGGGAGGACAACAAGGAGAGGCAGACGTTCCCTTGGCACTGTAAGGGGGCCAGCAACAAATATGTCCACAGGCAAAGGTGGATGTGGTGGTCACTCCTCAGGCAGGACATAATTTCCTCTGTTTAGTGAGTTTACCCATGCTATGCAGCCAGAGCATGCAGAGGAGGTGGTGGGCTGGCTTACTAAACCTTCTTCATCCTCCTCATCCTCTGTCATGCAAGCAGAGACAAGTGTGCAGTCCCCTGCAGTTGCCACAGTGGATAAACCTGCCTCCTTGTCCACATCTATTCCTGCCATAGCCCCAACATCAGCCATTGAGGAGTCAGCTGAGTTATTTGACCACAGGGTCAGCCACTTGCTCCTTGATGATGCCCAGCCATTACTGGATTCAGATGTTGGTTCTGAGGCTGAGGATGACAGGAACATGAGCCTAGAGAGAGGGAAAACACTGTTAGACAAATTGGCATTCATGTTCCCCAAGCTGCAGCATATTGCCAAGTTGTCTCTAGTGGTAATGATGAAGATGGAGGAGATGGAGATGATGATGATGATGAGGTCACTGATGTGACTTGGGTGCCAGAAAGAGCAGAGGAGAAAACTGAAGATGAGGAGGCACAACCCCAAGGAGGTCGACATCAAGAAAGAGTAGAGAGCAGCCACCCTATTCCATCACATTCTGCAGCTGTTATCTCCTGGCCCACTCCCCAAAGCTCAGCTGTCTGGGCCTTTTTGAGCCCATCTGCAGCAGATCGCACTGTTGCTATCTGCAAACTGTGTTTCAGGCATATCAAACGTGGCAAAAACACCAACAATTTGGGTACCACATGCCTAACAAAGCATTTAACGTCCAACCACTCAGCAAGAGCACCTAAAAGCCACACAAAAGGGGCACAAATCTGTCCCTACTCTTCCTCCTTACCCACTTCAGTCTGAACCTGCTATACCGAGTCATTACCTCTCAGCAGCCTCCACTAACAGGGATGATGGTATATCACAGGGTGTCCCAGGTCCTAGCAGCACATCTGCCAGCAGCAAATGACCAGCTGTAGACTGTAGCTGGAAATTTCTCTGCCCCATCTTCTGCAGCGGAAAAAAAATACAGCCCCTGCCACCCACATGCCCAGCATCTGAATGCAAGCTTGTCAAAGTTGTTGGCTCTCCAACTTCTGCCTTTCAGCCTGGTGGATTCTGCCCCTTCCGTGAATTCGCACAATGTGCTGTACCACAATGGCAGGTTCCTAGTCGCTACTACTTTTCACGTAAGGCTGTTCCATCTCTCTACCATCATGTGGAAGGGAATGTTCTGGCATCGTTGGGCAAGGCAGTCAGCTGTAAAATCCACCTTACTGCTGACACGTGGTCCAGCAAGCATGGGCAGGGACGATATATTTTGTTCACAGCTCACTGGGTAACGCTGTTTGCAACTTGAAAGGATGCAGGACAGGGCTCGGTGCTGCAGCTTGTTGTGCCCCCACGTCCCCATACAGCTGGTGGTGATGATGCCAGACCTGTGAACTCTACACTCTCCTTCTCCTCCGCCACCTTCATGCTCTCTTCTGCAAAATTGTCCTATGAATATCAGGTACCCCTTAAGCGTTCAAAGGGCTATTCCATAAGTCAAGCTAATAGGTGCCATGCAGTGCTTCAGCTGGTGTGTTTAGGGGACAGGAACCACATCGGAGCAGAGATTCTTGCAGCTCTGCAGGGACAGGCCCAGAGGTGGTTCACACCACGCCAGCTGGAGCCAGGAATGGTGGTGTCCGATAATGGCTCAAACTTCCTGTCAGCCAAGACAGGGAGAGTTGACATATGTGCCATGCCTGACACATGTCCTCAATTTGGTGGTGCAGCATTTCCTAAGTACGTACCCAGGGTTGCAAGATGTACTAAAACAGGCCAGAAGAGTCTGTAGCCATTTCACCCGGTCATACACAGTCAGTGCTCGGTTGGCAGGAAATTCAGCGGGAATTCCGCCTGCCCCTAAACCGCCTGATTTGTGACATGCCCGCCAGGTGGAACTTGACTTTGGCAATGCAGCAGTGGCTATACAAGAAGCAGAGGGCCAGCAACGAGTACCTGTGCCAGCACGGCACGATGACAGGCTCAGGCCACCTCTGCTTTTTTTCCCCTCGCCAATGGCTGATCATTAAGGATGCATGCACTGTATTGTCACCATTTGAGGAAGCCACAAGGATGGTGAGCAGTGACAGTGCATGCATCAGTGACACAATCCCTGTTGTGTTCCTGCTGGAGCAGACTCTGTGTTGCATTATGGACAGGGCACTGGAGGCAGAGCAGCAGGAGGAAGAGGAGGACTTCCTTTCCTCCCAAGGCCCACTTTATCCAGACACCATCATTTCTATGTCACAGAACACACAGGAGGAGAGAGGGGAGGAGGATGAGGAGGAGGATTCTGGCACTTTCATTGGCTTTGAAAAAGAGGAAGACATGTGTCAATCTATAAGTGATGGCTTTCCAACCCCAGGACCCTTGGGAGTAGTACGTGGCTGGGAGGAGGAAGTTCCAGTCATCTGAGTGGATGGAGTTTGCTTCTCAAGCCTTGGCAAATTTGAGGCGCATGGACAACCTCATGCTTCAAAGCCTGCGAAAGGACCCAAGAATACGTGGCATAAAGGAGAAGGATGATTACTGGTTGGCAACCCTCCTTGACCACCGTTATAAGGGGAAGGTCTCAGAACTCATCCTGTCCGCACAGAGAGTTCAGAAGATAAAATCTCTTGAGATTTATAAGGACTCCTCAGGTCACCAATTTTGACCGTAAAATAACTGATGTCTGCCCTGGGGTACAAAGGCTTCGCAAATTTCACCAGTTTCTCCAGCGTTGCCTTCCTCTTTATTTTGTTATGACCCATAATAAATGGCTATTTATTTTTCACAAATACTTGCCTATGTGTTTTACTTCAAAAAGAACAGTTTGTTTGTGAGTAGGCAGGTACATTTCAAAAATACATGTCAAATTAACAAGGGACACCATCACCAACCTCCTTGAGGTTAAAAAATACAAGATAATAATAATGGTGTTGTGGTAACTTGACACAAAACGAAAGATAAAATTATGGAGATCACTATAAAAATCGGCTCAGGTAGTCCCGTGTCTGGGTGCTCTGTGTCATTTATGCTGTGTCATGAACTATATCCTGAGATGATCCCAGCATCACCATTATTTAAACTACTAAGTATTTGCAGTAACTCAATAAACTGTATTACCTAAGCGTATTATGGCTGCGTGTAGGTGGTCTCCACATAATTGGGTACAGGACCACCTAGAAAGTAGGGTGTGATCTGGGCAAGACTACCTGGAGAGTGGATGTGTTAAATGTGGGCCGTGGTCGGGGGTGACAGTGCCCTTTTGAATGGGACAAACATGTTGGTAAGTATGTTATCACTAACAAAGCCATACACAACAGTAAACACACAAGAGGGGTTCTAGCCTTTCTCCATTCAGGCATGTCCTGGCCATCGGGACTACCGGGAGTTTCCCAGTGGGCCGATGGCTCAGTGGGCTGGTCAGGCGCAGTCCTGGAGCCGCTCCTCACTGACAGTGAGTGATCGTGATTTCACTCCTGTCACCAAGGAGCAGCTGCCGACACTTGCTGGATTAGGCTTTCTGCTTCCACCAGCCTGCAGGGGGAGATAGACAGCCGGCAGACTTTCCTTCCTCTCTCCCCTTATCACTTGTCGCTTATCATATGACTGGAGAGAGGAACGAGAGGCTGCCTTCAGAACTGTGAGTACGCGTGGGAGGGGGAGGAGAGGGGGACACTGATTTGAAGGGGGGTGCTGATGGTGACACTCTGATGTAAGGGAGTGCTGATGGGGACACTCTGATGTGAAGGGGACACTCTGATGTAAGCGGGAGCTGATGAGGACACTCTGTTGTGAAGCGGGGTGCTGATGGGGACACGCTGATGTAAGGGGGTGCTTATAGGGAGACTGTCTGATGTGAAGGGGAATGCTGATGGAGACACTCTGATGTGAAGGATGTGCTGATGGGGACACTCTGATGTAAGGGGGTGCTGATGGGGGCACTCTGATGTAAGGGGGGTGCTGATGGAGACACTCTGATGTAAGGGGGTGCTGATGGGGACACTCTGATGTAAGGGGGTGCTGATGGCGACACTCTGATGTAAGGGGATGCTGATGGGGACACGTAAGGAGGTGCTTATGGGGACACTCTGATGTAAGGGGGTGCTGATGGGGACACTCTGATGTAAGGCGGTGCTGATGGGGACATGTAAGGGGGTGCTGATGGGGACACTCGGATGTAAGGGGGGTGCTGATGGAGACACTCTGATGTAAGGGGGTGCTGAAGGGGCTACTCTGATGTAAGGTGGTGCTCATGGGGACACTCTGATGTAAGGGGGTGCTGATGGGGACACTCTGATTTGAAGGGGGGTGCTGATGGGGACACTGTGATGTAAGGATATGCTGAAGGGGCCACTCTGATCTAAGTGGTGCTGATGGGGACACTGTGATGTAAGGGGGTGCTGATGGGAACACTCTGATGTAAGGGGGTGCTGATGGCGAGGGTGCTGATGGGGACACTCTGATGTAAGGGTATGCTGAAGGGGCCACTCTGATCTAAGTGGTGCTGATGGGAACACTCTGATGTAAGGGGGTGCTGATGGGGACACTCTGATGTAAGGGGGTGCTGATGGCGACACTCTGATGTAAGGGGTGCTGATGGGGCCACTCTGATGTAAGGGGGTGCTGATGGGGACACTCTGATGTGAGGGGGGGGTGCTGTTGGGGACATTCTCATGTAAGAGGGGTGCTGATGGGGACACTCAAAATTAAAGTGGGCCGGTCTGGATGAAGTCCAGGGCCAAATTTTTGTCCCAGTACAGCCCTGTCTCCATTTCATCAAAAACTGAGCTGGCCATACACTCTAATAACTGTTGAGGTAAGATATCAGCAGAAGCAGAAGCATTACGTAGCCTACAAAGCAGATAGCAGAGCGTGCATATGTAATGAGCAAATATGATTGCCCCCATGTACAGTACATACATTATTACAAATTCTACACGTAAATCAGACTTATAAAACATTAAAGTGTCAATAAACCTGCAACATTAAAAACTATCAATAACTGCTGTATTACATGCTGTGCATACTCACTCAGTCTCTATGGGATTAATTTTCTGTATTCTCCAAAAAACCTGGTCGAACCTGGTCTTCTGTCTCTCCCTTTTGTCCATGGGATGGAACCGATTAATACCTCGTTTAGGTGCTTCCTTCCACCAAACAGTGCCTCCTGCCCTCCACACACAAACAGACGAAGAGCTAATATCAGTCATTTTTACACCAATCATTGTACACAGACAAGATAGGGGGATAAAACCAAAGGAATGACTGTTTATTGAAACCCAGACACATACTTTATACCCCACAGGAGGACTTTCCTCTCTTTATGATATTAGTATGACAATGGATCTAATGTAATCTAATTAAACAAACATAACATCCCACAATAGTCGCTAACAAGGTGGAGTGCACACAATACTAGCGAACAGACAGAAACAATAGGTGACCTAATTAACAATGGGAGAAACACAAACTTGTGTATTCTGTCCACTAGAAAAGTAATAAGAGGACATACAATGTCCCAGCAGTCTGATACAATGGAATTAATTCATCTTCATAGATCTCTTGAGGATTATGGTTGATAAATATTTCTGTCCCAAGTGAAGGAGCCTCTCCAACCCTGTCTGCAGGAGGGCCACCATATTTCCTCTGACCATTACACTGTGCCAGATTAATATTACACCTTTTCAACCACTCCAGAAGGGATGCTTTATTGTCCCTATTTAGAGAATTAATCCACACCTTGCTCTCAGTGTATATTAGGTTGTTGTCCATCATTAGAGAATGATCTGCTCTCTTCATGGGCCATAATCAGTGCGTAGAAGGCATGCTCCTAGTCCTCTGCAAAAGCCCCTGTCCTGGTTGGGTCTGTCACAATCTATGTCCCCACTGTAGTTGGGGATTTTGCAGAGGAGTGTTGGCAGCTAGTGTAAATGGTTAGTTTTCAGTGAGTTTCTTTGCTGAGCATTTCCTCCTTGATCTCATCTGAGAAGCCCACATGACAGCCCACTTTTTCCCTCCTTCTCCATGCCAACTAACCAGCTAAACACAATGGGGTCGGGTTATTACATCTTGATTGATGGAAGCTACGCCTCCCTGTTATTCTAAGACACAGGCTGGAGAAGCATGACACAGGCTGTGACTGGCAGAAAGCCACCCACATCATGTTAGTAGCAAAAATAATAAAGATTTGGTTTCAAATATATATTTGTTTGACAATTTAAAACAGGTTATTGATTATAATTATTTGTTTTTACACTGTAACTCATGTGTGTGTGGCACCCTCTAGTGTGTGCTAGAAGTAGAGTAGGAAAATTAGAGTTTGGCTCAGAGCTAAGTCTGAGCCATGGAATCTGGGTCAGGGTTCAGTGATGTTCAGGCCTGGGTGACTCATCCTGACAGTCCTCTGGTGCCTCCCCTGGTCTAGAAGGTTGGAGAATCTTCTAGAATTAGTGGGAGGAGGTTAGGTGGAGCTGCCTTGAAAATTTATCGAGCCTCAGCCAATCCTCAGAGGTAGGCTGGCAGGAGGCCAAAACAACTCCATAAATAGACATGAGCCATGCCAGCAAGGGCAGTCGGGTGGAAGATGGAGATACAGTGTTGAGGAGGCTATTGGTGGCCCTCAGGGGTGCCACCTAATCTGGGGGGGTGTCCTGCCTTGGACGGGGCTTGGATGCTGGAAGGATCCTACTACAACACAGAGGAGGACTCTTTTCCTGGAGGCATGTAAGCAAGAGAGGACAGAGTATGTAGCAACACTGTGGGGACTACTAAAGGGGGGAGACAGCCACATGTAGCCAGTCTCCCATGGAAGACAACAGTGTTTTTAAGTCTTCTTCCTTTCCTTAGAGATCTCCTGGGAGTCAGCTGGGTGGGCTGGTGAAGAGTCAGTCAGGTGGACTTGTGTGGAAAGTTAGCCTGAAGGGCTAGTAAAGGGGCAGCTGCAGCCAGGTGGGCTGGCAGTGCCTGGAGAGGTGGTGCTGGGATCAGTGACTATTTCACTACATTGTGCTACACAAGAAAGGGGCTACAAGTTCTTGCCTGTAATGGGCCATTCCTAATCTGACTGGGAGTCTGTCAGATACATTAAAGTGATTCAGCTGGAGTAAGCAGGTGTGTGCAGGAGGCAAGTGAAGGAGACTGTATATAGAAAGATGTCCCTAAAGCTTTGCTGAGAGTTTAGCTGAAGTCAATTGGGCATCCCATAACCTCACTCCCCTATCCAATTTATGAACCCTCTAATAAATAACAAAAACAACGCCATGGACTGTTCTTCCGTGCTGGGTGCTTACATGTGTGTCTACGCACGTGCGCATGCGTGTTAGCATGAGTGTGTGTGAATACTTGGCACTCACTTGCCTATTTAAAGTGGCTCCAGAGACCAGAGAATTGCTGAGTGGTCATCAGCTTCTTCTGTTTGTGACCTGATCCTGTACTTCCCAGCTTGTCTTAACCCTGATTGTTCCTGATACCCTGTTTCTGATTCTGGCTTGTGACCTGACCCTGCCTTCTGCCTGCTGTTTTGGTATTTGACTCTGCTTTGGTTCCTGATTCTGCCCCTCTGCTCCTCGGCTGATGCCTACTCTTGCCTGCCTGACCACCCCAGATCCTGCATCCACCTGCTTGCAAACCTGCTTGCTGCCCGTGGTTCGGCACCTGCTGCTGTGCCTCCACTTCAGCCAGCTCATCAGTCTTCCTGCTGCTCGGCACCTGCTGCAAGGTTCTTCCGGCCAGGATCTCTTACAAGGCACCCCTTGCCACTCTGTGCCCTGGTATATCCTGTCATCATCTTCAAGAGAAACAGGAAAGGAGGTGTAAGGGGAAGCTCTCTCGCAAGCTTGGCTTCAACCAGGTATGTGACAGTTACATGCACGTTTTGGTGCGTTGTGATGCATTAGTCAGCCTATTTAAATCAATGGGCTGTCCTAATGGAACACAGCTCAATATTGTGATACATAATTGTAAGGTTATTTACATAAAATTGATCCCTTTTACTTATTTGCTTAAAGAAAAAACACTTACAAGACTATCTATTTATAACAAGTGAACCATTTAACTGTTGTCATACTAACATTTTATTTTGTTATAAAATACAGGCAAAGCAGCATATTAAAAAAAGAATTTCTACAAGATTTGAGAATGTGCGGCCATCAGATTAAAAAAAAAAACAGTACAAAATGTTTAGACCTACACCTATTATGCATGTTGTCCTACTCATGCTGAATACATGGCCCTGAATTGAAGACTATGCTGTAGTCTTATTTTTGAGTGTGGATATACCAAGGGCATTTCTGACAAAAGAGACAGGACTTGACCCACGCATGTTACGTATTTATTGGGTTGATTTATGAGTAAATATAGTGCTTATACTTAGGTTTTTTTTTTTTTACACAGGTGTCAAATGCAGAAATGTATTTTGTTTTGAGCTTTGAATGTTCTCCCAATTTACTGGCAGCTGAAGGCCTGATACATTCAATGGGACTGCGGCACATGGATGAGATGTTGCAGGAAATATTGTGGGCAACTTGATGCAAGTTGAAGTGAACTATTTGCTGAAGACTGCTGCACGTTGAGGTTGGGGAAAGTCTAGAGTTGTTTAAGTGATCATCATAAATGCTCACAAGGGTGGTTATTTACGAAAGGCAAATCCACTTTGCACTACAAGTGCACTTGGAAGTGCAGTCGCTGTAAATCTGAGGGGTAGATCTGAAATTAGGGGAAGCTCTGCTGATTTTGTCATCCAATCATGTGCAAGCTAAAATGCTGTTTTTTACTTTCCTTGCATGTCCCCCTCGGATCTACAGGGACTGCACTTCCAAGTGCACTTTCAGTGCACTTTCTAGTGCACTTGCAGTGCACTTGTAGTGCAAAGTGGATTTGCCTTTCGTAAATAAACCCCACTGTGTCACATTTTAACATCTCTGTGACAAATTCTTTCCTCTCTCTTTCTATATTATAAAGATGTTCAGTCTAAAAATGCTGGTCATTTCAGATTTCTGTCCTATGCATGTTAGTCTGAAGAATTCCAAGGCTGTCAAAGCAATACCTATAGAATTCTATGGGTCAGGAATAGACAGGGTGGTGTGAGGTGTCTGAAAGTATGCAGTGTCTAGGTCTAATGTAAGATTAAACATAATTCTATGATCACCATGACCAAATTACTACAGAGACTGGTGGGAGGTTCCGACCTCTTAACCACTTCAGCCCCGGAAGGATTTACCCCCTTCCTGACCAGAGCACTTTTTACAATTTGGCACTGCGTCACTTTAACTGCTAATTGCGCGGTCATGCAATGCTGTAACCAAACGAAATTTGCGTCCTTTTCTTCCCACAAATAGAGCTTTCTTTTGATGGTATTTGATCACCTCTGCTGTTTTTATTTTTTGCGCTATAAACGGAAAAAGACCGAAAATTTTGAAAAAAAATGATATTTTCTACTTTTTGTTATAAAAAAAATCCAATAAACTCAATTTTAGTCATACATTTAGGCCAAAATGTATTTGGCCACATGTCTTTGGTAAAAAAAATGTCAATAAGCGTATATTTATTGATTTACGCAAAAGTTATACCGTCTACAAACTAGGGTACATTTTCTGGAATTTACACAGCTTTTAGTTTATGACTGCCTATGTCATTTCATGAGGTGCTAAAATGGCAGGGCAGTACAAAACCCCCCCAAATGACCCCATTTTGGAAAGTAGACACCCCAAGGAAATTGCTGAGAGGCATGTTGAACTCATTGAATATTTATTTTTTTTGTCCCAAGTGATTGAATAATGACAAAAAAATAAAAAATAAATAAAAAAAAAAAAAATTACAAAAAGTTGTCACTAAATGATATATTGCTCACACAAGCCATGGGCATATGTGGAATTGCACCCCAAAATACATTCAGCTGCTTCTCCTGAGTATGGGGATACCACATGTGTGGGACTTTTTGGGAGCCTAGCCGCGTACGGGGCCCCGAAAACCAAGCACCGCCTTCAGGATTTCTAAGGGCATAAATTTTTGATTTCACTCCTCACTACCTATCACAGTTTTGAAGGCCATAAAATGCCAAGATGGCACAAAACCCCCCCAAATGACCCCATTTTGGAAAGTAGACACCCCAAGCTATTTGCTGAGAGGCATGTTGAGTCCATGGAATATTTTATTTTTTGACACAAGTTGCGGGAAAGTGACAATTTTTTTTTTTTTTTGCACAAAGTTGTCACTAAATGATATATTGCTCAAACATGCCATGGGCATATGTGGAATTACACCCCAAAATACATTATGCTGCTTCTCCTGAGTACGGGGATACCACATGTGTGGGACTTTTTGGGAGCCTAGCCGCGTACGGGGCCCCGAAAACCAAGCACCGCCTTCAGGATTTCTAAGGGCATACATTTTTGATTTCACTCCTCACTACCTATCACAGTTTTGAAGGCCATAAAATGCCAAGATGGCACAAAACCCCCCCAAATGACCCCATTTTGGAAAGTAGACACCCCAAGCTATTTGCTGAGAGGCATGGTGAGTCCATGGAATATTTTATATTTTGACACAAGTTGCGGGAAAGTGACAATTTTTTTTTTTTTTTTTTTTTTTTTTGCACAAAGTTGTCACTAAATGATATATTGCTCAAACATGCCATGGGCATATGTGGAATTACACCCCAAAATACATTCTGCTGCTTCTCCTGAGTACGGGGATACCACATGTGTGGGACTTTTTGGGAGCCTAGCCGCGTACGGTGCCCCGAAATCCAAGCACCGCCTTCAGGATTTCTAGGGGCATAAATTTTTGATTTCACTCCTCACTACCTATCACAGTTTTGAAGGCCATAAAATGCCAAGATGGCACAAACCCCCCCCAAATGACCCCATTTTGGAAAGTAGACACCCCAAGCTATTTGCTGAGAGGCATGGTGAGTCCATGGAATATTTTATATTTTGACACAAGTTGCGGGAAAGTGACAATTTTTTTTTTTTTTTTTTTTTTTTTGCACAAAGTTGTCACTAAATGATATATTGCTCAAACATGCCATGGGCATATGTGGAATTACACCCCAAAATACATTCTGCTGCTTCTCCTGAGTGCGGGGATACCACATGTGTGGGACTTTTTGGGAGCCTAGCCGCGTACGGTGCCCCGAAAACCAAGCACCGCCTTCAGGATTTCTAAGGGCATAAATTTTTGATTTCAGTCCTCACTACCTATCACAGTTTTGAAGGCCATAAAATGCCAAGATGGCACAAACCCCCCCCAAATGACCCCATTTTGGAAAGTAGACACCCCAAGCTATTTGCTGAGAGGCATGTTGAGTCCATGGAATATTTTATATTTTGACACAAGTTGCGGGAAAGTGACAATTTTTTTTTTTTTTTTTTGCACAAAGTTGTCACTAAATGATATATTGCTCACACAGGCCATGGGCATATGTGGAATTACACCCCAAAATACATTCTGCTGCTTCTCCTGAGTATGGGGATACCACATGAGTGGCACTTTTTGGGAGCCTAGCTTCATACGGGGCCCCGAAATCCAATCACCGCCTTCAGGATTTCTAAGGGCGTTAATTTTTGATTTCACTCCTCACTACCCATCACAGTTTCGAAGGCCATAAAATGCCAAGATAGCACAAAACCCCCCAAAATGACCCCATTTTGGAAAGTAGACACCCCAAGCTATTTGCTGAGAGGCATGGCGAGTATTTTGCAGCTCTCGTTTGTTTTTGAAAATGAAGAAAGACAAGAAAAACGTATTTTTTTTTTCTTTTTTCAATTTTCAAAAGTTTGTGACAAAAAGTGAGGTCTGCAAAATACTCACTATACCTCTCAGCAAATAGCTTTGGGTGTCTATTTTCCAAAATGGGGTCATTTGGGGGGGGGGTTTATGCCATCTGGGCATTCCATGGCCTCCGAAACTGTGATAGGCAGTGAAGAGTGAAATCAAAAATTTACGCCCTTAGAAAGCCTGAAGGCGGTGCTTGGTTTTCGGGGTCCCGTACGCGGCTAGGCTCCCAAAAAGTCTCACACATGGGGTATCCCCGTATTCAGGAGAAGCAACAGAATGTATTTTGGGGTGTAATTTCACATATTCCCATGGCATGTTTGAGCAATATATCATTTAGTGACAACTTTGTGCAAAAAAAAAAAAAAAAAAAAAAAAATTTGTCTTTTTCCCGCAACTTGTGTCACAATATAAAATATTCCATGGACTCGACATGCCTCTCAGCAAATAGCTTGGGGTGTCTACTTTCCAAAATGGGGTCATTTGGGGGGGTTTTGAACTGTCCTGGCATTTTATGCACAACATTTAGAAGCTTATGTCACACATCACCCACTCTTCTAACCACTTGAAGACAAAGCCCTTTCTGACACTTTTTGTTTACATGAAAAAATTATTTTTTTTTGCAAGAAAATTACTTTGAACCCCCAAACATTATATATTTTTTTAAAGCAAATGCCCTACAGATTAAAATGGTGGGTGTTTCATTTTTTTTTTTCACACAGTATTTGCGCAGAGATTTTTCAAACGCATTTTTTGGGGAAAAAACACACTTTTTAACATTTTAATGCACTAAAACACACTATATTGCCCAAATGTTTGATGAAATAAAAAAGATGATCTTAGGCCGAGTACATGGATACCAAACATGACATGCTTTAAAATTGCGCACAAACGTGCAGTGGCGACAAACTAAATACATTTTTAAAAGTCTTTAAAAGCCTTTACAGGTTACCACTTTAGATTTACAGAGGAGGTCTACTGCTAAAATTACTGCCCTCGATCTGACCTTCGCGGTGATACCTCACATGCATGGTGCAATTGCTGTTTACATTTGACGCCAGACCGACGCTTGCGTTCGCCTTTGTGCGAGAGCAGGGGGGGACAGGGGTGCTTTTTTTTTTTTTTCCTTATTATTTTTTTGCTTTTTTATCTTATTTTTAAACTGTTCCTTTCATTTTTTTTTTTTTTTAATCATTTTTATTGTTATCTCAGGGAATGTAAATATCCCCTATGATAGCAATAGGTAGTGACAGGTACTCTTTTTTGAAAAAATTGGGGTCTATTAGACCCTAGATCTCTCCTCTGCCCTCAAAGCATCTGACCACACCAAGATCGGTGTGATAAAATGCTTTCCCAATTTCCCAATGGCGCTGTTTACATCCGGCGAAATCTAAGTCATGAAATGCTCGTAGCTTCCGGATTCTTAGGCCATAGAGATGTTTGGAGCCATTCTGGTCTCTGATCAGCTCTATGGTCAGCTGGCTGAATCACCGGCTGCATTCTCAGGTTCCCTGTTGGTACAGGAGAGCCAGAGAAAAACATGGAAGACGGTGGGGGGGGGGGGCATTCCCTCCCACTGCTTGTAAAAGCAGTCTAGAGGCTAATTAGCCGCTAGGATTGCTTTTACATGAAAGCCGACCGCTGGCTGAAAAGAATGATACCAAGATGATACCTAAACCTGCAGGCATCATTCTGGTATAACCACTCAAAGTCCAGCAACATACCAGTACGTTGCTGGTCCTTGTTGGGCATATATTGTAAACTTTTTTTTCATGCAGCCTGTGGGCTGAACGAAAAAAAGATTCTGATCGGTGGGTATGCCCACCATTAGAATACCTCCCTTCATCCACCCACTTCTAATGATGGGCATACATGCACCATTTATATATGCCGAAGCATGGGGGCATCCTCCCGCAAAAGGCAGGAGCAAATTGCTCCTCCACCCACTGCCCCCACGCTTCGGCATATATGCTGAAGTATGTAACTGTGGTGGTGAAATCACCTCCGACAGCGCTGGAGTCACGGCTTTATGTATCGTGGGAGCAAACGCTGTTGCTGTCAAGATAAATAAATCCGCGCTGCAACTGAATGGCGTACCTGCTAAGCAAATGATGGTTAACAAAAAACAAAGTAACATTACAGTATAACAGTAATACTTACCATACCTGCAAAGCAAATACAAAAAAAAAAAACATAGTAAAAAATAAAACATTTAACGCAACCTGTGCCTACCTAAAATATATATATGCCGAAGCATGGGGGCATCCTCCCACAAAAGGCAGGAGCAAATCGCTCCTCCACCCACTGCTGCCCCCACGCTTCGGCATATATGCTGAAGTATGTAACTGTGGTGGTGAAATCACCTCCGACAGCGCTGGAGTCACGGCTTTATGTATCGTGGGAGCAAACGCTGTTGCTGTCAAGATAAATAAATCCGCGCTGCAACTGAATGGCGTACCTGCTAAGCAAATGATGGTTAACAAAAAACAAAGTAACATTACAGTATAACAGTAATACTTACCATACCTGCAAAGCAAATACAAAAAAAAAAAAAACATAGTAAAAAATAAAACATTTAACGCAACCTGTGCCTACCTAAAATATATATATGCCGAAGCATGGGGGCATCCTCCCACAAAAGGCAGGAGCAAATCGCTCCTCCACCCACTGCTGCCCCCACGCTTCGGCATATATGCTGAAGTATGTAACTGTGGTGGTGAAATCACCTCCGACAGCGCTGGAGTCACGGCTTTATGTATCGTGGGAGCAAACGCTGTTGCTGTCAAGATAAATAAATCCGCGCTGCAGCTGAATGGCGTACCTGAAAACAAAAAAATGGTTAAAACACATTAAACTATAAAAAAATTACATACCTGAAAAGCAAATGATAAAACATAACAATAAAACATTGCAGAATAGAATACAGTAAAAAAGAGAAGAACAATAGAGAGAAAATAGAGAGAGAGAGAACAATAAAAACGACAACTATTTTTGGTTTTTTTATTTTATATTTTTTTTGTGTATTTTTTTTTTTTTACTTTTTTTTTTTTTTTTTACATTTTTTTTTTTTTATAACTGTAACTTTTAAAACTGTAACGGTTCCAGATTTGGGTCTCTCAAAATGCGATGGCATCTTGGGAGACCCTGTGAAAGTGTGTCCTAGTCTGTGCAGTGCTGTACCCTACGCTAAAACTCAACTAGTGTATGGTAGCGTTCAAAACATTCACCAATGCAAAGACCAGGATTGCCAGGACAGGAGGGACAATAATACCGGGTGTCACGCCTAAATCCGCGCTTGCTGCAGACACGACATTTTCTTTGGGGGGCTCGTTGGGTAGGGGTACTCTCGAGGACATAAGGAAAATGCCTCTCATGCAGCCGGCCTACTGCATTTGGTTGGGGAAGGTGAGGTGGAGCACCGTCTGGAAACAGAAGGGCTCTGACGATCTCTTCCTGGAATTTAAGGAAGGATCCAGTCCGTCCTGAAGCTCTGTATAGCACATGAGCGTTCAGCAAAGCCAATTGAAATAAGTATACAGACACTTTTTTGTACCAGCGTCTGGCCTTACGGGCAATTAGGTACGGCGCCAACAACTGGTCGTTGAGGTCCACCCCTCCCATATTTTGGTTATATTCGTGGACACAGAGGGGTTTCTCCACAACACCAGTCGCCGTAGTAATTTGGGTCGTCGTGTCTGCATGAAGGGAGGTAAGAACGAAAACATTCTTATTGTCCCTCCACTTCATAGCGAGCAAATTATTACACTGCAAGCAGGCTCTCTCCCCCAGCCTAAGACGGGAATCTACAAGCCGCTGAGGAAAGCCCCGGCGATTAGGTCGCACGGTGCCACATGCTCCAATTTGATGATCAAAAAGGTGACTAAAAAGTGGCACGCTCGTGTAATAATTGTCCACGTACAAGTGGTACCCCTTTCCGAATAAGGGTGACACCAAGTCCCACACTATCTTGCCAGCGCTTCCTATGTAGTCAGGGCAGTTGATCGGCTCTACGTGACTATCTTTGCCCTCGTAAACCATAAATCTACATGTATAGCCTGTGGCCCTGTCACAGAGCTTATACATCTTGACCCCGTATCTGGCACGCTTGCTGGGAAGGTACTGTTTGAATGACAAGCGGCCAGAAAATTTAATCAGGGACTCATCAACGCAGACAACTTGATGGGGGGTAAACAAGTCTGCAAAACGTTGGTTGAAGTGGTTTACGAGGGGCCGAATTTTGTAGAGCCGATCGTATCCAGGGTCTCCACGAGGACGACAGAGTTCATTGTCGTTGAAGTGCATGAACCGCAAAATCTGCTCGTATCGTGCCCTGGCCATGGAGGCAGAGAACACGGGCATATGGTGAATTGGGTCAGTGGACCAATATGACCGCAACTCACTCTTTTTGGTTATGCCCATGTTGAGGGAAAGGCCCAGAAAGACCTTAAATTCGGAGACCGTAATTGGTCTCCAATCTCTGGCAAGGGAGGACTGGGGAATAGTGGCGATGTGTTGACCAGCGTACAAATTGCTTTGGTCCACAATAGATCTATAGAGATCTTCGGTGAAAAACAGTGAATAAAAATCCAGTGGCGTAAAATCAACTGTTTCCACCTGAATTCCGGGTTGGCCAGTGAATGGGGGCAATACGGGTGCTGCAGAAGTGGTGGGTACCCAATTCGGATTGGCCAATGCAGCAGGAAGGGCACTATGGGCACGACGGGCCTGTCTTTGTCTTCTTGGTGGCAGCGGGACATTACTTGTGCTTGCCACCTCACCAGCTTGAACTGCACTTATGGGACTCGCCACGTCACCACGTGATACTGCAGTGCTGGATGTACGACCAGGGTGTACTAGGCCGCTGGTGCTTGCCAGTTCACCAGAAGGAGTAGCGGCACTAGTACTGCTCTGCTCCATACGAGGGACCTGCGGTTCTTGCACTTCAAGGACAGAAGAAGAAGTTCGGGGTCTGGTACGCCTGACCCTAGCAGGGACCACAACTCCGTCGTCAGAGCTATCTGTCATGGAGCCGCTGTCCTCTACAGGTTCGTATTCTGAGCCTGAACTTGACAGATGAGTGACTTCCTCTTCACTATCTGTCATACTCAGAAACGTGTAGGCCTCTTCACTAGTGTACCTTCGATTTGCCATTTTGGCCTCTAAATTTAGGGGTACACTAGTGAGACTCACAGGCAAAAAAGCTCCTGACTGTCAGCGACTGATTCAAAAAGCTACCAAAAAACTGTTAGCGATCGCAGGGATCAGGCCTGACTCTGCGACCGCTGCAGTTATGTGTGCTTAGTGTTTTGTGACAGTTATCGATTGATACTGCACTTGGGTGGGGTGGGCTGGGCTGGGCCGAGGAGCAAAACGCAGGTGCTAGCAGGTATCTGGGCTGATCCCGCTAACACTGCGTTTTTTTGGGGGACCCTAAACTGCTGGGGAGTATAGATCTGATCGGATCAGATATCGATCCGCTCAGATACTATAGCACTAAGGGAGGTGTATGCTGCGTGCGTGGGTGTTAGCGGTACTGGCGCTAACCTGACGCTGCCTGGGGCGACGCAGACCTAAGCTGACCCTAAAAACTTACGTTATATCACCGCCGGGCAATTAGGGGGTTAAACCTTTATAAGGTAATAAATGGCGGGTGCCCTAAAACTATAATAAACTGTAATAAACTATAATAAACTACAAAAAACAAACCAACTAACCAGCGTCACCCGTAACAATTATATGGTGATCACTGGTGAAAGGGTTAACTAGGGGGCAATCAAGGGGTTAAAACCTTTAGAAGGTAGTATATGGGGGTCCCTGTCGCTATAAAACACTGACAGCGAACCTATATACTTACCTCCCTAACTAGCGTCACCTGTGTCACTAATACAGCGATCAGAAAAACGATCGCTTAGTGACACTGGCGACGGGGGGTGATCACGGGGTTAAAACTTTATTAGGGGGGGTACCCTGGACCTAAGGGGGGTACCCTAGACCTAAAGGGGGCTAACCTAACTGCCCTAACACTTATAACTGACACAAACTGACACCAATGCAATAATCAGAAAAAAAAAAAAAACCTGCTATTGGTGTCAGTATGTGTGGGGGTACAGGGGGGTGATCGGGGGGTGACTGGGGGGTGACAGGGGGGTGACAAGTGTGCCTGCGTGTTCTACTGAATGTGTAGTGTTGGTGCACTTACTTGGATGTATTCTCTCCTCGGCGCCGGACGAAAAGACCGACTAGAGGAGAGATGACATCACTTCCTCGGCTTCTGTTTACATTCACAGAAGCCGAGGAAGCACATCATTGGCCAGGAGCGATCGCGAGGGGGGAGCCACGAATGAGTGGCCTCCCCCTCACCTCCGATCGACCCTGACCTCGATCCGACCGCCGCTGGCACCGGGGGGGGGTCCGATCGGACCCCCCACCCGCGGGCAGGCAAGGACGTACCTGTAAGTCCTTTTGCCTGCCCGTGCCATTCTGCCGACGTATATAGTCGTGCGGCAGTCGGCAAGTGGTTAAAGTCATCCAAAAATAGCACAATACTCTACAGTATGTCAAATGCACACTTGCCTTACACACAGCAGAAGAAACATGAGGCCCATTGCAACTTTTTTTGGAGGTCATGGTGGAAGTGTAAAGTTGGCCATACATTATACAATCTGATTGTACAATCTCCTTTAGATCTACCAACAACTATGTAGTACAGGGGCCTACTTTTTTGAGTACAAATGGAATAAATTGTTTAGAAATGTCTTCACATTTCATCATTTTTGCAAAGCTTTAAGAGATTGTACAGAGATTATACAATTGGGTTGTAAAATTATGGCTAAACGCCAAATAGATTTCTATGATCAAAAACAACATACAGAATAACCATTAATATAATTATGAGCAGCTCTATGAAACCTCATCATTAATTCGATAATAGACAATCCCATTGAGTAGTCTGTAACTGCACTAAATAGAGTGAGAATGTACCACATATTACAGTAATGGAGTGCCTAAAAGCGGAACTACACTGCATCTGCGCGTCGCTAACCAAAAATTGATTTTAATATTTAAAGCAAACTCACCCATCCATCTACGTCTCCATGCTTTATAGTGTTGACAAATCACTTTGAGAAACACCCCCTAGCATTTCTCGCTGAAGGCATCTTGAGTAAGGGCAGATAATTAATGTAGCATTTACATTCTGGAATCCATCTGTCCTTATTTCAGGCACGCAAGCAGGAGGGTGTGCTTAGCTGAGAAAACCCCTCCTGCCCTTTTGAAGACTCCTGGGATGTATGACTTCATTTGCCTAGGCCTGGAAACCGGGAAGTAACTGAAGAAATGTAAAAAAAAATGTTTAAAACAAGTAAATATGATATACTTTCCTATCTATTTACTAACATTAGCATAAAGATTAAAGATAGTCAATGTTGATTCAGAGAGTGAGGTTTCGCTTTAAAGTGTATCTGGAGCCAAAATTTTTCTAGTTTTGAAAAGAATATGAAAGGGTTGTAACAAGGCAAATCTTTTTTTTTTTTTTTTTTTGCTTTCTACTTTGATTTAAAAAAAAAAAATGTTGTTTCACTGTCCATAGATTTTTTCACCTGGAGAATCAAAAAGACTGTGGGGGTTATTTACGAAAGGCAAATCCACTTTGTACTACAAGTGCACTTGGAAGTGCAGTCGCTCTAAATCTAAGGGGTAGATCTGAAATGAGGGGAAGCTCTGCTGAATTTATCACCCGATCATGTGCAAGCTAAAATGCTGTTTTTTATTTTTCTCGCATGTCCCCCTCGGATCTACAGCGACTTCACTTTCAAGTGCACTTGCAGTGCAAAGTTGATTTGCCTTTAGTAAATAACCCCCTATGCTGCTATTAAAAAAATTACTAATACTTACCTTTCCTACTTCCTGCGTCTTCACTCTGCTGTCTTTAACAGACAGGCTTGCTGAAGAATCAGACATACACAATACTTGGTGTTTCAAATACCTGGTCCTCTTCTGTTGTTTCTTACCTCACACAAACTTTAGGACTGGCTTGCTCCACTGTAACTACAACTACAGAGGTCAGTGAGGGTTTGACATTCATTTGGCAATTGTTAAAGGAGAAGTAGGGTTAAAGCACTTTTGTGACCTATACTAAGCCGACAGTGGGGTAAAGTCCGCTGTTGGCTAACATCACTCAGAGGGTCCAGGCTCTGGAGAGATCCTGACTGTGGTGTCGGTATCCACCCAAATTCCTGAGTGGCAGCTGGCTCAACCTCTCAGAGCACTGCTGAGAGCCTGAGTCAGCCGCTCCCACCTCCTTCACAGCCAGGCGCTCCAGTGAGCTCTGGAGGGGCAGAGGAGAGAGCCAGTGGCTGACAATCACCGGCTCTCTGCTCACAGAAGATCGAGAACTCAGTCTTTAATTGCTAAGTTCTTTGAGGCTGCCGGGGACAGATGCAGCATTGAACTGATGCTGCATCCACCTCGGTGTGTATGACTGATTTTTTTTTTTAATTCCCGCATTGCTCTTTTAAAGATGTATAAACATTTCCATATGTAGAAAACAAGTCCATAGCTTTACTTTAAAGCTAGGATGGTGGAGCTCCATGTAGGGCTATCAAACCTGAAAAGTGAACCTATGCATGGTTTTATGCAGGGCAAAGTAACGGGTTCACTTTAACTTAGATTTCCCCAACAGCATATACAAACCTTTCTTTCATTCCTCTAATGCCCCATTCATCCCACTTGACAGCACAGATTGGACCAGCACAATCACACAGATTGAGTCACACACTCCTGCATACAAGAAGTACCACAAATTATCCTTAGCTTGTGACACTGAAGGAAGCAGAGAGGGAGTGAAGGAACGGTAAGTAAATGGGGATTCAAAGCAGCTCTGAAGTGCAGGTTTGCTTTAAGACAAAGAGCTACTATCAAAATAATACTTTGGCCCTTCAGACTGGATGTTGGGCACAGGGTTTACAAGGAAATCCTGAAGAAATCTCAATAAATCTCTGCAGCAACTGAAAGCTGGCATCCTCTTCTCTCCCTCCCACCAAGCTTTCAGCCACTGCAATAAAGTAAATAGAAATATACGAAAAGGTCAAGGTTCTCTGAGGCTGGGTTCACACTGCTGCCAGATGCGGCTCACAGCAGGGGGTCCGGTGCATCTTTGTTCTCTATTTAAGGGACGAATCTGGGCCGAATTTTTGCCTGAATAAGACTCTGAAACAGAGCCACACATGCACAGGTCTCCTGTGCAAGCCATTCCGCAGCCGTCCCGGAGCTATGTGAACCGGCTCCATAGAGAGTCTGTCACAATCTCCTGTCATGCGAATTGGATGCATGGTGTTCAGGAACTACAATTCCCATCATGCCTAGTCATGTCTGTGAATGTCAAAGTTTTACAATGCCTCATAGGATGTGTAGTTCCGCAACAGCTGGAGGGCCATAGTTTGGAGATCCCTGATCTAAGTAATGTTGGCTGCTTGGGTGAATGAATAGTAGCAACTAGATACAGTGGGGCAAAAAAGTATTTAGTCAGCCACCAATTGTGCAAGTTCTCCCACTTAAAAAGATGAGAGAAGCCTGTAATTGTCATAATAATTATACCTCAACTATGAGAGACAAAATGTGGAAACAAATCCAGACAATCACATTGTCTGATTTTTGAAAGAATTTATTTGCAAATTATGGTGGAAAATAAGTATTTTGTCAATATCAAAAGTTCATTTTTGGTTTTCTGTAAGTCTTCACAAGGTTGTCACACACTGTTGCTGGTATGTTGGCCCATTCCTCCATGCAGATCTCCTCTAGAGCAGTGATGTTTTGGGGCTTTTGCTGGGCAACACGGACTTTCAACTCCCTCAAAAGGTTTTCTATGGGGTTGAGATCTGGAGACTGGCTAGGCCACTCCAGGACCTTGAAATGCTTCTTACGAAGCCACTCCTTCATTGCCCAGGCGGTGTGTTTGGGATCATTGTCATGCTGAAAAACCCAGAAACGTTTCATCTTCAATGCCCTTGCTGATGGGAGGAGGTTTGCACTCAAAATCTCACGATACATGGCCCCATTCATTCTTTCATGTACACGGATCAGTCGCCCTGTTCCCTTTGCAGAGAAACAGCCCCAAAGCATGATGTTGCCACCCCCATGCTTCACAGTAGGTATGGTGTTCTTTGGTTGCAACTCAGCATTCTCTCTCCTCCAAACACGATGAGTTGTGTTTCTACCAAACAGTTCTATTTTGGTTTCATCTGACCATATGACATTCTCCCAATCCTCTTCTGGATCATCCAAATGCTCTCTAGCAAACCTCAGATGGGCCCGGACATGTACTGGCTTAAGCAGGGGGACACGTCTGGCACTGCAGGATCTGAGTCCCTGGCGGCGTAGTGTGTTACTGATGGTAGCCTCTGTTACGTTGGTCCCAGCTCTCTGCAAGTCATTCACTAGGTTCCCCCGTGTGGTTCTGGGATTTTTGCTCACCGTTCTTGTGATCATTTTGACCCCATGGGGTGAGATCTTGCGTGGAGCCCCAGATCAAGGGAGATTATCAGTGGTCTTGTATGTCTTCCATTTTCTAATTATTGCTCCCACAGTTGATTTCTTCACACCAAGCTGCTTGCCTATTGCAGATTCTGTCTTCCCAGCCTGGTGCAGGTCTACAATTTTGTTTCTGGTGTCCTTCGACAGCTCTTTGGTCTTCACAATAATGGAGTTTGGAGTGTGACTGTTTGAGGTTGTGGACAGGTGTCTTTTATACTGATAACAAGGTCAAACAGGTGCCATTAATACAGGGAATGAGTGGAGGACAGAGGAGCCTCTTAAAGAAGAAGATACAGGTCTGTGAGAGACAGAAATCTTGCTTGTTTGTAGGTAACCAAATACTTATTTTCCACCATAATTTGCAAATAATTTCTTTCAAAAATCAGACAATGTGATCGTCTGGATTTGTTTCCATGTTTTGTCTCTCATAGTTGAGGTATACCTATGATGACAATTACAGACCTCTCTCATCTATTTAAGTGGGAGAACTTGCACAATTGGTGGCTGACCAAATACTTTTTTGCCCCACTGTATATGAAGAATTAAAAAAAGTTTAGAACACTCATCTCTGAAGCTCCAGTGCAAACTCTAAATACCTAACAACAAGCAATTCTGAATGGGCTAAGCCGTAATATTCTAATATAATCCAGGATTCACTATGAAATCTTGACAGTATTTATTTTAGGTTTGCATTGTCTTGTTGATTTCCCTCTTCTTGGAGCTTGACTACATAAAAGCTGAGTATTAAAGAAGTGGTGGAATGCACATGCAGACGTCCTACAAAGTAATACCCAAATACATTATTCTTGTAGCTAAGTGCAAAACACAAAGCAATGAGGTGTAATGTGCTTTGTAATATAAATCTAGCATTTGAAGTTATTGGACTAATGGCTCTGACTGTAATTCCAATAGGTTCTGCTTAGTGTAAACCCAGCACATAGACATATTGGGCTAATGGCTCAGACTGTAACCAACAGGTGCTGCTCTGTGTAAAGCCAGCTCGTGAACAAATCTGGCTAATGGCTGTACACTGAATGGAAAGCATTTTAAAAGGAGAATGATTAGTTTCACTCTACTATATAAAGTAGTATTCACTGTCCTCAAACTGAATCTAAACTCCAGGTGAACAGCTAAATACATACAGTATAAAAAATATCTATATGGGAGGGAACTGTTTTATCTGTCAACGGATTAGAATTTCAGTCCATTCAGCCCTGAGATGATTACAGCTCTGCCACTCAACACAGTCCTGTCTGGAAGGGCAAAAGACCTGATTTTTCTCTGCTGCAGTTAAGTAACACCTACAAGTCATACTCTGCCCTAGTCTGTGGCTGGACTGTGAAAGGAGAAGCAGCAGACTGATGAGCTCATCTCCCTGTCACTTTCTTTTCTCCTTGTAACAGCATACTTTCTATTAGCAATTGAGCACTGTAGCCCAAGTTGTGTATAAGGGGGTGCCACCAGCCCTTCTGTTTGGGGCTCGAGTCAGCAGGGGGCCCAGGCAGCAGGGTGAATCAGATGTGGGCACAGAGGGTGATCAACGTGGTGGGGGGTGTTAAATACTGGAAGCGATCCCCTGTATGGCTCTCTCTGCAGGAACTGAAAGCTGGCATCCTCTTCTCTCCCTCCCATCAAGCTTTCAGCCACTGCAAAGAGAGCCATACAGGTGAACGGTTCCCCCGCCGCATTGATCACCTTCCCTCTGCATCATACTTTTCCCCCTCACCCCAGGCCCCTCTACCTACGCAGTGCTGCTAGCTTCCCTCCTCTCCTTCCTGCAGGCAGCTGCAAGCTTACAATAGGATCCTTCAGGATGGAGAGTAGGGGAGGAGTCCAGTAAATATGTCCTGAATGAACACAATGAGTGATCAGTACCGATCGCTCACTGTGTTCTTTCATAACTGAAGCATACTAAACTGTGATTTTTTTTTGGGGGGGGGGGGGCTGTATGGGGCCCTTGTGGTTTCTAACAGCATTCCTGACTGTGCATCCCTGACTGTGGCATAACTGACTGGCTCCCTGCTCTGCTTCCTCCATCTCCCACTGTGAGCTTTGCTGTACAGGTTCTGCAAGAGGCGGTTAATTAAAGAATATATGTGTAATGATGACTTAATAAATTACGCAGCATTAAATTGTGTCCTTTACATCTGCCTGACATGCAGCCTTCATTTCTGATGGTTTTTGCCAAACAGAAAAACATTACTTTACAGAGACAACAAATGTATTATTTAATTTCCCATGTGCTTATACCAATGACATAGTTTCCAGCGCTTTACAGAGCACATCTTTCTACACACCCATCAGGCTTATAAACTCCACTCTCTACAAGAGTCAAGAGACATTGACACACAGCTAACAATCAGTTTAGTCAAACACAATTAATTACTGTATATCAGTAGAAATGTGAAATGGAGAAGGAAACCAACCCTGAGGTATGTGAATTAAAACTCCATGTAGATAATATTCTGATTGGAACTGAACCCAAGACCTCAATGCTGCAAAGCAACAATAGCTGTGGAGCTCCAAAGCAGATACAAAGGGGACCCTTCTTGCAGTCTATAGGGAGATGACACATATAAGACCACATAGACTGTCTACTTTGCAAAGGAAGTTGCACATTGTAAGGATGTTTTCCCCAAAGCTTAGTGAGCCAGGTGAAGCTCTGCTAACTACCATCATCCAATAATATGCAAGCAAAAATGCAGATTTTTCACTTTTTTTGAACGTGATTGGGTAGTCTTTGCAAAATAAAATTTGACCACTTTGGGAAAAATTCCCTTGCAATGTGCACAGGGCTGGTGCAAGGATTTTTGACACCCTAGGCTAAACCTCATTTTGCAGCCCCCCCATTGGCTCCACCCCTGACTTCACCCCCTTTGCCCTGTCCATGTATACCCCACCTTTTTAATGAAGCGCCCATCAAATGCAGCCCACCAGTGCCTTCAAATGCAGCATCACCAGCGCCCATCAATGCAGCCTACCAGCACCCATCAATGCAGCCTCACTAGTGCCCATCAAACGCAGCCTCATCAGTGCCCATCAATGCAGCCTCACCAGTGCCCATCAATGCAGCCTCATCAGTGCCCATCAATGCAGCCTCACCAGTGCCCATCAATGCAGCCTCACCAGTGCCCATCAATGCAGCCTCACCAGTGCCCATCAATGCAGCCTACCAGTGCCCATCAATGCAGCTTACCACCAGTGCCCATCAATGAATTTTTGCTTGTTTCCATTCATTTGGGAGTTGGAACACAGACAAGATCCTCCGCTATGACACTATGGGGGTTATTTACTTAATTAAAGTCTACTTTGCACTGCAAGTTCACTTGAAAGTGCACGGAAAGTGCGCTTGGATGTGAAGTTGCTGTAGATCCGAGGGGGACATGCAAGGAAAATAAAAAACAGCATTTTAGCTTTAACATGAGTGGATGATAAAATCAGCAGAGCTTCCCCTCATTTCATATCTACCCCTTAGATTTAGAGCGACTGCACTTCCAAGTGCACTTACAGTGCAAAGTGGATTTGCCTTTCGTAAATAACCCCCAATGTGTGAACAGAGCGGTGGCGGCCTGCTGATGCTGAGACTTAGTTGCTTGCTGTAGAGAGAAGATAGTAGGAACACCACTGGCCGGGCGCCCTAGGCAGCAGTGCGCCCTAGGTGGCTGCCTAGTTTGCCTAGTGGTAGCACCGGCCCTGAATGTGCAACTTCCATTGCAAAGTGAACAACCTATTTTCCTTTAGTAAATCAACCTCATAAGGCATGTTTTTATAAAGTACTTTTAGAAGCTTACACTGTAAGTGCCTTTTCCATATAAAGATTTGGGGTTTCCTGGGAACGTATGAATACCTTCTCTTTAAAGCTGTTTTTCTTCACTATAGAAATCAGGTGCAAAATAAAAGCAAAATCTTGGCAGCATTAGGGTGTAATTCCAAAAGCAATTCTGACTCATGCCCTCTTGTTTAGCCTGAAATGTTTGCTATTCTCGCTCTCGCTGCGTGACCTAAAGGGTTTCAGGAATAAGTGATGTAGAGTGTGTGTTGCAGCTGCTACAGTCATCACTGGTGTAAGTGACATTTACCTACTGTGTGGAGTTGCTAAAAGGGGATAAATAATCATGAAATGATATTGTGGACCAGATGATACAAGCTCCTTGAACTACATCATATCCACAAAGACCAGTGATCTATCTGTTTTAGAGCCGTGCTAATGCTCAGATTAAACCTTTAACTGATTTCTGCAGATCTGTGGGAGAATATGAGCTTTTTTTTATCCTGCCTTGGAGATTTTGTAATTTTAGTTCATGCCGGGTATTTTCCTTGTTTTTTTTTTCTTTTTTCTGTATTTCTGTCTTGGTGCTTTTTTTTATTTGCTACTGCAAATCTGTCTCTCATGGAGAGCTTAAGTAATTCTCCTTTATTCTAAATGACAATGAATCCTTGGATATTGCAAAGTGCTTTTGTGCTTCGGTGCACACAACTGTAAAACTCAGCGGCATGTGGGAAGAGCTTGAGCGTACAGGCAGGCAGTGGTATACTTAACCATCTTGCATGTACTGTTTCTACTTATCAGAGCAAGAGGATACTTTAAACTGCTGAAAACCAAAGGAGACAGAACAGTGGGAAATTTCCATTAAGTTACCAAAAAAGATCTTTCTCTTTAACTCTTTAAACTCCTTATGGTCTAGGTTCTTTTTTTTTTTTTTACTACATGCTATATTTTTACATGTATTGGGTTAGTGGACTGCAATGGACTAAGGAATGCTTTTACTTGGTGGGACTTATAGTCAATGTGACTGTTACAGCATAAGACACTTACAATGGATTCTACGACCTCAGAAGACTCCGAGCAGAAATACACTTCTTCCAAATTAAAAAAGAAGGAATCGAATGATAAAATGGTTCAGCGTTTGCAGGGGATGTAAGTATCTTACGCTCCATGGTTATTTATCTTAAGTGATCTGTTTAGCATCATCACTACAGTGCATTAGAGACTGAGTACTCACTGCTGTACTTGAAGTGTTGCTGAATTACTATATGGGTTTATTAGCTGAAGCTGTAGAGAAAATAGCACTGTGGTTTTCTTAAACTCTTTATCTGAAATAAAATGAGAGCTGTAAAAGTGCCCTTTGTTAAAGTAATGTTTTGTATAGCTTTAGCATTTACAGTTAAGTGAAAGGATGTCAGGCTTTGGCTCATTGCTTTTTTCATGACTAATGGGTTGGGCTAGACCAGTGTTTTGTAGGTTAAATGGGAATTCTATTTTATAGCACATTGTTTTAAACAACTCAAAACTACCAAAACACTAGTACTATTAATCTATGTTTTTATAAACTAAAATGGGATATAGGATGAATTGCACATTACTAGTATCTTTATTGTTATCTAAAGTCTTGAAGCATTTTCTGGCTGCTACAAGTCAGATCTTTTCTACATGATCTTTTCATAACCAGGATACTAATTCATTATTGTGAGAAGTGACATCATAACTGCTGTGTCTATGTGGTCCCCAGCAGTTGCCCAAGCTCTCAGGAAGTAGGGTGAAGCAAGCATCTGAGTGCCCTAAATATTGTTTTGAAGCTAACCAAACGCTACAATGCAGAGAAAATCACAAGTGGAAGGGGTAGCATTAAAGAATTGGTGCACCTTTATACACTATATTACCAAAAGTATTGGGACACCTGCCTTTACACCCACATCAAATTTAATGGCATCCCAGTCTTCGTCCGTAGGGTTCAATATTAGCTTGGCCCACCCTTTGCAGCTATAACAGCTTCGACTCTTCTGGGAAGACTGTCGACAAGGTTTAGGAGTGTGTCTATGGGAATGTTTGACCATTCTTCCAGAAGCGCATTTGTGAGGTCGGGCACTGATGTGGACGAGAAGGCCTGGCTCGCAGTCTCCACTCTAATTCAACCCAAAGGTGTTATATCGGGTTGAGGTCTGGATTCTGTGCAGGCCTGTCAAGTTCTTCCACCCAAACTCGCTCATCCATGTCTTTATGGACCTTGCTTTGTTCACTGGTCCAAATCATTTGGTGGAGGGGGGTTGAGCTTAGCCCTCTAGTTCCAGTGAAGGGAACTCTCAAGGCATCAGCATACCAAGACATTTTGGACAATTTCATGCTCCCAACTTTGAGGGAGCAGTTTGGGGATGGCCCCATCCTGTTCCAACATGACTGCGCACCAGTTCACAAACAAGGTCCATTAAGGCGAGTTTGGGGTGGAAGAACCTGACTGGCCTGCACAGAGTTCTGACCTAAACCCGATAGAACTCCTTTGGGGTGAATTAGAGTGGAGACTGCGAGTCAGGTCTTCTCGTCCAACATCAGTGCCTGACCTCACAAATGCACTTCTGGAAGAATGGTCAAACGTTCCCATAAACACACTCTTAAACCTATAAAGGTATGTAAAGGAAGGCGTACCAATACTTTTGGTAATATAGTGTATTATGAGCTAAATTACTTAGCAAAAATGTAAGTAGAAAATGCCACCAACACACAGAACTCAAATTTCCTTTGTCTAGCTTAAGCATGGCTGTGCATTGTTTTTCTCTTTTAAAAAAAATCAACTTATTCTTTGCTCATGCACGGCACCAGAAGTGGAATCCCTGTCTAAACCCCTAGATGCAACAGTTGTGCTGGGCTGAAGACCCTCTCCCAAAATCCATGTTATAGTGCTAGGTTCCTTACCCAGATACTGAGCAATTGAGCTGCAAGTTTGAAAATGACTTGCTAAGCTATTGATAAGTTTGTTGCACAATTGCAGCAAGTCCGCATTGCATGACTCCAGATCAACTTTCTTTGCAAACATTCTGCATGTCTGCTGCAAGTTCTGGTTCAGTTATGTTGTGCAATAATCATCTCACCACAGGGGCCACTGTGACTTGCAGAGCTCTTGCTGTAGACTGACCACTGCAACTTTGCTCTTGCTAAAGACTTGCCACACAAATTTGCTATAAATTGGAAAAGTGTTAACTAGAACTTGTGCTTCAAGTGTACAAGTGAAAATGTGCAGCAAGTTAAAAAGACTTACAATTCAACACTGTCACAAATTTGTGGCAAGTTAACCTTGCTATCTGGGTGGTTGTCAATTGCTAAGCACCAGCACTGTTACATGGAAAGAAAGGGACTGAGTTGAAAGGGGAGTACTGGATATTTTTTCTATCATGGGCAAAGCACTGGTTTACTTTAAGTTTACTGCATCCCTTTTATACATAGCTGTCCATGTTTTTAATTTGAAACACACTTAAAGAAGATGCTGTTTTCTAAGGTCCATATGGTCCCTCCCTTTGATGAGATTTTCCTTATTGTAGGACAACAACCTCAGCAGACTGAGGGTGATTGTCACTGTGGTTGATTAACTCTGCAGTTAACTCTTTACACGCATAAAATGTAGCCACCGCCATGTGTTTAATGGTAACGCACATTGTTCACAGCATCTGCTGGTCCAGTTCTTACCTTTTTAAAAGTAATATCTGTATCAGTCGCTGCCATGCTCAGACAGGAATGTAACAGAGTTTACAATACAGTAGTTCCTTACTGAGGCAAGGCTCTTGTGGTTAAAGCATTCAGAGATCCAGCTGAACAATTTTAAAATATTGTTTTAATGAAAAGTAGAGAAAACAGTGCAAGAAAATATTTATGAAAAAATATTACAAAACAGTCAATAAGCAACAGTAAAAGGGTCCAAAAGTGACAATATACTTGTATTTCTACTTTAGCAGTCATATTAGAGAAAACCCCACTATTTTGAAAAATTTGAAATGAGGGGAAACACAATCTGTCCCCCCAAAAACGCAGAATTAAACTTTAAAAAAAAAAAGGCTGACAGGTAGTATTTGTATGACAGAAATTACCCTATTTTTCCAACTGGGACCTGTAAGAGGCTTTGCAGATCCTGGATAAGATGTTTCTGCATTCCTATCTAACTGATCTTCTTTGCGTCTATGATCTGGATTTTTTTTTTTCGTTTTTGTTATCAGCTAGAAAACTTTGGTGGCACTGTGAGCAATATAACTTTCCCATTCTCTACATTCAGACCTTATTATCCTTACAGTCCGGTCTTGTATATATACAAAAATTCAAATAATGCTGAGAGTGGCAGTTTTAAAAAACACTGCAGTAAATTTGGATGATTGCATGAAAGATCAAGAAAGGATTAAATGCCTCCACAGGTGGAATTGAAAACCCTAATGCCCTGCACATTCCGACAACAAAATCCATCGGATTTTTTCCGACAGACGTTGGCTCAAACTTGTCTTGCATACACACGGTCACACAAAGTTGGACGGAAATTCCGAACGTCAAGAACGCGGTGATGTACAACACGTACGTCAAGCCGAGAAAAATTAAGTTCTATAGCCAGTGCGGCTCTTCTGCTTGATTCTGAGCATGTGTGGCACTTTGTGCATCGGAATTGTCTACACACGATCGAAAAATGTGCGATCGGAGCTTGTTGTCGGAAAATTTTAGAGCCAGCTCTCAAACTTTGTGTGTTGGAAATTCCGATGAAAAAAGTCCGATGGAGCCCACACACGGTCGGAATTTCTGACAACAAGCTCCGATCGCACATTTTCCGTCAGAAAGTCTGACCGTGTGTACAGGGCATTAGGGTTCATTTAACACTTGTTGTTTAGGGGCGGTAAAAAATGCAGGGGAGTCAGATTTTTGTCCCCACCCAATGGTACCCCTTCAGCTGCAAAGGCAGTGGAAGGGGGTGTACACATGCCACGGCTGGAATACTTTGTGGCCTCAGCACGAATTAAACCCCCTGTTGCAGTGCTGTGGTGTGGGCTTTTAGGGTTTAAAACAGGCAATGAAGAGGCAACATAACCCTTCCTCCCCTCCTGTCAACAGCTTTATGAAAAGCGATCCACTGTGGTGGGGTAACACTATTGTAAATGAGCCCTTAAATAATCAAGGTGAACATTTAAATGGTTGCATGGAAACTGTCTTTTGTAATGTATTTTATGGCATCTATTATGCAGAGCTGCTTCGTAGTTGAAATGTGAAGTTGGCAATAGATGAATTACAGAAGAGTGGATTTGGAGGGTGCGCTGTTTAGATGAAGTTACAGTAGATGTTTGTTTTAGCATGGCTACTGTTTGCTAAAAGTATAAGCTTTCATTCACATGGGCCTCCTGTGTTTGTGTTATTTATTAAACACAGGAGAAATTGATCTGGGACATATAAATAAATGTTATACTTTCCAGATCCATTATCCTGCATTTTAGACTGGGTTCACAATGGAACACGCAGCGGCTCACAGCAGGGGTCCGGGGCGTCTCCATTCACCATTTCAGGTCTGATTTCAGCCTGAATTCAGACCTGAAATGGACCAAAAGACACACAGGACTCCTGTGCAATTCACACTGGAGCCGCTGCGGAGATGTGTGAACCGGCTCCATAGTGAATGCATAGTGGTCACAATCTCCTGCTATGCGAATTGTATGTGGGGGAAACCCGCATCCAATTCGCATAAGTGTGAACCCAGCCTTAAAGTAGAAGGCTTAACCTAACAAGTCTTCAAAGTGCTCAATCTCCCCTCCTAACACATATGCCGATTAACTTACCTATTTTCAGCCCATTCTGGTCCGGTCATGTGATCCCCTGTGTCAGCCAGTGGCAGCTGCAGGGGAAAGGAGAGAGTGTTTGACAATGCCTAGGAATCTGTGACATCCCCATAGACTCCCATGGTTCATCCGTTGTTGGTGCTGACATGGAGGGGCTGCATCATATGACTGGATCCATAGAGTTATACATATACATATTAATTAGTTCACTTTTAAATAATAAAGTTATTGTAAAGGCATATTTAAAAAAAAATGTCATACTCTATACAATGATTTTGCATAGAGCAGCCATGATCCTCCTTCTCTCGGGTCTTTCGCTGGTGATCCTGGCTCATACCCCCTCCCCCCCCATGAGTGCCCCCATAGGAAGCCAGTTTCTATGGGGGGAATCATGTGGGGTCACTCCAGAGTTGGCTCTGTGTGTTCATAGACACACAGAGCATGACTTGGAATCCCCCCACTCCTTCCTCACTGGCTGTGATTGACCACAGCAGGAGCCAATGGCTGAGCTAAAGAGGAGAGGGGGGACCAAGAGAGATACTACTGTCGTGCACATTGCTGGATCAAGATCAGGCTCAGGTAAATACAAGGGGGGCTGGGGGGCTTAACTGGGCACACTGGGCTTAAAAAAACGTCTGTTCTCTTGGGATTAAAAAACACTTATATAGAACATTTTTTGTACAAAGTCTAGACAAGTTTAGAAGAGTTTTACGTTTTTTCTGCTAGTAAGCTCCAATCAGAAACACAAACCAGAAGGGTTTTTTTTCCTGCCTCTAAACGTTGAGCTAAAAAAATGTCTGTAATCGTCCTAATGTGCATAGACACATAGGATAAGGCCCCATACCCACTATTAGATTTTCTGCAGATTTTTGTCTTCAGATTTACACCTTAAGGCCTCGTACACACGACACGAAAATCAGATGGGAAAATTTGTAAGACGAGTTGTCTGCGGATTTTTGGAACTTTAGTACGGTGCTTTCAACAGCCGATTTGACTTTTTCATCAGACAAAAGCTGGATGTGCAGGCTATAAAAACACGCATGCTCCGAATCAAGGAACGAGCTGGAAGAGTTCGGTCTTGTAAACTACCGTTCGCAATCTAGAATTAACATCCATGACGCGGCAGCTGATGAGATGTCAAAATGCAGAAAACATTCTCATCTTATTTAATGGGATAATAATGAAGCTGCTTTGCTGGTGATACTGATGTAGTTATGCCAACCGTATTTTAAAAGGCATTTGTTTTGTACGATCTGAAAATCGTGAATCAATGCTCACTAAAATTCTACTAACTTCTACTAACACGAGATTAGCAAGAGGCTAAGGATGGCGCTTCAGAAATGAACTTCCTCTGTATACTCTCATAGTACGTCACTACGTTCATATTTGTCAAAAGAAAATTTACGGATAGTTAGTATGCTAGACAAAATCCTGCACACGCGCTTTTGACAAAAATCAGACGCTCGGTCGTCCAACAATCAAATCGTGTGTACGAGGCCTAAGAGTTTAATCCACATTTTTAAGTGAGACCTTCCATGATTTATCTGCCTGCCTTATTATCTTTACCAAATCTCTTTTGTCCTACACAGTGCTTAAAACTATTATACTAGTACAAAAAGTGTTTTATACAATATTAACCACCTAAGGACCGGAACATTTTTCCCCCTTGAGACCAGGTCATTTTTTGCGATACGGCACTGCGTCACTTTTTTTTCCCACAAATAGAGCTTTATTTTGGTGGTATTTGATCACCTTTGTGGTTTTTATTTTTTGCGCTATAAACAAAAAAAGACCGAAAATTTTGAAAAAAAAACAAACAATATTTTTTACTTTTTGCTATAATAAATATCCCAAAATTTAAAAAAACAAAAAACGAATTTCTTCATCAGTTTAGGCCAATATGTATTCTTCTATATATTTTTGATTAAAAAAATAGCGTTTACAAAATAGGGAATAGAATTATGGCATTTTTGTTATCATTTTTTTTTTTTTTTTTTACTAGTAATGGCGGTGATCAGTGATTTTTAGTGGTACTGCGACATTGCGGCGGACAGATCAGACACTTTTGAAACTTTTTTGGAACCATTGACATTTATACAGCGATCAGTGCTATAAAAAATGCACTGATTACTGTATAAATGACACTGGCAGGGAAGGGGTTAACACTAGCGGCCATCAAGGGGTTAAATGTGTTCCCTGGGAGTTGTTTCTAACTGTGGGGGAAGTTTACTGACTGGAGGAGGAGAGAGATCGCTGTTCCTGATCACTGGGACACAGACGATCCCTCTCTACTCCCCTGACAGAATGGAGATCTGTCTGTTTACATTGACAGATCCCCGTTCTGCCTCTCTGTGGAGTATTGCGGGAGGCCGGCGGACGTCGCGTCCACCTGCCACGCACATCAGCTCCCCCGCCGTGCGGCGCACGCCTGCTATAGCTGTGTAAAAGGCCAACGTACACCTACTGCGATTTGTAGGAACGAGCGGACCTGCCACAGTATAATGGCGGTGGCTGGTCGGCAAGTGGTTAATACTATGCTTGCATATCCCTTTTTATACATTCCAATATTTAATTTACTTTTACAGCTCATACTTGGCAGTGAGCACCGTTGCCTAATTTACTGACAAGTAATTTCTTCAGCTTTTCACAACTCTTTTTTATTTTACATAAAAAGCTACTATCATGGATTAGACACACATATTAAATACACTTATATTTCTCAAGACTTAATTTGGTACGCCAACTGCCTATTTTGGCATTTTGTTGAGATCTTGTTGTGTTTATATAATTCTATATAATCTTGTGTCATAAGCAAACACAGCCACACCACTTTGTATTTAGTTCACAAAGAAATTCATAAAAAGGTTGAAGATAAACAAGAGCAGTACAGATCTTTATAGTATACTACAGCTAACTTTGGTATAGAAAAAACAATATTATTAATATTTTTATTACAGTATACAGGATTTATTTAGTGCCAACAGTTTGCGCAGTGCTTTACAACATAAAGGCAGACTGTACAGTTACAATGCAATTCAATACAGGAGGAATCAGAGGGCCCTGCTTGTTATCAGTTCTCATTCTGATGGGACAGAGGCCAATCATGAAACAGGATTGTTTTACAGCCTAAACCTTCAACTGTCTTGCTAAAGCTGAAAATGTCTAATGCCGTGTACACACGAGCGGACTTTCGACAGACTGAACTCCAAAGGACTTTTTAATGGACTTTCGACAGAGTTCCGACGGAGTTCCGAGGCAATGGACTTGCCTACACACAATCACACCAAAGTCCGACTGATTTGAACGTGATGACGTACGACCGGACTAGAATAAGGAAGTTCATAGCCAGTAGCCAATAGCTGCCCTTGTGTCGTTGTTCGTCCGTCGGACTAGCATACAGACAAACTGATTTTTCTACTAGACTCGAGTCCGTCGGAAAGATTTGAAACATGTTCTATTTCTAGAGTCCGTCTGATTTTTCGACAGCAAAGGTCCGATGAAGCCCACACACGATCAAATTGTCTGTCGGAATCCTTTCCGTCGGACCTTTGCTGTCGAAAAGTCCAGTCGTGTGTACACGGCACAACAGTGACTTAATGGACCACTACACCTCAAAAGAAGGCCGGCTGTCATTTTACTAAAGGCCATGCGGGAAGCGGTTAAAGGTTTAATTCATGTCCCCTCTGGCCTTTCCCTTCTTTCCTGTACATATTAAGTTCCTGAAGTCTATCCTGATATGTTTTATCCCTCAGACCTTTCACCATTTTTGTTGCCTGTCTCTGGACTCAGTCTATCTTATCAATATCTTTGTGTAAGTGAGGTTTCCAGAACTGGAAACGATACTCTAAATAAGGTATGACTAAAGATCTATATAGGGGAATCAGAACCTCCTTTCTCCTGCTGGTGATCCCTCTAGTGATGCATCCTGGAATTCTATTCAACTTTCCTACTGCCTGGCCACACTGTGCTCATTTTGCAATCATCTGAAATAAGTACTCCCAAATCTTTTTCCTCTGTAATGCTGGCTAACACTGTACCCCCAATATTGTACAAGAGATTTTTTTTTTCCTAGGTGCATTATTTTATATTTAGAAAGATTGAACTTCAGTTTCCACTGCTTTGACCAATCTTTCAGCAATGCCAAATCATGTACCATATTAAAAACACCTCCAGGGATATCCACCCTATTGCCCACCATTAGGTCACCAGCAACAAGTCATATCTTACCCACCAAATTTCTTTTATATCATTTACATTAAATAGAACAGAACCTAGTACTGAGCATTGTGATAACCCACTAGTGACTGGTCTCTGTTCCAAATGAATGAACCTCATTTACAACAACAGTCTACACTTTAGCCAACTGCATAAAGATTGAGATTTGACTCTGGAGATAATGAGCACAAAACTCTACAACACTATCTGTTGTTAAAGAGCTGGCCATATATTTGCTTTTTGTTCAAACTTTCATAGAAAAATCATTTGTCAGAATATTCTTTCAGGTTTCTTTCCATTTCATTTCAAAGCCCTTAAAGTGATTGTAAAGTATAAACTTTTTTTTCTATAACAAACATGTTAGTTACAAAGTTGCACAGAGCTGCTTCCTATTGTGGCACAGCTGTGGGCTGGATCCCAAGATGCACTGCTTGCATCCATAGACACAGACAGTGTGGCTCGACCCCAACCCCCGCTCGCTTGTCACAGGATTTGGCTGACAGCAGCGAGAGCCAATGGCATGCAAAGCATGTGAGAGCAGGCAGCACAGTACTGGACTGAATAAGGGTTCAGGTGAGTATAAAGTCGGGGGAGGGGACGATACAGGTACTGGAACATTTTTTAAATTAATGCAAGGAATGCATTAAGGCAAAAAATGTTTAGGCTTTAGAACCACTTTGCTATTTGAATGGATTGCATTCACATTAACAAATTCCATTACAATATGTATGATTTTGCAGAACTAAAATGACAAATTTGGACAAATTTGTTTATTAAAAAAACCCCCAATCCTGCTCTGTTGAATTGTGTTGTTAGTACAGTCAAAATGAATGTCAATTCGACTCTACTAACCATGAGAAGAAAAAAACATTTTCAAGCTAAATTCTGCTTATGTAAAATTCTACTAGTCTATGGCCATCTTAAAGCGGAGTTCCACCCAAAAGTGGAACTTCCGCTCATTTGTCTCCTCTACCCTTCTAGTGCCACAATTGGCACCTTTCGGTGGCAGGGGGGACAGGATACCTGTCTTTGACAGGTATCCTGTTCCCACTTCCGGGAGTCCGGGCTGCGGCCCGTGACATCATTGCGGGGCTCCTTCCTCCTCTCCCTGTCACCGGGCCAGTAGGAGAGAGGAGCAGGCCCTTGCGCATGCGCAGTAGGGTTCCCAGTGTGAAGCCGTAAAGCTACACTACCGGGTACCCTTACCCGCAATGGCGACGGCAGCACTTGACAGCTGATGATAACATCAACTGCGGTGCCGACATCGCTGGACTCCAGGACAGGTAAGTGTCCGATTGTTAAAAGCCAGCAGCTGCAGTATGTGTAGCTGCTGGCTTTTAATATTTTTTTTTGGGGACGGAACACCGCTTTAAGTTTCTTGTCTCTAGGTCATTAAAGGGGGCTTTTAGCTCATATCATGTTTTTATTAAACAATACAAAATTACAATTTAAAGACCCATTTATAATGTTATCTGTAACTATAACCTTGGTTCCATTTTAGGCTACACCATCCATTTTTACCCAATATGCTGTAACCTCCTCTATTTTGTAACATGATATGTTCTAAATTTATTAAAACCACAGCAAATCATATATCATTGTTTTTTGAGGTCCAGACCAGTAGCAGCAATATTTATTATACTTTGCAGCTCTCCACAATCTTAGCAAGCAGGAAGAGACTCTCTAAACAAACATAATCCATAATGTGTTGGGTTTCAATCAAAATCCAAAGTGTGTTGGATTTACTAACCACCACCATTAGTTTGGGTTAGCAGATTGAAGTTATCTACTACCTTTTAAGAAGCACAAAGGAGGCCTGAATACATCTCTAAATTAAAAATGTATTTTAATGAAAAGTTGCGCAGCCAAGTCGTGACACCACTTGCAAGAAGAACATTATTTATTACAGGCATTTATATAGTGCTGACAATTTACGCAGCGCTTTACATATATATTGTGCATTCACATTAGTCCCTGCCCTTAAGGAGCTTACAATCAAAGGTCCCTACCTCACATTCGTACATACACATACTAGGGCTGATTTAGACAGGAGCCAATTGACCTACCAGCATGTCTTTAGAGCAGTGGTTCTCAACTCCTGTCCTCGGGGCCCACCAACAGGCCAGGTTTGCAAGATAACTGAAATACATCACAGGTGATATCATTTGCTGCTCAGTGATTGCAGTATTCTAGTCTGCATTTCCCCAAGGTAATACTTAAATTTTGGCCTGTTAGTGGGTCCTGAGGACCGGAGTTGAGAACCACTGCTTTAGAGTGTGGGAGGAAACCCACACAGGCACAGAGAGAACATGCAAACTCCAGGCAGGTAGTGCCATGGTTGGGGTTCAAACTGATGACCCCAGTGCTGCCAGGTGGAAGTGCTGCCCCACAGTGAGCATTTGGTGAATGTTCTGCAGTTGGAGCTGTAAAAAAGTTCCTAAATAGGAAGTCTAACTTGTCAGAAAAAATCTCTGCAGCGCCCACATTAGATGTATGATTCAGCATATGAGAAGTCGTAATGCCCAGATAATCAATGGACATATTTAAGAAAGATACCACATTCATACCGTATGTATCCATGGCAATGAATTTTCTGGAAAATGTATCCTTAGTGAACTGAAACAAATTAACTTTTAATTTTTATGTAATAGTTTAGCTACTCAATCCAGCCAAATCATTACCATAGTTACAGATATATAGTATACATTGCTTTCATAGACTCTTTTCTTTTACAGAATGTGGGCCATTAACCAGAACTTTGTATGTCAATTGTAAAGAAGAAGTTTCTGGAGGTACAATCTGGTCAGTTCTGGCCCAAGACATTGTGTTGCCTGGGTCCACTCTCACTGAGTCTGCACTCAGTGCGGATCGTGTAGGTAGCGGCAGCCCTGCTCTGCCGCCCTTCACAAATTGCTGTCTGGGTGCATTGGACCCACTGGGACCCAAGGTATGGCTGGCCCTGAATCTGGTGTCAAGCACTATTTCATTTATTTTGCATATATTTAATATTTATGTTTAATATAGTTAAAACAGATAATAAGCTCAACTTACTGAATGTCTGACCAGAATGCTTTAGTTTACGCTAAACTGCTCATATTATATCTATATATAGCTTCTACACTTTCAAAATGTAAAAAAAGGGAACATGTAGCAAACCTGCAGTTTAAACCTGTATTCTCTAAATAAATCTCTAAAGCAGCGGTCATCAACCCTGTCCGCAGGGCCCACTAACAGGCCAACAGACATGGACAGGCCATCGGGACTACCGGGAGTCTCCAGTCCTGGCGCCGCTCCTCACTGACAGTGAGTGATCGCGATTTTACTCCTGTCAGGAGGAGCTGCTTCTGTCACTTGCTGGAGAGAGCATTAGGCATTATGCTCTCTCCAGCCTGCAGGAGGAGATAGGCAGCTGGCAGACTTTTCTTCCTCTCTCCCCTTATCACTTGTTATCACATGACTGGAGAGAGGAACGAGAAGCTGCCTTCAAAACTGTGAGTACATGTGGGAGGGGGAGGAGAGGGAGGACACACTGATGTAAAGGGGCTTCTGATGGGGTCTCTCTGATGTAAGGGGACTTCTGATGGGGACTCTGATGTGAAGGGGACTTCTGGTGGGGACTCTGATGTGAACAGGACTTCTGATGGGGACTCTGATGTGAAGGGGCTTCTGATGGGGACTCTCTGATGTGAAGGGGACTTCTGGTGGGGACTCTGATGTGAACAGGACTTCTGATGGGGACTTTCTGATGTGAAGGGAGCTTCTGATGGGGACTTTCTGATGTGAAGGGGGCTTCTGATGGGGACTTTGATGTGAAGGGGACTTCTGGTGAGGACTCTGATGTGAAGGGGACTGCTGAGGGGAAATTTTGGTGTGAAGGGGGCTTCTGGTGGGGACTCTCTGATGTAAAGGGGGCTTCTGATGGGGACTCTGATGTGACGAGGACTTCTGATGGGGACTCTGATGTGAAGGGGACTCTGATGTGAAGGAGGTTTCTGATGGGGACTCTAATGTGGAGGGGCTTCTGATGGGGACTCTCTGATGTGAAGGGGGCTTCTGATGGGAACTCTGATGTGAAGGGGACTTCTGATGGGGACTTTCTGATGTGAAGGGGGCTTCTGATGGGGACTCTGATGTGAAGGGGACTTCTGGTGGGGACTCTGATGTGAAGGGGACTGTGGTGGGGACTCTCTGGTGTGAAGGGGGCTTCTGGTGGGGACTCTCTGATGTGACGGGACTTCTGATGGGGACTCCGATGTGAAGGGACTTCTGATGGGGACTCTGATGTGAAGGGACTTCTGATGGGGACTCTCATGTGAAGGGGACTGCTGGTGGTGACTCTGATGTGAAGGGGGTTTCTGATGGGGACTCTGATGTGAAGAGGCTTCTGATGGGGACTCTCTGATGTGAAGGGGCTTCTGATGGGGACTCTGAAGTGCAGGGGACTTCTTGTGGGGACTCTGATGTGAAGGGGACTGCTGGTGGGGACTCTGATGTGAAGGGGGCTTCTGATGGGGACTCTGATGTGAAGGGGGCTTCTGATGGGGACTCTGATGTGAAGGGACTTCTGGTGGAGACTCTGATGTGAAGGGGACTTCTGGTGGGGACTCTGATGTGAAGGGGCTTCTAATTGGGACTTTCCGATGTAAGGGGGGTGCTGTTGGGGACACTCAAAATTATAGTGGGCCGGTCATGATGAAGTCCAGGGCCAAATTTGCGTCCCAGTCCAGCCCTGCAGGCCAGGTTTGCAAGATAACTGAAATACATCACAGGTAATATAATTTGCTGCTCAGTGATTGCAGTATTCTAATCTGCATCTCCCCAAGGTAATACATAAAACCTGGCCTGTTAGTGGGCCCTGAGGACAGGGTTGATGACCACTGCTCTAAAGGACATATGGAATGTATAGCAAGCACAATTAAGGTACCTACTTTAACCTTCTCCATATACTTCTGCCATCACAAAACCCCCAAACCCTAAGGTTTCTCTGCTTTCATAGGGCTTGGCACACCCCCAACCTCATATTGATTGTGTCTTGTGACTCGCCTCTTAGGTACCGAGTGCTGCATTGTGGGAGAAGGAGGAGTGACCCATGGCAGATGGTTTGTAAACAATCTTTAAGGAGGACTCTGATGTGAAGGGGCTTCTGGTGGGGACTCTGATGTGAATGGGACTTCTGATGGGGACTCTGATGTGAAGGGGACTTCTGGTGGGGACTCTGATGAGAAGGGGACTGCTGGTGGGGACTCTCTGGTATGAAAGGGGCTTCTGGAGGGGACTCTCTGATGTGAAGGGGGCTTCTTATGGGGACTCTGATGTGAAGGGACTTCTGATGGGGACTCTGATATGAAGGGGACTGTTGGTGGGAACTCTGATGTGAAGGGGGTTTCTGATGGGGACTCTGATGTGCAGGGGCTTCTGATGGGGACTCTGATGTGAAGGGACTTCTGATGGGGACTCTGATATGAAGGGGACTGTTGGTGGGGACTCTGATGTGAAGGGGGTTTCTGATGGGGACTCTGATGTGAAGGGGCTTCTGATGGGGACTCTCTGATGTGAAGGTGGCTTCTGATCGGGACTTCTGGTGGGGACTCTGATGTGAAAGGGACTGCTGGTGGGGACTCTGATATGAAGGGCACTTCTGAGGGAGACTCTGATGTGAAGGGGGCTTCTGATGGGGACTCTGATGTGAAGGGGGCTTCTGATGGGGACTCTGATGTGAAGGGGACTTCTGGTGGGGACTCTGATGTGAAGGGGACTTCTGGTGGGGACTCTGATGTGAAGGGGCTTCTGATGGAGACTCTGATGTGAAGGTGACTGCTGGTGGGGACTCTGATGTGAAGGGGACTGCTGGTGGGGACTCTCTGATGTGAAGGGGACTTCTGATGGGGACTCTGATGTGAAGGGGACTTCTGGTGGGGACTCTAATGTGAAGGGGACTGCTGGTGGGGACTCTGATGTGAAGGGGCTTCTGATGGGGACTCTCTGATTTGAAGGGGGCATCTGATAGGGACTATCTGATGTGAAGGGGGCTTCTGGTGGGGACTCTCTGATGTGAAGGGGGCTTCTGATGGGGACTCTCTGATGTGAAGGGGGCTTCTGATGGGGACTCTCTGATGTCAAGGGGGCTTCTGATGGGGACTCTCTGATGTGAAGGGGGCTTCTGATGGGGACTCTGATGTGAAGGGGACTTCTGATGTGGACTCTGATGTGAAGGGGCTTCTGATGGGGACTCTCTGATGTGAAGGGGGCTTCTGATGGGGACTCTGATGTGAAGGGGCTTCTAATTGGGACTTTCTGATGTAAGGGGGGTGCTGTTGGGGACACTCAAAATTAAAGTGGGCCGGTCATGATGAAGTCCAGGGCCACATTTTTGTCCCAGTCCAGCCCTGCAGGCCAGATTTGCAAGATAACTGAAATACATCACAGGTAATATCATTTGCTGCTCAGTGATTGCAGTATTCTAATCTGCATCTCCCCAAGGTAATACATAAAACCTGGCCTGTTAGTGGGCCCTGAGGACAGGGTTGATGACCACTGCTCTAAAGGACATATGGAATGTCTAGCAAGCACAATTAAGGTACCTACTTTAAACTTCTGCCATTACAAAACCCCCAAACCCTACGGTTTCTCTGCTTTCATAGAGCTTGGCACACCCCCAACCTGATATTGATTGTGTCTTGTGACTCGCCTCTAGGTACCGAGTGCTGCATTGTGGGAGAAGGAGGAGTGACACATGGCAGGTGGATTGTAAAGGATTTTTAAGTAGAGCAAGCTTTTTTTAATTGTTAGGGTTTAGGATTACTATTAGGGCTAGTGTTACAGTGGGGTGAGGGTTATTGCTAGGGTTAGCAGTATGGTGGGTTTAGGATTACATTTTTCAAATGCAGAAATTAAATTAAATAATGCATTTTAAACATTTATTTCTAGCCTTACTTTTCCTGGCTTCTTTTTTCATTTTTGGCTGGCAAAGTTAAAAAAAATACTTGATGATTCTGTCTCAGGGCTGGGCTCAGCCCTTCCTTCTCAAAGCTGGCTGCTCAGCTGTTGGCTAATTGCCAGCTTCTATCTCTCCACAGTGACTCACCTGTTGATGATATCCTACTCGTCAGTCCTGCCTACTTAAGCCGTCCAGTACAGATGATCTCTGCCTTCGCCTTGGTCACATCTCTAGAGACGCTCGCCTGTGTTCCTGTTAAAGACTTACTTGGCTGACATTCCTTCTGGCTCCAGATCCTGCTTGCTGTTCTACTACGCTCATCTCTGGCTCCCTGACGTTTTGGCTTGTCTCACTATCCGTCCCGGTTCCTGAACTCTGGCTATGTTTTGACTACATTTACTCTGTTTACCTTTTTTTTATTACTATTAAACAAGTGTTATTTAACTGTACTTCTGTCTCAGTCTGATTCATGGTTTCTGACATTCTTCCAGTCTATCCTCTCCTGTACCTGCTTTCTGCTGCATTCTGTCAAATCTATCCATGGATTAAGACCAGTGGTAGTGTTGACAGACATGTGCAGTTCAGTTTACAAAAGGAACAACAGAATGCCATGCTAAATCACTGCAAGTCTGTAGTTCCCTAGTTGGCCTATTTGCAGGGAAGGTCAAGGGGTAAAAATCATCCATGTATCCCCGCTTACAGGCTGAGAATGCTTCTGAGGTCTCTGTGGAGCGAAAGAGCTCCTGGGACCTGTAAAGTGGGCAGTAGCAACCGAGTGTCTGTTACAATCCCCACAGTAGCCCTCCTAGCTGTGGTAAGAAGGGGGGACAGAGCAATCATGTGACCGCTGATAAAAGCAAGAATAATTGTACTTGTTGCAGTTTTTACACTTTACACTTTAATGATAGGGTTAAGGTCACCATCGGGATTCAAATATTTTGGTTGAGAATAGTTGAACTTTCTTTACTCTCAGGAGCCCAATATAACCTTAAAGTAGAACTCAATTCTCTTAATCAACATTGACTTTTTTAATCCTTATGCTGCTAACATGAGTAAATAGATAGGAAAGCATATTATATTTTCTTGTTTAAACCTTTTTTTTTTATTTCTTTAGTTGCTTTCTGGTTTCTGGCCTAGTCCAACATGATCTCATACATCCCATGATTCTTTATAGACTTTTTATTCTTTCATCTGGAGGAGGGGAGGAGGAGATTGCTCAGCTAAGCATGTCGTCCTGACTGCTCTACCATCTAAATCAATCTACTTATACATCAATAATTAGTGTTAACTATTAATATCACCACTTAAATTTATCACTCTATAAATCATATATAAAAAAATAATAAAATTGTGTACAGTTCAGCTTAAATACACTTGTGCTGATAAAAACGTGGATCCCTATGGGGGTATCCACTGCCGTTGTGTTGATATGGTGCTCTGTTTTCTCCTTATTATTTAAAGTGCTTTTCAGCGCCAACACCACCACCGCATAAAAAATGGCCACTCACCAGATACAAATACATACAAAACTCCAAAATGTTTTTAATGCGCTATCCCAAAAGTGATCATGTGTATAAGATTCAACTTAAATACTGTAAAAAAAGCTGCAACTAACAAATGCGAGACACACATTCAAAGTAACATATCAAATAATAAGCTGCGCTATGAATTGATTTGAAATCATCAAGAAAAACACCTTGCAGGTTGTGTGGATATACTTATGTGCATATATACAATATCACATTGACATTGCCTATCACCAGTAACATGTGCAAGAAAAGGAAAAACAGTGAAAAATATATATAACCAAATGCAAGAAATATAATGCCAAAAAAAATATATTATATAAAAATAATTATTAAAAAATAAAGTCCACTCAAATAGGCCAAAGTGAAAAGCCTACTAATATAGACAGTCCTCCGGGGGGTGACTTTATATTCTTCTACAAGCGGTGACATGCAATGCCGACACTGGAGGTGGTATGTGTTGGGGTACAATACAAAAAGTGCCTTCACCACGAGAAATGCTGCCGCTTACCAGCTCCCTAGATCTCTTTTTACGGAGATCTCTTCTACCCCAGCCTCGGGTCTTTCGGCGGCTGCCAGCGCTAAGAGGATGCCCCACAATCTCAGCATGGGATGTCATCTCGTATGGCAAGCAGGTGTTCGTAAGCCGTGAAATGACATAAAGCTTCCATAGTGTATTATGTTTTTAAAAGTTTATTGTAATAAAAAATATTGCACTTACAATTATGCAGATAATTTCAGCGATGGATAAAATCAGAAACACGAGCCGGCCGGCTCTCGTATGCTGCCCATAGCTTCCGGGTCTAGAGCGGTATGTGGTGACGTCAGCACGCCGCTCCTCCCTACGCCGTTTAGTCACAGAGGGGCGGAAGACGTCATCTGTGTCGTGTGTCAATTACCCCAATCAACAGCATTATTACAATATGTGGTCTGTTTTCTAAAGATGACAGAGTTCACATTTATAATAAGTCTGAATGGAGATTAGTAAAAAGCCTGTAATACTTTTCAGAACAGAACCGGAAATCTCACTGTAAGCAATGTGAATCTTGACAAATATAGATCTTTGTAATGATTCAGCAACCTTCATCTGAGTTTGTTTCACAATTCATTTTCAATAGTTTAAGGAGATCTTCCTTACATCAGCCCACAGACTCGAGCAATTAATTGCAAACAGGTGCACATTAGCTTGATAAATGGCTTGCGTAGTGCAAGATTCTGATTTGACATGACTGCTTGCCCTGTGGTAATTTGTGTCAATGTGAATAATGAATCATCAATGTTTTACACATTTAAGCATCTCTGCTAAGTCAATCTCTTTTTGTAAGTGTGTATGTGTACAAAGTCTTGAATGAACTTAAACAATGTATTATTCCCAAAGCCTATTAAGTAAAATGAAATACCTTGACTCAAGTGCTTTCTTGGGAATTCTGTGAAATAAGGAAAACATAGCCAAGAAGCATCAAGATTATAAAAAGGAATTTTGAAGAGAAGAGGTACTTAAAAATAAACTTAGGATGTTTGCAGGTGTAGGACTGTAACAAGATGCCAGCTGTAAATGCAGGTTTACATTTAGAACATTAGAAAAACAGTGGGGTTAATTTACTAAAGGGAAATAGGCTGTTCACTTTGCAAGGGTATTTTCCCCAACAGCTTAAAGGAGAAGTCCAGCCTGAGCTTTTTTAGGCTGGGCTTCTCCTCTGGGTCACAGGAGTGCAATTTGTTTTGCACTCTTGTGACCTGTTTTCAGCAGAGAGTGATCTGTAGTCCGCTCTCCGCTGATGTCACTGGAATCAGTCGAGGAAGCGCGTCATCCCGACTTCAGAAGTCTGGATCTGCTAGCTGCCTGGACTGATGGCAGTCCGCTGAGAGGACCGCTCCCCACCCCTCCACAGCTCAGCGCTCCAGTGAGCCTGGAGCAGCAGAGAGATGCAGACTGACAGTCAGCAGTTCTCCTCTCAGGGAGGAGTGAGAACCGAGCCATTGGTGGTGTTCTGTGGCTCGGTTCTCAGTGCAGAGACGCCAGAGAACAGCTGCAGCATCGGTCTGATGCTGCATCCACCTAGGTAAGTATGAGTCTAAAAAGAAAAAAAAAAAAAAAAACATACTTCTTTTTTAATGAATGTGGTGAAGTTTAATTTAGAATACCCATTTACCTGCAAGGAAAAACAAAAAAAACAAAAAGCATTTTAGCTTGTACATGATAAGGCAATCAGCAGAGCTTCACCTCATTCACTATGCTGTGAGGAAAAGTGTGCTTCCTATATTGAAGGGTATACCCATAGCTGTAATTTCGCCAGACGGAAATATTTGCAGTAGAATTAGGTACAAACATGCTCCCCTGATTTTATACTGGATCACCTGCTCCCTCACTATTTGTAGAAGCCAACGCACCACCCTAGAATCTTCTTGGTGGTGGGAAGGCTGGTAGTAGTTAATGTCAAATGTTTATCTCTTACTACTTTGTGAAGCACTGCACAAAAAATGCCATGTATACTGCATACTATGAACATGGCCATTTCCAACTTCACGGGGTGAAGTAGAAGGCAAACCTGAAGATGCGATGTGTAGTATATATTGATTTTGATCTACTAACCTAGTTAAGACTCTTCACTAAGTAAATTGAGTGAATATTCACTTCATTTATCCAACCATGTGAAAAGCAAATGGGTATCCAAAGTGAACAGGAATTACCTTTTCACGTGACTAAATAAATGAAGTGAACATTCGGTTTACTGAATAAAGAGTCTGAACTCAGAGGAGAGATGGGACCTTCAGCAGTGATGGTTACAAGGGGTACTGTAGATCCACTCACAAAGAACGGTCTGCCTTTACCTAGCACACCCCAATGCACATGTGTTAACGCAACACATAGTCTGGCCAGAAAAGCTGAAGAGGGACCCGATAAGAGAAGGATCCAGGCTGCTCTGTGCAAAACCAACTGCACAGAGCAGGTAAGTATAACATGTTTGTTATTTTTAGAGAGAAAAAAGAGACTTTACAATTACTTTAAAGTGGAACTAAAGTATGCTATACTTACTTCTGCTCCAGTGATGTGATGTCCATGAGCTCCCATGCTAGTACAGACATTTTCACCTGTCTTCTTCCAGGTTCAGTGGCTTCAGCCATCATAACTGGTTGACCTAAGGCCCCTTTCACACGGATGGACTGTCTATCCGTTTTTCTTCCATCCGTCAACAGACGACAATGCATTCCTATGGGCAAACGGATGACCATCCGTTACCATCCGTTAACCTCCGCTTCCGTTTTTATCTGTTTTTTTAACATACAAGGCTACGTCCAGATCCGTCAAAACGGATATTAACTGACAATGTCCGTCAACGTTCGATCAGTTAAGATCCGTTTTGAAGAAATAATTCAAAGTTCATACTGACAAATAAAAAAAAAGTAAAAAAACCTTTATTTTTAAAGGGTTATGCAGAATAATAAAACTAAAACTGTTTTGAACATATCATGTACTTTTGTGTCTTTTTATGCTATCAAAACACAATGAAATAACCAAATTAATTAATTAATACATTTAAATTTACACTGCATTATTTATATATTGGTACTGCCAAGGAACTTCTCCTGATGGAGATAGAAAGTAGTCGGGGCAATGCTTTCTGGGTAATTTCCTTAAAGGTACAGAAACTGCTGTAAACGGATGAAAACGGAAACACATACGGATGAAAAACCAGATGTAAACGTGTACATTAACGGATGAAAACGGATATTAACGGAACGGAAGATGGATGAAAACGGAGATTAACGGAACAGAAGATGGATGAAGCAACGGATAACTGATACGTTTTTAACGTGGCTAAACTGATGGTACCCGTGTGAAAGGGGCCTTACACCTGCTGATCTTCCTGATAGATAATATACCCCAGTATCAAGGCCTTCCTAAGAGTGTATACTGAAGCAGGCATGTCTGTTCTACAATAAAAAGCCTTCCTACCAGCACAGTTCTTTTTCCAAATCAAATGCTACTTTGATTAAAGTTTAAAATAAAAGCAGATTTACTGTGCTAATATCAATGTTTGAAAGGTAATCTGTATTGGCAGAAATGCAGAAGTAGTCATTGCTGATCACTCCTTCTGAAAATGCTAGTAATCTGACTGTCTTTTTGATCCAATTGTTTCAAACTTTGTGGAGTTATAAACCGCAACACATAAGCAAATAATGTTATTGCTTTTTCAATTTTTTGTGTGATTGTTTGGGATCAGCAGTTTAGAATGCACTGAAGCCATAGAAAGCCAGGCAACTAGCATTTCCAGAGGAGATTGACTAGGGCACCTTACACATACCTCTGCTTGTAAGTTTTCTTTAAAGTACAACTAAAGGCTCCTGTATGGCTAAGCAAGTACCAATTCAGATACTATGTGATGCCCAAGCCTCATAAAGTAGACAAAACTTCCTTTATTTTTCATGATCTGAATCCTAGTTCATTGATGTCTCAAATTCTCCCCCTCCCAGACATTTCATCTCACAGTGGGAGGGTTTCAGCAACAGAGGCACTCTGTGGAGGCTGGTGCTCAAAAGTTTTAGGGGGGCACAAACAAACTGAAAAATACTGAAAAAAAACCCCCATAAATTGCAGCCTCACTGTGCCCATCAAATGCAGCCACTGTGCCATTAAATGCAACCACTGTGCCCCATAAAATGCAGCCACTGTGCCATCAAATGCAGCCATTGTGCCCCATCCTATGCAGGCACTGTGCCCTATCAAATGCAGCCACTGTGCCCAATCAAATGCAGCCACTGTGCCCCATCCTATGCAGCCACTTGTACCCATCATCTGCAGCCACTTGTGTCCCATCAAATGCAGCCACTGTGCCATCAATTGCAGCCATTGTGCCCATCAAATGCGGCCACTTGTGCCCCATCACATGCAGCCACTTGTGCCCCATCATACAGAAGCCACTTGTGCCCCATCATATGTAGCCACTTGTGCCCATCATATGCAGCCACTTGTGTCCTTCATATGCAGCCACTTGTGCCCTTATTATGCAGCTACTTATGCCCCATCACATGCAGCCACTTGTGCCCATCATATGCAGCCACTTGTGCCCCATCAAATGCAGCCACTGTGCTATCAATTGCAGCCATTGTGCCCATCAAATGCAGCCACTGTGCCCCATCAAATTCAACCACTTGTGCCCTATCAAATGCAGCCACTGTGCCCCATCCTATGCAGCCACTTGTACCCATCATCTGCAGCCACTTGTGTCCCATCAAATGCAGCCACTGTGCCATCAATTGCAGCCACATGTGCCCCATCATATACAGCCACTTGTACCCCAACTTATGCAGCCACTTGTGCCCATCATATGCAGCCACTTGTGTCCTTCATATGCAGCCACTAGTGCCCTTCATATGCAGCTACTTGTGCCCCATCATATGCAGCCACTTGTGCCCATCATATGCAGCCACTTGTGTCCCATCAACAGCCACTGTGCCATCAATTGCAGCCATTGTGCCCATCAAATGCAGCCACTGTGCCCCATCAAATTCAGACACTTGTGCCCCATCATATGCAGCCACTTGTGCCCATCATATGCAGCCACTTGTGCCCCATCATATGCAGCCACTGTGCCCTATCAAATGCAGCCACTGTGCCCCATCAAATGCAGCCACTGTGCCCCATCCTATGCAGCCACTTGTACCCATCATCTGCAGCCACTTGTGTCCCATCAAATGCAGCCACTGTGTCCATCAAATGTGGCCACTGTGCCCATCAAATGTAGCCACATGTGCCCCATCATATGCAGCCACTTGTGTCCTTCATATGCAGCCACTTGTGCCCCATCATATGCAGCCACTTGTGCCCATCATATGCAGCCACTTGTGCCCCATCATATGCAGCCACTGTGCTCATGAAATGCAGCCACTTGTGCCCATCATATGCAGCCACTTGTGCCCCATCAATTGCAGCTACTGGGCCATCAATTGCAGCCATTGTGCCCATCAAATGCATCCACTGTGCCCCATCAAATTCAGCCACTTGTGCCCCATCATATGCAGCCATTGTGCCCCATCAAATGCAGCCACTTGTGCCCCATCAAATTCAGCCACTTGTGCCCCATCATATGCAGCCATTGTGCCACATCATATGCAGCCACGCGTGCCCATCATATGCAGACACTTGTGCCCTATCAATTGCAGCCATTGTGCCCATCAAATGCAGCCACTGTGCCCCATCAAATTCAGCCATTTGTGCCCCATCGTATGCAGCCATTGTGCCCCATCATATGCAGCCATTTGTGCCCATCATATGCAGCCACTTGTGCCCTTCATATGCAGCTACTTGTGCCCCATCATATGCAGCCACTTGTGCCCATCATATGCAGCCACTTGTGCCCATCATATGCAGCCATTTGTGCCCCATAAAATGCAGCCACTGTGCCATCCATTGCAGCCATTGTGCCCCATCAAATTCAGCCACTTGTGCCCCATCATATGCAGCCATTGTGCCACATCATATGCAGCCACGTGTGCCCATCATATGCAGACACTTGTGCCCTATCAATTGCAGCCATTGTGCCCATCAAATGCAGCCACTGTGCCCCATCAAATTCAGCCATTTGTGCCCCATCGTATGCAGCCATTGTGCCCCATCATATGCAGCCACTTGTGCCCATCATATGCAGCCACTTGTGCCCCATCATATGCAGCCACTTGTGCCCATCATATGCAGCCACTTGTGCCCCATCATATGCAGCCACTGTGCCCATGAAATGCAGCCACTTGTGCCCATCATATGCAGCCACTTGTGCCCCATCAATTGCAGCTACTGGGCCATCAATTGCAGCCATTGTGCCCATCAAATGCATCCACTGCGCCCTATCAAATTCAGCCACTTGTGCCCCATCATATGCAGCCATTGTGCCCCATCAAATGCAGCCACTTGTGCCCCATCAAATTCAGCCACTTGTGCCCCATCATATGCAGCCATTGTGCCACATCATATGCAGCCATGTGTGCCCATCATATGCAGCCACGTGTGCCCATCATATGCAGACACTTGTGCCCTATCAATTGCAGCCATTGTGCCCATCAAATGCAGCCACTGTGCCCCATCAAATTCAGCCATTTGTGCCCCATCGTATGCAGCCATTGTGCCCCATCATATGCAGCCACTTGTGCCCATCATATGCAGCCACTTGTGCCCCATCATATGCAGCCACTTGTGCCCATCATATGCAGCCACTTGTGCCCCATCATATGCAGCCACTGTGCCCATGAAATGCAGTCACTTGTGCCCATCATATGCAGCCACTTGTGCCCCATCAATTGCAGCTACTGGGCCATCAATTGCAGCCATTGTGCCCATAAAAAGCATCCACTGTGCCCCATCAAATTCAGCCACTTGTGCCCCATCATATGCAGCCATTGTGCCCCATCAAATGCAGCCACTTGTGCCCATAATATGCAGCCACTTGTGCCCCATCAATTGCAGCCATTGTGCCCATCAAATGCAGCCACTGTGCCCCATCAAATTCAGCCATTTATGCCCATTCATATGCAGCCACTTGTGCCCATCATATGCAGCCACTTGTGCCCATCATATGCAGCCACTTGTGTCCTTCATATGCAGCCACTTGTGCCCTTAATATGCAGCTACTTATGCCCCATCACATGCAGCCACTTGTGCCCATCATATGCAGCCACTTGTGCCCCATCATATGCAGCCACTGTGCCCATGAAATGCAGCCACTTGTGCCCATCATATGCAGCCACTTGTTCACCATCAATTGCAGCCACTGTGCCATCAATTTCAGCCATTGTGCCCATCAAATGCAGCCACTGTGCCCCATCAAATGCAGCCACTGTGCCCCATCAAATGCAGCCACTGTGCCCCATCATACAGTGGGAACGGAAAGTATTCAGACCCCCTTACATTTTTCACTCTTTGTTATATTGCAGCCATTTGCTAAAATCATTTAAGTTCATTTGTTTCCTCATTAATGTACACACAACACCCCATATTGACAAAAAAATCACAGAATTGTTGACATTTTTGCAGATTTATTAAAAAAGAAAAACTGAAATATCACATGGTCCTAAGTATTCAGACCCTTTGCTCAGTATTTAGTAGAAGCACCCTTTTGATCTAATACAGCCATGAGTCTTTTGGGGAAAGATGCAACAAGTTTTTCACACCTGGATTTGGGGATCCTCTGCCATTCCTCCTTGCAGATCCTCCCCAGTTCTGTCAGGTTGGATGGTAAATGTTGGTGGACAGCCATTATTTTGTCTCTCCAGAGATGCTCAATTGGGTTTAAGTCAGGGCTCTGGCTGGGCCATTCAAGAACAGTCACTGAGTTGTTGTGAAGCCACTCCTTTGTTATTTTAGCTGTGTGCTTAGGGTCATTGTCTTGTTAGAAAGTAAACCTTCGACCCAGTCTGAGGTCCTGAGCACTCTGGAGAAGGTTTTCATCCAGGATATCCCTGTACTTGGCCGCATTCATCTTTCCCTCAATTGCAACCAGTCGTCCTATCCTTGCAGCTGAAAAACACCCCCACAGCATGATGCTGCCACCACCATGCTTCACTGTTGGGACTATATTGGACAGGTGATGAGCAGTGCCTGGTTTTCTCCACACATACCGCTTAGAATTAAGGCCAAAAAGTTCTATCTTGGTCTCATCAGACCAGAGAATCTTATTTCTCACCATCTTGGAGTCCTTCAGGTGTTTTTTAGCAAACTCCATGCAGTCTTTCATGTGTCTTGCACTGAGGAGAGGCTTCAGTCAGGCCACTCTGCCATAAAGCCCCAACTGGTGGAGGGCTGCAGTGATGGTTGACTTTCTACATCTTTCTCCCATCTCCTGACTGCATCTCTGGAGCTCAGCCACAGTGATCTTTGGGTTCTTCTTTACCTCTCTCACCAAGGCTCTTCTCCCCCGATAGCTCAGTTTGGCCAGATGGCCAGCTCTAGGAAGGGTTCTGGTCATACCAAACATCTTCCATTTAAGGATTATGGAGGTCACTGTGCTCTTAGGAAGCTTAAGTGCAGCAGAATTTTTTTGTAACCTTGGCCAGATCTGTGCCTTGCCACAATTCTGTCTCCGAGCTCTTCAGGCAGTTCCTTTGACCTCACATGATCCTCATTTGCTCTGACATGCACTGTGAGATGTAAGATCTTATATAGACAGGTGTGTGGCTTTCCTAATCAAGTCCAATCAGTATAATCAAACACAATTGGACTCAAATGAAGGTGTACAACCATCTCAAGGATGATCAGAAGAAATGGAAGGCACCTGAGTTAAATATATGAGTGTCACAGCAAAGGGTCTGAATACTTAGAACTATGTGATATTTCAGTTTTTCTTTTTTAATAAATCTGCAAAAATGTCAACAATTCTGTGTTTTTCTGTCTGTATGGGGTGCTGTGTGTACATTCATGAGGAAAAAAATGAACTTAAACGATTTTAGCAAATGCCTGCAATATAACAAATAGTGAAAAATTTAAGGGGGTCTGAATACTTTCTGTCCCCACTGTATGCAGCCACTTGTGCCAATCATCTGCAGCCACTTGTGCCCATCAAATGCAGCCACTGTGCCACATCAAATGCAGCTACTTCTGCCTCATCATTTGCAGCCATCTGTGCCCCATCATATGCAGCCACTGTGCCCCATCATATGCAGACACTTGTGCCCATCATCTGCAGTCATTTGTGCCCCATCACATGCAGACACTGTGCCATCAATTGCAGCCATTGTGCCCATCAAATGCAGCCAATGTGCCCCATCAAATGCAGCTACTTGTGCCCATCATCTTCAGCCACTTGTGCCCCATTAAATGCAGCCACTTGTACCCATCATATTGCAGCCACTTGTACCCCATCAATTGCTGCCACTGTGTCATCAATTACAGCTATTGTGCCCATCAAATTCAGCCACTGTGCCCCATCAAATGCAGCCACTGTGCCCCATCAAATGCAGCCACTGTGCCATCAATTGCACCAATTGTGCCCATCAAATGCAGCCACTGTGCCCCATCCAATGCAGCCACTTGTGCCCCATCATATGCAGCCACTTGTGTCCCATCAAATGCAGCCACTGTGCCATCAATTGCAGCCATTGTGCCCATCAAATGCAGCCACTGTGCCCCATCAAATGCAGCCACTTGTGCCCCATCATATGCAGCCACTTGTGCCCCATCATATGCAGCCACTTGTGCCCATCATATGCAGCCACTTGTACCCCATCAAATGCAGCCACTTGTGCCCATCATATGCAGCCACTAGTGCCCCATCATATGCAGCCACTTGTGCCCATCATATGCAGCCACTTGTGTCCATCATATTGTTGTGAATGTGGTATGGAATCTTAAAAATACATATGGGGAATTTGAATTACATTAAGTTTTAGTGTTTTGCGCAGTACCTCCAACCATATGGTAAAAATGTTCAGACAATCAATAATTTCCTGAGTTCATTAATCTATGAGGAATTCTTACCAATGTATAAATATCTCCCAATAAAATTAATAAGTAAATCATTTTTATTAATTTACAAGTATAATTATACAATTTCATACAGAACCAGGATTTCTTGTGATTAATATTTCATACACCCTACCAAAGATGTCAACACGGCAATAAAACAATTTTCCTTAATATTTGATAAATAACCCAAGGGTGGCCCAAATGACTATGTTAATTTTTTTTTTTTGGGTGGAATCGTGCCTTAAGTTGAAGAACACAATATCCTTTGTAGCTCGGAAAAACAATCCTCTGAATTTCTCCGGCCGGAAGGAATACAAAGTATGTCTCGTCAACAGATAGATATTATCAATTTGAAGGAAATATTAATTTAACAGAGATACCAGATTGCATGTGATGATAAATAATTTCTCTGGGACCACAGTAGCCAAATTTGTTGTAATACAGGTTGATCTTGATTTCACCCACAAGCGGCTTCAACACACAAGGCCAATAACGTGGGATAATTATTAAATACTAAACTACCCTTCACACAGTATTGGATAAGATAAAATGTAAACAATAAAATACAATTCCTATAGTTTTCCCTTCACACAGTATTGGATAAGATACAATGTATACTTAAGATACAATTCTATGATTTTGGGAGGAGAAAATATTATCAATAATTATATGGTCAGTATCTCACCTCTGTTTACAGAAAAAGGATGTATATTCGATTTATCCTAGCAGCAATGTCCAACGAGATGGGGAGTGGTCGCTTATTACCAAATTTGTGTTCGTCCAGAGGGTGTATGTCAGCGTGTGGGTGTGTGGTCCTCTCTCTATGGCACCTTACATACTTTATACCATTTGTGACAATAAGCTCATAAAATTATAATAAGCTCAGCCCAGAAGGTATGGCTTATTTTCCATTGGTTGGAAAAATCTAATGATTTACTTTGGTGAGTTCAGGTAATGTCACCTTCAACCACTAGGCATGTCTGAGTGCAGAAACACGTGTTCTGAACTATCTGTTAAATAATATGTTCTATTTTCATAATGTGTATCTGTTTGTATATTGGTGCTGGAATATATATATTATTTAAGTACTCGGGTAACTGGTCCAATGTAAATTACGCTCAGTATAATTTTGATTAATCAATATCACATAAAATGGTTGTATATATGGATAAATGTATAATCGTGTATATCCTGTGAATATTTGTTTATCTAGGAAAACACATGCTATATGTATATTTTCATACAGTAATGCCCTGTACACACGATAGGATTTTCCGATGGAAAATGTGTGATAGGACATTGTTGTCAGAAATTCCGACCGTGTGTAGGCTCCATCACACATTTTCCATAGGAATTTCCGACACACAAAGTTTGAGAGCTTGCTATAAAATTTTCCGACAACTAAATCGTGTGTACACAAATCCGACGCACAAAGTGCCACGCATGCTCAGAATAAATTAAGAGACGAAAGCTATTGGCTACTGCCCCATTTATAGTCCCGACGTACGTGTTTTACGTCACCGCGTTCAGAACAATCGGATTTTCCGACAACTTTGTGTGACCGTGTGTATGCAAGACAAGTTTGAGCCAACATCCGTTGGAAAAAATCCATGGATTTTATTGTCGGAATGTCCGATCAATGTCCGACCGTGTGTAAAGGGCATTATAGTCATGATTCATATGTCTTTCATAACACTACTTCTAATTTGTTCTGTCTTAAATCTCATGTTTTTACCCTACGACAGAATTATCATTGGGTCAATAGACACTAAAATCATAATTGTATCTATGTCCTGGAATATAATATATAATCTGAGTGACTTATATTCAAATATAGGTATTTTAAAATAATGCTGAATGCACAACTTTCAAATGTCTTCCTAAAAGTGTTTTGAAATGAACTTTGGACAGACTTAATGACTATTTAAAAAGAGTTTAGCTGTATACACAATTCCTAAAGTCTAAACAATGGGTTCCGTTAGATAAGGGTGATTTCTCTGTGAGAACAATACAGTTACGTATCTGTGTAACTTTTTATGGCAGTGTTGGGACTATCCTTTTATCTACCCAACAATGACATTTAATTATCTTTGATTTCTGCTTCGCTATAAGTTGATTGTCTGAAGAACCAGTTTCTCTCTATTCTTGTTTTAAGTGGTTTCAGGAGGAGAACAAAAACAGGTAAATATCTTTTGGTTTTGTGAAAAGGGGCACTATTGTTCAGGCGACTTTGTTTCAACATAAGGTTTGTGTATTGATCTCCAACCTCCTACTGGAGAGGATAATTTAATCAACCTTTTCTGTTTCGGGGGGGGGGCGCTCTCCTGGAATGACGACTCCTTGGCTGAGTGTTTCATGAATTTTCATGACAATTGTTATGTATCCCGGCCATGACAATATGCAGCCACTGTGCCATCCAATTGCAGCCATTGTGCTCATCAAATGCAGCCACTGTGCCCCATCAAATGCAGCCACTTGTGCCCCATCATATGCAGCCACTTGTGCCCATCATATGCAGCCACTTGTGCCCCAACAAATGCAGCCACTGTGACTCCAGCCCGCCCGCTGTCTGCCCGGCATTTACCCCATCTTGGTGGCAGGTCAGGCAGCGGGTGATGGTGGCGAGCTGTGTGGGACGAGCAGTGGGTCCTCCATACTGTCCTCCATGCTTCCTTGCTTCTCTTCTTCCATTCCGATCGGCATCCAATAGGATCACCTCTACCTTCAGCCAATCAAGTGACGGGTATTAGACCAACGCTTTCTGATTGGCGGAGAGGCAGTTCAGTGTTAGAAAAGCAAATAGGCTTTTTTGATGCCTATTAGAGCCTATGGCTCTAATCAGGTGCTTCAAAAAAACACCCCCACCGCTGTAATTCTGGCTCCCAGCATCCAAAAAGGGACCGGATGCCTAAATAGGGGGTGGCAGCGGCGGCCATGGATAGATTCATGCAATGCATGAATCTATCCATTAGTCGTATAGGGGGTGGCCTGACAGAGGGGCCAGCGATCGTGCGCACTTAATGGACGCACCGCCACTGGCACAGATGTCAATCCAGTAACAGTGGGTAGGACTCGGTGTGGCTAGGTGTTGATTGACAAGCAACAGGCACAGGTAAAGCCTACATGAGGGTGGCAACTCTGAATTCAGGAGACATGCAGCATCATTACCACATCATCGCAGGAAGCTAGTGGACTTAACTAGCATGCTCAACAGGCATTTATGGGACAGAATGACTAAGAAAAACTGCTACTGCAGATATACTTATAAATAAGTGCTTTAGCACATTTTTTTTTTAAAACAGAGGTCATAGGTCTTAGCAGAATACTCAACTTTCTTGAGAAGGGTATGAACAAGATAAGAGTGTGGAACTGAAACAAAAACTATTTTAATTATCACTTTACTGCTGCTCATTAAAGGAAAAATTTAACATGCTGGGAATAATTATACATCATATGATTATTGGAAAGTTTGGACAGGAAAATTGTTTAAATGCCAAGAAAAGACCAACCATGTGAAATAAAGTTACCAAGACAACCAATTTCTTTTCTTGGGAATCAATGTTTTGTTACATTTAATATTAATTGGAAAACTGACTTCAGTTAGTCAGATCATTGTTTGTTTTTTTTTAGGGAAAAGATACAAAAGCGTAACATTATTTTATACGGGTGAGCTTGGTGTTATAAAATGCAGCTATAAAAGTAACACAACCTCTTTGTGCCAAATGTGAATCTGTAATTCAGCTATGCAGGGCAAAAGAACAGCTTAATTTTAATCCCTGTCCTACAGCTGCATATACATACATTCATATTGCACCCCTGCTGTGCCCTGTTTGCCAATTGAAGTTAAAACAAAATATACTGCACCTTTGGATAAGTGACAGCAAATAACCCACTCCCCGTCCTCTAGAGGCGTATATAGTGAAAATGGCGCCTATGGCAAGCACTGAAACTGCGCCCCTGTCAAAAAAAAAAAAAAAACAGCTAACAAAACTACAAGTCAAGCTCTTTAATCTTTCTATTAACAAATCATGGATTAGTACTACATAAACTGCCCAATGGATCAGTTCGCCCCTGGTCATTAAACATTCTACATTCAGTGAAAGTTCATGTACTGCAAAGTTTGCACTGCATGAACTTTCACTGAATGTAGAATGTTTAAAGCTTGTTGCACAAATCACTTTATTAAACTTTATGATATCTATTTAATTTATTGTGTGTATATGCCAAGCAGAAGCAGCCAATCAAATATGGTGCTCAATATGGATTAAATTAATATGCATAGCCATAAATATCAGAAATAAAAGTGTAATAAAGTGATTTGTGCAACAGCAGGTACTACTTTTAAATAGACTGCGAATGTGACTACAGCATATGACCAGACTGCGAATACAGGAGATGACCAGACTGCGAATGCGACATACTACAGGAGATGACCAGACTGCGAATGCGACATACTACAGGAGATGACCAGACTGCGAATGCAACATACTACAGGAGATGACCAGAATGCAAATGCGACATACTACAGGAGATGACCAGAATGCGAATGCGACATACTACAGGAGATGACCAGACTGTAAATGCGACTAAAGCAGATGACCAGACTGCGAATGCGACTACAGCAGATGACCAGACTGCGAATGCGACTACAGCAGATGACCAGATTGCGAATGTGACATACTACAGCAGATGACCAGACTGCGAATGAGACTACAGCAGATGACCAGACTGCGAATGTGACATACTACAGCAGATGACCAGACTGCGAATGCGACTACAGGAGATGACCAGACTGCGAATGCGACTACAGGAGATGACCAGACTGCGAATGCGACTACAAGAGATGACCAGACTGCGAATGCGACATACTACAGCTGATGACCAGACTGCGAATGAGACTACAGCTGATGACCAGACTGCGAATGCGACTACAGCAGATGACCAGATTGCGAATGTGACATACTACAGCAGATGACCAGACTGCGAATGCGACTACAAGAGATATCCAGACTGGGAATGCGACATACTACAGGAGATGACCAGACTGCAAATGCGACTACAAGAGATGACCAGACTGCGAATGCGACATACTACAGCTGATGACCAGACTGCGAATGTGACTACAGCTGATGACCAGACTGCGAATACAGGAGATGACCAGACTGCGAATGCGACATACTACAGGAGATGACCAGACTGCGAATGCGACCACAGCAGATGACCAGAATGCGAATGCGACTACAGCAGATGACCAGACTGCGAATGCGACTACAGCAGATGACCAGACTGTGAATGCGACTACAGCAGATGACCAGACTGCGAATGCGACTACAAGAGATGACCAGACTGCGAATGCGACATACTACAGGAGATGACCAGACTGCAAATGTGACTACAGCAGATGACCAGACTGCGAATACAGGAGATGACCAGACTGCGAATGCGACATACTACAGGAGATGACAAGACTGCGAATGCGACATACTACAGGAGATGACCAGAATGTGAATGCGACATACTACAGGAGATGACCAGAATGCGAATGCGACTACAGCAGATGACCAGACTGCGAATGCGACTACAGCAGATGACCAGATTGCGAATGTGACATACTACAGCAGATGACCAGACTGCGAATGCGACTACAGCAGATGACCAGATTGCGAATGTGACATACTACAGCAGATGACCAGACTGCAAATGCGACTACAAGAGATGACAAGACTGCGAATGAGACATACTACAGCATATGACCAGACTGCGAATACAGGAGATGACCAGACTGCGAATGCGACATACTACAGGAGATGACCAGACTGCGAATGCGACATACTACAGGAGATGACCAGACTGCGAATGCGACATACTACAGGAGATGACCAGAATGCAAATGCGACATACTACAGGAGATGACCAGACTGCGAATGCGACATACTACAGGAGATGACCAGACTGCGAATGCGTCTACAGCAGATGACCAGACTGCGAATGCGACTACAGCAGATGACCAGACTGCGAATGCGACTACAGCAGATGACCAGATTGCGAATGTGACATACTACAGCAGATGACCAGACTGCGAATGAGACTACAGCAGATGACCAGATTGCGAATGTGACATACTACAGCAGATGACCAGACTGCGAATGCGACTACAGGAGATGACCAGACTGCGAATGCGACTACAGGAGATGACCAGACTGCGAATGCGACTACAAGAGATGACCAGACTGCGAATGCGACATACTACAGCTGATGACCAGACTGCGAATGTGACTACAGCTGATGACCAGACTGCGAATGCGACTACAGCAGATGACCAGATTGCGAATGTGACATACTACAGCAGATGACCAGACTGCGAATGCGACTACAAGAGATATCCAGACTGGGAATGCGACATACTACAGGAGATGACCAGACTGCAAATGCGACTACAAGAGATGACCAGACTGCGAATGCGACATACTACAGCTGATGACCAGACTGCGAATGTGACTACAGCTGATGACCAGACTGCGAATACAGGAGATGACCAGACTGCGAATGCGACATACTACAGGAGATGACCAGACTGCAAATGCGACTACAAGAGATGACCAGACTGCGAATGCGACATACTACAGCTGATGACGAGACTGCGAATGTGACTACAGCTGATGACCAGACTGCGAATACAGGAGATGACCAGACTGCGAATGCGACATACTACAGCAGATGACCAGACTGCGAATGCGACTACAGCAGATGACCAGAATGCTAATGCGACTACAGCAGATGACCAGACTGCGAATGCGACTACAGCAGATGACCAGACTGCGAATGCGACTACAGCAGATGACCAGACTGCGAATGCGACTACAAGAGATGACCAGACTGCGAATGCGACATACTACAGCAGATGACCAGACTGCGAATGTGACTACAGCAGATGACCAGACTGCGAATACAGGAGATGACCAGACTGCGAATGCGACATACTACAGGAGATGACCAGAATGCAAATGCGACATACTACAGGAGATGACCAGAATGCGAATGCGACATACTACAGGAGATGACCAGACTGCGAATGCGACTACAGCAGATGACCAGACTGCGAATGCGACTACAGCAGATGACCAGACTGCGAATGCGACTACAGCAGATGACCAGACTGCGAATGAGACTACAGCAGATGACCAGATTGCGAATGTGACATACTACAGGAGATGACCAGACTGCGAATGCGACTACAGGAGATGACCAGACTGCGAATGCGACTACAGGAGATGACCAGACTGCGAATGCGACTACAAGAGATGACCAGACTGTGAATGCGACATACTACAGCTGATGACCAGACTGCGAATGTGACTACAGCTGATGACCATAGGGTGACCACATTTCCAAACTGCCATTCAGGGACAATTTTTCCAAGGACCGGGGGTGGGGGGGTGGCGGGGTTGTGTTGAATGTAGTTTCGGGGTTGGCGGGATTTCGGCGGCGAGTGATTTGTCAGGTGAATGGCTGGTTTTAGCACTTATATCATCCCAATACCCTGCTTGAAATGTATTTCTATTATTACATTGTAATAATACACTCCCCTCCCTTAGTACAGACCCCCTTCCCTCAGTATAGACCCCCCTCCCTCAGTATGGACCCCCCTCTACTAACTGTAGATCCCCACCCTCAGTACGGACCCCCCTCTCCACTATGTATAGGCCCCCTCCCTCAGTACAGACCCCTCCACTAACTATAGACCCCCTCCCTCTGTACGGACCCCCCTCCACTAACTATAGACCCCCTCCCTCAGTACGGACCCCCACCACTAATTATACGCCCCGTCCCTCAGTACGGACCCCCCTCTCCACTAAGTATAGGCCACCTCCCTTAGTACGGACCCCCCACTAACTATAGACCCCCTCCCTCAGTATGGACCCCCCCACTAACTATAGACCCCCTCCCTCAGTATGAACCCCCCTCTCTACTAAGTATATACCCCCTTCCTTCAGTATAGACCCCCTCCCTCAGTACAAACCCCCCTCTACTAACTGTAGACCCCCTCCCTCAGTCTGGCCCCCTCTCCACTAAGTAAAAGCCCCCTCCCTCAGTACGGACCCCCTCCCTCAGTACGGACCCCTCTCTCCACTAAGTATAGGCCCCCTCCCTCTGTACGGACCCCCCACTAACTTTAGACCCCCTCCCTCAGTTAGGACCCCCCTCTCCACTAAGTACAGACCCCCCCCACTAACTATAGACCCCATCCCTCAGTATGGACCCCCCTCCACTAACTATAGACCCCCTCCCTCAGTACGGACCCCCCTCCACTAATTATAGGCCCCCTCCCTTAGTACGGACCCCCCTCTCCACTAAGTATAGGCCCCCTCCCTCAGTACGGACCCCCCTCCACTAACTATAGGCCCCCTCCCTCAGTATGGACCCCCCCACTAACTATAGACCCCCTCCCTCAGTACGAACCCCCCTCTCCACTAAGTATATACCCCCTCAGTAAAGACCCCCCTCCATCAAGTATAGATTCCCAACCTCAGTACAGACTTCCCCCCTCAGTATAGACCCCCCCACTAAATACAGACCCCCTCTTACACTTGTGCTAGTGGAAAGGTGGGTGTCAGAAACGTGCTGGGGGGCACTTTTTACCCTTTTCTGATCACTGTCCCTGTCCCTCTTCTGTCTATCTACATACACATAATATAAGCTTAGAACAGACCTCAGATCAGCGCCAGGAATGTATAGCGGTGTCCCTCTTCCCTCTCCGTGTACTTGTAAATAGCCGAGGTGGGGGAGGCGGCTTTGGTCTGCTCTGCGGTACAGGGCATGGAGACATCCAGGGGCAGAGCTGCGGAGGTGGTAACAGGTGATTTGTGTCTTTGAGGCTGCCCCCGCTGACAGCCTCGATGGGCATTGTGGAGAGCTTTAGGCGCGGAGGAGGAGAAAGTTAACTTCTCCTCCGCTTTTCATGCTGGGCAGGGTCATGCTGTGAGGTCACTGGTTGATAGCCGCCAGGCGGCTATAGCAACCAGTGAGCAGAGTATCAGGTGGAGCTGGAGGCAGAGCGAGCACCAGCGCTATAGCGGGGTTTGCTCGCTCTTTCAATTCCATTCCGGGACACTGTATTGTCCTGGAATGAAGGTGCCCGGGACCCGGGACAGACCTGCCAATTGCGGGAATGTCCCGGGCAATCCGGGACAGGTGGGCACCCTAGATGACCAGACTGCGAATGCGACTACAGCAGATGACCAGATTGCGAATGTGACATACTACAGCAGATGACCAGACTGCGAATGCGACTACAAGAGATATCCAGACTGGGAATGCGACATACTACAGGAGATGACCAGACTGCAAATGCGACTACAAGAGATGACCAGACTGCGAATGCGACATACTACAGCTGATGACCAGACTGCGAATGTGACTACAGCTGATGACCAGACTGCGAATACAGGAGATGACCAGACTGCGAATGCGACATACTACAGGAGATGACCAGACTGCAAATGCGACTACAAGAGATGACCAGACTGCGAATGCGACATACTACAGCTGATGACGAGACTGCGAATGTGACTACAGCTGATGACCAGACTGCGAATACAGGAGATGACCAGACTGCGAATGCGACATACTACAGCAGATGACCAGACTGCGAATGCGACTACAGCAGATGACCAGAATGCGAATGCGACTACAGCAGATGACCAGACTGCGAATGCGACTACAGCAGATGACCAGACTGTGAATGCGACTACAGCAGATGACCAGACTGCGAATGCGACTACAAGAGATGACCAGACTGCGAATGCGACATACTACAGCAGATGACCAGACTGCGAATGTGACTACAGCAGATGACCAGACTGCGAATACAGGAGATGACCAGACTGCGAATGCGACATACTACAGGAGATGACCAGACTGCGAATGCGACATACTACAGGAGATGACCAGAATGCGAATGCGACATACTACAGGAGATGACCAGAATGCGAATGCGACTACAGCAGATGACCAGACTGCGAATGCGACTACAGCAGATGACCAGATTGCGAATGTGACATACTACAGCAGATGACCAGACTGCGAATGCGACTACAGCAGATGACCAGATTGCGAATGTGACATACTACAGCAGATGACCAGACTGCGAATGCGACTACAAGAGATGACCAGACTGCGAATGAGACATACTACAGGAGATGACCAGACTGCGAATGCGACTACAAGAGATGACCAGACTGCGAATCCGACATACTACAGCTGATGACCAGACTGCAAATGTGACTACAGTTGATGACCAGACTGCGAATACAGGAGATGATCAGATTGCGAATGCGACTACAGCGGATGACCAGACTGCGAATGCAACTACAAGAGATGACCAGACTGCGAATGCGACTACAGCAGATGACGAGACTGCGAATGCGACTACAAGAGATGACCAGACTGCGAATGCGACTACAGCAGATGACCAGACTGCGAATGCGACTACAAGAGATGACCAGACTGCGAATGCGACATACTACAGCAGATGACCAGACTGCGAATGTGACTACAGCAGATGACCAGAATGCGAATGCAACTACAGCTGATGACCAGACTGCGAATGCGACTACAGCTGATGACCAGAATGCGAATGCGACTACAGCTGCTGACCAGACTGCGAATGCGACTACAGCTGATGACCAGACTGCGAATGCGACGACAGCAGATGACCAGACTGTGAATGTGACTACAAGAGATGACCAGACTGCGAATGTGACATACTACAGCAGATGACCAAGTAGCCAGTTTTAAAATTTAAGCTTTCAGCAATGCACAGCTATACAGGGGGATAAAGAATATTGTCAGGGAGGGTTTAGTAACACTGAGTGTATAGGTAGAAAGACCTACCTGACCAGCCGGGCTCACCTCTCAGAGGTCCGGAGGTGGAGCTTTCCGTGGTAGGGGCGGGACTTACTGCGGTAAGGGGCGGGGCTTACGGCGGTAGGGGGCGAGAATATTCGTGGTCCAGGAGAGGCGATGTCAGTGCTCCGAGCACATACAGAGTACATGGGGCGGGGCAGGGCAGGGTCAGAGCGTCAGTGGAGCTCCCTGCTCCACCCCTCCCTGCTGACAGAGCCTCCCTCAGCCTAAACCGAGCCTGACAGCCATCTGATAGAACACCAGCGCTGTGATCCTGCAGGCTGGCCGCGGCGCCGGGGGCTATATTAGTCTGGGAGGACAGGTGGGGGTTTTTTTTCATGCAGAGGGCAGCTTTTTGCCGCCCCTTCCCCCCATGGCGCCCATGGCACTTGCCATGGATGCCATACCTTTGATACGCCACTGCCTTCCTCCCATATGGTCTGGTAGTTGTTGACTGGCCACTAGGGCATTTTGTGCTTTTAGATTGGGGAGAAAGAGAGTCCTTAGAACTGTGTACATTGTTACTTGGAACTTACCTAGGTACTGAAGAATGTGCTCTGGGGTGTGTTCATTCTAAAGAAGGACAGCTGGATCTTCAAATAGGGCTAAAGTTTATTTGCAAATAGATTTATATAAATTCTAATTTGAATAGAAAATGTAACAAGTAATAAAGTGAGGCAATAGCGAGTTTGCAGAGAGATAGGAGATGGGGTCATTTTATGCTATCACACATTAATTTTCACCTACACACACACAAACCACAGCCCATATTGATTCTTCAATCACTGCTATCAGGTGGGTCCCATCGAATTGCAGCCATGCCTGCAGAATTACCGTATCTAGGACTTGTCCAACAGGGCATGCAAACCCATCATTCACCCAAGGGTTGTAGCTTTTGGCCTTTGAAAATGGTAAATACAGGCTATGACGGCTTACAGCCAGCTGGACCTGCAAAGCGATGTATCCTCATGAATACCCTAGGTGGGCATACTGTACAGAGGGCTAGCCCCCAGGCATTCATCCATTAATCAGTGTCACTGCTAGCAGCCTTTTTTTTTTTGTTGGCCAATCTAACACAAAGCCATTATTCTGCTTTTCCTGGAGGTAGATTTTAGTTTATATCAAAGCTGCATATATTTGAACTTTATAATTTCCAACAGGTCCTTTTGCAAGTGAATGGAGTCAGGGAGGGAGCAAGGGTACGATTAGTATAAGCAGGTGCTGGTGTAAGCATTAAAGTGTTCCTATTGCTTTGCCCTGTAAAAGCAAAGCACATTAGGATACCACCTGCAAGACAAGGCTGCAAAATACAGAAATATAGCATATTAAAGCTAGGACTGTACCTAGGTTAAAGTGGGAGTAAACTTCCATCTCTGACTTTTACCTATAGGTAAGCCTATAATAAGGCCTATAGGTAGTGTAAATATTTCCTAAATGTGCAGTGTATAGGAGATATTTACTGTAGATGCAGCTGGTGATGTCACTGGTGCATGCGCTTTGAAAGAACAGCCACCCGGCAGTTCCTTCCAAGTCCTGTGCCATAAGTCCCTTGCGAATGTGCGGGAGTGACATCATCATGGCTCAGGCCAGTCACACAGCCAGAGTCCGCAAACCCAGAAGGAAGACGGGTGAAGATCGAAGCGCCTGCAGCGATGACAGCTCAGCGCTGGAAGGGCTTTGTTTTAAGGTAAGTTTAACATAATGTGCTAGTATGTGATGCATACTAGCACATTATGGATTTACCTTTTCAGGGTACAAAGAAAAAACACCCAGCAATTTACTACTACTTTAATGTTTGCTCCAGGTGGCCATTTTGTTTCTGCTTCTTGTTTGGTGGATTGTAGATGTTTGCTGTGGTAACAAGGATGCCCGTTGGAGATTATATCAGCATTTGAAAGTTTTTCGGATGGATGCCACCCCAATTCTGCAGCCCCTAGGTTGCTAGCACAGCAACCAATGATGCTATGGCTCGGCTTCCAGCATCCAGCTGGTAGGATACTGCGGACTGGCCCATACAGCATCAACCAATGGCGCGTGTGGCCCAGCCGACAACATCTTAGCACCCAACTCAGTAACACAGCCATGTGTATATAGAGCAACAATACTGAAATGGAGTGAGGATTCAGTGCCACTCACCACCAGTGTTGCCAACCGTCAGTATTTTTACTGGCAGCCAGTAAAATACAGGAGTTTTTCTCCTGCCAGTAAATGCCAGTAAAAGGAAAGGATTTCCAGTAAAAATATGGTTGTGACGCTCAGCACTGCGCATGCACAGGTCTGGTTCGGAGCCAGACGAGACCATGCCAGTGCATGCTACAGTGTGTTTGAGCGGTGCCAGTGGGGGGGTGGCTTTGATGGAGGCAGTATCTGAGCATGTCAAGGAGGCTGAGGGGAGCGGCCGGAGCCTCGTGTGCAGGTCAGTGCTATTTGAACTGGAGTGGACCAAAGGGACCACCTATCATGAAGAGAGACTGTCACTGTGACTCATAAGGAGACGTGTTGTGTCAGCGATGTGTCATCATCATCTGTGCTGCTGTCAGTGTCACTGTGAGAGTCAATTTCATGTGTGTGTGCCTGCCCATTCTAATTTCTTGTCCTGTCCCTAAGCTACTTACTTACCATTTTGAAAATAAAATATTAAATATGTTTTTTGCCTTAAATCACATTTCTAATCGCATATTATACTTATTTGTAGTCTAAATACTGAAATTTGCACTTTTGTAAATTTTGGAAATGGCAGTAAAAATTTTGCAGTGCCAGTAAATTTAGCCTTTTGTGTCAGTTCATTTCAGTCTCATAGGTTGGCAACACTGCCCACCACTGAATGCTGCCTAATGCTGCGTACACACAAGCGGACTTTTCGACTGGACTGGTCTGACGGACCGAGTCCGGCGGACAATTCGACCGTGTGTGGGCTTTAACGGACCTGCAGCTGACTTTTTCAGTCGAGAATCTGACGGACTGTAGATTTGGAACATGTTTCAAATCTTTCCGATGGACTCGAGTCCAGTCGAAAAGTCAGTTCGTCTGTATGCTAGTCCGGACGAAAACCCACACTAATGCCCCGTACACACGGTCGGATTTTCCGATGGACAATGTCTGATCGGAGCGTGTTGTCGGAAATTCCGACCGTGTGTGGGCGCCATTGGACATTTTCCATCTGATTTTCCGACACACAAAGTTGGACAGCAGGAGATAAAATTTTCCGACAACAAAATCCGATCGCGTCAATTCCGACCGCGTGTGGCCTGTTCCGACGCACAAAGTGCCACACATGCTCAGAAGAAATTCCGACGCGGGACAGCTCGTTCTGGTAAACTTAGCGTTCGCAATGGATACAGCACTTTCGTCACGCTGCAATGTTCAAAATGGTTTAATACAGCGCACTCTCTTCTTCTTTATAATGTGACAAGAATTAAGTAGTTTTGATGCTCATATTCACACACACTTCTCACAAACTTCTTTCGTTACTATTTATCGGGATTCCCTCAATATATTTTGATTTCTCACATCTGACAACATATTTTTTTTTTTTTACTTTAATGTAGATTCTTTTTTTGTGTTTCTCTTTTTTATTTTTTTTTTTTGGTGATTTTGATTTGTACTCCCGAAAATGTTTGTGTGTTTTTTGTGACAAGTTCCCACAACACCATTGATATGTTGTTCTATTTAATCTGTAGGAGATTGTTTGGTGTTGTTGTCCCTTGTTAATTTCACATTTTATGTTTTTAGAAATGTACCTGAATCCTCACCAACAAACTGTCCTTTTTGGATGAAAACACACACAGGAGAGTATAATTTACCGAAAAAATTTTATTAGGGGTCACAACTATAAAAAAACAAAGAGGGAGGCAACGCTGGAGAAACTGCAGAAGTGGGCGAAGCCTTGGACCCCCAGGGCAGACATCAATTATTTAAAAGCAAAATTGGTGGCCTGAGGAGTCCTTATCTAAGGGAAGGCAGTCTGGTCCAGAAGTCCCAGAGATCCGGAAAGCAGCAGATGACATCTGTGTCCCCAGGCTGTGGTCATACGAGAGACTGCAGCTTTTGTCAGACCAGACTGAACCCAGGGCAATCACTCTTTGGTCTTCTTTCCACGCCTCCTTCCACGCTGTGGCTGTGGTGGTGGAGTTGTGGCAGCAGGAGGAGGAGGAGGATCGTCGATCTCAATGACATCCGTCTTGTGTGTCAGTTCCCCACTCTCCCCCTTACGTAGGACTTTATAAATCAGGTCCTCAGAGATCTTGCGTTGGCCCTCCTGCATGCCCAGCAATTTGGTGGCAGCCATGCAGGCAAAGGCCTCTTCAGGACTGGGGAAGGCTCTGAGGGACGCCGAAGCCTCCTGGATCAGCCTGTATGATGAATCCTGCACAGGACTGGGAGTCATCTTCCTGGCTCGTTTATGTGGCAGGCGGAGGGGAGGAACCTGAGACTCAGTCAGGCTGCGACTTGTCCCAGGCTTCTCTTGGCTGCAACTTAGCCCCGCCTCCTCCTGGCTGCCACTAATCCCCGCCTCCTCCTGGCTGACACTAATCCCCGCCTCCTCCTGGCTGACACATTCCACAACCTCTTCCTGGCTGAGGTCTTCCTGTGTATGAAAAAGGGACATAGTTTTAGTATTTTTTACATCAATCACACACAATGTTCACCTCCTGACTGCTGCAAATTGAATGTTAACAAATATAACAGATGATCATTCTGAGCCCAACATTTTGCTATCTTGTCACAATTTTGGGTGCCCACTACTGTCTATTGATATGTAAAACACTTTTTTTAATCAGCAATTAGTGATCAATACTAACATCTAGTAAACATTTCTTTATTGCCCAGAAATCAGTAGAAGAATGCTATACCTGACTCCAGCTGAGCTCCTCCACTTCTTCCTGGCTGGAAGGCCCAGGTTGGACATCAGAAGCCTCAGCTGGTATGGAAGGAAGCGTGGAAGGAAGAGTGGAGAGGGATTCCCTGACTTCAGTGTGGTCTGACAGAAATCGCAGTCTCTCATAGTACCACAGCCTGGGGACATAAACGTCATCTGCTGCAGCTCCGGACCTCTGGGAATCTGTGACCTTCTTGCGCTCCCTAAGATAAGTGCTCCTCAGGCCACCAATTTTTGCTTTAAAATAAGGGATGGTTGCTGTGGGGACCACCGGCTTCACCAACTCCAGCAGTTTCTCCAGCGCTGCCTGCCTCTTTTGTTTGTGATTATAGTGGGGGTGTCTCACTTGCCACAGACAGGGCAGCTCCCTGTACTTGTCAATGAACAGGGGCAGGAAATTGTGGTCGTTGAACCCATCCATTTTCTCTGCAAGACACAACACAAGACAAACCATAATGTCAGGCCAAACTCCCCTAATCTTGTTACAATATAGGCTTCCATTTCGAAGCATTATAGGCCCAAGTTTAGATCCTACCTTCGTTAGCACGATCGGCGTCTCCGATGCTCCTTCCTCCGCTCACAGATCGTACGTAAGACGCGCGCGTTACGATTTATACACACTGCGCATGCGTATAACTCCGCCCGCCCCTGACGTTCTTTCTAGTCTATTCCCCGCCCCTTTTCATTTGGCGCAGTGGGGGAAGAGCACATGGCGGATAGACAGCAGGATCGTGCTAATTGTAGCAACGAGGAGGAGGAGGAAAGGCCGGAGCCTGAAACGTCCCGATCCAGAAGGAGATTAAAGGACTCAAATATGTCCTTTGGGGAGATGTTGGAGATGGTGGACATCCTGAAGAAGGCCGACTATGATGGAAAGTATGGGCCTTACCCCAACCACAATGTCCGAAAGGCCAAGATCATGGCGAAAGTGGTCAGGAGTCTGCACCGGAAATTCGGGGTACGACGATCGAAAGATCAGCTCAGGAAGCGGTGGTCGGACCTGAAATTACGAGAACATGAGCAGTACAGAAAGATCCGGAGAGTGCTGCAAAAAAGTAACTAGTTGTGCTGTGTTCCTATTCTTTTTGTGTTTATTACGTTCGTGCTGCTCCATGTGCTTTTAGGAACTGTTGTACAGTTTAAAATGGCAACTTTCATGTTCATGGGCACATTATTCGTTCGGATCACACATTTTTATTTGACGATAAAATACCATTGCTTAGGCCATATGCATTTGGCCAGCATTTTGAGGCCCTATACTTGGCTTCAAAGAATTGGGTTGTGTAGATGGCTTTGTTACTAGAATGAAATGCAAACTAGATTGTGTGTAAGGAGAGGACACTCAGCAGCTGTTTTCACATCTGGACGCTGGAGCACTAGTGTGGGACACAAGAACACCATTTTTATTAGGGGGGCCACACAGGTGCTCCAGTGTATACTATAGGGGGGGCTACATCTGTGAAGCTTGTACTAAACAGGTAAAGTATTGCAGCTTGACAAAGGACACTAAAAAAGCTACATCTTGGAACTCGGCTAAAATAGATCATTGTACCCCACTTCCAAGCAATGTTTCATCTTTATAGTTCTGACATTAAATATATGTGTGCTAATTATACCATTTTTGTTTTACATAGGGGAGAAAAGACTCGGAGGACACCCCTCATCCGAGGAGACCAGAGCCCCCCCTCTGGAAGAAGGGGAAATCCCCCCAACACAAGCTGAGCAGGAGGAAGAAGACGTGGTGGAACTAGTCACCACAACAGGTGAGTGTCTGCGACCACAGGCTCAGATAAGAGATGGATGGCGGCATTTTTTTGAAACCTAATTTATTTTGGGGTTCCTCTCTTTTTAGGTGATCGTGAGGTTGTGGATGAAGATCCTTTCACATCCGAAAGTGCCCAGATCCTGATCGGGGAGATCATGGGGTGTAATTTACAATTGGAAAACATCAAGCAAAACATCAATGATGTTATTCCAAAATATAAAAACATCATTGATGTTTTGGGGTGAGTTTAAAACCCCTCCAAATCACTTTCTTCTTTTGTGTGCTACAATGTGCTAAATGTTTTTGTGATTTTTCCCAAAGCCAAATTTGGAGGATGCACACAGTGTGTCAACATGTGCTATCTGCCATCACGGGAGATCAATGGACGCAATTTGGGGGTGCAACCCCTTCCTCAATTATAAAGTAGCGGTGAGGAAGGGCTTTCTCCCACAAAACACGTCCCTTGATCCCCCCTGATGGCAGATAGCACATGTTGACATTGTGAAATTTGTGTGCATCTTACAAATTTGGCTTTTCCAGGGGTGATTTCCCCCCATCTGAACGCAATATCAAACACAGTTCCTAAATACTCATGTCTGATATTGCCTTCCAGTTCTACCAAATGTGAACTTTGTAAGATCAAGATTTGTGTCTTTCTTGTGGGTTTTACACAGGCCTGTTTTCTATAAAATGGACATTTTGATTTTGGATAATGACACCACAAAAATTGTTATACAACAAACATGTTGGTTTGTCAGAAAAACCTTTGGTAAATGCACATGTGATTGTGCAGGTATTAAAAAGATTGTTAATCAAGAATGTGTGGATTATTGTCTCAACGCTACAACACTTTTGGGGTGATGTAATTGTTGTTTTATGAGAAAATGGGGGTTATTTCCTAAGGGCAAATCCTCTTTGCACTACAAGTGCAGTTTCAGTGCAGTTGCAAGTGCACTTGTAGTGAAAAGTGTCTTTGCATTTAGTAAATAACAGCCAACAGTGCTTTGTATAAGGTTACACAATCACGACATTTTCTGCACTCAACACATTTCTGTCATGGTCAGCTAAAACAAACACAAGCAGTAAATGTCCACAAAGAAGAGCCTGGGGGGAGATGCCTGTCGAGAACTTGAGGTCCTGCAGACTTCTCCCTGTGGCCAAATACCTCAGGGTAGCGACCAACCTCTGCTCCGGAGTGATGGCTTGCCTCATGCAGGTATCCTGCCTGCTGATATAGGGGGTCAGCAAGGCCAACAAACGGTGAAATACGGGGTCCGTCATCCTGAGAAAGTTCCTGAAATCATCAGGATTATTCTCACGGATCTCACGGAGCAAAGGCATATGAGAGAACTGGTCACACTGAAGCAACCAATTCTTGGTCCATGAACTCCTCCCCACCCTGTTCATGGACTGGACTTGTGTCAAGGTCAGGACCCCAACACCAAGCCCCCGCACAGCACGAACTCTACGAGGAGTACGCATATGAAACATGGCTAGAAAACGGTCGGCTGCTCAGAACGAAGTAACAGAACGCACTGAAGAACAGCAAGGCCTGTGAAGAGCGACCTGAAAACCAGTAACGAACGAACAAGAATACAATGACTAAGTCACGCGGAACTTGCTTGCACGCACTGAAGAGCAGATACAAACCCACAAGCACAAACTGAACGGCAGAAAACGATCTGAAAGCCACGAGTCTGAAAAAGCGCGAATCGTCTCTCACCAAACTTTTACTAATACGAGATTAGCAAAAGGAGCCCAAAGGGTGCCGCGCTTGGTTCTGAACCGGCCTTTTCTAGTCTCGTCGTACGTGGTGTACGTGACCGCGTGGTTGTCGATCGGAAATTCCGACAACTTTGTGCGACCGTGTGTAGGCAAAACAAGTTTGAGCCAACATCCGTCGGAAAAAATCCTAGGATTTTGTTGTCGGAATGTCCGAACAAAGTCCGACCGTGTGTACGCCCTATAAGGCAGCTATTGGCTACTGGCTGTCAACTTCCTTATTTTAGTCCAGTCGTACGTCATCACGTGCGAATCTGTCGGACTTTGGTGTGATCGTGTGTAGGCAAGTCCGTTTGTTTGGAAAATCCGTCGGAAGTCCGCCGAAAGTCCATCGGATAGACCGTCGGTCCAGTCCAGTCGAAAAGTCCGCCCGTGTGTACGCGGCATTAGTATGTCCTTGATTAAACCCCAGCATTGTGTGTCTTTTACTCCACTACATAACCTTTCAGACAATGTAGGCCACCCTACAAAAGTGAATGGTTTGTGAATCTTTAGTTGAACAACTAGATGATGCTGTGCACATAACAATTGCATTGTATGATCATCAGCACAATTAGGAGAAGACCTTATAAACAGATGCTGAAAATCCCAAAGTATGCATAAGTCCTTTCCTAGATCTCCTCAGGGGACTACTGTACAGTGAGTCAGATAGTGACAATTAATTATGGCACTTTTTTATGTTTTCCAGAGTCATTCTTTTTCACATTTAGAAAATGGACAGATGCCAATGATTAAAAAAGAATTTACTGCACTAAATTTGCACATACTGTATATATACAGTTTGAGTATGCAAAAGTATAATTGTACTTTTGTCCAAATGTCAATTTGCTCTTTCTAGTGATTGCTGCAGATTTTTAAATGATAGGTCTGCTTTAAATTTAAACGGTGTTAAATATAATATATGTTTTAAACTTTACAAATGTATTGTAAAAACTGCTACTGCTGGCTGTTTACTATAGCTCTTGTATACCAGAGTTTCTGATGACTCTATGTTGATATGTTACTAGTTTTCACATGTTATTATAGTTATGTTCCTTCCTGTTTGGAATATACCACACAAATCCAGGCACATGGCTTGTGTGTGCTCTTCTTGATTTTCTCACAACCATAGCAGACAGCTTTAGACAGATTATTCAACAAGGACAACATGGACATTTAAAGTTGAACTACACAAAATTTGAGCAAACTAAATACAAATCAAATTCACCCATCCATGCCTCCATTCTTCATTTTGCTGAAATTTTGCTTACTTTGAAAAACAACCCCTAGCACAGGGGTGCACTACCTTTTGAAGAGCGAGGGCCACGTAAATAATTTGGCAACTGGTCCTGGGCCAATATGAGCTATGGGGTTTTATTGTTCCCCAAACCACAAATGTAACCAAGCCTTTACTGTCCTGAGCCCCCTACTGCTTTCACACTGATCCATTGCAGTTTACCCACACCTGTGAATTTCCTGCGCGTTAGCTGCACTGAGCCATCTTGCGGGCGTGGTGCGCTTTCTGAAAGCGCAAAAGAACTCCTGAGTGTAGCCTTATAGGCAGAGCTGGTGCTTGACTATTTCGTGCCCTAGGCAAGTCTAACACACACCCCCAGTACCGCCCGGTCCGATGGGGGGGTGGGGGGGTGGTACTAGTCTTGCCTAGGGCATGGGTAACTACAAAAGGGAACGGGGTCAGAGCAGACTCACTGGGGCAGGATAATATTGCCTACATCCAGAGACCTGATGGTGCCCGCCTCCCCAACTGTCCTCCTCCCTGCCTCATCCGGCACCCCAGTATCCCCTCTCCACTGTCCTCCTCCACCTCCCCAGTTGTGCCCACCTCGTCTGGCTCCCCAGTATCCCCTCCCCACTGTCCTCTTCTGCCTCCCCAGCTGTGCCCATTTTGTCTGTCTCCCCAATATCCCCTCCCCACTGTCCTCTTCTGCCTCCCCAGCTGTGCCCGCTTCATATGTCTCCCCAGTATCCCCTCCCCACTGTCCTCTGCCTCCCCAGCTGGGCTCTGCCTTGTCCGTCTCCCCAGTATCCCCTCCCCACTGTCCTCCTCCGCCTCCCCAGGTGTGCCCGCCTTGTCCAGCTCCCCAGTGTCCCCTCCCCTTTGTCCTTCTCCCCTCCCCAGCTGTGCCCTGTGTAAGGTGGCATTCTTCAGCCCCTCGTGTTCCCCAGCCAGGCTAAAGTTGAAGTCAGCAGCCGTGGCTGCACCCCCTAGGCAGCAGTGCACCCTAGGTGGCTGCCTAGCTCGCCTAGCGGGAGTAGCAGCCCTGCTTATAGGGGCACAGGACAGTAATGGCTCATTTACATTTGCGGTTTGGGAGAGTTTTGGTGCGCCTTCAGAAAGGGTACCAAACCTGCAGGCTATAATAGAAGTCTATGGCTCAGTGCAGCTAACACACAAGAAAGACGCAGGTGATCAGTATATAAGCAGTCTAATAACCCTTTTTCATAAGTGCTTATATGCCCATTGCAAAAGTGCAGTGTATGTGATGTTTAATTCACTGAACTTTTCTTTTTCCAGCTTCTGGAGGCATCGTTCTCCAGGCTGCTAGAAAAGTCCCAGGCGAAGTGCACTTGGTATCACTCGGCGTGGAACAGGTGCCCATGCTACAGAGGAAGCATTAGGTTATGCGGCTCCTGCTCCCCCTGAAGCTTCTGGGACTTGACTGTGAAATAATTCATATAAGCTGTAATTGCATTTTAGAAATAACTTAGAATAAAAAGAAAGTGTATAACTATCAGCCACCTTGATTAGATTGTAATGAAAGCCCTGTAGGCTGTATAGGTATTTTGTCAGTGGTGTAATATGGATGTCGGACGTTTATGTGACTCCATATTCGTTTGTCTCTTGGGCCTCATCATTTAACTGATTGGAGTTATGAAGCCATTAAGTACATCATCATATATAGGACATTTATAGCTCACAGGTGGGTGTGAGGTGTATTGAGTACATGTGCTGAGGGTATAGGCGTGCCTGGTAAAGTGTGCTTAGTGATTTGGAGTAAAGTGCAGGGTGTATAACTATATGCAACAAGCTCAGACTGCTTTCACTCTGTACACTGTGCTCTACCTTGCATACTCCCCTCTGAGCACTGTGCTGTACCTTAGAGAAGTTGTCAAACAAATCTGATTTCTTTTTATGAGAAGGTAAGCAAAACCTTAGAAAAAGGAGTGGCTGTGGATATGGTTTACTTGGATTTTGCAAAGGCGGTTGACACGTTTCTCCACACCGCTAATGTGTAAGGTAAAGTCTACAGGCTTGGAAAAATTAATTTGTAAATGGATAGAAAACTGGCTAAAAGACCACATTCAGAGAGTAGTGGTTAATGATTCATACTCTGAATAGTCTAAGGTTCTTAATGGTGCACCCCAAGGTTCAGTGTTGGGATACCAACTTTTTAACATGTTTATAAATGATATAAGGTCTGGAATTAAAAGTACTATTTCAGTGTTTGCAGATGACACCAAACTATGCATTGGAATAACACCTTTACAGGATGTCTCCAACTTACAAGCTGACCTCAATGCATTATTTAATTGGGCCACTATGTGGCAAATAGGGATGAGCTTCGTATTCCGAGTCGAACCCATGTTCGACTCGAACATGGTCTGTTCGACCATTCGTCGAATTGCGAACGATATGGGCCGTTCGCGCCAAATTCATGTGGCGCGTCACGGCCCATAATTCACTGCGGCATGGCAGTGCATTGCTGGCTGATGATTGGCCAAGCATGCACTATGACCCGCATGCTTGGCCAATCACAGCACCGTCAGTAGAGAGAGCTGTAATTGGCCAAAGCCAGGGTGGCTTTGGCCAATTATGGCTCAGGGGGTTTAGAACACACCCCACACTATATAAGGCCGCCTGCACGGTGGCCCTGTGTAGTGTGTTCCGGCGTGCTTAGAGAGAGAGAGAGAGACAATGTAATTTCATTTGAGTTAGATAGATTAGGCAGGACAGTCAGTGAGTTAGCTGCACTTACAGTGTATTGTATATATATATGCATCCCAGGTGTTGTATATATATATATATATATATATATATATATATATACACTGTATTCAGTTTAGCTAGATCCGTTCCTGTTATTTTCCTACTGACAGGCAGGCTTGTCTTGTTACAGTATTTACAGCTACCTGAAGAAAATTGCTGGTGTTCTTTTGATCCTATTAGTACCACAGTCAGGCAGCTAGACTATTTACAGTTAGTGTAGTGCGTCCTCCTCACAGTGTTCAGTTAAAGCTACAAGTTAGTTTAGTGTGACCTCTGCACAGTGTTCAGCTAAAGCTACAAGTTAGGGTCGTGCGTCCTCCTCACAGTGTTCAGCTAAAGCTACAAGTTAGTTTAGTGTGACCTCTGCACAGTGTTCAGCTAAAGCTACAAGTTAGGGTAGTGCGTCCTCCTCACACACAGTGTTCAGCTAAAGCTACAAGTCGGTGTAGTGCGTCCTCCTCACAGTGTTCAGCTAAAACTACAAGTTAGTGTAGTGCGACCTCTGCACAGTGTTCAGCTAAAGCTACAAGTTAGTGTAGTGCGTCCTCTGAACAGTGTTCAGCTAAAGCTACAAGTTAGTTTTTTGCGAGCTCTGCACAGTGTTCAGCTAAAGCTACCTGTAGAAGGTTGGTGGTGTTTTCCTGATCCTATCACTACCACAGGCAGCTAAATAAGCTACAAGTTATTTTTTTGTGAGCTCTGCACAGTGTTCACCTAAAGCTACCTGTAGAAGGTTGGTGGTGTTTTCCTGATCCTATCACTGCCGCAGGCAGCTAAATAAGCTACAAGTTAGTTTTTTGCGAGCTCTGCACAGTGTTCAGCTAAAACTACAAGTTAGTGTAGTGCGAGCTCTGCACAGGGTTCAGCTAAAGCTACCTGTAGAATGTTGGTGGTGTTTTCCTGATCCTATCACTACCGCAGGCAGCTAAATAAGCTACCAGTTAGTTTTTTGCGAGCTCTGCACAGTGTTCACCTAAAGCTACCTGTAGAAGGTTGGTGGTGTTTTCCTGATCCTATCACTACTGCAGGCAGCTAAATAAGTTACAAGTTAGTTTTTTTGAGAGCTCTGCACAGTGTTCCGCTAAAGCTACCTGTAGAAGGTTGTGGTGTTTTCCTGATCCTATCAGTACCGCAGGCAGCTAAATAAGCTAAAGTTAGTTTTTTGCGAGCTCTGCACAGTTTTCAGCTAAAACTACAAGTTAGTGTAGTGCGAGCTCTGCACAGTGTTCAGCTAAAGCTACCTGTAGAAGGTTGGTGGTGTTTTCCTGATCCTATCAGTACCACAGGCAGCTAAATAAGCTACAAGTTAGTTTTTTGCGAGCTCTGCACAGTGTTCAGCTAAAGCTACCTGTAGAAGGTTGTGGTGTTTTCCTGATCCTATCAGTGCCGCAGGCAGCTAAATGAGCTACAAGTTAGTTTTTTGCAAGCTCTGCACAGTGTTCAGCTAAAACTACAAGTTAGTGTAGTGCAAGCTCTGCACAGTGTTCAGCTAAAGCTACCTGTGGAAGGTTGGTGGTGTTTTCCTGATCCTATCACTACTGCAGGCAGCTAAATAAGCTACAAGTTAGTTTTTTGCGAGCTCTGCGCAGTGTTCAGCTAAAGCTACCTGTAGAAGTTTGTGGTGTTTTCCTGATCCTATCAGTACCACAGGCAGCTAAATAAGCTACAAGTTAGTTTTTTGCAAGCTCTGCACAGTGTTCAGCTAAAACTACAAGTTAGTGTAGTGCGAGCTCTGCACAGTGTTCAGCTAAAGCTACCTGTGGAAGGTTGGTGGTGTTTTCCTGATCCTATCACTACCGCAGGCAGCTAAATAAGCTACAAGTTAGTTTTTTGCGAGCTATGCACAGTGTTCACCTAAAGCTACCTGTAGAAGGTTGGTGGTGTTTTCCTGATCCTATCACTACTGCAGGCAGCTAAATAAGCTACAAGTTATTTTTTTGCGAACTCTGCACAGTGTTCAGCTAAAGCTACCTGTAGAAGGTTGGTGGTGTTTTCCTGATCCTATCAGTACCGAAGGCAGCTAAATAAGCTACAAGTTAGTTTTTTTGCGAGCTCTGCACAGTGTTCAGCTAAAACTACAAGTTAGTGTGGTGCGAGCTCTGCACAGTGTTCCGCTAAAGCTACCTGTAGAAGGTTGGTGGTGTTTTCCTGATCCTATCAGTACCGCAGGCAGCTAAAAAAGGTACAAGTTATTTTTTTGTGAGCTCTACACAGTGTTCAGCTAAAACTACAAGTTAGTGTAGTGCGAGCTCTGCACAGTGTTCAGCTAAAGCTACCTGTATAATGTTGGTGGTGTTTTCCTGATCCTATCACTACCGCAGGCAGCTAAATAAGCTACCAGTTAGTTTTTTTGCGAGCTCTGCACAGTGTTCACCTAAAGCTACCTGTAGAAGGTTGGTGGTGTTTTCCTGATCCTATCAGTACCGAAGGCAGCTAAATAAGCTACAAGTTAGTTTTTTTGCGAGCTCTGCACAGTGTTCAGCTAAAACTACAAGTTAGTGTGGTGCGAGCTCTGCACAGTGTTCCGCTAAAGCTACCTGTAGAAGGTTGGTGGTGTTTTCCTGATCCTATCAGTACCGCAGGCAGCTAAATAAGCTACAAGTTATTTTTTTGTGAGCTCTACACAGTGTTCAGCTAAAACTACAAGTTAGTGTAGTGCGAGCTATGCACAGTGTTCAGCTAAAGCTACCTGTAGAATGTTGGTGGTGTTTTCCTGATCCTATCACTACCGCAGGCAGCTAAATAAGCTACCAGTTAGTTTTTTGCGAGCTCTGCACAGTGTTCACCTAAAGCTACCTGTAGAAGGTTGGTGGTGTTTTCCTGATCCTATCACTACCGCAGGCAGCTAAATAAGTTACAAGTTAGTTTTTTTGAGAGCTCTGCACAGTGTTCCGCTAAAGCTACCTGTAGAAGGTTGTGGTGTTTTCCTGATCCTATCAGTACCGCAGGCAGCTAAATAAGCTAAAGTTAGTTTTTTGCGAGCTCTGCACAGTTTTCAGCTAAAACTACAAGTTAGTGTAGTGCGAGCTCTGCACAGTGTTCAGCTAAAGCTACCTGTAGAAGGTTGGTGGTGTTTTCCTGATCCTATCAGTACCACAGGCAGCTAAATAAGCTACAAGTTAGTTTTTTGCGAGCTCTGCACAGTGTTCAGCTAAAGCTACCTGTAGAAGGTTGTGGTGTTTTCCTGATCCTATCAGTGCCGCAGGCAGCTAAATGAGCTACAAGTTAGTTTTTTGCAAGCTCTGCATAGTGTTCAGCTAAAACTACAAGTTAGTGTAGTGCAAGCTCTGCACAGTGTTCAGCTAAAGCTACCTGTAGAAGGTTGGTGGTGTTTTCCTGATCCTATCAATACCACAGGCAGCTAAATAAGCTACAAGTTCGTTTTTTGCGAGCTCTGCACAGTGTTCAGCTACAACTACAGGTTAGTGTAGTGCGAGCTCTGCACAGTGTTCAGCTAAAGCTACATGTAGAAGGTTGGTGGTGTTTTCCTGATCCTATCAGTACCACAGGCAGCTAAATAAGCTATAAGTTAGTTTTTTGCAAGCTCTGCACAGTGTTCAGCTAAAACTACAAGTTAGTGTAGTGCGAGCTCTGCACAGTGTTCAGCTAAAGCTACCTGTGGAAGGTTGGTGGTGTTTTCCTGATCCTATCACTACCGCAGGCAGCTAAATAAGCTACAAGTTAGTTTTTTGCGAGCTATGCACAGTGTTCACCTAAAGCTACCTGTAGAAGGTTGGTGGTGTTTTCCTGATCCTATCACTACCGCAGGCAGCTAAATAAGCTACAAGTTAGTTTTTTGCGAACTCTGCACAGTGTTCAGCTAAAGCTACCTGTAGAAGGTTGGTGGTGTTTTCCTGATCCTATCAGTACCGAAGGCAGCTAAATAAGCTACAAGTTAGTTTTTTTGCGAGCTCTGCACAGTGTTCAGCTAAAACTACAAGTTAGTGTGGTGCGAGCTCTGCACAGTGTTCCGCTAAAGCTACCTGTAGAAGGTTGGTGGTGTTTTCCTGATCCTATCAGTACCGCAGGCAGCTAAATAAGCTACAAGTTAGTTTTTTGTGAGCTCTACACAGTGTTCAGCTAAAACTACAAGTTAGTGTAGTGCAAGCTCTGCACAGTGTTCAGCTAAAGCTACCTGTAGAAGGTTGGTGGTGTTTTCCTGATCCTATCACTACCGCAGGCAGCTAAATAAGCTAGAAGTTAGTTTTTTGCGAGCTCAATATAGTGTTCAGCTAAAGCTACCTGTAGAAGGTTGGTGGTGTTTTCCTGATCCTATCACTACCGCAGACAGCTAAATAAGCTACAAGTTATTTTTTTGCGAGCTCTGCACAGTGTTCAGCTAAAGCTACCTGTAGAAGGTTGGTGGTGTTCTCATACTACAGGCAGGCAATTGATTTTGCTAGCTGTAGTATCAGTATCTATCTATCTATCTATCTATCTATCTATCTATCTATCTATCTATATATATATATATATATATATATATTAGGGATGAGCCGAACACCCCCCTGTTCGGTTCGCACCAGAACATGCGAACAGGAAAAAAGTTTGCTCGAACACGCAAACACCGTTAAAGTCTATGGGACACGAACATGAATAATCAAAAGTGCTAATTTTAAAGGCTTATATGCAAGTTATTGTCATAAAAAGTGTTTGGGGACCCGGGTCCTGCCCCAGGGGACATGGATCAATGCAAAAAAAAGTTTTAAAAACGGCCGTTTTTTCAGGAGCAGTGATTTTAATAATGCTTAAAGTCAAACAATAAAAGTGTAATATCCCTTTAAATTTCGTACCTGGGGGGTGTCTATAGTATGCCTGTAAAGGGGCGCATGTTTCCCGTGTTTAGAACAGTTTGACAGCAAAATGACATTTCGAAGGAAAAATTCCATTTAAAACTACCCGCGGCTATTGCATTGCCGACAATACACATAGAAGTTCATTGATAAAAACGACATGGGAATTCAACACAGGGAAACCCCGAACCAAAATAAAAAAAAAAAAAAAATGACGTGGGAGTCCCCTTAAATTCCATACCAGGCCCTTCAGGTCTGGTATGGATATTAAGGGGAACCCCAGCCAAAATTTTTTTAAAAAATGACGTGGGGTTCCCCCTAAATTCCATACCAGACCCTGAAGGGTGTTCCTGATCCTATCACTACCGCAGACAGCTAAATAAGCTACAAGTTATTTTTTTGCGAGCTCTGCACAGTGTTCAGCTAAAGCTACCTGTAGAAGGTTGGTGGTGTTCTCATACTACAGGCAGGCAATTGATTTTGCTAGCTGTAGTATCTATCTATCTATCTATCTATCTATCTATCTATCTATCTATCTATCTATCTATCTATCTATCTATCTATCTATCTATCTATCTATCTATCTATCTATCTATCTATCTATATATATATATATATATTAGGGATGAGCCAAACACCCCCCTGTTCGGTTCGCACCAGAACATGCGAACAGGAAAAAAGTTTGCTCGAACACGCGAACACCGTTAAAGTCTATGGGACACGAACATGAATAATCAAAAGTGCTAATTTTAAAGGCTTATATGCAAGTTATTGTCATAAAAAGTGTTTGGGGACCTGAAGGTCTGGTATGGATTTTAAGGGGAACCCCGCGCCAAAAAGAGAGTGCGCCCCCCCTCCTGAACCGTACCAGGCCACATGCCCTCAACATTGGGAGGGTGCTTTGGGGTAGCCCCCCAAAACACCTTGTCCCCATGTTGATGAGGACAAGGGCCTGATCCCCACAACCTTGGCCGGTGGTTGTGGGGGTCTGCGGGCGGGGGGGGCTTATCGGAATCTGGAAGCCCCCTTTAACAAGGGGACCCCCAGATCCCGCCCCCCCGTGTGAAATGGTAAGGGGGTACTTACCCCTACCATTTCACTAAAAAACTGTCAAAAATGTTAAAAATGACAAGAGACAGTTTTTGAAAATTCCTTTATTGGCTTCATCTTCTTCTTCTTCTGGTTCTTCTGGCTCTTCTGGTTCTTCCTCCGGCATTCTCATCCAGCATCTCCTCCGCGGCGTCTTCTATCTTCTTCTCCTCGGGCCGCTCCGCACCCATGGCATGGGGGGAGGCTCCCGCTCTTCTCTTCATCTTCTTCTTCATACTCTTCTCTTCTTCCTTCTTCTCTTCTTCTCTTCTTCATTTTCTTCTCCGGGCCGCTCCGCATCCATGCTGGCATGGAGGGAGGCTCCCGCTGTGTGACGGAGTCTCCTTGTCTGACGGTTCTTAAATAATGGGGGGCGGGGCCACCCGGTGACCTCGCCCCCTCTGACGCACAGTGACTTGACGGGACTTCCCTGTGATGTCACGGGGAATGCCACAGGGAAGTCCCGTCATGTCCCGTGCGTCAGAGGGGGCGGGGTCACCGGGTGGCCCCGCCCCCCGTTATTTAAGAACCGTCAGACAAGGAGACGCCGTCACACAGCGGGAGCCTCCCTCCATGCCAGCATGGATGCGAAGCGGCCCGGAGAAGGAAATGAAGAAGAGAAGAAGAGAAGAAGGAAGAAGAGAAGAGGATGAAGAAGAAGATGAAGAGAAGAGCGGGAGCCTCCCCCCATGCCATGGGTGCGGAGCGGCCCGAGGAGAAGAAGATAGAAGACGCCGCGGAGGAGATGCTGGATGAGAACGCCGGAGGAAGAACCAGAAGAGCCAGAAGAACCAGAAGAAGATGAAGGATGATAGAAGAAAAAAGAAGCATTTAAATAAAGGAATTGTCAAAAACTGTCTCTTGTCATTTTTAACATTTTTGACAGTTTTTTAGTGAAATGGTAGGGGTAAGTACCCCCTTACCATTTCACACAGGGGGGGGGCCGGGATCTGGGGGTTCCTTTGTTAAAGGGGGCTTCCAGATTCCGATAAGCCCCCTGCCCGCAGACCCCCACAACCACCGGCCAGGGTTGTGGGGATGAGGCCCTTGTTCTCATCAACATGGGGACAAGGTGTTTTGGGGGGCTACCCCAAAGCACCCTCCCAATGTTGAGGGCATGTGGCCTGGTACGGTTCAGGAGGGGGGGGGCCGCACTCTCGTCCCCCCCTCTTTTCCTGCGGCCTGCCAGGTTGCGTGCTCGGATAAGGGTCTGGTATGGATTTTTGGGGGGACCCCACGCCGTTTTTTTTTTTTTTTGGCGCGGGGTTCCCCTTAAAATCCATACCAGACCTGAAGGGTCTGGTATGGAATTTAGGGGGAACCCCACGTCATTTTTTTTTTTAATTTTGGCCGGGGTTCCCCTTAATATCCATACCAGACCTGAAGGGCCTGGTATGGAATTTAGGGGGACTCCCACGTAATTTTTTTTTTTTAATTTTGGTTCGGGTTTTCCCTGTGGGGAATTCCCATGCCGTTTTTATCAATGAACTTCTATGTGTATTGTCGGCAATGCAATAGCCGCGGGTAGTTTTAAATGGAATTTTTCCTTTGAAATGTCATTTTGCTGTCAGACTGTTCTAAACACGGGAAACATTCGCCCCTTTACAGGCATACTATAGACACCCCCCAGGTACGAAATTTAAAGGGATATTACACTTTTATTGTTTGACTTCAAGTATTATTAAAATCACTGCTCCTGAAAAAACGTCCGTTTTTAAAACTTTTTTTTGCATTGATCCATGTCCCCTGGGGCAGGACCTGGGTCCCCAAACACTTTTTATGACAATAACTTGCATATAAGCCTTTAAAATTAGCACTTTTGATTTCTCCCATAGACTTTTAAAGGGTGTTCTGCAGCATTCGAACACCCCAAATTGTTCGCTGTTCGGCGAACTTGCGAACAGCCAATGTTCGAGTCGAACATGATTTCGACTCGAACTCGAAGCTCATCCCTAATATATATATATCCCAGCTTAGTGCAGCTACAGGCCATTAATATGTCTGAAAGGCCAACAAGGAGAGGCAGACAGTCACAAGCCAATAAAAGAGGGCAAGCAGGCTTGTGTCTAGAGGCAACAGTGCTGGTCGTGGAGACGGTGCATCTTCATCAGCACATGGCCGTGGGACACGCTTGGCCTTTTTTTCGGCAGCTGACCGTGTTGAGCCGCAACATGCGGAAGACTTGGTCGAGTGGATGACCAAGCCATCCTCATCCTCCTCATCCTCTCTCACCCATGCTTAGGGTACTTTGTCTGGCAAAGCAGCTGCCAACGCGCCTCTTCCCTCGGCTCAATGGCATCAGTGACTCCTTCCCCAGCCCCACCATGTCCTCCTTAGGAGTCCCTCGAACTGTTTGACCACAGTGTTGGGTACATGCTCCAGGAGGATGCCCAGCGTTTAGAAGGCTCTGATGATGATACTGAGCTAGATGAGGCAGTAACGTGAGCATGGACAGAGGGGGTGCCCAAGAAGCACAGCAACCTGGCAGTCATGCTCCCCCTGCTGCAGCATACTGCCAGGTTTGCTCCAGTGATGAGGAGGGAGGGGATGATGAGGCCACTGACTCAACGTGGGTGCCTGATAGGAGAGAGGAGGAGGATGAGGAGGAGGCACATCACCGAGGCAGGATGCCCTTCAGGGGCCAGCCTAAGGGCAGCACACTGACTGCATCACACCCCAAGGCTCCCCATGTGCAGGGCGCTGCTGTCTCTGCGCGTTATTCCAAAAGTTCTTTGGTGTGGGCCTTTTTTGAGACGAGTGCATCAGATCGCACTGCTGCTATTTGCAACATATGTCTCAAGCGTATCTCGCGTGGCCAAAACATCTCCCGCTTGGGCACCACATGCTTGACCAGACATATGTTGACCTGCCATGCAGTTCGTTCGTGTGGGTCTAAAAAGACCCACACCAAAGAACAAAGAGGACCTCTCCTTGCTCCTCATCAGCTGAGATCTCCAACCCGCTCCCAGCCTTCCACATGCCCAGAGGTTGAATGCTAGCTTGGCAAAATTGCTAGCACTTCAACTGCTGCCTTTTCAGTTGGTAGACTCTTCTCCCTAGACTCTGTGAGTTTGTGGAATGTGCGGTTCCTCAATGAGGTACTCAAACGCCACTTTTTCTCACGGAAGGCGATTCTGGCTCTCTACCGGCATGTGGAAGGCAATGTCCATGCCTCGCTGGACAGGGCGGTCAGTGGTAAGGTGCATATTACCGCTGACTCATGGTCCAGCAGGCATGGACAGGGACGTTAAGTTTCACCGCGCATTGGGTGACTCTGCTGGCAGCTGGGAAGGATGCAGGACAAGGTGCAGTAGTGTTGGAGGTTGTTCCGCCACCACGCCTTCAAAATGCCACTACTAATGATTGTGACACAACTCTCTCCTCCACCCCCTCCTCTTCTTCTTCTTCCATGGCCTCTTCTTGTGCTTTGTCCTTGGAACCAGCGGTGCTCCGTAGCCGTTCAAGGGGCTACGCAAGTATGCAGGCCAAAAGATGCCATGCGGTGCTTGAGCTGGTGTGCTTGGGGGACAGGAGCCACACTGGGGCAGAGATTCTGTCAGCTCTGCAGGGGCAGGTTCAGAGGTGGTTGATGCCACGCCAACTTAAGGCAGGAATGGTGGTTTGCGACAATGACACCAACCTCCTCTCTGCCCTCTGACAGGGACAAATGACCCATGTGCCCTGTTTGGCTAACTTGGTGGTGCAGCAGTTCTTGGGCAGGTACCCGGGCTTACAGGATGTCCTGAGGCAGGCCAGGAAAGTCTGTGTGCATTTCCGCCGGTCATATAATGCCAGTGCTCGGCTGGCAGACCTCCAAAAGGAGTTTAAGCTGCCCAAGAACCGCCTAATCTGTGACATGCCCACCAGGTGGAACTCAACGTTGGCCATGCTGCAGCGGCTGCACACGCAGCAGAGGGCCATCAATGAGTACCTGTGTGACTATGACACCAGGACAGGGTCAGGGGAGCTTGTTTTTTTTCCCCACGCCAGTGGGCCATGATCAGGGATGCATGCACTGTCCTGTCACCATTTGAGGAGGTGAGCAGTGAGACACCTTTCCCACCGAAAATCCTCTGGGTTACTGGGTCTTGAGGATGGATCACTGGCCAGAGCTTGCACAGTATGCAATTGAGCTACTGGCTTGTCCTGCATCCAGCGTTCTTTCGGAATGCACATACAGTGCTGCTGGAGGCTTTGTAACCGATCACAGGGTGTGCCTGTCCACCGACTCGGTCGATCGACTGACCTTCATAAAAATGAATCAGTCTTGGATCACCACCAGCTACCAAGCACCTGATGCTGATGTAACTGAATAATTTTTTTTTGAAATCTCAGAACCCTTCAAAGACTGCCTATGCTGATGCTGAGTGACTATCCTGAGTAATTATCCTCTTCCTCCTCAATGATCACGCTGATAGCTTGTAAGAACATTTTTGGCTCTGGGCGCCGCCACCAGTGCCTAAGGCCCAATTTTTCAGCCTCTGTTTAACAGGGGCGTGTAATTACAATTTTTGATGCAATACTTTGCAGCGTGGCTCGTTCCTGAGTTCCAACTAGAGTACCTGTGAGGGGTTGCAGTGTTGTGGCACCAGCACCAGTGCGAGAGAGAGAGAGAGAATCAATATCTTCATCTGTTTTGGCTGATTTATATTCTTCTACATATGTTTGGTAAAAAAATTGCAATAAGCATATATTGATTGGTTTTCGCACAAGTTATAGTGTCTACAAAATAGGGAATATATTTATGTCATTTTTATTATTATTTTTTTTATACTATTGGTAGTGATCTGCGATTTTTATCGGGACTGCGACATTGTGGCGGACAGATTGGACACTTTTGACACTATTTTGGGACCATTGACATATATATATATATATATATATATATATATATATATATATATATACTCTGTATATATATATATACAGAGATCAGAGCTCAAAATAGCCACTGATTACTGTATAAATGTCAATGGCAGGGAAGGGGTTAACACTAGGGGGAGATCAAGGGGTTAATTGTGTTCCCCAGGTGTGTTCTAACTGTAGGGGGATGGGACTGCCTGGGGGAGGAGACCGATCTGTGTTCCTACTTAGTAGGAACACAGATTGGTCTCCTCTCCCCTGAGAGAACCTGGATTTGTGTGTTTACACACACACATCCCCATTCTTGTTCTGTCACAAGCGATTGCGGGTGCCCGGCGGACATTGCGCCCGCTGGGCACACGTATTGGCTTCGGGAACACGCGGCGAGTCTGCTATGACGTTTTAAAGGAGCGACGTATAGCTACTGCGATTTGCGCAGCCAGACTGTGGCGGCTGGTCGGCTAGTGGTCACAGAGGACAAGGGGACACTCATTACGTCTGAAGGAAAAGAGATTTAGGCTTCATGTACACTGCTGCTGGTAAACGGACATTTAGAAACAGTTGGGTGTTTTTTTCAGCTGCCCCTGAGCTCTCCTTTATGTTATCTTATTAGTACATGTACACGGGGTCGTTTATAGTAGTTTCTAGGCAGTTGAGTTTAGAAGCATTTTTTGGAAAGCAAAACAATGTATTCAGGACGGATGTTCAGAGGCATTTGAAATGCCAAACGCCTGTAACAGCTTGTAAATGTGTGTAAACGTGGTAACTTGCGTTTAGCCACATTTTGTTTACAGGCGTTTTTAATTTTTGACTATTTGAAAAAAAAAACGCTTCTAAGCGCAAACGTAAATGCGGCAAAACGGACGTTCTTAAATGTCGTTTACTTTCTGTCAAGTTAAATCGTTCAGGGGAGGTTCTAGAATGTCTCATGTACATTAAGCCTAAATCTCCAAATATGAAAAGGCTTCTTCACAGTAAGAGTTGTGAAAATGTGGAATAAATTCCCTCAAGAGCTGGTTCTGGCCAGCTCAGTAGATTGTTTTTAAAAAGTCCTGGATTTTTTCCTAAATACACATAATTTAACTGGATACTAATATTTATAGGTAAAGTTGATCCAGGGAACATCAGATGGCCTCTTGGGGTATCAGGAAGGAATTTTTTCCCCTGCTGGAGCAAATTGCATCATGCTTTATTGGGGTTTTTTGCCTTTCTCTGGATCTACTGTGGGTAAAGGATTGTGTATATAGAATTGTATAATTATTTTTTTACTTCTATTGGTTGAACTGGATGGACTTTCTTCTACCAGACTTACATACACCCCTCTGAACACTGTACTCTATGTTATAAACTCTATATCACCAATTATCTCAGTATTTCCATATTAATAGACAGATGATTTTTGTACCACTGTGACTTCTGTATTTCACAAAAGTAGCACACTTTTGAACACTGTACTCTATGTTATAAACTCTATATCACCAATTATCTCAGTATTTCCATATTAATAGACAGATGATTTTTGTACCACTGTGACTTCTGTATTTCACAAAAGTAGCACACTTTTCCTGCTACTGTGTATATTTGTTACAGTTATGAAATGTGTTAATGAAAAGAATTGTTCTTTATTTCATTTTTTTCCAGGAGTGAATAGAAAGCAGAACACACTCAGCAGACATGCACCTTGATATCACAGTAAAGTGCAAAATACATGTGGGTGGGAGTAAAATGTGCATTGTTACTTTGCTCCTATGTGTTCTAAATGAAGAAAACAATTACTGCTTGACAGCTAATCTTCTTTTCATCGATGATAATGTTGATGTTGATTTCTGTGTCAGTTATAGAAAAGCAGAAAACATTTTGTGCTGACAAGGACAAAGCAATATCATAAAACCCATCTGACTCCATGGCGAACATTTAAGTATATGTAAACCCTTACCTTGTAAAAGAATTTAGTGTAAAATAGAAATGAAAGGCAAACATTTGTGTATACATATAAAAAAATCATAAATACCTTTTTTCCCTTTTTAAAATGTGATCACATACCCTTTGTTCTGAGTTGCATAAGGATCTCAGACAGCTGGGGGAGGAGAAACAGCAGTGCACTAAAGTGAATGGCTGTCCAGGGGGGATGTGTCAGCAGAAGTCTGATCATTGCAGGAGAGCAGGCTGAGTTCTCAGCACAGCTAAAGAAGTGACCATGCTGTTCTCTCATGCCTAGTGTGGTCATACATTACATTAAAAAATGCAACTACTGCCATTTTATTCTCCATGGTCTTTGCTTTCAGAAAACATATATACTGTTTGGGGGGTTTAACTAATCTTTAGGCAAAAATATGTATTTTAACATGTCGGCAAAGCCAGAAAAAACGTCCCTAGTAGCAAAGTGGTTAAAGTGATTCTAAACTTTCACCTTGCAAATTACCCATTCAATTTAAAATAGAAATGAAAGGCAAAACAGTTTTGTATAGATATAAAAAAACATTATAAATACATTTTTTCCCTTTTTTGTTATAAGTGATCACATTCCCTCTGTTCTTGGCTGCATAAGAGCTGGAGGAGGAGAAGAAGCAGCACACTGAGCTTCTCAGTGAATGGCTGTGCAGTGGGGGCGTGTCAGGACAGGTTTGATCATTGGAGGAGAGTACATAGCTAGAGAACTAAAAGGGGGGGGGGGTCTCCGGCACTCCACAGCATGTGATGTCTAAGGTAAATAGTACAATGGTAGCTATAATAGCACATTAACATAAGGCAGGAGGCAGCCATCCTCAGAGGGTGTCCATTACCTCTGTTGATAATCAATGTTGAAAAAAGGAGGGGTGTGGAGGCGCCAACTGTGGTAGCTTGTTTATGCAAAAATGAAAGTTAGTGTAACAATTACACTTACTGGTTCACAGGGTGGAGGTGTTTCTTTGAGATGGGAAGTGTCCTGGGATGTGCTGTTATCTTGTTTCCGGCTCGGATTTCATTCCTTCAGGTGTCTGGGTGTGGAGTCTGTAAACAGGCTGAACCGCTGCATCCAGTGCATGGAAAGCTCCACGCTGACCACTCTGGAGCGCGGAAGCGGAAATTACGTCACTGATGCACGGCAAGCGTCCAGGCTGGTGTTGGGGATGATACAGGGATAGTACAGGCTACGCGCTCGGGGATCACAGCTCCTTCTACTGGCCTTTTTGCTCCCTGGAGGAGAGCAGCTTGAATATATAGTGGAGGCAATTAGGCAATTAGGTTAAAGTGTATGGGCTGGAGGTCTGTGGCTGTGGAACCACAACAGCCAGTGGACCCACAATCTTCCAAAAAGCACAAAAAAGTTGAAAGTAAAGTATGAAGAATTAAAAATATGATGAATTGGGGGTAAGTTTAATAAATATAAGGATAATAATAGTAAGTGGAATTAGAGTTAAAACATTTATTTAAAATTGAAAAAAATTAAAAATTAAATAAAAATAAACTAAAAAATAAACTGAAAAATAGAAATAAAAATAAAAATAAGTATATAAATAAAAGTAAATATAAAATGAAAATAAAAATAAGAAATAAAAATGAAACATAAAAATAAAAAATAAAAATAGAAATAGAAAATGGGGAAAAAAAAAATTAAAAAATGAGATTAAAAAGCACTGGGATACACATTATGAGGATGAGCTCAGGGGGGACATGAGGGAAGGGGGTGGGGGGGTGGGGGGGTGAAGTTGTTATATAGAACTATGGAGTTGCTATCTGGGTCCATGAGGGGACAGGGGTCCCTCAGGTGACTGGATGATACGACAGCAAAGGACCATGGGGGTATTTTTATGTTGTAAAAAACTTCTACATGGTTTGTATAGTGATGGGCAAGGTGTATATATATATATATATATATATATATACTAAGAAAGTGAAGAACGAATGTATGATTGGAAAGGGGAAGGGGGGGGGGAGAAAAGTAAACTACAACAAAAAATGTGTTTCTAATTCTTCATTGAGTCCCCCTGGCAAGAGAGTACCCAATGAATATATCCAGTATGCCTCCTGCTGACACAGGCGTTTAAAACGTTCCGCAGTAGGAAGACCTCTGGGCATGGCCTCGATGACCCAGACTCTGAGGCCCATGGTAGATTTTTGGTGTTCCTTCAAAAAATGAAGAGGGACACTATGTTTGTCCCAGCACTTTTCTATGAAACGCCTGTGTTCGCAAAAACGTTGGCGTAGGGGGCGTATGGTCCTGCCCACATAAAAGAGCCCACATGGGCAGGTCAGGCAGTACAACACGTATTCACTGGAGCAATTATAAAAGTCTTTTATGGTGTATGTTTTGTCTTTAACAGTGAAGTTTTTTTGTCCATGGTCAACAAATTTGCACGTTAGGCATAATTTTTTCCGGCATTGGTACATTCCCACTAATGGAATTAGGGGGATGTGTGAGGCTGGAGTGGGTGGGACTTTACGGATTTTACTGGATGCTATCTTACTTTTAATATTTTTTGCTCTACGATATGAAACCTTGGGTAGTTGGGTGAGGGAAGAACCTAGAAAGGGGTCTCCAAGCAAGATGCACCAATGTTTGACTCCACACCCAGACGCCTGAAGGAATGAAATCCGAGCCGGAAACAAGATAACAGCACATCCCAGGACACTTCCCATCTCTAAGAAACACCTCCACCCTGCGAATCAGTAAGTGTATTTGTTACACTAACTTTCATTTTTGCATAAACAAGCTACCACAGTTGGTGCCTCCACACCCCTCCTTTTTTCAACATTGATTATCAACAGAGGTAATGGACACCCTCTGAGGATGGCTGCCTCCTCATTCTAGATGTACCTGCCTTATGTTAATGTGCTATTATAGCTACAATTGTACTATTTACCTTAGACATCACATGCTGCAGAGCGCCGGAGACCTCCCCTTTTTTGTTTCTCTGCTGATTACTGAACAGTCGTGCCCTTCTCCGAGCTGCACCGCTTTTTGGATGTCTTCCTATTTTTGATGTCATAATGCTAAGCACATATATACATTTTTATATATTTTTAATTAATTTAAAAACTTGTGGAATTTTTTTTTTTTCTGTTGTTGTACCGATACACACTTATGGAGCTCATCATAGAAATTGAGAAAGTCAAATTTAACATTTTAGATTAATTTTACTCTTTGTTCCCAACCAATTTCTTCAGCCCCACCTCCCCCTATCCAGGTCACCATGGTAAATCCCTATGCAAAAAATTCTTAAAATTAGAAGACTTAATCTCCTCTGCCAATCAACATTGGTGGGATGGTTTTTTCCTGGAACAATATTTATCATATAAAATTACACCCAGAGGCTTGAGAGTGTTAAAACAGTGTTCCTTCTTAGACCCAGACCTATCCAAAGAATGGGCTTTTGTATCTGAATTCTGTACAGAAAAATGGATAAAAATTATTATTGCACAAAGAAAAAGGAAATATGAAACCTTGGTAGCGGAAATTAGGGAAACCTGCAGCGGCATCACACAACACATTGAGCAACTTCCATACACCTGGCTCAGGACACTAAAAAGGAACACCATCAGACAAGAAAATTACCTTATCCAAAACAAATTAGGAAAATTCAGGAGGGACATTGGTTATTATACCAACAACAGGGTTTTCTGCTGGAAGAAAAAACTGGTTGCTCCACCACCCTGGAGACCTGCACCTAGGTCACTCTTAACAGGCCCCTCACCGACAACATCCACCCAGCACTCCCACCATAACCCTTCACCTATCCCTGTTCCCCAACCTCTTCTCCAACTCATTCCCAAACCACAGCGAGTGGCAAAAACCGTCAAAAACAAAAAACTCATAACCCCCAGTCAAAAACAATGCTCACACCAGTCAACAATACTCATGCGGATCCAGATCCATCACCAGATTCACCTTCAAACCCAGTGGTTGAACCTAACTCCACTACACTCTGCCCAAGTACTCCAACACCAAGGTTATAACAAATACACAGTCCAACCCAGTCACCCCCCTTTTTCCTACTTCATAGCCCCACAGTGACCAACAACACAGAAACAACCAAGGATGATGATTTTTTAGGGTCAGCCCCCCCACTCGGCACCTTCAAAAGAAAGTACACAAGAGAGGAGGAAGGGGGGCAGAGGAAAACTCAAAAGGAAAAATACGGAAAGTATAAAGATTTTCAACTTATCCACCCATATATTATCTATGGAAGAGACCTCACTCTTGAGCAAAGGTCTCACCTTTGCACCTACCATCCGCCCAAACCCATTCATGCTATTCAAAGACCTTAATAAATTTATACGAGACTTGACAGTGAAAAGATTCTACAATATCCAATCCTCTCTGAAACCCCCACCCTCGCAAGAACCCATTGAAACCATTAACCATGATGTCCTCCCAATAGATACCGACACAGATTCCTCCATCATCTTGGACCCAGATGAACTCCATACAGAATATCCCTTTGCAGATATGGAATTGTACACTCAACACTACCAAACATCCCCTCCGATTCAACATACAAAATTCAAACCCAAGTCCATCTTCAACCCAGTACATAAAAAAGGCCCCTATTTACAGGCATTCTATCAAGTCATGTATACCGACCTTGTCCAAATGTGTAAATTGGCTCCCAAGAAAAGAGCTAACCTCTCTAAAGCAGAACAGAAGGCCCTGTATGAGTTAACCAACAACCACAATATCATCATAAAGGCAGCAGACAAGGGAGGCGGCATTGTAATACAGAACAGTTGAGACTACATGGCGGAATCACTCAGACTATTATCCGACACCAACACTTATTCCAAACTCACTCATGATCCCTTACCAGAATTCACCCAGAAAGCCAGAAAATTAGCCCACAGAGCCCTAGAAGATGGTATTATTTCCAAAGCTGAACTGTCATTTCTCATCAAAGGTTTTTGTAAAACTCCCTATTTTTACCATTTACCAAAAATCCATAAAGACCAGTCCAACCCACCAGGCCGTCCCATAGTAGCTGCTATGGAGAGCATCACCAGCAGGTTTTCTATGTACATAGACCATTTCCTTCAACCCCTTGCGCAACACCTCCCATCTTATATTAGAGATAGTACCCACCTATTGGAGATGCTTTCCTTCTACACCTGATGAACTCCATACAGAATATCCCTTTGCAGATATGGAATTGTACACTCAACACTACCAAACATCCCCTCCGATTCAACATACAAAATTCAAACCCAAGTCCATCTTCAACCCAGTACATAAAAAAGGCCCCTATTTACAGGCATTCTATCAAGTCATGTATACCGACCTTGTCCAAATGTGTAAATTGGCTCCCAAGAAAAGAGCTAACCTCTCTAAAGCAGAACAGAAGGCCCTGTATGAGTTAACCAACAACCACAATATCATCATAAAGGCAGCAGACAAGGGAGGCGGCATTGTAATACAGAACAGTTGAGACTACATGGCGGAATCACTCAGACTATTATCCGACACCAACACTTATTCCAAACTCACTCATGATCCCTTACCAGAATTCACCCAGAAAGCCAGAAAATTAGCCCACAGAGCCCTAGAAGATGGTATTATTTCCAAAGCTGAACTGTCATTTCTCATCAAAGGTTTTTGTAAAACTCCCTATTTTTACCATTTACCAAAAATCCATAAAGACCAGTCCAACCCACCAGGCCGTCCCATAGTAGCTGCTATGTAGAGCATCACCAGCAGGTTTTCTATGTACACAGACCATTTCCTTCAACCCCTTGCGCAACACCTCCCATCTTATATTAGAGATAGTACCCACCTATTGGAGATGCTTTCCTTCTACACCTGGGAACCCACCTACCAGTGGGTATCCTTGGACATTACATCTCTATACACTTCCATCCCCCACGCAGTAGGCCTCAGAGCAGTAGAATATTTTCTCTCCGAGGACCCCCTCATCAATCCCAGACAGGCACAGTACATCCTGGAGGCTACACAATTCTGTCTAGAACACAACTACTTTGAATTTGACCACACCTTCTATCTACAAACTCAAGGCACTGCCATGGGTTCCAATTTTGCCCCAAGCTACGCCAACCTGACTATGGGCTACTGGGAACTACAATACGTCTCACATAACAACCCTTTTGCCACCCATATCATATATTATGGGCGCTACATCGATGATATCATTCTGATCTGGGAGGGCACATCAGAGAGTATACAGTCCTTTGTCAAGCATTGCAACTGCAACTCCCTAGGGTTATCCTTCACCTATGTCATAGACCCTGAAAAACTAAACTTTTTGGACTTAGAACTTTTTCATAGTGAATCTGAAATACATGCTACAAACTTTGTCAAACCCACCGCTGGGAATTCCTATATTCACTACCAGAGCTGTCACCATCCAACATGGATCAACAACATACTGAAGAGCCAATTCCATAGAATTCGGCGGAATTGCACCAAGGACGAAGATTACCACATACAGGGTAAACTCCTTTCCAACAAATTTTAGGACAAAGGATACCCACCACATCTGGTACAAAAGGCCTTCCTCCAACAGGCAAAGAAACCTCCACCCAAACCCAAAACTTCAGATAATCCACAACCAACACGTTTCACTACCCAGTTTCATGATTGTCACAAGAAGATGGAGAACATCTTAGCCAAACATTGGTGCATCTTGCTTGGAGACCCCTTTCTAGGTTCTTCCCTCACCCAACTACCCAAGGTTTCATATCGTAGAGCAAAAAATATTAAAAGTAAGATAGCACCCAGTAAAATCCGTAAAGTCCCACCCACTCCAGCCTCACACACCCCCCTATTTCCATTAGTGGGAATGTACCAATGCCGGAAAAAATTATGCCTAACGTGCAAATTTGTTGACCATGGACAAAAAAACTTCACTGTTAAAAGACAAAACATACACCATAAAAGACTTTTATAATTGCTCCAGTGAATACGTGGTGTACTGCCTGACCTGCCCATGTGGTCTCTTTTATGTGGGCAGGACCATACGCCCCCTACACCAATGATTTGGCGAACACAGGCGTTTCATAGAAAAGGGCTGGGACAAACACAGTGTCCCTCTTCATTTTTTGAAGGAACACCAAAAATCTACCATGGGCCTCAGAGTCTGGGTCATCGAGGCCATGCCCAGAGGTCTTCCTGCTGCAGAACGTTTTAAACGCCTGTGTCAGCAGGAGGCCTACTGGATATATTCATTGGGTACTCTCTCACCAGGGGGACTCAATGAAGAATTAGAAACACATTCTTTGTTGTAGTTCACTTTTCTTCCCCCCCTTCCCCTTTCCAATCATACATTCGTTCTACACTTTCTTAGTATATATATATATATATATATATATATATATATATATATATATATATACACCTTGCCCATCACTATACAAACCATGTAGAAGTTTTTTACAACATAAAAATACCCCCATGGTCCTTTGCTGTCGTATCATCCAGTCAGCTGAGGGACCGCTGTCCCCTCATGGACCCAGATAGCAACTCCACCGTTCTATATAACAACTTCACCCCCCTCCCCCCCCTTCCCTCATGTCCCCCCTGAGCTCATCCTCATAATGTGTATCCTAGTGCTTTTTAATCTCATTTTTTAATTTTTTTTCCCCCATTTTCTATTTCTATTTTTATTTTTATTTTTTATGTTTCATTTTTATTTCTTATTTTTATTTTAATTTTATATTTACTTTTATTTTTATACTTATTTTTATTTCTATTTTTCATTGTTTTTATTTTTCATTTTATTTTTTAGTTTATTTTTATTTCATTTTTAATTTTCCACATTTTTTTCATCTTTTAAAAAAATGTTTTAACTCTAATTCCACTTACTATTATTATCCTTATATTTATTAAACTTACCCCCAATTCATCACATTTTTAATTCTTCATACTTTACTTTCAACTTTTTTGTGCTTTTTGGAAGATTGTGGGTCTGCTGGCTGTTGTGGTTCCACAGCCACAGACCTCCAGCCCATACACTTTAACCTAATTGCCTAATTGCCTTCACTATATATTCAAGCTGCTCTCCTCCAGGGAGCAAAAAGGCCAGTAGAAGGAGCTGTGAGCCTCGAGCGCGTAGCCTGTACTATCCCTGTATCATCCCCAACACCAGCCTGGACGTTTGCCGTGCATCAGTGACGTCATTTCTGCTTCCGCGCTCCAGAGTGGCCAGCGTGGAGCTTTCCATGCACTGGATGCAGCGGTTCAGCCTGTTTACAGACTCCACACCCAGACGCCTGAAGGAATGAAATCCGAGCCGGAAACAAGATAACAGCAAATCCCAGGACACTTCCCATCTCAAAGAAACACCTCCACCCTGTGAACCAGTAAGTGTAATTGTTACACTAACTTTCATTTTGCATAAACAAGCTACCACAGTTGGCGCCTCCACACCCCTCCTTTTTTCAACATAGCTAGAGAACTGACCACGGTGTGCTCTCCTGCCTAGTGTGGTCGGGTTTTAATAGGAAAAGCAGAGGGACTGGCAGGAGCACCAAGGATTTCACACAACAGAAGCAATACAAAGATAATGGGATACTTTTTCATACAAGTAAAAGGTACAGCAGGCACATAACAGGCATATGAAACGTTAGGTTGACATATTCTTTAAAGTGTTTCGGTATATTGTATTAGAGAGGCTTCTTTCAAAAGCCCTCAAGGTCAACAGTTGTTAAATGAATCTTATAGTAAGAGAAACATGCAATCCAACAATATTGGTTTCCTTCACATGCTAGTCACCTGACTGTATCAGGATTCTAAACTTTCTGCATCCCTGGCTAGGAACAGGCATGAGGGAAGCAAAGTGAACCCAATATTCCTGATCTTCATGCTTGTTCAAAGTCAGTAATTGAGAAGGCTGGTTCTTGCTGTACTGGCCAAGGTTTGAACCATGTATGGCTGGCCTTAGAAATTGCTGACATTTAGGGAGACAAAGAAAAATGGAAGTGGAATATATAACAAGTGGACATCAAGTGGAAATCCCATCACTTACCTTTTGTTTTCATTATATACTGTACTTTATTTTAGACTCAGTGATGTTATCATAGCCTAATTGCGCTTCTCTGTCTAATGCAGGCAGATCATGGCTGGTGGGAGCGGCCAATAGGGTGCTGTATATAGTTTCCTGAAAACATCACAGCATCCTGCCTACTCTAAAGAGCCCTTGCCCTAATGAAAGCAGTGGGCTGGCTTTTGGGAGGAGTTATGCAAATATCCTTAATCCTTTATCCTTAATCCTTTATAGGTGGGCGTCAGATAGGAGGAATCCCCTGATGGGGGGGAGTTCCTAGGCATACTGTCCTAGGTACCTCCCACATGTAGTGCCAAACCTCCATGATTGAAACTTAAAAATTAAATCCAATGAATGAAAGGGGTGAGCCAGGAACAGTGAAGGAAAGGGTTAAATGATGCTGGACATCCTCCAGCCAGGAAACAAATTGCAATCTATCTGAATTGGGCAGCCCAGGGACAAATGTTTGGAGCACAGTCTCTTTACAATGATAACAGCTCCCAGTCTCTTTATATTGACAACAGCTGCCAATTCAAGCCTCATTGTAACATAGAGGGCATATAAAACGTGTGCACGTTTCCACGCACCTGTGTATCCATTTCTGCATATTACTGATCATGCTCATATTTGTGCTAGTAAACACACATGTGAGTAAACTTGGCCATTAAAGTTCAGCATGTACATACACTGCTTGTTGTACCAAACGGAAGCAGGGGTGGCCCCTAAGACTCTGCTCTTTGGCGTATTTAAGATGACGATTTAAGATGGGAGATGCATAATCTCGGTGTTCCGTAGCATATCAATTTTTTCAGTCTCCCGCTATGCTGGTCCTATTCGCTCTCATTGGCCAGGAGATCAAGTCTGCGCTTCTCTTCACTCCGCCATGCCATATGGGTAAAATCTGGTACCAGAAACCTGCCTCATCGCCCACATGGGAGTTGTGGCCTACCAACATGGATCGCTACCTCTCCTGCCCAGTGTCCCCGGCTTCCATTCTGATGGACACCCAGCTCCTTACAGATGCTGAAAGCCACAATTAAGTTCCTGCCCGCAATTCCTCCTCCACACTACCTCTTACAGCTCAAATGCCTTGTCTCACCCCGGAGGTGTTAGATGACAAGTTACAGGTACTTTTGGGAATATCACCTGTTTCTATATCGACGGAGGTGAGCAAGTTAACAGAGGATTTAGCACAGTTAGGCGAGCACACAGACCAACTTAAAATGAAATAAAATGTTTGATTACCTAATTCAATACATCCATGTCTTGCAAGAAGAGAATCACTCCCCACAGCATAATGTCTGCCAATTACAACTCCAGCAGGAAGATCTGGAAAATAGGGAATGCCGCCAAAATCTCTGCATTCGTAACATCACTGAAACGATTAAAGACACTGATCTCAGATCATACCTACTGGGCCTTTTTGTCACTCTGGCTCCTACTATACTGGACATTGCCTGGAGATTAGATTATGCTCACAGCTTTCTGGGCCTCAGACCGCCATCTGGGGGTTGGCCTTGCGATGTCATAGTTCGCTTTCATTACTATGACAATAAGGAGTCATTACTATCCAGTACATGCAATCAATCTGCTATTAAATCTTACACACGGTCAGAATTTCCGACAGAAAAAGTCAGATGGGAGCTTTTCATCGTTATTCTGACCGTGTGTATGCCCCATTGGACTGTTTACGTTGAAAATTCAGACGGACTTAGATAGAGAACATGTTCTGTATTTTTCCAACGGAACAAATTCCTATCGGGAAAACCGCTCGTATGTATGCTGTTCCAACGTACCAAAAATGACGCATGCTCTGAAGCAAGCACGAGATGTCGTACGTGTTGTTCTGTTGTACATGTTGTACGTCACTGCGTTCTTGACAGTCGGAATTTGGTGTGACTGTGTGTATGCAAGACAGCTTGAGCGGAATTCTGTCAGAAAAACCTTCAGAGTTTATTCCGACTGCAAAACCGGTCGAGTGTACAGGGCATAAGACTCTGCTTTTTGTTGGTTCCCCTCCTACCTTTCCCACCCCACCTTCAGTGTCACCAACAACTCTATCTCTTTTCTACCTTTTTCTGTAGCCCCCTCCTCCCTTCCTCTCCAAGACTATGTTCTTGGACCCCTTTTATTCTCTATCTAGCCTCCCAAGGCTTACAATGCTCTATGCCCTATGCTCATTAAACCCAGATCTATCTCTCTATTTCTTGGCCATCACTCATTTTCTAATTGACATATCAGTATGGGTGCCATACCACTACCTCAAACTCAATCTTTTCATATTTGAGCTTATAATATTTCCTTGTACTGTTAATGTATTGTCTCCCTTTATTCTGTAAAGTTCTGTGTAAACTGGGGCACTATATAAATCCTGTGTAATAATAATAAAAATAATAATGGAAGAAAAACAGTTCAAATTCTCTGCAGCCACTATTTAATGTTAATATACATAACTTTGTATTACTTTTAATTTCCTAATCAATCAAGTGCTCCAACAGAATCTATTAGCCAGGCATAGCAACCTTATTTAATTTTGCACACGCATTAATAAATGAGAATATTTTAGCATTTTTAAGGAATCTGAATGTGGAAGGAGAAGAAAAAAAAATATGAACATGGAAAGCAACTCTGACCATTCAATTCAACACTCTAACTGTCCATTCAAATCATATTCACAACCGATCAGCAATGAATGAATGTAAAATTCAGGATTTCCATTTCACTCCATGTTCATTATTTATTAGGCAAGTAGCACAGGTGAATAAATGATTAACGTTCATGATGGATTCTTTAATGCTTTTAGCCCTTTAAGCAAAGTTGATCAAATAGAACAGTGTCTGCACTGGGAATATATCAAAAGGAAATTCTATCTGCCCTGGGTTTTGTTTTTCACTTTGGCAATGCTTGAGTACACCAAGCTACCAACTGTGAAATGTACTCTGGTTGTTGATATCCAGGTGTGCTGGAAGCACTTATTCCTTAATTCTTTGCCTGTGATTTTGTGGGCGAAATGTACCTGACCCACCTATATGTAGGTCTTTTTACAGTTCACATATGCACACGCTTGATCTGCCTCCACTGAATTCTCCTAAAAGCATGAAGGTTGACTAGCATACAATGACTACCTAGAGTCTGCAGTTCCAGTTAAAAGCCTAGTGACTGACAGCCTTGTTCAGACTCGCAATGGGGAGTACATGTAAAACCCACAATATGAAAAAAGTGAATTGACTTTTTGACTTCAGGACGGTGACAATGTTTCCTAAATAGCTAAATAGCTCATTAAGTTGCCGAATAATTTTACTTATGATGCAGAAACTTGATATTATTTGTGAAATCTTGCATATTCACTCAAAGACAATGAGGATTTTTATTTCTGTTCATCCAATAATTAGATTAACACAGCTCTGATCCACAATTTCCTGACTTAAAGGCTGACTGTTTATTTTTTAAGAATAACAAGCATGTTATACTTATCTGCTTTGTGCAGTGGTTTTGCACAGAGCAGCCCCGATCCTCCTCTTCTTGGGTCCCCTGCCAGTGCTACTGCACCCCCCACCAAGTTCCCCCATAGCAAGCCGTTTGCTATAGGTGCACTTGTATGTGCTCACTCCTAAGCTGGCTCTGTGTGTCCTTTAAACAAACAGAGCATGGCTTTGCCCTATCCCAGTTCCTTCCTCACTGACTGTGATTGACATCAGCAGGAGCCAAAAGCTTCCGCTGCTGTGTCTGAACCAATGAGGAGAGAGAAAGCCGAGAGAGCCTTTGCTCTCGTGCACATTGCTGGATTGAGATCACGTATATATATATATATATATATATATATATATATATATATATATATATATATATATATATATATATGTGATTCAGGACTTTCGCCTGCAAGGGGCGTGCACACCGCTGGACGGCCACTTCTGCTGTGATAATTCACAGCAGAAGCCGATCTGATGGGTGCTGGGCATGCAGTGTCCTCTGGCACCCGCCAATGATCAGCAATACACAGAGAACTAAATTATGCTATACTATATAAACAAGGCATATCTCAGTTCTGACAGGGGGAAAGGGATTGACCCTTTATTCCTGCAAAGCGGGGACTATAATCGATCTCTTCCCCTAAAGAAAGCAGCACACTGTGGGCACAAAAACACTGGCTAGGCACACATGTAACCCCTTGATCACCCTAGATGTTTAACTCCTTCCCAGCCAGCGTAATTAGTACAGTGACAATGCATATTATTAGCACCGATCACTGTATTAGTGTAACTGGTTCCCTCAAAGTGTCAAAAGTGTCAGTTAATGTCCGATTGTCCGGCATAATATCGCAGTCCCCCTATAAGTCACTGATCACCTCCATTGCTAGTATAAAAAAATAGAAAAAATAGAAATACAATAAATAGATCCCATAGTTTGTAGACGTATAATGTTCGATTAACCAATCAATATACGTTTATTGTTTTTTATTGCCAAAAAACATGTAACAGAATACAGTGCCTTGCAAAAGTATTCACCCCCATTGGCTTTTTACCTATTTTGTTACATTGCAGCCTTTAGTTCAATGTTTTTTTAATCTGAATTATATGTGATGAATCAGAACACAATAGTCTAAGTTGGTGAAATAAAATTAGAAAAATATAAAAATAAAACTATTTTTCAGAAATAAAAAACTGATAATTGGCATGTGCGTATGTATTCACCCACTTTGTTATGAAGCCCATAAAAAAGCTCTGGTGCAACCGATTACCTTCAGAAGTCACAAAATTAGTGAAATTATGCCCACCTCTGTGCAATCTAAGTGTCACATGATCTGTCATTACATATACATACCTATTTGAAAGGTCCCAGAGGCTGCAACACCTAAGCAAGAGACACCACTAACCAAACACTGCCATGAAGACCAAGGAACTCTCCAAACAAGTAAGGGACAATGTTGCTGAGAAGTACAAGTCAGGTTTAGGTTATAAAAAAAATATCCAAATCTTTGATGATCTCTAGGAGCACCATCAAATCTATCATAACCAAATGGAAAGAACATGGCACAACATCAAACCTGCCAAGAGACGGCCGCACACCAAAACTCACAGACTGGGCAAGGAGGGCATTAATCAGAGAGGCAGCACAGAGACCTAAGGTAACCCTGGAGGAGCTGCAGAGTTCCACAGCAGAGACTGGAGTATCTGTACATAGGACAACAATAAGCCGTACGTTCCATAGAGTTGGGCTTTATGGCAGAGTGGCCAGAAGAAAGCCATCCCAAAATGTATGGAGGAAGGTGCTCTGGTCTGAGGAGACTAGAATTGAACTTTTTGGCCATTAAAGAAAACGCTATGTCTGGTGCAAACCCAACACATCACATCACCCAAAAAACATCCCCACAGTGAAACATGGTGGTGGCAGCATCATGCTGTGGGGATTTTTTCAGCAGTCGGGACTGGGATACTGGTCAGAGTTGAGGGAAAGATGGATGGTGCTAAATACAGGGATATTCTTGTGCAATACCTGTACCACTCTGTGTGTGATTTGAGGCTAGGATGGAGGTTCACCTTACAGCAGGAAAATTACCCCAAACACACTGCTAAAGCAACACTTGAGTGGTTTAAGGGGAAACATGTAAATTTGTTGGAATGACTTAGTCAAAGCCCAGACCTCAATCCAATAGAAAATCTGTGGTCAGACTTAAAGATTGCTGTTCACAAGCGCAAACCATCCAACCTGAAGGAGCTGGAGCAGTTTTTCAAGGAGGAATGGACAAAAATCCCAGTGGTAAGATGTGGCAAGCTCATAGAGACTTATCCAAAGCTACTTGGAGCTATGATAGCCGCAAAAGGTGGCTCTACAAAGTATTGACTTTAGGGGGGTGAATAATTATGCACAGTGACTTTTTTTCTGTTATTTTGTCCTATTTTTTGTTTGTTTTACAATACAAAAAAAAAATCTTCAAAGTTGTGGGCGTGTTCTGTAAATTAAATGATGCAAATCCTCAAACAATCCATGTTAATTCCAGGTTGTGAGGCAACAAAACACGAAAAATGCCAAGGGGGTGAATACCTTTGCAAGGCACTGTACATATTGGCCTAAATGTATGAAGAAATTAGATTTTTTATTTTTTTTTTGTTTTATAGCAGAAAGTAAAAAAAAAAAACCTAGTGGTGATCAAATACCACCAAAAGAAAGCTCTATTTGTGAGAAAAAAATGACAGAAAGTTTATTTGGGTACAATTTTGCATGACCGCACAATTGTCAGTTAAAGAAACTCAGTGCCGTATAGCAAAAATGGCCTGGTCATGAAGGGGGGTAAATCTTCCGGAGGCAAAGTGGTTAATATATATTATTATTACCAAAAATTCTGGGTTTAGAACCACTTTAACTTTTTCCACTGCTGCAGTTAGAGCAATAAAGTTAGATAATCTCCTTGCCCCAGTCTTTAACCACTGCAGCCCCAGAAGGATTTAACCCCTTCCTGACCAGAACACTTTTTGCGATTCGGCACTGCGTCGCTTTAACTGGCAATTGCAAACAAAATTGATGTCTTTTTTTCCCCACAAATAGAGCTTTCTTTTGGTGGTATTTGATCACCTCTGCGGTTTTTATTTTTTGCGCTATAAATAAAAAAAGAGCAACAATTTTGAAAGCAATATTTTTTACTTTTTGCTGTAATAAATATCCCCCAAAAATATATATTAAAAAATGTTTTTCCTCAGTTTAGGCCAATAGATATTCTTCTACATATTTTTGGTAAAAAAAACTGCAATAAGCGTATATTGATTGGTTTGCACAAAAGTTATAGCATCTACAAAATAGGGGATCGTTTTATTATTATTTTTTTATTAGTAATGGCGGTGATCTGCGATTTTTATCATGACTGCGACATTATGGCGGGCACATCAGACACTTTTGCCACTATTTTGGGACCATTGTCATTTATACAGTGATCAGTGCTATAAAAATGCACTGATTACTGTGTAAATGATACTGGCAGAGAAGGGGTTAAACACTAGGGGGCGATGAAGAGGTTAAGTGTGTCCTAGGGAGTGACTCTAACTGGGGGGGGGATGGGCTGCTACTCACATGACAGCGATCACTGCTCACGATGACAGGGAGCAGTGATCTCTGTCATGTCACTAGGCAGAACAGGGAAATGCCTTGTTTACATAGGCATCTCCCCGTTCTTCCGCTCCGTGATACGATCGTCGGGCACCCAGCAGACATATAGTCCGCGGGCCTGCATCTTAAAGGGAACGTACCTGTATGCCCATTTGCCCAGCTGCGCCATTGTGCAGCATAAGGTGATCTTTCTGCTCACTTTGCTCTCACTTTGTTCAGTTTTGAGCCTCCATGTTCCAGTTTGCGATTTATTTACAAGGGATCCCTACTGACTATGAATGGGATGCCATTAAAGTATTAAAGTTCATGTGCGTGTAAAGGCAAGCGTGCCAATAATTTTGACAATACAGTGTATAAACTATACACTGGTGTTTTTTTTCATCTACCTAGAGTTCAGTTTTAATTCACAACAATTACCCAGCAAGAGGGTATACTTACAGATCTGGATATAAAATATAATCAAAACACAGTTTATCTAATCACAAAAATGGTTCAAGAAGCATGTAAGCATTAAAGAGAAGTTCTTTTCAAATTAAGATTCTATGAAAATCACAAAATAAATTCCTACATTTCACAATCATTTTCCAGTTTTATTACAGTAATTAACTTTTAGTGTTAGGGAATTTAAATACCATTCAAGCCAATAAATATTGCAATACAAATGAACACTTTTTTTATTATTAAACTTTGTTTGCATCAGTTTCTTGGACGTGCTGAACAAGGAATTAAAAACAGCATAATATATAATAAAACAGATACATGCATAGTGCTAATGAGTGCCAAATATAGGCATTCCCACTGGAACCTAAGAAACTTCTTAAAAATATGGCTAAATGCATTCATTGCTGCTTATTATAATAAACTACCTACAGCTGAATGCTATTTTTTAATTAAATGTCAGCTGCTTGCTCCTGTTACTGCCAGAACTAAGTTTTATACCCAATATAAACATCCCACACATAAAACATGTCCATTCTATAGCTGGCTAATTTCCAATCATTCAAAAATACGTGAGAAAAAAGAGAATTCATCTGACAGCAAAATGTCTTTTAGCAAGCACTCAAAGGGAAGAACCAAAGTGACTTTACTTAGAAATAGTTTGGCTTATGTAAGAAAGCATTGACGGCTGACCTTTTTTGTGGAAAATGATATAAACAAAACTACAGCCAGTATGTTCTCCATCAAAAAAATTATCTCAGAAGTTGATGAAATCCATATGTCTAGCCAAAAACATTGAACCTGGAAAAAATAATGAAAGCACAAAGAAACAAGAGGAAGTGTTAAACCTGTGTTCCTTAGTAGGGATGGGCCGGACGACTCCCTATTCGGTTTGCACCAGAACCTTTGAACATCATGAAAGTTCGTAACCGAATAACGCACCCCATTGAAGTCTATGGGACCCAAATATGAAAAATCAAAAGTGCCCATTTTGAAGGCTTATATGCAAGTAATTGGGTATTCAATGGTTATGGGGTCCGGGTACTGCCCTAGGTGATATGTATCAATGAAAAAAAGTTTGTAAAAAAAATTAGTTTTTAAATGAGTAGTGATTTATTGATGCTTAAAGTGAAAGTATAAAAATGAAATATTCCTTTCAATATAGTGCCTGGGGTTCCCATATTCCACCTGGTGGCACATCTGTACTGTATATAGAAGCTGCTGCAGCAATAATTGCATTTCTAAAGCCCAAAAAATTACATTTTCCTGCAAGCTTTCTTTATTTTGTAAGCAACGGCTTGGGAAGCCAGTCTGTATGATGATGCCACAATGTAGTGACTTAATCAGTGACATCGGCATCAGGGGCTTCATAGCTGGTTATTCAGGACTGATTCATTTTTATAAAAGTCAAATGTTCCATGGAGTCTGTGGCACTGAATGCCCGTTCTGAAAGCATGCTGAAAGCACGCTGGATGCAGGGCAGCCCAACAACTCAATAGCATACTTGGCAAGTTCTGGCCAGTGGTCTATTCTCATGACCCAGTAAGCCAATGGATCTTCGACTGGAAAGCTCTCCATCTCTGTTTTCTCCCCTAGATAATTGTCCACCAATGCGATGCAGACGCTGCTGATGGGGCGTGGAAGTTGACAGCCCTGGGCGGCGAGGACTAAAAAAATTCAGAAATGCATCACTTAGGTGGCCGCCTTCTCCACCTCTCCTCTCTTTACCAACAGAAGCCTCAAAAACACATTTTCCATGACACTGTAACCTACCAGAGTCGGAAAAAGCATCTGATAAACTCCTCTTTAAGGTGTCCTCAAGAGATTTCATCTTCTGCACTCTCTGTGGGGAGGGGGTGAGTTCTCAGACTTTCCCCTTAAAACTGTGGTCAAGGAGGGTTGCCAACAAATAGTGATCCTTTTCCTTTACGCCACGTATTCTTGGGTACTTTCGCAGGCTTTGAAACATGAGGGAGCCCATGCACAGCAAATTTGCGGAGGCATGAGAAGCAGACTCCTCAGGGTCACTGAGGATTACAGTATCTGGAACTGCCTCCTCCCAGCCACTTACTACTCCCAAGGTTTCTGGGTATGGAAAACCATCTCTTACTGTTTGAGGTATGTCTTCCTCTGCTTCAATGCCTCCAAAACTGCCAGAATCCTCCTCCTCTCTCTCTCTCCTCTTATGTGTTCAGTGTCTGCATAAAGTGGGCCTTGAGAGGAAAGGAAGTCCTCCTCTTCATCCCGCTGCTCTGTCCATAATGCCACGCAGAGCCTGCTCCAGCAGGAACACAACAGGGATTGTGTCACTGATGCATGCATTGTCACGGCTCACCATCCTTGTGGCCCCCTCAAATGGTGACAGTACAGTGCATGCATCCTTTATGAGCAGCCATTGGCATGGGGAAAAAAAGTCAAGCCGGCCTGAGCCTGTCGTTGTGCCATACTCACACAGATACTTGTTGATGGCCCCCTGCTGCATGTGCAGCCGCTGCAGCATTGCCAAAGTCGAGTTCCACCTTGTGGGCATGTCACAAATCAGACGGTTTACGGGCAGGTGGAATTCCCACTGAATTTCAGCCAACCGAGCACTGGCTGTGTATGGCCACCTAAAATGGCTACAGACTCTTCTGGCCTGCTTTAGTAGATTTTCCAACCCTGGGTACCTATTTAGGAAATGCTGCACCACCAAATTGAGGACATGTGCCAAGCATGGCACATGTGTCAACTTTCCCTGTCCAAGGGCGGACAGGAGGTTTGTGCCATTATCACAGACCACCTTTCCTGGCTCCAGCTGGTGTGGCGTGAACCACCTCTGGGACTGTCCCTGCAGAGCTGCAAGAATCTCTGCTCCTGTGTGGTTCCTGTCCCCTAGACACAACAGCTGAAGCACTGCATGGCACCTTTTAGCCTGACTCATTGAATAGCCCTTTGAACGCTTAGGGGGTACTTGAGGTTCATAGGAAAATTCAGCAGAGGAGGGTATGGAGGAGGAGGAGAAGCAAGAGGGGGTAGAGCTGACAAATTTGGCATCATCCCCAGTTGTATGGAGACATGGAGGCTCAACAAACTGCAGCACTGAGCCCTGTCCTGCATCCTTCTGAGTTGCAAGCAGAGTTACCCAGTGTGCTGTAAACAAAATATATCGTATCTGCCCATGCTTGCTGGACTACGTGTCAGCAGTAACGTGGACTTTGCAGCTGACTGCCTTGCCCAACAAAGCCACAACATTGCCTTCCACGTGATGGTACAGAGATGGAATGGCCTTACATGAAAAGAAAGCGACTGATAACCTGCCATTGCGGTACAGCACATTCTGCAAATTCACAGAAGGGGGCAGAATCCACCAGGAGGAAAGGCAGAAGTTGTAGAGCCAGCAGCTTTGACAAGCTTGCTTAGTTAGGGCATGCAGGCAGTGTATTTGATATATATATATATAAAAAAATCACTGTAAAAAAAAATATATAGATATAAAAAAATACTTCAAACAGTGATGTGTTACAATAAGTCCATTAAATGAAGTGACTAGTGCTCAAAATAGTGTCCAGTGCTTCATCAAAATTGGTGCTGATAATATATATATATATATATATATATATATATATATATATATATATATATATATATATATATATATTTTTTTTTTTTTCACAGTGATTTCTCCATTGGCATTTATATATATTCCTAATTTCTTTGTGGGGAATATATGCTTTTTCACATTGGTCTTTCACATTGTATGTCAGCACATTATGTAACTAATAGCTCGCATACCCCAGAGTGTGTAACACATCAATCGTACATTCCAGAGGGTGTAACACATCAGTTGGATATATCTATTTATTTGGTTGTTTTTGCATTTTTGTGTTTTGCATTTTCAAACTGTCAGAATCCAATCCTGTAAATTATTTCTTAATAGACAGAGGGTGTAACACATTCACAAAGTATTTAGGTCATTTTTTAAACACACATGGTTTAATATCTGTTTTTTCACTAATATTTATTACTATTAAGGTTCACTTTATTTTTTACACCCCCCTGACCTTCTAATCACTACAGGTACAGCACATTAAACCCTGCCTTTCTATTTGACAATAGGACCTGTCTCACTGATTAAACAAAAGTTTTCACATTAATCTAACCCTATTTGCAGGGTAGATTTCTAACAAATCAATACCATCACTTGACTCCCACTTTTACATTTGTGTTATATTTACATTTATTTTGATTTTATATTCAAAGAAGAATAGCGCCACACATCTACACCTTGCTAATATATAAAGATGTGTAAATGTGTACGTGGATGCACTTTAATCAATGGAAAGGGGTGTTTGGTGCACTTTAATTTAAGTATTCACTACACAGACACACTCCATGGATACACTATAATATACTGCAATATACTGCGTCAAACGTGCAGTAACGCACAGAACTATATTGCGTTAAACTTGCAGTAACACAATGAAATATATGCCGTTAAACTTTCAGTAACGCAATTAAATATATGGCGTTAAACTTGCAGTAATGCAATGAAGCATACAGTGTTAAACTTGCAGTAATGCACAGAGCTATGCAGCATTAAACTTGCAGTAATGCACCGAACTATACGGTGTTAAACTTGCAGTATTACAATGAAATATCCAGCGTTAAACTTGCAGTAATGCACATAATTACAGGCAAAAACTTGCAGTAATGCAAATAAATATACGGCGTTAAACTTGAAGTAATGCAATGAAATATACAGCGTTAAACTTGCAGTAATGCACAGAATTATATGGCGTTAAACTTGAAGTAATGCAATGAAATATACAGCGTTAAACTTGCAGTAATGCACAGAATTATATGGCGTTAAACTTGCAGTAACGCAATGAAATATATGGCGTTAAACTTGAAATAATGCAATGAAATATACAGCGTTAAACTTGCAGCAACGCACAGAACTATATGGCGTTAAACTTGCAGTAACACAATGAAATATACAGTGTTAAACTTGCAGTAATGCAATGAAATATACTGCGTTAAACCTGCAGTAACGCAATTAAATATATGGCGTTAAACTTGCAGTAACGCAATGAAATATACGGCGTTAAACTTGAAGTAATGCAATTGAATATATGTGTTAAACTTGCAGTAACACAATGAAATATACAGCGTTAAATTTGCAGTAACGCACAGAACTATATGGCGTTAAACTTTCAGTAAGGCAACAAAATATGCAGCGTTAAACTTGCAGTAATGCAATGAACTATACAACATTAAACTTGCAGTAACGCAATGAAATATATGGCAATAAACTTGCAGTAATGCACAGAACTATACAACGTTAAACTTGCAGTAACACACAGAACTATATGGCGTTAAACTTGCAGTAACGCAATGAAATATACAGCATTAAACTTGCAGTAATGGACAGAACTATATGGAGTTAAACTTGCAGTAACGCAATTAAATATATGGTGTTAAACTTGCAGTAATGCGATGTAATATACATCGTTATACTTGCAGTAATGCAATGAAATATACGGCATTAAACTTGCAGTAACGCAGTGGAATATATGTTCAGAGGAGCCCAGTGTGCATGGGCCTTAAAGAGCACCTTGTCTAACGAAATGCAATGTCCTGCTATTTACAAGTCCCCTTATGCAAAAATGCTATGTAATGTGAAAAATAAAATATTAGACCTTGGTTTCCGTCCGCTTAACCTAAGCAAGAGTGATGTCACTTAGCCTTCATCTGGCCTACTGGAAAGTTGTGGATCCCAAATAAGAAAATTAGATCACATTCTCATGAGATGTGGGATCCACAGCTTTCCTAAGATCCCAGGGGAAGGCTGAGTAATGTCAGCAGATCTAGGAAAAGTGGCCAGAAGCTGGTGGCTAAGGTTTGTAATTTTTTTACTGTTTTCGGTGGTCTGTTTATAATTGTTTTCACACATATTTCACCCAAGATTTAGACATTCTTCTATTAAACCAATTAGAAAAATGTGAGAATCTTGGATGAAAGCTGTGTAAATCCTGTTTGAAAACCTTTACAGATAGACCCTTTAATATTTTTGCATGGGAGGCGGGCTTGTGAATAGCCGGACCTTGCATTTTCCTGTCCATTGGAAATTGGCATGATGGCTCACACTGGCTCCCTAAGCCCTGACTACCTACTAGGATTTATTTCCCTGGTTCTGGGTCTACATAGGAAAATAAAGATTTAGTTCTAAATAAACATTGTTCAATTAAATTATCATTTATTTACTTTTTCTCATTGAAAATAAATGTGCCTATTGGTGTATTCAGACCTGGCCTTCACTGTAAGAAAAGTCAAAGATTCAATTCAAGGCCAAACCGTTCTTATTCCGCTATATTCTGGTATTATATTGGTGTCTTTCTCTTTACTGCTCCAGATGTAGACTGAATGGTGGAAATAATCCCTAACCACATAATAGATTTACTCCACGTGTCATTCTCTCATACCACATCATTATATTAAACAGTCAGACATTCCTAATCATGATATTGATTAATTGCTATTCTATGCAGGCTACTGTTGGAATGCAATAAACCTTATCTCTCCTAGATCTCCAGCAAATTTCCAAGTTCTTGTAAAATAGAAGACGGGTCTTATAACCCATGATCTGCTGCAGCTAAAGCTGAGCTTTAGGCACAAATCTAAATACACCCCTAAAATACATACTATATACTTCACTTTGCCCATCTACCCTCTCTGAGTGGATAATTGAACTTAATGAATGTATCACCTATGAAATGCACACATATTTTCTCAGGAACTCTATGCATAAGTTTGACCCTATATGGTCCCAGTAGATTGAATAACCTACTTTTTCCTAGGTCTCTATGTACCATATTTTGTGTGCCAGACATGTTTTTTCCATCTTGCATTCTGAAAATGCACCAGCTTAGGTATAAGGTGCTTGATGCTCTGTAAGTCTACTTCTCTCCTTTTCGGTATGGTTGCTCCTTCTTTTGTATTTTTGTATTTTGCTTTTTTCTTTGTTCACTTATGTTAATGAAAAATCTTCCTAAATAAAATCCGATAAAAAAAAGTACATACCAAAAAGGAGCTAGTCACTTTCTTGTCAAAAGATTTGTAATCTTGTTCACCCAGTCCTAATATTTATACAGCTCTGTCCCATAGCACAGCCAGGAAGATGACACCAATTTCTCTGTTTAATTTAAAAAATGATATTTGCAGCTCCCTACCCCCAGCATGCTGACTGGACAGGGAAGGAGCAGCAGCTGATGGATGAGGAGGACATTTCTCTGTTCTATTTTCACTTTGTTCCTATCACCATGTTCCTTGTAAGCAGATGTGTGTGCAGCTAGTGATGTCCCTCCCTCTCCTAGTGTAAGTGTTTCTCTACAGGACATTACAAGAATCTGACAGCAAATCAAATTCAAGTATTTTACTTTATTGCACATAAATAGTGTACTTAATAAAATATGAATGACTATACAGCTGCATTATTATGTGGCTTTTACATCTGCCCGGAGTTGAGCTTTAAGCTACTTGCACACAATTATGCAGGACACATAGATACAATAATGAGAAATGTAGAGTCAGTCGTTTCATAAAAACTTTAATTACGCAGGAAACACACTTACTGCATATAAAGCAAAAGACCCTTTCAGTGAGGTATCTGTGGTGGAACCGGAGAATACGAGTGTGTTTGTCCCTTATTCGTGAAGCATGTCTGTCTGTTTAGTTATAAACTGAAATGGGCAAAATTATTAAATGACATCTGTACCTTGAGGCTGGGCCAATTGGATGTGGTTTTGCCCGCATCCAATTCGCGTGACAGGCGAGCGTGCCTGGCTCGTAATGGAGTCAGTTCACACAGGTCCGGAGAGGCCCGGTCTGCATTTAAAAAGGGTCCTGTCCATCTTTGGTTCCGATTCAGGTGTGAATTCAGGCAAAAATTTTAATCTGATTCGCACCTGAATCGGTGAACATGGACGCACTGGACCCCATGCTGTGAACCACAGTTACAGCGTACAGCGTGAACCCAGCCTTAAACTAACTTTGCTAAACTTACCCTCCACTCCAGCTGCTTACCTGCCTTAGTTGCAGAGCTGCAGCCATACACAGCTCCATTCAAGTCTACAGGGACATTACTCCATGCAAGCCTTCCAGGCCAAAGTGCACAGTTGCAGGCAATGCTGAAAAGATTTTCACTGGATAAGATTTAAAGAGTTTGTTACCCCAACACCTTATATTCCTGATATGTGCCTGCTGTACCATGTACTTGTATGAGAAAGTATCTTGTTCTCTTTGTATTGCTTACTTTATGTGAAATCCCTGGTGTTCCTGCTAGTCTCCTTTCTTTCCTATTAAAAACTGGCCACACGAAGCAGGAAAGCACACTGTGGTCAGTCCTCTAGCTGTGTACTCTCCTCCTGACATGCCCCCGCTGTACAGCCATTCATTGAGAAGCTCAGTGTGCTGCTGCTTCTCATCCCCCAGCTCTTATGCAGCCAAGAACAGAGGGAATGTGATCACTTCTAACAAAAAAACAAAAAACTATCACTTATAACAAAAAAAAGGAAAAAAAAAAGTATTTATGTTTTCTTTATAACTATACAAAACTGTTTTGCCTTTCATTTCTATTTTAAACTGAATGGGTAATTTGCAAGGTAAAAGTTTAAAATCACTTTAACCACTTTGCTACTAGGGCCATTTTTCTGACTTTGCCCACATGTTAAAATACATATTTTTGCCTAAAGATTAAACCCCCCAAGCAGTATATATTTTCTGAAAGCAAAGACTCTGGAGAATAAAATGACAGTAGTTGCATTTTTTATTGTTTATCAAATGCAAACTTTCAATAAAAAATATACTAAAATTACTTTTAGTACAAAAAAATCACAATATACCAATTTTTTTGACAAATATAAAATAGAAGGTTGTGATCAGTAAATAGATACCCAACATGTCAAGCCTTAAAATTGTGCATGCCTGCGGAATGGTAACAAACTACAGTACCAAAAATTATGCATAGCGTTGCCTTAAAGAGGACTTTCCCTCTCCCTCCTCTACAGAAAATGGCAATTAGATAGAATACAGTGTACATAAACAAGTACACCTACCTATGTCCATGATGCTTTTTTTTTTCTTATTGTGTCTTTTTCAGGCTGCCCCCGTGCAGCCTGCCTCCCTGCTCCTGCACCGCCATTTTAAAAATGTGTTCATCCTTGGGCTGCAATATTGTTATACCAATGCATGAGATGGAGAACATGATGTCCCAGAGTTGAGCTTTACTATTAAACTCCTAGTTTTGACTGATTTGACTGTGAGTAAATTGATGTGTTATATCGAATAAAGTTCAAACAATACTCAGGCATTTGAAGCTCGTCACTGAGGTTAACTTAATGAGAATGTTCCTTTTGGTATAATTTTTGGTATGTAAACATTTTAAGAATTTGGCAATAACTCTGAATACCATAACACTTAAGAGTTTGTTTTCAATTATGTATAAATCTATTTAAATTATTTTAATGATTTGCAGTCCATGCTATTAAACAATGCCAAATAACAGTCTGTATGATGATTTGCTTGCTTCTTTACTAGTGACATCTTAGATGGAACACACTTATAGATTATTTCATATACATTCTGACTTCCCATCTGTCTCACAAGATGACAGATGGCCAAGTAAGCCATAACCTCATTAGATTTTTTATACTGCCTTTACTTTTATTGCTCTCTATTATATTTGAGTATGTACAAATATTTGCTCCCATTTTATAACAACATAAAACTTAGTTTTCAGCCTTACTGCCAGGTAACATGTTTAATTAGTTCTCTAACCAATTTATTTTATAATTGTAAGGATATTATTGAAGTGTGACTTTACTGTAATGCTAACTTAATGCTGTAATAGATAAAATTCTGCTGAAGTCCTTAAGGGATGAAGATTTGTGTGTTTGTGTAAGGTGCCAAAATACATTTAAATAAAGGGAAAAATAAAGTAAACCCAGTGGAAGGATTACTATTATTGGTAAAGGCTTGTCTCTCAATCCTAACATTTAGGGATGAGCCGGTGCAAATCCCTGGCTGCTTTTTTGTAAACAAACCAGCTGGAGATTATGGGTGACAACATTGACCAAATATGATCATGGCTATATTTAGTCAATAATATAACACCAAAATGTCACGCCGAGATTTGCCTCTTAATTAGCAGAACTATTGCAGTACTGTTGGGCGGCACGTCGTGATGACAGGGCAGAATTGTAGAGTGGTGGGTCATTATGATTGGTAATAGATTGATGGTGTGACAGATCCAGCCAGGACAAGGGTTTTTGGAGAGGATTAGGGGCAAGCCTCCTACCCACTGATTATGACCCATGGAGAGAGCAGATAATTTTCTAATGATGGACCACCACTTAATGCATACCTCCCAACATTTTGAAATGGGAATGAGGGACACTTACTAGCAAATGTAAGTAGGCATATGACATGCCCCCTGCCACACCCCCTTAAACAAGAATTAACCCCCCAAAAAGGTTAATTAAATCCACAAGGGACTTTTTTACCACTACTATTCCTTTATATTGGCTTTTAAAATGTACAAATGCAGCAATTTAGAAATCAGATGAAAGGTTTAGCACTGGAAAACACTGTTTGAAAGAAAAAAAGTGCATTTTATATACAACTATATAGATCAGACCAAAATTAGGAACAAATGAGGGGGAAAGAGGGACAGAGGGACATTGCTCCAAATCAGGGACAGTCCCTCGAAATCAGGGGCAGTTGGGAGCTATGCTTAATGGACGCTGAGAGCGTAGTTTGGATTACTCCTCTGAATAAGGACAATAAAGCTTCCCTTCTGGAGTGAATGGAAAGAGGTAATATTAATCTTGTACAGGGTAATGGTGAGAGGTAATATGATGGCCGGCCTGTGGACTGGGTTGGAGAGGTTCCTTCTCTTGGGACAGAAATATTTATCAACAATATCACTTAAGAAATCTATGAAGATAAATGAATTTCACCTTTTCAGACTGGTGGAATATTGTAGGAGTTTTTCTCATAGACTGATGCCAGGTAGTCTGAGGTGGAGTGGGGTTTGCTTTGTGTTTATTGTTAGAGGAAGTAAACCCCAATGGGATTTACTTCCTCTTTTTCTCCCTGCAAGGCCTGCAAATTAAAAGCATAATGGGCTAGTATGCATCTCATACTAGCCCATTATATGACACTTACCGGCAAACGAAGCCTGCGCTGTCCCCTGTGCAGGCCGCGTCCATCTTTGCCCCTCTTCCTTTTGGGGCTGCGGACTCTGTGACTGGCCAGAGCCACGTGACTTCACTCCCACGCATGCGCACGGGAGCCGTTAGTCACGGCTGGGGGAAGAAACGGCATGATGGTCCGTTTCTTCCCAGCGCATGCGCCGATGACAACATTGGCGCACTACAAGTGAAATATCTCCTAAACAGCGCACGTTTAGAAGACATTTCCACTACCTATAGGTAAGCCTTATTCTAGGCTTATCTATAGATAAAAGTAAGACAAAAGGTTTTACAACCACTTTAAGTAGGTCGTTCCCATTGTTCTATTGTTTCTGTCTGTCTGAGTATCTCTTGTAGATGATATTAATCTTGTGACCACTTTAAATCGGGAGTCCGGCGACCAATCTTTTTTTTTTTTTTTTTTTTTTTTTAGGTCATTGAGACACTTTGCTAATCCCAAAATAATACTCACAGTTTGGGTGTAAAATTTCCACCTCTGTCTGTTTTCGTACTGAAGAATAACTTAAAAAATGTGATGCTGGCTGTTTCCATCTTGCTTGTGGGCATGTGAAGCCCACAAGCATTGATTTCCGGGATGCGGTGAATGCTGTTCATTCACAGCTTGTTCACTTGCATGATCATTGTTTCCGCACTGAATCTTGGGAAGCCTGACACTACGCTCCCAGGAGACAGTGCGGCGCCGGGGAAAGGCAATAAACACGCCTACTCCCATGGGAGGAGAGACAGGAAGTGCCACAATAAAGTACAATATAAAGGTAATTACAGCGATAAAAAAAATGTTCGTGCGGCATTTGAACATCTATGTAATTAACTGAAGGGGGTAAGATTAAGTTAAAAATTTGAGTGGAACCCCGCTTTAACTTGTAATGGAACTATTGTGAGATGTTATGTTTTATGCTTATAATAATGTGTATTGTACAGTACTTTGTATTTAGGGTTGTAGGTGCCGAATGATCTAATCACCTAGGCTGGTTTAGGTGCCTGGTTAATTAGCTCATGTTAATTATATCACTGTCATCTATTAGTTGCTAGAGGGGGAATTTCTCCAATGGTCCTTCCTGCTGATAAGGCTGTCTACGTGCCCAGTTACTGGTTTAATTACTTATTGAAGAGTTTGAATGTACCTGTGTCTCATGTTACTAGATGTACCGTTTACCCTGCCCTGTGTCATTATGCAAAGAAGGGGGAATTGTCCCACAGTGTATATCTTTGTGCCTGTGTTTCAATAAACAGTTGATGCTTTGCGCCACCCTACACTGTGTCCCAACAAGTGACTAGGTGAGCTATGGGATCTTGGATCATTCTGTTACGGATCAAGGGAAGCTTATACGATAGACATACTCCTATTGAGTACCGGGGTCCATCACATTGGTGGCAAGTGGTGGGATAGTGCTTTCTTATGCCCTGTCATTGATCGGACATTCCGACAACAAAATTCATGGATTTTTTCTGACGGATGTTGGCTTAAACTTGTCTTGCATACACACGGTCACACAAAGTTGTCGCAAAATCCGATTGTTCTGAACGCAGTGATGTAAAACACGTATGTCGGGACTATAAATGGGGCAGTAGCCAATAGCTTTCGTCTATTAATTTATTCTGAGCATGCGTGGCACTTTGTGTGTCGGATTTGTGTACACACGAAACGGATTTTGTTGTCGGAAAATTTTATAGCAAGCTCTCAAACTTTGTGTGTCGGAAATTCCGATGGAAAATGTGTGATGGAGCCCACACACGGTCAGAATTTCTGACAACAAGGTCCTATCACACATTTTCCGTCGGAAAATCCGACCGTGTGTACAGGGCATTACTGTGAACTAGGGATGAGCCGAACAACCCCCTGTTCGGTTCGCACCAGAACATGCGAACAGGAAAAAAGTTTGTTCGAACACGCGAACACTGTTAAAGTCTATGGGACACGAACATGAATAATCAAAAGTGCTAATTTTAAAGGCTAATATGCATGTTATTGTCATAAAAAGTGTTTGGGGACCTGGGTCCTGCCCCAGGGGACATGGATCAATGCAAAAAAAAGTTTTAAAAACGGCCGTTTTTTCAGGAGCAGTGATTTTAATAATGCTTAAAGTCAAACAATAAAAGTGTAATATCCCTTTAAATTTCGTACCTGGGGGGTGTCTATAGTATGCCTGTAAAGGGGCGCATGTTTCCTGTGTTTAGAACAGTCTGACAGCAAAATGACATTTTGAAGGAAAAAACTCATTTAAAACTACCCGCGGCTATTGCATTGCCGACAATACACATAGAAGTTCATTGATAAAAACGTCATGGGAATTCCCCAAAGGGGAACCCCGAACCAAAATTTAAAAAAAAAAATGACGTGGGAGTCCCCCTAAATTCCATACCAGGCCCTTCAGGTCTGGTATGGATATTAAGGGGAACCCCGGCCAAAATTTAAAAAAAAAATGACGTGGGGTTCCCCCTAAATTCCATACCAGACCCTTCAGGTCTGGTATGGATTTTAAGGGGAACCCCGCCCCCCAAAAAAAAAAAAAACGGCGTGGGGTCCCCCCAAAAATCCATACCAGACCCTTATCCGAGCACGCAACCTGGCAGGCCGCAGGAAAAGAGGGGGGGACGAGAGTGCGGCCCCCCCCTCCTGAACCGTACCAGACCACATGCCCTCAACATTGGGAGGGTGCTTTGGGGTAGCCCCCCAAAACACCTTGTCCCCATGTTGATGAGGACAAGGGCCTCATCCCCACAACCCTGGCCGGTGGTTGTGGGGGTCTGCGGGCGGGGGGCTTATCGGAATCTGGAAGCCCCCTTTAACAAGGGGACCCCCAGATCCCGCCCCCCCCCTGTGTGAAATGGTAAGGGGGTACTTCCTACCATTTCACTAAAAAACTGTCAAAAATGTTAAAAATGACAAGAGACAGTTTTTGACAATTCCTTTATTTAAATACTTCTTCTTTCTTCTATCTTCCTTCATCTTCTGGTTCTTCTGGTTCTTCTGGCTCTTCTGGTTCTTCCTCCGGCGTTCTCGTCCAGCATCTCCTCGGCGGCGTCTTCTATCTTCTTCTCCTCTCCTCGAATACTGTTATTGGGGGAACAGCCGCACAAAGGAGTGGACAGCTGAGTTGAGCAGGCTAGTCCAGACAGAGATGCGGCTGGACAAGAGCTACAGAGCCCTCCACTGGTATGTAGCCCAAGTGTGCCCATGGACAGCGGACAAAAGCCCGACAGATGGCTTTGGCTATGGTGGCCATGGGCAGTTGTACTGGAGGCTTTCAGAGAACCCTGACTTTGGGAGCAATTTGGAGTGGCGTTTGGAGGGAATCATGGATTACAGAGAACAGATGCTGAACATCTCAGAAGTGCTCTGGGCACAGGAAGATATAGAGTTTCTGGCTGTTCAGGAACGGGAGCTGAAGATCGCCCACAGACAGCTGCTAGACCCTGTTCAGCAGCAGGGTAGGGCTCCCTTTACCTGGGACTATCCAGAAGTACCAGCCGACATCCTGGCTAATGTGTCAGCAATGGGGCAGAGTAACAGTGTGCTTTGCTCACCTCCACCTCCAGCTATGGAAGCAGAGCTCTTATGGTGGATGCAGCAAGTTTCAACTCATCTTGATGAACCTGTTTCTACACAGGACAAGCTTGGATGGAGACATAATCAAAAAACACTCCAGTGCTGACACTGTGCCCATCCTATAGTGATAAAATGTCATATACCAGGTTAAAAATGAGGTATTGAAAGATATGTATTCCTGGAGGTATAGGAATAAATGGCAATTAGTAGAAAATGGCTGACACTGAGGTGCTGGCAAGGCTGCTTTCATTTGTGGACTGGAAATCCACAATCTGTAAAATAGGAAGGGAAGGAAGTATAGCACAATTTATTAAGTAAAATACCATATAAAACAAATAGAACTCACAAGCGGGAGAAGGGGGAGAGAGTGGATGACAATCCACAGTGGATTGTAATAAGCTGGGAGCTGTGTGGTAGTCCTTGGTGGAGAAGAAAGCCAGCTGTGGTGGGGAGTAAGATGAGCCTGGAGTCCGTGCAGGGAGACCAGCGTCAGGCTGTCCTGTGTGGCCACGATGGTATATCCAGAAATCGGATGTCCACCCAAAGACTATGTGTCCAGCTGGAGTAGTGAGAGGAGCTGTCAGTCCAACTGCTGTGTGAGCCAATCAGGACGCAATTCGGAAGCTTAACCACGCCTCCTTCATCAGCCTGATTTTTTGAAAATACCTCTGGGAATTTATAGAGCTGCTAATTAAATTGACATCCAGGTGAGTGAGATACTGTATTTCACAAAGGTGAGTACACCCCTCACATTTTTGTAAATATTTCATTATATTTTTTCATGTAACAACACTGAAGAAACGACACTTTGCTACAAAGTAAAGTAGTGAGTGTTTAGCTTGTATAACAGTGTAAATTTGCTGTCCCATCAAAATAACTCAATACCCAGCCATTAATCTCTAAACCACTGGCAACAAAAGTGAGTACACCCCTAAGTGAAAATGTCCAATTTGGGCCCAAAGTGTCAATATTTTGTGTGGTCACCATTATATGCCAGCACTGCTTTAACCCTCTTGGGCATGGAGTTCACCAGAGATTCACAGGTTGCCACTGGAGTCCTCTTCCACTCCTCCATGACAACATCACAGAGCTGGTGGATGTCAGAGACCTTGCACTCCTCCACCTTCTGTTTGAGGATTCTCCACAGATGCTCACTAGGGTTTAGGTCTGGAGACATGCTTGGCCAGTCCATCACCTTTACCCTCAACTTCTTTAGCAAGGCAGTGGTCATTTTGGAGGTGTGTTTGGGGTCATTATCATGTTGGAATATTGTCCTGTGGTGCAGTCTCTGAAGGGAGGGGATCATGCTCTGCTTCAGTATGTCACAGTACATGTTAGCATTCATGGTTCCCTCAATGAACTGTAGCTCCCTCATGCAGCCTCAGACCATGACACTCCCACCACCAGACTGTAGGCAAGACACACTTGTCTTTGTACTTCTCACCTGGTTGCCGCCACGCTTGACACCATCTGAACCAAATAAGTTTATCTTGGTCTCATCAGACCACAAGAGGTTCCAGTAATCCATGTCCTTAGTCTGCTTGTCTTCAGCAAACTGTTTGCAGGCTTTCTTGTGCATCATCTTTAAAAGAGGCTTCCTTTTGGAAAGACAGCCATGCAGACCAATTTGATGCAGTGTGTGGCGTATGGTCTGAGCACTGACAAGCTGACCCCCCACCCTTTCAACTTCTGCGGCAATGCTGGCAGCACTCATACATCTACTTCCCAAAGACAACCTCTGGTTATGATGCTAAGAACGTGCACTCAACTTCTTTGGTCGACGATGGCGAGGCCTGTTCTGTGTGGAACCTGTCCTGTTAAACCGCTGTATGGTCTTGGCCACTGTGTTGCAGCTCAGTTTCAGTGTCTTGGCAATCTTCTTATAACCTAGGCCATCTTTATGAAGAGCGACAATTCTTTTATTCAGATCCTCAGAGAGTTCTTTGCCAGGAGGTGCCATGTTGAACTTCCAGTGACCAGTATGAGAGAGTGAGAGCGATAACACCAAATTTAACACACCTGCTCCCCATTCACACCTGAGACCTTGTAACACTAACGAGTCACATGACACCGGGGAGGGAAAATGGCTAATTGGGCCCAATTTGGACATTTTTACTTAGGGGTGTACTCACTTTTGTGGCCAGCGGTTTAGACATTAATGTCTGGGTGTTGAGTTATTTTGAGGGGACAGCAAACTTACACTGTTATACAAGCTGTAGACTCACTACTTTACATTGTAGCAAAGCTTCATTTCTTCATTGTTGTCACATGAAAAGATATAATAAAATATTTACAAAAATGTGAGTGGTGTACTCACTTTTGTGAGATACCGTTTATGTCTTTAAGCAATTGCCAGTATGGCGGTGCCAGAGATGTCAGCTCTTAGTATTTGCAAATAAAAACATTATTAAGATACTGGATTAAAAACTAATGTAGCAAACTAAATTGGTAAAATGTAACAAAATATAACAAAGTAAAACAAAGTAAAAGATAACAAAGAATGACTGTGCGAGTCATATATAATCTTAAATAGATACTGTTTGACATAGTAAAGATGGTTAAGATGATCCCATATAGTGTAACAAAACAAATTTGTGTGAAATCAATAAATTGGAAATTACAGGAGAACCCACTATAACCGGTGATGTATATAAAAGACGATATTGAATGTGTATGATATGTAAATGTGGGGCTATAATGACCGGTTTGACGCTTTCTTCCCTTCCCTTACAAGCTTGGATGGAGGAATGCGTCGGATAAAGGTACAGGAGATGGATCATCTCTCCAGCTGCAGTTTAAGGGCTCAGGAAAAGAGTTAGCCATCCTCACTCCCCAGCTACAGATCACAGAAGAATGGATTTAATTGACTTTTCTTTGAATGATGTAACATTTACTGCAGTTCCATTTGAAGTGCTGACAACAGGGCAGAGCTCTGCTAGTGTCACGTACCTGGTAGGAGACTGAGATGACGAGGTCAGCCTCTCTTGTATCTCCAGCCCAGGCCCCACTGTGGGTGGAACAGATGGTGCCAAGGGACAGGAGGAACAAGAGTGCTTGTAGATGTAGATTGCAGAGCTTGTGGCAAGAGTTGCAGACTCAGTGATTCAGGCAGAACATCATGTCAGGAACTGCAATGATGCTGGGTAGATCAGTTGAGGTTAAAGAGGAACTCCACCAGGTTTGCAGGTTCAGGATACGTGGCTTACTGGGGCTTCTCGTAGTCTGGAGACAGGAGCACACTGTGTCCAATGGAGCTGGGATGAGGTGCAGCCAGCACAGGCACTCAGAGGTAACGTGGAGCCAAACAGGAAACAGAAGCCTGGTCAATAGGATAGCCGGAGTCAGCAGCGAGCAGGCAGCGGGGTACCAGGGCATTAGACAGGACCAAGGTCAGGAGTATGCCAGAATAAGGAACCAATAATCAATAGTATAAACAGAATCCAAGGTCAGGTCAGTGGTAAGCCAGGTCAGCAGCGGGTATCAAGCAGGATTTGAGCAGGGCACCAAGAAACAGCTGAAGACCAGTCAGCATTGAGCAGGAGTCAGAGCACCCTTTAAATAGGCCATCTGGCACCAATGGGGACTGTGGATGTGCTCCAGTGAGTGTGCGCATTCCTCTGCGCATATGTGTGCACCCGATGTGTCACAGCAGTTCTCTCACATTGCCCCCTCCTTATGAGCAGCCTCCACATGCCCTTCATGGCCTTTTTTCTGGATGACGCTGATAATAAGCTCGCACCAGATGTGGGGCATGCACATTTTAAGCTGGTTCCCAAGAATTCTCTTCTGGACCATAGGCCTTACATTTGATAAGGAACTGCGTTTGATCGCTTTTAATTTTACAGTCCAGTACAGCTTCCACTTCATATTCCTCATTGCCTTCAATAAGTAGCGGAGAAGGAAGCTCTGGATCCCGGTCTGGAAAGGGATTTTGGTTTCAACAAGGAGATGTGGAATACAGGGTGGATCTTCAGGTTCTTTGGTAACACCAATTCAAACGCCACTGCATTAATTTCTCTCTTGACCAGAAAATGCCGCAGATATCTCAGGCCAAGTTTCTTTGAGGGACAGCTTAATTTCAGGTTTGCTGTAGACAACCAGACTTTATCCCCCAGTTCTAGATTCAAGTTGCCTCTCTTCTTCCTGTCCTGGGCCTTAGAGATGGTGTCCTGTAACAACTGATTGTTGGAGTTGGAAAAGTTCAATTTGTCTTGTACAGCAGGTATGGAAGATTTCATAGACAACTCAAGCAGAAAAGAAGGATGATACCCATAGTTAGCATAAAAGGGTGACTGCTTGGTGGCTGAATGGATGGAGTTGTTATATGCAAATTCCGCCAGTGGAAGGAGTGACAGCCAATCATCCTGTGCAAAGGCAGAAAAGCACTGCAAGTACTGTTAAAGGGTTTGGTTTGCCCTTTCTCTCTGTCCGTTTGTTTGAGGCTGATATGCGGTGGATATACGGAGCTCAAAGTTTAAAGCCTCACATAAAGCACTCCACAATCTACAAGTGAACTGTATCCCTCAGTCGGAGACAATGATGTCAGGAATACCATGTAATTTTACAATTTCTTTAATAAAAACAGGCAGTCTCAGTGGCAGAAGGGGTTCCTTGCAAGGGTACAAAATGTGAAATCTTGGTCAGACGGAAAAATCACAACAAAAATAGTAGTGAAATCCTGAGATGGGGGAGGTCCACAATTATATCCATAGAGCTCATGCTCCAAGGTTTCTCAGGCATTGGAAGAGACTCTTATAGTCCCCAAGTTCTGGCTCTATCAGCTTTACTTTGAAGGCATATTAAACAAGATTTCACATATTTATTGTAATCTTGCATCAAATCTGGTCACCAGAAGGCACGGTAGAACAAGTCCGCAGTTTTTTGGATTCCAAAATGGCCCGCCAAGGGGTGATCATGACATCGCTTAAGGATAGCAACCCTAAATTGTTTGGGAATAAATATTTGCTCATTATGAAAGTAAAGGCCTTCCAACAGCTGAAGACACAAGTCTTGAGAGGGTGGCTGATTTACCACACCCGCCTTTATTTGCAACATCAGATCTGCTTCAAGAAGTAGGAAATTCTTGGCCAGCAAAATAGTGCCAGGTTCTGAGGGTAAAACTGAGTCATGGAACATGCGTAACAGTGCACCTTGTTTGCCATTTTTTGATCCAGGGCGATAGGTAATGTGAAATGAGAGAAGAACAGTGCCCACCTTGCTTGCCGAGGCCTTTTTTGTGGTCGGTGAAGATGAGGATAGGGTGCTTGACTCCCTCCAACAGATAGTGCCATTCTTCTAGTGCAAAAATACGTAAATATGGCGCTCACAAAATGTAGTAAAGGTGAACACAAGCATGGATATGTATATAAATATAAGGTGAACAAGACAAAGTCCAAATGAAGTGACCAAAAGTGTTTCAATCCACAGGGAAGGAAAACAAGAAATGCTTCAAAGCTATTCGGGTGTACATCAACACCCCCTCATGTGTCCCCACTAACCAGATCACGATGACCCCCAGCTTTGCAGTCTGGGGGTTGCTTAAGGCTTTGTAATGGTGTCCAAAGATATCCAGGAATGGTGATTTGAACGTCAGATCATCAAATGAAAAATTCTTTAGGAAGGTTCTCAGCAGAATAACCAGGTACCCAAAAAGATATAAAGAATGGAACTAATAGTGAAAGTACCATTTAAAAAGGTTTATTGCACAAGGGAATGGGTACTTACAACATTTCAGATGAAAACAGGCATAAAAAATGGAGTTGGACCAGGTCTTTGATGACGCCCTGTGGGAGGGCGAAACGCGTTGACACAATTTCCGTCATTACTGATGTCACTTCCGGCTTCGTGGAACGCACTTCCGGTCCCATGGAACACACGCCAGGAGCGGCTTTTAATACATCCACAACTCGATTTTTTATGCCTGTTTTCATTAAAATGCCCATTTTAAGGACCTCATTTATTCAATTCATTAACTCAAAATTGAATTGATTGACTAATGCTGGGTTCACACTAGAGCACGGAGCGGCTCACAGCAGGGGGCCTGGTGTGTCTCCATTCACCGGTTCAGGTCCAATTTCAGCCCAAATTTTTGGCTGAATTTGGACCTGAAATGGACCAAAAGATGCACAGGACTCCAGTGCAATTCGCACTGAAGCCGCTCTGAAGATGTGTGAACCGGCTCCATAGAGAGCCGATCACAATCTTCTGCTATGCAAATTGGATTTGGGGAAAGCCGCATCCAATTCACAATAGTGTGAACCCAGCCTAATTGTACCGAGAAAGGGCAATACCAGTCCTTGTTGTTAAATATAGCAAGATGCATCCTTTCATACTCTCCAACTTCCATTACAACAGTATTGCCACTTTATTTGTGGGCGTTATAATAACAGACTGCTTTTCCCCTAAATCAGAAAGTGCTTTCAATTGTCCAGGAGTTAAATTTGAATCCTTAGCCTCTGTATCAGGAATGCCCTCAATGGCCTTGGTTATACATTTAAAAAAGCCGCAATACAGTACTGGGGTTGGAATTCACAGAAGGACATTTTGGGGACTTTTGGGTCTTTTTTTAATCTATTGGTTGTACCAAATATGCTTCATCAGTATTCTGTGGGACGAGCTCATCCAAATCAACCTGATCTATTAAATCCACAGGCTCTTGATCATCATACAGTAAAGTTAGATCTCAATTCAATTTTTTTTTCAATTCTTGTGTGGTAAGTTTTCCTTCATTACTAGGGGTCTTATGAGAAAAAGACTTATCATACATGGTACAGGGAGTAAATCTTTGATAATTCCAAACTTATCAAGGTTTATTGTGTGACAGAAGCTTAGTCCTAGTGATAGGACATACAGCTCATCCTGTGAAAGATAATAGGAAAACAGATTTACTATCTTCAATCCCTCTTCAAAGGAGGAGGCTGTCTCATATAAGATTCTAGTCCCTTGCCTACTTTGGGAGGCTGAGCATGGTTGGTTTGTGCCTTGCCTAAAAAAGATAATGGGTTGGTACCTAATTTATTATATCTAGGTGTTGCTGCCATTATCGGGGATTCTTGAGTGGTGCCACAAGAATCTACAGATTGAGCCCAGTATTGAATGACTATGATTGTCCACCACCATCATCATCCCCACCATTACCTGCCACCACGTGATCATGTAACATTACTTGTAACATTACAAAAGTTTGTTCAGCAAGACTTTTTTATGTTCCTGTTCAAAGGAATATCCATTGCCTCTATAACACATTTTTCTGTCATTTTTATTGCGTTTAAAACCACTGTGAGAAACCTGAGATGACATGGAAGAATCAGAAAATGAATATATATTGTTACCATCATCACCATGTGAAAACTGTTACCCATTTGCATTATGTTTGCCTTGCCTTAAATATCATTTATAGGCTTTACCATCTAAAAATGCTTTTTTGTACCTCCAAAAAATTTCATCTCTTTTCAATAAAAACAGTTTATTAAATTGTTCAAGATCATCTTTAAATTTTTTTGTGATATTCCTCATATCTGTCATAGGAACACAGAAGTAAAATTAAAGTCTGAAACTTTTATATCTCCACATTCAGACTTGTATCATCGTGTTCTTAGAACAAATAGTTACATTTTCCTCCCAATTTTTCTTAAAATCATTTGAAATTTTTGGTATATTAGGAAAAATCTGTGTTCGCAGTCCCAATATAGTATATCCCTCTTTAACATATCTTTAAATTTTTCAAAATGTAAAAAAAAAAATGTGGTTGCGCAGGGTTTCACCCACCCGGCCACGTCAGTCATTCACAGCACTCTGTGAATGGAAAAACTACAAGGTCTGGCAGCCTTTGCAGCTGCTGGCTTGTAGTTTTCAATGAACTACCACAGCGCTGTGAGTGCTGTGGTAGATCATTCATTCTTACTGTCAGCATGTATCGGCTTCCTCGCATGAGGTACGAGCAAGCCTATACACTGACAGGACTGCAGAAGACCTGCATGGCATCAACGATCTGCTGATCACTGGTGCAATGCTTTCCAGGCTCCAGCAACAAAAAATAAATAAATGCACATTTTTTTACCTGCAAAAAAATTTGCATTCATTATTTTTCTGAAAAGGTAAACCTATCATTTAACATAAAACTCCCCAAGATGTAGAATCAACCATTCAAAAAATGTTAGAAATCTGACAATCATCAGGCCCCAGCCCAAAAGGGTGTTTACCATCCTAAATACACATTGTAAATATAGTCTGATGATTGGATTTGCAATTTTTGGTAACAGGTTTTAGGGACGTGGCTCCCTGACAATCATTGGACTATATTAACAAAGCCCAAGTAATTATGTAATCTTCTGCTGATATATCTTCCATATTTCCAGCAGTGTGGGTGACAAGAGCATCACAAGTATGGCATGAATCTAGCAATTCCTTGTATATCACAATAAAGGGTCACAATAACAACCAACCTGTTTTGGGGGCACCACAGTCCCTCTAAATCAGGGCTAAGAATGTCAGAGACCTAATCTGTATTGTAATTTCAAGAATACTTTTTGCTGCATATTCTGTAATGCTGTTAAAAAAAAAGAATGTCAGAGACATAGTCCACACTACTTGAGCTGTTTTTCTAGACAACACTTTTAAGCCTTGATGAAGTAGAGACTACTAAGCCCCAAAACACGTTGACTACTATTGTGTAAATATCTTGTGTTGTGACTAATGACTTACTAGACTCATTCCATGCTTGTGGTGCTTTTGTACTTCACATAGTACTGAAAGCTATTCCCTGGCTCATAGAGAGCTCCCTCTACAATTGAATCTTTCTAATTTTTGGGACCCGCGCTCTCCAAACGCAATAAGACATTTTAGTTGTCACCATAAGAATAGAGAATAAATCTTTCAAAGGGGACACTTGTTTTGGTGACAACTGTGAAAGTGGGGATGGTAGAAAAAAATTAAAAGGGGTTTTAGCTATTCCCTATTCTATACAATATTTTAAAAAATCTTTGGCGTTAGATATATTTTTAAAAATTTGCACTTTGTACCTGTTTCAGACCTCCCAGATAGCATGCAGAATAAGAGTAATAGCCACACATGGTTTCAATATTTTTTAATTCCTCCAGAATCACCCAAATTTTTTTACCCATGAGACTACAAAAGTGTTCTATACTTTTATAAAATTGCACTATGTTTAATGTCAGTCAGTTGTGATGCAAAAAGTGCTAAATATGTAGTTCCTTAAGATGTATTTTATGTGTCTTAGCCAAGTCTTTATGCCTAAAAACATCTTACCTGAAAATAAGTAAAACAAACTGTGCACACAGTTGTAGCCCTCATGTACATTGGTGACATTTTGCATCTTGCTTCACTATGGCCTGAAGGCAATGATTCTACAGTAAGAAAGTCATAAGTAAGGACGTACAGAGCTGAGCTGAGCACTCACACCTAGGTGTGTCTATCTGTAGGTTACAGTATTATATAATTATCCCCTAAATGTCACAGACAAGCTGCTAGTGTTTCTAGTCCTTTATTAAAAACAATTAAAGATCACATAACCTCGTTCAAGCATAACAAACACATAGTCAAATCAAATGCAACAGTGACATAAAAAGTCAATCACTTATTTTTTCAATGTATTCACATATTGTCATATGATTCCAACAAATATTGAAAGTAAACTTGTGTTCGATTTAACAGCTTTAATCTGCTTGCAGATAAGAAAAGCGGACATTTGAAGGTGCCTGCCTATTTTATTATGTAAGAGTGCTTTGGGGGGTGTTGTTTGAGATGATCCTTACCTTGCAGCATTACATCCACTCTTCACAGCACCTGGAAAACAGGAAATACTGAGCCTCTGTTAAATGGGAGTTTTACAGCTAGTCTCCTGATGTTCATAACTCTCTAGTGTCTTCACCTAAAGAGGTCTTCTTTAAAACAGAACGAACGTAGGAAAATTATAGGGAATTTGTAGTCTCCAGGAATAGAATTAGGAACTTGCCCAACAAAGGAAAGTAGATCCACACTTGTAGGTATGATTTTTAGTGCTTTACTTTAACTTTGTAGGACAGTGGGAGAAAAGGTGGTGGAATACCAAACAAATCTTCAGACCTGCCCCTACAACTGCTGGGCCAGCAGTCACTAGGTTCCAGGATCATCACATACAGCAGTGCTGTATACTGTATAAAGATGATGCTACGTATAGTTTATATAGCAGCACTCCCAATGGGCACATGTATTAGTGAAGGTAATAGTCTGTTTAGATCAGCGTGGCCCAAACAAACTATTTAAAGTTAAATCAAACCTGGAGTTCAGCCTTAAGCACATGCTCCCCTGTATCTTGAAGCACCAGGTATTAACTGATGGCTCTGATGAAGCAGCAGAGGAAATGCAATAAAGGGGGTATCAGCAGGTGGTAGATTACAAACGAAATCTATCACTTTGCCATGGTGACAGGTTCTTTTTGAAGCAATAGAATCTTAACGTGCCCTATGTTACCTCCTTCACTTGGTAGCATGATATGTTCTAAAACTATAAAAGTTACGCCAAAAAAATTTTTTTTTCATTTTAGATGGAGTAGGGAATGGTTAAACCAATGTCAGGTTTATAACTTTAGGGGTGACTTTTACTTACTTCTAGAGTAATAATCCCTCTAATGGGGACATAGAAGCATGTCATACTGATGCTATTGAAACTGGCACTTAGTGTACTGTAGCAGATTAAACAGTTGCAATAAAGACCTACCTATGCTCCCTAATGCTGCATACACACGGCCGGACTTCCAGACAGAAAAAGTCCGATGGGAGCTTTCGGTCGGACATTCCGACTGTGTGTATGAACCATCGGACTTTTTCTGTTGGCATTTCCGATGGACTCAGATATAGAACATGTTCTAAATCTTTCCATCGGAAACGCCAATGGAGTTTAGCCCATTGGCAAGTCTGGCCGTGTGTACGCAGCATAACAGTTGTAAAAAGCTCTTGGGAAACAGTTCTCTCAAATGGAAATAATCTACGATGTACTATGCACAAACTACCTATCCAACACTATTACAAGAGATTTTAGGAGGTGATCTCACATTATTCTCACACTGTGATTAAAAAAATTGTTGTAAAATTCTAAATGAATTAGTTGTTTGATAACAGGGTAACCCATAACTTAGGCAGGCCATATATGGTGCAAATTTCTTTCCTGCAAGAAAGAAATTCACACAATTTCCCCATCAACCCAGGCAGTGTTGACGGGGAAACTCTCCTGCCGAGACATTGTGTTTTCCTGGCGGGGGGCTCAGGGAGACAGGGATTATTGCTAGCAGCTGTAGCAGCAAATTCAGCGGGCTGGATGTACCCAAGTTGGTCAATAGATCACTTTGGTACATTCAGCCCCTGCCCATATACGGTTCGAATCTTGGGCCAGTTCCTGCTGAATTGGCTGAGATTCAAACCATCTATGGCTGGCGTTAGTTATACAGTGTCTGGTATAAATACTTGAGCACCATCTATAACATATTGCCATTCAACTTTGAAAATCTACTGTATATTGAATAAACTTTCTGGAATCTGGCGGGTTGCTATAAGCAGGAACTCCACTCCGCCTTCTTCTGGTCATTCCCTATATATTTCTTTTGAAAAAGTTCAGGAACATTGTGTTGCCAAATGTTAACTCTGCTTTTAAAGGAAATTATTTTATTTATCTTCCAAAAATTAATTATAAACACTCTAGAAATATTCTATTTGTGTTGGCATGTCTACAAATTTTATTGTTACCACCTGCGACGTGCTGCTGTGGAAAACATATTGAAAATATCTTCTTTTATAATTGGCATGAAAATGAAAATTTTCTTGGAAAACAAAAATTTTCATTAATAATCCACACTTTTTTATACATTCTTCACTGATGATTAACATGCTCAACCTTGCATTGTGCAATCTGAGACAGAGGGAGACGTGAAGTTCTACTGACATCCATCATCCAATCGTGTAAGAAAAAAAATGTTATTTTTAAACTTTTCTTGCATGTGATTGGGTATTTTTTGCAAAGTACAATTAAACATTCTATTCACCAGGCTAAGAAGTGAATAGCCTATTTGCCTTTAGTAAATGAACCCCAGGGAGACTATGAGGAGAATTTATGTAGCTCAAGAAAGTAATGTGCAATCAAAGCAAGATAAGTGTAAGCAAATATATGAGAATCCACTCTGCCTTGCCAACAAAAACATGCTTGCATGCATTTCCAGCATACATTTTTAGAAGCCAGTCACACAAACCATACACCAGGGATATGCAATTAGCGGACCTCAAGCTGTTGCAGAACTACAAGTCCCAGCAAGACTCTGACAGCCACAAACATGACACCCAGAGGCAGAACATGATGGGGCTTGTAGTTTTGCAACAGCTGGAGGTCCGCTAATTGCTTATCCTTGCCATACACCATAATATTGGCCACACACCTAGAGCAATTTCAACCAGCTAATGTGGTCATAGGTGAGTAAAAAGAACAAAGGTAATCTGCCATTAATAGATTTAATCGAATGTTAAACTTTGATCAATTTTATAGATTGAAATATATTTAAAGTGGAATTTAGTCAAATTCTAACTAAGTCTAAACCTACTGCCACCCCATTTTAAATCTATACTGCCACCCCATTTAATATCTACCCTGTAAAGATGTCTATCTATTCTGAAGCTGCTCCAGTCTGGTCACATGATCGGGTCCCAGATACGGCTACTGTGTAGAGGAGAGATCACCAACAACAGCTGCAGAGCCTAGGCAATGATGTTACCCAAACGCCGCATACACACGATCGGAAATTCCGCCAGCAAAACTCCGATGAGAGCTTTTTGTTGGAAAATGCGACCGTGTGTACAAATTCTGACACGCAAAATTCCTACGCATGCTCGGAAATAATTCAACGCATGCTCGGAAGCATTGAACTTCATTTTCTCGGCTTGTCGTAGTGTTGTACGTCACCACGTTCTTGACAGTCGAAAGTTCAGAGAACTTTCGTGTGACCGTGTGTATGCAAGGCAAGCTTGAGCGGAATTCCGTCAGAAAAACCATCCAATTTTTTTTCTGATAGAAAATCCGCTTGTGTGTACGGGGCAATAGGCTTTCAATTGGGCAGCGATTGTTGACTGTCCATCCTCTGTGTCTGTGTCCCAACTCCCAAATTAATGGAAGCAAGCAAATATTCATTGATGGGTACTGGTGAGGCTGCATTGATGGGCACTGGTGAGGCTGCATTTTATGGGTGCTGCTGAGGCTGCATTTGATGGGCGCTGGTGGGCTGCATTTTAGGGGGCATGTCATGAAAAAGGTGGGGTATACATGGGCAGGGCAAAAGGGGTGGAGTCAGGGGTGGAGCCAAGGGGGGGCTGCAAAATGAGGTCTCGCCTAGGGTGTCAAAAATCCTTGCACCAGCCTTGTTCATGGCTTTCAAATTCCACATCTCTTGAAGGGGTAACTGTTAATCAGGGGCTATCCACTTTTAATTCCACCTTTAATAGAATCCCCTCTTTCATGGAATGACAAATAACAGTTTTGAAAGACATATGGAAAGTCAGAATCTTTTTCATTCAGTCATTGACACATTTCCTGCCTGTAAAGAAAGCAGATAATATATAAATATTTTCACGTACTTTTCAGGTAAAACTTTCATTCCAAATGAGAGGAGTCTAGTAAAGAAAGACGTTTATTAACCGCTTCCCGACCGCCTCACGCAGATATACTGCATCAGAAGGGCATGTACAGGCAGATTAACGTACCTGTATGTTGCCCTTTAAGAGGCGGCCTGCAGGCGCACCCGTCGGGAGCTCTGTGAGTGCGATCGCGGGTCCTGCGGACTCGATGTCCGCGGGGATACCCACGATCGTCTCACAGAGAGGAAGAACGGGGAAATGATAATGTAAACAAGCATTTCCCTGTTCTGCCTAATGACACTGATCACCACTCCTTGTAATCGGGAGCGGTGATCAGTGTCGTTTCATACATGGCCCCTCACCCCCACAGTTAGAATCACTCCCTAGGACACACTTAACCCCTACAGCGCCACCTAGTGGTTAACCCCTTGACTGCCAGTCACATTTACACAGTAATCAATGTATTTTTAATCGCACTGATAGCTGTATAAATGTGAATGGTCCCAAAATAGCGTCAAAAGTGTAGATCTTTCCGCCATAATGTCGCAGTCACAATAAAAATTAATGGACTACATGTAATAAATAAACCAACTTCCGACTGCTAAGGAAAGATACATGAGTAATAAAAAATTAACAGAAAAACAACAATGCATATTTCACCAGTAAAGTTGGCTGCAAATGGAGTCATTGGTAATATTCAGCCAAAAATAAATACACTGCTGCTTGACAGAGCTTTTAAGATTTTCCTGGTTTTCATGTGGATTAAACCTGTAGAGTGTATGTAGTGTTAAGTCATCCTCTAATGGCTTTGTATCACATTTTAGAACAAGATTAACTGGGTTTATGCACGAGCCAGTGGCACAAATTCAAGCAAATTAAAAAATGTGCTTCACGCTATGGGACACTGGCAATGTGACAGCTGAATCCCAAATGGGGAAATTCTGCACAAAGACTCTAACTGAAGTCAGTTGTAGTTAAAGGAGCAGTAATTCATTCTAGCATTGTTTTTAAAAATTGTAAAAACAGAGAATTTAGTTTTTTTTTTACTAAGCTGTCGGACGTATTTCTCCCAGGAATAGATAGATTATCAGTGCTTTGCACCACTAAGAGACAATGGCATTCCCTGCTTATTCATTTTAAATTTAGATAAAGTGGTGAGGGTCTAGAAATAGTGACAGGCAAACCTGCCCAGGTTCAATTTTCAGAGGATTTTGGCAAATCTAGTTTGAAATTTAGCAGCAAATCTGTTTAAAGTCTATGTGGGGGGGCTGGTTCAATTATTTCAAACCATATCCCCAGATTCCCTGCACTCCCTTCTATTCCTACATCCCCAATTATGCTAACAATATTTTAAATATAGACTGTTGTGTCCTTCCTCATTCATGTAGTGCCCAAGTGATTGGTACTTTTACCATGGCTGATATGCTGCAGGCAGAGGCTGCAGACCACAATGGCAGCAAATACAAAAAGCCCTGTGGAGGAGACCTGAAAGTAGCAGTGGCCTGTACTTGTGGAGCAGTGTCACCAGATCTATTTAAATGGTGCTTCCTCCAGCCTTCTACAAACTGCCTCGTCGCTGGACAAAATTCTCCCTTGCTACTGTTCTGCCTCTCCATTATAACTTTCCTCCTTTCCTTTCAGTGGCACCCACAGATATTCTGCCACCCCATCATCCACCCCCTCCTTGTTGCTGCAATCCAGCAACGAGGAGGGGGTGCCTTCTGTCCCCTGTCTGTTGTTACCCTCTTCTTTCTCCATGGTCATCCTCATCATCAATATCTGAAAGGAGGAACATGACTTGCCCATGACTTTAATTTTCCATCTGCAGCTACTCAGCAATCATATGATCAAATAATTTTACCAACTCCTCAAAGTCAGTTTTGCCAGAAATAGGAGTAGAGGAGGAGGAAGACAATGTATTAGCAAATTTTGCAGATGACTGGATGCCCTGCGACCGGTAGGAAAAAGTAGAGGAAGGCTTTTTTAGCCACTCAACTATCACCTATGTGTGCTAATGCTGTATAGGAAGGGCACTCTGTGGTAAAAAAAAAGCAGATGTGCCCTGCCTCTACATGATGCAGCCCACCACTGCATTGTACTGCAAAACTTACTTGTACCTACTGCCTTCCCTCTGACTTTAGGCATACCTGACATTAAAAAAAAAATAAAAAAATTGTTTGTGGGGGCACACAAATAAGAGGAGGAGCCAAGTTTGCTGGCAGGGAACCCAGAAGAGGAGATTCAGGGCTGCTCTGTGTAATACCATTGCACAGAACTGGTGAGTATAACATGTTTATTAATTTAATTTTAAAAATTACCTTTAGTAACATTTTCATGTCAGAAAGTGAAGGGAAATCTCTCTAAACAGTCAAAAATGAAAATCCCGCTCAAGAAATGGTAGCGGTTTTAACCCTCCTTTGCCTACTCTATCCAAAGCTTTGACTTTAAATATACTTTAATAGGAGTATTTAACTTTCAAATTCTTGCCATCTACATCAAAATGTGTTCTCTGGACAGGGCTGCATTAAAAAAAATGGACTGTGTCATACAAACAATTTTGCAACAAATATTAGTGTCAGTTATACTATCCATCTTAAAGACATGTTTTGTCATTAGGAGACTAGATAAGATTTTATTAGTAGACAGGCTGTGGGTAGAGATACAGCAGCTTTTGTCATTTTTCTTTTCTTTTTTTTTTTTAGCTTCAATAGTTTTATTTTCTGCAGTTGCTAATGATCATGGCACACCGGCAATTTGTAGCTGCATAGACGTGTATTGTAGCCAGCTGAATAATCGCCATACAAAATAACAAAAGTGAGTTGTAGCTGCTACATGTTTCTGCTACAATTTCCCTCACGTGGCATGGCCCTAACGCTGGGACTACGTAGACATTTTAGCCTCTGTAAAATGTAACTGCTTCTTAAATATTTTCTCTAGGATAAATGATTTCAGCAAAGTTGGTTTCCCTGCAGAAATACCAATTTTGCATAAAGTACAAAATAATTTCACAGAAAAAAAATCCAAACTTTTTTCTTTATTTAGAGGGTGTTTTTTTTAGCATGTATTTATGGTAGTTACATTTATTTCACTTAGTTTTCTTTGTATTTGTATTCTTTCTCTTTTATTTGGGTATTTGCTTGGCATGGGTGTACTGTTATGTTTAATGTTTTACTTTTTCCACTGTCTTGTTTTTTTAAAAACAAGGATAATTGAGGCAGTTTTCTGGCCCAAGAATAGGCCCAGAAGATTGTACAATCAGACTGTAAAAAATTTGTGTGCACAACCTTGATAAAAGCAGCTGCTTGTGGTTCTTAGCCGCCCCAAACCACATTGCATAGCATGTGAGTAATTTTTGTAACTAAATTGTATCTAAACCCAAAAACAAAATATGTAATAAAAGAATTTGGGATTCCCCTAATTGGGCTTTAAAGCAGCAAGATGTACCATTACAAAAGATCATTAGTAAAACAATTTATTTGACAAGATGTCGTATATTCATGTAAAATCTAGTACAATGATGAATTCATATTTCATAAACGGCAAAATACATATCACATCATTACATTACATGGAGTAGTAAAATATCGAAGCCCCGACGCGTTTCGACCTATTGCGGTCTCTTCAGGGGGCACATCTGAATCTATAAAACAATACAAATATTGAAAATGGTATATGATTTTCTAAAAAAGATCACATTGGATAAACCATAATGATGGGTTTTACCGTTGAAGTGAAGTAGGCATATCTAGTGGGGGCATTGGGGAGCCATGGAGGGGTCCGGGCGGCGCGCAGGCCATCCCCAACCCCCCACCCGGGGAAAGAGCCAGCCCCCTGGGGCTTACAAGGAGCCACACTGGTACACGTCCCCCCGGGGGAGCGGGAGACCGAACACCTGCAACAGACATCCATGAGCAGCCATTAAAGAAGTAACATATTTGTATATAAGTCATCATAGTAAAAATTAATTTAAATTCTATAGATATGTGGAGACCAAAAATGTGTGTATGTTATTAGGGATGGTAGTTGAATCACATAGATTAAACAAATAAATAATCAAATTGAATTAGTATTGCTGGCAACCCAAATCTAATGTGCAAGTAGTACCTAATATGTGAGTGAAAATGTATGCTGTGAGTGAAAAAAAGGGGAATCCTTGGGAGAGTGCATGATGAGGAAAATCCTGGTGTGATGGTGTGACAAGCCTAGTGTGATGATGTGATAAACCAAGTGTTGGCAAAAAAGTGAAAAGTGACAAAACAAACCAAGCAAATAGGGTGAGGAAAAAATGTATAAAATGAAATAAAATAAAATGAAGAGCCAACCAAATAGCAGTGTGTGAGGAAAGAAGGGGTGTGAAATGGGATGGCGTGACTGGGAAACATAAAAATTTACCTTGTGCTGTATGAAGTTGTATGAGGTATGTGAAGCTGGTTGGCTTGGCAATAACCAAGCTGCAGTTACTAAAAAACGAATACCGTTAGTCCTGAACAGCAGGAAAAAACTGTTAGCTGGTAGACATTGGGGTCTCCTAATATATCTAGGCTGAAGCTGATGGAGTAATCACATGCAGGTGCCCAGCTCCCCCACCCATCCAGGATAATGGCGTGTGGGCCGCCAACTACAGCCCACGTGTGGCTCCCTCGGCGTCCCGGAAGACCGGACGGTCCCGACCACCGTCGTCACCTCCGTCGCAAAACGCGTGACGTCATGACGGCGCGCGCGCGCCGGGCCGCGCACGCGCACACCGCCATAGACACTCCGGAGGTGAACGCGGGACGCCGCCGGCAGGGTGAAGCTCGCCACGGCGCCTAATAATAGGCGCCAGGCAGAGCAAACATGGGGGCGTGCGGAGTATCCCTAGTAACAAAATATGTAATATATTGCAGCTTACCAATCTTCGGATGTGGTAGATGCATTCCTTTTTGTTTTTTTTTCCCTTTATTTTCACTTGATATTCCTACAAGTAACACAGTCCTTGTCCTTGGGTGACAACACTCATTCACTGTACTGTATTTATGGAGGAGAAGCATTTTCACCTTATGACAGAAAGGGGTCGATTTACTAAAACTGGAGATTGCAAAATATGCTAACTTCAGCTTGTTCAATTAAGCTTTGGCAAAAAAAAAAACAGGAAGCTGATTGGTTTCTATGCAGAGCTGCACCGGATCCTGCACACTCCATTCCTAGTAAATCAATCCCTGTGTGTGTTAGAACTACAGAAAACCTCCCCTCTAGTCATCTCTACAATATAGGGAAAGTGACTTGTAGAGTGACATAGGTGAAAAGGGCAGGGCTGGTAATATTGTTTGAGATAACAATTATTCGCACTTTAGGTAACAAATACAGTTAGGTCCATATATATGTAGACACAGGCACAATTTTGTTTTTCTCAGGTAAAGTACACACTCTCAGGTTTAATTTGAGGGTATGTACATCCAAATTGTAGGAAGGGTTTAGGAATTACAGCTTAAGAATAGCCACCCCCCCCTTTTTCAAGGGACCAAAAGTAATTGGACAATTGAATCAAAAGCTTTTTCATGGCTTTTTCATGTGGCCTACTTTTTGTTATTTCTTCATCAATTAAGCAGGGAAAAGGTCTGGAGTTGATTCTAAGTGTGGTATTTGCATTTGGAATCTATCTGTCCATGCAAGTGAAACAGGCCATTGTAAGGCTTAAAAAATGAAACAAATCCATCAGAGAGCTAGCAGCAACATTAGGAGTTGTCAAATAAACAGTTTGGTACATTCTGAGGAAAGAAAAACAGGTGAGCTCTGCAACATAAAAAGGCCTGGACGTCCACGAAAGACAGCAGTGGTAGATGATCACAACATCCAGACAAGTGAAGGTCAGTCTTCAGGAGGTGGGCGTATCATTGTCAAAGTCTACAATCAAGAGAAGACTTCACGAGAGCAAATACAGAGGGTTCACCACAAGGTGCAAACCATTCATAAGCAGTCAAGAATAGAAAAGCCAGATTAGACTTTCCCAAAAAACATCTAAAAAAGCCGGATCAGTTCTGGAAAAGCATTCTTTGGACGGGTGAAACTTCATCTGTAAAACACGGTGGAGGCAATGTGGTGGCATGGGCATGCATGGCTACCAGTGGCACTGGGTCATTGGTGTTTATTGATGATGTGACAGAAGACAGAAGCAGCCAGATGAATTCTGCAGTGTTTAGATATATACTGTCAGCCCAGATTCAGCCAAATACAGCAAAGTTGATTGGACGGAGCTTCACAGTACAGATGGACAATGATCAAAACACACCGCAAGAGCAACCCAGGACCTTTAGAAGGAAAATAAGTGGAATATTCTGCAATGGTAGATTCAGTCACCTGATTTCAACCCAATTGAGCATGCATTTCACTTGCTGAAGGCAAAACTAAAGGCAGAAAGACCCACAAACAACTGAACACAGCTGCAGTTAGAGGCTGGCAAAGCATCAGATAGGAGGAAACCCAGTCTTTGGTAATATCCATGGGTTCCAAACTTCAGGCAGTTATTGCCAGTAAAGGATTCTTAACAAAATATTAAAAATAAACATTTTATTTATGATTATATTCATTTGCCCAATTACATTTGAGCCCCTGAAAATGAGGGGACTGTGTATAAAGATGGTTGCAGTTCCTAATATTTGTACTTGATACTTATGTTCAACCCCTTGAATTAAAGCTGAAAGTCTGCACTTCAAATTCATTTGGATTGTTTTGTTTTAATTTTATTCTGGTGGCATACAGAGCCAAAAGTATGAAAATTGTGCCTGTGTCCAAATAGATATGGACCTAACTGTATAAGAAAACACAAAGATATATAAAAATAAATGTGCTACACTATTTAAAAATAAACAGTGCAAACAATATATATGTGTGAAACTCAATGAATACCAGCAAATAACAAATTGTGCAAAGAATCAAAATTGTTATTACCAATACAGTCTCTTCAAGTGAAAAGTCCAAAAAACAATCACAGAGGTGAAAAAGATTCTTCTAGCAAATGCAGAATATATGTGTAAATGAAAAACATAACAAAGGTCCAAATGTGCTGTTGTATAATCGGTCTAGTACACCAACTGCTTGATCTTACTACTGATAAACCTCAAAAACTTTATAGGAAGTCTAAACATCATCAGCAGGGTTGCCAACCTCTCGAAGTGAAATTTACTGACACAACACAAAAAGTTTATGGACAGAACCAATTTTTTACTGACGCAACACAAAAAATTACTGGCAGAGCCAAATTTTTACTAACCTTTCAAAAAGTTAGGCAGCATTACCATTTTCAGTGCAAATATCAACATTTAAACTACAAACGTGTAGCTAGTGTGATCAGCAATCTGCTTAAGGTGTAACAAAAGGCAAAAAACTCAGGTCAGGTTAATATAACCCAGCACAGAGTTCCCCCTTACACCAGAGTCTGCAGTGCCCTCCTTTACCGTGCAAGGGGGAACTTTGCGGACCCTGATGTAAAAGGGAACATTGTGGACTCTGATGCAAAGGAGAACTCTGAGGACTCTGATGTAAGAGGTAATGCTGCAGACTCTGATAAGGAGAAATTCTGATGTAAGGGGGTCTCTGGTCACCAGAGCTCCCCACAAGAGTCCACAGATCTCCTCTTTACATCACAGTTCTCTCTTACATCAAAGTACACAGAGTTCCCCTCTACATCAGAGTCTGCAGCATTCCCCCTTACAGTTTAAGGGGGAACTCTGCAGACCCTGATGTAAAGGGGAACACTGTGGACCCTGATGTAAAGCAGAACTCTGATGTAGGAGTGTCTCTGGTCACCAGAGCCCCCCTTTACACAAGAGTCCACAGAGTTAAAAGTTCCCCCTTACATCAGTGTCTGCAGGATTCCCCCTTACAGTGCAAGGGGCCAGGGGATCTCTGTGTGAAAAAGGGGAACTCTGGCCAAAACTATCATCACCTCCTCTTATTACAACCATATCTTGCAGTTTACATGTCAGCTCATACACTTAGGTTCCCAATGTGGATACTAGAAGCAGAACCACTGCCAGCACAGACACAGCAGAATGCAGGAGGAATGAATGAACACACAGGAGTCCGGTCTTATTATGGTAATGTAATGACAAGTTCCCACCTGGCTAATAGCATAAAAAATGCTACATTGCTGCAGCAGCTGCCAAACACTAGAGTGGCAGCTGGGTGTATGGTTACAGACGAGCATGCTCCAGGGCAACTAGTCTTATACACTCCTCCGTCCCCTACTACAAGCCGGAGAAGCCGTGTGTCCGTTCTGAGCACCCTGAATTCTAGGAAGTGTAGTCTCTGTAGAGCGCAGGTGCAGCAGGTCAAGTCCAGTTCGCGCAGTGTGGATAACTACAACTCCTGCCATACACAGCAGTGCCGGCGTTGGGAGAAGGCTAGGAAATTGGCAGAGCCTGCCATTGGCTGCACTTGATGAGATGGAATGGAAAGCTTATGCCATGTACACACGACTGGACTTTTCCACTGAACTGGTCCGACGGAACGAATCCGTTGGACAATTCGATCGTGTGTGGGCTTCATCTGTCCTTTTCTGTAGAAAAATCTGTCGGACTTTAGAAATAGAACATGTTTCAAATCTTTCCGACGGACTTGAGTCCAATCGAAAAATCCGTTCGTCTGTATGCTAGTCCGACGGACAAAAAAGAACGCAAGGGCAGCTACTGGCTACTGGCTATGAACTTCTTTATTCTAGTCCAGTCATACGTCATCACGTTCAAAACAATCGGACTTTGGTGTGATCGTGTGTAGGCAAGTCCATTTCATTGGAACTCCATCGGAACTCCGTCAAAAAGTCCTTTGGGGTTCAGTCCAACGAAAAGTCCGGTTGCGTGTATACCGCATAAGACTGAGGAAGCTGTTTGTACAGTGTGTGTTTTCTGTGTAAGGGGGGGTTGTTACCAGCCGGCTGTAACCGCCATGACATCACCGCCACCCGCCCCCTGTTTCGAGCCCTGCCTGAACCCACAGCTCCAAATCCGGACTGAGGCCATATTTTTTATGGGCAGTAGTTGTCGGACAATGTGCTAATTGGCAAATTTTTACAATCTGTCTGTAAATTTACAGGCCATTGGCAAACCTGGTCATCAGCAGCTTAGGTGGCTGGTGCATGGATAATTGCAAGTTACAGTATATGCTCAAAAGACAATAGAAACTGGCGCAGTGCTCATAGTGTTATTCATAAAAACATAGGGCGGCACAGTGGTGTAGTGGGTAGCACTTTCGCCTAGCAGTAAGAAGGGTCGCTGATTCCAATCACAACACCACCTGCCTGGAGTTTGCATGTTCTCCCTGTGCCTGCGTGGGTTTCCTCCGGGTACTCCGGTTTCCTCCCACACTCCAAAGACATGCTGGTAGGTTAATTGGATCCTGTCTAAATTGTCCCTAGTATATATGAATGTGAGTTAGGGACCTTAGATTGTAAGCTCCTTGAGGGTAGGGACTGATGTGAATGTACAATGTATATGTAAAGCGCTGCGTAAATTGACGGCACTATATAAGTACCTGAAATAAATAAATAAATAAAATAAATGAATAAAACACCACACACATGCTAAAAAAGGAGAAGAATGCATATATCACATTGGTGTTGTTATAAAGGAGGATGGCTGTGGATTGTAAAAAAACAAATATAGCTCCAGCAGCTCTCTCTCCCATTCAGGCAGTGGTCACAACATTGAGGTGCTCCCATGGAGAGAAGGTGATAAGAGAAGATGTCTTAAAAATTGTGTGCTGGTGTTCTGCGCCTAAATGACAGCTTCAGAACACTTGCTCCTGTGGATGGCATTCCGCGTCTGAGAATTCTTTCAGTATGTCAATGTGTTGTTAGATGTCACGGCCATCTTTGAGAAGTCACGGTAAAGTGCAAGTAATACATTTCTTGTGTGGACATTCCTTTATTCTTGAATATTAAGGCCTATGGCCAAGGATGTCGTGAGTGGGGCTATGGCCAGGAGTTTGACACAATATTGTGAAGGGTTCCATCTACTAGCAGGTGGGTAGTTGTCCTACCCAAGAAGAAGCAGGACGGGGTCTTACACAGTTTGGCACCAACACCCAGCCAATCATAAGCCCCCTTACACGTGTGTAATGCATGCAGTTACGGCGTACTAGTGTGGGGTTCAAGGGGTTAAAGCAGGTGGAAAGGAGGCAATACAATCACTGCCCATCAAATGCTCCCTGAAGAGCGAGCCGAACATTTTACATAAAAAAAAAAAAGTCCAGCACTCTTTAAAACAAATCAGCAGTATTTAGGATTACCCACCGCCATACGTGACCAGACCAAAGGCCCATGGAAAAAAGGTTTTAAGATTCAGTGCTGAACACATCCTATGCCCTAGTACGGAACTTCCTCCATATGTGTGTAAATGAGAACCTTGTCAAGAAGAATGTGCAAAATACAGCAAAGATGGATTATCCAAAGGCTTCCAGCTTCTGAAAGGCATATTGTAATTTTTGCCTTTTTTCCATATCATTCATATATGGTGTTACTGTTAGCTATAGTGAGTTAATTGAATAACTGAGCTGAATATCTGGAGAATCCCTTTCTGAACACTATAGCCTTCGTTTTATTGAGCTTATGTTGTTTTCTGATTAAATTATTGCTGAAAACATATTTTTTAAGCAAACGCAGATAAAGGCTAAAGCTATTGTGGGATTATAAGACCATTCACACAATTTTACATGTCATCAAAACATGGAAAATGGATATAACAATGTTATGAAATTTTTTCTTATAAAATATATTTTTTTTTATCAGAGCTGGCACATTGGGAAATAAATTATAGGTTTCACTTTTTTAATTTGCAAATTGACATTTGTATAAAAATTTTATATGAGAAACCCATCCCCTTCCTAGGTAATATGACCACATACACACCTGCCTTTCTGACATAGCGTTTTCACCTGTTTTTATTTGCCCAAGCATCTGTGCTCCAGTATGCAGGCGCAACAAAAGGTTCTACAGAGATGAATGGAAGATACATCTTTCTTCTCCCATTTATCTCTATAGAACTTCTGCAGAACCAATATGCCAGAAATTAGGCTCCAGCAACTGCTTTTTTCAGGGTTGCAATAACTAGCTGTTGAGGCCTACATACTAATTTATAGGTATATTCTTTAACTTAATTAATTATTTTTAAACCTTTAACCATTTTGAGTTGGTTACCTACATACTGCTATCAGCACCTAAAGCCCTGATGCAGGGAGACCTCTGAATGCCAGAAACACGTTGGCTTGTCATACTGGAGTTGTATGATTAAAGTAAAACCAGAGCCCCACTTAGAAAATTTGCTAGGTGATACAGTTTTTGGCAAAAGAGTTTTTAGCCAATAAAACTTTACCTTATGCTACTGGCATTTTTTTCTTTTTGAATGCACATTTCACAGAGCATGTACTGTGCAGTGTACATCCTGACTTATTCCCAGCATGCTTAGAATACAGCTGGATGGCAGATGATGCATGTGTGTAGAAGTTACATCATCGTGGCCATCCAATGGCTAAAGAGAAGCATCAGAGGACCCAGAAGAAGCAGTTGGGGAGATGGCGATATTGGACAAAGCAGCCATTTGAGGCTGGAACTGTCACAACTGGAGGAGGGCACAATGAGAGGTAAGTGTACCATATATGTACATTATGTAAAAAGCTCCCCTGCCCACAGACCGACACCCAAAAATGTAGTTCTGCTTTAAATAATTAAAAAAATTAAAATTAAAAAATTACAGCTGCTCAGCAGGTAGGCTGTCCCCTTAAAGTAGAATTCTAGCGCAAACCTAACTAAGCTTGGAAATGCTCCCTCCCCTCCTAACACCTATGCCTGGGAACCTGTCTAAGAAAGATGTGTATACTTACCTATTTTCAGGGCTCTCCGTTCCTGTCACATGATTCGGCTCCCCTGTGTCAGCCAGTGGTGGCTGAAGGGGAGAGGAGGGAGTGTTGACAACAGATGGGCGATAGGAGCCTATGGGTTCTGTGACTACTTAGGCATAGCCAGCCATTGTCGAGTACTCCCTCCTCTCCCCTGCAGACAGCGCTGGCTGACACAGGCGAGATTACGTGACCGGACTCTAGCGGGTTGAAATTAGTAATATGTCTCCTTTCATACTCACCGGTTACCGGCTCTCTGCTCTCCTCATGCTGTGACAGCATGAGGAAAGGAATGCTGATAACCGGCACGTGTGTTTACATCATGATCAGCTGTGATTGGACACAGCTGATCACGTGGTAAAGAGCCACTGTATTTGGCTATTTACCCCGATCTGTGATCAGCTGTATCCAAAGGAAACAGCAATCACAGAACCTGCCGGGTGCGTGCCACAGTGGGTACATGGGGGGCGCGGTTCTGGGAGGACATCAATAGACGCCCTTGCAGAACTGGACGACCGTGCTGTAGGTATATACAAATTTTTTACACAGGTTAGTCAGCATAGGTGTCAGCAGAGGGGAAGGGAGCATTTTTAAGATTAGTAGGATTGTGCTGGAATTCTACATTAAGTTTATGCAATTTTTTTTAAGTTTGGCTGGAATGTTCTTTAAAATAAAGGTAACTTGTATTTTTAGTTTACTGCTCCTTTATGCTGTCATTACATAATATCATTTTGAAGAGTTATTTACATGTTTTTGCCGAACACTGTGCCCTGTCATAATCTGGAATACCCTCCACAGTGAAAAGTGCCAGACAAACAAGGTAACCCTTTAATTTTGTACTGGCCTATCTACACCTCATATCCAGAAGGGAATAAAAGCCAGATTGTAAAGTAATTATAATCTCTTGAAAAGCAGCCAGCCACACAGACTGCATCTATCCGTCTTTATTAATTTGTGTACGGTGCTTGTTACTGAAGAAACTTTCTTACGACGTGAACATGGAAAACTCTCGGGCAGCCTTCAAACTTTTAGAATAAAAAAAGAAAGAAAAAAAAAACAGGCTTTCAGCAGTAGTCTAAATTCTATGACATGCCCATATGTTTAAGGAGCTCTGACGAATATAAGCAGAGCACATTCTCAGAGCTTGATGATGAGAACTTGCTGACTTTTTTTTTTTTTTTTTTTTAAAGCCTCAAATGCTTTTGGCTGAGTTTCACTTTTCCTTGCAGACTTTAGTAGTCTGTGACTGTGGCCCTTCTCCTTTCTCAGTCAACTCTAAACATGTGCTTTTGTGCAGTTCGCTCTGTTGAGTTGTGTGCACAGTTATGTGGCCTCAATGGATTTTTTTCACTCAGCAGTTAAAGAGGGTAAACTCCTTCGAACACACAACATACTATCGGGACTGTGCACAGCACAATAGCTGAAGAAGATCTTTTTATGTATACTTCTGTTTCTGGACTTTTTTCATTCTTTTATTGTTTTGTGTTTGTGGTTCAATTTCTGGAAATCTATACCCTGCACTAAATTTAAATGGGTGACTGCATTACAATTAAGAAAAAGCACCTACAAAAACCAATATTTAGGTAAGTCATCTTGTACTTTGCAGAACTTTGTTTCAACTTTCTCCGACGTGCCATGATAAAATTGGATTTTGCAGTACAGTTTGTACTCACCCTTTACATTGTGTTAAGTATTATTTGTTTGAGAGTTTGATGTAAACCTGTGATGTAAAGTTTTGTGTTGCTGAAAAGAGAACATGTTTATGTTTTTTTTAACTGCTGGAAGCCTTCATTTACTTCTCTCACTGTAACTGTGAAGTGTTAGGAGGGTGTCCCAGGGTTTCTTAATACTTTATTCTTTGATCTCTGCAGTGTTCAGATGCTTTTGTTACTACTTGCTAACAGTACTGTTGGAATCGAGAGTGTCTTTTAATAAGTAACATTTTCAAAAGTGAAATTATAATACAGCATGTGCTAATTCAAAGGAAACTTTCAAAAGCACGGGACTATCCCAGTTTGTGGTCGATATTGTTTGGAAGTATTATGACTCTTTTTTTACATGTTTAACTCATTTGGGCTTGTAAGACAAGTTTATGAAAGGAGCAACAAAGTGCAAATTGCATTAATCTACAAAAAGATTTTATTCTCTATCTGCTTTGTCCTGCCAGGACAATGAAAGACCACATTGACTGGGCCGTCACTCCTGTTTGTGTTTGGCATGTATATATTTTCAATTGTGTAATGCAAAAGGCATAGTTTATTTGGGAATATAAGTTCCTGCTTTGTCACTGGCCCAATTATACTGTGCACACAAGCTTATAATCTTACAAAACTATAGATATAAGTGTAAGATATATATATATATATATATATATATATATATATATATATATATATATATATATATATATATATATATATACAGTATATATAACAAGAAAGACAACAACATGGGGACATGACCTCAAACTAACTGGAGGAACGTTCAAAACTAATCTTAGAAAGTATTATTTTACTGAATAGGTGGTTGGTGCTTGGCATAAACTAACAGCAGAAGTAGTGAGACAGTCAACAGTAAATGGCTCCAATCATGCTTGGGACAAACATAGATCTATAGTCAGACAATAAAGTTAAAGAAAAAAACAAAACAAAAATACAAAAAAAAATGGGCAGACTCAATGGACTACTCGGTCTTTTTCTGTTGTCACTTTTCTATGTTTCTATGTAAAAATAACAAGTGACAAAAAAAGGTATAACAGAGCTCACTCTACGTATTACCCCTCTTGCTGTTATACATAAAATCAACAGTAATATGAACCTGCTCGTTAAAGTATGGTGCACACACTACACTGTAGGCAGACTCGTACTAGAGTTGTTTTTATTTTAACAGAAGAAGGGGGTACTCTGTGGAGTGAGTGTTGTTATACGTTTTTTGTTATTTGCTATCTAGATATATCCCTTACAAAAGGGTAGAACATGGCAGTCCTCTATGGCTGTGCAATAATAGATTTAAAACTTTGAAGCCTAGCTAAAAGAGCAATGCAAAGAGAAATGGGTAGATATAAAGTGCAGTGACCAATGCAATCAGTAAATGTAGACATAGAGGACTCAACAAAAAGAATGTGTTCCTCCCTGCTGAGATATTGTATTCTGACAGCGGGACACCTCTGCTGTCAAAATACACTGATCAGTGGCTGCAGTCGCTGATCATGAAAAGTTTTCCAACGTTCCCCTTCAACAGAAGTCGAACTAATGGTCTACTACATGGACAGCCATACTTTAAACATTTTACTATCCATAGGTAAAAACTCCTTCACTCCTTCATGGCATACCCCTGCTGACCATCTATTTGTGATCTCTGCTAATCAAATTTGAGCTTATTTCTACTCTATGCCTAAGAAATCCATTGAAAGTATGTGCTGAACAGGTCCTGCTCCTTTAGGAGCATCACCTGCTAAACCAGGACTGCATGAAGCCAAGTGGACATGAATAGTGCAACACCTGCCAGTCATAACTGCATACAGAGCATAGGGGTTTTCCACTTAATAGTTTATGGAAAACCCCTTTTGAAAGCAAAGACAACATTGATATAGCATGAAAATCTGACATAAGGCTGTACATATTGTAAATTGAAGGCTGTCTCTGAGAAATCTGTCCATCCTCACTGAGACTGTCACAAAACCAGATCTACCACTGCTTTCATGTACTATTGCAGTGAGAGGCTGATCCCCCCCTTTCTCTGGAAACATAATCAATCCCTGAATAATCCTAAAGTTTGTCCAACTCTGCAAGAGACAACACCTAAAGTGGTTGTAAACCTCTGACATGAAAAATGAACAAAGCAAATCCTTCTATAATATGTGCTTGCCTCAATCCAAAATGCCAAGTGTGACTTCTGTCTGCTGTTTGCTCCTCTGCTATTGGCTAATTTCTGACAGGTTGTGCTGACTTCAAGTAAACAAGGGGGATGGGAGCTCCAGCACACAACATGTGATCAACACCCTCAGTTGTGCATGCTTCTCTATGAAATTGTTTGTGAAGTTCTCTCCACTCAGGTCTCAGATCGCACTCAGCTCTTCTCTCTTGTCAGTGTGTGACGTCAGATTCCTGTCCCCTACCTCTGGAAGCTCAGAAATGCTGTGCAAATTATGCATTTTAAAAGGCTGTAGAGATCAGATGGCTGCACATAAACAGATTCAACTTATGCAAAAGAATTGGTTTAATTTCTGTGTATCAACTGCGGCTAGTCACTTCACTGGGTATAAGTAAGGGTTTTACAATACCACTTTAATGCACTTCCGGGAGTTGACAAAAGAGCATGCCACACCAGCTGTATAAATCTGAGCAGTGTCTGGCTTAGTAAGAGGTTTAGGAGCCCATAAAAATAGGAAAATGGTGTCGCCAGATGCGCCCAAATGTGAAGTAGAAGCTGAGGAATGGATTCTTCATTGATTTGATATTTATTGCTCACAGAATAGTATAAAACACCTTACAATGCCTTTTGTGGCACTACACTTCCTCGGTTTCACAGGTCAACAAGGACTTAATTGGATAGGACACCAATGTGCACATGGATGTAAATTCCTTGTCTCTGTTGCTAATAATATTACATGTTAGGCATAGAGGGTGACCACACCTATAGTTTCCTGTTAGTGTATTATTGTGGAGATCTTTTTATATCAGGTTTTTGTCTGTTGTTTTATTGCTTTTTGTCTACTAGGCACTAAAATATTCCTTCAGCATTTGGCCCGTTGGAAGGTGCAGCTAGCTGGGTGCCCTGGGTAGGTCTGCTTTCAAATAGGGGTCCTGTAAAAGTATATGCCAGTGTGTTTTCATTGCTTTTTTGATTTTGCTGTAATCAGTGTTATATCTAGTGATGAAGTTATAATTTTATTTGTTGGAGATTTTTTCTTTTGGGTCTGGAAATATCAATTTATCTCTGTATAGTTTGTGTGCTTTTGTCTTAGACTGTTGAATCAGTTTTGTTTTGTATAATGTTTTTTTGGAAAGACAGTTCTTCTATCATATGAACTTATAGGGTATTATTGATGTTTGATCACTTAAATGTGATAAACATTGGACGAGATAACATATACAAACACACACACATATATTTTATACTATATATTTATATACTTCTCTTTGCTTACATATATTATTTTGTTTATCAGTGTTTTATGCACCATCCTGAGGAAGTGGCCAGTGTAGTGACATGAAACGCATTGTACGGTATTTTGTACTATTCTGTGAGCAATAAATATCAAATCAATGAAGAATCCATTCCCAAGCTTCTCCTTCACATTCGGGCACCTCTGCTGACACCAGTTTCCTATCTTTTGGGGCTCCTAAACCTCTTACTGTGAACACACCAGAATCCCAAATCCACAGGCTAGGTTTGTCTGGATCACCCCACCGGGCATCGAGAGCAACCTTACTCTGCGCAGGGACAGTCATATTCCCAGCAAGCTTATCAACCTCCCAGGTGTGAGTACACCATTGCAATTTACCTTTACATCTTATATTTCATCCAATTATCTGTCAAACTATTACACCATAAGGAACTCTCCCGTCGCCTCTGTCTCTTTTTTTTCTCCTTATCTTTGGAGGTACCACAGTGACTGGCATTATAAGTCAGAAAAGGAGAAAAAGGGAAATCAGACACATTTCAGGAACTCATCATCCAATGAGCAATCTTATATGTAATACATATCCTACAAGCTGCTTAATCATTTAATAGTGTACTTACAGAATATCAATGGAACTATGCTGCGTTAAATAGCTCCCTCAGTAGATATATTATGAACTTTACAATTTAATTGGATATAATAGTAAATCTTACTTTGATGACAGCTGGCAAAAAAATAGGAAGTGAAATGCTTTAGGAATACCGCACGCATGTAAAATTCAGTAACGCCAACTGTAGATTGCTTTAAAGTAAACAATTTGCAGACTAGTAATAGCTTTTCTGGCATGAAGGATAGGTATTTCTCAGATACTTAGCAAAGAAGTGTCTCCAAAGTCTGCACCAAGATATCATTTATATATATTTTTTGCTACACAATTAAAATGAATGAGAGAAAAGACTGAGCAGACACCATGGATCTGCCTGATAAACTATAGTCAAGCTCATGTTGGCAGTGAGGATGAGCAGCCTTCATATAATTTTGCCAGCAAAATGATGCTTGCTTGTGTATGTTATCGAGGACAATATCTGGGATGTAGTGTGCGAAATGTGATCTATAAATAATGGATTCTCTCGACTAAAGAACAGTTCTCCTACAAAATGTAAAACATGAAGCTTTCAGAAAAAAATAATAAAAAGTGAAAGATATACAAACTGGTAGTAGAATATAAAGTAAAAGTTGCTAAAAAGTGTACAATTATCTAAAATGAATTTTATAATTTGTGCAATAAATTATATTATAAAATATAATTTTTGGCAATAAACACATTGCTTAAATATTCCCAAATAACAGCTGTATGATTTTATATGTTTATAAACAATTTAATGTATTAATCTGAACTGAATTGATCACACTATATCATATTTTTTTCTTTTTGCAAAAAATTGGCCATGCTTTATACTTGTAGGGTCTTTTTCTGGATCAACTTGACTTTGTCAGATTGGCTGCACACATGTAAATGCAGAGAGTTCTTCCAGTCACAAACATAAAAAGGGGATTGCATGTTGGGTAAGGTAAAAGGAAGGTTGTACTTTTTGACAAACTGCTGAGTACAGAGAGAAACACATCATAGCTTAAAGTGATTTTAAAGGCTCGTTTTTTTTCCCTAAAAAAATAACAAACATGTTATACTTACCTGCTCTGTTGCAGTGGATTTGCATAGGGCAGCCTGGATCCTCCTCTTCTTGGGTCTCGCTTCGTGATCCTGGCCCCTCCCTCCTGTTCAGTGCCCCCACAGCAATCAACTTGCTATTGGGGCACCCGAGCTGAGTCACAGCTCCCTGTGTCCATTCAGACACCGCCCTGGCCCTGCCCCCTCACTCCTCTGATTGGTTAACTGAGTTTGATTGACAGCAGCATAGAATGCATAGAATGAATTAAGATAAAAAAAACCTTCTGCCTTTACAAACCCTTTATTCTTGTGCCCTGTGCTAATTTGGAATAAAAGAAGCACATTGATTAGTGGACATAAAGCCTGATTCACAGAACTAAAACACCTGGATAAGAATTCTTATTTTTTTAAAGTAACAGTTATTTTCAGTTGCATGCAATGAGATTTGAAAATTACAGTCACATCGCTTAAAGTGTAAAAAAAACAAAAAACAGATCCTTTCCCCTTAAAGCATGTTATACAGCACAGAGCTTGGGCTGTGTCATTTGGCCCCTTGTAACACCTGTAATACCTGTCTGATCCTGCCTGGCTATACCCTTCCCCCGTATGCTGACTCCGATATATCAGGGCTGCTGAGCCCTGACACCATGGTCAGCCTACATGCCTCTGTCAGCCGCAGCCTGCTATCTGTCTCCTGTGTCCTCTCCTCCATCCGCTCCCCCCTCCCCTCTCTGACTGTCTGCTCCTGTCAGCGCCCGCAACCCCCCCCGCTTCTGCTGCTTTCATATTTAATATTAAATATTCAAAGCTCCCATCCCCTCTGTATTATAACAATAAGTTCGCCTGTGTCTGTGTTATATAATAAATATGCTTATCTGTACCGATAACACAGTGTCTTCCTGCAATCATGTGACTCCTCTGGTCTATCTCTCCTCTCTCCTCTCCTCCCCGGCTGACGTCAGTGGTAGTACTTGGCCCCACCTGCTGGAACTGTGAGCCGGGCAGAGGAGAGAGGAGGCACCTGAGCTCAGGAAGACACTGTGTTATCAGTACAGATAAGCATATTTGTTATATGACACAGGGGAACTTATTGTTCTAATACAGAGGCGATGAGAGTATTTTATAGAAGTGGCTTTACAACCAATTTAAAGTCAAGGAAATTGGCATCTTAGCCTCTGCTTGATCTGCAACTGCTATGATTCTGCATATGTGACCAGTTATGACACCAGCCATTTGATGGTTTGACAGTTTGGTTGAGAGCACAAGCAAATGTGACAGTTAGGATTCCCAGCATGCTGGGAATATAACTGTTTTATGAAACCGTTAAATCGATTGGGTTTAATTATGTTTTAAAATGGAACTAAAGGCAGAAATACTTACCTCTGCTCCAAGGGTCGATGCCTGCGAGGTCCATCACCAGTGCTGATATCTTCTCCAATTGCCTGTCTTATCTGCAATAAAAAGCCTGCATGTTTGTATGTTTTTTTTGTCTTTAGTTCCACTTTATGTTTAAGATGTTTCTCTTGGTGTTTTAACATTTTCAACTGAACCTATTGTATGTGATCTTTACTGTTTCTTTATTTGCATGTTGTCCAGTTCACGAACAAGCCTAGATCAACACCTCTATTCTGCTATCTATGTATGGACTGGATCCTACAGTGGGAATGGAAAGTATTCAGAACCCCTTCAATTTTTCACTCTTTGTTATATTGCAGCCATTTGCTAAAATTATTTAAGTTAATTTTTTTTCCTCATTAATGTACACACAGCACCCCATATTGACAGAAAAACACAGAATTGTTGACATTTTTGCAGATTTATTAAAAAAGAAAAACTGAAATATCACATGGTCCTAATTATTCAGACCCTTTGCTGTGACACTCATATATTTAACTCAGGTGCTGTCGATTTCTTCTGATCATCCTTGAGACGGTTCATTTGAGTCCAGCTGTGTTTGATTATACTGATTGGACTTGCTTAGTAAAGCCACACACCTGTCTATATAAGACCTTACAGCTCACAGTGCATGTGAGAGCAAATGAGAATCATGAGGTCAAAGGAACTGCCTGAAGAGCTCAGGGACAGAATTGTGGCAAGGCACAGATCTGGCCAAGGTTACAAAAAAAATTTCTGCTGCACTTAAGGTTCCTAAGAGCACAGTGGCCTCTATAATCCTTAAATGGAAGACGTTTGGGACAACCAGAACCCTTCCTAGAGCTGGCCGTCCGGCCAAACTGAGCTATCGGTGGAGAAGAGCCTTGGTGAGAGAGGTAAAGAAGAACCCAATGATCACTGTGGCTGAGCTCCAGAGATGCAGTAGGGAGATGGGAGAAAGTTGTAGAAAGTCAACCATCACTGCAGCCCTCTACCAGTCGGGGCTTTATGGCAGAGTGGCCCGATGGAAGAAATAGGGTTCTTTGGTCTGATGAGACCAAGATAGAACTTTTTGGCCTTAATTCTAAGGAAAAAAAATGAACTTACATGATTTTAGCAAATGGCTGCAATATAACAAAAGAGTGAAAAGTTTAAGGGGGTCTGATAACTTTCCGTCCCCACTGTATGTTATATACAGTTTCTCTATGTGTGATGTCATGGTTGTTAATAAGACATATTGGGAGTTATTTACTAAAGGAAAATCCACTTTTGCACTGCAAGTGCACTTGAAAGTGCACTAAAAGTGCACTTGGAAGTAAAGTCACTGTAGATCCGAGGGGGACATGCAAGGAACATAAAAAAAACAGCATTTTAGCTTGCACATGATTGGATGATAAAATCAGCAGAGCTTTCACTCATTTCAGATCTACCTCTTAGATTGAGAGCGACTGCAATTCCAAGTGCACATTCAGTGCACTTTCAAGTGCACTTGCAGTGCAAAATGGATTTGCCTTTCATAAACAACCCCCATTGTTCTATCAGGGGAGAAGAGCCTTGAAGATAAAATCTAGATTAGGTTATAAAAAAAGTATGCAGTATGAATTTTTCTTCCACCCTTTTGTTCTGATAAAATAGTTGTGTTTACTGGTCAATGAGTGAAAAATTAAATGTTGATCCTGCCATAAATTTAGTATAAATCACACATTCTTGGGAACTCTGCAGAGTTATCCCAAACAGAGTGACATCAGCCCTGCTCAGTTCACCTCCTGGAGTTCTGGAGATGAGGATATGAGGAGAGGATGAGGCGCCCTATAACCTTAGCATACTTTCTGTCCACTGTTGCTCCATGATTGCAGCACAGGAAGCACTAGGACAAGAAATGTATTACTAACAGGATCACAAGATGAAAATAAAGAAAAAGTTTTGAAAAAATAAAGGAAAAAAAAATCATAAAAAAGAAAATTAGTCCAGCCACCAAATCTACGGACTAGTATAAGGCTCAGATTCACTTTACAAAATCAAATTGATTGTAACTTTAAAATGTAACTAAAGGCAAACTTTTTTTTCATTTTGGATAGAGTAATGCAGGGTTATAACCCCCGTCATTTTTTTTTGCCATCTGTGTTTCATTTGGGAGATTTCCCTACACTTCCTGTCCCCAAGTAAAAACAGGAAGTAGGAGAAAAATCCCTCCAAAGTGAGGGAGTCCCAGTGTATCACCAGGGTCCCCATTAGAAGATTTCCCCTCCATGGCCAGGACAAGTGGTGGGTAGAATGCCATGAACACACGGTCGGATTTTCGGATTTTCCGACGGAAAAAGTGTGATCGGATTGTGTTATCGGAAATTCTGATCGTGTGTGGGCTCCATCAGACTTTTTCCGTCTGAATTTCTGCCACACAAAGTTTGAGAGCGGGATATAAAATTTTCCAACAACAAAATACGATCGTTTAAATTCAGATCGTGTGTACACAAATCCGACGCACAAAGTACCATGCATGCTCAGAATAAATTAAGAGATGAAAGCTATTGGCTATTGCCTCGTTTATAGTCCAGACGTACGTGTTTTACGTCACCGCGTTCAGAACGATCGGATTTTCCAACAACTTTGTGCGACCGTGTGTATGCAAGACAAGTTTGGCCCCAAAATCCATCAGAAAAAATCAGATGGATTTTGTCGTCGGAATGTCTGACCGTGTGTACAGGGCAGAAGAGACACATACCCTGGGCGCAGAGGCGCTAAGTTGAGAGGGGGCACTGACAGACGATAAACGCTCCACTCTCCAGCTACCTGAATGACCGGAGTGACAGCGGCCATCACTTCTGTCATTCAGAACAAAGCGCAGGGCTGCGATGGCTTCTGAAGGGAGGATTCATCTCTATTCTCCCTGGAATCTCCCCCCCTTACCTCCAGCAGTTTCTGTCTGGTGCAGGACTGCGGAAAAGAATTGGAGATGGAGCCTTCTCTTTGCTGCTTACTGTGTGGGCTGGATGGGGATGTAGCTGGCCTCGGAGATCCTACCTGCCCACCTGGAGGAGGGAGGTGTAAGATCAGCAGATGGGGCGAGTGTGTGCTGAGGTAAGCTCAGGTGGTTGTATTTGACAGCATGGATTAGTATCGCTGCTGCTCCCTCTTCAACACCAGAGCACAGGAAGTAAGAGAATGAGATTGGAGAAGGCTGGAATTGAGGAAAGCGTTAACAGTGCTGTGACCACCAGTGCAGGATGGGGGGTTAACATCCACTGCCACTGACCACCAACGCAGGTTGGGGATGGGGGTTAACAATCACTGCCACTGACCAACAATGCAGGCGTGAGATGGAGAATTAACTTTCACTGCCACTGACCCTCCTGACTCATTGGTGGTCAGTGGCAGTGAATGCTAACCCCCACCCCCCACCTGCATTGCTGGTCAGTGTCTGTTAACCCCTCCAACCTTGCATTGGTACTGATGGCAGTGAAAATTGGACCCAACACCCCCTTTTCCGCATTTGACACCGCGGAAGCTGCTCCAGGAGAGGACACCGGAGCAGTTTTCCCCTGAGCCCGCCACGCTCTAACCGCCCGCATCCAAGGTAAGGACAGCTGGTGGCAGTGGGGGAGTTTGGTAGTGCTGCTCCACCAGCGGCCCGGGGGGGGGGGGGGGGCTGTTTGCCACTCCCCCCCAAAAAAACACCAGCCGCCACTGAATCAAATATTTCTAAGTGTTATTAAACCCAGGGCCCGACATTCACTATACCTGGTCTCCCACAGTACACAGAACATGGAAATGCAATTATTTTAGTAAATATAACTTGCTAAACTGTTGTGGGTTTATTAAAACTTTAATTAAATAAAACAGCATTAAAAGATTGTAAAATCACTACACACCTGCTTTTGTAAGTTGAAAAGATGAATGCTTGCCTATAGGCTGGGATGTATTGTTTAATTTTGAAGAATATGTGTACACATGGTCCAACCTCCAGCCAGGAAATATGGCAGGTTGAATTGCTGTAGCTTCTAATACACACTGTGAGATGCTCACAGTGTGCAGTGAAATCATAGTAAAACATTTCAGTACAGGAGATGTGCCTGTACAACTGTGCAAGACTGATGGTAAGGCCAGAGAACAGCTTTAGCATTTTTCTATGCATTATAAATAGGCAGAATTTTCAAATAGAAAAATGGCCACTTTTTAAATAGACTCATAATTGTTACTTGCATTCTAAGTATTAAGGGTTTATTTTAGAAAATTAGGTTAGGTGTTAGGGTTTGGGTAATGGCAAGGTTAATTATCAGGGTTACTGCGAAGTAGGAAGGCGATACAATAGGTGAGCAAGGAGGAAGCTGCACGCCCCGATAAAGGTACAAAAAATGGGGAAGGTTTCCCTATGGGGTTTCGTATTGCAGCAAAAAATTCAAAATAGTTATAAAATATATTTATTACAAAAATTAGATGAAATTACAGAAGCATAAGTATCTGTTAAAACATGATCTCTGTGATAGAGGCTAACAAACATACATGATGATACAGCTGTACAGTGAACATTTAAAATATAGCATGATGTACATAAATAGACAAGAGGGCGAATGCTCACAGGGGCAGAATCCGGACCTACAAGAGGCCGCACTTCTAACCGGTACTGGAGAAGTGGGGGGAGAGAAGGGTAGCACAGGCTGAGCACGGGGTCCAAAGGAATCCTGATTCACTTTTAAAATTAATAATGTATTCAATTAGGTATTGATCATAAAATAAATCTATAGCATGGTTAGAAGGTGTGCCAGTGACAAGATGTGTGGTGAAAAGATATGTGGAAAACAAAGTGAACAAAAACAAAAGTGAAAGTGCAGTAAAAAAGTGCTCAAAGACCACGAACCAACGCGTACGAGAGCTAAAGGGGGAGAAGTGAAGATACTAAGGAGCAAGTGTGCTGGTGTGAAAAAGTGGACAAAAAAGGGTCAGTGACCAGCAAAAGTCACAAGAGAGAGAGAAACAATGGTAGCAGGAAGGGTAAAAAGGGAAAAAGAAACCAAAAGCACATGACAAGAAAAGGAACAACCAAACACCAAAACACACTTAGGAAAAAGGAAAGGTGATCCAAGTACGTGGAAATGAAAAGGAACACCACAGACCATAAAATGGAAAGGGGGGGTATACTGCAAGGTGCATAGGAAATAGAGTGAAGGGAAATTGCAGTGGAAAAGAGAACACAGATGTGAGAATGAAGCCATGAATAAGTACATGGGAATGGAGTGCCTTATGCCCTGTACACACGACCGGTTTGCCATCGGAATAAACTCTGAAGGTTTTTCCGACGGAATTCCGCTCAAGCTGTCTTGTATACACATGGTCACACCAAATTCCGACCGTCAAGAACGCGGTGACGTACAACATGTACGATGGGACAACACGTATGACCTCTCGTACTTGCTTCAGAGTATGCGTCATTTTTGGTGCGTCGGAACAGCATACATACGAGCGGTTTTCCTGATAGGAATTTGTTCCATCAGAAAAATATAAAACATGTTCTCTATCTAAGTCCGTCTGAATTTTCAACGTAAAAAGTCCGATGGGAATATACGATGAAAAGCTCCCATCGGACTTTTTCTGTTGGAAATTCCGACCGTGTGTACGGGGCATAAGATAGAGGAAGTGTGGGACATGAGAATGAATAGTGAAAGGGAAAAAAGAGAAAACATGCAGTGAATAATTTTATAAAAGGGTGCTAATTAAAGTCTATCTAAGTGGTCAGTTTTAAACTTTTATTCATCCATGATAGGAAGGCCAGGCTTTAAAGCCACCCCTCAAACCTAAGTCTGAGTGATATTGGGTAGAGCAGACCAACAAGCCAAATAATATATACATAATATAGTTAAGTAGGGGGTCAACATAGTCAACAAAAAATACAGTCCAGAAAGTACCTATGGGTATGCAACAAGTTACTTACTTTGCATCTGGACAAAAATTATCTATTCGGCCTAATAGCTGCCTGGAATCTGAGGTTAATTGGCATTTCCCTGTTATATGGGTAAATTCCTAATGAGGGGGATAATCTAATAGGTTCAGGGTCCGGCGGTGCTCCCGCCCCCTCCCACCCCAAAGAGGAACATTCTCCGGCCTGGTAAGGAGGACCGCCATCATGCGGCGTCCTCCACGTGGTCTCCCCAGTGTCCCAGAAGGGGAAATCCCCCTGGCTACTGCCGTCACTTCCGCTGCAATCCCGCGAGATGTCATGGCGCACAGGAGCCACAGGACGCCCGGAAAGATTGCGGGACACCGCCGTCAGAATTGTACTCCCTCCAGCGGGCAAACACGAGAAGGTCATGTTCGGGAACACAGAAAAAAAGAGCGAAACAGCGACAAAATCATACCACCACCCCCCCTGCCTGCCGTGAGGTCCTTCATCAGCCATAGAGAACACTGCCCCTAGATGGGCAGGGGTTAGCAGTACAAGCCAAGTGACTGGATCTTAAAGTGGCAAACATGCAAAGGACAAAAATAGTTAATCACAAAGATGAAAATAATTTTATACATAAATAAAGAATTTTTATTTAATTTTTTTATTGTTATTATTGTTTTTATTGTATTATTTTTATTATTATTATTTATTTTTATTATTATTGTGTTTTGCCCGAAACAAAACCCCTCAAAAAGTGGGCAAAGGTGATGGATTTGTTGAGGCCAGGGTATACTGTTGCCTGCAACTTGAAAATCCATCGTTGCTCTCGCTGGAGGAGAGACTTGTTCCAATCGCCCCCCCCCCCCGAGCAGAATGTGAATTCGGTCAAGGGCAACGAAAGAAACTTTGGGCATGATATACTTATGTGTCGACACCATGTGCCTGCCTAAAGGTAAATGTAGGTTTGCAATTTGCATACTATAGATATGTTGAGCAATACGGTACCTGAATTCCTGCCTAGTTTTCCCTATATAAAATGCATTGCATTCGCAAAAATTCTTTTTCTTTTCTAATCATGGGGACAATAGGAGCAGTGACCGCAAGGAAAGGAACCCCTTATGGGACAGTGCTCTTTGATCGATTCTCCCCTGAATTCACTAGTAACAAGTCTGTCTTTAATTGACAAAGCCCTTTTAAAGGTAATAGAGGGAGCATCAGGAACAATTTTTTGAATTTTTGAATCGTCATTTAAAATTGACCAATGACGTTGAATGATCTCTCTAATTTGTTTGTGTTGCTTAGTGAAACGCATGATGAGTCAAGTGGTATTGCATTCAGAAGACCCTTTGATTTGAGTCTTGAAAAGGAGATCACAGCTGGACCTGGCAGCCGCTTTGTTGAAGGCCTTTCGTAAGACCGGCTGTATCCCCTTTCCAAGAGTCTGTCCTGTAGTTTGCCGGCTTCCCTGAAGAAGCCTTCATCAGAGCAGTTTCTACGAAGACGCAAATACTGTCCGAAGGATATGGAATTTTTTAGAGATATGGGATGGGAACTATTGGCATGTAGCACAGTGTTCCCCGCCGTCTCCTTCCTGAACAGTGTGCTACATAGTTTGCCCTCGGGAGTGGAAAAAAGCATCAAGAAAAGTAATTGTACTCATGTCAGAAGTAATAGTGAATTTGAGATTGTTTACATTTATAGGATCGAAAAATTCCATGAGGATACCTTCCGTGCCTTCTCGGACGATGAAGACATTGTCGATGTACTTCAGCCATGTTTTGACATGGCTGGTGTACTCGATGAGGTCCCCATCACCTAGGAGAGTCTGCTCCCACTCCCCCAGGTACAGATTGGCGTAGGATGGGGCACAGCATGTCCCCATCGCTACACCCTGCACCTGGAGGTAGTGGGAGCCATCAAACAGAAAATAATTGTGATTCAATATGAACTCAAGACCGTTCAAAATGAAAATATTAAGTGATTTATCATGGTAGGAACCATGAGTAAGGACCTTAGAGATTACTGTCAGACCCTTCTCGTTGGGAATTGAGCTGTACAAGGCTTCTATATCCAGGGCTACTAAAATTAGTTCATTTGTCAAGCCTAGTTTATACATTTTTTGTAAAAAATGGATGGTGTCTTTCATGAAGGAGGGCAGGGCAAGAACATATGGTTGTGAGAATGCATCTATCACTCTACTGACATTTTCAGAAATACTGCTGTTCCCAGAGACAATGGGGCGTCCCATGGGGTCAATGGGATTTTTATGGAACTTTGGGAGGCTATAGAAAGTAGCCACCTGAGCTTCTGGCCCTGTGAGCATTCGCCCTCTTGTGACATGGGGGTCTTGTGAGTCTTTACTACGTTGTCTGGATCCTTGAGCAATCTTTTTAGGCACATTATTTGGGAGGCTTGCTCTACAGACGTTAGTGGTAAATATAATTTTAAATACTATAATGTAATATGTTGGAATCATTATACTTTATTGTTTAATTTTCAATGTACTCATTTATATATTGTATTTTCTAGAATTCTGTACTTTTTTCCCCTTGAAGAAGACCTCTACTACATATCGTCGAAACGCGTCAGCATGTTCTAGTATGTCTATATATGTACATCGTGCTATGTTTTAAATGTTCACTATACGGCTGTATCATCATGTATGTTTGTTAGCCTCTATCACAGAGCTCATGTTTTAACAGATACTTATACCTCTGTAATTTCATTCAATGTTTGTAATAAATATATTTTATAATTATTTTGAATGTTTTGCTGCAATACAAAACCCCATAGGGAAACCTTTTGCATTTTTTATCAGTGCTACTTTCATCATTAATGATAGTTTAGATGTGAAGGACCATTAATTACCTTTAACTTTTCCAAAATACACAAAATTCTTTATAATTAAAAAAAAAAACAAAGATACCGTCTATTCCTCAAACCTTCTTTTCATTGTTATGCTTAGAGCTGAACTCCAGGAAAATAAATTGTTTTGAAAAATTAAAGGTGTCACCTGTAATAATGAGTATACTAGATGTTGATGGCTGCTGTTTACTGTAAAAGTCATGGGATAATTGAAGCCAGTTACTGCAGACAGTGCTATACTTCTGGCATTGCAAGGATGAAGAGATGCAGCTGAAGGGTCCTGTCGTTTGCCCTCCCTTTCTTCTCCATTTGTATATTCACAAAAGCCTTGGATTTTGTTCAGAGAATACAAGGCTTTCAGTGAATAGATGAGATGAATGACATGATCTCCCCTTGTCCATTCACAAAATGCATTGTATTTTGGGAATAGAATACATGACTTTTGTGGGGAGAGTTAAGGGAGGATCTTTCACTGATGCAGCCACAGCTGTTCATCCCTGCATTGCCAAAAGTATAGTCCTGTCTCTTCTATCCAACTTATTTCTTTTTTGTATTTATTACAGGTAATTATATAGCACCGCCAAATTTATGCAGCGCTTTACATATTATATATTGAACATTCACACTATTTCCTGCCCTCAAGGAGCTTACAATCTGAAGCCTCGTACACACGCTTAGATTTTCGGACGACCAAACATCTGTTTTTTGTGACATGCCAGTCTCATGTCGAAAGTGAAAAGGTTACTCACAATTCGAAAATTTTCATATGACAGAATACAACGTCAGAAGTGACGTAACATGTTGAAAAGTTTTGTATGTATTCTTTTGCTTCTGAGCATGCGTAGTCTTGCTCTTATTATTCAAACAAACAACCCCAGTGCTGCTAGGTGGAAGTGCTAACCACTTAGCCACCGTGCTGTGATTTTAACAATGACCAGCAGCCATCCACAACTGGTATAGTAGCACCTAGTATACTCACTATTAGTGGTAACCTATTTAACTTGTGCTATTTGAAAAGTCATTTTTCTTCTAGAGTTCAGCTTTAATACTAAATGACAGGTGTAATTTAATTAATGTTCAGGCAACAATTTCTGCTTGTCTTCCTCAATACACAGCACATTATTGGGCAACTGTGTGCTATGGGACAGAATATGAGCACTGACTATTCCATTCTGCTATAAGAATAGATTAAATGGCCAATTTAGTTTATAGAATGAAGAGGGATCTGTGTTGTTAACAGTTTATTATATATAGTGGGTTTTACATCCACTGTGGCCTTTACTTAAACAAATCGGTTCACACATCATAATTCTGCAGATGTAGTCTACAGTTTGACATGGAGCATACGCCAAAATAGTATAAGCTTCTTAAGGACAGCATTGGTATACATTAGTTCTAGGCTTCAACTGACAAGTCGAGCTCCAACAGAAGTAGTATGCCAAAAATGTGCAACAATCTATATTCCAGCCTGTATTAAAAAAAAAAATTAAAGTCAGCAGCTACAAATACTGTAGCTGCTGACTTTTAATGTAAGGACACTTACCTGTCCAGGGATCCAGTAATGTCTCTTAACTCTTAAGGTGTCAGCATGCCAAGACATTTTGGACAATCTCATGCTCCCAACTTCGTGGGAATAGTTTGGGGATGACCCCTTCTTGTTCCGACATGACTGCGCATCAGTGCACAAACAAGGTCCAAAAAGACATGGATGAGCGAGTTTGGGGTGGAGGAAGTTGACTGGCCTGCACAGAGTCCTGACCTCAACCTGATAGAACATCTTTGGGATGAATTAGAGCGAAGACTGTGAGCCAGACCTTCTCGCCCACATCAGTGCCCAACCTCACAAATGCGCTTCTGGAAGAATGGTCAAACATTCCCATAGACACACTCCTAAACCTTGTGGACAGCCTTCCCAGAAGAGTTGAAGCTGTTATAGCTGCAAAGGGTGGGCCAGCTATATATCGAACTCTACAGACTAAGACTGGGATGCCATTAAAGTTCATGTGCGTGTAAAGGCAGGCGTCCCAGTACTTTTGGTAATATAGTGTATATGTATATATATCTATATCTATCTATCTATCTATCTATCTATCTATCTATCTATCTATCTATCTATCTATCTATCTATCTATCTATCTATCTATCTATCTATCTATCTATCGATCTAGCAGCCATCCACAACTGGCCAGCAGCCATCCACAACTGGTATAGTATAACTGGTATAGTAGCACCTAGTATACTCACTATTAGATAGATAGATCGATCGATAGATAGATAGATAGATAGATAGATAGATAGATAGATAGATAGATAGATAGATAGATAGATAGATAGATAGATAGATAGATAGATAGATAGATAGATAGATAGATAGATAGATCTATATAGATATATACCCAAAACAGGTATGGTGAACAGCACTTCGGTAATCACTTTGCAATCAGACCATCCCACAGATGAGGTGATATATAGATAAAAGTTCAAGGGATTACTGCACATAAAATTTATTTAAACAAAACAAATAACATACAAAAAAATAATCAGAAGTATTCCATAATGACAGTTTCGGGCTAGTAGGATCACGCCCTTCTGTAGATTGGCAATGTACATATTCACCAGCACACCAGGAATCTTCAGTCATCGTCCAAAGGTTTTTATTGCAAATAGATCACATCACAAAGACAAGTGCAACGTTTCAGAGGCCATGCAGGACCCCTTCGTCAGGCATGTGATTCACATACACGCAAAACAAATACTCTTCTGCACAAATGTGTTGACCAGGCGATCCAAAGTTCAGAGTGGATAATATCTTAGGCCTTGCTGCCCTACAGGATAGGGGAATCCTCGAAGGCAAAAAAGAGAAAAGAAAAAAGAGGGTGTACTAGCCTTGTGCATTATCCTTTGATATATTTATTAAAAGAAAAAGTATTAAAAATTACTCACAAGGATGGAAAGAAAACCACAATGTAATGTAATGTAATGTCTTTGGCTTATGATAATCTGTCTACTGGTAGCAGTCTCCAGAACCTAGAGAGAGACCGTGCGAACCATTGCTGCTGGCGTGTTTTGAAGGATTACCTTCTTCCTCAGAGCCTAGCGGTGTTATCTCCTACAGCTACTTATATAGATATGATCATTTACAAGGCACATCCCTGAGCAGCTCCGGTGCCCCACCCACATCCGTGGGCAGTCCAACGAGAGGCAAACCTTAACTAGGAGCTCCAAAATTAACCATATACATATATATACACATACACATACACACACATCACATACACATGTACTGATTCACACGCCTGAAAAAGGGGTCCTGCGTGGCTCTGAAACATTGCACTTGTCTTTTTGACCCTGCCAGGTGGCCCCTCCCCTTACCATCAACACGTGTGTCAATGGTGGCGTGGGGTGGCGTGATTGATGATGAATCTACATCGGGGGGACATTTTGATTTTTTTAATAAAGAAATTGTCAATAACAGTGTGTGTTTTTATTTTCTTTTTACACTTTTTTTGTGAATAAGTAGGGGTACATTGTACCCCATACTTACTAACACAGGGGTGCCAGGATCTGGGGCTTCCAAATTCTGATAAGCCCCCCACCCACAGACCCCCCCACAACCACAACCCAGGGTTGTGGGGAAGAGGCCCTTGTGGAATGGTATGGTACAGGAGGGGGGGCAGACGCTTGCTCATCCCCCCTTTCCTGGCCTGCTTGGATAAGGGTCTGGTATGGATCTTGGGGGGGCCTACACCATTTTTTTAAAAATCTTGGCATGAGTCTGGTATGGATTTGGGGGGGAACCCCACACTGTTTTTTTTTTAATTTTTATATTGCCGGCAATGGTTTTCTTTTTCATTCAGCTGTCAGCGGAGATGCCCATTGACAGCTGATGGCCCACTCCTTAACAACCAGCTATTCACTGTGCCCTGACTGGGCAAAGCTTTGCCCAATTAGAGCTTAGAATACACTGCAGTGTGCAGTGTATTGTGTGGTGCTCGGCAGGTGAACATTCCGCCAAGTGCCTCGCAAAGTCAGGTGTTCGCTGAACGGGCGAACTTTTGCGTGGTCCGGACTCCTCGCCCAACTCTACTATAGAGTTTCAGTCCCATATTTTCCTGTATTTTCCTGTATCACCTGTATCACCTGCTGTCAATTTCTCTCTTAAGCTGGCAATATTTAATGGAATTTCTGCCAGTTCAGCAGGGACTGTCTGAAGTTTGAAAGTTTGATCCTTGTTTGGCCACACCTGCAAAACAGAAGAAAATTGTTTGGTTGGCCTCTGATGAAGGGACAAGTTGTAAAACTTTTGTTGCTGGCGATCAGTGTATTCTATCAGGGAGAAAAATTCCTCCATCCACCTTTTTTCCGTGGCTGACTGAACAAAAAAAAAAAAAAAAACAGTGTAGGGCCAAATGTAGTCATGTCTGTGCTCTTCTTTTTAGGGTTCTTACCTATGCCTCTTCCTGTAGCAATATAAGGTTGTGTATTCTTAGCAGGGACTGCTGGTTTAGTGTGTATTTGTCCTACTATACAACTGTTGTTTCTGCAGTATGCCTTTGGGCAACACTCTGCTCTACCTCTTGCTACTGTATTGTCTTCTGTTCCAGTCTACCCCAGGCAGGTTCATTGTTCTGATCCAATTTTGCTATTTATGTAGCCTTCTGTTCCTACATACAGCTGCCTGAACATTTTTATCGTTAGTTCTGCTTTGTGCCCTGTGGCTTGTTCGGTTTAGTCTTGTTTCTGGATTTTTTTCCTCTGCAACTTTCCCTGGATGTATATTGTCGAGTTTGTCTAAAGCACTTTATGAATTATATCTCAGTTTTTGGGTTATACAGTTTGTCTTTCTATATGTTCCTGTTGGCGTCTTCCCTCGTGCGCAAGAACAGCGTGTTTGTTAGAATAGCAATTTACCTTGTCCCGTATTCACAGCTACAGCCCTGTATCTCTCTAACAATTCTCTGTTATCCCTGCCTGTAGTTGTAGTTGTCATATTTTATGTTTTACTATAATGAGGAGGAAATGGGGAAGGAGGAGGGGGGTGAGAGCTGATATTCAAATATGCGCTTAGGTTTTTGGGCTGAATTCTGGATACCAGATATAACCATTTTTAGAGATTTCAACCCCTGCCAACATGTATTTGGAGCTTAAAATGTAACACAATTCAATGGAAGTAACTTAAAGTGGTTGTACACCCTGTACAACCACTTTTGCCTACAGGTAAGCCGATATTAAGGCTTACCTGTAGGTGCTGGAAATATCTCCTAAACCTCCACGGTTTAGGAGATATTTACAATAAAGCCATACGCCGATGTTTATGGCGCATGCACACTTTAGAAAGGGAAGATTGTTCCATTTCTAAAGGGGGTCATGCCGTGGCTAACGGCTCCCCCGCGCATGCAGTCACAGAGCCGGAGTTCGCGGCCCCGGAAGGAAGAGGGGTGAGGATGGACGCTGCTAGTGGGGACAGTGATGACATCCCAGGCTTCGGTTTCAGGTAAGTGACACACAATGGGCTACTATGCAATGCATAATAGCCCATTATGTTTTACCTTTGCAGGGAAATAAAGAGGAAGTTAAACCCATTACCTCTTTAATATGCCCTTTAAAATTATACTTCTAAAGGTGCAATGCAGCTGCCTGCTAATGTCTTTGCTGCTAGTCCATGACTAGATAGAGTACTTACTGGTAAGTCATATTATAAGGAGAGTGCTGGGCAATCAACATTGTAGTACACAGTCCAGCTGCACTACTGGGAGGTCACCGTGTTTACAGGAAAACATCTTATAATCTGTTTTAAGCTGGCCCAATTCCAAACAAATTTTCTTTCTAAAATCGTAATTATGAATTTTCGTTCGGATTTCACACCATTACTGAGCAGCAACAATGGCCAATTTTTGTGTCGCCATTGAATTTGAGTGATCGGGCATGTTGGAATTTTTTTGAAAAACTAAGAATTTTCTAATCAATGATGAATCATGTGGGGAATATAATTTAAAAAGAAATGCACATGAGCTGTGAACTGGAAAGAAAAGAAAATTCCTGGCCACAAAATGTATTTTGAAAGGAGCCAAGGAGCCAAACTCCATGTAGGTAGCGTCACAATTTTTTCTGAATTAAACCAATGATGCCATCATGGCAAGGGAGAAGTGATAGTCACTAAGCTACGGAGCTCTCCACAGTGAAAATGACATTACTCCGCTGATGACATTAGCACTACCTGCTTAGAACTACGACAACCCAGATCCCCATTCATTATATAAACTAAGCCATTTAATTTGCCCTTTAGCATTATAAAACAGCTACTGCTTACATTCTGTGTCCTATTGAGAACAGTTACCCTACCTCAGTTCATCAGTTTATTGCGGAAGACAAGCAGATATTGTTGCCTGAAAATTATTTCCATTACATCTGTCATTTAGCACTAAGCATAATGATGAAAACAAGGATTATATGGGAAGTAGATAGTATCTTTGGTTCTTCCAGTTATAAAAATTGTTGGTGAGGTGACCAGTTACCTTGCATATAATCAGTTTACTGGGGTGATAAGTTTCATCACCAGGACAGAGATGGTAGTGACTACTGTGAAAAAGAAGTGGAGGTGTGCTTGTTACTGCAGCTCTGCAGATTATGGTATGTGCCCATAGTTTAGCTTTAAATATACAATTATCTATATTAAATCAGAAGTCCAGTCCACCCATAACAAGATAAAAATGAATAACCCATTAAAAGATAAAATAACAAAACCAGCTTTTTTTCTGCTGCTAGATGTCCTCATTCTGATGAGGACCATTCAACCCACTGCCTTTGAGCCCAGGCCTGTGACTTGACAGTGAAAGGAGAAGCAGCATGGTGATCAGCTCATGTTTGTGTCACTTCTTATGAGCATGCCTCTTTTCAACACAAATTATTGGTTCCTTGTACTGCTTCTTCCTCTCCCTTGCTGTACAGGGATTGTAAGAGGCTCATACTAGGTAAAATGTAAGTAAAAGGCAGCTGACTACCTTTCAAAAACTTTGTGAGGGGACAGGTCCCCTTCCCCATTCCCTCTCCCCCGGATGACTATGCTCCCCCTTCGTACGGAAGTGGAAACTGACAATGAATAGAACCTTTTCCCAGCTCAGCATAGGTGGATTATTTGTTTTGCTTTAAAATCAACCATCTGTATACGTACTTAAGAAACCAATTTTAAAATCCTTACTGGATGGTACCACACACCATCAGTGCTTCACAAATACCTACCCACGACCCCAGACAGTTGCTGGAGATGACAGAAAAGGGGACTTTGATGCACATTTTTTGGTCCTGCCCAAAATTGGAGCACTTGTGAAAGGAGGTACACTGAATCTCTCAATAAATTAACAAATACACTCTTCCAGACAGCCCTGATCTTTTTCTACTACATGTCTCGGATATTCCAGAGAAAATGCACAACAAATCCTTTTTACGCAAACCTCTTTATCTCTAATGCTGCCAAATCGTGAACTGCACTGTGGTGGAGAGACACACGCCCTCCCTCTACCTCGTTCTGGCTTTCAAAAGTTGAGGAAGTGAACAAGATGGAAAACCTGCTACTTTCCGCTTAAAACAGACATGAAGCTTACTCCAAAACCTGGGTTCATTGGAACATGTCACATTCTTGGACAAGGGGAAGGTCCTCTTTGCATCCTGCACGCACTAACATACTATATACTAATGCCCTTCCTGCGGGGTCATTCACCCCTCCACTGGCAACTCCCCCACCACCTCTTTTTTTACCCCCTCGACCCATACTATTTCCCCTATCCTAACTGTATTCTATCCCACCCCTTCTCTTTTCCAAGTGTGTTTTCCCTCTTCCAGTCCTTACCGTCCCCTTCCCTTCCTCCTGATCTACTGTTAAAAACTGCTATATCCTTTCCATTCATGGTGGCAGCTTGATCCAGGAGAGGTGATTCCCCATACCCCATTTTAAGTTGCTGATTTTTGCTGGGGGTTCCAAACAGGTCGCCCCTGCACCTTACGTTATTTATAACTGATGCTGTATTTCCTGAGGTTAGGGTGTTTCCTGGGGTCACTTAATGTACAGTATGTATCGTTATAATGTGTTTTACTGCTCTGTGGATGCTGGATACTTTAAATAAAGAATTTGCAAAAAATAAAAAATACATTTAGGTACTTACATTGCTTGCTTTTAAAAATGCATTGAAAAATTAATTGGTGATTAGAGAGCTGCATTGAATAATAAATTAGTGATTAGAGAGCTGCATTTATTAGTGTTTTGTCTATCTGCCCAAAGTTCAGCTTTAAAAATATCAGTTCATATGATTTTATATGTGTTGGCCTGCCAAGTTAAACAATTGTTCTGATAATGGCTAGATATAAAATATGAACCCATTTATCCACATGTACTCAACAAACAAAAGGCTTGACTGTCCTTCTCCTGTTCCATCCCAACAGTGCTATGTATGAAATCATAACCAGTATTTCTTTTCTTTTTTTTTTCATTGCCTTCTTCGGATGAGAAAATATCTCTCCAAATATAGAATGCAAGATTAACAAGCCGAAACTTTAAAATTTCTTATGCTCCTCTAAGGAGACATTGAACGGTATACATAGTTAAAGACAATATTATCTTTACTTCTGAAAGCGGTAATTGCAGGAAGATGCAGTGCGGACCTGTTCTGCTGTGTAATTCTTGCTCCATCATTAACTTTTATGGGCAGATGTTTAGTGCTGTACTTAACATAACAAAACAAAGCATGCCAATTATAGAACGATTCACATGGCGTGCTCAAAGCTTGGTATTTCAAAATCTCCATTTGTTTGTTAGGGCATAAGTACTTTTGAATATTATTTCTTGGCATTCATACTCATTCATGCAAAATAAGTGCAATCTGGCATAAGAAACTCACAGAGATCTTAGCTGTTATTCTACATGGGCTGAGTTCACATGGAGGCTATAGCATGTATATGTATAGGGGAAATTGATGGTTTTTCTCAGAATTTTACTTTTACGCTCTTGAGTGATTTACAAGGTGTTTTATAGTTCAGGATTGGATGTTATATTTTACCTATGGGTCAAAGGTTCAGATAATAGAATCCAAAATTGCAGTGAGATAGGAAACTCATAAATTATCCGGGACTGAACATGTTTAATGCTTTTTCCATATGGTTATTTTTTTTTTTTTTTTGGTGTAACGATACAATTTGGAGCTGAGCTAAAATAAAATAAAGAACTAAAACCATATGTAAAAAGCCTCTATAGTACATAACACATGTGTGATTGGTGATTTTTTTTTGTTACATGTAATTACCTGTATTACATTTACATTAAAGTTATTGCAAATGCATCATTTTCTTTTTAAATAACAAATATGTTATACTTACCTGCTCTGCGCAATCCTCCACTTCCATGGTCCCCATGCTTCTGGCTTCTTCTTCCCACCAAGTGCATACCATAGCACTCTCCTGAGCAAGCTCTGTGTGTCCATAGACACACAGACCATGGCTTGACCCTGCCTCCTCCTCACTGGATGTGATTGACAGCAGCATGATCCAATGGCTTCCGCTGCTGTTTCTGAGCCAATGAGGAGAAAGAGAAATGCTGCTCTCATGCACATCGCTGCATCAAGATTAGGCTCAGGTAAGTATAAGAGGGAAGCTGGGGGGTGGGGGCTGCACAGAGAAAGTTTTTTTTTACCCTAAAGTGGTTATAAAGCATTCCTTGCCTTAATGCAAAAATGTTTAGGTAGTAGTGCCCCCCTCACCCCCACACACGCACACTTTCCTGAGCCCCACATCTGTAGCTCTTGTCTCCCCTCACTTCCTGGTCACACAGGCTTTGCTGAGGCAGCTGCTGTCAATCCAAAGCCAGTAATGACCCAGATAGCAAGGATAACTTGCCACACATTTGTGGCAGTGTTGAATTGTAAGTCTGTTAACTTGCTGCACATTTTCAATGTTGTACACTTGCACAGCACTTGAACCACAAGTTCTAGTTGCCACTTTTCCAATTTGTAGCAAACTTGCGTGGCAAGTCTCCAGCAAGAGCTTTGTAAATCACAGTGACCCCTGTGGTGAGATGGCTATTGCACAACATAACTGAACCAGAACTTGCAGCAGACTTGCAGAACGTTTGAAAAGAAAGTTGATCTGCAATTATGAAATGTGGACTTGTTGCAATTGTACAACAAACTTGTGGAGCCTGGCAAGTCATTTTCAAACTTGCAGCACAAATGCTTGCTATTTGGGGAGGGAGTGGGGTCAATAGACAAAGACAAGGAGGCACAGCAGCGAGCCCACACAAGGGGGGTGAGACACAGCAGCGAGCCCACACAAGGGGATGAGAGGAGCTAGAAACACTGGCAGGGGACCCAAGAAGAGGAGGCTCGGGGCCGCTTTGTGCAATTCCCTTGAACAGAGCAGGTGAATATAAACCTGTTTGTAATTTTTTTAAATTTACATGAACAACCATTTTAATGCAGAAAATGCAAGGTAAAAATACATTCAGCCTTTACAGCCACTTTAATTCCAGTCATGTCTTGTGCACCAGCTTAAATATAATAATAGTGTAGAAAGTCATTGCCACTCCATAATGTTATTTTCACTGCTTTATTGTTAAAACGTGCTATAATATTCAATGGCAATGTTTCAGGTCTTGCAGGGTTCCTTTCTTGAGGAAACAGAGTGATGACTGTGCTGGAATTTTTCAAAGTTGCCATCTTTGTCATTTCAAGCACTCATTGGTTGCAGGCTGAAGGTAGTGTAGCTCACAAAAGGACTATTTATAAGATCATCTTAGAGGGTAACGCCAGTCTCTCAGGGAAAAAAATTGCAAAAATAATGAAGCATATATAATATTACTATTCTACACAGGCCATATTGTAAATTAATGTTATTAGAAATTACATTTCCTTTTTAATCTGCAGCTCTGTAATTTTCTGTAAAATGCAATGCAATATGGAAACCTGGAGGTGTTCCATACACAGTTGGTGTACATAACACCTTTAAAAATGTCATTTCCTACTTCCTACAGTACGTTCGTGTTTGTTGGCCGACAATTCCTTGCCTTTTGTATGCAGGACAAAATCCAGGCACACACCTTCGGACAAAAGTCTGAGGTTTTGTCTGCGGAAAATCCAATCATGTGTATGAAGCTTAAATTGAGTTTGAGCTTTTAAAGAGTACCTCCAGTTTTGTTGTGCATTGCAAGGATTTAAAAAAAACTTTGTTGCAGATTCCTACCTTTTGTTATTTTGAAGAAATCACTGTCTGTTTCTCTGTGCCCATGTGCGGAGTGAGTCTAATGGGAGTGGTTTCATAATAATCAACCAGCTGCTGCACCTGCAGGGCTCTAGTGAAGAAAATTGCAGGGTCTGCATCCCTTTAGACATGATTGCCTATTGGTGGTATCTTACCAAAAATTAATTTTTTGTTGCAGCGGATGCCAAAATCTGACTTATATCTTAGTGCAGACTGATGGGAAAATCTTGCATTGCATTTTACAGAAAATTACAGAGCTGCTACCATTTACATACATGGTGGGAATGCCCCATAGTTCCTACCTCTTGCCCCCAAGATCCTTTCAACCTTGTTTGACTCTCCACTGCTACCCGAACCAGGAATTGCACTCCAGAACAGCAAACCACAGGCTCTAACATTCCGCCAGTTTAAGCTCTTACTCTTTGTCACAACAGCAGCTAAACAAACAATAGCAAATGCATGAAAAACCTCCTCACTATGTATTTTGGCCATGAAACATAGAACCAATGTGCCCATCAATGCAGCCTGTGCCCGCCATGCAGTCTGTGCCCACCAATGTAGCCGGTGCCCATAATGCAGCCTGTGTCCACCATGTTGCCTGTACCCACCATGCAGCCTCTGCCCACCATGCATCCTGTGTCCACCACGCAGCCTCTGCCCACCATGCAGTCTGATTCCACCATGTAGTCTGTGCCCACCATGCAGCCTGTGTCCACCATGCAGCCTCTGCCCAGCATGCAGCCTGTGCCCAGCATGCAGCCTCTGCCCAGCATGCAGCCTCTGCCCACCATGCAGTCTCTGCCCACCATGCAGCCTGTGTCCACCATGCAGCTTGTGTCCACCAATGCAGCCTGTGTCCACCATGTAGCCTCTGTCCACCATGCAGCCTCTGTCCACCATGCAGCCTGTGTCCACCATGCAGCCTCTGCTCACTATGTAGCCTCTGCCCACCATGCAGCCTGTGTCCAACATGCAGCCTACCTGTGCAGGGGAGGAGAGAAACAGGAGAGCCGCCTGGATGATCAGAGCACAGGGAGCACAGGGGGCACAGCGATAACAGCTTTTATTTCAACTGCTGTGTTCCTGCAGCTCAACGTCACATACAGCCCCGCCCCCTGGCCGGGGAATTTTGATTGGCAGATCGCCCCTCTTGGGATTGGACGGGTGATCTGTCTATCAAAGTCCCGGGACCAGGAGAAGGGGCTGTATATATATATATATATATATATATATATATATATATATATATTTTTTTTTTTTTATCTCTCCCCTTAACCACTTCAATACCAGCCACTTTTTCCCCTTCCTGCCCAGATTAATTTTCAGCTTTCAGCGCTGTCGCACTTTGAATGACAATTCGCGCGGTCATATAACACTGTACCCAAACTAAATTTTTATCATTTCTTCCCACAAATAGAGCTTTCTTTTGGTGGTATTTGATCACCTCTGGGTTTTTTTTAACTAAACAAACTAAAAAAGACCAACATTTTTGAAAAAAAAACATTTTTTCTTAGTTTCTATCATAAAATTTTGTTTTCTCCTTCACTGACGGGCACTGATGAGGTGGCACTGATAGGCACTAATGAGGAGGCACTGATATGTAGAATTGATGGGCACTGATAGGCGGCACTGATATGCAGCACTGATGGGCACCAATAGGCGGCACTAATATGCAGCACTGATGGGCGGCACTGATGGGCGGCACTGATGGGCACTGATAGGTGACACTGATGGGCACTGACAGGCGGCTGTGATGGGCACTGACAGGCGGCACTGATTGCCACTGATAGGTGGTACTGATTGGCACTGACAGGTGGCACTAATGGGCTGCACTGATGATGAGGTACTGATGAGGTACTGACAGGTGTTACTGCTGGGCACTGATTGGCACTGTGATGGGCACTGACTGGCACTTTGGTGGGCTCTGATTGGCACTGTGGTGGGCACAAACTTTATTATTGGGGCACTGCTGGCAGCTGTTGGGCCCTGATTGGCAGCTGATGGGCACATCTGATGGGGGCTGTGCTGATAATCAATGTGCTGATCATCAGCACAGACCCCCCCTCTGACAGGGAGAGCCGCCAATTGGCTCTCCCTGTCAGCGCGAACCGAGGAATGCCGTTTACCGGCACTTTCTTGTTTACGCGATGATCAGCTGTGATTGGTCACCGCTGATCACGTGGTAAGAAGCCACTGTCAGAGGCTCCAAACCATGATCGAAGATGCAGTGTGTTAGACTGACACACAACACCTCTGATCGCCGTGGGTGCCGGCTTGTTATCCTGCTGGACATCATATGACACCCAGTCAGGATAACAGAACCACCGCCCGGCCGTCAATCTGGTATAGGCCGGGCAGGAAGCGGTTAACTAACCAGAGGGATGGAACTTTCTCCCCTTGGTATATTTCTCACATAACCATAGGGACAAGACTGCACTGCACCCCGACTCCCCTATATTGAGGAGCCTTTCTGAACAAAATACTGAGCATGCCCTTAGGACCAATTCGCTCATTGTCATTTACAAGTTAACCCCTTTCCATGGTCCTACACTAATTTTCTAAGTCAACGACATGTTTTCCTTGAAGGCCATGTATAATCCTGTTTTCATGTTGTGACTACTGTTGATTATTACTTATTTACCACAAAATGTACCACTTTCACGATGTACTGTACTGAACTCTTCCACCAGTAAAATATTTGAACAAGAGAAAATTACAGAGCTGCAGATTGAAAAGGAAAGGTAATTTTAAATAACATTCCATTACAATATGACTTGTGTTGCAGTTGTAAACGCTATATATATTTTTTTTTATTTGCAATTTTTTTCCCATGAAAGTGGAGTTACCCTTTAAGTTTAGTAAACCGCAAAATCGTTTTCATTAAAGGCACAAACAGAAAGCCCAGATATCTTTTGTTTAACGTATTGAAAAAAAAACATGTTTCAATTGTAATGTTTTTAGTCCCGAAAGTAATGTATTACCTGTACTGTACTGTACATTCCTTTAAGGGAATTTCCACTTGAGTATAACAAAATAAACTTACTTCCATGTAGCAACAAAGAGGGATTTCTCTCTTCTTTCAATCCTTTCTTTTCACTATGAGATGTAAACGGTTTTTATCAACAGTTATTGCAGATTCTTTGAGATATGAAAGTAATATATGAGTGGTATTAAATCAGGTTTAGTCTGTCAGGGCACCATAAAAAATGACGCAACAGGGGTCCTGCTGTTACTTATAAGGGTATGCCAGGCAGTATAGGTTGTTATTATGAAATCTTATGAAATAAACGGGAACCCTGCTGCACAGGCTTTGGCCTAGCAGACCTGTGTATAAAAGAAAATAGTTGCTCATAGTATATGACAATAATCATTAACATATTTTTACTTTATTGGAAGGAAAACACATTAATATTTAAAAGTAAAATTAAAGTTGTACTCCAGGGAGATATAAATGACACAAATGATCACAGGTCTGCATTCATTAATACATCATTAATTATATTTTTTAAATGTAAGCAATGTAAATACTTAAATGCGATTTGGTATCAGCCTCTTGCACTCCTTGCACAGCATAGCTCACGCTGGGGAGGGAGAAGCAGCACAAGAGGCCAATCAGTTGTACTCTAATGCAAGGATCATGCTGATAAGAGAAGAGAAACTAGTGGCAGAGAGATTCACTTATCAGTCTTCTACTTCTCCTTTCACTGTCCAGTCACAGGCTAAATGGGGTGTACAAGATGTTTAGGTATTGCTGAACTGCAGCAGAGAAGGATCAGGTCTTCTCCCCTGCTGGACAGGGCCATGCTGTATAAATCTTAGGATAGGATAGACAGAGCAGTCTCTATATTTGTATTTTATCTGTATATTTAGCTCATTGTCTGGAGTTCAGCTATAAAGAAGATTGTAGTTTTGGGTCCTTTACGTCTGGGGTACTTGACATAGGTTTCAATGATGAGAATGACACACATGTTCTATCAGTCATTCTGAATTACAGAAGGAGAAATGTTTACCAACTGACATAAGCTAAAGAAATAGTATTTTACCAAAACGTGAATGGACAAACACAAATATGGGTGAAGTTTATTCATTTTGGGCTGTTATGTAGAGAATGGATGCTTGTAGTAATGACATTGCTTTGCTGGGGATAAGAAGTGACACAATTCCACTGGTAATACTGGCAAAGATATTTTAAAACCATCCACAAGTGGATCCAGGCCTTTAAATTAAACATATGTTTAAAACAATTATTCAGTGCAACATAAACAAATAATAGAGTGGCCTCCATCAGTCTAGTCACCTTCGCCTTCGATGTCAATAATTTACTTAAAACTCCAAAGAAAAAAATGTAATTGTTTGAGTAACTGACTTGAACACAATCAGAATTTCCAAAACCATCAGTTTGCTTTGGTCTTTGGAAATGATTGAAATACTCATGAAAACTAATCAAAGATAGCTAGATTTAATCAATACATCAGAATGATCGTTTCTATTAACAAATGTATAAATCTATTGGAAAAACTGATATGGGTCGGTCCCTAACTTGACAGGTGTCACAAAAATATTAATTTTTAACTGACGCGCCAAACCTAAAGGTAGGATGTAAACACTAACTCAATGACATTCAGTTTGTAAAAATACTGTGTGCCATAAGCAATTGCTTTTATTTCAATAAAATACTTGTTTTTATCTTTCCATCTTTTGTTGCATCTCAGAGCATTTATGTTCATGCACTCCAACAATGGCTGCCTTTCTGCCGGTAGTTCTCTTGACAGTTATGACAGTGGACCATGCATGCCTGTGCGATATAGACCATGGGGGTTGATTTACTAAAGACAAATACACTGTGCATTTTGCAAAGTGCATTTGCACTCTGAAAGAGCAGTTGCTCCAGAGCTTAGTAAATGAGCAGAAGCTCTTCTACTTCCATTATCCAATCATATGCAAGAAAAAATTTTTTTTTTTTTATTTATCTTGCACGTGATTGGGTATTCTTTGCAAAATTAAGATTCACCTAATTTATTAAGCTCTGCAGCAACTGCACTTTGCAAGGTGCACAGTCTACTTGCCTTTAGTAAATCAACCCCAAAGTCCTGTAATTTCCATTGTTTGCCCCTGTAACAGAGTGGCAACACAGGACTGGTAGACAGGCAAATAATATAAACAGAAAAGTCATTGCTACTACCCATACACCACATAGATAGCAGAGCTCCCAGGTGCATGATCCACAGTCGCTGGCCGAGTAGAGTAATGTAGAAAAAATGATCCGCACTCCGGTTGTTGCTCTTAAAATGTCTTCATTTGATTGAATAGCCACAGTGAACAAACGCTGATTAAATCAGTTGACGTGTTTCAGCCTATAAGGTCTTAGTCACGGCTCAGCCCCGCCCCCCACTCCCACCTCACTGGCTATGATTGACAGTAGCAGGAGCCAATGGCTCCTGCGGCTGCATTTCAGCCAATCAGGAGGGAGAGACCCGGGAGAGCCTCGGGTCTCCTGCACATCACTGGTTCGAGATCAGGCTTAGGTAAGTATTAGGGGGGCTGAGGGGGAAGCTGCACACTGAAGATTATTTTACCTTCATGCATAGAATGCATGAAGGTAAAAAACTTTCAGCCTTTACAATCACTTTAATTGAACAAGTTGAAGTTAGAAGCTGATTGGCTACCATGCACAGCTGCACCAGATTAGGATCACCAAATAATAATTTAATGAAAGCTGCATGTTTGAGCATATTGGATATGACTTTTGAGATTACATGAATGTGTCAAAGCTTATATGAAATTTTAGTAGTTGGGATTTTTCTAATTTAATCTTAAACACGTTGTTTACAGTATGAAAGCAGACCCTGCATATAAAATGCAAAGCCAATTTATTGGTTAGCCAACTCCCCTCTCAATTAAAAGTTTTAAGAGAAAACATTAAAAATCTGAAAAAAAGTAAAAATATTCATCTTGCTTCTGGCCACTTTCCATAAGTGTTGATGACATCAGTGGCTGTCTCAAGGGACTCTGGGATAGCTAAGGATCCCACATACCATGGGAATGCATTCCTGTACTGCATATTTCCTTAGTGATGTCACCCTTGCCTAGGCAAGTACACTGGAAGTGGGGGTAAAAGATATTTTATACATTTTTCTTCATTTTTTTAACCTAGTTATTTTTTTTTTTAATCTGGGGGGGGTGGAGGGCAAGCTAATAAGCAGACCTTGAATTTTCATGCAAGGTCTACTTTAATTGAAACCAGTATCACATGTTTCAGGCCAGTTTGCTTTGATGAATGTGCTCTTTGAATATATTTGGTCTAAAGATTTGAATTGCTGTTGTCGCTGCAAAGTAGTAAGACTTTAACTTTTGTTAGTTAATGGAAAACATTGCAAGCATTAGTTTTACTAAGTTTTAAATGGATGTAAGTTGTGTCAAAGCAGCCCGGTCATGGTGATACACATAGTACAGTTATTAACCTACAAGGACATAGCTGATTTAATGCACATCTGTGTTTATGACTGTTGTGTGCACATACATTTTTTATTTAGATAATATATTTCTTTGATGGTTTAGGATTGAACTACATTTTCCTGGACTAGAAAAAAAAGATGAACTATTGCTTGGAGGTATTTTACAAGGATATTGGAACACTGGGCTGTGTGATTAGATGTGTTTGAAGAAAAAGGTTTTTTCCTTTTGCCTATAGCAATAAATGTGCTTCTTGTTCAAGTTTCTATAGTACACTGCAATAAAGAATAGAAGAATCTGGATGCTTAGGGAAACAAAGACAGTTATTCCTTCAGATGCATTTTGTACCAGTTTTGTATATTTTATATATTTTATGACCCCTTGGATGTTGAAAAAAAAATCAGCGGGGCAGGAGGAGGAGCCTAGCGGAGCAGACATGCATTGTTAGAGCTCCACACCGCTGAGGAGAGAAGAGAAGGACAAAACGGAGCCTGCAGGCTCAAAAGGTATCCATTTGAACCTTTTTGCCCCAGGGAACAAACTGTGAAAGTTTGGGCAGGAAATATGGTACTGGGAGGAAACCGTGGCAGAAATAAAAATCACCTCACAAAGAGCTCACAGGCACTCACTGCAACTAAAGCAGCTCCAGTCACCTCACAAGATACAGCATCAGGACGCTCTCACAGACAGAAAATGTCACAGCAAGACTCTCCATTTGAGTCAGATACAGAACAAATCCTCTCACAAACTTCTCCACAAGCCTCCTCAGTATCCCCAGTAATATTATTACAATTTGAAAAGATGCTTCATAAGGCTTTAAAACAAACCTCAGACCAAATAACAAAAAGCCTAACCAAAGAAATAAGAGAGCTGGGAAACCGCACCGCAGCCTTAGAAATAAAAATGGATGAAATTGAAATTACAACCCAAGAAAATATAACAGAATTGGAACAATTAAAAAAAGAGAATTTAATACTTCAAACTAAGCTCGAAGATTACGAAAATAGAGCCAGACGTTCAAACTTGCGCATAAGGGGAATACCTGAAACTGTGACAGACCTGCAATCTACTATTACTGCTCTATTACAAGAACTAAAGCCAGATATCCCTATTGAACGTTTAGAACTGGACAGAGTACACAGAGCCCTCACAGCCAAAAAGAAAGATGGACCCCCACGTGATATAATCACAAAATTTCATTATTACAGAACGAAAGAACAAATACTAATTGCTGCAAGAGAAAAAAAGGAACTTAATTTTCAAGGACACAATTATCAAATTTTTGCTGACCTATCCCAACTTACTATTACTAAAAGACGATCCATGAAACCCCAACTAATGGAACTGCAACGCCACAACATTATGTATCAATGGGGCTTCCCCTTTTCAGTCAGATTTAACTACCAAGGTACAATTTACAGAAGCAGATGAACTACAACAAACCCTTTTAAAATTAAATCTGACAGAACCCACAAGCAGCAACACTCCCACACGCAGAAGAATGGCATCATCTTCACCTTCAGGCAGCACCCAGAAAATTTCAGAACAAAATGGGAATCATCATTCTCACAAAAGAGGCCGTTATGCCACATCATCCATGGACCAAGAAGATTCAATGGACTGACATCCTAATTCCTGATATCTCTTCATTTATTATACTAAGAGATGGTTCTCTATAAAAAACCTATATTTATAACTGAATGTAACTGCATTCTGATAGTCACACACTGTGTGGGATCATGTTACATTCCAGTTATATTTCTTATTACTTCTGATTCATATAGCCTTAGAATATATAAGTGAAATAAGGAAATTCTTGTTCAGTTATATATTATCAGGTAATAACAATAGATTTATTACTTTTTAGGACAAATATGTTCAATAATCCAGAAGTAATGGAAGCTTTTTCTTTCTTTTCTTAAAACAAATATATTATTACCTAACTAATTCCTAGAATTATGTTTTTGTTTATTCTAATCTGAAGCAATACAACCTCAATTTTATGAGTTAACATATCTAAACAGTTACATATGAATAAAATATGTAATTGTTTACTCTAAAAGGGTTAAAATCCCAAAATAATTCAAACTATCTTCATCAATACCAAAGTTATTAACAGTACCTTTCTAACTGAATTATTTAGCCTAGGGCAAGACTAACCATATACAACCACCCTGGAATAAATAATTTCAACAAAAACTATATTCTGCACTCCAATTAATGAAAGATCATTTTGATGTCTTTTGACATAGCACTTCTCTCCTGTAAGCGGAAGATCCGTGTACCCCCATTAGCCCTCCTCATTCTCCCAACCATATTATGTGGGAGTGTGACGAAGGCACTTATTCCCCTGAGAGAGATATTTATTCTCTTTCACGGGTAAATTGTGATTACTTGCAAAAAATAATTTATACAATGTATCATCTAATCTCATATGTTTTTTGTTTACTCTTTACTCCAGAATTCACTGGTTTCTTTTCTATCTATTCATCTCTTCAGTCCACACAGGTTGATCTGCGCAGTCAGCTCTGCATAACAAAAAGTAAGTCAAAACTATTTGATCTATTGCCATGGCACCACTGAATATACTTTCCCTGAATGTTCAGGGAATAAATGTCCCTCAAAAAAGGACCAAAGCCTTCCGTACTTTCCATAACAAAAAGGCTCACATAGTATGCCTCCAAGAAACACACTTCACCAAAGATTCTACTCCAAAATATATTTCTCCTTTTTATCAACAAATTTACACGGCTTCTGCCTGTACCAAGCAAAGGGGAACTCTAATTGCATTTCACCGATCCACACCATTCACCTTATCATCAGAAATTAAAGACCCAGAAGGTAGATACCTGATACTCATGGGTTATATAATGGATACAGCAATCACGGTGATTTCCTACTATGCTCCTAACAAACAACCTACACCATTCCTCTCACATATATTACAAGTGATTAATACACACAAAATAGGAACAGTGATAATGTGTGGGGATTCGAACCAGGTCCTCCTCCCATTTCTAGATAAATCACCTTTTACACCATCCAAAATAACCTCTAGATTACCTTTTTCTCAACTTCTTTCCAAATACAATCTGGTAGATTCATGGCGAGAAAGTAACCCAATGAAAAAGAAATTCACTTATTTCTCGCACCCTCATCAAACCTTCACCAGAATAGATCATATTTTTCTAACAATAGGAATGATACCAGAAATTATTGCATCAGATATAATTCCGATTCCGTGGTCTGACCATAATGCAGTATACACTACTATAGCCTCACTCATACCAAAAGCGCATGACCCAACGTGGTACTTACCGGACATAATGCTCAAACACCCACTACATCAGATGGCCATTGAACAAGCTTTAAAGGAATACATATCAATTAATAATACAACAGACATCTCCCCAATAACACTGTGGGAAGCTCATAAGCCTGTCTTGCGTGGTACAATACAAAGACAAATGGCACTATTTAAACGGGAACGCAAAAATCTAGCAAAAAAACTAGAACTCAGTTTTAATGCAGCCTACATATCATTTCAAGATAATCCATCTCAGAGTACAAAATCTCATCTGGAAAAATCTAGATTGGAATACGATCTATTTCTCACTGAGTCAGTTGATAAATCCCTCAAACGCTCCAAACACAATTTCTACATGAATACAAACAAACCAGGTACATATTTGGCTCGGGCATTAAATTCAACTAACAAATCTTTCAAACCAATACGTTTGAAATTATCAAAAAATGTTTACACTTGTAATCCAGTTAAAATAGTCCATAAATTTCACTCACATCTCGCAACTTTATACAAGACAAACAATGAATTTAATCCTACAGAGGCTGAATCCTTCTTCTCAAAAATAACCTTACCTGAGTTATCTCAGAATCAAAAAAGCAGTTTGGATGAGCCTATAACTATAGATGAAGTTGCTAACGCCATAAAAGACCTAAAACTTAACAAAAGACCAGGCCCAGACGGCTACTCGGCTTTATACTATAAAACATTCTCAGAAATACTCTCTCCCATTCTCACTGAAACTTTTAACAAACTTCTAGATGGACATTCTTTTCGGCAAGAAACACTAATGGCAATTGTTTGTATGATCCCAAAACCCCTTTCTGATGATACTTCCTGTGTGAATTATCGGCCTATCTCTCTGTTAAACCTCAATATTAAATTATTAGCAAAAATAATAGCAAAACGCCTCAATAGCATTATAGGAAAATTAATACATAGAGATCAAGTAGGCTTCATGCCAAATAGACAGGCAGGCGAAAATATACGCAGGGCAGTGTTATTGGCACATATTGCTAAAAAACGGAAAATCCCTTTATGTTTTCTATCTCTCGATATTAAGAGGGCATTTGACACAGTATCCTGGCAATATATGCAATATTCATTGCAAAAATGGGGTTTTGGACCCCACTTTTTAACATGGATCAAAGCATTATATAATAAACCCAAAGCCTATATAAAATATGCTGGATACAAATCTGAAGCCTTTAATATCGAAAGAGGTACCCGACAGGGTTGCCCATTATCTCCCTTATTATTTGCCCTTATACTCGAACCCATGGCCCAATACATCAGAACAAACCAAACTATAACTGGCATTGAAGTAGGAGGTATTACACACAAATTATGTATATTTGCAGACGATATATTACTTTTTCTATCATCACCACAGGTCTCTGGTCCTAACTTAATACCAGCTCTTGATGGATTTGCAGCCCTATCCGGCCTTATGATTAATCCTAAGAAATGCCTAGTGCTTAATATTTCGCTCACAAACATGGAATTGATCCCAGCTAGGGCTGCACTCCCATTCACATGGGCAGAAAAATCAATCCCATATCTTGGAATTCATTTAACAGCATCTCATTCTGACTTATTCTCAACCAATTATCCTCCTGTATTAAGACAGATCACAAATCTAATAAAACAATGGTCGCAACTTCCTTTATCCTGGATAGGGAAGATTAATGCAATCAAAATGACTATTCTACCCAAATTGCTTTATCTATTCAGAGTCCTCCCTATTCCAATTCCTTCCTATTTTTTGAGAATAGTACAAAAAAGAGCAACTTCGTTTATATGGGGCTCTTCTAAACCACGTATACCTATACACACACTACATCTTCCCAAAAATAAAGGAGGCCTGGGATACCCTAATTTTACTAACTACTACAGAGCAGCACATTTGGCCAGTCTGTCCAAATACCATGCAAAACAGGAAATCCCATTATGGGTATTTATAGAGGCTTCAGAAAATGACCCTCTATTAATATCAAATTTATTATGGCTTGATCCTAAAGACCGCTTTAAAATTCATAATCCCATAACTAAACACTTCTTATCTCTCTGGGATAAACTAAAAACCAAATATCAGTTACAATCTCCACACAATCCTCTCCTTTCTTTTATCAGAAATCCGGCCTTTTATCCGGCATGGATCTACCCAAATTCTTTTAAAGCTTGGACAACATCAGGCATTCAGACACTAAATGACTTCATAGCATCTAAATCATACCTTTCATTCCCATCACTTAGAGAAAAATATGATCTACCAAACTCTGAGATATTTAGATATCTCCAAATCAAAAATTTCTATACACCATTCCTAAAGGGGGATACACCATTATCCCAATTATCCATTTTTGAATCAATCTGTACAAAAGATCCATTTGCTAAAGGTACAATTTCAACACTTTATAATCAATTATATGGAGTAGCAAATCTTAATAGACCCTCTTACGTTCAGAGGTGGGAGGAGGACCTGGGACGAACTTTAGAAGACACGGACTGGTCTAACATATGGCTCACATTTAAGTCATCTTCACCCAACATCTTAGCACTAGAGACAAATTATAAAGTCCTAACTCGCTGGTACCTTGTACCCGCTAGAGTGGCAAAATATTCACCTAATACCTCAGCTCTTTGTTTTCGAGGATGCCCAGAAATAGGCACATATTTACACATATGGTGGACGTGCCCAGTAATCCAAACCTTCTGGAAGGAAGTCTTCGTGATTGCATCTAAAATATTTAAAAAAATAATACAACCAGATCCATATTTAACTTTACTTAATCTAAAACCGGAATGGTTAACACTCTCTCAATTCAAACTTATGATCCAACTAATAACGGCTGCAAAACAAACAGTGGCCAAGGCATGGAAATCTCCTACATTGGTACTAGCAGAAACAATTCACAGAATGAATAATACAATGTCCCATGCTAAGATGGTAGCCATCGATCAAAATCAAATTCCAAAATTTGAAAAACTTTGGCATCCTTGGATAAAACAACAGTTCCTGTCAAACTTCAATGACTCTGTCCTGTTGCCATGGTAACAGATTAAATGACTTACAGAGACACTCATTCTAAGGCTTCAAAGAGAACTAAAAAGAATAATAAACTGACGAGCGGGACAACCTTGTGGACCTTACCTCTACCTTTCAACCCTTTTTCTTCTTTCTCTTTCCTTTTCTCCACCTTACGATTAAAGCTCGTTATCAGAATTTATTTGACCTATATACACTCTACTTGTAAACAATATGTATAGTAGGTATAAATCATTTAAATACCTACAAAAGTAACTAAGGAAATGATATATATCTTTAATTTAGGTTTACGTGAACCCAATGTTTAATATTTGAAATTTCATGACATTTACCTATATAAACCCTACTGTAAAACAATGAGCTTACTTTATAGATCCTTGTAAACTTACTTTATGTATCTTTATAACATTGTATACTCAATAAACTTCTTTTGATAAGGAAAAAAAAATCAGCCTTTGTTGCAATACTCACCTTCAATCTAGATCTGTCCCCTACAGCAGTGGTCATCAACCCTGTCATCAGGGCCCACTAACAGGCCAGGTTTGCAAGATAACTGAAATACATCACAGGTAATATATTTTGCTGCTCAGTGATTGCAGTATTCTAGCCACTTAAGGACCAGCCTCGTTTTGGATTTTAGGTGTTTACATGTTTAAAACAGGTTTTTCTGCTAGAAAATTACTTAGAACCCCCAAACATTATATATGGTTTTTCTTCTAACACCCTAGAGAATACAATGGCAGTCATTGCAATACTTTTTTTTGCACCGTATTTGCGCAGCGGTCTTATAAGCGCACTTTTTTTGGAAAAAATTCACTTTTTTGAATAAAAAAATAAAACAACAGTAAAGTTATCCCAATTTTTTTTTATATTGTGAAATATAATGTTACGCCAAGTAAATTGATACCCAACATGTCATGCTTGAAAATTGCGCCCGCTCGTGGAATGGCGTCAAACTTTTACCCTCAAAAATCTCCATAGGCGACGTTTAAAAAATTCTGCAGGTTGCATATTTTGCGCTACAGAGGAGGTCTAGGGCTAGAATTATTGCTCTCACTCTACCGGTCGCTGTGATACCTCACATGTGTGGTTTGACCACCGTTTTCATATGCGGGCGCTACTCGTGTATGCGTTCGCTTCTGCGCGCGAGCTCGTCGGGACAGGGGGGGTTTTAAAATTTTTTTTTTTAATTTTTATTATTTATTTTAAAATATTTTATTTATTTTTACACTGTTTAAAAAAAAAAAAAATTGTGTCACTTTTATTCCTATTACAAGGAATGTAAACATCCCTTGTAATAGAAAAAAGCATGGCAGGACCTCTTAAATATGAGATCTGGGGTCAAAAAGACCTCAGATCTCATATTTACACTAAAATGCAATAAAAAAAAAAAAAAAAAAAAAGTCATTTAGAAAAATGACATTTGAAAAAATATGCCTTTAAGAGGCGTGGACGGAAGTGACGTTTTGACGTCGCTTCCGCCCAGCAGTATCATGGAGACGAGTGAGCGCCATCTTGGCCTCACTCGTCTCCAGACACACCACGCAGAAGGACGCGATCGCCTCCGCCGCTACCGACGGCTCCGGTAAGCGGTGGAGGGCACCGGATCGCGGCGGGAGGGGGGGGCCCCTCTCCCGCCACCGATAAAAGTGATCTCGCGGCGAATCCGCCGCAGGGACCACTTTTATCTGAAAGCCGGCCGCCGCACGAAAACGGGGATACCAGGGTTATGGCAGCTAGCTGCTGCCATAACAACGATATCCCCTTTCAAACTTAGGACGTATATAGTCGTGCGGCGGTCGGGAAGTGGCTAGTCTGCATCTCCCCAAGGTAATACATAAAACCTGGCCTGTTATGCTACGTACACACGGTCGGACTTTCCGGCGGACTTGGCCCGGCACACTTTCTGACGGACTTTGTCCGCCAGGTGCGCCGGACTTTAAAACGGACGGATTTGCCCACACACGACCGGACTTTTCCGGCGGGCTAAGTCCGCCCGTCTCTCCGACGGACTTTCGCCGGAGGTACGGCGGACTTTCAGAATGAACGGACTTGCCCACACACGGACAAGTCCGTTCATTTTGAACGTGACTCATGTGCGACGGGACTAGAAAAGGAAATCAATCTTGCCGCTTTTATCGGCAAGATTGACACCTTGCGAGCCCCGTCACGGGGCATACCAGGCCCTTAGGTCTGGTATAGATTATAAAGGGGAACCCCCTACGCCGAAAAAAACGGCGTGGGGTCCCCCCTAGAATCCATACCAGACCCCGATCCGAGCATGCAGCCCGGCCGGTCAGGAAAGGGGGTGGGGACGAGCGAGTGCCCCCCCCCCCCCTCCTAAACCGTACCAGGCCGCATGCCCTCAACATGGGGGGTGCTTTGAGGGAGGAGGGCGCCCTGCGGGGCCCCCCACCCCAAAGCACCTTGTTCCCATGTTGATGAGGCCCAGAAGCCCAGAAGCCCGGACCTCTGCTGGCAAGAGAGCTACCTGAAGACAGCAGAGGAGCCGGCCGAAGAACTGGAACACCGGGAGAAGAGAGCGGAGAAGAACCAACCGGACGCCGGGAGAAGAGGAACCGGAGGAACCCCCGAAGCCGGAGGAAGACCCCCCCGGAGCTGTTTAATAAATTATTTTAAAAACCTGTGTAGTGTGTTTTATTATTGACACTTTTTCCCTAGGTGAATGGGTAGGGGTACCATGTACCCCATACTCATTCACATAGGGTGGGGGGGCGGGATCTGGGGGCCCTCTTATTAAAGGGGGCTCCCGGATTCCGATAAGCCCCCCGCCCGCAGACCCCGACAACCAACGGCCAGGGTTGTCGGGAAGAGGCCCTTGTCCTCATCAACATGGGGACAAGGTGCTGTGGGGTGGGGGGCCCCGCAGGGTGCCCCCCTCCCCCAAAGCATCTCCCCATGTTGAGGGCATGCGGCCTGGTACGGTTTAGGAGGGGGGGCGCTCGCTCGTCCCCACCCCCTTTCCTGACCGGCCGGGCTGCGTGCTCGGATTGGGGTCTGGTATGGATTTTAGGGGGGACCCCACGCCGTTTTTTCGGCGTAGGGGGTTCCCCTTTATAATCCATACTAGACCTAAGGGCCTGGTATGCCCCGCGCTCACCGCAATAGGAAAATCTGTTTTTCCTATTGCAGCGAGCGCGAGATGCAATACCCTGCCCTCGCGTCGTATCTGGTCCGTCGGACCAGCATACACACGAGCGGACTTTCCGTCGGACCAGCACACAGACGAGCGGACTTTCCGCCCGAAACTGAGTCCGGCGGATAAATTTAAAACAGGTTTCAAATCTTGGTCCGCTGGCGCCTACACACGGGCGGATTGTCCGGCACACTCTGGTCCGAAAAGTCCGCTGGCGCCTACACACGGGCGGATTGTCCGGCACACTCTGGTCCGCCGGACCAAGTCCGCCGGAAAGTCCGACCGTGTGTACGCGGCATTAGTGGGCCCTGAGGACTGGGTTGATGACCACTGCCCTACAGTACATCTTCTTTCCCACTAAGGAAAGACACTGAGCTTGATTTACTATAGGCAAATAGATTGTTAACTTTGGAAAAAAAATTTCCACAAAGCTTAGTAAACAAAGTGAAGCTCTGCTAACGTCCATTAACCAATCATGTGCAAGCAAAATAAATTTTTTCCTGTCATGTGATTGGGTATTCTTTGCAAAGTGAATTTTCACAACACTCATTAAGCTTCAGGAAAATTCCCTTGCAGAGTGAACAGCCTTTTTGCCTTCAGTAAATCAACCCTACTATCTCATGGTCCACCCCCCTGCACATTGCCCCTTGCACCTACAGTGTACTAATATAGAAAACAATGCTAATGTAATTGTATCAGCACCACTCTCTGCATCATTCACGACTGCCCTCTTCTGGGTGAAAGAGGTCCTAGTATGAAACGCAACTGGCCAGAAGACATCTGAAAAAAAAAACAATTGGGGGGCTACAAGAAGTAGTGGGAGCAAGGAGCCCCAAGTTGGGCTATACAGGATGAATGGTGTTGACAAACTGCAAACAAAGGGGTTGATTTACTAAAGGTGAATCCACTTTGCACTGCAAGTGCACTTGGAAGTACAGTCGCTGTAGATCTGAGGGGAAGATGTGAAATGAGGGGAAGCTCTGCTGATATTATCATCCAATCATCTGCAAGCTAAAATGCTGTTTTTTATTTTACTTGCATGTCCCCCGCAGCTCTACAGAGATTGCACTTCCAAGTGCACTTGTAGTGCAAAGTGGATTTTCCTTTAGTAAATAACCCCCAAAGTCTTTGCCGCGTTTAGCGGTGTTTTGCCACGTTTGCGTCTAGAAGCAATATAAAAAAATAAAATAAATATGTATTTTTTAAATAGCCAAAAATGAAAAATGCCTGTAAAGAAAACACGGGTAAATGCGAATTACCGCGTTTAACCGCGTTTGGCGCCTTAAATGCCTGTAAACTCAGCTTCTGAATGCATTTTTTCTGCGTTCCAAAATATGCCTCTAAACTCAACTGCCTAGAAATGACTGTAAATGACCCTGTGTACATGTACTGATAAGATAACATAGAAGAGAGTTCAGGGGCAGTTGAAAAAAACTTCCAACTGCTCCTAAACATCAGTTTACCGGCAGCAATGTACATGAGGCCTAAGACATTTGATTTGATATATTATTTACCATAAACCAGTGTGGCTTTTATACATAAAAAAAGTATGCAGTTTAATTTGAATGTGTTTTTATCTAATCTAACACTGTTTTAAACTTTTACAATTAATGTAGGGATGATGCCTAGTTATAACATATTAAATTATGTAGACACTGGCTAGGTCAATCTAGTGAGTAACCTCTCTCCACAGAAGATTTATACTTTAGGGCCTAGGGGTTTAAATGGAAACATTTTTTGAGCATAAATGTGTATTTGCCTGATAAATTGGTAAAGTTCCACCTCAAAACAAGGTGTGTCCCCAAATAAAGCTGCTTCATGTGACCTTAAGATTCATTTTGCATAGTGTTAGCACTGCTGAAATGGCCACAGTTAATACTGTTGACTTTCAGAGATGATGTCTGCAAAGACACCTTCAGTTTGGTATTACTGAGTGAATACTCACGATTACTTACATTGATACTTCTATAGCGCTTACCCCCGGAAGGGCCGCTGGAAATAGATAGGTTCTCCCAAAGTAGTACAGAGCCTGTCAATCACACAAACACAGTCCCATATCCTCCGGCAATTTAGGCTCAGTCTAGAGGATGTCTTTTTAGTATTTATTGCTGAAGAACTTTAGCAGGAGAGGGGTTTAGGGTCACATGATACTCTATAATGATTAGTAGAAATAATAGGACAAACTTCTTTCTAATCCTCCAATAGCAGCTTTTCTGGAGGTAACAGGGAATGGCCAATATATCTAATTCCCTACAATAGCAGTCCATATAGCAACCTCTAGTACTTAATTCCCTTCTGGCACTTACACAACCAATAGACCCCTACAAGGTCTTTACTCACAGTGTCCCAGGAGCTGTCTGCCACCGAGCAGGTAGATCCTCAGTGAGGGAGATAACAAGATCCTTCTTTAGACTAGGACTTCAGTGCAGTGCTCTCCAGCAAATGTAATCCTCCAGTAATCTTCCCTCGAGCCCTCAGCCCAACAGCTGCTGAGGCCCAGACTGCAGATTTTTGTTTTAGTGGAACTGCCTCCAAGGGCAGAAGCCCCAAAAGAACTGGAACCCTCCTTTGATGGAAAAGAAACCTCTTCTCAGGGCTCCTGCACATTTATTACCTCCCTAGCTACCTTCTGGAGGCCTCCTTCCAGGGATTTGCTGAGGCATGATAAACATTCAACCATTATTTGAATTTCCCTGCTTCATGCTCTGGACATTTCTTTTAGAGGTAGGTGGAAGGAATCAAACTCTTAGCTCAGCAAACCCTAGAAGACCAAAACAATCAATGACTGATCCACTCGCTATAGTGGAGAAAAAAACTCCTATATTTACCTAGCAGCCTAACTAGAGGAGGGTGCTGCACGTGTAGATGTGTTCTACATTTTGCTCTGTTGCTACATCACTACTTTCTCTTGTAGCAGGTTATTAGAAAGTTAGGGTGGGGGGGTCAGGAAATTGTCACTCCTGGAAGTATTGGATTCTGTAGGATCTTCAGCCAGTGACTTCTTTAGATGACTGCAGAGATTGGAGATGTGGGCAGCAGGAGAGGTGAGTATATAATTTCATCTTTGCAGGCAACATTTTGTTTTAAATATTTATTTTTGCTAAATTAATGTGGTAGAGCTTTTGTGAGACCTTAGTGATTGGGTCTAGATTAGCTCTCTAACATCTAATAAAAACTGAAGAATCGGTTCCCATTAGAATGACCCTTTGGGGTGGATGTAAATCCAAACTGTATGACATTTAGTTTGTGCAAGATGGAGTCATAAATCGAGTAGGATACACTTTTGTACACATCACTGAAGAATAAAGCCCTTTTTTTCGCAGTTTGAATGTGTTCCTTGCAGTTCCCCTGACTGTTTTATAAACCTATACCGGTATTTTGTTTTCATAAGATTTATAAAATTGCTGTTACACAGTCATAGTAGGTATGAGCTTGCAAACTGCCCAAAACCATATAAACATAGATAAATATCATCACTACATGTCTTCTATCTGCAGTCTAATTTGTGTATTTAATGGCAAAGTTTATAAGGCTGAGAAAATGTATGATATCTGATTTTCTGAGTAATAAATTCCTAATGTAGCATTAACAAATATGTAGATAAGGACTTCTGACCTCCCTGAACTGCATACCTGCTTGGGATGAGTGACTTAAACACCTGTTTGGCACAATAATAGCCAGGAAAGCAGGTCAGCAATGACAACCCCCATGTTTCTCTCCTTACATGACTGTTTTGCTTGTTTTGGATAGGGTAGGGAAGAATACGAGCCATGTCAAGTTTTCACTGGTGTCTTTGCCCCACCTTCCCCCGTTAGGCAATTTTATCCTCTGTATTTGTGCTAGGCATGAGCCGAACACCCCCCCGGTTTGGTTCGCAGCAGAACATGCAAACAGGCAAAAAATTTGTGCAAACACTGTTATGGGAAAAATCAAAAGTACTCATTTTAAAGACTTATATGCAAGTTATTACCATTGAAAGTGTTTGGGGACCTGGGTCCTGCCCCAGGGGACATGTATCGATTCAAAAAAAATTTTCAAAAACAGACATTTTTTTTAAGAGCAGTGATTTTAATAATGCTTAAAGAGAAACAATAAAAATGAAATATTCCTTTAAATATAGTGCCTGGGGGTCTCCTTAGTCTGCCCGTAAAGTAGCGCATCTTTCCCATGTTCATAACAGTAACACAGCAAAATGACATTTCTAAAGGAAAAATGGCATTTAAAACTGCTTGCAGCTGTAATGTATTGTCGAATCCCCGCAATATAGATAAAAATTCATCCACCACCCAGTCCATTACCAGGCCGTTTGAATATTAAGGGGAACCCCACACCAAAATAAAAAAAATGGCGTAGGGGTCCCCCCCAAAATTCATACCAGGCCCTTTAGGTCAGGTATGGTTATTAAGGGGAACCCCGCACCAAAATTAAAAAAACAAACGGCGTGGGGGTCCCCCCCACAAATCCATACCAGGCCCTTCAGGTATGGATTTTAAGGGGAACCCCGTGCCAAAATAAAAAAAAAAATTATGTTCCCCCCAAAATCCATACCAGACCCTTACTCGAGCACGCAACCTGGCAGGCCGCAGGAAAAGGAGGGGGACGAGAGTGTGCCCCCCCTCCTGAACTGTACCAGGCCACATACCCTCAACATGGGGAGGGTGCATTGGGGTCCCCCCAAAACACCTTGTTCCCATGTTGATGGAAACAAGGGCCTCTCCCCCACAAACCTTGCCCAGTGGTTGTGGGGGTCTGTGGGCGGGGGGCTTATCAGAATCTGGAAGCCCCCTTTGACAAGGGGGGCCCCCAGATCCCACCCACCCCCCTATGTTAATGTTAATTGACAATTCCTTTATTTAAAAATATTAATAAAAAAGTCTCCCACGATGTAAATCCATCTTTAATCGTAGCGCTGATGACCGAAAAAAAATGGAAAAACTCTGCCTCCATGGGAGGCTACAAGAAGACTGCAGCCTTTATCCAGCACCGACTGCTGTTATATAGCTGAGGACGGAGCCACCCAGTGATGTAACTGGGTGACCCCCACCCCTTCTGACGTCATGTGACATCACATGACGTCAGAGGGGGGTCACACTCTTTTATGGCACCGAGTGGCCCCGCCCTCAGCTATATAACAGCTGCCATCGCAAAAAGACAGCAGTCGGTGGGACACCTCCCATGGAGGCGGACTTTTTCAGGGTTTTTTTTTGGGGACTGATGGCACTGTGATTGAAGATGGATGGACATCGCGGGGCACTTTTTTAATTTTATTTTTTAATAAAGGAATTGTCCAAAACTGTCTCCTGTAATTTTTACTTTTTTTACACTTTTTTGGTAAATGTGTAGGGGTACATTGTACCCGATACCCATTCACATGGGGGGGTGGGATCTGGGGACCCCAAAGCACCCTCCCAATGTTGAGGGCATGTGGCCTGATACGGTTCAGGAGGAGAGGGGCACTCTCTTGTCCCATCCCTTTTCCTGTGGCCTGCCAGGTTGCGTGCTTGGATAAGGGTCTGGTAGAGATTTTGGGGGGCTCCCATGTCATTTTTTGTAAATTTTGGTGCCGGGTTCCCCTTAAAATCCATATCAGACCTGAAAAGCCTGGTATGAATTTTGGGGAGGGACCCTGCGGCATTTTTTTACATTTTGGCATGGGGTACCCCTTAAAATCCATACCAGACCTGAAGGGCCTGGTAATGAACTGGGGGGGGGACTCACAATGTTTTTTTCAATGATTTACAGCCGCGAGCAGTTTTAAATTACATTTATTTCTTTAGAAATTTCATTTTGTAAGCAGCCTTACATAGTATGGGGTGTGGACTTAGCCCCCTGAGCCATGATTGGCCAAGGGCACCCTGCCTTTGGCCAATCATGGCTCTCACAGCAGAGCACGCTGTGATTGGCCAAAGCATGCAGGTCACAGTGCATTGATGATCTCTCAGTGCAATGATGGGGCGTTCCGCGGGCGCTCGAATTTCCGGCAAACGCCCCATAATGTTCTCAATTTGGCGAACGGGCGATCACCCAATGTTCCAGTCGAACTTACTTTTGACTCGAACATTGGACTTATCCCTAATTTGTGATACTGAGCCTTGTCATAACACTGAAAATGAGGGGAAATACCTGTGGGCTTATCTACATACCATTCATCACATCAGTCCCTTCTTTCAAGGAGCTTACAAACTATAGTCCATATCTCACATGCACAAATGTGCCAGATTAGACTGAAGTCAATAACCTACCAGTATGTCTTTGGAATGTGGCAGAAACCAGAGTACCCAGAGGAAACCTACACAAGCACAATGAGAACATGCAAACCTTATGCAGATAGTGTCCTGAATGGGATTCGAGGAAACAATGGTTAGAGCAAGACAGAAGCTCTAACCATTGTTTCAGTGCAAAAATGATGACATTTATTAAATGGGTTTTCTATTTGTCAAGCGATACATAAGGGACAGCTAAATTCTGTTTTCCAAAAGCACAAGGTTTGACTACAGTCTCTGTCCATATTTAGTGTCTTACTCTTTTTTACTCATTCTCTTTTAACCTTTATTCAATTTTCTTTCAAGTCTTAACAATTCAGTTAAAAATTAGTATATATTAGTATATAAACATTATCTTCACAATAGGATTAATAAATCATCAAGATATAAAAACACATTGTGCTAGGAAAAAATAAGATGAGAGACAGAGACCAAAAGGACCAGAGAGCCCCTATATCCCACTCGCTTCACCTATTTCCAGTATTATAAACTTAGCAGTGCTCATAAATCCCTCCACTCTTTACTACCCCTCCCATTACCCTTCAAGTGATCTCATAAATAAATTCATAGATCGAATCTCTCCGTATAATTTCACATGCTTTACATTTAAGATTAAAAATCTTATAACATCTAATTTATCTGGTGTGTCCTTTTCCTGTCAATTAATCTAATTTTTTTTGTTCTCCAATCTATTATTCGTTTTTCACTCTATAGGAGGGAACCCATTTTTTCCAACCAATGCCTCCACATTGTATCAAATTCCTTGAGATTGCCTCTCTTTGTATACACTGCTCTTTCTTTATAGATGGTCTTGTTTATTTCTTTAATCCAGTCTCTCACTGTAGGGAGTGTTCTGGATTGCCATAATTTTCCTGGCTTGAAACATACACCTTAATATTACAATTGTGGTACTCTTCCTCTCCCCCCGTTCCTTCCTATACCCCAGTATGCATAATACAGCATCCATCTTCAGTGTTGTTTCAAATATATCACTTATGGTATTAAGCACTTCCTCCCAGTACCGAAACAACTTGGGGCATCTCCACACCATGTGTATGAGGTCGCCGGTTCCCTGACATCTGGGGCATTTGTCATCTGATCTTCTTCCAAACTTAAACAGCTTCTTAGGGGTATAATAAGCTCTATTTATCAACATCCGGTGGTATACCTTCTGCGGGGGTGAGACCGATACCATCGGACCCATTTCTAGAATTCTTCACTGTTCCTTTGTTATTACCCCTATATCCTCTTCCCATCTTTTTTTTCATTGCAGAGTTTCCACTCAGTATTGGCTTCTTTGCTTATCCGTCCATATAATTCAGATATAAGTCCCTTAGTGGAGCCTACCTGGAGTATACTATGAAAAAGGGGCATTTTAGTCCACACTAGGGGTTGTTTCCTAAATTGAGCTTCAAGGGCATGCCCCAGCTGTAAGTAGGTATAAAATGAGCATTGTGGTATGTTGAACTCTCATCTTAAGAATTTTTTTAAAGTATTACCCACATACAGTTGACTCAGCCTTTTAATGCCATGTATTTCCCATTCTCTCGCTTTTCCTATCGGGAGGATTTCCTGCAAATTGCAGTTATTTCAAAGGGGAGTATATTCAGTTAGCCCATTGTATCCCATCTGCTTTTTAATTGTTTTCCATATTTTAGTTATCATTTTTATTGTTGGATACCTATAGCAAAAGGAGTCCGCCTCTAGTGCATCAATAATTGTGTTATGTAGAACGCCAGTTAATATTATTCTCCCATTAGGGGTACCTCCTCTCGGAACGTCACATCCCATTAAGTGCTGCAGCTGTGACGACAGATAATAACGCTCAGGGTGAGGTAATGCCAGACCTCCTTCCCCTGCCAGTAACTGTAATGTTCGTAGTCGGATCCTGGCTTGTTCCCCTTTCCATATTAGTTCCCTGAAAAGGGACTCAATTTTGTTGAACCATTTCTTACATACCCAAACTGGAGAATTATGCAGCAGGTACAATAATTGGAGCATCCAGATCATCTTTATAAGGCTACATCTGCCTGCCACCGACAATGAAAACTGTTTCCAGATGCCTATTTTTTGTTTAAATTTGGCCATCAGTGGTATAAGATTTTTACTTATAAATTGATTAGGGTCTTTCGTCAGGGCTATCCCCAGATATTTCAATGTATCCACTACTACCAGCTGAGGCATTCCTGGTATTGTTAACTCAGTATTGGGATCCAGTGGTAGGAATTTGGATTTCTCCCAATTTATCTCTAACCCTGAAAAGCTACCAAATTCCTCGACTATGCTCATTGCTTTTGTCAAGGATTGGTAAGTATAGACGCAACAACTCAAAATTCACAAAAAATCGACATCTACGTCTGCTTGATAAAAATATCTGAATAAAGGGGAGCTAAGATAGTCAATAGTCCATATAACAAGCACAGGCTAAAAGTCTATGTGATGATGCTAGTGGGGGGATAAAAAACGTCCAAAGGAAACAAGCAGGGCTGCCATCATAGTAGGAGAGAAACCATCATCCTGGAGCTGCAAAACAACAAGCCTCTGGGTGCAGTCATTTTTATAAAATAACACTTTAATAAATCAGATGAACTCACATAAGCAAGAAGAAAACAAACATGGTATCAGATGTCAAAGGTGACACTCCCGGATCTGAGCCATAGACGGTCTGTGCTGTGGATGTGATCAGCGCTCTTCCGGATGATGTAGAAAGCCGGCTAAGGAAGGTGGCCTCAGAGTGAGGCTTGGAACACAAGAGACAGCTGGCTGCAGGGGGATAGCATCATCGATAGTGGACACGTTTCCTGGGCATGCGCACTTGGGTGTACTGCAAGTCGCGTCTCTTTCTCAACAGACATCTGCACCCGTTATTTGTTTAATAGTGGCAAAAATTTTGGACCAGAAGTTTCGCACTAAGGGGCATGTCCAGAATATATGGAGCATCGAACCTCTATTACCACATTGTTTCCAACAGAGTGGCGATGATTGAGGATTGAAGCCCACCATTCTGGTAGGTGTCAGGAACCATCTGAGGAGTAGTGTTTGGGAGAGTTCCCACAGGTTAACACTTTTAGTGAGCTTATATGTGGATGTAACTGCTATTTGCCATTGTTCCTTAGTATATGAGGTTGCAAATTCTAATTCCCACATTCTCATTGAAGGTGATTTAGTGGATATTGATTTCTGGTTTAAAAAATTATAAAATAGGGACATGCCTTTAATAGGGGTGTTGGGGTTTGTAAGGTAGAGAATCATCCTCCAAGGTATTGTAGTGGTGGAATCAGAAATGGTTGATAATAGGTGCGAGATTTGGATAAAAGTATATACATCGCTAGGCTGTAGGTCATGTTCGATTTGAAGTTCTCTAAAGGTCTTGATTGATGGGCCAATTTGGATGTCGTCTACTGAATTAATACCCTTGAATATCCAATGTTTAATTTTAAGGTTTGGGATTAATAATTGGAGGCTTGGAGAAAGGGATGGATTTGGAAATCGTATCCTCCGGTAATGTTCTCAAGAATATTTTCCATGCCTGGATAGCTGCCCTCAATGTAGGAGATAACACTAAAGGGATCTGGGGTTGGAATCTGCTGGCTATTAATAATTCATGTAATTTCACACTTGGGCATTGGTGCTTCTCTAATTCATACCACCTAGAGGATTGGTTATTAGGGAACCACTGTCGTCTCACTTGGGCTAAAATGGCTGCTATATAGTAGTCCTTAAGCAGGACATGCCCCCCCCCCCCCCCCCCCCCAGCATTTTGGGATTTAATCAATTTAGAAAAGGCACATCAAGCGTTTTTCCCTTTCCACAAGTATTTGTTAATTATAGATTGAGCTCTGGAGAAGAATGAGTCAGGGACCGGAACAGGAAGGGTTCAGAATAGGTAAATAAATTGGGGTAAGAGGGTCATTTTAAAAGCAGCTAATCTGCCAGACCAAGTCAGTTCTGATTTGGATATAGCATCTAGTTTAAAGGTTAGGTTGCTAAGAAATGGAAAGTAGTTTGACTAAATCAATCTACAGATGCTGTCAATGTTATGCCAAGGTATTGTATTCCTTTAGAGCTCCATGTGTATGGGTAATGCTTTTGTAACTTAGTTTCCATGGGAGTATCAATTCCCAACCCTAATATATGGCATTTGATTTCATTTACCTTGTAGTATGATATACGATTGAACATATCTATGGTTTTATGTGTCGCAGCCAGGGAAGGATCTACCTCAGTCAGAATCAAGATGATGTCATCAGCGAATAAGCTGATAGTATGGACATTGTCTCCTACTGGGAAGCCTTAAATATCAGGGTGATTCCTGATGTAAATAGCTAACGGTTCCATTAACACATTAAATATTAAGGGGGAGAGCGGACAGCCCTGCCTAGCTCCATTTGATATGATAAATGGAGAGGATAGAACCCCAGACAGATATACTCTGGCCGAAGGTTTGGAACATAAAGCCATAATGGCTGTCAGAGTACTCCATTGAAAAGCGAACGATTCAAGTACTCTAGACAGGTACATACAATGTATACGGTCAAAGGCCTTCTCTGCGTCCAGTGTCAGAAGCAGAGAAGGCCTTCTTTGCACCTGCGCCATATGGGTAATGTTAACTAGCCTACGGGTGGCGTCTGAGGTTTGTCTATTTTTGGTGAACCCTGTTTGGTCGGGATGTATAAGTATGGGCAATAGGTTGACAAGTCGCTGGGCTATCAAATTAGCTTATAACTTTACGTCTATATTTAATAATGAGATTGGTCTGAAATTTGAAGGGGAAGTTGGTTCCTTCCCTGGCTTAGGCAGAGCTACAATTATTGCTTCTGACATTTCAGGGGGAAAAGAGGCAGTATTGAAAATCTGAAGTAGATATGGAGATAGGAGTGACCTGAATTCTTTATAGTATTCCCCACTGAAACCATCAGGACCAGGAGATTTGTTTGGGGGTAGGGATTCAATAATTTTTTTAATTTTTTTGAATTTAGTTTTGGAATGTGTACTCCTGCTAAGAATTCATTGATCTCTTCCAAGGTTGGTAGGTGCGTTGCGGGGTCATTTCTAAAAAGATATAATGATCCAGTAGAGACTGAAGGCGTCTGCTATTTTTGGGGGGTGAAATTCTTTCTGTTTGGTTTCTGGGTGAAATATGTAAGGTATTTTAGACTTATATCTAAGACCTTTAATAGTCTGTGCTAAAAGTTTACCCGCTCTGTTGCCATATACATAATGTGTCATCTTCAATCATCTTCGAAGTGCACTCAAAATGTGGTGGTTTGATGTTTGTTTTGGGCTTCTATATTTGAAATAACTTTTGTAAGATCACTTATACGCCGCTGCCTCTGCCTCTTGGCTCTGGCCCCCAACTGCACAAATATACCCCTCATGAACGCTTTATGGGCGTTCCATAGTATAAAGGGGTCTTGTACAGTACCCATGTTGGTATTGAAGAATTCCTTCAATTGAGTCTGGATAGTGGCTTTTGTTTCAGCAAATACGTATTAATCCTCCACATTGGGCTCGATTTGTAAGATATTGCATAGGATGAAAGATCAGAAAGATCTCCCATAAAGGTGAAAAAAGTCCCAAGGCATAGTCACTCTAGGTTCACAATGAAGATAAGTGAAAAACCTTGAAATAAATTTTCTGATCTCTCATTCTATAAACTTTATTATGCATTATTGATTTCTTTTGCACTCACTTATTCACGTTTAGCGCAGTTTTTTTTTTCTATTATTGTTTCTTTGTGTGCATCACACAATTTGAACTGCTACTTTTTTAGGTGGTACTGTATGGCAGCGCGGTATTTTTTTGTTTTTGATGTCTCGATTTGTAAGATGCCTCGTCTGATATGGACAGTTTGATGGAAGCGTGGTCAGACCATGTTATAGAGTTTATGGAAACCGATTTAGTCTGTAGTAGGACTCTGTGGTCTACTAGGAAAAGGTCTATTCTAGTATATATCCGGAGAGGTGAAGAGAAAAATGTAAAATCCTTTTCTCCAGCATGGAAACAACTCCATGGATCATACAGATTATGGGTGAGAATAGATGTAGCAGTGTGGAGTTGGAACGTTGTTGATGTGGAATCCAGTAAAGGGTCTGGAGTGACGATGAAGTTGCCATGGACTACTAATAGACCTTTTTGGTAATACTTGACTTTTTTTCATTATTTTGTTAAAAAAATAGACTTGATGCTTGTTGGGGGAGTACACATTAACTATCGTGTACGTAATTGAGTTCAGGTCACAAAGTAATATGAGGAACCTACCGTGAGGGTCCTTTATTTCCTCATGGAGCTTAAATGCCACTGAGTCCCTGATGGCGGTGAGGACCCCTATAGTTTTGGAATCAGCATTAGCAGTAAAAACAAAAGAGTTATTCTTGTGCGTGCACTTAGGAGGTGCTAGAGTGTTGAAATGAATCTCTTGTGTACATAAAATGTCACTGTTGTGCAGGAGAGCCTCCTTCCTGAGAGATTTCCGCTTTGTAGGGTGGTTAAGCCCTTTGGCACTGATGGATAGAATATTAAGTGTCATTTCTAGCCGGAGTTGTGGACGCTTGTGTACGTTCAGCTTAAAGGCCTGATAATGTACTCACTTTGTGGAGCATACTTGTTGTCCATGCATCTGGGAGTTATCACATACAGAGTTTCGTGGAAGTAGTATGTGACCCGCGTCAATGGTTGCCGAGGCGGATTTTTGGTTAGTTTAGTTCCGTCATCATGCAAAAATTCAGAAAAGGAAATAAGAAGGTAAGAACAAGAAAAACAATGTAACAGGTAACACAGTGAAATACACCTAATTTAGTGTAACAAATATACAAGGTGTGGAGCACCTAGAGGCAGTATTCCGCTGCTAGATTTTGTTCGGGGGATAAGCTCATCCTTACACTCTCTAACCCTGTCCTCACGGGCACCACAGAACTAAGGTGGACCCTCCAGACCTATTCACAGGTGGGATTTTGCATTTTAGCACTCACCTCTTTCCATTCTCTTTCAATCTGACATGGGGTGCTGGTGGTGGGGTTTCTGTCCTCTGATTCAGGGAGAATGCCCCACTCCCTTAGAAGAGCAATCCCCTTTTCCAAGGAGGTTATTGCGTAGGTGCGATTGTCTCTTGGTATGGTGATTTTCGTCGGGTACCCCCATCTATATGCGATTTTATGATTGCGTAATACATTGGTTACTGTATTTAAGCTTTTTTTTTGTAGTGTGTATTGTGACAAATCCGCAAAAAACTGCAGATTCTGGTACTGAGATGTGATTTGGTTTTGCTTTATCATCATTGTCATTAAATTTTCTTTCACATGGAAGAAATGTAAATGCAGAAGTACATCTCTAGGAACATGGTCAGACAAATGCGACAGCTTTGGCAGGCGTTGGATCCTGTCTATAGTAACGTCTAAATCAGTGAGACCTGGCATGAGATTTTTAAACAGTGTTGTCGCATAAAGGTTTAGGTCGGACTGCTGCACTGATTCGGGGATCCCCCTTATTTTCAGGTTGTTTCTTCTTGACTTATCCTCCTTTTCCGCTAACTTTGCATTTATTCATTCATTCTCACCTTCTTTTTCATCATAGGCATCCACTAGGTCATTTATGGTGTCAGTATATTCTCCCATTTTGGCCTCAATATAATCCACTCTTTCCCCCACCGCCTATATGTCTCTATTAAATCTGTGCATACATGAGACCATATCCGATTGGATCGAGCTCCTCAAAGATAGTAGCATGTCTTTCAGTACGGTATCTAGTACTGGTTGATTCTGTGTGGGGAATGATTCAATGGCCTCTGGCATCGCTCTTGTGTCCTCCCCGGAATCTGACATGTGGCTCTCCGCCGGATCTAATCCGTTGCCATCTAGTCTGGGTTTAGACTTTGGCGGGCTGTTAGAGGATGGGGTGGGAGGGTTAGAGTGCGGGCTTGAGGATGAGATGTGTTTGGGAGGCAGATTGCCTATTTTTAAGGTATATTTGTGCCCCATGGCGGCTGGAGTATTGTAGGCCTTGGCGCCATTTTGCCTACCTCCGCCGGCTGGTGAGAAGAAGTCCGTGAGGCAGCCGTCTATTGTTAAGCCGCTTGTTAGGCATGCTGCCAGAGATGTCCCCTCCTGGATCGCCGTTTGTCCGGTGTGAAAAGGTTCCCTGGATGGGCTGCTGTGAGCCGCTATGTCCCTGTGACGGCGGAGCTCCGGAGCTACATGTCCATTCGGCTCCACTGCAGGCCACGCCCCCCGGCTTTATATATTTAAATTCAGACTGCAAGCAAACAGGCAAATACAATGATGGAAGCAATGATGGTTTTACCTACCAAAGAATTTGTTTTTCCTGTCCATCCAGTTCTGAGATTTATGCACAGAGGGGAGAGTTGAGTGTAATCTGACACCTGAGTAAAGGAAATGGACACAACCCTCTCTACCTTGTCTCATAGGAAAACATGAACAACTGAGGCTATCAATCAGCTGCTGTGTGCTGGGGACGGAGGTGGGGCTGTCTTCCAGAATTGCTTGGTGTCGGAAAAAATAATCAGAAGTGACACATGCAAATAGCGAAGGGAGGAGAGAAAAGCTAGAAATTACACTAGGTGCTTTGGATTGAAGCTAGTATATACTATAGAAGAATGGGCTTTGTTCATTTTTCATTTTAGAGGTTTAGAGCCACTTTAAGATGTATAATCTTCTTCCATTTAAAATTATATTTAAAACTATATTAATGAATACAGAGCTGCATAAACATTTATATCGGTTTGGGGCAGCTTTAAGAATACATTGTATGTAGCATTGTCATAGTGAAGGATATTTGCATAACATATATGCATTAAATCAAGCTGAGAAATGCTGCACAATCAAAAAAAAAAAACCAAAAAACAGACTTTGATGCTAATGGATCTCGAATCTGTTTTTATCTTTGGTGCTTAATCCAGATCAGCTCTGGATTACCAGCGACTTGTCCCCTGAACTTCCAGAGTGTAAGCTGGAAACAAGCAGATGTTTTGGTATTCCTGGCAGTAGTCCCAACCTCTCCACTTACTCATGCGCAGCTCAAAGATTAGTCTTTGATCACACACAATTATGCCCTACTTTGGTGTTTTGCTTATAGAGAGCACATAATATTATTTTGTATAACTGTGTATTTGAGTTTAAAGGGAAAATATTGTGTTTTTTTGTGTTTATGGAAATCACATGGTTACTTTAATGAAAGACAGATGTGGCAATACCCCACCCATTGGCATGAAAAATAAAGAGTATTGTTGGTAATGCACTCCAAATGTCTAAAGCACTTGAAAGACTGAACACAGCAATAGCTCTGCAGACTGAATTAGTGGGGAAAGACGTCTTCATTTTAGAAGCGTCTGACAGTATAATTTTTTTGTGCTTAATTAAAAATAGTATATATGACAGGACTCTGTAACTTAAGTAAGTTGATAAATGTAGATCTGAAGTGCTTACATATGATATAAACTAAGGGAACTATTCATACAAAAAATAAAAACATGGAAGAATAAAGGTTGTTCAAGATTAATTTCCAAAGAACAAAATATTTCTCTTGTAAAAAAAAAAAAACAAAATATTAAAACCGATTGGTCACCATAGTTAATTTACAAAGAAAAAAATAAAAAATAAAACTGATTGGTCACCATGGTTAATTTCCAAAGAAAAAAAATAAAAATAAACCTGATTGGTCACCATGGTTCATATTAAGAGAAAAAAAAAAGAGAACAAAAAAATAAAACTGACTAGTCACCATGGTTCACATTTACATTTCTCATATTCTTATAGTCTCCTATACACACATATACTGTATACAGTGTATATAGCAAATGTGAAGAAATGCTATAAAGTAAGAATGCTTTAAAAAATACATACAGTATTTTAATTGTTTATTTTTTTCAATTTACAAAATGCAAAGTGAGCAAACAGAAGAAATATCTAAATCAAATCAATATTTAGTGTGAAAGCTACCCTTTTGATATAAACCAGCATCAGTACTTCTAGGTACGCTTGCACACAGTTTTTTAAGGAACTCAGCAGGTAGGCTGTTCCAAACATCTTGGAGAACTAACCACAGATCTTCTGTGGATGTAAGCTACTTCAAATTCTTGTGTCTCTTTATTTAATCCCAGACAGACTCGATGAAGTAAAAAAAGGGCTCTATGGGGACCAAACCATCACTTCCAGGACTCCTTGTTCTCCTTTATACTAAAAATAGTTCTTTAGCTCTGACATTGGCTGTATATTTGGGGTTGTTGTCCTGCTGCAGAATACATTTGGGGACAATCACACGCCTCCCTGATGGTATGGCATGATGGATAAGTATGTCTCAGCACTGAGGACACCATTGATGCTGACCAAATCTCCAACTCCAATTGCAGAAATGCAGTCCCAAACTTGCAAGAAACTTCCATTATGCTTCACTGTTGCCTGCAGACACTCATTATTGTACTACTCTCCAGCCCTTCAACATCATCCAGTCTGGCTGAGATTACATAAAGAGACAAAAGGATTTGAGGCAGCCTACATCCACAGATGATCTGTGGTTAGTTCTCAAAGATGTCTCGAACAACCTACCTGCTGAGTTCCTTCAAAAACTGTGGGCAAGTGTACAGAGAAGAATTGATGCTGTTTTAAAGGCAAGGGTGGTCACAGCAAATATTGATTTGATTTGGATTTCTCTTCTGCTCATTTACTTTCCATTTTATTAATTGATAAAAATAAACTATTAACACTTCTATTTCTGAAAACATTCTTAATTTACGGTATATATACAGTATCTGACAAAAGTGAGTACACCGCTCACATTTTTGTAAATATTTTATTATATCTTTTCATATGACAACACTGAAGAAATGACACTTTGCTACAATGTAAAGTAGTGAGTGTACAGATTGTAAAACAGTGTAAATTTGCTGTCCTCTCAAAATAACTCAACACACAGCCATTAATGTCTAAACCGCTGGCAACAAAAGTGAGTACACTGTGAAATGAAAAAAGTAAAGGCGCGTGGCCTGTTGCATGAATCGTTGAAACAAATAATTTATTGTAAACACAAAGAATATATACAAAGAAATACTACGTATTCGTACATATAGGTAAAAGCAATGTTAAACATTTAATGGATTGATATATGTTTGTAGCACTAACTCTCGGTGGAGCTGCTGGTTTAAGCAGGCTTGTTACCTTCACTCTCCTTCCCTCTGTTTTACCGGCACCGGGTCTAGGGTCTTGTTGAGTTTACCTCTGGACGATACACGCACCAACACTTGAATACGTTTTCATTGCTTTATTAAACGATTTACTAAGGAAGTAGCAGGAAAGAGGCAGAAGAAACTCAAATATTTTCTTATAAGATTCTTGACAAATGTCCAGGTAGAATTTGGATATTATAATAGAATGCACTCCCCTCGTGGGACACACTCTTTGCTTGCTTGGATAGGCCTCTCTCACTTGCCTAGCAGCCAGTACGTAGCACAAACAAAAGTCTCTGCCACAGACTTGGTTGGGATAAACCTGTACGGTCCTCTGCCACAGGATGTACCGGTTTTTCTGTAGTGAACGTCAGTCACAGTGCTTGAACCTTTAAGCCAACCCGGCAACACTATGCTGTATAGTTACTTTTAGGATACGTCCTCCAACCGAGTCACCAGGCCCCTCTCCAGACCAGCGCGTTGCATGATCCTTCCATGACGGGTCCTCCCCTGGGATCTCCTCGGTTGTCCAGCTTCTTCCCTTCTGGATAGACAGCTCAGGACCATTCCTCTGCTGCTGTGGTAGGCGCCAGACAAGCTTCTGGGCCCACCCCTGCGCCGCTGTGGTGTGGGCCTCCGGAACGGAGGACCACGAGATTGCTCTCTAACGCATACCTGACGGCCAGGAGGGCCAGCAGGTGGCTGAAAAGCGAACCCCACAATATGGCGTCTGTCCCATAAATACCCTCGCCCAGAATACAAGGACCACCTCCACCGAATTGTCTCCGGGACAGAAGAGCATCCATATGCTTTGACACATTGCCCTTCCAACACTGACCAGTAATAACAGCGACACCCACCGGTCAGTCTGGAAACAAACACAACGTCAGCCAAGCTGGAACAGAGGCAAACTTAACCCATTTAACGAACAAGTTACTAAAGATACCTAACATATGGTAGATCGCAAATCTACCAGCGCTACATGTTGTTGTCCACACAAGGGATATTCAGATAGTTTGCTAACGCGTTTCACGCGTCAGCCTCTTCATCAGAGCCTTAAAGGGCCAAATATAGTCTGTGTTTGCATACATTGAAGTAGATATAGATATAGGAAGCTGGATGGGTAGTATATCACAACATGGGTGGTGTAGTGTTGCGGGCAAATTTTCTTTCGCTGTAAGTGGTATCTTTCCACATCTCAGCACTCTCAATACCGTAGAGATGGTGTGTAGATTTAGAGCTGTCTATTGGTTACTGTTGGTGTTAGAACCCTGGTGGTTGGAAGAAACACTCCCTGTATCAAGGTTGCATGGCCATACTGGCCAGTCACACACTCCCACTCCACCAGGAATCTGGAATCCAGAATCACTTTTAGGATACGTCCTCCAACCGAGTCACCAGGCCCCTCTCCAGACCAGCGCGTTGCATGATCCTTCCATGACGGGTCCTCCCCTGGGATCTCCTCGGTTGTCCAGCTTCTTCCCTTCTGGATAGACAGCTCAGGACCATTCCTCTGCTGCTGTGGTAGGCGCCAGACAAGCTTCTGGGCCCACCCCTGCGCCGCTGTGGTGTGGGCCTCCGGAACGGAGGACCACGAGATTGCTCTCTAACGCATACCTGACGGCCAGGAGGGCCAGCAGGTGGCTGAAAAGCGAACCCCACAATATGGCGTCTGTCCCATAAATACCCTCGCCCAGAATACAAGGACCACCTCCACCGAATTGTCTCCGGGACAGAAGAGCATCCATATGCTTTGACACATTGCCCTTCCAACACTGACCAGTAATAACAGCGACACCCACCGGTCAGTCTGGAAACAAACACAACGTCAGCCAAGCTGGAACAGAGGCAAACTTAACCCATTAAGTTTGCCTCTGTTAGGAGATAGCAGACAACCACAGCGCAGGGAGTCTTTCAGCATAGCTTAATAAGGACGGATACACATCTATAGACCTTCGGTTGCAATAACGGAACCGACCACTAGGGTTCTAAGACCAACAGCAATCAATAGGCAGCCCTACATTTATTTATTTATTATTTATTTTAGTTACTTATATAGCGCCATCAATTTACGCAGCGCTTTACATATACATTGTAGATTCATATCAGTCCCTACCCTCAAGGAGCTTGCAATCTAAGGTCCCTAACTCACATTCATACATACTAGGGACAATTTAGACAGGATCCAATTAACCTACCAGCATGTCTTTGGAGTGTGGGAGGAAACCAGAGTACCCAGAGGAAACCCACGCAAGCACAGGGAGAACATGCAAACTCCAGGCAGGTAGTGTCGTGGTTGGGATTCAAACCAGTAACCCTTCTTACTGCTAGGCGAAAGTGCTATCCACTAGACCACTGTGCCGCCCATTGTTAAATAATGTAAAGTATTCTTTATTAAACATTAATAATTTTTATTATAGTGATGTATGATGTTATTGAATCAAAGTTTGTTTTTTCTTTTTTTCTTTCCCTTCTTTTTTTCCCCGTTTTTTTCCCCTCCTTCTCTCTTTTTATTTCTTTATTATTTTTTTATTTTTTGTAGATGTTTTGAAAAAAGGGGATCTTTTTCTTGTACAAAGAGTTTTATTGAAAATATATATCAACAGAATAGTACAAAACAGTGATGGATACATCATGAATTAACAGGTATAAGACTGCCGGTATCCGGCAGGTAGAACTGACATTCAAAGAATTAAGTCAGGTCTCAGGCAGCTCAAGGCTGAGGCCAGGCGACATACTAAGGAGAGTCTTCATCGCGTGTTTACTAGCCTAGCGGTAAACTGCAAACACAGAATATTATGTTCGCAAACACTCTTGAACATTTAAAGGATGCCTAACGAGATGTTATTGTAATATGTAACATTGCATTAATAAAAAAAAAAAAAACAGAAATAAAATCAGATTAAACTGATTAACCTCAAAAAAGATAACATACCTTTCTATGGAGTAACTTTTTTTTGTAACCTTAAATATCCAGTCTCTGTAGACTTAAGCCCAAGGGCCTGAATAAGAAGGAAAGAGAAATTGAAAGTGGGAGTAGAGGGGGATGGGAAAAAAGGGGGGGGGGGGGCCTGGGGTGAGAGGAACAGAGGCTCATTATAGGGAAAGAATCTAATCAGAATCAAATCTTGATGGACGATTATGGGTCACCCAGGGTTGCCATATCCTGAGGAATTTATCATGCGTGTCCAACAATATGGCCGTAAGCTTCTCGTTTACCATGATATCATTCACACAATTTTTGACTGCCTCAAAGCTGAGGTTCGGAGTTTTCCAGGCCCTTGCTATGGTCAATTTAGTTGCGGTAAAAATATGTGCTGCTAATTGGCGTTCAGGACGAAGAAGTTCTGCAATCGGTTTCCATAAAAGGGCCTCAAAAGGGTCCCGCTTTATAGTGGTATTAAAAAGATTGCGTAGCCACGTAGGACGTCAGTGAAGGGGGAGGGGCTGATGTCGGCGCCAGTGTGAGGATCTGAGGCGAGCGGCTCCGGGCGGGAGAGAGACGCGAGCGGGGTGAGAGACCGCAGCGTCCCCGGTGTAAGCACTGTACCGGGACACACTATCTCCCGTGGCGGGGCCCCCCCTTCTCACGCCCCGCGCCCGCGGACGGCTACACACTAAAGGCTACGTCCCAGCCGGCCGGCACCGCGGCTTAGGCTGGGACGTGACACGACTGGAGACGAGCTGACAAACAGCTGACTAGCAGCAGGTGGAGAAGCCCAGAGAGCGGGGTGAAGTGATGACGCTGAAGCAGTGAGCAGCCCGAAAGGGTCCAACCGGACACACTGGACAACTGACGGCCCTCCCAGGTCCTACCTCTCTCCCCCTGCTTCTTACCCAGGACCAGGATTTCGGTTCTATTCTGAAGTAGTGCTACAGTTGTGAGACAGCAACAGAAGAAAAGGTAGGAATATTTCCCTCTCCCTATGTGAAGAAATTACAAGGTATAAAGGTGTAGGGACGGTTAATAACTTGCAGAACCAGCGTATGAGTACAGTGAACTTTGATACATCCCCTGGGCCTTTTGGCGAATCTGTTAACCAGCTTGATGTGCTATGTCTGAGGTCTGGCCATCAGTGCACGCTTGAGACCTGGTTTACACCTTCCACAGTAGATTCCCGGAACCTTACCCTGCTCATGGTGGAGACATAGGGAGGGGGATCGATAAGGATAATCGATGAGATTCCAATCACCAGGAAGTCTACCATAATCCCAGGAAAACCCTAGCACCTACGTAAGGACCCCCTTCAAGGCGGGTAATAGGGACAGTAAGAGGTGAGGAGGGCTAGGAGGGCCTCCCTGGACTTTATTTGTTTTGGAATACACTTTTTACATTCACGTGGTGTGTATGCACCACCAGGAGGGAACGAGTAATACGCCGAAGTAGCAGGCCCAACATCTTAAAAGCTGGCATCCTGTGGAAGCATGAGAGGGCGGTCTCAAAAAACAACAGAACCTAAAAATCCAAGAGAGAGCCTCAACACTAGTTCCATACAAAAATATCTCACAGAACCAAACCTAAAGAGCCCAGGACAGGACATGAAACAGTCAGGAACAAAAGAGAAGAAAAAAGAACAGCAGAAACAGAAGGAGGGACAGGGGGATAGGCCTAAGGAGGACCTAAGTCTGGAGGGGGTAGCGCTGAGTGATACCCCGGAAGAGCAAAGAAACATGGAACGCGGCTTGAACAGAACAGAAATGCTGGAAATGTTTGCTAAGCTGGAAGGAGTGATAAAATCGGAAATCATGAATGTTCGCACAGACTTGGGCCAATTACTCCACAGGGTAGAAGAGGTAGAAGAGGTATCAGTGAAGCAAGCAAAAATGATTTCTGACCTCCAAGACCAAATTGGCAAGATGCAGAGCGAAAATCGCATGCTGTCTTACAAAATGGAAGAGCAGGAAAACCAGAGCAGGCGACAAAACCTGCGCATCAGATCCATCCCGGAACAACTGAATGAAGACCTTGGGGATAAATTGAGAAAAATATTCAACCCCATTCTGGGTAGAAGGGTGGAGGAGGTACTTAGGATCGACCGGGCCCATAGGGTGAGGAAACCCCCTAAAGTCAATCAAGATATCCCCAGGGATGTCATCGTGAAGTTCCACTCGTACGAGGACAAGGAAAAAATATGGAGGAATCTTAGGGGCGCACCCCCAATCTGCTTTGAAAATAAAAATTTACAGATCTTCACGGACATCTCGGCTGGAACCTTAGCACGGAGAAGACAGATGAGACCCTTGTTAGACCAACTTCGAAGGGCCAACTTGAAGTACAGCTGGGGGTTCCCAACATCCTTGATAGTCGTTAAAGAAGGGAGAACACATAGGATGAGATTCCCAGAAGAGACTCAGGATTTTTGCGCAAGTGTGGGGATCACGATGCCGGAGGAACTGAGATAAGACTTGCATTGAACTCTATTCCAAGCTGTTTTTGAGCGTGGGGTTGACTTTGCTTTTCTGGGTGGGGGGGGTATGCTCGGGGACGGGGGATGTGTTTTTTTTTTTTTTTTCCCCCTTTTCCGGTCACCTCTCCCTCATTCGGGGGACCGGTGGAGCGTAACAAAGACGATGTGACTTGGGTCTCTGGTCAATTAAAAATGTAAATGAGGTGGTGGCTGCGCGGGTGTGGGGGGTGGGGTCCCGGTAGGAGCGCTGGCCTCTTGTCCTCTTAATCTCCCTCCGCGCTGGGGGGGGGGGGGCAAGAGCGAACCCTTTTTTTTTTTTTCGCTCTCTCTCTACCCTGCCTTCACCTCTCTCCCCTCGCATAGCGGGGGGGAGGCATTGGGTGCCGGCATTTGAGCACCACCCCTTGAAGTGGTGCGCGCTGTATGGGATTGAGAACATCCTCTACAAGCGGGCTTAGGGCTGGGTTGCAGCCGGGGGGGTGGGGGGAGGGGCTGGGGTGGGGGGATTTGGGGGGAGGGGGAGGTGGGGAAGGACGTTCCTGCGAGGGGGATCTTAGGAGTGCAGAGAGAAGGGGTCAGGGCCGTGAACTTAAGAAATGCCTGATCTCAAGTTTCTTTCTTATAATGTAAAGGGTCTTAACTCCCCTGTAAAAAGACATAAAATCCTGAAGGAATTACAACATTACGGGGCTGACATAGTCTTTCTCCAAGAGACTCACCTGGTGCTGGAGTCCAGGATCAGGCTTTTCTCTCCGGGTCTGCCGCAATGGTATTACAGCGACTCCCCCATTAGAAGAGCGAAGGGGGTGGCAATTGGTCTTTCAAAGTCCTTAAACTTCTCACTATTAGACAGACTGTCAGACCCGGATGGCCGATACATCTTTTTGAAGGGTAGCATCGGAAATAAAATATTTACTCTGGCGAATATATATTGCCCAAATAAGAAACCAATTGCATTTTTCGGGCAGGTGTTGACAAAGTTGATGAGTTTCAGAGAGGGAGAGGTGGTGCTGGCGGGGGATTTGAACTTCTACCTGGACACGAGTCTCGACAGTACGTCCCGGGCACAGGCAACAAGTAAGGTCTCTACTGCCGCAATCGGGCGGCGGCTCTTCAACTGCCGCCTGGTAGACGCATGGCGGATGCAACATGCCAAGGACAGAGATTATACCTTCTTTTCCCCTGTGCGCGGGACGTATTCGAGATTAGACCACATTTTTGTGGACCATGGTCTCTTGGATCATGTGGAGGAAACTAAAATTGAGATTATTTCACTTTCAGATCACGCACCGGTCACTTTGACGATGAGGCTCCCTGATAGGGCCGAAAGGACTTATGCGTGGAAACTGAATGAATCCCTGCTTAAAGACCCAAAAGTATTGGAGAGGATACAGGAAGAGGTTGACTTTTACTTTAAAGTAAACGACACAGGAGAGGTTTCCTATTCCACTCTATGGGAAGCGCATAAGGCGTTCACTAGGGGGGTCCTTATCTCCATGGGAGCGGGAATCAGAAAAAAGAGAAGGGAAGAAAGGAAGAGGCTGATCGCTGAAATTTTCATTTTGGAGCAGAAACACAAGGAGAGGAGGGGACTGAGTCAGGAAATATTCCACCAACTTATTGGTAAAAGGGAGGAGCTGAGGGATGCTATGGAACAGGAAACTAAGAGATCCCTCAATAGGTTAACAAAAGAAAATTATCTGTGGGCAAACAAGTCTAGTAAGTACCTGGCCAGAATGATAAGAAAGAAAAAAGACAGGAATTTTATAGGCAAAATCCAGAATAAAAAAGGAGAGCTAATCGGTCCCAGTAAAGGTATAGCAGAGGAGTTTAAAAAGTTTTATGAGGCGCTCTACTCCATAGGCCAAAATAGAATGGGCAGTCCAACACATGGGGAGAGGATCGAGGAGTTCCTGAGGGGGGCAGGAGTGGCGGAGCTTACAGAGGAAGAGAGAGCGGCTCTAGATAGACCGATTGGAGAGGAAGAGATTTTGGCAGCCCTGAAATCCTCCCCGAAGGGCAAGAGTCCAGGCCCTGACAGCTTTACCACACTATATCTGGATAAGTTGAAGCACATTCTAGTCCCTAGACTGTGCCAATACTGGAACGATCTGGGCATTAATTGTGAAATGGGGAGAGAGGCGTTGTTAGCTTCAACCACTCTAATATTAAAAGAGGGAAAAAATGATAAGCTTTGCTCCAGTTATAGGCCCATCTCGTTGTTGAACGCAGATGTGAAGCTCTATGCAAAGGTTCTGGCAAGTAGATTGAAGGAGAAAATGGCATCCCTAGTACATGCAGATCAGGCAGGTTTTATACCCGGGAGACAGAGCAGAGATAACGGCGTTCGAGCAGCACTCCTTTTGGAGTTAGGTAAATGCAAGGGACCCCCAGTTCTATTCCTGTCAGTAGACGCGGAAAAAGCGTTTGACAGGGTAGACTGGGGGTTCATGATGAAAACGTTGGAAGTTATGGGGGTGGGGCCGAGGTATATCACTTGGGTTAAGTCCCTCTATAGTCACCCTACGGCTACAGTTAGGGTGAATGGGGTTCTCTCAGAACCTTTTGTGATGAAAAATGGTACTAGGCAGGGGTGCCCTATGTCCCCTCTCTTGTTTGTTCTGTCCCTGGAGCCTCTCCTCACTACCATCCGCTACGACCCAGATTGCAACGGGGTAGGAGCGGGAGGGGAGGAGCACAAACTCGCGGCGTTTGCCGACGATATATTGTTCTTTATTACCAATCCTAGAATTACCCTCCCGAACCTGCTCCGAATAATCAGAGGTTATGGGGAACTATCAAATTTCAAAGTCAACTTGAAGAAGTCGGAGATCCTGAATATTAGTGTGGGCAAAGAAGAGGCAGTTCACCTTTCTCAGGTATTCCCATTTCCTTGGAAAGAGGAAATCAAATATCTAGGTGTAAAACTCTCCAACTCTATTAATGAAATGTATCTTAAAAATTTTATACCATTGCTGGACGAGATTAGGCAGGAAACTAAAAGGTTGGCGACGAGACCGCTTTCGTGGCTTGGTCGCGTGAACGCGGTTAAGATGATACTGACCCCTAAAATACTGTTTAAATACCAGATGCTTCCCATTCCACTCCCTCTGTATTACTTTGGAGCCTTAAGGAGATTGGTGGCAAGATTTGTCTGGGGTGGCAAAAAACCACGTATCTCCTACGTGGTTTTGAGCAGGGGTAAAAAAAAGGGGGGTTTGGCCCTACCGGATTTTTATAAATATTACTTAGCAATCACATTATCACGGGTTATTGAATGGTCAAAAAAGGATACCGAAAAGAGATGGGTCAGTTTAGAACACTATATGAGTAACACTGATCTACGTAGGAATATATGGAACCCACCAAAATATAGAGCACTGGGCACAAACACAGCGGTTTTGACACAAAACACTCTTAAATGTTGGGATCTGGTACACACTCAGAACAAGTGGACATATAACTCACCTTTAATTTATATGAAAGACAATCCTTTTTTTGAGCCAGGGAGGAGGGAGGTGGGAGGGAATTGGTTAAAAGACGAGGACATTCAACTTAAAAACTTCCTTAATAATGGGAGTCTACGCACATTTTCCGAGCTAAGGGCAGATCCGGGGATAGGGTACCTTCAGCTCTCGCATTTCACTGAAAAATTACCGAAGCCACTCAGAGGTGAAGAGGAATATAGACCACTCGAGCAGCTCTGTGTGAGGGAGCAGCCGACTGGGGCTATCTCACAAATATATAGGATTCTGTGTAGGAGGTCGGAGCTGGAGGTGCCCCCCGTACGTCAAAAAGTGGGAACGGGAATTAGGATCACAATGCAGTGAAGTCACCTTAGAGAAGATTTTGAAACTGGTACACCTGGCAGCACTGGATTCCAGGAGAATGGAAAGTCACTACAAATGTTTGGCAAGATGGTATGCCACCCCAGACAGATTAGCCAAAATGGACAACACTAAATCCAATCTATGTTGGAGGGGATGTATCTCTGTAGGATCTATGGCCCACATGTGGTGGGAGTGTCCCGGCATAAAAATTTTCTGGGGAAAAATCATAAGTCTGATCAAGGCAATAACAGGAGAGGCTATCCCGGCAGACCCATGGGTGTGTCTATTCCACGGCACGTCAAAGACGCTGAGGAGCTACCGGTCCTCTATGGTACCTATTTTGCTTGATGCAGCCAAGAAGCAGATAGCAACAAAATGGTTAGACCCGGCTACCCCAAATATTCGGGACTGGCTCCTCTGCGTCAATGAGGTGTATAACGTTGAAATTTTGGATAGCAGGGGAACGGATCCTGGGGAGGGGGCGGTATGGGAAGGTAAATGGGAAGGCTGGCAAAGGTACAAAAAGACTTGGAGCTATGCTGAGGAATTTATAGACAATACTTGAGGGGTCGGCGAATTGAACATGGTTAGGTGTCCATGAATGTTCCATTGGCCTCCTTATAGATCCTTCTGCAGGAACGGGGGTGGGAATGGGGGTTTCGGGGGGGGTAGGATGACAGTTAGCAACATGAGGTATTCTGTCAATAAATCTGTATTTTTTTTTTGTATTTTGAGGGGATCGGTTTTGTATGGAAAAATATTAAATAAAGTATTAAAAAAAAAAAAAAAAAAAAAAGATTGCGTAGTAGTTCGTATACTCTGACCCATAATCTGCAAACCCTGGGGCAGGTCCACCAGATATGTGCCATCGTGCCCTCCTGTGAGCACCCACGAAAACAGAGGGGGGAATAAGATGGGATGAAGCTTGGTAATCTAGCAGGGGTATAGTACCATCTATAGAAGACTTTGTAAGCGTTCTCCAAAAAGAGAACATTCTTAGAGCATTTGGATAGCATAATAGTCATACCTTGCCAATCTTCCGGGTCTAATTGTTTCCCGAGTTCGGCCTCCCATTGGAGATGATAGGGTCTCAATGGTGGCGTCTTGGAATTAATTATAGCGATATATATGAGGGAAATCAGACCCGAGGATTGGGGGCGCAATCTACAAAGGCTTTCAAATGGGGTCATGGTAAAGGGGGCCGAGTGGGATTTTGTAAGCTGTTGGAGAAAATGCCTAATTTGCAGGTAACTGTAATGCTCCCTAAGGGGGATATTGTGTGAGGAACGTAAAGCCGCGAAAGGGATGATCTTGGTTGGGGTGAATAACGAATGGATATCTGTAAAGCCGTTATCAGACCACCATTTAAACTGCAGTGGATTATCACAACCTGGTTGAAATAAAGGGCAGTGGAGGAGACGAAGTAATGGGAGATGAGGAGAAATTAGGCCTGCTGAGTACTTAACCGCATCCCACAGTTTAAGGGAGTGAGCCAGACAGGGACCTATGGTAGAGGGGCGATGTGCTTTAGGAAGCCAAGGAAGAGAAGCTAGAGGTGTTGGGTGTGCGTCAACTAAATCCATGGTGGCCCATAGTGGCATTTGTTGTTTCTCATGGAGGTGAGATAATGGGGCGATACCCGCAGCCGTATAATATGCTTGCAGATTAGGAACTGAAAGGCCACCAGCGCGCGTAAAGTACCTGTCTCTTGATCCTGGGTTTCTTGGGGCCCCATATAAACTGCATAATTTTATGTTGATGTATTTGAATGATATGGGGGGGGGCACATGGACTGGCAGAACTCTAAAATAATAGAGCAATTTAGGGAGGTACATCATGCGTACTGTCGCTATTCTGCTGAACCAAGAAATCGGGAGTGTGGACCAAGAGGCAAGCATAGACTCCAGCTTTAGGAAAAGCGGAGGAAAATTGGCTTGGTATAATCCCGAGTACCTCGGAGTAAGTTTAATACCCAAATAGGGTAGTGAGGTTAACCACTGGAATGAGAATGCCGATTGTAGGGATTCCAGTTCCAGGGCCCGAAGGTTGATAGACATCGCTTTAGATTTTGCTGGTTTAACTGAAATGCCTGAGAATGAGGCGAAGGAGTCTAAGAGAGAGAATAAATTGGGGAGAGAGATTCTGGGTTTAGTAATGGTTAATAAAATGTCATCCGCAAACAGTGACAATTTGTGCGCGGTGCCTGCTACTTCTACTCCTGATATATCTGGGTGAGAGCGTATGGCCTCTGCCAGGTGTTCAAGTGCTAGTATAAATAGAAGTGGGGAGAGCGGGCATCCCTGACAGGTTCCCCTCTTAATAGGGAAAGTAGGCGATTCATATCCATAGTAACGCACTTTAGCCTGGGGGAGTGATACATGGCTGAGACCCAACTCAAAAAGGAGGTGCCGAAACCATAGTGAGTGAGGACTTGTGTCAAATAGGGCCAGGATAAGGTATTGAAGGCCTTATTGACATCTAAAGAAAGAAACATTGTCTCCAGGGACCTTTCATGAGCTATATGTTGGATTTGGAGGAGTCGTCTAATGACATCTCCTGCCTGCCTACGGGGGACGAATCCCACCTGATCCTTTTTTATCAGGTGCGGTAAAAAGGAATTCAGGCGATTGGCCAGAATTTTTGTCAATATCTTCATGTCAATATTAATTAAAGAGATTGGCCGAAAATTTGCCCAGGAAGAATGGTCCTTATCTGGCTTAGGAATCATCACTATGTTGGCAGTCAGCAAGTCTGGTGTAAATGGGTGACCTCCTTTGACCAAGTTATACATAACCGCTAGGTGTGGGGCCAGAACCTCTGCAAATTTTCAATAATACAAAGCAGTGAAACCATCTGGGCCTGGTCTTTTGCCCACTTTCAGTTCCTTAATGCACTGGAGAACCTCAGAGACCTGTATATCTCGGTCCATTAGGGAGATATGGGATTCGGATAGGGAAGGTAAAGATAACTCTTTTAAGAAAGCATTCAGGTCCTGCATTGAAGAGTGATTTGGGGGGGAGTAGAGTTTGGTAAGGCGATGGCAGAATTCTTCCAAGACCCACTGGGGGTTTCCCGTGAGGATGTTATGGCGGGTGCGCAAGGTTATGGGAGTAAATTTTGAGGTAAAAATGCGTAGTCTATTGGCCAACTGAGCATTGGGTTTGTTTGCCTTAGCATACCATTTCTGGCGGGCCCAACGTAAGGAACGGTCTGCTTCGTCTGTCAGACATAGATCCAAGTCTGTAGAGGCTTTGTCTAAAGATCTGCGGTTATCAGGGGTGGGGGTTAACTTAAAGGCCGCCGAGCGGTCCTCCAAGTTCTGCTCTAACTTGCGTCGGGCCTGAATCCTTTCTCTTTTGCGTTGAGATGCTATTCTAATAACGCGACCCTGGAGGACAGCTTTATAAGCCTCCCATAGTGTTATTAGGGACGAGACAGAACCTGCATTGAGTCTAAAGTATTCCGCAGAAGCTTCTTGGATTTCACTGAGGATCGGTTTGAAGGATAAAAGTGAATCATTCATCACCCATGGAGCATGTTGTGGTTTGCTAAGTAGGGAGAGACAAACGGTTAGAACAGGATCGTGATCTGACCAAGGGACTGCTAAAATCGAGACCGAGTCTATTAAAGGGAGATGTTTCCGTAACACAAACGAATGGTCAATTCTAGAGTGGGAGTGATGAGGATGGGAATAGTGGGTGTAGTCCCTGCCCATGGGATGAAACTCTCGCCATATGTCCACTAAATCAAGATTTTGTAGGGCTAGCAAGACTTTTTTTTGAAGCAAGAGAGGGAGCTTTATGATCCGCCGGGTACTTATCAAGGGCAGGATTGAGCGTCACATTAGAATCACCCGCCAACAGGAGGGTGCCTTTCTGGTGGACCTGCAACAAAGAGCAGACATGAGACAAGAATGGGCCCGGATTGTCATTCGGGGCGTAATAGGTCATAATAGTTACTTCATTGTCTTGAACAGAACCCTGCAGGAGAAGGTATCTACCATTAGGGTCAGCTATCTGTTTGTTACAGAAAAATGGGATCGATTTACGTATAGCTATAAGGACCCCTCTCTGTTTAGTAGGACCATTAGCCAAATAGACTTGGGGATAGTTTGCTGCGAAATATTTGGGGCAGGAAGAGGAAGAAAAGTGTGTTTCCTGCAAACAGGCAATGTCTATTTTTTGTTGCTTAAGGTAGTTAAAAACCTTGACCCGTTTTTGAGGGGAATTCATGCCCTGAACATTCAGGGACAACCAATGAAGAGATATAACGTTATGGACTACTCCATCCGCACACCCCAGGGTCCGAGGGAATGGGGAAAGGGGGAGGGAGAGAAAGGAGAGAGAAGAATAGTAAAAATAGGAAAGAACATAAGATATAGGAATACCGAGAATAACTAGGATTATAGTGTGTAGCGAGTACATTGACGTATCACACCGTGGGCAATAGGGCCCACAATGGGGTGGGACCATAGCCAAGACAAGTATCTTAGCCAGGTACCAACTCTTGAGGGGAGCAGTGGTCCGTCGGAACCACCGGCCTATAGTGAAGATAATTCAATCAAGTTAAATAAAATGAACATAGAATTTAAACAATACTTAGAAATAGCATCAATACAAGTAGCTTAAAATTAATTACAGTATGAGAACCTCAGTGCGTTATCAACATTTGAGGGTGTAGATGTGGGACAGCCACAAGACCATCCACCCCAGAAGGCGGGGCGAGACCCCACATCAAAGTCAAAGCGCCAGCCCTATCACTCCACTGAACAGGAGTGAAGGGCCTCGGTGTGTAAACAAAAACAACCAACCTACATAACAGTCAGTGGAGGCGTGTCCCTAACCTAAAACCATTTACCCTTCTCCCCCCACCCCAACAGGTCTTGAAAGTGATGACTTAAGCCTGATGAACCCTCTACTCCACGAGAGCCATCAGCACGGTAGAGGTGGTTTGGGGGACAGACTAGTGCCGGAGACCCATCAGGGAACCCCATATGGGGTGGTCCATGCCCTGGACCGCCATCTCACAAGTGGGGCAGTCTACAGTCGGGCATCGCCCACCCCACAAGCAGCAGTCAACTCGATAGGGCAAAGGTACGGCAGGGGGACGTCCTCCAAAACAAGCTGCTGGACTCCTCAAGTTAGGTTGGAATTTAGAACAAGAACAGTCAGTGACACACCGGGTAAGCGACCAAGAAAAGTGAAATGCACATCAAGGGAAGATGGGGATTTTCATCCGTTATTGGCTTGTTGGAATCGTTGGACCTACAGGTCCTGCAGCGCCTGGGATCCAGATTGTGATCTTTGTGATGCTTGAGAGGATTGACGAGGAAGTCTAGCGGGGCCTGGTCGGGAATGTGAAGCCTGGGCATCAGGTTGGGACAGAGGGATGTCCAATTGCAGATCCTGGAGATGTTGTTTTAGGCCTGATGGGGAGGTGGCATGGAACTGGCGACCCTAATGGGAGAAGGAAAGTTTAAAGGGGAACCCCCATCTGTACTTGATCTGATGGAATTGTAGAACTTGGAGATAAGGCTTGAGACCTTGGCGCCTGGCAATGGTTACCGGCGAGAGGTCCGCGAATATTTGGAATGGGTTGCCTTGGAAAGAGATATCCCGCTGCTCTCAGGCAGACTGTAAGAGTTTCTCCTTGGTCCTATAATAATGGAATTTGATGATAACATCCCTTGGGGGACCTTCGGAGGGTTTAGGGGCCGGTGACCGATGAATGCGGTCAAACTCCAGCCTGTCCACCGGAATCTCAGGGGCCAGTTCTTGGAAAAAAGCTGTGGCTGTTCCCTGCAGGTCAGTGACCGTTTTGGGGATGCCGTGGATACGAAGGTTATCCCTGCGGGCCCTGTTTTCCACGTCCTCTAATTTATCTCGGAGAGCGTCTATTTCTGCGGACATTTTGTCTACCTCCTCTTCATGGCCTTCCAACACAGTGGTGGCCAGGTCCATGCGGTGTTCCAATTGATTGGTGCGGTGGCCTATCTCCTCAAGGCCGTGGACCAAATCTGAGGAAAGCTTTTGGGAGGCAGCCGTTATCTCATCTCTAACAATGCTGCGGAACTTGGATAGCATGGCATCAGGGTCAGCAGGGTGAGGACTTACGTGATCCGTGGGGAAGAGATGGAGGCTTTCGGCAGGAGATCCCTGTCCCAGTTCAGAGAGCTGTGTATCCTCATCAGGCTCTGGAGGGTCGGGCGCCATCTTAGATCTGCCTTTGCCTGGGGCTGGAGATTTGCTGCTGCTCTGCCGATTTTTTAGCTTTTTTATTGTGGAGCGGTACATCACCGCTTGCGGCTCCAGGTATTCCTCTATCCTGTGGGGTATAGCGGTCCCCTCCTCCTATCGTCTATGTTGTATTAGGCTGGGTAACGGTTTCCGACGGCGCGGAGTGGAGGGATCAGACTTTCATTACCCCCGCTCGCGCGTATGCGCCCCTCATAGGCAGTGATTTACAAAGCAAGGGAAAGGACTTTGTTAAACATGATGGGGCTGTTGGTCAGTAGCCCTGTGGATTTGTATAGTATTTGTGGGGGTGGTGGTTGTTCCCTAATGTTCCATGAAAGAATGGCCAGCCGAGTATCGTAGGACAGTCAACAATCACTTGTAGCCTCCCTCCACACTGTAACAAGCAGGCAGAGGCCAGGTATGATGGATGATGTATCAGGGGTGCCTGTGTGCAGAAGGTCCAGAACAGTGTGACAAAGGCAGTAGCTAGTGGGGCGCACCAAGTTACCTAATCTCTTGGCTCAGTCAGGCAGGCAGTCTCTGGCAATATCCCAGGCCCTGGGAGGGACCAGGGGGTTTGACAAAGCAGATGGGGAAAGGAGGCCTGCAATTAGGTGTGGGCCGGACCGATCTCGATGTCCCCCGGCGGGGATACGGCTTCAGGAAAGAGCGGGGATCCACAAGCCTCACTAGGCCGCACTAGGCCGGACCAGGCCGCGGCCGCTACGGGCGTCCCCGGAGCTCGGCGGAGCCTCCGGACCATGCCAGAAGTGCAGGGGGATAGTCTATGAGTATAGATGGGGGTCCCCTTACCTCCGGATCTGTCCGGATTGTGATTCCCCTGGGAGGCCTCGGACCGGCAAGATGGCGGCGGCCGCGGGAGACTGGAGGCTATACCCCTCTGCCTCTTACAGGCCGGATTCCTCAAAAATAGTCTTAGATATCACTGCAGGGAGTCCCGGTGGCTAGTCTGGCAGGCTTTCATGCGTTTTTTAGGGTCATAGGTGCAGGGATGCAGGCGGATTAGCAAGCAGGGCTCTGGAGCTCTTCAGCAAGACGTCCGCCGCCGCTCACATCCGGACACGCCCCCCCCCCCCCCCCCAGAGGGGATCTTTTTGAAAAGAAATGTTTTTCCATGAAAAAAAGTTTTTAGTTTTGTCTTGTGAGGAGACAAATGCACCTGTTACCAATTAACCGTTCCAACCACTTTAAATGATGAAAATTTAGCAGTTGAAAACATGTTACTAGATGTGGATTAATTGATTCCATCTTAATTAAATACAATTAATGATTTTGTATATATAGACCATGTGATATATGTAACCAGTTGCAGACATACGGTTGTGAGTAAGGGCGCTATCTGTCAAAGCCTGAAACGTCGCAGCCAGCTGCATCTGGTATTTGTTCGATGTCTTTGATAGATATGTAATTTATTAAGGAAATAAATTATTTGTGCAGCAATCCCTGTATGGTGGCCTGAATTTATGGGAGGGTATTTAAGCTGACCACTCGCCCTTGCTCTTTGTCGGTTCCAGTGCGCGATACTACACGTCACTAGGCCAACTCTTCCCAGTTCACCTCATGTTCGTGAGTTTGTGCGTTCGATTACAAATGTCTTGCAGCTTCTCCATTCGTGGTCTTCATCTGCGGTTCTTGCTCGCTGTTGCAGTAAGGGTTTGAACCTTTTCGTTCATACGGAATGTTACGATTCATTATGTTTCCTATCCTGCATCACTTTCATACTTAGCTGCTTCCGAGTTGTTGTCGGTCGTGTCCTGACATCATTCGGCAAAGGTGTATTAGATTTGCATGTTCCCTCGGCCTTGCTTGTCATCCCATCCACAAACATACGATTAATTTGTAGATCCAAGCCTCCGAGCCACTGTCGGTTGTTGTCTTGTATCACTCGATACAGGCTTCGTTTCTCATAGGATTCACTGTCTATGGGGTTGCCGTCTCATCCATTTGGAGACGAACATGTATTGTTTGCATGGGTTCTGTGGCTGATTAAGGTGGTAATTAGACTCACCTGGTGCCTTGTCTGCACTTTAATTAGCCTGGGGGGCTGAGTGGTTGGCTTGGGTTAGGTTTTAGAACAGGGGTGTCAAACTCAATTTTATCGTATCATCAGCATTATGATTGTCCTCAAAAAGGGGCGGTTATATCTGTAAGATTAGAAGTCCAGCACATCCCCTCCCCTTACATTAGATGTCAAGAGCCAGCCCACCATCAGAAGTTGAGCCCCCTACTCTCCCTAACTTCAAACACTTTGCAACCGATTCCTATCAGATTTACTTCATACATTTTTCAACCAATTGAATTTACCCTACTACCGATTCGTATCAGATACATTGCATATCTACCACAGTCCAGTTCGAATCTAGTCGCGTTGGCGGCACAACGGTTTGCTTTGGACACATTGCACACTGATTTGTATCGGTTCGTGTCATTTACCCTACCTACCAATTCTCATCAGCTCATATCCTACCCTCTGACCGATTTGCATCGGTCCACTTTATTTATCCTGGTTACATCATTTACCCTAACCACAGTCCTACCCCATAACCGATTCGCATTGGATCCTTTTTTAAACTCACCATAGTCCTATTTGTATCTAGTTGCATCAGCGGCACAACGATTCGTATTGGACGCACCATACACCGATTCAGTTCCATATCCAACCTTACAACTGATTCCTGTTGGGGCAAACCTTTCATACTTGTCACAGTCTGATTCAAACCTAGTCACATTGACAGCACAACGGTTTGCTTCAGGACACATTGCACACAGACTCGTATAAGTTTGTGTAATTTACCCTATTTACCAATTCGCATCTGTTCATATCCTACCCACCGACCGATTTGCATTGGTCCACCGCGTTACCCTGGTTACGTCATTTACCCTAACTACTGTCCTACCCCACAATCAATTCGTATCGGTTCAGTTATTTTCATACTGACCATAGTCCGTGAGGATTCGTATCGGATGCACTGCTCACTGATTTGTATCAGATTCTATGGCCTACCCTACAACAGATTTGTATCGGGTCAAATCTTCGTACCTGTCACAGTCCGATTTGAGTCTAGCCGCGTCAGCGGTGCCATGATTCATATCGGATTCATTTTCTCACACTCTCTACCACAGCTACATCCATTTAGGGTCACAGTTCATTCCCACTCATTTAAAATTGCTGCTATCCTTTTCTTTCTTCGCCTGCCAGTAAGGCCACCTTTCTTGCAATCTTTGTAAGCACGCCTCCAGCAGCACAGACACTTGCAATCGCTGCAAACACGTCTGCTGCAACTCAGACACTTGCAATCGCTGCAAACATGTCTCCAGCAGCACAATCATCTTGCAATCCTGCAAGCACATACACAGCAATGCAATCTTCTTACAGTTACCATAAAACACATCTCCAGGGACATAAGCCCCTTGCAATCGTTGCAAGCACACAGCTAAACATAACTTCTTGCAATCGCTGCAAGCATGCATCCAGACACAGCCTCTTGCAATCGCTGCAAGCATGCATCCAAGCACAGCCTCTTGCAATCGCTGCTAGCACACATCCAGACACAGCCTCTTGCAATCACTGCAAGCACGCATCCAAATACAGCCTCTTGCAATCGCTGCAAGCACGCATCTAAACACAGCTTCAGGCAGTCGCTGCAAGAAGGCCTCCAAACTTAACTTCCCGCAATCATTGCAAACTAGCATCCAAACACAGCCTCTTGGAATCGATGCAAAACACGATTCCAAGCATAACTTCTTGCAAACGCCACAAACACGCATCCAAACACAGCCTCTTGCAATCACTGCAAAACATGCATCCAAGCACAGCCTCTTGCAATTGCTGCAAGCACACGTCCAAGCATGGCCTCTTGCAAGTCACTGCATGCACGCATCCAAACGTAACTTCTCGCAATCATTGCAAACTAGCATCCAAACACAGCCTTTTTCAGTCACTGCAAATACACATCCGACCACAGCCTCTTGGAATCGCTGCAAACATGCATCCAAGCATATACTCTTGCAATCATTGCTAACTCGCATCCAATCACAGCCTCTTGCAATCGGTGCAAGCACACATCCAAGCACAGCCTTTTGCAATCATTGCAAGCAGGGGCCAGTCGCATTACAGGGGGTTGGACAGCTCATTTTCGGTAAAAAGAATACAGTATATACATGTCACACTTGTGTCACCCTCACCTCAGGTTTTCCGGTCAACCGAGTTTGATCCTTACCAGGACCGAGCTACTAGGGCATCAGTCAGGTGTGTTGTTCAAGTTCAAGTGTACAGCCCCTCTGTCACAGCACACTTTCACTATACGTTTACTTCACATACACAGTTCGACATGTTCATCGGGCGTTAGTTACTCTCACGTGTCTCTGCATTACACTCTATTTTTGAAGGGCGACCCTTCACCTACACAGACAAGGTCCCTAATACGTTGAGCTTGCTGACAGTGCAAGTGTTAGCAGGCCAAGCATATGTCACCCACTACAGACCGCAACATTTCTACGTAGGCCGTACCAGACTTCAGCCGCTTGCCCCAGTACGCCCGGGGGCTCTGGTCCACAGGTTTGTGCTCAGCACAGACAGGCACCCGAGCATTGCTTAACTGGCCAGTCACCTCCTGGCTCACCTTGGTTGCCACGCACTGTTTTGAGTTTTCTAAATTTTCACTCTACAGGGTTCTACACAATAGAATCCAGCCGCTTCTCCCTGCGCATGTCATTTCTTGCCCTGTACTTCCCCCCTTATCCGAGTTTTCTATATCGCACTTAGCTCACTATCCTACTGCTACGCCTCCTCTTAACACATGCACCCCCTCAGTTAGTAGAGCAAAGTGGCGACCCTAAAATTCTACCACAGCCCGATGCGAATCCAGTCGCATCGGTGGCTCAACGATTTGTACCGGTTCATTTCATACATTTATTTGATTTAATTTCACACACTCTACAGTCCAGTGCAAGTCCAGTCGCAGTAATGGCATAAGGATTCGTGTCAGTTTAATTTCTTTTATTTCATGCCACACACTCTACAGTTAATTCGAGTCCAGTCGCAGCAGCAGCACAATGATTCATGTAGGTTTCGTTTCATTTATCTCATTTTATGCCTCACGCTTAGACAGTCCAGTTCGGGTCCAGTCACAGCAGCGGCACAATGATTCGTATTGGATCCATTTCACAAATTTCACAGCCCGATTCGAATCTAGTCGTGGCACAGATCCACAATATACAATTCGTATCGGGTCCACTTCACTTCTCCGATTCCTTCTGAGGAATTCTCCCTCATATACGCATCAGTTGACTTATGTACTGGCAGCTGGCTGTCTAGAGCAGACATCTCAGATGCATTCAAACTCCTGCCTATCGAGTCATCCCTCTGGAGGTTGCATGGCACTGAATGGAGGGATTCTTGTTACTTCACCACCATGTTGACCTTTGGGTCCAAAAGCAGGCTGCAGCTGTTCAATGTGTTCGCCCAGTCCTTACATGGATCCTATCACACCAGGCCCAGGATCAGATAGTCATCCATTACCTCAATAAGACCTAAACAGGTTAAGAGCGGTATTCTACAAACTCAACGTGCCATAGCCTAACATATAGTGAAGGGCCCGACACACTCCATCACCTTCCTAGGCATCACTCTGGACACGCGTGCCATGTAGGCCAGCCTGCCTCCTGGCAAACTATCCTGTATCAGGACGGTCATCCATGACTTTACTCTGTTATGAGGGTGTACTAAGAGGCAGCTGCAGTCCTTGTCAAGCATGTTCAATTTGCCATGAGTATTATTCCTCAGGGGTGGTCGTTCATCTCACGGCTATGGGTCTTTTGTCTCTCAAGTACAGGACCTCGACCAAGTTCTCAGGTTAGACCCAGCAGCGATAGTGGACTTAGCAATATGGGATGAGTTCCTCACCAACTGGAGCAGCATGTCCATGTTTGTTCCAGCAGTGTCAGCTCAGTCACCACAGGTAGTCACAGATGCTGCAGCCTCCACAGGCTTTGCTGCAATTTTTGGCCATTACTGGTCCCCCAGACCCTGGCCTCCACAAATCTGCCAAAATTCCAGGTTTCACTCAATCTTCATCATTGTTCGAGCTATATCCCATCGTGGCAGCTGCCCAAGTCTGGGGCCACACATGGACAGACCTAACAGTGCTCTTCACCATAGACAACCAGGCTATGGCCGACATCATCTAGAAGGTGGGAACCCGGAAACGACCCAACGACTACTCCTATCCCACCTTGGTCACAACGAACTATGGATTGAAGCCACACCTTGGCAACGCTACCCAGCTCATCAACCACTCATTGTCCCTCAACACACTAAAGGCTTATCGCACGGCCTGGAACACCTACTGCAGGTTTCTAACCACTTGTCCTACAACCACGGCAGACAACATTAGACATGTCCTAGCCTTTATATAGTGTTGCTACACACAGCTGGCTCTTGCTCATAACACTATCAGGCTATACCTAGCCGACATTCAGCATTTGCTGTCCTCACGGGATCCAGGTAATCCATCTGTGTTCACGGCCCATACAGTAAGGTCCCTCCTACGTGGTATCCAGCCTGCAACCAACGGCAAACGCTTGCTCATAATGAGCGCTATCTTTAGGGTCATGTCTGAAATCCTCACACATTCCCTGTTCAGGGTTCTGCCCAGCCTGGTCATCCAGGCAGCCATCTACCTTGCCTTCTACGGCTTTCTACGGCCTAGCGAATTCACCTCTGGTGGCACTAGTAGCCAGATTCTGTACAGACACCTCCTGACTCGCTTCCCAAACCATTATGTCCTTCATCTTACAGTCTCCAAAATGCAACAAACCAGAGCCGGAGTGAACATCAACTTTTTTCAGACCAGCAACGCCTGGTGTCCAGTAACGATCCTTGACCGGCTGCTCTCTCACCTACCCAGGCCAGTCAGTCTACAGCCTGTTACTGCCTCTTCTTTTTTCTTTAATTGGAAAAAAACTACTTTATTTAAATGAAAGTCATTTTACAATGCAGTTACTTATGTGAAATAATAAACAGTACATATTAATAGACATTTTGTGTGAGATTCTTCATACATACAGACAGGTTAAGGTACAAGGTTATGGTGGTGTATACATCCAGTATATAAGAGACATCATGTCATTCTACTATCAGTATATTCTTAATTAAGATTTACATGGTTTAGACCTCCATTAGGACATTCATCTTCTACTTTTATCTAAGTATATCTGTCTGCGGGGCATTGGGGAGTTTTAAGCACATGTTTCTCCATTCTCTAACCATATATCCCACACCTTGGAGTACTTATGTGCACATTTTCTATGGGCATAGACTAACTTTTTAAATGGTAGTGCATCATTAACATCCCTCTTCCATTGGCGTATGGAGGGAGGCTGGGCCTGCATCCACACCTTGGCTATTTCCTTACGTGCCATAAACAGAGTTTCATTTAGAAATGTAGCTTGGTATTTGTCCATTTCTACATCTGGCAGAAGTCCCAAAAGACATAATTTGGGGTCCAAAACCACTGGGGATCCCATACTGTCATGTAGGAATTGGACAATCTGCATCCAATATGTCTGAATATTTGGGCAGCTCCATATGAGATGGAAGAATGTACCTGGTGCTGCGTGACACAGATGGCATGATGGGTCATATGTAGGGAGAAATTTTGCCATTTTGAGGGGAGTCAAGTAGGCTTTGTGTATAATGTATATTTGTGTCAGTCTGTCTGATAGCTTAGGGGATGTCAATTTGGTCCCTTCCATTATTTCATCCCAGTCGTCCTCCTCTATGGGGCCTATGTCTTTTTCCCATTCCATTTTTGCCTTTTGTGCAATAGCATTCGATCTACAGTTTCTAATCTTAATGTAGAGAGTTGAAATAAGTTTAGAGGGTTCCTCTCCCAGTATTACATTCATGACTGGGGGAGTATCCGACACCACTTCCAAATTTGGTATTTGTGTTTTTAATGCATGGCAAAGTTGCAAGTACTTAAAAGCCATCTGGTTAGGGAGTGTATATTCTTCCCTAAGCACCTGAAACTGCTTGAGTCTGGTGTCAGATAGCACCTGATGAATGTATATTATGCCATATGTAGCCCATACTGTCGAGTCTGAGAGGTGTTCTAACTCTGGGAGGTGTTTGTTAAACCATAGTGGGGTGTGGGTGTGAATTTTCCCAGTGTTTTGCTTTTTCAGCGTGATTTCCCAAATTCTTTGATGAAGGAGCAGCATTCCCATTTTATACCTTGGGAGTTTTTTAGTAATTTGTTGCCCTCTAAGTATAGCTTGAAGCGGAGTGAAAGCTGGGTGACCCGGTTTGCTACATACTAGGGATCTATATCGTTGCATTTCCTCTTTATTTAAGTGGTATATATGGGAGAGTTGAGCTCTGTTACTGCCTTTTCAGTCAACCCCCTGAATGGCAGTCAGTTTATTAAGCATGTTAAGGTCCTACTGGTCAACTTAGGCCTTGACCCTGGTCGGTATTCAGGACATTCCTTCCGGATCCGTGCAACCTCAGCCACCTCTCAGCACAGAGTACCAGACCATGTGATCAAGAGACTAGGCATAAAAGTCTGCCTGCTTCACCAGATATATTCCAAACCCTCAAGTGGAGATGGCCCAAGCCTTCTCCAAGGTGGCTCAATAAGGTTGTACATTTTTTTCATGAAAATTATGTGCATTTATTTTTACTTTTACTTTGAGGTGCCACTTCATATCAACAGAGTGGCATGCCAACTTCCTAGAGCTTTGCGGAAGTTTCCTGAAGTTCCTGTGAGAATACATCCTTTCAAAAAGTTGTGTGGACATAGAAAAGCCACCTTGACATCAAGTGACAAAGCATAGGCCTGGATATAGATTGCTCTGGCACTAAGCACTGCCTTTGTCTTCCCAGCGATCTCCCCAGAATGATGGTGATACTTTAGTACGTACCGAGAACTTTCCTTGACAGTTTGGTCTGTGTTCTGGGAACGCGAACTGATCATGCTCTCAGCACATGGGCAGTCCTAAAGGACTTTAAAAGACAATTAATATTAGACATTGCTATTTTGGTGCAAGTACCACTTTAAAATAGTATTAAACCCAAAAATTAAACCCAAAAGCAAACATTTATTATATTGCAACTTACCCATTCTTAGATGTGATGGCTGCATTAGTTTTATTTTTTAGGCTTACTTTCCTTTATTTTCACCTGGTGATCCAGCCAGTATGTCTATTGTTTTTCAAAAGAACAAGGTGTCCTGCAGGTTGTATCAGTTACAGAGATGAGACAAACCATTTACCACTGACAGGGGGGTTTAAATGATCAGCTTTAAATTATGTATGTAAAGCCTTTATCCCAAAAAGAACAAAACTGTTCCTGTAACTGATTATAAAGTATTAGCTGGAGTTTGGCTTCAGTGTGTTAGTGTATTTAAACCTGCTAATCCATCTAACACTCCCCTCCCCTCAGACTGACAATTTTACTGTATAAAGGAACCAGAGTGGAGGCACTCTAATAAAGGAGGTGTATTACTGGCCAGATCACCATATGAAAACAGAGGGAAAAAAGCACAAAAAAGGAAAATTAATGCACCCACCACGTCTAATGATTGGTAAACTGCAATATATTACATTTTTGGTTTTGGGTTTAATACCATTTCAAGTGGCTTCTATTGCAGATGTTATGCAAATACCATTTATTATTTTAATTTGGAACAGTTTTTCCAGCTACTGTGATTAAAGAATTGCACAATACAATAACAACATTTGCATTTTTTGTGTCTAGCTTACAGAAAAAAATTCTATTATCTTTGTGTCTAGAGAATGTGAAAACTCAAATTAGTCATATTAGCTGTTTTTTTCACTCTGAATGTATTTGTTGCTACTATACAGTCAGAGAAGGGCAATTTTATTCACATAATTTCCACTGGGATAGTTTAAAATTGATCATCTTTTCCAAATCATCCTAATTTGTTGTAGTCTTAACTATTTGTTTTGACATTAACAGGTAATAAATATAATTCATTATCATTTTTTTCCAGCAAAGCAACATTTTTATATAAAAATAATACCAGAACATGAATTCCTGAGGAGGAATGTATTCCAAAAATAGTACAAGGAAACTGCTAATCTGCCGATCCCAAGATGACACTAATTACTGTTATATAGTCTGGAAAAGGGGCCTTTGGGGATGCAGGAAGAAAGCAGCAAACTAAAGGAGCTTCATTTTGTTCATTTTCTATGTTTTAGCGCTCTGCTCATTTGACACGTGTGCCTTGGATAGCAAAGTTGAAGGCAATCTGTAGTTTTATGTATTTTATTTATTGATTGTGTTCAGTGCAATATTGTATTTCCTTTTATCTGGTAAATATGAAATATTGCATATGAACTGTTCATATTTACCACTTGCCAACAATAGGTGGCATTCAGTGAAGTAGCAGAGGCTCTGTGAGGTGCATATCGGGAAACGACAGGGCGAACGAGTCCGGTGAGCTAGACCCAGATTGCTAGGGGCATTGTGCAGGCTGATCAAGCCGATGCTAGCCGGGGCACCTATTAACGTGAGCATATCAATTGTTGCTTGTTTTAAACTTTTTTTTATTAAAACACCTTGTTATTCGTTTATTTTATGATAACTGTGTTATTTGCTGGATGGAAGTACATCTTTAAAGGAAATGTGGTAATAAATGGCTGAGGAGTCTCTGAATAATACAGCTTTAATAATAAAAAAGGTGTGATTGGTCCTGGTGACCTTGGTCTTCTGGTGAGTGCATCCATTTTATTGCATGTGGTGGAGCACTTGTTATATTTTGAAGAAGAGCATGTTTGAAATTCTTTAAAGCATTGCGGATGGTCACAAAGACTGTTGCAAGTGGATATGTTGTTTTTCAATTTGTTGCTTTCCAGTATTTTTGTTGCTTTTCAGTTTTTTGGATTCTTTTGGATTTTTTGGTTGTTGATCACAGTATTATTTTTATGTCTTTTATGTTTATTCATACAGATGGAATCCATTGATATAAAACATGTGTTTTGAATATTTTATGCACAATAATTTGGTATATTTTTGAGCACATCACATTGTCAATTTTATGCACAATTAGAAGTGGGCTTGAATAAAATTTTTTTTTTTTTGAGATATTGGGAAGTTTTCACTAATTTTTGGTGGACACATATCAATTTAAATATAACAGCACCGTACTTTATTATTTAAAAACCAATACCAGGAGTCTTTTAATGACTGCTCTGTTAAAAACAAAAGAACGGACTCCCTCTTCCTGCCAGGTTGATGAAAAAGTTACCTTATACAAAGGTACATATTGTCAAAAAGCATGGAAGTAATGCAGGGCTTTTTCATTGGAAAATTTTATATAACCTAATTTTACTAAAAATTACCTGAATTAAATTTGCTAAATTCATACTATTGCAGTGTGTTAACATGCATTGTGTTAAGAAAGCACAATGTAAATAGAGTTGTGCCTTGCAGTAATGTGCTATAACATGCCTTTTACTGTGCCTTACCCCATCAAACACCTATATAGTTAACTTTTTATAGGTTATGAGATAACTTACTGTACCCTCTTCATGGAAAGATTACTAGATGGTAATAAAAGCTTAGGATTTAAGATTGTAAATGACATTTAAAATTACATTAGCGCAACCCTTTTAGGCTTCATGCACATGGCTACAAGAGAGCGTACATTGTGCATGGAGTGTAAATAAAAATAAGTAATAACCGTGCACTTGTGTAATAACAGCTAAAAAACCAAAATATCAGCTGCAAATACATACAAGAAAATATCCATAGTTACATAGTTGGTAAGGTTGAATAGACACTAGTCCATCCAGGATAACCTGTGTGTTCATGTCGATAATCATTTCCCATATCCCTGTATATTGTGTTCACTAAGATGCACATCCAAGAGTTTTTTTAAACTATCAAAACTTCCTGCTAACACCACTGATTGTGGAAGGGAGTTCCACATCCTTATTGCCCCGACAGTGAAAAACCCCCCAGGCAACTTCAGGTTAACCACTTACAGACTGGAAGATTTTCCCCCTTAATGACCAGGGCATTTTTGCGATACGGCACTGCGTCGCTTTAACTGACAATTGCGTGGTCGTACAACGCTGTACCCAAACAAAATTTTTTTTTCCCCACAAATATTGCTTTCTTTTGGTGGTATTTGATCACCTCTGCGTTTTTTATTTTTTGCGCTATAAACAAAAAAAGAGCAACAATTTTGGGAAAAAAATTAATATTTTTTACTTTTTGCTATAATAAATATCCAAAAAAAATGTAAAAAAAGAAATGTCTTCATCAGTTTAGGCTGATATATAAACTTTTCTACATATTTTTGGTAAAAAAAATTGCAATAAGCGTATATTGATTGGTTTGCGCAAAAGTTATAGCGTCTACAAAATAGGGGATAGATTTATGGTATTTTTATTATTATTTTATACTAGTAATGGCGAAAATCTGTGATTTTTAGTGGGATTGCGACATTGCGGTGGACAGATCGGATGCTTTTGACACTTTTTTGGGAACATTGACATGCATACAGCGATCAGTGCTATAAAAATGCACTGATTATTTTATAAATGTCACTGTCAGGGAAGGGGTTAACACTAGAGGGCCATCAAGGGGTTAAATGTGTTCCCTCATGTGTGTTTCTAACTGTGTGGGTATGGGACTGACTGGAGAAGGAGACATATTGCTGTTCCTAATCACTAGAAACAGCAGATCTGTCTCTCCTCCCCTGTCAAAACAGGGATCTGTCTGTTTACATACACAGATCCCTGTTCTGGCTCTCCTGCCCGCGATCGACATCGCGGCTGCCGCCCACACGCATTGGGTCCCCAGTAAACAATACACCATTAGGCGTTCATGGTCTTTGTGACACATTGCCCTATCTGTCCTTCTAATAATTGAGTCCTCTGCCACCTGCCTAACCTTGCCTGTATCCTTGCCCCCCTCCTTACCGGAGCAGTCATTCCCCTGGCAGCTAGGATAGAGCACCTGCTCCAGCAATGCCACCCCTGAGATGATATCCCCAACATCCTGCAACTTGGCATATGTGTTGGGATGTACCAATGCATTACCCTTATTATATTATGTCTTAAATTGAAAGAAATTCAGTACGTACACTTTACGGCACATTTAAATACAAATGTCACGCAATCAAATCTACACCAAACAATAATCAAATATGTGAACCTCATATAAATAAATGCATAGACTATAGCTCTATAAAACTAAATAAAACAATAAATAATAATCAATCTATTCATTCAGTAGAACAGTCTCTCAAATAAAGCAATCTTTTATCCAAATATAATTGTGCACTTGATTCTTCTTCGTCTTTCCAATGCATTCAAAGAATCCAGGTATTAATCTCTCTTCCCACAATGAGTTATCAAAAATTCCAGTCATGTCACCTTTAAGGGGCTCCAAAGCGTCCATTGTCCTCAATTATTACCTCAAATGGGAAAGGTACAGCAAACTCATAGTGCAATACGAATTGTGACCAATATTATTTCTTAAATAGCTCAAAATGCACTTACAAAGGGAAAAAAAATACACAGGCTAATTCAAATCATCAAATCATGCTTCAACAAAATGGCAGCTCACAAACGTGACATAACACATAGGGCTCTATCTCCTTGATGAAGTCATTTGGGCATGATGTAATGCGTAGGGCGAAGCCGAACGATGTCATTGCATTGCTATAGGCAGCACACATAAAGTAAAGAGTTTCTAGAAGAAAGTGGAATAGATTTTTTCTATTTCCTAGCATTTTTTTATTTTTTATTTTCAGATTTGAATTCCAATTTCAACATTACACCTTATGGCTGGATTTATACTTGTGCGATCACAGACATCGCATGTGATTCACACTGCATTGCTGTGCAGATCACGTGCAATGTCTGTGTAATGTGAATTCAGCCATACAAACTGTAGGGCTGAAATCGCATCGCATTCGCGCCAGAATGTTCACATCTATGCGATCTAATTCCTGCGCCATTTCACAGTTCGCACTGTGATCTGCGAACCGATCTGGGGGTGTCATTAACTTTCTATTGACACCCACAGCAGATCGCAGAGGGCAGTGTGAACTGCCTGCAAGTGACATGCGATGCGGGATCCTGCACAGGAATCGTGCGGGTTCCCGCATCGAATATGTGTGAACCGGGACTCAATAGTAACAATTAAGTTTCACTTCCCTCAGTGTGTTTGAACCTTTCTCATCCACTGTATAGAGAGAAGTCAGTGAAGTAATCAGGAACCTCATTGCATGATTCATCTCCTTCATGCTGAATTCATCCTGATTCATTTTGGCAAAGGCCAGTTGAACTGCCCATTATGTGATCGTTATGTTAACCACTTGCCAACTGTAATGCGTATATATATATTCGTTGCGGTTTGCAAGTAGTTTACCGAGATTATGGCTGAAGATATTAGCCATAACCCAGGTACCGTCTTGGGCAGCCGGTGGCTGGCTCTCTCATAAAAGCATTCCGAGTGGCTCATGAGCTACTGGAATGCTTTCCGAAGCAGTGGGAGGGGATGCTCGCCGGTGTTTCTCGGGCTTACCGTTTCCACTGGTTCGCCCGAGAAACAATCCGATGATGTGGCTGGCTGTTCTCATAGGCGATCAAAGAGTAAATACTCTTTGATTGTCTCTATGGCCTTGGAGGCTTGAAGCGACAACATGATGTCACTTCCGGTCCATGCTGGAAGTAAATCTTTTTTTTTTTAAAAGCAAAAGATCAAAAAAAAATGTTTTTTAAATCTTTTGTTTTTAAAGGTAAAGAAGAGATTTGGGGTCTTTTTGACCCCAGATCTCTCCATAAAGAGGACCTGTAATCCTTATTTCTATTACAAAAGATGTTTACATTCCTTGTAATAGGAATAAAAGTGAAAACAAAAATAATTAAGGGACAGTGCAAAAATAAAAAATGAAAAGTAAAATAAATAAGGGAAAAAAAAGTAAAGCACCCCCATTCTTCCATGCTTGCGCACAGAAGCAAATGCACATGCAAGTCGCCCATGCATATGTAAATGTGTTCGCACCACATATGTGAGGTAACGCCACGAATGTTAAAGTGAGAGCAATAATTCTAGCACTAGACCCTCTCTGTAACTCTAAACAAGTAACTTGTAAAGGTGTTTAAAGCATTGCCTATGGAGATTTTTAGGTACCATTCCACAGGCGTGCGCAGTTTTTAAGCATGACATGTTAGGTATCTATTTACTCGGCATAACATGATCTTTTACATTTTACAAAAACATTGGGGTAAATATTGTGTTTTGTTTTTTTTAAATTCATTAAAGTGTATTTTCCCCAAAAACATTTCTTTTGCTAAACCGCTGTGGAAATACCGTGTGACATAAAAAATTGCAACAATCACCATTTCATTCTCTAGGGTCTCTGCTAAAAAAAATGTATAATGTTTGGGGGGTCTAAGTAATTTTCTAGCAAAATATATTGATTTAAACTTGTAAACAAAAAGTGCCAGAAAAAGCCTGGTCGGCAAGTGTGACCGCCTGCAACAGTTGTTAAATAGGGTTCACATCAGTCAGCATATGCGCGTGGTTATCTTATGACTACTTTTATTGCTTTGTGAGCATTTCCAAACTTTGGCTTTCATCCTGGGACATCTGGATCTGACAAACATTTGGAAGTTGTGCCAAACGTTTTAAAGAACCAACTTTCAGATGGTTGAATTAAGAGTCATTTTGTTTTTTCTAGCATTTTAAGGCTGCGTATGTACATATTTTGAAAGAGACCACTCTAAACATGCTCATCATAAATTTATAGCACACTCCTGGGTGTTGGCTTTTATAAGTATGTGGGTATAGCTCCTACATGAATGTGGTGATAACATTGTGTATGTGCTCACCTCAGTGACAACTCCACATCTCTGAGTCCTGGCGCCTCTTTGCCTTTGGAGGGTTTCTCTTTATTTTGGTTCACTATATATTACATAGGACATGGAAGTGATTAGATTTAGATTTATAGATATGAATGTGGTGATACTCTCAGTAAAACAGTCAAACAGACAAAAATAATATGCAACTTTATTCAGTGTGGCTTCATGCAAAAAATAAGAAAAATGGTAGTACTCACAGAGCAACAAATTCAATATTCAAAAGTGTAATTACGGTATTGGCATTAGTACATCAACAATGTTATTGCAGTTGACTTTCCCTTATTTAGCTAAACTAACTGTAATATAACCCCTGAACTTGTCCATTGGTGAGCTCATGGGTCAGTGTTGGGTCCCTAAACAACTGTACAGTACACAAATCCTTTTTCAAATCAATAAAGTAGTAAGCAATGTACTGTCTCTGTAGGATACTACAAACTGAAAGTAATAGCAGGTATAAAGTCCTTTTAGGATAATTCACCTTAAGAAAATCTTTTTCCATCCAGCAGATATTACGATAAAGCAATCATCTGTATGGATCTGGAAAATAAGGAACAAAACATCAAAAACAAATGTGCAGTTTAACAAACAGGTGCATAGGATCTAAAAGTCTCTATAACAACAGAGATTGTAAGTGAGAATCACTACTTCAGTAAAACAGTTCAGAAAATGGCTATATTCTATTATCTTTATAGGCAGCATCTCTCATAGTGAAGTTCAGAGTTCTCTCTTTGGCTCCTTCTGCAGGAACACTATGCACTGTGCTTTGTTCTATGGCTTACACATATGGGATAGGACAATCTTTGGAATTGCTAGTTGCATCAACATCAATTATGAAATAGAGATCTACTATTTTTCTTCTGAAGTTTATTTATTTGTGCTTCGCTGGTCACAGTTAATACTGCCACAGCTCCCGGTACAGATGTCCATGACAACCCTTGATCCATGGTACCATATATTGAATTTAGAGCCGACCTATACGCATCTATGCATTATGCAGCTGCTCCTGAGAAAGTGGAGCTTTCTCCATGAAACGCGTCAAGCCATTTGGATGCATTTTTTGCTACATTTATGCGTTTACATGTCTGTTATATATACATTTTTCTGTAATCATGTATTATTCATTTATAAACTGTATAGGAGGACTCAAATACTAACCGGCTCTTTTTTATCATTCTGCATGAATTGTATCATGCTATCTGTTATGTTACCATTTGACTTGTGTATATATATATGAATTGATAAATGCTTTTTACATTTGATCACTTTACCAGCCGTTTCACATGTGCCTCATTTAAAGTCCAATTTCTCTTTTTGAAATAGTCAGAGTAGCTTTGGTAACACAAGTAAACAGCTAAAGGAATCCAAGGACAAAGTGGCACTGGAACTGCAGTACTCTAGTAACAACTGGGGAGGGGCTCCCCACAGGAGCTGGATCTTCCAAAGAAACCTGTCGCTTTTATTCTCTGCTTTTTTGCTGGTTCTGACAGTGCCCGGCATTCCCTCTAGCTGCACACCACTTGCCCAGCCATCTATGCCTCAAGAGGTATAGCCTCCCTGAGCTGCTTAGGGAGAGAATCTGAGACATTTATACTCCTTGGGCATGCCAAGGGAGTTGCGGAAAATGGAGTTAAAGGTGCCTGTGCCTGCATCTGACCCTGCTGCTGAAAATGCAACAGCATTGCTCTTAACTGTCGGGTCCATGCTTTTCTATTTACGTTCCCAAACTGTGCCTTGGGACTTGAGCTCTTGCAAGGCTGTGGTGGGAAATGCTAGAGAAAACAATGATATGGCAGGAGGGAGGGAAAGCTGAAACAGTGCTAGAAAATCGAAAAACCTTCCTCAAATTCCCTTGCAACTTCTAATGCAAAAAGAAAGCTTTTACGAATTTGTTCATAGGAAACAAAAACACTTCAAGTAGGAGTTTATTTTACTTTTATTTTGCTTTTTCCTGCTGTTTTTTAATTTAGATTTTGATTCTTTTAAAGGGTTGAAGTCTGTCTGAATTAGAAGCAGAAAGGTTTACTATACTCAAGCTCGTAGCCAAGTGATTGCTTTAGATCTGAGCTCTGGCACATCAAAAAGACAGTGGCCTTCAGTGTTTAATTCTTCTTTGTTCCTGCTTGGGGGGTAACGGACAAACCACTGGAAAGTGACTTCTAAAGTGTGCTGGTGCTACATATATATTACTGTATCCAATGTCCTCGTCTCTCTCTAATTCTTAAAGAAAAGAATTTAACTTGAAGGAGGCTTTAATGTGCTTATGTTAAAAAAATGAAAGGTGACTTGTCGTCTACATTGTTATTTTTTCCATTTAATATGATGTCAGGCTTTTAAATACAGAAAATAGTTAGAAAGACATTAATTTTTTTTTTAAGTATTTAAAAGGAGACATCTGGAGCTTTGCATGTGATGAGAACATTGCTATGTATAGTATGTAATAATTCAGGAGAGTCTACAAAAATGACAAGGTTATAGTTCAATATATATTGCCATGTCTTATGTAACTTGGATATAAACATGCTTTTACGAACCTTCCTTTAAAATTATGTGATTAGTTGGACAATTACTTTATACATAATGTTTGTGGAATCATTTCTTCAAAAAATAATTATCTGATCACACAGGATACAAAAGAAGTATTTTTAAACCATAACAATGATCTTCGCCTATTTGCTGTCTTTTGGTCTGTTAAATATATTATTGCAATTGTTTGTCATATGTGTGCAGAAAAATACCTGTTAATCATGCTAGAAATCTGTTGAGTTCATATGTTCCTGGTTACACTACTGTGTTATTTCAGGTGATGTCAGTCTTGTCCAGTTCACCTTTGAGAACTGCAGAATATGCCCTCCCCCCCCCCCCGTATTATGGAGATAGGGAGTGTGAGCGTCCCTCTTGGACAGGAAGTGTGTTACTGGCAAGATCACTAGCTGAGAATAAATAGAGTAAAGGGAAAAAAGCCTGAAAAAGAAAATGAATGCAGCCACCAACCACATAACTCAGTGGTCATCAACCCTGTCCTCAGAGCCGCTAACAGGCCAGGTTTGCAAGATAACTGAAATACATTACAGGTGATATCATTTGCTGCTCAGTGATTGCAGTATTCTAGTCTGCATCTCCCCAAGGTAATACATAAAACCTGGCCTGTTAGTGGGCCCTGAGGACAGGGTTGATGACCACTGCCATAACTAACCAACTAGAAAGCTGCAATATATATAAAAAAATTGTTCTTTGGTTTAGATTCATTTTAAAGCTAAACTCAAGCCAATTAGAGTTTTAAGACAGTTGCTCTATACAGTAAAGTTAAATTACCACTTATGAAGAGTGTGACATGTCTGGCTGCTTCTGTGTTTCAGAAAACTTATACTTTCATTCAGCCCTTGCAATAAGCATCAAACATTCAGTGCTGAGCTCCCTGTATTCAGAAAATGTCTTGCTTTCTTTTTAAAGAATGCAAGGCGTTCTGTTATTGGAGGAGGGGAAATTGTGTTGTTCATCCACACCACAACCAATCACAGAAGGCATTGCATTCCTTTAAAAGAAAGCAAGACATTGGGGAAGATTTACTAAAACTGGTGCACACAGAATCTGGTGCAGCTGTGCATAGTAACCAATCAGCTTCTAACATCAGCATGTTCAGTTAGGTTTTGACAATAAAACCTGGAAGCTGATTGGTTACTATGTAAAGCTGCTCCAGATTTTGTGTGCAGCTCTGTCAACCCGTTAAACACATATTGAGGTAATGATATAAGGAGCAGGAGCGGGAGGGAGGTCCGGAAGCTTCCCTCCCGGGTTCATGGGCAATCAATTCCCCATAGTAGGTTAGTTCCCACTTAGGGTAGGGGGAGTTGAGTGCGTTAAGAAAGATATTCTTTTATCCCTTCATCTGTCGGAGGGCAATACGGGGGGGAGTAAACCCCACGTAACACAATAGGGTTATTAGAACCCTTTTTGTTCTTTTCTTCTTATCGTTCCTTTTTATTTCTTATTTTTTTTCTGTTGCTTTTTGGTAGGGGGGATGGAGACTTTAAAGGTCACTTCTCTAAATGCGAAAGGGCTGAATGTACTGGAGAAAAGGAAGATTTTAATGCAAGATTTGAAACGCTCATACTCGGATGTGGCATACATTCAGGAAACCCATTTTAGAGAGGATAAGGTACCAATTTTTAGGAACAACTTTTACCCCTATGCATATCATGCATTTAATAGGGCAGCTAAATCAAGAGGGGTTCCTATATTGGTTTCAAGACAAATTCCCTGGACATTAATAGACAAAAAAACAGATATAGAGGGCAGATTTCTGTTCCTCAAAAGTGACTTTGGCCACGATATATGCCCCCAATAATAATCAAGATCAATTTATTTGCGTTACTATTAATAAGCTGATGAAATTTACTGATGGTAAACTTATCTTGTGGGGCGATTTTAATCTTCCCCAAGACCCGAAAATGGATACATCAGCTGGAAGTTCCTCGGTAGCTACAGGTCTACCTAAACGAGTCTTACAAATATTGCATAAATTTCAACTTACTGACGCATGGAGAGCGTATCACCCTGATGAAAGAGACTACACCTTTTATTCAGTGCCACATAAAGTATATTCTAGAATCAACTTATTTTTCACTCCACAGAGTATGTTAACAGCGGTTAAAGAGGTGGCTATAGGGAGTACTACATGGTCAGACCATGCCCCGGTCTCACTGACATTAACTATGAATGAGTATTCCTCTGACAAGAGGAGACAGTGGCGATTGAATGAGAGATTGATGGAAGATAAGATGGTGGTAGAGGACGTTATTAAGGAATTGCAGTATCATTTTCAATATAATACTGTAGAGGAGAAAGACGCAAGGACAATCTGGGAAGCGCACAAAACGGTAATAAGAGGGGTACTCATTAAGCATTGTTCCAGAATAAAAACGGAAAGGGAGGCCCAATTGACCCAATTACTGACAGATATACAGATGTTAGAGACCCAACATAAACAGAAAACGAGGTGTATGGGGGAGACAGAACTCCTTAAGTTGCGTAGACAAGTGACAGATTTACTCCAACATAGAGCTAAGGCAGCACTTCAGAGATGCCGGAAATAGTATTATGAAACAGGAGACAAATGCGGCCGTTCACTGGCTAGAGCTTTACAGGAACAGAGGACTCCGTAGATTTTACCAATCCTTATATAATTTGCCTACCAGATCACAACCTCAAAATATCATGGAGGAATATATTTCCTCTTCAGGTATTTCTCAATTGACAGAACAGATTCGATAAGAGTTGGACGTTGCTATTACCTTAGAGGAATTGCAAGAGGCCATCAGGACATCCAAACCCGGGAAGTCTCCAGGTCCAGATGGCTTTACACATAAATACTACCAGACATTTTTCCCTAAGTTGGGTAAGCAGATGGTACAAACATTTAATGCAATGGGACATGGGACTAAATTTACTCCAGAAACCCCGGAAGCACATATCACCGTTATTCCGAAGGAGGATAAGGACCCATCAATATTCCCCATTTCATTATTGAATGTAGATCTTAAGTTATTTACAAAAATATTAGCCACACGTATACAACCACATTTGACTGCATTAGTTCACCCAGACCAGGTAGGCTTCATTCAAATGCGGGAGGCCCATGATAATACTATTAAATATTAGAATCTAGTCCACTTAGCTAGTCATTCTAAAACATCCACTGTGTTCCTGGGAATGGATGCCGAAAAGGCATTCGACCGGGTCAATTGGTCTTTTATGTTTTCACTCCTACGGTATGAGGGTGTAGGGGAGAGGATGGTACGGTGGATCTCGAGCATATACACAAGGCCAGAGGCACAAATAAAAGCAAATGGAGTTCTATCTGAACCTTTCTCTATCTCTAAAGGCAACGGCACCCGCCAAGGATGCCCTTTATCACCACTCCTTTTTGCTATCACCTTAGAGCCATTTCTTTGTAAGGTCTGGCAAAACCCGGATACTAGGGGGTTAATAACCGGAGATTTACATCATAAAGTATCCGCGTATGCGGATGATCTTTTATTCTGCCTTACTAAACCTGTTATATCTATGCCGAACCTACTAAGAGAATTGGACCAATATGGTGCACTGTCCAATTTAAAAATGAATAGGTCCAAGTCAGAGACAATAGGTGTATCTATGACTACGACTCAAATTAACACTTTAAAAATGAATTTTAAGTTTAGATGGACCTATACGGGCATCAAATTGCCTAAATTTTCCTATCTCTTTCAAACTCTACCCATTCATATACCCCCAGAATTCTTTAAACTGACTAATAAGATGATAACTGAATTCATTTGGGCCCATAAAAGGCCCAGAATAAAACGCCGTTTAATGACAATGCCTAAACAATATAGGGGGTAACGGTACCAGATATGCAGAAATATTATCAGGTGGCTCATATGGCGCGACTAATAGACTGGTGTAGGCATGCAAGCTCTAAAATATGGCCAAAGATCCAGCAATCACAGTGTGAGGTCCCATTGCGTCATGTGGTTTGGTGCTTTGGAGACCTGAGTTCAGCTCTCAAAAAGCACCCAACCTTGGGCCCTACTCTGCGTATTTGCTCCCGAATATGTTCCACTACTTTATTATCATCTGTCAACTCCTACCCTATACCCTATTATAGGGAATCCTCGTTTTCCCTCCGGGACTACAGGAGGGACCCTTCGGGAAACTTTCAGACTCACAGTGTTTTCAGGCCTCGCATTTTATACAAATAGCGACCAGGACATGGCCCTCATTATCTGAACTAACCTCATCCAACAACCGTTTCTGTTTTGATTTCTGGAGTGGACCTCAGTTGCGACATTTCCTTAATACTCTCCCACCTCCGGACAGATTTCAACGAACATTGACACCCTTAGAACAACTATGTGAGGGGACGGGGCCTTGCTCTCACATAATCTCGCAAATGTATGCACTACTGGTTGCCCCCCAAGAGGATTATGTCCCTCCATATATAAGGAAGTGGGAAATGACATTAGACAGGATGTTCACCCAGGCACAACATAGGCAGATAGTAAATCTTGCATTGAAATCTTCAATATCCACAAGAATCCAAGAAATTAATTTTAAAATAATGACAAGATGGTACTGTACACCCTCATTACTTAATAAATTCTTTCCGAAGATTCCGGACAAATGTTGGAGGTGTCAGGAGGAAAGGGGGACTCTACTCCATGTTCTTTGGTCCTGCCCAAAACTGGAGTACTTCTGGAGGGAGATACGGCAGATAGCACAGAAATTTACTGAGTATAACCTCCTAGAAGATCCAGCCCTATTTTTGTTACATGTCTCAAACATACCGGGGAAAACATATAGTAAATTAATTTTGCGCCATCTTATTAACACTGCTAGATCATGTATCGTATGGCAGTGGAGAGATACGAGCCCTCCCACAATTCTTACATGGGTCACACAAATTGAAGAGGTTAATAGAATGGAGGATTGGTTATTATCAGCTCAAAATCGAAATGAGACATATTTAGAAACTTGGGGCCAATGGAAGACATTTAAGTTCTTAAAGGAAGGGAGTTCCCTCTTTGCTCCTGAGAGTATTTGAAAAAGAGAGGAGTGGGGGGCCTTGGGGGTGCCCTCACTTCCCTGGATGATGGTATAGTAAGCTTTCCTCAGTACATTTCCCCTCCAACTCCGACTCCCCCTACCCTATCAGTGTTTTTTTTTTGTTTTTTGTTTTTTTTTCTCTTCTTCTCTCTTTCTATCATTTTTTTCTTTTTTTTTAGGAATTCTTTCCCTCATGGGGCTTCTTACTTTCTCCTTTTGCCTTTTCAGATATGTAAAGGTTTTTCTTCTTAGTAAAGTATGTTGTCAGGGCATACAAGAGAAGCAGGTCTAACGGAGAAGACAGAATGGGGACTATCCCAAATAACTAGTTATTGTTTTTTCTGTAGATGTATTTAAGATAGGAGTAATGCTGTTAATTGGATTTTGAATGGATTTGTTGGAGCTCATATGATTGATGGATTCATGAAATTGTTTATTTCCCTGTATGTATGACAACTAAAATAAAGAAATTAAAAAAAAAAAGAAAAAGAAAATGAATGCAGCCACCAACCACATAACTAACCAACTAGAAAGCTGCAATATATATAAAAAAAATGTTCTTGGGTTTAGATTCATTTTAAAGCTAAACTCAAGCCAATTAGAGTTTTAAGACAGTTGCTCTATACAGTAAAGTTAAATTACCACTTATGAAGAATGTGACATGTCTGGCTGCTTCTGTGTTTCAGAAAACTCATACTTTCATTCAGCCCTTGCAATAAGCATTGAGCATTCAGTGCTGAGCTCTCTGTATTCAGAAAATGTCTTGCTTTCTTTTTAAAGAATGCAAGGCGTTCTGTTATTGGAGGAGGGGAAATTGTGTTGTTCATCCACACCACAACCAATCACAGAAGGCATTGCATTCCTTTAAAAGAAAGCAAGACATTGGGGGAGATTTACTAAAACTGGTGCACACAGAATCTGGTGCAGCTGTGCACAGTAACCGATCAGCTTCTAACATCAGCATGTTCAGTTTTTGACAATAAAACCTGGAAGCTGATTGGTTACTATGTACAGCTGCTCCAGATTTTGTGTGCAGCACGGTTAACCCGTTATCTGTGTACCCCAGCTGGAAGTCTGATCGAGCGGCAAAAATCCAACATGGCAGTTGTACAGTCGATTGGTAGACTGACTTCTGTACAACCACCCTACCCATACATGGATTGAAATTAAGCCAGTCCCTGCTGAACCGACTGAATTTGATCCATGAATGGCTGGATTTAGAATGAAGCAATGCATTGTGCATGAATTATACTCACCTTGGTTTTTGCTTTACTCTCCTTGGGTGTTGGCAGTTATCCCCCAGTCATTAGGAGAACACCTAGCATAGACTTGGGAGTATCAGTAACCAGGCAGCTGCTTGTGCTGGGATTTTCCAGATGAATGAAAACACAAAGTAATATTTATATACCAGACATACCTCTTCCCACTCCATCAATTGATTCTAAAAATGATACTCGAGAGCTATTATGATTTAAACAATGAAGAATGATTCACAAATCTTAAATTGACTGACGAGGCTGTATCTAAGAAGTAAAAAAAAATGCAATTGTAAAATCAACTTTACTATTTTGAGAAATCATAACTTACTAAAGCTCTGTAATTTCATAAGGAATATTGTGGAAATGTTTATGATTTTAAAAGGACACTATGAAACAGTGTACTATTTTTCGAGCACCAATTGCTGACAGCTCTCACCGCATGGTACATTTTTCATACCACTAACCTCAGTTAAATTTATTGAAATGCTAATAAAAAGAAAGTGTGTTTTTTTTTCTTTAATGCTAAAACATGTGTAAAGGCAAGCTGGTTTACGCTAAAATTAAACCAAATGTGTGTGTGAGTGTGTGTGTGTATAAAAATTTACACTGACTCAACAAATTGTATAATTCAGAAAATACGAAAACACACCTCATGTTTCCTAGACCCACCTGAATAGGATTTAAACTGCCAGATGGTCAGTGGTCTTCCACAGCATGGTCAGGGTTCTACCTGTTGGCTGGAGCTAAACATTCTCAAAGCTGTCCTGGCATATACCTGTAGAATAGTCATATGCTTCTTCCCCAACTGTTGCTTCTAAAAATGTCAGTTCTGCTACCTATCTCTCTGTGCCCCTTTTTGGGGTCTTCCCATGCTTTAGATTCTTATTTTTATTCCCAGTTAGCTCTATTTATGCAATTAGATGAAATGTGCTTACTCAAGAGCTTAACTGAGCAAGCTTTTGATTCAGCGCCACCTGCAGGCATCCTGCCCTGTTGGTGTGGCTCTGCTTTTTTTGGTTTTACCTAGATGCCAAATCCTTGTCCTGGTCTCTTGGACTCCACCTTCACTTGAGTTTTTTATGACTTTATATTACAATCCTGTTACTTGTTTGGCTTTAAATGTAGTACTGTACCTCTGTCAACCTCACATGGCTGGCTTAGACCATGCTTGTTCTACGACTACTCTATATTTTACTTTCTGGTTTGCTTCAGCTTATCATAGTTTAAATTATGATTTTCTGGACATCTTTTGATTCTTCCTGTCCTTCAGATACTACCGTATGGCAGGGGCCATAGGCACGGGCACAGGCTTAGGGGTACCAGAGTAGCAGACCATGCTCATACATTATACCCAAAAGATGATGGTTAATGAAGTGTGCAATATGGTATTGGATTGGTTATCATGTTTGAGCTACTGTGTATGTTATTTTATGTTTATCAACATTCTTAAAGAATTACCATCTGTTTAAAGGAAATTTTTAGCAAGAGTTATATGTAGACTGACATTTCAGACCTGTGATCTGATAACGTTGGTTACTTGGTGATTCAGAGCTCTCTAAGTGCAGATCAGGAATTCTTATAAAGACAATCAAGCAATCAGCATTTTCAAAAGGACCCTAATGATAGCATCCTCCATATTTTTATCTCTGACGGTTTCCATGCCTTATTAAAACAGGGCACATTTGTATGACTCCCTCCTTGTATCTGAATTTCAATTAATGTTGTATTCAGGTAATATACTTTTATGCCGTGTACACACAGTCGGACTTTTCAACTACAAAAGTCCGACAGCCTGTCCGACAGACTTTCGACAGACATTCAACGGACTTTTGGCGGACTTTCAACGGACTTTCTAATGACCAGACTTGCCTACACGCGATCACACCAAAGTCTGACGGATTCTTATGTGATGATGTACACCGGACTAAAATAAGGAAGTTGATAGCCAGTAGCCAATAGCTGCCCTAGCGTTGGTTTTTGTCCATCGGACAGATGAGCGGATTTCTGGGTCCGGCGGAGTTACGACGTAAAGATTTGAAGCATGTTCCAAATCTAAAGTCCGTCAGATTTGCGACTGGAAAAATCCGCTGAAGGGCCGGTGAAGCCCTCACATGATCAGATTGTTCGCCGAATTTGGTCCGTCGGCGTCTGTCAGACCAGTCCGGACGAAAAGTCCGACCGTGTGTACGCCCCCTGAGGGATCATTACCACTAGGGGAAGTGTTATACAATGGCTGTTGGTGAGCCCTGTGAAGGGTGAAGTGCCAATGTGTCATAAATAATGAATAGCACTGTTTCCTTTTTGTATCTTCAATTTTATTAAAATGTCCCAAAGCCCTTAACAAATTGTGGTCCATATATGCTTGTACAAGTTCTTAAAATGTCCATTGAGTCTTTTGAGAAACATTACTGTGCTGTATGTTATTATGTGGATGTAGCTACGGCTGCTTACAGAATATTTGTTTAGGTAAATAGATTATGCCATTTTTCTACAAATGCAAAATTTGCACATGAAGTTGTTTATTTCCTTGGAAGGTAAAAAGAAAAGACGTGTTCTGTTATAAACTGTATTATTTAAGTGCGTAATCATAATATTTTTTTTTTGATTGAAACAAGGACTTTGAACATCACAATTCAGTTAGCATAGACCAGTAGTGAATATGATTAAGGACAAGGATTAGTCCTTAGACTTTTACAGCTTTCTCCAGCTCCCCTTCTGGCTAACATCTGGTATACTTCCGAATTCCAAAAGATTGCTGTTGCTGAGTCAAGCTACAGACCTATTATTTTATTGTGAGTGTTTATGTTTTTAAAAAAATGAAAAACTGCATTATGGCATTCCTTTCTTTTCTCTTATCTTTTATGCTTTCAGAGCTTTCCAAAGCTTTTTTTGAAAAAAAAAGTTAGTACGACAACTAATACTATACAGCTACAAATACTGTACTACAAATTAGACAGCTAACATTGTTCTCCACATAGTTTTATAGCCTTTAATGATTTAAAAATATTCTAGGTTTGACTATCCCTCAACTGTACTGTTCTATAATACAACATTTGTCAGAAGGTTGAACACTACTTTAAAATGTTATAAGCACAGCACATTATTAGTACAAGTATTGCCCATAGCCTGCAGTGACATCTGCCTCTGCGTTTTGCTCTGCAGTGCTACACAATGATTATCCTTTAATTCTCCTCAGAATGCAAATCTGTGAGTTGGCCAGCACATTGAAAAGAATGCACTCTTTGTGTGTGTTAAGAAAATAGGTATAGTGAATGTAAATTGAGTTTGTGCTCCCTCTAGTGGCTAATATACAAATTTGTATGTTTTATACAATAACAAAAATATGGAAAAGCCAACATGTAAAAATGTAAAAGTCATGCAATCTATCACAAAAATTCACAGTTGGTTTGTTTTTTCACAGTAACATACTTTTATTACCTGTTGATTCTGCCAGTAGATTACGTTCCATACTTTTATTACCTGTTGATTCTGCCAGTAGATTACATTCCATTTGCTGTAACAAGCTGTCCATCCAATATTTCAGTTACAAGGTTAGGACAAACCATATACAACTGCAGGGGTCCTTACAATGGTCAGTTTTTATGACTTCAACCTTTGTTGCAAAAAAAAAAAACGAAAACTGTTGCCATAACAGCATAAAAAGTGTTAGCGAAAGTTTGGCTTTAATTTGTTTGTCTTTTACATGAAGTCCATTTAAACCCCATGGCCATCTGAGACTACCCCATCAGGGTGAGAATGCTGCTGTATGATTTCACGACACAAGGAAAAACATGGTCACCCTGTTAAAGGAAGTAGAAAATTTTGATTTACTGGCAGGACCAACTATGAGTGTTTTTATAAGTGCACTTTTCCAATATTTTTCATCACTCTATGTGCCACATAAAGCAAGTAGTGAGACCACCACCTGCTTTTTCATTCTGTCATAAACTTTCCCAAGAGGTTCCTCCACAGCTAAATAAGTCCCGGCGATATCTTCTGTTTTATAGTGGCATCCACATAAGCAGAACTCCCACGACAGGATTTCAAGGAAGATAAAAACAAATCATGCAAATAACATCTGTTTATTCAAATCATTGAAATAAAAATAAATTTTTTCATAGCAAATTTTAGGTATAGTACCTGACATCAAAGGCTCAAAAGCTTATCCCAATGCATTTTTCCCAACTGTTTCTTATACATAATATTTTTAATGAAGTACATGTTTTGTGTACCTAAAAATGATGACATTTTCAAAACAATAAACTATAAAAAGTGATCAATCTATTGTCCCTACCTAATTTTCCATTATAGACCCGACAGCGCAGCTCCAATCTTCCTGTGTATATCCTTTTGGTTCAGAATCCACACCAGATTCCAGCCATTACATTTTATTCCAAGACAGCAACTTCTGCACAGCCCCTGCCCTTGGCTACGCCCCACTGATGCGTTTCACCCAGATTGTGTTTAATCCTTTAAGCCCTGAGTGAAATGTGTCAGAGGGGCATTTGTCTAATGGTTAATTAATCTATTTTACTAAAAAATGGTCTCCTGGATACTTTCTCCCCAAGGTTCATATGCTCCTTGGAAAAATAATAAATAGTAAGAAATAAGAAATAAACAGTATAATCGATGCAGCGGAAATTCCATTTTTAAAATTTTGTTAAGAATGCCAGCCCTTGTTTTAACTAATTAGAAAAGCTTAGTATAAGAATACATTTTAAAGTGGGCTCACTACCAATTGTATTGTAAGTATCAGTATATGAAAGAACCTCATCCATTTCTTGTAATCAGCTTTTTTAAAATGCACAACACCCCCTACCCAATCTGCTGGGCTGTTGATCAATTCTTTAGATTATATTAAATTTCATTCAATTTTGAATCCTTATATCATCCTCGTTTCCATTGACCTTAAAGTGATTGTAAAGTCTTGTTTTTTTTTCTATAAAAATAACAAACATGTTATACTTACCTGCCCTGTGCAATGGATTTGCACAGACCAGCCCTGATCCTCCTTGTCTCTGGTCCCTCTTCTGTGCTCCTGGCCCTTTACTCCTGTTGAGTGCCCCCACAGCAAGCAACTTGCTATGGGGCACCCGAGTCGAGTAACAGCTCCATGTGTCCATTCAGTCAGTTGGCTAACTGAGTTTGATTGACAGCAGCGAGAGCTAATGGCACCACTGCTGTGTCCTCAGCCAATCAGGAGGGAGAGTCCTGGAAGGCTGAAACACTCATTGATATCACTGAACAGAGAGGAGGCTCAGGTAAGTATTAGGGGGCTAAGGGGGGGCTGCTGCACACAGAAGGCTTTTTATCTAAATGCATAGAATGCATTAAGATAAACAACCTTCTGACTTTACAACCCCATTTAAGATCATATAGATCCTCAATAACTAGTTCTTTAAAAACAGAATTATATTTATTCCTCTTGTTTACAGGGTTAAAGGATTTCTATGGTAACAGCACACACTTTCATTTTATAACATCAACATAGTAATAGCAATACAAACAAACATTATTTTTGACAATTCAATATAAGCATACTTGTAAAAACTTTGTTCATGTTGTGAGTACTTCATGTCTGCTGGCCATCTCTTTGTCGTAAAAGTGTTGGAACGCATATGGCGGCGTTGCGCATGTGCACTCGAGCGGGTAGCCAAATGTGATGGGTCGCCATATGTGACGCTACACCTGCAAGCAGTAATTCCTAACTCTGCTTTCTGAAATATCCCTCCTCTCAGCTCCTCTGTAGTTTTGAAAAAGGCTCTGTGAAAGGAGCCTACTCACAGGGCATAGTGGATATATGTTTCAAAATTCAAGGAAGTAAATGTGTGGAGATCTTCACAATGTACGTTTACAAACTTCGGTCATTCAAAATAATAGGCGTAGGCTAGAAATAATTAACATTCAATGTGGAAATAATAAATTTTTTTTTAAGTTTTGACAACAGATAGACTGGTTCATTGCATAATGATGTGTGTATTATCTGGCTATGGTTGATTGTATTAATTTCAAATGTTTTAAAACAATACATACTTTTTAAAATTAATTTTCTGACAAACTTTTGTGTGTCAATGAAATTCTCAGATTTATATAATTTCCACTGTGGGGAACATTTTAATTCCTGATGTTATACTTTGAGTTCATTTACATTTATTGAAACCAATCCTAAATTAAAAAAATCCCATTTCCAATTACTTTTTTTTTAATTTACGCTTTCTAGCCCTACACCCCCTTTGGTCTAAACATCCTGTTTTTTGAGAATTCCCTTTCCTAAAAATGATGACTGGGATCTCCCAAATATTTGGAATTGTCATAAATAATCCTGCCTCTAACCTCATTGTTCCTATATTGGTGTTGATCATTATAATGTTGAAAAGGGCAAATCTGTTATAGTTATGAAACAGAGCAAACTATTATACTGTAATTTTGAGCTGTATTACATTATACATTATAGGTTATGCAAAAGTATTACCCCTCCAATAATCGGCACCCTATGAATCAGAACTTCCTTTAAACAAATCTGTTTTCTCTTGAACCAGTTTCTTCTTTATTACGCCCCTTACTATCTAGATCCCCCAAATTGATTCGCCTCTATAATGAAGAAGGTTTTTTTTACTGCTTCTTTCTTGTCTTTATATTCATCCAAATCTCTCCTCAATACTTCTTCTGCTGTTTAGTTTTCTTTTCTATTGCTAGAAGAGTTTCTTTCTATTTATCCGATTTAATTTTATACTATTTCTGTTCTTGAAAAAGTTCTTATACCTTATTATTACCATCGTTCAACAACTGCAGTTTCCTCTTTTCCTTCTGCATAAAAAGTGACTGAGATTAGGTTAAATATATTGAAAAACTGAAACTATTGCCCATTATGATTAATGTCACCACGCTGTGGGGGATGCATTTCACTCTAAACCATTCTGTTAAGCACATATTTTCAAATAGAATTATATCAATTGTGTAATTCTCATACTATAATATATTTTAAATGTGCAAAAGTCCAAACTCTGTCTCCAGAGCTACCAACCCCTCTTAAGGCTACTTTCACACTGGAGTGGGGGGGGGGGGGGGGGGGCGTTAGTGGAAAAGCGCCGGTAGTTTTAGCGGCGCTTTACACCTGTTATAGCGGCGCTTTTCAACCGCTATTTAACCCCCGCTAGCAGCCGAGGAAGGAGTTAAAAGCGCTTTGTAAGCGCTTAGGCAGTGCTGCCCATTGATTTCAATGGCAGGGACAGTTTAGGAGCGCCCCAAAGATGCTGTTTGCAGGACTTTTTTTCCTGTCCTGCAAGCGCACCGCCCCAGTGTAAAAGCACTCGGGCTTTTACACTGGGGAGGCATGAGAGGCGCTTTTCAGGTGCTTTACAGGTGATATTTTTAGAGCTAAAACACCTGAAAAGCGTCCCAGTGTGAAAGGGGTCTAAGTGTTAAAAAAAGCAGTTAGATCCAAATTCAAAATAGCCATAATCTTTCAGAGAAGCAGAAACCAGTTTGTATAAAAATAAACAGTCTCTTTGTGCCACTGCTGAAGTAATATTAATTTGCAAGCAGCTTACAAGTGTTATATATAGTACACATACCACATATCAAATATTCCAGATGCACCAAATAAAGTGAAGAATAAAACCACCACCAGATGGATTATAATGCACTCAATGGATATAATGATCTCAGAATTACCAAGAGGTCAAAGAATAGTTTTTCAATCTGTGATACAATTTCCCAGGCACCCCCCACAGGTAAATCAGTCCCGGCAATATCCTCAGTGTTATAGTAGCATCCACATAAGCAAAATTCCCGGGATTCAAAATTAATTAGCAATAAAAAGTGATCATGCAAATAACACCTTTTTATTTAAAAACTATTTGGCCACAGCAACAGGTGCACTTACAAGTTAGTGTCCTGCGAGGTGCTTTGGTCTGTCCATATTTGTGCTAACGATGGTGTGGGGTCAGGTGGTTCACCAAGGTACCTTTTCTTGAATGCTTCTAGGCCTACTTTACCTGCCTGTGATCCTTGAATAATTCTTGTTGAAATTGTTATCAATGTGGAATTGGTTTGAAATGCAAAATATTACACATATGTGGATTATGCTGCCTTGTTTACTATTTGTTTAGTAATTGTACTATTTGTACTCTTTGTACTTTTTGTAAAACTCAATAAAATGTTATTACAAAAAAAAATTGCTCATAGCAAACTGTAGGTATGGCATCTAACATTACAGGTTCAAAAGCTCCACCCAACCCATTTCAGCCAAAAGGGCATTAAAATGGCTACTATGTGCCCTTGAGGAGAAAAAAGGATACTTTAGCAGCCCTTTAGAGCTGGCCATACACTAATTGAAATTCAATTCAGTCCAACAGTGTGTGGCCTTTCCTGGTAGACAAATGCTGATCATTTGATTGACTTCTGTTAAACGGAAAAGCTGGAAAAGGTTTCCAGATCAATGGCTGCAGCTGCTGATTAGTGTATTCTGACAACTGTGGAATTGTGATTGTGATTGTGATTTTGACTTTTAATACAATACAATATAATACTGAAAAAAATAGAAGCTCGCAGATTATACTATGTTTTGCCACTGGCTGATTGGCATAAAGTTGAGGGTTTTTGCTTTTTTTTAAACTACTTTTTCCTTTAGCTTTTAGAGTTATTGTTGCTGCTACTTCCACCATTCAGTTCAAGCTTTTTACTACTAGATAGAAAATCAGGTTTAACAAACGAATCTACTTAACCGAATCTACTTAACCACTTCAATACCGGACACATTTAACCCCTTCCTGCCAAGGCCAATTTTTTAGCTTTCAGTGCTGTTAGACTTGAATGACAATTGCGTGGTCATGCAATATTGTATTCATATGAAGTTTTTATCATTTTTTTCACACAAATAGTGCTTTCTTTTGATTTAATCCTTACTGTTTTTTTTTTTTAATTTTTTGCTAAATAACCTAAAAAAGACCGAAAATCTTGAAAAAAAAAAATAGTGTTTTTCTTTGTTTCTGTTATAACATTTTGCAAACAAATAATCTTTCTTCATAAATTTAGGCCAGAATGTATACTGCTACATTTATTTGGTTTAAATAACCCAAATTTGTGTTTATTCTTTAGTCTGTAGGAAGGTTATAGAGTCCACAAATTGGTGTATATACAGTGTATGTGAGAATTGATCAATCCTGATGTGCCAATCTAATTTCTTGAGGCCTGAAAATGCCAGAACAGTACAAATATCCCTCAAATGACCCATTTTTGGAAAGTGGACAGTCCAAGGTAATTAGTAAGAGGCATGGCGAGTTATTTGAAGTTGTAATTTTTTGTCAGTTTTTTTGAAAATTAAGAAATATAAAAAAAAACATTTATTTCACAATTTTTAATTTTTTTTACATACTGTCACCAGTGCAGTACAGCATCATCATATAACTGGTGTGGCAGTGATCAGGGACACTGACTGGTGTTATAAGCAACCATTTTTTCGGAATGAAAAATGATCATTCGGTGATTACTATTATGAGTAGCTAATCGCATTGTACAGATTGGCTGTGATTGGTCCTATCTGTACCATGTGATCACTGCGACCAATCACAGAGTTTATCACAAGAGTACACAATGAAAGGCATAAATCAAAGCCTTTTATTGTGTACAATTGTCATGTGATCTGCTGTGATTGGCCACAGTGATCACATGGTATCGGAAGCAGACTGGTACAGTGATCTGTCATTGTCCGTGTCCAGTGGACACAGAGAGTGACAGATTGCACTGGAGCGCTGCCTGTGAGATAATAGGGCTCCCGTCTGGCCGTCAAATACAATAGGTTGGATGGGAAGGGGTTAAAAAGCTATTTTTTTGCAAGTTGAAACAGTTTTGTGTACCACTGCTGCATTTAGGTCAAGCAAACTTTGAAAGTAAAAAAAAACTATTACACATGTAAAATATGTAATGCTAAAGCTGTCAGTGAGAATTGTACTGTTCCCTAACACCATATACAGCTTAAAGGCTTCTCCCAAGCATGTAACTGCAAGGATTGGTGTTTTTTTCCATGACACCCATTAAATGAAGGATCTTGTCCCCGCTGTATGGTATTTTAAAAACATTTTTTGCATTAGTACATGTCCCTTAAGGCAGAGCCCAGATCCACATGCTCTTTGTTTGACAATCCCTTGACTATTAATCTTGACAATGGACAGAATTGATTTTCATGATTCAGTTTGGTTCCCATTTTATATAAACAGGGCCAAGGATAAATCCAAGGGAAAAAAACAAGCTTACTTACCGACCAGCTCGCAGACAACCAATTTAACCTGTCTTATGCCCCGTACACACGATCGGACTTTCTGCCAACAAAACCGTGGATTTTTGTTCGAAGGATGTTGGCTCAAACTTGTCTTGCATACATACGGTCACACAAATGTTGGCCAACAATTACGAACATGGGAACGTGGTGACATACAAGATGTACGACGAGCCGAGAAAAAGGAAGTGCAATAGCCAGTGCGGCTCCTTCTGCTAGATTCCTAGCATGTGTCAACTTTTGTGCATCGGACTTGTGTACACACGATCAGAAATTCTGACAACAAAGTTTTGTTGGCGGAAAATTCGAGAACCTGCTATCAAACATTTGTTGGCGGAAAGTCAGACAGCAAATGTTTGATGGAGCATACACACGGTCGGAGACATTCGAATATTCCTACTATATACAAGCATTTCACACAATCACAATTTGAAAGCCATAAAACATTATTTAGAAAAGCAAATTTGCAGAACTATTTGAAAATATTTCATTATTAGTTTATCTTGGATTATTCAAAGACACATAACTATTTTTGTTTAAGGAGAAGATATAAGGATTCAAAATTGAATTATATTGTGTTATTGTGCTTTTAAACAAAGCTGAATATATAGATCAAGTTCTTTCAGATTCTGTCACTTACAAACCAGTTGGTAGTGTTCCATTGGCGTGTGCACAGGGTGTGCCAGATGTGTCTGGGTACACCCTAATCACCCTGTGTGGCACATATTCCCCCTGTTTGTTTAAACCCCTGATATTTCAGTAAAGCCCCCTAACGAGGCTCCTAAAAAAAATTGTAAAAAAATAATAAAAAAAATAAATGGTAAAAAAAATTTAAAATAAAATAATAAAAATAAAAACTACAGACACCATCCACTGCCTTACTGACATCGTCCACTGCTATATACACATGTATGTGTTTGAGCTTTGAGGTGCACACCCTAATGCAATAGGCTGTGCACACCTATGTAGTATTCTAATTTACACAAGGGCTTAGTCGATTAGTTGGACAAAATTTTTAATAATCTATCCCTAGTAAAAAAGATTGCATCATATACTTTGTGTCATTTTTAATGCTGCCATCAAAGCTCAAAATGCATGCCCACTGAAAAAGACACTTTACTTTTTCTTTAATACCGAATGTTAAATCAGTATAATTAGTATAAGTTAAAACGGTAGTAAATAGCATCCAAATAAATAAAGAAAAATCAGGCCCCGGGCAGTTTAAGTCATAATGTGCTAGTATGCACCGCATACTAGCATTTTATGACAGACTTACCTGAAAAAAAAAGCCCTCCAGCGGCACGCTGTCACCGCTGAAGGCACTTTCATCTTCACCAGGTCTTCTTTCCGGGTTTGCGGGCTTTGGCTATGTGCTTGGCCGAGCCTGCAATGACGTCACTCCTGCACGTGCATTTGGGAGTCGCTGTTTACAGAAGCGCTCTGAAAGAATGGCATGGGTATGCCGTTCCTTCAGAGTGCATGCGCCGGTGATGACACTGGGCTGCATCTAAAGTAAGTATCTCCTAAACGGTGCTTGTTTAGGAGATATTTACAGTATCTATAGGTAAGCCTTATTATAGGCTTACCTATAAGTAAAAATCATACATGGGAGTTTACGCCCACTTTAAGTATTTATATATTTATTTTATTGCAATTATAATGCTATCCTTAAAAGAAACAAAGAAACAAGAAACAAAATGATTTCACCCATCTTGTTGATTTTTCTGCATGAGTTCATACTACTTAGATTCAGGTTCTGATCACATCCTATATGTTTGTGGCCAATCAAAGCATTGGCATAGTTAAAACTGGATTACCAGTAAAACTGTATTACTGATTCAACAGTTTTTCGGTTATTTTTAATGTAGTAGATCATTTCTTACCCAAGCCATTCATCTTTTATTCCTTAAACTACTGTCTGAAGCATCAAAACATAAATGTATCTGCTTTGTTCTTTGTGGTAAAAATGTAGTTCTCACAAAAAATTATGAACTCGTAGGATTAAAATATTTGACTTTAACTAGCGTAATCTTTTCCATTGAGAAGTGCCTGGATTCTATCATTTTGAAGCCTATTCCTCTGACGTACAAGTGAGGATTACTGTTTAATTGTTCTTTCTGGAAAAATGTACCATATTTCAATGCAGGCTCAAAGTTTGGTTTTATAGCCGGAGAACAGACGAAAATGAATGAATGCAGAAATACTAAGCATTGCATAAATCAGACAAGTCAGAAGAGGCCTTGTGGCCATATGCGCAGGATATACTGTCAAAGATATGATCTAAAATTTTAATCACACACTATACTGAGAATAAATTCCAGTCCATGTCCCCATAAAGTTCACAAAGCACTGTTATTTGTTGACTTTAGACACTTACAGCATTAACGTTTATCTGAACCCGAGGAAAAAATAAATATATTGTAGTTTATCAATCCTTAGATGTGGTGACTGCATTTCTTTTCTTTTCTTTATGGGCAAAAGTACAGAAAAATACCTGTTGGTTTTGACAGAAATCTAGTGCCCTTGTAACATCCTGAAAAATACCTGTTGGTTTTGACAGAAATCTAGTGCCCTTGTAACATCCTGTTCACTGAGCTTAAATTTCCAAAAAATTTAATCAGCCTTTCCAGTTTTTTCTGTAAACTACAAAACATCTTCCCACTAGGTTATGGAAATGAGCCTAGGGTGAATATGTCACTTTTCTTTAGATATAGTGTAGTCACAATGTCATGTAGTGTAACAGCATGTAGGTCTCTGGTATTATTATTGGGTTACTTGAATTTGAATCTGATAAAACACAATACTGATATACCAGAGCTGCCCATATCAATGACATTTCAGTTTTATTTAATTTTAGGCAGTCAGAATAATGAAACATTACAGTTCATTGTTTCCTGTAGGTTATTCTTCTTATGCCCCGTACACACGGTCGGATTTTCCGATGGAAAATGTCCGATCGGAGCGTGTTGTCGGAAATTCCGACCGTGTGTGGGCTCCATCAGACATTTTCCATCGGATTTTCCGACACACAAAGTTGGAGAGCAGGAGATAAAATTTTCCGACAACAAAATCCGTTGTCGGAAATTCCGATCGTATGTACACAAATCCGACGGACAAAGTGCCACGCATGCTCAGAATAAATAAAGAGATGAAAGCTATTGGCCACTGCCCCGTTTATAGTCCCGACGTATGTGTTTTACGTCACCGCGTTCAGAACGATCCGATTTTCCGACAACTTTGTGTGACCGTGTGTAGGCAAAACAAGTTTGAGCCAACATCCGTCGGAAAAAATCCTAGGATTTTGTTGTCGGAATGTCCGAACAAAGTCCGACCGTGTGTACGCCCTATTAGTCTAATAAAAGTGAAACTGCCATTAAAAATGTACCTGTATTAACAGGGCACATATCAGAAAAAGCATATTATACATTATTATATAAACATTACATATTTGATCACAAAAACTTTTTATTGAATGAAAATTCTGCTAAGACTTCCATTCTGTCAATTAAAGTCTAGGTATGTTTTTCGGCTACCAAATACATTGTGCATGTATGTCAATATTATAGACTGCAAAAAGTTGATTGTTTCCAATTAGAAGGCCATCAGTCAGTGAGCAACATACTGTAGGTCCATAATCCCAAACATTAAAGTGGATGCAAACCCTCTCCTATACTCAGTGAGTGAACAGCCCCAGATGATACACAGGGATGAAACAAATCTCCCTACATAAGTTTTACATGCATTTCTGCTGTCTTCATCTTTGTATATTCTTTAGACAGTGCAGATCGTGTTACAGATTTTCTCTTTCTGTTCAGCACTGGAAGTGAAGTCTTGGCATACAGCCAAGACAGCTGATTGGAGGAAAGGCACACCCTCCCCCCTCCACATAGGCAGAGACTTGCAGAGATGTTTCGTGAATAGTTCATCCCTCTGCTAATCTATTTATAGCAATCTCCTATGACACAAAATTCAGCCTGGTTTTATCTCAGTTAACGAAGAACTTGTCAGAAGTTATCAGGCTGACAGAAGAACGGAGCAGGAGAAAGCCACAAAACTTAGTGCTTTGGAAAGAGATAAGAAAACACTGCAGATATATGTGCCCAGCTCAAATTTCATGAATCAGGTTTACATCCACTTTAAGTAAAAACGAGGATTGTGATCCACTAAAATGAATGTATAGTGTTTTGTATATAATCTGGTAAATTATCTATTATGTGGTGGAATCATTTTAATTTTTTAGTCCGTTAAAAAAAAATGAATAATACTATTTTATATCTACTATTCCAGTCAACAACACTTTCACACTTTACTAGGCAAACGTTACCTGCCTTTGCCAAAAAAAGGTTAGTTGGTTACAGAGCTGAATAGCTAAAGCTTAGATTACACACAGCGGAATGTATTAATTACCTAACTTACCTAAATTACCTTAATTAACCCAGAATGTAAACCATTGTTTTTGGAGTACCTACATTAATGTTTATAAGAAAAATAAAAAAAATTATGTAAATAATGAATCATGAAAATTGATGCAAAATTTTAGTTTAAAAAAATGTTTAAAAAATGTTTCCCCTAATCATTAAAAATGTGTTTAACAGTTTAAAAAGATTATTCACGTTTAGGTGATCTTATTTTATGTAAACCTATGAGTCAATTTTGAAATGTCTGCCCTCACACAGAATTCATACAATTTTTTAATTTAATCCAATTAGAAAAATGGGAATCCTCTGTGAAAGTGGTATGAGTCTTATGTAAAAAAAATTCTAAGTAGATTCAAATAAAAAAAAGTAAAGCAGGGATTGACCTTCTTCAAATAAGCCTATGTCATTGCATAGTTGTATATAGACATGGCGCAAACCATTAAACACTTTATGTAAAATAGTTGTTTGTTTAAGAAGCTAAATAAATAATTTTCCATCAATCAATAAGAAAAAACAGACACAGATATGTAAAAAGTATCATCATTGCTATCTGAACTCCATGAAAACTGTAAATGTTAATGTGCTTATGACAGACACTTGCATAATAAGAAGCTGACATTTACAAAAGAACTCTGTAGTGTGACCTTTATAGCACCAGGATCCCTGTATACTGAAAATGTATCCTTCACCTGTTCCTGAGATTTTGAAATCAACACAAAGCCATAATTTCTGAGACAGGGGCTTTATGCAGCAAAGAAAATAAAATCTCTTTGTAACCTGCCACACTTGCTGTTAGTTTTTAAGGTATTTACACTCCGATAGATGAGTGAACTGCTGCACCTACTTTCTGTAGGCAGGGACGGTGGGACTAGCTTTTTATCAACATGTATAAAACAGGTATTAACTATTTGCTCCATCAAACACCTACCAGGAAAAACTGTGAATCATGGTGATTTTTTTATAAACAAAATGGATTTAGTGGAATACATCGGGGTATATCTTTAGCTGGGTAAAATACTAAAGAGGAAGGTAACTTTGAAAGTTGTGCATACAAAGGCAGAGGACAAATAACTAGTCACCAGTATTGCCTGTGGTCATCCTACAGCTGTTTTTTTCCCAATTGATATGCCTCACTGCTTCTCTATGTGCAAACAGTAGCAGCACAGTAGTGAAACGGCCAAGATCTCACTCACCAACTCCTGCGATTAGCAGTTAGAGCGGCAGTGCCTTAGATCTTACATGGCAGATATACAGATATGAGGTTGTACGCACACTCATATACCAGGAGGTGCACTGCTATTTTTTAGGCAAAATTTCAGACTTTAATTTTAATTTTCAAAGGTACATGTTTAAGGGTACTGTTTAAAGTGAATGTAAAGTCCAGTTTTTTACCTGCCCTGTTCAGTGGATTTGCACAGAGCAGCCTGAATCCTCCTGTTCTCGGATCATCTTCGCCTCTCCTGGCCCCTCCCCCCCCGTCGAGTGCCCCCACAGCAAGCAGCTTTCTATAGGGGCATCCAAGCTGAGCTGCAGCTCCGTGTGTCCATTCAGACACGGAGCTACCGTTTTGCCCCACCCCCTCTATCTCCTGATTGGCTATCTGACTTTGACAGCTGCGGGAGCCAGTGGCGCTGCTGCTGTGTCTCAGCCAATCAGGAGGGAGAGTCTTGGATGGCCAAGGGACTCGTGGACATCGCTGGAGAGAGATGGGGCTCAGGTAAGTATTAGGGGGTGTTGGGGAGGCTGCTGCACACAGAAGGCTTTTTATCTTAATGCATAGAATGCATTAAGATAAAAAAAAACCTTCTGCCTTTACAACTCCTTTAAGTGCAATTAACATTTATATACATTCCCTATAACACAGGAAAGTTTAACTTTTTGAGCTCAGTTAGATTTGTTTAAATTATTACTGCACATCCTTACCTTATTTTCAAATATTTACCCTATTTTTCATTGGTTTAGAATAGGGAAACCCTGACAAGATTTTTTTTAACTCTCTGTCACCCTGTTGGGGATACTTTGTTACTTCCTGTCCTGGTAAAAACAAGTGAGAAAACAACTCTGTAACAAAAACACAATAGCACTGAAAATACTTTTTTACTAGAGAGAGGAAGGCGTGCCCCCCCCCCCCCAAAACGGGGGGGGGGGGGTCTATTTATACTTTTTTACCCACGTTTCAAGGGTTTCTTTTACATAAAATGTAATTAGAAAAACTTGTAAGTTTGGGGGGACAGTTGGCTGAATCTTGGGTGAAAACACTGACAAATAAATCCCAGAAACTAAAGGGAAATCTCCCCAGTGGGATATAGCAACAACAATAAAATGTTTTACAGGTTCTAGTCAGTCCCTATGCAATCAAAAACTGAAAACAAAGTTTTGGAAAAAGATAAAGTTCACATTCTCTGTGAAGGAAGACCAAACATACTCCTAAATGTACTGAAGTAAAAGCTTGTTAGTGTGAGACCCCAATATTTGCAAAAGTTAGAAGGCAACCAAAGCAAACTAAACCGCTAACAATATTCTCCACATTCTTCACCAGAAATGTACCGGCTGAGGTTAGATTCTTACTTTGTTTCATGAAAGTCATATCCCTGTATGCTTTAAAGTTGGGCTCCCCTTCATGCCTATCCCCTAAATAAGAGCTTGACCGTAACCTTAAACTTTTTTTTTTTTTACAAGTATCCTTAGCTGAGTCCAGTGATGTCACAGGCCCTCTTCACCCTCAGGCGGGAAATGCTACAGAGAGTGGTGCCACTTAATGATATGACACCACTCTCTTCCTTCCCCTATGAGACTGGAGGAGGGGAGAGGTGTAGCCTTGATGCCCTGGGCTCTCAGGAAGTAGATTGAATGATATCCAATCTACATGTTTAGCATGAAGAACAAGTTCACTCTTAACCCACTTCTCAATTCAGTGACTGAAAATGCCATTATATAAACGTGACTTTAAATTCTTAGTTAAACTACAGCCAAGTTCAGCATAGCCTTCTGGAAACAGGAGGTATTTACATACCATTTCCAAAAATAAAGGGTACTTCATATACAGTATATCAACCATTTGCAGTGGGAACGCAGGGGAATGCAGTTCAGGCGCCTCTAGCACTGAGTATATATAATGACAAGAGGTGCTGTGGTATGCTGGAGGGTCTATTGATGCTGTCTGCTGGAAAATCTATTGTTGCTGGTGGAGGTCTATTGTTGCTTGAGTGGATCTGTTATTATTTGGGGGGGTATTTTGTTGCTTGGAGTCTTTTGTTGCAGGGGGGTTCTATTGTTGCTGAGGATGTCTATTGTTGCTGGAGTGGGTCTCTTGCTACTGTGGGGGGTATTTTGTTGCCCGGGGTGTATTGTTGCATCAGGAGACTATTGTTGCTGGGGGAATCTAATGTTGCTGGGAATCTATTGTTGCTGGGGGATCTATTGTTGCTGATAGGGATCTGTTGTTGCTGGGGAGATCTATTTTACTCCTTTCCTATTATCTTCAACAAATTCCATACAAATAACTTGAAGCACAAAACGATACTTGGTTCTGTATTCTCTAAAAGAGGCAGTACTGGGAGGTGGGTAGGGGGTGGAACCAAGGGACGATGCTCGGGGGTAGGTAGGAGACAGAGACAAGGGATGACTAGTCATCAACTGTGCATTCAGAAACACAGGCTTATAGCAGACCTGCAGCCTAATCTTTTATAATATATTTATTATAAATATAGAGGAAAATGGCCAGCTGAAGGAAAAAGAAAATCACTGGAGGATCTCAGAAGCAGGGCCTCCTCACAGATAGGACAGGACTAGATAAACAATACCCTTGATCCACTTAGATTCCTCTCAGAAACATCTAACACAGCACATTAGAACATAGGATCCTATTAATAGCTTAGAGCCAGTCCCAGTAAATCTATTGTTCAGCATAGTAGTAAATATATTTAGGGTACTATATCTATTTAATCACAATTTATTACCATTTTCTGCTGTACAATATGCTACATCTCAGATTGTGAACTCCAGCTCATTATTTTCATTCTAGTACAATTGCTTTGATCATTTTACTTTGTTATTTTTGTTTTCTCTGCTTGTTGGGCTGCTTATTTCTCCTTTCTTTAAATGGCCATCTGGTCTTGCAAAGCACTGACAGTTCTAATGATAGAGGATACAAGCATGTATTATAGGAAAGAAAACATAGTTGAAAAAAGCTAGTGGAAATTTCATTACAGTAATGCCTAATGTTTACGGAACATTTTTTATGTGTTTTTAGTCTTGATTTTTTAGGTTCATAGAGCAGTGTGATTACATACTTTTTTAGCCTAAACTGTCTTTAAACATAAATTAGTTGCTATGGTATTTGTTGTAGGTTTTGTAGTTTTTGTTCATCAGTTAAAACCATCTGGCATTCCTCAAACAATAAAATTCAAGAGCCTGAGTTGAGTTTTATGTGATGCTACTTTGTTAGATAAGAAACATCAACATTGTTTATAGAACATCTTTCAATAAAAATACTATTTTATTCTATAATAACGGTTTCCTAGTCATACAGCATGACTCTTATTCAAGCATGCTTGCAAAAAAATGTGAGCTGCGATATGCACTTTAATCCCACATAAAAACTTTGTTGACTCCTCCCTATGACATGTTTCACTCTGCAATAGAGCTTAGTTGTAGGTGGAGTAAGTTTTATTGTTAAATTAATTGGTCACAGGGACAAGCCTAAGCAGGCTATGTATTGACTTCAATTTAATAAAGTTTTTATGCAAGATTGAAGCCTGCAATGCTACTGTTTATTCATGTACTAAATTAATAGGTCTAAACAAGTTGAGTGGAGAATTCGTAGCCGGGATTGGGTAGAACGAGACTGGGAGAGCCCTGGGTAGGGCTACATTATGGTTAGGGATGAGCCCCCTGTTCAATCCGAACACAGTTTTGGACCAAACTTTGCTTGTTCAGGCATTCATCCATATGCCAGACCTTCAGCTTGTTTGGCAGAACATCATTTATAATAGCACGGTTTTCTCCCACTACTTTATCTAACAGCTCCATTCTTCCACTGCCAAAGTTGATAATAAAGCAGCAGGTGCCTGTACCTGCCGTGTCCTTAGCAACCAATGATGTCATACAGCCCTATTCATTTACTTGCTGGAAAATCCTGGCCATGTAAATAAAGCAGCCAGAATAGTTTAAAATAAATGCGTGGGACTCCCCCTAAAATGTATTCCAGGCTCTTAAGGTTTGTAATGAATTATAAGGGGGACCTCATGGGAATAAAGGGGTGGTATTCCCCCAAATGCTATACCAGATCCTTTGGTTTTAGTAGGGATTTTAAGGGGAACTCCACACAAAAAGAAAAGCGTAGGGTCCTCTCCAAATATCCACATCAGACCATTATCTAAATATGCAGCCTGGCCAGGAAAGAGAGGAAGGATAAATGTGTCCTCCCTGAACCATACCAGACCACCTGACATTAATATAGCAGAGGGGTACCTTGTCAGGGGGCCTCCCTGGCAAAGTGCCTTGTTTCCATGTTGATGAGGACAAGGGCCTCTTCTCCACAACTCTTTTGCTGGCAGGGGGTTTATTCAAATCTGGAAGCCCCCCTTAACAATAAGAAAGCCCCCTTTAAAAGCACACACAGTTTTTTGGCAAGTCAGCGATAAAAAAAAAAAAAAAGAACCACAATGTATATTGACCATCTATCATGTTGTCCAATGATGCAGATCCACATGTCAATCACCATGAACAACCCTACCAAAAGAAAAAAATGCCAACTGTCAATGTCATCCAATCCCGATGATTGCTCTCCCTTTAATAACAGCTCCAGCAGATGATAGCAAAGTATAAACAAAGGGGCAGGGTCTCCCAGGCGACATCATTGACCAAATGAGGTTACGCTCATATTTGATCAATAACTTCATCTGGTAGACCCCATCCATTTGTTTCTACTTAGCTTTCATCTGCCAGTGCTGCTCTGGGGGAGAACAGTTGTCAGGTTTGGATTGTGTTGGCAGTCAGCAGATTCTCTTCTTTTGGCAGGTTGCATAGTAGGATTTTTTTTTTATTAAAGGTGTACCACATGCACTAACTCTGGGGAAAATGTACTTGTAGAGTACAAAGTGAACCAAACATTTGTCTTAACTGCTTCAGCCCCAGAAGATTTTATCCCTTCCTGACCAGAGCACTTTTTACAATTTAAGTCGCTTTAACTGACTATTGCTTGGTCGTTTGATGCTGTCTCCAGCAAAATTTGGGTGCTTTTTTTCCCACAAATAGAGCTTTCTTTTGGTGGTATTTGATCACCTCTATGTTTTTTATTTTTTGCGCTATAAACAAAAAAAGAGCAACAATTTAGAAAAAAAACCTATATTTTTGACTTTTTGCTATAATAAATATCCCCCAATTTTTTTTTTCAAAAACAAATTTCTTCATCAGTTTAGGCCAATATATATTCTTCTACATATTTTTGGTTAAAAAATCGCAATAAGTGTATATTGATTGGTTTGTGCAACAGTTAAAGCGTCTGCAAACTATGGGAAAGATTTATGGCATTTTTATGGCATTATTATTATTATTTATTTTTTTATTAGTAATGGCGGTGCGATTTTTATCAGTACTGCGACATTGCAACGGACAGATCGGAGACTTTTGACACTTTTTTGTGACCATTGGAATTTATACGGCGATCAATGCTATAAAAATGCACTGATTACTGTGTAAATGTCACTGGCAGGGAAGGGGCAATCAAGGGGTTAATTGTGTGTTCCCTCACTGTGTTCTCACTGTATGGGAATAGGATTGACTACTTAGTAGGAACAAACAAGATGTCTCCTCTCCTCTGACAGCACATGGATTTGTGTACTCGTGCACGTGATCGCGCGTGCCCGGGGGTGATCATGCCCGCCGGCCACGTGCATGGGTCCCCTGTGCATGCCCTCTGGTGCCCAAAAAAGGGTAGAATGTACTCGTACGGGATTTCACCCAGGAGAGCCATTGTGCCGCAGTATATCTGTGTGACATAGTTGGCAAGTGGTTAAATACAAAATCAAAATGTTAGAGGTCTATTGTATGCTTTCATATTTTACTGATGAACATAATTCAAAAGTCAGGACAAAGAAAAAAAGGATGTGTACAGGGCCATAACCCACAGCTACTAATTAGAGTTCAATTTAATAGGTCAGTATTATAGAGATTAATTATATGACATGCTAAACTTTGTACACTATTATTTATTAGGATAAATGTGATTATGTCATTTAACTTTCATCTTTTTCTTAGAAGGCTTCAGTGAATATTTTATGGATCAATAATTTATAAGGTCTCACAGAAAACAATTACCATTACCTGTAATATGACGTTTTGTAGTGATTTTTTACCTCTGTTATCCTTTTCTAATGAGTGCAAATGAAGTGCAGCCCAGTGAGTGATGGCCCATTAATAAAGCCACCTACAGCCTTAACAACAGGAGATTGATAAAATAAGTGATAATTAGTAGATGGGTAACACAGATATGTTTCATAAGCTGTCACTCACACTGAACAGCACGTTCCACTTATGTTTTTTTATAAAACATGGGTGAAAAAGACACAAGTATGTTCATGGCTACAAGATTCCTAACTTTACCTTTATATAGAAGACAACAAACCCCATTCTCTAAACAGGGATCTCCAAACTACGGCCCTCCAGCTGTTGCAGAACCACACATCCATTGAGGCATTCTAAAACTCTGACATTCACAGACATGACTAGACAAGATGGGAATTGTAGTTCCTGAACAACTGGAGGGCCATAGTTTGGAGACCCCTGCTCTAAGAGAACGAAGGTCCAACCCCCAAAATAACATATCTAACTTATTATTACAGGGAAAAAATTAAACCAGCAAACTTTACTCATTATAGCTGAACTCCAGGCAAACTGCGGAATACAAAGATGAAATGATGACATATATGGGTGCTACCTCACCTGCCAAAGCACTTGTATTTTTCTCCTTCTAGAATAGATGAGATTGACTCAGTGCTGCCAAACAGCACAGCCGGGTTGGTGACCTGACTTTTCTCTACTGCAGTTGGAGTAAAACAGCTCAGTCACTTTCTGTCCACAGCCTGTTACAATCAATCGTGAGGCTTGGAGGCCAGTGATTATAGCAGTGGAAAGGCTCACACAGAAACCAGCAGAATAAATACACAAGAAGATTCCCCTGGCAGGAGACGTGGTGTCACGTCTAGCGTAAATAGTGAGGCACTATAGCAGGCTTCTGTGTTCTTCACCTATAGCAGACCCCTTTCCAAGGGCCTACCGGTACTCGGTTGCCCCCAGGTCTTATACATAATTCTATAGTACCTGGCTACCATGAGAGAGCAGGTGAGAAATGAGCACAGCTAACAGGTACTTGTGCTTGGCAGACAGGCAGAGTGGTCAGTAACAGTCCGGGTTCAGGGGAGGCTGAGTTCTGAGCATAGGTCTGAGGTTGTACTGTTGCTTCTCTTCCCCCCAGCTGTTATGCAGCTAAGAACAGAGATATGTGATCGCTTATAAAAAAAGGGGAAAAAAGTGTTTAGAATTTTTTTTTTTATATATCTATAAACAACTGTTTTGCCTCTCATTTCTATTTTAAACTGAATGGGTTGTTTTACAGGGTGATCGTTTACAATTACTTTAAAACAGGTATGGTCTCCTGAATGCAGCTCAGCCAAAACCAGGATGCTGGAATGAGACCAGCGGCCGTCATGGATCAGGAATGCTACACACTCATGACAAATGGGCTCATTCGAAGCCCAGGGTCTAAACACTAACCATTCTTCACCAGAGCTCCTGATGGTCACTGTCCTGAGGATCACCCCACTAGGAGATGAGCAATCTGGTATGCGGTAGAAGATGTAGCAGGTAGTGATCTAGCAGAAGCATAGTTGGGTAAACAAGCCAAAGGTCCGTAACATGTGGTTGCAGGTTAGGATCAAGTGGAAACAAAGTCAAGGATCAAAGCAAGGCTTGGTAACAAATAGTTGCAGGTTGGGATCAAGTGGAAGTGTGGTTGAGGAATACGCCAGCTGCCAGTAACAAATGGTAATGAAGATGTGGATGGCAGCATATGCATAAGGAGCAAAATATTGTCTGGTGAAGAGCACAATAATCTGGCAAACAGGAAGTGCAAAGGAGTTTACTAGAAACAAGATAGAAGGTAAGTTTGTCCAAGGGATCAGGCAGGGAGCTGTCCAACACCACAAGTGGCTCAGCAAAAAGTTACTGCCAGATGCAGCAGAGGTCCTGGGTTTCAGTTCCAAGTCCTGACAGTACTCCCCTCCTTTCAGCATGTCTTAGGGCCAGGTTTGTCAGAAAACCTTTGGTGGAATTCTCTTGGTAATTTCCTCAGGTTCCAAAGAGTTTTCTTCTAGCCCATATCCTTCCCATTGAACCAAACAATGTCATTTTTTCCTAAAGATCCTGGAAACAAGAATTTTCTCAATCACAAATTCTTCTTCACCTTGCACCTCAACAGGTGGAGGGGGAAGGAGACTTCTTCTAGAGAAAGGGTGTTCATGAAATGGCTTGTGCAAGGATACATGAAACAAGGAATGAATCTTCATACTCTCTGGAAAGGCCCCACAAACTTTTGAACCAGCTTTGCAGATGGAACATCTACCTTCAAATTTTTGACAGATAACCAAACTTTGTCACCCATATGAAAAGTAGGAAGTGATCTGCAATGTCTGTCAGCAGCCTCTTTGTAACATTACTGTTGGTAACAGCAGGAATTGGAGCTGAGATAAGGAGATCTGGAATAAAAACTGGATGATACCCAGCGTTTAAGTAAAAAGGACTTTTAGAAGCGGAGGTATGTTTAAAATTGTTATAAGCGAATTCTGCCATAGGACAATGAGTCCACCCAGTCATCCAGAAGATAACTGACAAAACATTGAAGCCACTCTTCAAGAGATTGATTGTTCCTCTCAGTCCGGTCATTAGAAAGCTTTTCCAGAGTTTCCAAGGAATTTGCACGGCTCTGTTTGACACTACATCATCAGTGATTCCATGTAATTTAATCAGTTTCACAGTTTCTTCAGCAGTGGGTACCCCCTTAACTGGTATACTGGTATGAGTCATTTTAGTGAGACGTTCAACGACTACCAAGATAGTTATCATTTCTTATGAGGAAAGCTCGACCTATCATAGATCGACCACAAAGTCCATAGAAATTTACCCCCATGGTCTTAATAGAACAAGGAGTGACTGAAGCAAAACCAAAAGAGAAGATGAGATTTTCTTATTGCAGTTTGAAATCATGAACCAACCTGAGGGCTTCAACCCAAGCAGATTCAGTTACATATAGGCGATGCCCTGGAATTCCAAAACCATTACAATTGAGGTTTATGTCCTTAGAAGGATGGTTGAGAAGTGGGTCAATATTATACCACTCTTTGAGAAGATTCAGAAATGTCTTAGAACTTGTGGCCCCTAGAAAGTTCTTTTGAGGCAGGATCGTACATTTAGAGTTGCTTACCTGAAGGGGCCCAGACAACATCCACGATAAGGCATCAGTCTTACCAACCCCTCATCAAGGTCAACACGAGATAATAAAATTTAACCTGGAAAAGAACAGCAACCAATATGCTTGTATTGAAGACAATCTTTTAGTGGAACAAATTAATTCTAGATTTTTGTGATCAGTGACAACAGTTACAGGATGATTAGCCCCGTCCAGCAGATGCCTCTCTTCAGAAAAAGCTTCCTTAATTGCCAGCAATTCCTTATTCCTAATGTCATAATTCCTTTCAGCTGAACACATTAGATGAGAGAAATAGGCACAAGAATAAAGCTGCATCTTTTCTCCTCTTCCCTGAGAAAGAATGGCTCCCATGGCAGAATCTGAAGCATTCACATACACCATAAAAGTTCAGTATCAAAATGTACAAATACTGGTGCAGAAGTTAAAAGAGTCTTTAGTTTACTAAAGGCAGCATGTGCCTCTGTTGACCACATAAAGGGTGTCCCTTTTCTAGTCTGCTGTGTAATTGGTGCTATTACCTTACCTTACTTTCTTATGAATTTTCTTTCGTTGTATTTCCTTAATGTTTCTAGGGCCAGGCCAATTCACCACTGCTTTGATCTTATTAGAAACCATGCTCACTTCTTCAAGGGAAATGACGCATCCCAAGAACTGGATCTAGGTTTTTCAAATTCACTATTGTCCAATCTTCTGTAAAGTTGACTCACCCTAAACCTAGGTTCACATTGATGCGATTTGGCATGCGATTTGACATATCAAATCGGATATCATGTCAATAGGATATCATCTAAGTACATGATAACAAACTGGTCCAACAGATCCAACAGGGCAATATTGAAGAAATGTTGAAATGCTGTAGGAGCCAAAAGGCATGACCAAGGATTCAGAATGTCCATACCTGGTTCTAAAAGCAGTTTTCCATTCATCTCCTTCATGAATGCAGACAAGGTTATATGCCCGCTGTAAAATATAGTTTGGTAAATACTTTGGCAGAGCATAGTCTTTCCAACATTTCAGGAAAAAAGGGAGTGGATAATGGTTTTTGAAAGTAAATTTATTAAAATCCCTGTAATTAATGCATAGAGGCAAAGCAGAGGCTTTCGTTTTAACAAGGAGCAGGGCTGCCCCTGCAGGAGATAATAAGTGTCTGATAAAGCCTTTCTCTAATTTTCTAATTCTCTTTAAACCATTCCCTGAGCACCTTTAATTCAGGTTCTGATAGATTAAAAATGCAACCAAAAGGAATTTCTGTGAGCAGTTTTATGGTGCAATCTTATCCTCCAGGAAATTTAGATGAGGTAATCAGTTGAAAGTTGATAGTCTCACAATGGTCGGCCTCAAATTGGAGTTCAAGAGGAACCGTTGGGTAGCAGGTCTGGAAGATAAAGGTGAACCCTTAACAGTCTCCATATCAAAAGGGGTTGGTTTATTTCTCACTTAAATATTTTTTGTTTTGGGCAAATTTGATGTAAAAAGAGTTCCCCCCCAGCCCTGGAGTACAGCAGAGCGAGGAATTTCATGGTCTGGAAATAGTAAAATGAGATACTAGAAAATGTACTTTATTTTCATCCTGAATTAATGGGGAGACAAGAGTAAATAATGGTTTTTAAAAGTAATTTTTTTCAAACCCTGTAATCAATGCATGGACGGAAGGTAGAGTTTTCCTTTTCAACACGAAGCAGGGCTGCCCCTGCAGGAGACGTTGAGTGTCTAATAAAGCCCTTGTCTAAATTCTCATCAAATCATTCCCTGGGCACCTTTAATTCAGGTTCCGACAGATTAAAAATGCAACCAAAAGGAATCTCTGGCCCTGGGAACAGTTCTATGGGCCAATCTTATGGGCCACGAGGAGGTAATTGATCTGTATTTTTTTTATCACAGAGGTCCCAAAACTCATAGTACTATGGAGGAAACTTGTCATACAACTGGGTAGTTACCATATCAACTTGTGATTCCTTGACCAATAAAGGGGTTGGTATAGTTCTCATTTGAATATAATTGGTTTTAGCGAATTCTATGTCCATAGAGTTCTCCCCAGCATCCCCCCCAGCATCGGAGTCCAGCATAGCAGTACAAGGAATTTCACGGCCCTCAGTAATTAGTTTAATAGGGATGACAGAATGGGATAGTAGAAAATTTACTTTATTTTCTTCCTCAATCAGAGGGGAGACAGGCTGAGTTATTGAATTTATTTGTTCAGGCACTATAACATCAGTCGCAGCAATGTTTTTTTTAACTTTGTTCAAATAATTAACTGTGTAATGCCCAAAGACCCCACAATATAGACATACGTTCTCTGAACATCTTCTCTCTTTCTCTTAAAAAAAGTAGAAATGGATATTTTAATGGCTTCAACCTGCATAGGTCTGGGAGTGTTAGAATCCGGAGAAGCTTTTGGGTCCTTTTGAATGAACTGACTAGCAGGGAAATCTATGCCGCCACGCGGCAAACAGTGCACCCACAGCCACCCCCCGGTCAGTTGGGTAACCCGCACCCCCCCTTCCATCGGTCAGTCAGGTCTCATCCACGCTGGTTGGTTATGAGCCTGTCACTTACCCCCTCTTCATCCTAGGCCAATTGGAACACTTCTCCTGTCTGCCAATCAGGAAACAGATCTCAGACCCGCTTCCTAATTGGCTGGGAGGAGAATCAGTGTGACAATAATGAATATTCATTCGCTATTGTCATACAACTGGGTTGGTCTTGGGGTGCAGTGCTCTGCACCCCAAGCCCACCCCTTTTTGAAGCCTATTAGAGCCTCTGGCTCTAATCATGTGCTTAAAAAAAAAACCCTGATTGGAATCCATGGGTCCGACGCCCCGCAAGTAGATTAAGGGGCCGGACGCATGGATAGGGGGGCCGCCACTGCATGCCACCCTTCCAAACATTCCCAGTCTCTCCTCTCTCCTTTCTGTAAGTCTCTAATCAATTTGGATACACAATTGGATGAAAGGCTCAAGATCATTAGGAGCCTTTATTCTGGAGAGCTCATCTTTTATTTGTTCAGAGAGCCCTTTGCGGAACTGGGATAATCAAAAACCTGATTCATTGTGGTCAAAAAAGACTTGAAATTATTCAGAATTGTGCTGTCTTATAAAAGTGATCGCAGGTATGGTTAGTGATTAAAATATTGATCAAAATAGAGGAGATTGTAAAGGAAACTTGTAAGTTATGTATATTATTGTATTCTATTTAATGGCTTCAACCTGCATCGGTCTGGGATTGTTAGAATCCGGAGAAGCTTTTGGATCCTTCTGAATGAACTGACTAGCAGGGAAACCCATGCCACCAGTGGTGGCTGGTGGTAAATTTTTTTGGGGGAGGGCAGCAAACAGTGCACCCACAGCCACCCCCCAGTCAGTTGGGTCACCCGCACCAGCACCCCTGGTCTGGTCGGTCGGGTTATCCGCACCCACCCCCAGGTCAGTTGGTTACGAGCCCGGCACCTACCCCATCTATGGCGTGGGCAGCACTTCCCTCCGGGGCGATGGGTGGTGGCTTCTGCCATGTGTCTCCTCCCTCCTCCTCCTCCTAGGCCAATTGGAATGCTTCTCCTGTCGGCCAATTGGGAAAGTGGTCTCAGACCCACTTCCTGATTGGCCGGGAGGAGTATCAGTGTGACAATAGCGAATATTCATTTGCTATTGTCACACAACTGGGTGGGCTTGGGGTGCAGTGCTCTGCGTCTCAAGCCCACCCTTTTTTGAAGCCTATTAGAGCCTCTGGCTCTAATCACATGCTTTAAAAAAAAATCATTTTTATTAGGGGTTTCGCTGCATGCTAGTGCCAATATCCAGGTCCTGACACAGCCTGTGACTGGACAATAAAGGAGCTGCAGGTTATTGAGTTTATTCTTCTGCTTTTCCCTTCTATCAGCAGGTTTTTTGATAGCCTATGAGCATGCAGTATACCTGATTAGCTCCTGGTGCTGTTCATTCCTCTCCAAGTCTGAGCCCTATATTGCAGGGGAATACTAAGCCAAATTCAAATACATACACTAGATTAATTTAAAAAAAAAAAAAGTATTTTTTTTGTAATGAATACATACTGTATCTGCATCAACTGGTGCTGTTTGATATAATGAAAGCCTACATATTTATCTCATTAGAGATTTCCTTTTACAAACTTCCAGAATTCTGTCTGAAGCATACTAAATTATTTGAAAATTCTTGATGAATGTGCTCTTTAATTGAGTGTTTACAAGCTATGATTAAATAATGGTCAAGTGTAAAGGACCTAAAAGGTTCTATCTTAAGTTAGGATAAGCTAGCAGCTCTTCAACTGTGAATTTTCTGTAAGATCCAGTTGATCAACAGTGTTTGGATTTACAATGAGTTGCACTAGGTGGACTTTTGACTTTTCATAACTATTCTTACTAAATGTAGAATCCATGGCAATTTCTAAACACAGAAAAGCAATTTCAAACATAAAAGTTAGAAGCATGATTTTGTTAATGCAGCCTGCATTTTATATTTGAAAAAGCATAACATTCTTCACATCCCCAAAAAAGATGTGCTGCATAATACTCAATATCAAAATTCAAATGGTAATGACTGAACAAAAAGGCAGGAAATATTTTCATTTATCACTTAGAACACGGCATGTCACTGGCAATTTATAAGTGTCAAGATCACACTTTTAATGTGATAAAGTAGAAATAAAACTGCCTTAGACATAATGCAATTTTTTCTTTTAGTTTATAGTATGATGGTGTCTGACGTTCTGAGGATCTGTTGCTAGGCACTAGTGTATTCCTTTATTAATATTTATCTATACGCTTGCATCATGTCATTCCATTCATTACACATTTTCCACTTCCTGCTATCTCGTCATTCAATTGGTGTTATTATGCCTAGGATTTGTCTGACTTGTCAGAATGACTATATGTTGTGGTGTTCATTTATTACAGTACTCTGCATATTTAATAAAGGTGCAATCCAGGAAGAATTAAACCATGAAATTCATACAGAGAACACAACCTACTTGCCCAGTACTTTTATCTACTGTACATATTGCTCTCGCACACCCCATTTTCTTTTGTCAATGCTCTGGTGATTTGAGAACCCCTGGTAGTAATCAGCAGAGCTGTTCCCAAGCAAGCCCACTGTAGACCCCTCTGGTCTTATGTATAAATGCCAAGAAAATTTAAATCTGCTTTGAATGCTTGCACGTGTTTGGTGAGGCAGGAAGCAGAAATAGAGAAACTGAAATCATATGTTTCTGAAAGTACGATTTCATTGATCTTGTAAGAGTCTGGATTCTGGCTACAGTGGATTACACAGAACTTTTCAGATAGTTGCAGTGTTTGTTGGATGCTATAAGTAACTCACTGGTTGTTTTTTCACGTGTTCACTGCATTTGCATTTTATTTATGTATACATAAAAAAAATTAAAGGATAAATATAGCCAAAGCTTTTTTGTCCATACATCTCCTATGGATTACTCCTATGATCCATTTCAGCTGACAGCGGGCTGAAGGCCCCTGTCAGCTGATATCACAGAGCCGGTCCAGGTTTTGAAAAGAGTCCAACCATGTGGTCAGTGTCCACCCATAAGCCTGGATCGTCACCTGGCTTAGCCTCTCAGCGATCCACTAAGAGCTTGAGCTGGCCCCTCCTGCCCCCTTCCCAGCCCAGCGCTCCAGGGGGCGCTGGAGGAGAGAGCAGAGAGCCTCTACCTGACAGTCACGGCTCTCTGCTCAGAGCGGAGGGGGAGAACTGAGCAATCAGCAGTGTTAGATTGCTCAGTTCTCACTAAAGAGGCGGGTGGGGGACAGATGCAGCATCAGATCGATGCTGTATCCACCTAAATGAGTATAAATGTTTCTTCTGCCTCACAAAAGAAGTCCCATTGGATGAAACGTACGTCAGGCTAGGCACGGAGCAGCAGTGACGTCCGAACACTCGTGGAGAGTGCTGGAGAAACAAATGTTTCCATTTTGAGCCTAATTTTATCATTTTTGTTGCGCAATGAGTTTATCTTCCTCTTTCATATGATGAATGTGTGACCGGACTCTGAAGTTTCCTTGACTGATGATAACTGTGGGGGTATACATCTACGTAATCCAATTAAGCAGGCTGGGTAGTGGATGCGGTTGAGCCCATTGTGAGGGGTGAAAGCTCACTAATGCGCATATAGACCCTGGAGGGTCTAAAAATCTGGTAAGCAGATACACTTACCCTTTTTATCCTGTGGGGAGCACTGGGTGTCTTCACAAATCAAGCAATGGATCAGCACATGTTTTGAGTTCACTTTATGGATGTGGAATGTGGACACTTGGACTATTAACAATTTTTCTTTTTTTCATTTTTTCACATTTTCATCTTTATTGCGTTTATTAGATGTTTTTTTGCACTTTAATCATTAAGGGCATGGTCTGACAGCGCTACATGCTTTTTATTTTAAATTGTTTTTTTTAAACCCTGAACTTCTCTTTCAAATGTAAGTACTGTATAAGTAGTTGGCATCTTTGCATATTTGCTTCCTTTAATTTGCACAGAAGCACAGCAAAAATAATAGGTGCTCTAAACCAATCAGGTCTGTATGGTGCCTAGGTTTGACCAAGGCTTTTTATTTAATCATATACAGTTCAGGGACCTGGCTAGACTGTCTGATAGGGGTTAACATCACAGCACTGGCTACAATTTTTGGCCTGGAAAAGAGTTCACATACATATATTTCAGTTATATTGATCTATGTGCCTGGAGTCCAGCTTTAAATATGGTTTCAACTCTGTATGGAAATCAGATGATACAAAAATATAAAAGAAAAGATAATTATATTTTTATTTTATTATCAGGCCCAAAGCTTGGATTTGGTCATTCTTGATTCTTTCTCCATTAAACTGCTGAACCTCATACTGCTGTTCCTCCTGTCCTCTGTGGGTCTTGCTGCAAGGCCTCCTGCTAGAATATTGTCTTTTGTTTATACTGTGTCCAGCTGAACCCTGAACTGGCAGATTCCTCCCCTGCACACTATGCGGTCTCTTTATGCTCTCCAGGCTCCACTCCCAGTGTGTGCACACTTGCTTTTTTTAAACACCCATAAGGGCTGTGTACATGGGAGGGCATTGCCAAAGGAACTTATCCTAATTGTTTCACATTTAAAGGGACAAACAAGGCCACGTTATGCTAGTTATAGCATTTAGATTGTTGTTGCTAGAGATGATTCCTGGTGATCTGCGTAAGCTCCAAATTGCCCCATGGGACAATCAAAAGCACCAAAAATGCACTTATTTTACAACAAATTACATTTACTTACATGTAGGATCAACTCCATTTGCTCAAGAAAGCCGCCGACATTGTGGTGGTGAAGATTCCAGCATATAGGAAAGCTGGAATCCTCACCACCCCCACATGAGCAGTTTCCTTTAGCCATTCTTTGGACGTTATTTGTTGTAATAAAAGTGCCTTTTCTACTGCTAATTGGCCACACAGGATTAGTAACTATTGCTATTATTGAGGACTACGGGGACTTTGTTATAGTCTGTATATTATATTTATATCCTTTACTAGTCGGTGTACTTTTTTGCCATGAATCCTTTTTTTATTTTTTATTATAATGATACAAAGACATAAGCCACAAGAATCATTTCTTCAAACATTACATCAATAACAATAACAGCAGTATAATGATCCAGCCAGTCTGTGGGTTGGCAACTTCCCCAAGAATGGCTCAAGCTTCTAAGCAAGAACATTAGTGCAACATAGCAAACAATACACCTAGGGCAGTGAGTTACAATAGCATAATGCATCATAGATTGGATCTAAAGTAGTAAACAATGAGTGATCCTTGAGAACTTAGAATATACATTTTAGTTGTAACAGGGCTTTATGCTTTAGGTCCTGAAGAAGGAGGTGGAAACAGGGGTGAAAGGTGATGTAAAATTAGGAGACTGGAATGTTCCTGTTGTCTCCAGCCATAACGCCCACTGCTCATGACATTTAGAAACTCTGAGATGGGCTTTAGCATTCCAATTCCAGTGAGAGATGGTTGTTGAAAATTTTAATATCTTGTAGATGAGGTGGTTGTGCGGTTTTCCATGGCCTTGCAGTAGCTAGTCTGGCAGCAATGAGGGTATGAGTTGTGAATTATGTATATGATGAGGTAAGACACGGATGCCTACTCCTAGGAGAACCATATACAATGTGAGTCATCAATGTATGAGTTACTGAAAAGTGTAGACCACCTCCCAGAACCTGGTGATAATAGGGCAGGAACACTATATACGGGGTAGAGTTCTGGGGTGATCACAATTGCAGCAGCATTTCAACAGTTTACTTTTTTGTCTAGTGGCTTAGATAAGTCCTATTACTTCTGTGGGTTATTTGCACTTTTCTTTGTTCGGTTTTTGGTGCTAGTTTTCTGCCTTCCACACACTCACATACCTCTTTGCACATACGTTACACGCAAACACACACACAAGTTCACTTAAGTATCTTCAACATTGTAACTTACAATCTACTCTGACGCAGTAACCTTAATGTTCAATTTAATGCTTTGTGGTTTGGTTGCTTTGGAAATAATGGATTGGAATAGTTTTTAGTGTTTTATCATCACAGAACAACCTATTTTTAATATTTCCCAGGCAGCAATGGAATTTATTAGCCTATAAATAGCCTTCTTTCAGCATGGGCTCTGTGGAGAGAAATCGGTTTTGTTGTGTAACACGGGTATTGCCATGTGGATGTCTTTTAAGTTCACAATTTTTGTGTTGAAGGAAAGTGTTAAAAGTAATATCACTATAAATGTGACAAATCTTTTTTTTTTTTTTTTCTGTTAGCACCCCCTACCCCTTAAAGGATAACTTCACCTTTAAAACATTTAAAACAATGTGCATGCATTATTTTTTTTTAGGAGCCTGTAAAGCATTGCAACTCGGGGGCAATCCCTGGCTCCTGCAGACTCTTTGGGGGCTATTTACTAAAAGTGAAAAGTGCAACATCTACTGCAGCTCTGTATAGAAACCAATCAGTGTCCAGGTTTTATTGCCAAAGCTTAATTGAACAAGCTGAAGTTAGAAGCTGATTGGCTACCATGCACAATTGCACTAGATTTTGCACTCTCCAGTTTTAGAAAATCAACCCCTCTGTGTAGCTGTTACTGAATGACAGGAAGATCAATGAACTACCAGAGCTCTCATCGGTACCCTAGTAGTTCATTGGGAACTATGAGCTGTCAGCTACAAAGTATTACAGTACTTGTAGTTTATTCATTCACAGAACTCTGTGAATGAATGATGCAGGCGCCCGCACCACCATGAATTGTGAAAGCGTGTGTGAGGAGGAGATCCAGGCCCGCTATCATGGGGGAAGGGATCAGGGGGAGAGGAGGAAGATGCTGAACATGTTACATGATACACCCTAACATGTTGACAAAGGTGAACTTATCCTTTAAAGGAAGTTTGTGAGTTCCAGGTGGCTCGTTTGGCTGGTATTTCACCCCAGGGCAGAATCCTTCCTTCTTTGTGGGGTGAAGAAAACTGAGCACCAGTCACTTGAGGACAGTTTAAAAATGTTTGTTAAGGGACCAATAAAGGCAGGGAGAGAGGAATTAGGGCACACCCCAAAAGACCAACGTTGCAGACTTTGTATCACTAATCACAGTAAATACAAAAATAGGTATTTTAAGCAAGATGAGTGCTTCCTGTAAAATTTGAATTGTAGAGCAGCTTCAAATCAGCACACTTACTTATTGGATGAGCCACCAGAACTTCCTGCAATGTCCACTGGCAGTAGCTTATATCCAGCTATCCAGTGCACTCTTCAGCTCAGCAGTGAAGTTTCACGCCTGGTGCTTCCAGTTAGGTAATCACCTTCTGGTTCTACCAATTATGAATATACCCCTCAGCAGGAATCCTCAGGCCTCAGGCTTGGGCCCCTCTCTCTCTCTAAGGTCTTGTTCACACTGTCATTGAAAGCAGGTGTTTGAGGGGCATTTTTAACACTCTTCAAACGCATATGCAGTTGATAATATGGACAGCGCAATCATAAACATTTATAACTAAGATCATTGGATCTTCCTACATCATTGCTAGGGACACTTCCCAACAGCAGACTGAAGCAAGCCATACCACTGAGCTTAGAAAAAACCTGAAAACAGCTGAAATACCCATGCGCTGGCCGACTAAAGCATAGTTAGCATTAACTTCAGATCAGGGACCCTTGGGGAAGGATGCCTACTTTTTTTAAAGATGCAATTCCAGGAGTTGCAAGAACAGTTATTATATTTAAAATAGATTGCTACTAGTAAGATCACACCTTTCATTCAGGTAAACCAGTCAGATCAGTAAAGACTGATTTCCGAGTGGTCTACATGCTACATGAAACAACATACTGAACCTGCTGTTGTCATGCTTGCTTTGTTGTATAAGGTGCCAGGTCCTTTGACACAGAAAGTAAATGTAGCCCTGGTATAAAATGTAAAACTATTTTAACCTAAGCTGAACAAATTACAACCATGAAGCATCACAGCAAAACTTAGTCATTAAGTGATAAAGATTGTTGGTGTGCACATTTAAACACACACATGGACCATTATGTACTAATCATGGCTTCACGTGACCTAATGCACTAATTTCCTTCACTCATTTTACACCCACTAACAAAGAAATGTTTTGTTAGTACAGAACCTGCTTTGAAATTACAGGAAATAATAATTCCTTTTTATCTATCTTGATTCTCATGGAACAGATCCTATTGTGCAAACACATGGTGTGTTTTTCTCTTTGGCTTTGGCTTCCGTACTGCTTATTTATTTTATGGTTAAATACTGTTTGACCTTACTGTCAGTAATAAATAATTAATTTTGTACAATATAGTAAAATGTGAACAGTAGTAAATCCTGGTTCTGTTTTCATTTATATTTCTCAACAATATTAACTAGACCTACATTGCAAAAATACAGCCCTATCACTTCACAGAGAGTTACAAATTATCTGGTAATAACGTATATTTTATGAGGAACCTCTTATAAAATGAATATGAAGGTCCTTTCAGAAGATCAGTATGGTACATTTTTAGTGAGCATGCCATTGCAGTATTTTTAATTCTTATTGTTGTACTTACTGTAATAATGTTAATGGCCTACACGTTTATCATATTAAAGGTTTCCTTTAACCCCTTCCCATGGAGAGAAAAAGTTAATAAGCATCATCCCTTTGAGAGCTAGCAGCCAACACTTTGTGTAGCTGCTGACTCTCAAACCCAGCTGTCATTAACAGCAGAAGTTCGCAGCTAACAAATGGGAAACAATCAGAGTGGCTCCCATCATTTGATCCATATGGCAACTATGACATAGTGATCACATGTAGGCTGGAGGCTTTATTGACAAAAAAAGCCCTAGCCTGAAGAAGGGAATATACATCTGTTTAATGCTGTAATTGTCAGATGCAATTTAAACATTAAAAAAATCTTTTTGCAAATTTGTCAGCCTATAGGAGAGAAGAATGTTTTTTTTTTTATAAAACAGTGCAACAAGTAAAAACCTTATAAGTCCTAAAAATAAAAAAACATAATTTAAAAAGCTAATTAGTAAAAGAGGTATTGTAAACCAAAGAGAGAAAAGTTAAAACTTGCATAATAATAATGTAAGAATAGAGTAAGAAAACAAGGAAAATAAGAGGGAGAAAGAAAAAGAGTATAGATGTCACAATGTCAAACCTAGGATCCACAATCAAACTGAAAGAGTAAAGTTGCATACCGTACAATATACCCTAGTATTATACACTAGTATTATCACATGTATGTGTGAAGGCATTAACAGATTCCCGACCGCCTCACATCATACTGCGTCAGAATGGCTCTCCTGGGCGAAATCCCATATGGGTACGTCCTTCCCACCAGAGGGCACGTGCGCACCGGCGGAGGCACGCGCACATGCCCGCTACGTGGCAGGGTACCCGATGCACGCGGTGGTGATTTCCTGCCGGCCACACATGATCGCGTGCACGCATGCCAACATGGAGATTTGTGTGTGTAAACACACAAATCCTTGTGCTGTCAGAGGAGAGGAGACATGTTGTTTGTTCCTAGTAAGTAGGAACAGCGATATGTCTCCTCTCCTACTCAGTCCTATCCCCATACAGTTAGAACACACTGAGGGAACACACAGTTAACCCCTTGATCGCCCCCTAGTGTTAACCCCTTCCCTGCCAGTGACATTTACACAGTAATCAGTGTATTTTTATAGCACTGATCGCTGTATAAATGCCAATGGTCCCAAAAATGTGTCAAAAGTGTCCGATCTGTCCGTCGCAATGTCGTAATACTGCGAAAAATTGAAGATCACTGCCATTACTAGTAAAAAAAATAATAATAAAAAGGCCATAAATCTTTCCCATAGTTTGTAGATGCTATAACTTTTGCGCAAACCAATCAATATACGCTTATTGCGATTTTTTTTTTTTTTTACCAGAAATATGTAGAAGAATATATATCAGCCTAAACTCATGAAGAAATTTGTTTTTATTAAAAAAAATTTGGGGATATTTATTATAGCAGAAAGTTAAAAATATTGTTTTTTTTTTTTAAATTGTCGCTCTTTTTTTGTTTATAGCGCAAAAAATAAATGCAGAGGTGATCGAGTACCACCAAAAGAAAGCTCTATTTGTGGGAAAAGAAGAACGTTTAGGTACAGCATTGCATGACCGTGCAATTGTCAGTTAAAGCGACGCAGTGTCAAATTGTAAAAAGTGCTCTGGTTAGGAAGGGAGTAAAATCTTCCATGGCTGAAGTGGTTAAGAGATTTGCATAGGCTATATTGCTTTTTTGTTTTTGCTCATGAGACATTTTTATGGTACATAAGTTTGTGGTGTTTAAAACTGTGATATTTGTCTTTAAATTCTGACAATGTAGCCTGGAAGCAAGCCAAAAGCTATTTTTACCCAACTACATGCATAACGGCAGGGAAGCAATGTACAGCATTGCCTTTTTCATCAGACTGATTTGTTTTGGTGAGAATATGATATAACTGTGATGCCAGGGGCACTGGGAGGTCTCATGGTTGATGTGGTGTAACATCTTCTCTTTCAGATAGATTTTAATATATTTTCTTTAATTTCTCAATATGAAAACGAAAAAGTTTTTTTTTTTTTCATGGTAGATAAACCGTGAAATACTGTATTAATACTATGCATGTTTATTTTTTATAAGCAGATGAAGTTTTTTTTTTGTTCCTTACCTCTTGTTAAAAAAAGCAATAAAACAAGCTGAAATGTATAGTATATACACATAAGAGAATGTGTTAGAGCCTCTCTCCTTCTCCCCATCTCCATGTAAGGTTTTACTTATATATTTACTTATTTTAAAAAATTGTATAAATTAATATATTATTATATATTCATATAAATATATTATTATCATAAATATATAATATAGTATATAATAAATTTTTATAAAGGTAAAAAAAACATAATAACCCATGATTGTTAATGAAAATGTTATTTAAATTGACCCAAAACTTTCAGTTCAATCAATTACTTTCAGACACAATTTACAATCAGAAAACCAAAAGGCCTGTTTCTACATTTTTTCACACAAAATTCTAATTCTATTCTTGCAAAAATGTGTGAATCTTCGGTGAAAGTTGTGGGAATCTTGTGTGAAAACATTTATGAATGGACCCTTAAGTGTAAACTAGTTAAAAATGCTGCAGTCTAAAATTAAAGCTGAATTCCATGAATTCAGACACTTTTCAGACACTTTGTATAAGTTAGGTCCAAGGAAGTGCATGCCACCTCCTGGACTTATCTCTATTATTTATATCTGACAGGTTTATGGCTCTCCTGGAGCAGACACTGAACATATGCGGGGCTGTGAGGGAGAAGAGAAGCACATAGAGCAGTTATGGCTGCCCCTCCTCTCTACTGCCTATTCACAGAAGCCTTTGTATTTTGTGAATGTGTTCACATTATACAAGGGCTCTGTGATTGGGCAGGAGATGGGGAGGGGTGGGCATAGCAGCTCCAGTGACAAAAGAGCTGAATTCCTGTCGTTCAGCTTTATTGAGTCATTGAACCACAAATTAATGTATTTGTTGGTGAATATTGAATGGTCTTCTTACACATTTTGGAAACCATAGTGAAGAGCTATCAGCTGTAACTCCATATGCAGTCCTCCTAGTCACAGTGGTTAAGCAGGGGATTTAGGTGGTGTAAGCCACAGCAGAAGCTGCGTTGTAGGGAGGTGATGTGAGGCTAAGTGGTTAGCACTTCTGCTTGGCAGCACTAGGGTAGTTGTTTTGAATCCCAACCATGGCACAACCTGCCTGAGATTTACATGTTCTCCCTGTGCCTGCATGGGTTTCCTCCAGGCATTCAGGTTTCCTCCAACACTCCAAAGACATGCCGGTAGGTTAATTGGATTCTGTCTAAACTGGCCCTAGTATGTGTATGAATGTGAGTTAGGGACTTTAGATTGTAAGGTCCTTCAGGGCAGGGACTGATGTGAATGTACAATTTGTATGTAAAGCGCTGTGTAAATTGGCAGAGCTAAATAAGTACCTGTAATAAATAAATGTGAGCTGATAGGGCCAGAAATTACAAGGTCATGTCCCATTGTGACACAGACTTACCTGGTGCAGGAACCACTCTGGATGTGCTTCTCACTAAGTATGGCTGCTTTGGATGGTGCTGGTCTACTGTTAAACATTGACACTACCACCCATGCGTAGTAGCAACGCAATGGGGGTTATTTACGTAAGGCAAATCCACTTTGCTCTGCAAGTGCACTTGAAAGTGCAGTCGCTCTAAATCTAAGGGGTAGATCTGAAATGAGGGGAAGCTCTGCTGATTTTATCATCCAATCATGTGCAAGCTATAATGCTGTTTTTTATTTTCCTTGCATGTCCCCCACGGATCTACAGCGACTTTACTTCCAAGTGCACTTTCAGTGCACTTTCAAGTGCACTTGCAGTACAAAGTGGATTCTCCTTTAGTAAATAGAGAAGAGAGAAGGTTTTCCCCGCAGCGGGGTTTTTAGGCAGCACAGTAATGGATGTAGTCAATATTGTATGAAAAAATATAACAATGAAAACATATAACAATTTTATTGAAAGCTGTACCATAATTTATGGTACAGCTTTCAATAAAATTGTTATATTTTTTCATACAATATTGACTACATCCATTACTGTGCTGCCTAAAAACCCCGCTGCGGGGAAAACCTTCTCTCTTCTCTGTTTCAATGTTTTAAGGGGTGAGCAGCAATTCCTTTCTTTCTCTCTGTGTCTCCTCCATTTCTTCTCCTTTAGTAAATAACCCCCTATGTTATTATCTTCCTCATGCTATTGTGCATTATGTATGTATTGGCACTATCTTTTCTTATAAACTCTACATTTAGTGGCAGTGCTGCTGATCTTCTCCAACATGCAACAATATTTACAGATACTGCCAATCAACTCCTAGCACAGGAAGCCTCCTGTCACTAATATGTGCTGGAAGCTGATTGCTAATATTTGTGGGAATCGCTAAATTCTAGGAGATCAGCAGCATGGTCACTTGCTGGGTCTTGGTCCAGCTGCATATACATATGCAGTAGAATACTAAAGATTTCTCTGGGTCCCGGAGACAGATTAGTCTCCTGGCCCTCTAGAAGTCTATGAAGTACTACGGGACACACGCAGGCGCACCAGCCACAGGTAAACATTCTGAACTCACTCTAAACCTTGCTGCCTCCAAGCTTCCATATTACCCATACCCTGACACAGAAGCTCCCTGCCTCCCAGCACCCTTGTCACCGAACCCCAAAGCACCAAACATTGCACCTTTCTGCCAGCTAGCAACTCTGCTACCGCATATATCATTTTACTTTTGAGGTAAGCATTTTGCTTAGCGTAAGAAGGGAACCTTGCGCCAAATAATACTTAATAAAATAAACCTTAATATAGGTATAGCTGCTCCCCAAAAGGCAATGAAAAAACACTGTGCAATTGGAAAAAATAAGTGATGAGGGCAGGAGGCGGAGCCTAGCAGAGCAGACATGCATTGTTAGAGCTCCACACTGCTTCTGGAGAGAAGAGAAGGACAAAGCAGAGCCTGCAGGCTCAAAAGGTATCCATTTGAACCTTTTTGCCCCAGGGAACAAACTGTGAAAGTTTGGGCAGGAAATATGGTACTGGGAGGAAACCGTGGCAGAAATAAAAATCACCTCACAAAGAGCTCACATGCACTCACTGCAGCTGAAGCAGCTCCAGTCACCTCACAAGATACAGCATCAGGGCGCTCTCACAGACAGAAAATGTCACAGCAAGACTCTCCATTTGAGTCAGATACAGAACAAATCCTCTCACAAACTTCTCCACAAGCCTCCACAAGCCTCCTCAGTATCCCCAGTAATTTGAAAAGATGCTTCATAAGGCTTTAAAACAAACCTCAGACCAAATAACAAAAAGCCTAACCAAAGAAATAAGAGAGCTGGGAAACCGCACCGCAGCCTTAGAAATAAAAATGGATGAAATTGAAATTACAACCCAAGAAAATATAACAGAATTGGAACAATTAAAAAAAGAGAATTTAATACTTCAAACTAAGCTTGAAGATTACGAAAATAGAGCCAGACGTTCAAACTTGCGCATAAGGGGAATACCTGAAACTGTGACAGACCTGCAATCTACTATTACTGCTCTATTACAAGAACTAAAGCCAGATATCCCTATTGAACGTTTAGAACTGGACAGAGTACACAGAGCCCTCACAGCCAAAAAGAAAGATGGACCCCCACGTGATATAATCACAAAATTTCATTATTACAGAACGAAAGAACAAATACTAATTGCTGCAAGAGAAAAAAAGGAACTTAATTTTCAAGGACACAATTATCAAATTTTTGCTGACCTATCCCAACTTAGTATTACTAAAAGACGATCCATGAAACCCCAACTAATGGAACTGCAACGCCACAACATTATGTATAAATGGGGCTTCCCCTTTTCAGTCAGATTTAACTACCAAGGTACAATTTACAGAAGCAGATCAGCAGATGAACTACAACAAACCCTTTTAAAATTAAATCTGACAGAACCCACAAGCAGCAACACTCCCACACGCAGAAGAATGGCGTCATCTTCACCTTCAGGCAGCACCCAGAAAATTTCAGAACAAAATGGGAATCATCATTCTCACAAAAGAGGCCGTTATGCCACATCATCCATGGACCAAGAAGATTCAATGGACTGACATCCTAATTCCTGATATCTCTTCATTTATTATACTAAGAGATGGTTCTCTATAAAAAACCTATATTTATAACTGAATGTAACTGCATTCTGATAGTCACACACTGTGTGGGATCATGTTACATTCCAGTTATATTTCTTATTACTTCTGATTCATATAGCCTTAGAATATATAAGTGAAATAAGGAAATTCTTGTTCAGTTATATATTATCAGGTAAAAACAATAGATTTATTACTTTTTAGAACAAATATGTTCAATAATCCAGAAGTAATGGAAGCTTTTTCTTTCTTTTCTTAAAACAAATATATTATTACCCAACTAGTTCCTAGAATTATGTTTTTGTTTATTCTAATCTGAAGCAATACAACCTCAATTTTATGAGTTAACATATCTAAACAGTTACATATGAATAAAATATGTAATTGTTTACTCTAAAAGGGTTAAAATCCCAAAATAATTCAAACTATCTTCATCAATACCAAAGTTATTAACAGTACCTTTCTAACTGAATTATTTAGCCTAGGGCAAGACTAACCATATACAACCACCCTGGAATAAATAATTTCAACAAAAACTATATTCTGCACTCCAATTAATGAAACATCATTTTGATGTCTTTTGACATAGCACTTCTCTCCTGTAAGCGGAAGATCCGTGTACCCCCATTAGCCCTCCTCATTCTCCCAACCATATTATGTGGGAGTGTGACGAAGGCACTTTTTCCCCTGAGAGAGATATTTATTCTCTTTCATGGGTAAATTGTGATTACTTGCAAAAAATAATTTATACAATGTATCATCTAATCTCATATGTTTTTTGTTTACACTTTACTCCAGAATTCACTGGTTTCTTTTCTATCTATTCATCTCTTCAGTCCACACAGGTTGATCTGCGCAGTCAGCTCTGCATAACAAAAAGTAAGTCAAAACTATTTGATCTATTGCCATGGCACCACTGAATATACTTTCCCTGAATGTTCAGGGAATAATTGTCCCTCAAAAAAGGACCAAAGCCTTCCGTACTTTCCATAACAAGAAGGCTCACATAGTATGCCTCCAAGAAACACACTTCACCAAAGATTCTACTCCAAAATATATTTCTCCTTTTTATCAACAAATTTACATGGCTTCTGCCTGTACCAAGCAAAGGGGAACTCTAATTGCATTTCACCGATCCACACCATTCACCTTATCATCAGAAATTAAAGACCCAGAAGGTAGATACCTGATACTCATGGATTATATAATGGATACAGCAATCACGGTGATTTCCTACTACGCTCCTAACAAACAACCTACACCATTCCTCTCACATATATTACAAGTGATTAATACACACAAAATAGGAACAGTGATAATGTGTGGGGATTCAAACCAGGTCCTCCTCCCATTTCTAGATAAATCACCTTTTACACCATCCAAAATAACCTCTAGATTACCTTTTTCTCAACTTCTTTCCAAATACAATCTGGTAGATTCATGGCGAGAAAGTAACCCAATGAAAAAGAAATTCACTTATTTCTCGCACCCTCATCAAACCTTCACCAGAATAGATCATATTTTTCTAACAATAGGAATGATACCAGAAATTATTGCATCAGATATAATTCCGATTCCGTGGTCTGACCATAATGCAGTATACACTACCATAGCCTCAGCCATACCAAAAGCGCATGACCCAACGTGGTACTTACCGGACATAATGCTCAAACACCCACTACATCAGATGGCCATTGAACAAGCTTTAAAGGAATACATATCAATTAATAATACAACAGACATCTCCCCAATAACACTGTGGGAAGCTCATAAGCCTGTCTTGCGTGGTACAATACAAAGACAAATGGCACTATTTAAACGGGAACGCAAAAATCTAGCAAAAAAACTAGAACTCAATTTTAATGCAGCCTACATATCATTTCAAGATAATCCATCTCAGAGTACAAAATCTCATCTGGAAAAATCTAGATTGGAATATGATCTATTTCTCACTGAGTCAGTTGATAAATCCCTCAAACGCTCCAAACACAATTTCTACATGAATACAAACAAACCAGGTACATATTTGGCTCGGGCATTAAATTCAACTAACAAATCTTTCAAACCAATACGTTTGAAATTATCAAAAAATGTTTACACTTGTAATCCAGTTAAAATAGTCCATAAATTTCACTCACATCTCGCAACTTTATACAAGACAAACAATGAATTTAATCCTACAGAGGCTGAATCCTTCTTCTCAAAAATAACCTTACCTGAGTTATCTCAGAATCAAAAAAGCAGTTTGGATGAGCCTATAACTATAGATGAAGTTGCTAACGCCATAAAAGACCTAAAACTTAACAAAAGACCAGGCCCAGACGGCTACTCGGCTTTATACTATAAAACATTCTCAGAAATACTCTCTCCCATTCTCACTGAAACTTTTAACAAACTTCTAGATGGACATTCTTTTCGGCAAGAAACACTAATGGCAATTGTTTGTATGATCCCAAAACCCCTTTCTGATGATACTTCCTGTGTGAATTATCGGCCTATCTCTCTGTTAAACCTCGATATTAAATTATTAGCAAAAATAATAGCAAAACGCCTCAATAGCATTATAGGAAAATTAATACATAGAGATCAAGTAGGCTTCATGCCAAATAGACAGGCAGGCGATAATATACGCAGGGCAGTGTTATTGGCACATATTGCTAAAAACGGAAAATCCCTTTATGTTTTCTATCTCTCGATATTAAGAGGGCATTTGACACAGTATCCTGGCAATATATGCAATATTCATTACAAAAATGGGGTTTTGGACCCCACTTTTTAACATGGATCAAAGCATTATATAATAAACCCAAAGCCTATATAAAATATGCTGGATACAAATCTGAAGCCTTTAATATCGAAAGAGGTACCCGACAGGGTTGCCCATTATCTCCCTTATTATTTGCCCTTATACTCGAACCCAAGGCCCAATACATCAGAACAAACCAAACTATAACTGGCATTGAAGTAGGAGGTATTACACACAAATTATGTATATTTGCAGACGATATATTACTTTTTCTATCATCACCACAGGTCTCTGGTCCTAACTTAATACCAGCTCTTGATGGATTTGCAGCCCTATCCGGCCTTATGATTAATCCTAAGAAATGCCTAGTGCTTAATATTTCACTCACAAACATGGAATTGATCCCGGCTAGGGCTGCACTCCCATTCACATGGGCAGAAAAATCAATCCCATATCTTGGAATTCATTTAACAGCATCTCATTCTGACTTATTCTCAACCAATTATCCTCCTGTATTAAGACAGATCACAAATCTAATAAAACAATGGTCGCAACTTCCTTTATCCTGGATAGGGAAGATTAATGCAATCAAAATGACTATTCTACCCAAATTGCTTTATCTATTCAGAGTCCTCCCTATTCCAATTCCTTCCTATTTTTTGAGAATAGTACAAAAAAGAGCAACTTCGTTTATATGGGGCTCTTCTAAACCACGTATACCTATACACACACTACATCTTCCCAAAAATAAAGGAGGCCTGGGATACCCTAATTTTACTAACTACTACAGAGCAGCACATTTGGCCAGTCTGTCCAAATACCATGCAAAACAGGAAATCCCATTATGGGTATTTATAGAGGCTTCAGAAAATGACCCTCTATTAATATCAAATTTATTATGGCTTGATCCTAAAGACCGCTTTAAAATTCATAATCCCATAACTAAACACTCTTTATCTCTCTGGGATAAACTAAAAACCAAATATCAGTTACAATCTCCACACAATCCTCTCCTTTCTTTTATCAGAAATCCGGCCTTTTATCCGGCATGGATCTACCCAAATTCTTTTAAAGCTTGGACAACATCAGGCATTCAGACACTAAATGACTTCATAGCATCTAAATCATTCCTTTCATTCCCATCGCTTAGAGAAAAATATGATCTACCAAACTCTGAGATATTTAGATATCTCCAAATCAAAAATTTCTATACACCATTCCTAAAGGGGGATATACCATTATCCCAATTATCCATTTTTGAATCAATCTGTACAAAAGATCCATTTGCTAAAGGTACAATTTCATCACTTTATAATCAATTATATGGAGTAGCAAATCTTAATAGACCCTCTTACGTTCAGAGGTGGGAGGAGGACCTGGGACGAACTTTAGAAGACACGGACTGGTCTAATATATGGCTCACATCTAAGTCATCTTCACCCAACATCTTGGCACTGGAGACAAATTATAAAGTCCTAACTCGCTGGTACCTTGTACCCGCTAGAGTGGCAAAATATTCACCTAATACCTCAGCTCTTTGTTTTCGAGGATGCCCAGAAATAGGCACATATTTACACATATGGTGGACGTGCCCAGTAATCCAAACCTTCTGGAAGGAAGTCTTCGTGATTGCATCTAAAATATTTAAAAAAATAATACAACCAGATCCATATTTAACTTTACTTAATCTAAAACCGGAATGGTTAACACTCTCTCAATTCAAACTTATGATCCAACTAATAAGGGCTGCAAAACAAACAGTGGCCAAGGCATGGAAATCTCCTACATTGGTACTAGCAGAAACAATTCACAGAATGAATAATACAATGTCCCATGCTAAGATGGCAGCCATCGATCAAAATCAAATTCCAAAATTTGAAAAACTTTGGCATCCTTGGATAAAACAACAGTTCCTGTCAAATTTCAATGACTCTGTCCTGTTGCCATGGTAACAGATTAAATGACTTACAGAGACACCCATTCTAAGGCTTCAAAGAGAACTAAAAAGAATAAAAACTGACGAGCGGGACAACCTTGTGGACCATACCTCTACCTTTCAACCCTTTTTCTTCTTTCTCTTTCCTTTTCTCCACCTTACGATTAAAGCTCATTATCAGAATTTATTTGACCTATATACACTCTACTTGTAAACAATATGTATAGTAGGTATAAATCATTTAAATACCTACAAAAGTAACTAAGGAAATGATATATATCTTTAATTTAGGTTTACGTGAACCCAATGTTTAATATTTGAAATTTCATGATATTTACCTATATAAACCCTACTGTAAAACAATGAGCTTACTTTATAGATCCTTGTAAACTTACTTTATGTATCTTTATGTATCTTTATAACATTGTATACTCAATAAACTTCTTTTGACAAGGAAAAAATAAGTGACAGGGGGCACTGTGTGATTATAATATGTGCCTAATCTTAATGACCATATTACATGGAATAAAGTGACCTGTGCAATAAAAGTGCTGTGTGAGGTATCTGATACCTGCCAGAAAAAATACTCAAGGGTATAAATTGTTTAAAAAAATATAAAGTGCAACAGAATATATACCAATGTGACAAAAACTTTCTAAAAAAATATTAGAAATAAAACAGTAATAAAGTCCATATTATGAATTGATGGTGATTTAAATCGTGATGGCAGAAGAATAAATCCTTCACCGTGAACATAAAACACCCCCAGAAGTGCTCAGATATAAAAACTGCTCACCAGATGAATATGACCTCTTTAATTAAAAAGACGGTCTAATGCGCTGTAGGGAAATCCTAATAGGAACCCTTGGTTAATGGATGAGATCTCTGTGTTGTGTCCTCCTTTCTTCCAAATTAGGAAAACAAAAGGATAGTCCATAGAGCATTTTACTTGAACTCACTCCTTTCTCCTAAATGATAGAATCTTCTATTGTTATTTTAAATACGTAATTTCTATATCAGTATGCAATTAAGGGCCCTACCTTAGGAGCCACTGTCAATCACTTCCTTAGAAGAGCAAAGGATATGCCTTGTGTGTCTAGTCCGGGCTGCTTGTGCATGTAGGCACTTGTAGACAGACCCTTAGCTACTCCATATAGCCGAACCCTGAAGCTGGGGTCCTATCATTTAACAGGGCTATTCAGGCCATCCTCTGTATCCACCCAAGCCCTTCCAGATCTGCCTGTCTGCCAATCATGCACAGATGGTGGTCTCAGTTGTTACACTCCATCCCGCTGATCCTGGTCCACAACAATATGTGCAATATGTGGTTCACATTAGGGCTCTGGAAGTCCAGCTGATCACCCGGGACCCATATAACATGGGGGCCAGGGTCACGTGGCATATGTTCAGTGGGGCCTTTCTCAGGACAACTCTTATTCCTAACATCACCAACTCCTAGCCTGATCAGCTGTTTACTAGTTTTCCATTTCCCAGGTATTGGCTGCACTTTATAAATAACATTCTCTTAGGTTTACAAATTGATTACCAGTCTAGCATATTATGAGTCGTTAACTGTCTACTGCCATGCAGCAATCACACCCACTTTACCTGCTAAGACTATAATGCATTCATTCATGGGATTCTCCAGTTTACATGCTTTACTTGTAAATTGTAAAGACAAGTTAATTGCAAACACATGGCACACTACTAGAACAGCACTTGACAGGCACAGTCCTAAGGACATGACTTAACTTACTTCCATCCATTTGGCAGGATTATTGTCCTGCAAGGTGTTAAGCAGTCGCTTTGTAAGGGAACCAAGTGTCCACGAGAATGGTAGGAACTGTCCCAAGAATAGGGTAAAGTGTGAGTTACATACAGTATTTGTAAAAAGCCTACAATACCGTTCCCATTGTAGGTGGCATAGAAGAGGTGCTGCTGTACCCACTTTAATGGTGCATAGAAAACTCAAATAGGATCTCCATTTCAAAATTTTCCAACTGCATACCTGAGGGCTCCACTGTCAGGGCTGGGCTCAGCCCTTCTTTCTCTGAGCTGGCTGCTCAGCTGTTGGCTAATTGCCAACTTCTATCTCTCCACAGTGACTCACCTGTTGATGATATCCTGCTCGTCAGTCCTGCCTACTTAAGCTGTCCAGCCCAGATGATCTCTACCTTCGCCTTGGTCAACATCTCTAGAGACGCTCTCTTGTGTTCCTGTTAAAGACTTGCTTGGCTGACATTCCTTCTGGCTCCAGATCCTGCTTGCTGTTCTACTACGCTCCTCTCTGGCTCCCTGATGTTTTCGCTTGTCTGACTATCTGTTCTGGTTCCTGAATTCTGGCTATGTTTTGAATATGTTTACTCTGTTTACCTTTTTTTTTATTATTATTAAACAAGTGAGGTTTAACTGTATTTCTGTCTCAGTTTGATTCATGTTTTCTGACAGTAGGCGAAGGCCATGAATTCAGAAGATGCAGTCAATCCGCTTGTTGGTAATATTTTTCCCAGATTGAATGAGCAGGATCACCGCATGGATCAGTTTGCCATGGCATTACAAATGCTTCTGAGTCACACGGCTCACCTGGAATCTCCCACTATGGCTGCTCCGGTACAGCCTGTGTTGCAGGTCGTCCCTGCCGCTACTCCAGTCTCTGTGCAGGCACCCGCCTCGAGTATTACCTCTATAAGAGGGATGACTGGTTCCACTCCACTTCCCCAGCGATTTGGGGGATATCCAGTCCAATGGAAAGGGTTTCTCAACCAGGTTGAGATATACTTTGAGATGCTGCCCCAGGCATTTCCCACGGACAGAAGCGAAGTAGGCTTTGTGATATCTTTGCTTTTTGAGAGAGCCTTGGCCTTGGCAAACCCTCTATGGGAGACGCAAAAACCTGTTGTCTTGGGTTACCCTGAGTTTGTGGCTTCTTTTAAAAGGGTAATTGACATTCCCGCACACTCCGCTTCTGCTGCCAAGTGCCTCATGTCCATCAGAGTACGAGAACTGTTGCCGATTACGCCATTGAATTCCATACTCTGGCAGTAGAGGTTGCTTGGAACAATAAGGCCCTCGTGGCTGCTTTTTCTCATGGTCTCTTGGATACCATCAAGGATGAGATAGCAGCCCAAGATATTTCCACTGAGCTGGAAAAGTTGATCTTGTTTGCCATCCTCATTGACTCCAGACTCAGAGAAAGACCCTCTTTTAAGGAGCGCTTGCGGAAGCCTCCTGTATATTTGTCTCCGAGCTTCGCAGTCCCTCCCTTGCCTCCCTCACCTCCCATGCCTCCTGATACCGAGTCGGTCAGTGAAGATGAACCTATGCACTTGGGCTTCACGTGTCTCTCTGCGGATGAGAGAACCCTAATGCCACGTACACACGAGCGGACTTTACGGCAGACTTTGCCCGGCGGATGGGATTTCGTCGGACAATTCAGTCGTGTGTGGGCTCCAGCGGACTTTGTTTTCTCAAAAGTTGGACGGACTTAGATTTGAAACATGTTTTAAATTAATCCGTTGAACTCGAGTCCGGACGAAAAGTCCGCTCGTCTGTATGCTAGTTTGACGGACAAAAAGCCACGCTAGGGCAGCTATTGGCTACTGGCTATGAACTTCCTTGTTTTAGTCCGGTCGTATGTCATCACGTATGAATTTGACGGACTTTGGTGGATTGCATGTAGGCAAGTCCGTTCATTCAGAAAGTCCGTCATAAAGTACGTCGAAAAGTCCGCCGGGCAAAGTCTGCCGTAAAGTCCGCTCATGTGTACGCGGCATTAGGAGGAGGGAGAGATTGTGCCTTTATTGTGGCCAGGCAGGTCACTTTTTGAAGTCTTGTCTTACCTGTCCAGGGAACGCCCGAACCTTGAGGTCCAGTCACGGACAGACCTTAGGTGGCATTGTATCATCCCCAGTTATTCAGAAGGATAAGCCCCTGGTTTCAGTTACCCTTTCTTGGGCTGAGTCGTCAGTCGAGATACAGACTCTAATCTACTCTGGGGCTGCAGACCTGTTCATTGATGCGGCCTTTGTATTGAAGCACTCAATTTCGCTGCAGCTGCGTGACACTCCATTTGCCATTGAGGCTCTAGACGGAAGACCTCTACAGCCTGCCCATGTAATTCATGAGACTGTTTGTTGTCCATGGCCTTAGGGGCTCTTCACCATGAGATAATCCATTTCCAAGTTATTTCCTCACATAAGTTTCTGCTGGTTATTGGTTATCCTTGGTTACAGAGGCAGGGGCCCCATGCTGAAGTTTTCTCTTGGTCGCCACAATGCAGAAAGACATGCTTCCAAAAGGTAGCCAAGGTTCTGTGCACTTCTTCTCTCTCCTCCCTGCCAGAGGAGTACTGCAATTTTAGCGATGTCTTTAAGAAAGGTCAAGCCAGTAGTTTGCCTCCACACTGGTCGTATGATTGTACAATTGACCTTAAACCTTGGTGCCATACCCCCTCATGGCCGGGTTTACCCTTTGTTGGTCTTGGAGGATAAGGCCATGAAGGGGTATGTTGTGGACGCACTTTCTCGAAGTTTTATCCGCAAATCCTCGTCTCCTGTTGGTGCTGGTTTCTTCTTTGTGAAGAGGAAGAGTGGTGAACTGAGACCTTTATTCATTATAGGGGTCTCAATCGTTTCACGATTAAGAATTCCTATCCGATTCTGGTGATTACGGAGTTATTTGACCGCCTCAAAGAGTAACGGTTTTCACAAAGCTTGATTTGAGAGGGGCATACAATCTTGTGAGGATTAAGGAGGGCGATGAGTGGAAAACTGTGTTTAATACCAGAACAGGACACTATGAATACCTCATAATGCCTTTTGGCCTTTGTAATGCCCCAGCAGTTTTCCAGGGATTTATTAACGATGTCCTCTGAGATTTGTTGCAGTTATATGTGGTGGTTTATCTCGACGATATCCTCATATTTTCCAAGTCTCTGGAGAGCCACCACACAGATGTCTGCCGTGTGCTTCAGAAACTGAGAACAATCTGTACTATAAATTGGAGAAGTGCAAATTCGATCATGAACAGGTTAAATTCCTGGGTTATGTCATTTCCACTGCTGGTTTTTTCGATGGACCCAGAGAAACTTTCAGCAGTCCTACAGTGGCCCCGACCCATAGGTTTAAGTTCCCATCCAATGTTTTCTTGGATTTGCCAACTATTATCAGAAGTTTATTCGTAACTTCTTGTCTCTGGTCAAGTCTCTGACTGGTATGACCAGAAAGGACGGTAACCCATAGTGTTGGTCTCCGGAGTCCATTAAGGCCTTTGAGAGTCTCAACGCTGCCTTTGTTTCTGCTCCTGTGTTGGCACATCCTGATCCTACGTTACCTCTTATCCTTGAGGTTGATGCTTCTGAGACTGGAGTTGGCACTCTTCTGTCTCAATGTTCTACGTCTGAGAGTGCTATGCATCCTTGTGGCTACTTTTCCAAGAAATTGTCACCTGCAGCGATCAATTACGAGATTGGTGACAGAGAGCTGTTAGTGATAATTTTAGTCCTGAAAGAATGGAGACATCTCCTCGAAGGTCTGTGCTGGTTCTCATTCTAACTGCTCCTCCTGAGAAACCTTGTGACTTTGTCCCAGAGAGTCTCCGTACTGCCATGCTCCAGACTTACCATTCTCTCAAGGCTGTTGGCCACCCTGGGAAGAATCAACTCTTTTGGGCCATTTCCCAACAATTCTGGTGGCCTTGTCTATGTGCTGATGTAACTGCCTTCGTAGCTGCCTGTTCCATGTGTGCTCAAAGTAAGACTCCACAACACCTTCCAGTGGACCTCCAACAACCCACACCCAATGGAGAGAGGCCCTGGACCCACCTGTCTATGGATTTCATTGTGGAGTTACCCAACTCCCAGGGCAACACAGTTATCCTTATGGTGGTTGACCGGTTCTTAAAAATGTCTCATTGTATTCCACTTAAGAAGTTGTCCACTTCTAAGGAACTGGCTTCCGTTTTTACTTCTTTTGCTTAACAGGGGCGAAAGATTGATTGTCTCGGACAGGGGTAGTTAGTTTGTGTCCCGGTTCTGGCGAGCCTTTTGTGCACAGTTGGGAATTCACCTTGCTTTCTCCTCTGCGTATCACCCGTAGTCTAAAGTGGCTGCAGAACGAGCCAATCAGTCCTTGGAGCAATTCCTATGTTGCTATATTTCTGACCATCATAACAACTGGTCAGACCTCTTACCGTGGGCGGAGTTTGCTCACAAAAAAGGAAAAAAGTGCATTTGTGTCTTGTCAGAGCTACATCCTGTCTCTCCCTCTTCCTTTCAAGCCCAACGCAAAAAAGACTTCCCGGGTAGCTGGGTTACAGACCCCTGTAAGAAGTGACCATGTGGATTTTTCTATATTGCTGCATGACATACAATATATACTGTATATCACACAGCTGTGTTTTGGACCGAACCAGAACCGTTGGGTACTTTTGTTTCTGTCCCCCTGGCCAAATTAACCTTCAATGTAAAAGTGTGCACACTTGAAGTAAATTACTGAGACATACACGAGTTCAGTAGATTGATACTTCTGCTTTATTACTTCCTGGACTCCGGCTAATTTACCGTGAGCCAGATATTTTGTTATCAAATCAAATATCAAATAAGACAAGCGTATGCGGACCGCAAGATATACATATTCATTATTGTGACAAAGTATAAGCTTTTAGCTGGGTTATATCTATCTAAGGGAATAGCAAAATATCATAACTAAATAGGGTGTCTTGTTTCCAGTTCTTGAAAACAGGTGCAATCTTCTTTAACTTGTTCTTAACTCTTGCAGTTCTGTTCCACATGAAGGGGGAGGGTAAGCTGGCAGACATCTAATTGAATATGGTTAAGGCTGATAGCAGAGGCTGAAGTGAGCACTTATATCTATATGGTTATATTGGAAATAGGCATTTCACCATAACACTCATAGTCACATCCATTACAGTTCCCCCCTTGAAATGCTTATTTCACAAAACTGTCCCTCACACTGAAAGACCTACACCCAGCCCATCCCCCTCTGCAACTCTTTTAAGCCGTATGTAGAGAAAGAGCAGCGACTAGTTCACTACCCCCCTCGATACAGCTGGAGGAGTGCGGCCAGGTGCTATCTGTCCCTATAGCCCTACGATGTTGCATCTCGGGGTGACTGTAACGGAGTGTAACACATAATTTTCATCATAATTTTCATCAAGACCTTACATAGACATCGTCATCATCATCTGATATCTCTTGGTTCATGAACGTGGGGGTAGTTTGGTCAACAGCCGTTTCCACACACTTCCTGATGCAGGGGAGAACGCAGAAGATTATAGCCGCCATTACCAGGATAGCTATTCCTATTTGGGTCAACAATCCCTGCCATCCTCCCTTTATCCAGGTAAAATACTGATCCCAGGGGTTGGTGAGCCCTGAATTCTGTTTTAGTTCTTTGGACAAGTCCGCAAGTTTCTGGATGGCTAAAGTTACTTTACCATTTGGGCCTGTGTTATAAGTACAGCATGTACGCGTTTCAGGTAACATTTTACACACACCCCCCTTTTCAGCTAGGACCATGTCCAAGGTCATATGGTTTTGGAAGGTCATATGTGAAGCGGCTTCTAGTTGTTCGGCTAAACCTCAGAGTGCATCTCTGATATAATTAACAAACTTTTGTTGGCTGTAGTAGATGTAATTTATCCATTCTACATTCTTGTTTACAGTGATGATGGGGATCAGGGACTCAAATTCTGCTGCTACTTGGTCTCTTGCTTTGAACTCATCTGGGACCCCTCTAGGGACCCCTATGGCATCTATGTATACATGAGGGTCAAAGCTTCCTGCTGGGGTACTCTTACGCCTCCTGTTAGTACGGGGTGTGTTGTTTGTATTTGGCCTTGGGTTCTCTGAGAGAATATGTAGAGGCATTATGGCCTTGGCTAATGCACATTCTCCTGTCCGCTGTCCTGTCAATCTGCTTCTAATTTTCATGTCTCCGCAGATCCAGTACATGTCTCCCAAACACTGGACTTGATTTTGCACTAGATTTGCAGACACCTCACTATAAGATCCACAGTAACCCTTAGTGAAATTCCCAAGAGGTTTGCCCACTCCCTGATACCATCCATAACATGTGTAATTGCCAGGATATATGGTGATACCGTCACCTGGCTTGGGGGTCTTGGTAACTATGGGATATTCCTTCACATAGGGAGTGGTCAGTGGTTGTGTTGGTAAATAGGCTGAGGAAACATACCCTGAGGGGGTATGTTTAGGGGTATCATTTCTAAATGTGGTCTAGCCCCCCACACACATAGCAATTGGTCTTATTGTGTTTCCCTGCACTGTACATCATCCACTCGAGCCATAAGTTGACATTTGAGAACACGGTTTCTGCAGCCATGGTATCCTCAAAGGTAGGGTCTGCTATGGCCACCATGTCCTTTAATGTCTGTACATGGGGCCTCAGGGGGTTATTGAACATATCTTTCAGTTGGAAAGGCTTTCTAAACCCGGGATATCCACTTCCCCACCATAGGCCCAGAACATAGGTCCCACTGTCTCCTGGGCTAGGATTCTCAATGGTCAACCTGAACTCTTTGGTGTAAGGCTGTGTGTTTGTTGATTGTCATTCTATCTAAGAGTGACTTTCCATTTTTGTCTTTTCTATTTTGGGCGTTTTGGGCTTGTACCCCCATTTTTCATCCCCAGTGTTCCAACCCACTGCTCCCCAATAATCACAGTTGTTGCCCCAGTAGGTGTCAGTGACACATACATAAACAGTCATGGGACCTATTGCTCTCTCATTGGACTGGACACTGTAATCAGTACCTGGAAGTATCTTATTATAAGGGGATATGAAGGGCGGTACCTATTTCCTGAAGACTAGGCGCCAACATAGGGCGGTGGCTGTCTACTTAACTTCCTCTTTTCTGGTTTCTTGTACACGTACACAATTCAACCATTTTGATTTGTTTCTTCTTCAATCCAGCCTTCCTCATGAATGGCTTTTGCAACCTTAAACCAGGAGTCTGCTGTACACAGTAGGCCGTGGTCTGATAGCAAACCCCTTTTTCTCTTCAAGAGAGTGCGCCATTCGTCTACTTATAATCTCCCACCCAAATGCATATCAATCCCACACACTTTTGCTAATTTCTTTCCCTTTTTCACAGCATCCTCTTCCTCCTGTTCTAAAACCAAATCACAGGCCAAAGTGCCCTCTTTAACTTGTGTCCCATGTCACAATTCTTAGGTTTGAACAAGAATGAGACACAGGAGAGAGAGAGAGAGAGAGAGACACAGCTGAGTAGAAATACGCAGTAGTGATTTGGAGATGAGGAACTGAGAAGATCTCTAATAAGACACTGAAGAGAGAGAGAGAGAGAGAGAGAGTGAGAGAGAGAGAGAGAGAGAGAGAGAGAGAGAGAGAGAGAGAGAGAGAGAACTGAATAGAAATACACAGTAGTGATGTGGAAATGAGGAACTGAGAAGATCTCCAATAAAACACTTAATGAGCAGACATGAAACACCAGCAGTTGATATTTAACGATATTTAACGAACCACTTCAAATGTTATTTACATGTTCCAACTCAAAGTCCAAACTTCTCACTCTGTCTTTCTCTATTTCCTCGTACTGCTCTGGCTGCCGAGGTTGTAAGGGACACCTGTTGGTTTCCTGGTTACTTATCCTAGCCTCAGCCTCAATAACTTCCAATGACTTGCCAAGAGAGAATTTCACCGGGTAATGTACATTCAATCTAAACACCAATAAATGCGCAGTATGTGGCAGTAGGGGTTTGTAACCAAGAGACTCAGCCCTATATCCTGGCTCTACCACTTCAATCAACCCCCAACCCTCTTCATGTATCCCGAATAACAGACCACAAACACACTTAGGACACGACATTACCACCAACAACAAAAATGTGACCCACAACGCAATGTGTGACAACCGTAGAGGAATATAGGATTGTTCAGATCTCACGGGATCCCCACGCCACCGCTGGGCGTATTCCTGATGCCCCTTCCTGGTTACCCATGCTTTGCCGCACAGTTATTTCCCCCAGGAGAAGTTTAACCACGTCCTGACGCCCTCTCCTGGTTACCCGTGCTTTGCCGCACAATTATTTCCCCCAGGAGAAGTTTAACCACGTCAACTAATTTCATCCGTGACTATATAATCAATCCCTTTTTCTCAACAGCTGTCACAAGACAGACTCCAACAAAACAAAACACTCCAAATACAGGCGGGTCAGAAACAATTGCAGGTTCGTACTATATAAATAGGCTTGAGACAAGATATATACCTGTCTTTGTGGACCGCGGGAAGCCGATGCGGAGACAGAAATTGACTAAATACGGATGCGAATCAAACAGCAGACAAATTATTAAGGAAAATGTCTTACCGTTTTCTCCAGAGTTGATCAGGCTCCAGTCCGCCCGTATATTGGTCCTCTTTCAGTGTCCTCTAGTTCAACTGTCCCTTTGGGCCAATCTCAAGCCCCACGTTGGGCGCCAAATGTTTTGGACCGAACCAGAACCGTTCGGTACTTTTGTTTCTGTCTCCCTGGCCAAATTAACCTTCAATGTAAAAGTGTGTACACTTGAAGTAAATTACTGAGACATACACAAGTTCAGTATCTAAGGGAATAGCAAACTATCATAGCTAAATAGGATGTCTCGTTTCCAGTTCTTGAAAACAGGTGCAATCTTCTTTAACTTGTTCTTAACTCTTGCAGTTCTGTTCCACATGAAGGGGGAGGGTAAGCTGGCAGACATCTAATTGAATATGGTTAAGGCTGATAGCAGAGGCTGAAGTGAGCACTTATATCTATATGGTTATATTGGAAATAGGCATTTCACCATAACACTCATAGTCACATCCATTACAGCTGCATAAAAAAGACAACTTTGTCCCCAATGAGTTTCTGCTAACCCAAAGCAACACAGCATCATCTTCAGGTCAACAAATAAACTGCAGCACAACACCTGTCTACAAGCAGTCAGCATCATCTTGTCAGAGAAATTAAATCAATAAATGCAGGTACACGCATCTTCCAGGTTCCTGTGCACCTCCTCAGGAGATTCAGGAAAATGGTGCACATGAAACTGCAGTATGCGGTTGGAAGCACAAAAACGTAAGCTGAACTGTATGGTAAAGACATGTTTATACTTCTGTGTTCAAATGGTATATAAAAATGTGCTTCTGTTATAAAAGTTTAGGTTTTAATACTACTTTAAGGGATACAGTGATGTCACCTCCCTGCCCACAGCCTGTTAATTGGACAGCAAAGAAGCAGCAAAGCACCAAGTGTGGCCCCGTTCTCCCTGCCTATGCTGGTGTGTAAAGATGAGAGGCTGATATTCAGAAGGATGACAGTACTTATGCTAGTTTTATATAAAAATACATGTAATTAGTTTTAAAAAAGTTCACAACTTCATTTTACAGTGCTTTTCTTTTTCAAGAATGTTATTATAATTTTAAAACATGAGAACAATATACCACAGGAACAAAGCCACACAGTGTCTATAGTATATAAAAGAACAAAAGAAAAAAAAAGGAAAATAATTATTGCCGTGAAGTATGTTGTAAAGAATATACATACTAGAACAAGGGAGATAAACATCCAACAAATGTTCATGTACAAATTTCCATTATCAGAGAAATACAATTAACACTTAAATCAAGTAAGCTTTTAAGAGAGCTGATCGTGAAGTTGTCAAGCGATAAGATGACAAAATGTGTTAGACTTGGTCTCATGACAATATTCTAACAATGGTCTCCCAGAAGAAGACTATAACGCTTTTAGCTAAATAATAACAATGAGAGAACCTAGTAGTAAATTAACAAAAGGGATATAGGGTGGCGTAAAAGAGAAACATAAAGGGGAGTAGAAAAAAAAGAAAAGGGAAAAGCAAGAAACAAAAGAGAGAGCAAAGGAGGTGGAAGGAGACGACTGTGAGGAACAGGGTCAGATGGAAGGTCTGTGGAGGTTGGGTGACGTCATTTTTTTTTTTTAATTTTGGTTCGGGGTTACCCTGTGGGGAATTCCCATGCCGTTTTTATCAATGAACTTCTATGTGTATTGTCGGACCGGCAATGCATTAATAGCCGCGAGTAGTTTTAAATGACTTTTTTTCCTTTGAAATGTCATTTTGCTGTTAGACTGTTCTAAACACGGGAAACATGCGCCCCTTTACAGGCATACTATAGACACCCCCCAGGTACGAAATTTAAAGGGATATTACACTTTTATTGTTTCACTTTAAGCATTTTTAAAATCACTGCTCCCCGAAAAAATGGACGTTTTTAAAACTTTTTTTTGCATTGATCCATGTCCCCTGGGGCAGGACCCAGGTCCCCAAACACTTTTTATGACAATAACTTGCATATAAGCCTTTAAAATTAGCACTTTTGATTATTAATGTTCGTGTCCCATAGACTTTAACGGTGTTCGCGTGTTCGAACTAATTTTTTGCCTGTTCGCATGTTCTGGTGCAAACCGAATAGGGGGTGTTCGGCTCATCCCTATATAAGACTTCACGGGGTTTAGATACACATTGGATGAAAAGCATGGAGTTAATTTTAGTATATTCCTCCAACATTCCTCTGCTTTATTTTTCCTGGTGTCTTCCTCTGTCCTCTCAGACACACAGACATATCCCTACTATAAAACACCAATTCAAAGTAGAACTTTCTCATAGACTCTAATGGCAATGATATTTAGTTTTTCTAAATATAACCTGTTATCATTTTTGTCACAGTTGTTGGAAGGGCTTCTAATATGCAGATTAGCTGACATCCTAAACAAGACAACCAATTCGAATGGACTTTGACAGGAGTGAATCGTGCCTTATCAGGCTGTTCAATTTGAAGTTTCATTTACAACGTAGATGGCCCAATCTGAGAGTAGATAGCTACTGCTGGGATGTGTCTTTGGCTGACCCACAGTAGAATCCTTTGTCATGTTTTAGAGTTCATTTGAAAAACAAGGAATGTTTCATATATATATATATAAACTTATAGACAAAACCGCACAGTGGAATGACTACCATCTCTGAAGGACCACATTGTATGCATGAACTGTGCCCAGGCTATATTACAGTTGTTCAAAAAATTGACTCACTTTGCTAGTTACAAATATCACAAAGCTAGCATGTATAGCTGTGGAAATATTATTTTTAGTTTTAATCTTACAATAGAAAGATACGTTTAATACATTCTAAAACACACAAGGTTACTTTTAAAGGGAAAGTTCAGTGCATTTTCAGCAAGCACATTATTTAGAGAAGTATTGCTGTGATTATATTAACCACTAGACATCCGCGCTATGGCTGAATGATGGCCACAGCGCGGCCACAGCGCGGACCTTAATTCCCGGGAGGCCGTCATATGACGGCCTCCCCTGTGCACGCTCCCTGCGCTCTGTGATCACCGAGTCACTGAGACTCAGCTGATCCCAGCCCCTTACCATGTGATCAGCTGTCAGCCAATGACAGCTGATCACATGATGTAAACAAAAGATCAGTAATCGTTTTTTTTTTTTTTACTCACGCTGACAGCGTGAGTAGAAAAAAAAGCCGATCACCGGCTCTGTTGTGAGGGACATCGGTCCCCAAGTGGAAGAGGCACATCAGTGCCACCTTATAGTGCCACCTAACACTGCCCACAGTGCTACCTAACAGTGCCCACAATGCCACCTAACAGTGCCCACAGTGCCACCTAACAGTGCCCACAGTGCCACCTAACACTGCCCACAAGTGCCACCTATCAATGCCAACAAGTGCCACCTATCAATGCCAACAAGTGCCACCTATCAATGCCAACCTGTAGTGCCAATCAGTGCCACCTGGCAGTGCTGCCCATCACTGCCACCCATCAGTGCCCATCACTGCCACCCATCAGTGCCCATCACTGCCGCCCATCAGTGCCCATCACTGCCGCCTATCAGTGCCCATGACTGCAGCCTCATCAGCGTACATCAATGAAGGAGAAAAATTACCCATTTTAAATTTTTTATAACAAAATATAAAAAAATATTTTTTTTTTTTTTTTTTTTTTAATTCAGTTTTTTACATTTTTTTAACAAAAAGTAAAAACTGCAGAGGTGATCAAATACCACACATACCATATTTGTGGTAAAAAATGATAAAAATGTCATTTGGGTACAGTGTTGTATGACCGCGCAATTGTCATTCAAAGTGCATCAGCGCTGAAAGCTGAAAATTGGTCTGGATAGGAGGGGGGTTTAAGTGCCCAGTAAGCAAGTGGTTAAATTATTTTATGATTCTGCTCTTCCTAATTTTTCTATTTTTATTATATATCTTGAGATTTAGAGATTAGCCAATAAGGTGTGCAATCACTCATTTTTAATTGGACCCCTTTCACACTGAAGGCAGTTTTCAGGCATTTTGGCGCTAGAAATAGTGCCTGAAAACTGCCTCTCATGCCTCTCCAGTGTGAGAGCCCGAGTGCTTTCACATTGGGGTGGTGCGCTTGCGGGACGTTACAAAAAGTCCTGCAAGCTGCATCTTTAAGGCATTGTCGGAGCGCTGTATACAATGCTCCTACACCACCCCTGCCCATTGGAATGCACGGGCAGCACTTTTTAATCCTCTGAAAAGTGCTTTGGAAGCGCTGCAACACGGGCACTTTTAACCCCTACTTCGGCTGCTAGCGGGGGTTAAAAATGCCCTGCTAGTGTCCGAAAAAGTGCCGCTAAAACGACGGTAAAGCACCGCTAAAACGAGCTGCGCTTTACCCCCAACATGGCCGCTGTGTGAAGGTACTCACTCTTTAGCCACATAGAATGTGTATTGACTTTGTCCAGCGGACTGGTATTAAGACTAGGCTTCCACTTCAGTGTTCTGATTTTTGATCCAACTTTCAATGCAATTATGTTGTGCAACTTGGATGCTACTTTGAAGTAGTTCCCATATTCCATGGGGCCAAAATCATGCTGGAATTGCACCAAGGTAGTACAGGAACCTTTTCCAAAATCACAGCGTGCTGAGTTGCATTGATGTAAATAGGCACCATTGAAAACAACGTGATTTCCATTGTTGTGATTCTGTGTGACCCAAGTTGCATCTGAAATTGCATCTGACACTACATGTTTTCACATTTAGGGCTCGTTCACACAGCACAAATGTCTGTGAATTGTTTAAAATTTCTGTGCCTGGAAATGTTGTGTACAGCCATCTGTGCAAATCAATGACAGGCTGTACTCTGGTACCTCCAAACCCAAGAGTTTATATGGACACAGAGTTGGATAAACGACCCTGGATGCAAACTGCGTGTGTTTAGTGTGCACATCCTTCCCTGTACACATGTAAATGCTCAGATGTGCAGTACTTGGGGTACATCTACAGCTTGTCATTGATCTGTACAAGCGGATTGCACCAGTGTGAATGAACCCTTAATAACATGAATTATGATAATAAACATGAAAACTGTTATTTACATAATTGTACAGCTATATTGAAAAAAAACATTGCGAAGACTATAGATTTCCTTTAACATTGTATGATGAAATACGTCTAAAATGCTTGCTGCCTTTACACTGTGCTAGACTGTGTGGATTGTGCCAGTAACCAAGGTAATTTCTGCGCTCTTTTGTGTTTTATTATGAAAAGACAGATATCTCATCTATTGTTACCAAGCTTGGAGGAATATATAATTTAAATATCAAATTTGAATTCTAACCATAATACCCATTTTGCAGGAGGGGATCTGTGATATTTTTTGAAGCTACTAATTTTCTTTACTGCCACTGAAATACAGAGAGATAAAACAGAGTGAGGAAAAATGTTATACAGCCACTCATCTCAGCGCAAAAGATTTAGGAAAGAATATAGAGAACATATGTGCATGAAAAGAAAAAATTACAAAGATTAGATTGTGTACTTCAGACAGAGGGAAAAAAGTATTTAATTAGTTGAAATAAAAAGCCTTCAGGAGGTGTGGCTTTAGCTGTTGACGTGTGAAAATGTATACTTAAAGGGTTAATTTTTCTTTTAAAGGGTAAGTTTTATTTTTTATGTTTATTTGTGTTTATATTTCTTTACTGTATGTATACAGTCTTTTTTTTTTTTTAACATTTAATAATGACAAAGCATTTACAGAAAGCAATGGGTTAGCTTAAGATGCAACACAGCAGTAGCTGCTTGTGGAGTGGTGCAAGGCTGAGGCCATTTCACACATATTACCCACACAGACTGATTGGGAGAGTGTGAATAGTACATGTAAAAACAGTCCAGCTTAACCTCATAGCGCCAACAGCACGCAAATATGCAGCCTCCCGGCGGGTGGGCCTTGGTGTTGAGCGATACAGTTACCGGTGGCTAATGGAAAGTTCCTGATCGCTGCTTGCAGTCCAGGGGTTTCCGATCATGTGACCCCCGTGACAGCCCATCACAGCGGTCACATGATCATAAACCCCACCCCGCCCTGTCATCTGAAACCCCTTAAAGGGCCAGGAGGTGGCGGCACCAAGGGGTAAGGCTGTCATTATTATTGTTTTTTCCATTTTTTTTTTAGGTCTAAGCTAGCACAGTGTAGATATTCTCATAATAGTGTGTGGTTTATAGAAGGAAGTGCTTTCCCACTTTATTTATTTTAACAGAAATTGAAGAACATCGGGACAGATTTGCATCAGTGAGAACAGGGGCAGCTTTAGTGAACTAGTGGGCAATGTCTGCCTCTCAGTCAAAGAGAGTCTTGATGAATATCATGCATTCCTTGCAAAACTACAGCTGCTGTATGTCAGCCAAGCTAACTGTAAAATGAAAAAATTCAATTTCACAGAAAAATATGCACTTCCAGTGTATGCTGTCACCTAGACTATCTGTGAAAATTGTTCTGTTCCAAAAACTATGCTAAAGCTTCACACCACTACAATTTAACCACTTGTGGACCGCCCACCATAGATATACTGTGGCAGAGTGGCGGCACGTGATCCGTGCACCAGGGTAAAGAGCGCGCTCGCATGCCGCCACAGCTGTGCTGCGATTGGCTGCAGCACCAACCAATTAACAGGCTGCTTGCACCCAACAATTAGCTCTGTATATTACCGAATCGAGCCATGTGTAAGTAAACAAACACAAGGCTCTCTTCTGACAGCAGCAATGTGCTGTTTTTTTTCTTCCTGTATTGGTGTCACTGTATTAGTGTCACTGGTTCACAAAAAGTGTCAGTTAGGTGTCCGATTTGTCTGCGGCAATATTGCAGTCCCACTATGTTGCAAATCTGCTAAGTCCCTGATCACCGCCATTCCAAGTAAAAAATAAATAAAAATTCAATAAATATATCCCATAGCTTGTAGATGCTATAACTTTTGCACAAACCAATAAATATACACATATTGGGGTTTTTTTGCCAAAAATATGTAGTACATTTTAGCCTAGATTGATGAAGAAATTCGATTTTTTTACATTTTTTTATTGGATGTGTTTTAAAGCAGAAATGAAAAAATATTGGGTTTTTTTTCAAAATTGTTGGTCTTTTTTTGTTTATAGTGCAAAAAATAAAAACCATAGAGGTAATCAAATACCACCACAAGAAAGCTCTATTTTGTGAAAAAATATATAAATTGTATTTGGGTACAGTGTCACACGACCGCACAATTGTCAGTTAAAGTAATGCAGTGCCATATTGCTAAAAATGGCTTGGTTATGAAGGGGATAAACCTTACGGAGCTGAAGTGGTTAAGGTACCCACAAACATGGTATTTAAAGTATGTGTGTTCATTGTTCCCCTAAAAGACACTTGAAAAGACCCTCTCTTTTGCATTGGTACATGGCAGTGCAAAGCTTCCAATGCCTTTTCTTGACAGTAGTTTAGCTATCATCCCTAAAAATGTTCTGAATTGACTAACAAGATTTCCCCCTATAGTCTTCATTGAGATTTGCAATTCAGATTTACCAAATTTTAAACAGGATTTGCCAAAACATCAGCAAATGAGCCTGGCCAGATTCACACATACCTAGTAGTTAGTGACATTCAAATTCAGTTGAATGTGACTACCTACTACTAGGTACTAACTTGACCTGAACAAATGTAAATTTTTCACCACTTTTTTATATATATTGGTATTATTTAAAAAAAAAGGATAAATAATATAGTACCCATTTTTAAAAGATTACTGTAAAGGAAAATGCAGAACTGGAGTAACTAGGTTAATCCGACTAACTAATGATGCATACTTCCAATTTTTTTGCTCTGAGAAAGTCTTTGGGAGACATAACGTGCAAGTTGGAGTTCCATGCCGTCATCACGCTGAGAGGAGGGGTGGTGGGAGTATAGCGCATTTTCGAAACCCACTGCTACTGAGTGATATTCTGTCTGGACCCATTGGATGGCATGCTTGCTTTTAGTTTTGAAAATATGAGTAGGTTTTAACTGGATTTTTTTATTTTAATAAATAAACAGATGAGATTGTATTTTTCTGCTTGAGCTTGATTGAATGACGGGTACCACTGGATTCTAAGGAGTATTAACCCCTGATCCCGCGTATATACATGAGCGGACTTTTCGACCGGACTGGTCCGACTGACCGAATCCGGCGGACAATCCAACCATGTGTGGGCTCCATCGGACCTGCAGTGGACTTTTTCGGTCAAAAATCTGATGGACTTTAGATTTGGAACATGTTTCAAATCTTTCCGGAGTCTAAAAATCCGCTCGTCTGTATGCTAGCCTGATAGACTAAAACCGACGCTAGGGCAGCTATTGGCTACTGGCTATGAACGTCCTTATTTTAGTCCGGTCGTACGTCATCACGTATGAATCTGTCAGACTTTGGCGTGATCGTGTGTAGGCAAGTCCGTTCGTTCAAAAGTCAGACGGAAGTCTGTCAAAAGTCTGTTGAAAATCTGTCGGAAAGACCGTCGGACTTTTGTTGCCGAAAAGTCCGCCCGTTTGTACGCGGCATTAGGGTTAAAGAAAGGTGTTGAAGACCTCTTATAATTATAGATGTCCATCTGAGGAGGGTGTGAAGAATTATTGGTAGAATTATAGTTTGGAAACACAGGGAGACGTGCATGAGGGAAATTATTTACTTTGAAGTGCAATGGCTACACAGAGTACTTTGCTTTGGAAGCATATAAACTTTGATTAATGAATGATCAATAGGATATCACATTATTTTACAAAAAGTGCATTATTTGATGATTTATGGTATCACGCAGATATGTGGATTATGAGCACTGATGATTAATGTGTTTTTTGAAGCACATTATTATATGAAAATATGGATTGTTTAGCACTGCACTTAATATTTATGATTTTTGACATGGTACTTGACCACAAAGTATCCTCTTTTACCTCTAATAAAAGCCTAAGCGCAGTCAAAACAACAAACAGAAAAATCAGGGAAAGGAGCATAGTTTGCAGTCAGTAGGGTGTGGCCCTTGTGCTGATGCCTCTTCTTTTACGTGAAATCCTCCTCCATCCATGCCCTTACCCCACCTGCTGCCATAATCTTCTAGTGCAGTGGAGGTTGATAGAACTAAAGCCGGGCATAGATGGTTACAAATCTTGGCTGGTTCAGCAGGGACTGATATATTCAAACCATGTATGGGCAAGGTGATCATGCCCAAGTTGATTGATCAATCGATCAACTTGGGTACAACCAGCTTGTCAGATTTTTCATGTGATTATTGCCAGCAACTATAGCTGGCAATAATCACTGTGTAGTCTTGCAGCAGGATCGGCTCCCCCTGCCCCCCCTCCCCACCAGGGGAACACAATAGCTCCACGGGAGGGATTCTTCCATCAACACAATGGTTGCAGGAAAGAAAATCGCACCATCTATGGCCGGCTTAAGGGTCTGTCACAGGCTCTCATCAAGAGAGCACAACTATGCCCACCCTTTCCACCCAGCTGCTTCATTCCTAGAAGCAGGACTGTAGCTTTCATGAATGAAACATGGTCTTTCCACAGCATGACAGCATATACATATGGGTAGGCTCCGCCCCCTGCCCTATTCCAGGACCGGTTACACTATATAAGTAAGTCTCCTCCCTGCAGGCAACATTCTCTTTTTTTTCCTCACTGCTACAGTCGGTTATGCTACTGCTTAAAGCAGGATTATTTCTTTTCCCTCACCTTGCCGGATTCATCTGGCCAAGTTGCATGAGTTCAAGCCTCTCCTGTGACGAAGCTGCCCACTGTACGGGCAGACATGAACGCCTATATGGGGGAGACCTCCCCCCCAAGATCCAGGATAAGGGGGACGATGGTATCTGGTCTCTAGAGATTGCTCCTTAATCATGACTCAATGGATGGACACTCATTGGACTTCCGGTTGGACCATGAAGCATGCAGGTGATAAGGCACCACATGGTGCACAAATCTATAGCATTCAGTTACTGCTGCAGGCATACTGAATGTCACACATGCAACTTTCTGGCCTGTCCATAAGTTTCAGTCTGTTTACTATTGCCTCACAGGTTGTGGTTTGTGTCTGCAATACTGCTAATGCTGATAGCAGGTGTGCTGTGCTGTGCTTTGCTGAAGCCTTCCTTTTAACTCAGCAAGGCCTGGCCCTACAGGCTTGACATTTTGTCTGCAGGTATGCTGTTAGCTTACACCACTGAAAGTGTATATCACACATGGGAATCTTACTGGCTGTCCATAGTGCCATTCTGTTTACTAATGCTTCACAGGTTGTGGCTGAAGTCCTTACGAAAACGCATCGAATAGAGCCTCAGCTATGCTGCAAAGACTCAGCAAAATGGGGAAGTCCTATCTTCATTGTCAAAGGAATGTAAGACTAGTCAACCTCTGTCAGATGTATCTCCCAGTCAGGTCTGCCAGCCCTTTAGGTTCGGGTTCCTAGAATTTCCTGCCAGATGGCATAAGGTACCAAGCCGTTGGATGTCAAGGGATGGTCTCTAAACCAACAAGCCGTTCAAGCATTCGGCAACAAATAAAACTATCAAGATATTGATCTGACAGTAACCTTGGTGGCTTCCCAGAGGTGGAAGCAGTGAAACTTCTGAGATCCAGCTGGGTCTGCAGATCAGCCAATACTGTATGTATATTGAACAAACCTAAGTCTCTAGGATCCTTATCATCAGGATCTGCAGTTGTTCAGTGGTGATGAGGACAATAATTGCCCGGTGGCTTGCAAGCCATGATATTTGCGAGTACAGTCTCAGATCCGAGAACCTCCTATTCTCCTTTCTGAGATCGTATGAGAACACCTCATACAGCATGGCCAACAATGTCTTCCAAAATCAGACAAGTTATATCTAGATGCTGGAGACCAAGAAGTGAAGGCTCACGTGGAGGTCTCACATTTAAAGTTAGTATTTTAGTGTTTGAAATCTTATGGAGGTCAGGGCGCCTACTCCAAACTTCAAGTACATTAGAGCAGGGGAAACCCTACAGAATTTAAAGGATGGAATCTTCTATTTCAGATTGTAAGGCTTGAATTGTATACAAGTAAGCCTAGAGACAGCATTAAAGGATAGATGAGGATCAGTCGTGTCCTCACTCTCTGGGAAACAGTAACTGTTGCATATCTTGGCCAACCAATTCCGAAAGACCTGGGCAGGTTGTTCGTTACCCCCTGGGGTCTTCCAAATAGTGTGGGACACATTGTCTCACTCTCTATTCTGAGCGATAAGACGTCCTCAATATCACCAGTAAGACTGAAGAAGTATATTGTATGGCTAATAAGTCTAGAAGGATCTCAGATATCTAAGTATCAAGCCATGAACTACCTTGTTGTTGAAAGTATCAGGCAAAGTGGTTACATAGTTACATAGTAGGTGAGGTCGAGAAGGGACACAAGTCCATCAAGTCCAACCTATGTGTATGATCATACACATATATGTGTATGATTATATGGTTCTAGTCTCTTCCTCAGCACTATACAGAGGTCTGCATCTTTGCATCTGGGTTAGAACATCATCCCTCTTACATATCCAAACTAAAGTGTTTTGGAGGACCACAAGCATTGAAAATAGATTCAAGGTTGGAGAGAGACATAGAATTGGCCCTTCTTCAAGGAGCAAACAATAGGCTCTTTAGGCCTAACGGCATCAGAAGACAATTACTGTCCATTAAAGACAATCGCATTAGTGCGGATCAAGTTAGTCAAGGGGATTAGATGGCTAGGACAAATCCATCAATTGAGGGCAGAAACCGCTTTTCCAGACAGATTGCGCATCCATGGATGGAACTCCAAAGGAGTCCCTCCAGAACTAATATGTAAACTATGACCCAGGCTACATTGAACACGTTGGGGGCCCATTTTAAAGTGGACCCAGTGGCCTTAACTTCAATATATTTCAGTCATTAGTGGGGATAGATCTAATCCTCGACTCAAACATGTCAGCATTTCCCACCCTTGTTGTCTGGTGAGTTGGTACATCCCATAAGTATATGCTGTCATGCTGTGTCAGGAAAGGGCTTCGCAGTGATACTAAGTTACGAGAATGTTGCCTGCAGGGAGGAGACTTACTTATATAGTGTAACCGGTCTTGAAATAGGGCAGGGGGCGGCGCCTACCTACTGTATACGTATATGCAGTCATGCTTTGCATCAGAAAAGGAAAATTACCATCAGGTAAGTATAACATTTTCCTCTATAAATGAAAGGGGTGCACCTTTCAAACATCTGCCTATGTTCAAACATATGTTCAAACATATGCCTATTGTCTATTCATAGGTCATGTTTCAATCATAGATCTCCATGTGTCCATACAACTGTTCAACTGACTCGTGAATATTAGGGACATATCCTTGCCACAGAAAAGCTTTGGTGCCTAGATAGTCCTATGCAACTTCTCTGCATCAAGAATCCTTGGCACTCTCAATCTCATGCTTTAGTTTCTCTGACACATAAGGGAACTCTAAGCCATAATCATTTGCAAATTTGTTTGTACAATTTTTGGAAACTTGGGACATGGTTTGGGCTAAAGTTTGAATTGTAGTGTACGTGGTGGAACACTAGTTAAACTATTACAATGTTCCTCTGATTTAGCAGCTGTTCATCCTTTGTCCTTTGATGTCACAGCACTGCTAACATTATCATCAGATTTTAGTTCAGCCATAACAGAGTCATGAACATAGGGTCTCGATGTTAAAGGCCTTAGCCAACTTCCTGCAGGAGAAATCCCTGCACTACAGCAGATTTAAGCAAGTCTTAGGCTAGGTTCACACTTGAGCTTCTTCAAGCTTTTTGGAGCATTACTTATGTGAGTTTTTCACATTTTTTCTGGTGGCTTCAGGCTTGGCTGTTTTTGTTATAGCAAATGGAAAGCTAGTTACTTGGAGAGGAGAGGCAGTACATTGTGTGTTATGTATTTTTTCAGGAGCTCCCATTCAAGTCTATATGGACCAAAACATGCAGCTCTGCCCCAGAGAATGTAATAGACTTTTACCAGCTTTGTGCAACAAGTTTCAAGCGACACAATGCTCAGGTGTGAACAGGCACGACTGAAAATAATAGGACGTTAAGTGTTGAAGTGTTTTGGGAATTGTGATTCAAACCACTCACATATGAACCTAATCTTAGGAAACACACACCTTCAGTTATTTATTTTTAATCATGATGTAAAGTTGAGTTAGAAACAAAGTAGCTTTGATTTGAGTACTGAGTGCTGCTATCACATAGATATATTCATATACAGTGCCTTGTAAAAGTATTCATATCCTTGAAATTTTTCACATTTTGTCATGCTACAACCAAAAATGTAAATGTATTTTATTGGGATTTTATGTGATAGACCAACACAAAGTGGCACATAATTGTGAATTGGAAGGAAAATGATAAATGGTTTTCAATTTTTTTTACAAATAAATATGTGAAAAGTGTGGCGTGCATTTGTATTCAGCCCCCCGGAGCCAATACTATGTAGAACCACCTTTCACTGCAATTACAGCAGCAAGTCTTTTTGGGGATGTCACTACCAGCTTTGCACATCTAGAGAGTGACATTTTTGCCCATTCTTGCAAAATAGCTTAAGTTCTGTCAGATTGGAAGGAGAGCGTCTGTGAACAGCAATTTTCAAGTCTTGCCACAGATTCTCAATTGGATTTAGGTCTGGACTTTGGCTAGGCCATTCTAACACATGGATATGCTTTGACCTATACCATTCAATTGTAGCTCTGGCTGTATGTTTAGGTTCATTGTCTTGCTGGAAGGTGAACCTCGGCCCCAGTCTTAAGTCTTTTGCAGACTCTAACAGGTTTTCTTCTAAGAGTACCCTGTATTTGGCTTCATCCATTTTCCCATAAACTCTGACGAGTTTCCCTGTCCCTGCTGAAGAAAAGCATCCCCATAACATGATGCTGCCACCACCAAGTTTCATGGTGGAGATGGTGTGTTCAGGGTGATGTGCAGTGTTAGCTCTCCGCCACACATAGCATTTTGCTTTTAGGCCAAAAAGTTCAATTTTGGTTTCATATGACCAGACCACCTTCTTCCACATGTTTGCTGTGTCCCCCACATTGCTTCTTGCAAACTGCAAATGGGACTTCTTATGGCTTTCATTCAACAATGGCTTTTTTCTTGCCACTCTTCCATAAAGGCCAGATTTGTGAAGTGCATGACTAAAGCCCCGTACACACGATCGGACTTTCCAACGGGAAATGTTCGATGACAGGCTGTTGTCGGTAAATCCGACCGTGTGTATGCTCCATCGGACAATTGTTGTCAGACTTTCCACCAACAAATGTTGGCCAGCAGGTTTTCAAATTTTCCGCGGTCACACAAGCGGTTGGTCTTGAAAACTAGCGTTTGTAATGGAGAATTAACATCGTGACCTGGAAAATTATGAAATCTCCAAATGCAGCGCACAATTCTCTTCTTCTTTAATGGGATAATAATGAAGCTGCTTTGCTAGTGATACTGATGGAGTTATTGCAAACTAATTTTCAAAGGCTTTTTTTTTCTAGTGATATCAAGAATAATATTATTATGCTTTTTTTTCTTTTTTATTTGGGCAAGTTACCACAGCACCATTATCCTGTAGTTTTTAAGATCAAATATACAATTATGTTGATGTCCCTTGTCAATTTTACATTGCATTTTTAAAAATGTAACTGCCTACTCCCAAACTGTCATTTGAAGTAAAACACATAGCCAAGTATTATTCTCCACAATTTTTTTATTGGGCATTAAAACAATAAAACAAACAAAATTAGACATGCTATCTGTCAATAGAACTTAACCAAAAGTGCATTCTATGCATCCAAAAATATAGAAAATATACCAAATCAAATCATTATTCAACCAAAAAAATAATGTCAAAGCAATAACTCTAAGGCCAATAATAAATAACATGATTCCGCAACATGTCTGGTTGACGAACGGCTTGGGATATTTTTTTGTAACCTAACCCTGCTTTAAACTTCTCTACAACTTTATCCCTGACCTGTCTAGTGTGTTCCTTGGCCTTCATGATGCTGTTTTTTCACTAAAGTTCTCTAACAAATTTTTGAGGGCTTCACAGAACAACTGTATTTATACTGAGATTAAATTAGACACAGGTGGACTCTATTTAATAACTAGGTGAATTCTGAAGGCACTGAATACAAATGCACGTCACACTTTTCACATATTTATTTGTAAAACATTTTGAAAACCATTTATCATTTTCCTTCCACTTCACAATTATGTGCCACTTTGTGTTGGTCTATCACATAAAAAAACATATTTACGTTTTTGGTTGTAACAGGACAAAATGTGGAGAATTTCAAGGGATATGAATATTTTTTCAAGGCACTGTATACTATACATACATACATACAAGTTTGTGGTAAACAAGTGGAGTAAAGTGGAGTATGCACTATATAAATACATGGAAAAACATCCCTTTTAGTAAATACTGTATAGAACAAAGTTATTTAGTCCTAATAAGTCTATAAGAAGGTTTTACTTTAAGGGCCCCAAAAACATTTGATTATGATCTACTGTTCAATTGTGATCAGACATTCCTAGCCAACCAGTCGTGGGGGTAAAAAACATCAGCCAAGTTGGATCTTCCCAGTGTACCACTGTGTCTTCCCTGGGATTACATCGGCACCAGCAATGTCTGAAAATGTATACACATGCATGCTTTAGTGATACAAGTATGTAAGTGTATGTACAAATCACAGGAAGTAGTTTGACAGTCAGAGAATACACAGTGTGACATTCCTCTAATGTATGTGACCTGCTTTATACAGTGAAACTCTAGCTATGCACTTCCGGATTGTAAGTGATGTCCAATATCATGCAATGTGTGTAAACACACAAGAATGCTAAAGGATTCTAAACCAAGGAACAAAAATGCATTACATACTGCTACTTTTTTTTTTTTTTGAAGGCTAAAGCCAAGTACACACGATTGGATTTTCGGCAAAGAATTGTGTGATGACAGACTGTTTACCTAAAATCCAACCGTTATGCCGCGTACACACGATCGCACATTCCGACAACAAAATCCATGTTTTTTTTCAGATGGATGTTGGCTCAAACTTGTCTTGCATACACATGGTCGCACAAATGTTGTCGGAAATTCCGAACGTCAAGAACGCAGTGATGTACAACACGTATGATGGCACTATAAAAGGGAAGTTCAATACCAAGTGCACCACCCTTTGGGCTCCTTCTGCTAATCTCGTGTTTATCTCGTGTTAGTAGAAGTTTGGTGAGATACGATTCGCGCTTTTCAGCCTTGTGCTTTTCAGATTGTTACTGCTCTTCAGTTTGTGCTTGTGGGTTCGTATCTGCTTTTCAGTGCGTGTAGTCAGTTCCTATTTATTTTTCAGTGAGTATTTTATAGTACGTATTTGATTTCTCAGTGCATTCTCGTCCGCTCGTTTCTGATTTTCAGCTCGCTCTTCTCAGGCCTTTCTGTTTTTCAGTGCTTTCTGTTAGTTTGTTCTGACCAGCCGACCCTTTTGAAGCCATGAGGACCCTCACCCCGGACCAGAGGGTTTTTAACTACCGGCTGGCCAGAGCCAGAAGAGTGGTGGAGAACGCTTTCGGGATAATGGCCAGCCGGTTCCGCCTATTCCTTAGGGCAATCAACATGGTCGAATATAAACTTAACCATATAATCCTTGCATGCTGCATTCTCCACAACTATTTAAGGAGAAATTCAATGATGGCCTATGTGGCCTAATTCTATGTGGCCTCAGTTGGGCCTGAGGCTGGACTTCAAGAAGAAACCCTGACAGCGCTTGAAGCTGGCCGTCCTGGCTTGCCCCCCCAAAGCGACCGTAAAATAAAACAGAAGTATGTCAAGAACTTTGCGGGTAGGAGGGGCCATTGATATGCCAGAAAATGTTTTAGAAACATTTTAAAAATATTTTTTTCAGTTAAACTGAAATAAAATTTCCTTTAATTTACTGCTTGTGTTTCTTTTAGCTGTCTCCTAGGTTATTCAATGGGCTTTTCTTTTTGGCCATTTTCTTCAATAGCGCAAATGTCATTTATTTGATACATGAGGTGACAATCTCATCTTCAGAAAACTATTATGTTGTTTGTCTGCTACACACGCACCTTGTTTTTGTTGTTAATGTATGTAATGCATTACTGATAAAAATATTCATCATTTTCAGCACCATGAATTAATTTTTGGGAGTCACGAAAATGGCCTGATTGTTGCAAATTATAAAGCACTGTGGGAGTTATTTACTAAAGGAAAATCCACTTTGCACTCCAAGTGCACTGCTTGAAACTGCACTGAAAGTGCACTTGTAGTGCAAAGTGGATTTGCCTTTAGTAAACAACCCCCATTGTCACTGTAAACACCAACTTACTCAAAAAAACGCTACTGAGCATTGAAAGAAGAAGCCACACATTGTTGAGTAGAAAAATTTTTACTCTGTGCACATTCACATTTGCTTTTTGAACAAACCAACATATTTTTGTAATAACATTTTTGGTTTTGACAGTACAAATAGCCTTTTTTGTGTTAAACAGGCATGTTTAAAACCATAAAACAATACACAACTCAGGAACTTACAAAGTTCAACTTTGATAATTTGAAGGCAACATCAGACATTAGTATGTCCAAACTGTGTTGATTTTGCCTTCATCAGATGAGGTGATGTCACCCCTGTGAAAGCCAAATTTTGAAGATGCACACAAATTGAGAGTCAAAATGGGAATTTCCCTCCCGATCCCATGCCTAATGTCAACATGTGCTAGTTGTCATCATGGGGGATCAATGGACGTGTTTCGGGGGTACAACCCCTTCCTCTCAGCTACTTGAAGGAAAGGGTTGCACCCACAAAACGCGTACATTGATATCCCGTGACGGCAGATAGCACATGTTGACACACTGTGTGTATCTTCAAAATTTGGCTTTCAATATACTTCAAAAAAGATTCAAAAATTTAAAAAATATCAACAAATGGAAGAATTTTGGTGTGTTTTAGATTCTGTCTAAAACATCAATGATGCTTTTGAGTCTTTTTTCAACATCATTGATGTTTTCCTTGATCTTCTGTAAATCCCGATTGCACACCATGATCTCCCCGATGAGGACTTGTGCACTTGCACTTGTGAAATGAGTTTCTTCTTCCACAACATCCATATCACCTAAAATAAAAAAACAAACCATGTATTATAAATATGCAGGCATACATCTATTACCTGAAGCTGTGGTCTCAGACACTCACCTGTTACGGTAATTATTTCGTCCACTTCATAAACCTCTCCTTCCTCCACATCCTCTGGTTGTGGTGTTGGTATTTCCCCTTCTTTATGAGGTTGGGGGTCCCTGGTGTTCTCTGATGCCCTGAGTCTTTTCTCCCCTATGTGAATTAAAAAAAAGGTATACTTAGCACACAGATATTTGAGGGCAGAAATAGGAATCTGAAACATTGCTTGGAAGTGTCGTACAATTGTCTATTTGGGCAGAATTCCAAGCTGAAGACATTGTTTTTCCCTTTCTAAAGATGGAATACTTACCTTTTTTGTACAATTTTCACACATGGAGACACCCCTAGTATTCACTGGAGCACCTGTGTGGGACACCCTAAAAAGTTTGTTCTAGTGTCCCACACTAGTGCTCCTGCGTCCAGATGTGTAAACAGCTGCTGAGTGTCCTCTCCTTACACTGAATCAAGTTTACATTTCATTCTAGTTACAAAACCATGTAGACAAGAATGTACTAAACTTCATTTAATACAAATAGGCCTGACCAAATGTAGTTAACCTGGATCTGCAAAAAACATCTTATTAGTGGGCGAACGAACAATGTTTACTACGAACGATTACTGTGCCCACGAACCTGAAAGTTGCCATTTTAAACTGTACAACAGTAAAAAAAGCACATGGAGCAGCACGAACATAATAATAATAATAGAAACACAGGACAAATACTTTTTTTGGAAGCAGTTTCCTGATCTTTCTGTACTGATCCTGCTCCCTCAATTTCAGGTCTGACCATCATTTCCTCAGTTGATCCTTGGATCGTCGTACCCCAAAATTCCTGTGCAGACTTTTCACAACTTTAGCCATGATCTTGGCCTTTCTCACATTTGAGTTTGGGTAAGGTCCATGCTTCCCATCATAGTTGGCCCTCTTCAAGATGTCCACCATCTCCACCATTTCTACAAAGGACATATTTGAGGCCTTAAATCTCCTCTGGGATGAGGACATTCGTGGCTTCGCGTTTTTGTCATTGCTGCTGCTGTCTGCATGCACTTGCTCTTTCTCCGCCATGTGCTCTCCCACTGCGCCGAAAGAGAAGGGGCAGGGAATACACTAGATAGAAGGTCAGGGGCGGGCAGAGTTTCGTGCATGCACAGTGTATATAAAGCGCAACACGCGTGCATCGTACGTACGATCTGTGAGCGGAGGAAGGAGTAGCGGAAGCGCCGATCGTGATAACAAAGGTACAATTTGAACTTGGTGCATCGGTGGCCTATACTGCTTATAGATTGAGGCCTATATTGGGACAAGATTAGGAGAGTTTAGCCTGACATTAGTGTTTGTCTTGTGTTGTGTCTTGCAGAGAAAATGAATGGCTTCAATGATCACAACTTCCTCCCTCTATTCACAGACAAGTACAGGGAGCTGCCCTGTCTGTGACAGGTGAAACACCCTCATTATAATCATAAACAAATTAGGCAGGCAGCGCTGGAGAAACTGCTGGAGTTGGTGAAGCTGCAGATCCCCACGGCAACCATCCCCTATTTGAAGGCCAAAATTGGTGGCCTGAGGAGCATTTATAATAGGGAGCAAAATAAGGGCCAGGATTCCCAGAGATCAGGAGCAGCAGCAGATGACATTTATGTACCCAGGCTCTGGTACTATGAGAGACTTTGTTTTCTGTCAGATCAGATTGAAGTCAGGCAATTACTCTAAACCCTACCTTCCACTCTTCCTTCCACGCTTCTTTCCACCCCAACTGAGGCTTCCAACGTCCAACTTGGGCCTTCCAGCCAGGAAGAAGTGGAGGAGCCCAGCTTGAGCCAGGTATAGCATTATTCTACATTTTACTTGTCGTAAAATTAATGATGATAACTAGATGTTATTATTGATCACTAATTGCTGATTTAATAAAGTGTTTTACATATCAATACACAGTAGTGGCCAAAAATGTTTGGGACAAGAATGAAAAATGCTGGGCTCAGAATGATAGTCTTTTCTATTTGTTAACATTCAATTTGCAACAACCATGAGCTGAAAATTGTGTGTGATTGATGAACAAAAAATTAAAACTATGTCCCTTTTTCATACACAGTAAAGCCTCAGCCAGTAGGAGGGCGTGGAATGTGGCAGCCAGGAGGAGGCTGTGGAACGTGACAGCCAGGAGGAGGCTGTGGAATGTGGCAGCCAGGAGGTGGCATGGCCCAGCAGCTTGACCAAACCCCAGGTCCCCCCTCTCTGCCTTCCAAGCAAAAGGCCCAGGAAGGGGAGGAATGTGGAGGAGGCAGCGCTTGGGCTGATTTGGGAGGCTAATGCTGCCCTCAGAACCAACCCACTCTTCAAGAGGCCTTTGCCTCCATGGCTGCATGCAAAATGCAGAAAATGGGGAAGGGCCAACGCCTCATCTGTGAGGAAATTATGTATCTGACCCTAAATAAGGGGTTGAGGGGACAACTCACGACCAAAACCCACCTGTGTGAGTTCAACCATCGTCCTCCTCCTCCTGCCACAACTCCAACACCACAGCCACAGCCTGGAAGGAAGAGTGGAAGGAAGAAAAGAGTGTGATGGCCTGGGTTCAGTCTGGTCTGACAAAAGACAAAGGCTGTTGTATGACCACAGCCTGGGGACATATATGTCATCTGCTGCTGTTCCTGATCTCTTGGAGTCCTGGACTGGATTGTGCTCACTATTATATGGACTCCTCATGTTTTGGTTCGAACCAGAACTGTCCGGTACTTTGTTTCTGTCCCCCTGGCCAAATTAACCTTCAATGTAAAAGTGTGCACACTTGAAGCAAATTACTGACACATACACGAGTTCAGTAGATTGATACTTCTGCTTTTATTACTTCCTGGACCCCGGCTAATATACCGTGAGCTGGATATTTTGTTATCAAATCAAGCATCAAATAAGACAAGCGTATGCAGACCACAAGATATACATATTCATTATTGTGACAAAGTATAAGCTTTTAGCTGGGTTATATCTATATAAGGGAATAGCAGACTATCATAGCTAAATAGGGTGTCTTGTTTTCAGTTCTTGAAAACAGGCGCAATCTTCTTTTAACTTGTTCTTAACTCTTGCAATTCTGTCCCACATGAGTGGGGGGGTAAGCTGGCAGACATCTAATTGAATATGGTTAAGGCTGATAGCTAACACTCATAATCACATCCATTACAGTTCCCCCCTTGAAATGCTTATTTCACAAAACTGTCCCTCACACTGACAGGCCTACACCACCCAGCCCATCCCCCTCTGCAACTCTTTTAGGCTGTATGTAGAGAAAGGGCAGCGACTAGTTCACTACCCCCCTCGATACAGCTTGGGGTGTGCGGCCAAATGCTATCTGTCCCTATAGCCCTACAGTGTTGCATCTCGGGGGAGGGTGACTGTAACGGAGTGTAACACATAATTATCATCATAATTTTCATCAAGCCTTACATAGACATCGTCATCATCATCTGGTATTTCTTGGTTCACGAACATAGGGGGAGTTTGATCGACAGCTTTTTCTACACACTTCCTAATACAGGGGAGAACACAGCAGATTATAGCAGCCATTACCAGGATAGCTATTCCTATCTGGGTCAACAATCCCTGCCATCCTCCCTTTATCCAGGTAAAGTACTGATCCCAGGGGTTGGTGAGCCCTGAATTCTGTTTTAATTCTTTGGACAGGTCCTCTAGTTTCTGGATGGCTAAAGTCAATTTACCATTTGGGCCGGTGTTATCTGGGATGTAAGTGCAACATGTGCTTGTCTCGGGGATCATTTTACATACACCCCCCCTCTCAGCCAGGAGCATGTCTAAGACCATACGGTTTTGGAAGGTCATGTGTGAGGCCACTTCCAACTGTTCCGCTAAACCCTGGAGTGCATCTCTGGTGTAATTGACAAATCTTTGTTGATTATAGTAGATGTAATTTATCCAGTCTACATTCTTATTTACAGTGATAATGGGAATCAGTGACTCAAAACCTGCTGCTACTTGGTCTCTTGCTTTAAACTCATCTGGGACCCCCCTTGGGACCCCTATGGCATCTATGTATACATGGGGGTCAAAACATCCTGCTGGGGCACTCCTGCGTCTTCTGTTGGGTTTGGGTACATCGCTTGCTTCTGGCTCTGGGTTCTCTGAGAGAATATGCAGGGGCATTATGGTTTTAGCCATTGCACATTCTCCTGTTCACTGTCCTGTCATTCTACTTCTAATTTTCATGTCTCCAGATCCAGTACACGTCCCCTAAGGACTGAACTTGATTTTGCACTAGATTTGCAGACACCTCACTGTAAGACTCACAGTAACCTTTGGTGAAATTTCCAAGGGGCTTTCCCGCTCCATGGTACTTTCCATAACATGTGTAATTGCCAGGATATATGGTGATACCTTCTGCTGGCTTGGGAGCCTTAGTAACTATGGGGTACTCTTTTTTCCAATGCTCACACAGGGAGTAGTTAGTGGTTGTGTTGGTGAATAAGGACACAGGTCTCATGTTCTGGGAGTACATTAAGGGGCACTGTTCCTAGATGTGGTTTAGCCCCCCCCGACACATAACAGTTGGTCTTATTGTGCTTCCCTGCATTGTGTCTCATCCACTCAAGCCACAAGTTGACATCTGAGAAACCGGTTTCTGCAGCCATGGTGTCCTCAAAGGTAGGGTCTGCTATGACCACCATGTCCCCTAATATTTGCATGTGAGGCTTTAGGGGGTTAGAGTTAGATGTAGATTGGGGAACTGTCCACTCTGGGTTATTGAACTTGTCTTTCAGTTGGAAATGTTTTCTAAAGCTGTAATACCCATTTCCCCACCACAGACCCAATACATAGGTCCCACTGTCCCCTGGACTGGGATTCTCAATGGTCAGTCTGAACTCTTTGGTGAAATATTGATCTGTGTGTTTGTTGATTGTCATCATATCTTGATTGTCCTTTCTATTCTGGGCGGTTTCTGACTTGTACCCCCATTATTCATCCCCAGTGTTCCAACCCACTGCTCCCCGATAATCACAGTTGTTGCCCCAGTAGGTGTCAGTGACACATACATACACAGTCATGGGACCTATTGCTCTCTCATTGGACTGGACACTGTAATCAGTACCTGGAAGTATCTTATTATAAGGGGATATGAAAGTGGCAACATGTGTATTGGATGAGTTATACCAGAATTGAGTTACACCATCTTTCTGTTTGATGGCCACCTCCTGGGCTTGGTCTCCTCAGCCTCTTCCTCGGGCACAGGACTTGTGGTGAGAGGCGTGTATCCACGAGATCCTTACGGACACTTTTACTGATGTGGTAGTTGTCAGAAGGACTTGGAAAGGACCATCATATCTGGGTTCAAGGGTGTGTTTCCTCACAAACTTCTTTACCATGACCCAGTCACCAGGAACCAGCTTGTGCTTTCCTGTATCTAGCTCAACCTCTGGAATGGAAGAAAATACTCCCAAATGGATATGGGTTAATTCTCGAGATAAAACAGTCACATACACAGTTAATACATCAGATTAGAGCTGCAACTGTTGTGGGAAATAACAACCTAGACTGAGGACTGAACCAAACAATATCCCATAGGGTGACAAACCATGATTTCCCCTTGGAGTGTACCTAACACTGAACAAGGCAATGGCAAAGGCAATGGGTAGGCTGTCTGGCCAACTCATTCCCATTTCCTGAGACATTTTTAGCATTCTAGATTTTATTGTGCCATTCAGTCTTTCCACCTTCCCACTACTCTGAGGATGGTATGGGGTGTGGAAAGCTAGTGTGTCCCATAAGGTTGTCCATATCTCCTTGGTTACTAAGGCCGTAGAAGCCGGCCCCTGGTCACTCTCTATAACCTCTAGGACACCATATCTGCACACTATTTCTGTTAAAAGTCATGTAGCTGTGGTCTTCGCCATCATGTTGGTAACTAGATAGGCTTCTGGCCTACGTGGCAGACACAGTCTCTTGTTTCTCCTTGAGGTGTGTCCTGTTTATAGGAAGGTTTTGTAGAATCATGGCAGCTTGCGCAGTCTCTTCGGGGCTGTCTATTGGGTCATCCAGGATAGGTGCATCCATTCTGCTGACCACTTCTCGCATTCCATCCGCAGCTTGTTTCGCAGCAGTATCTGCCAGGTGATTGCCTCGTGCTTCCTGGGACACCAACTTGTCGTGTGCCTTTACTTTAAGTATGGCCACTTGTGTTGGGAGAAGTAAGGCATCCATCAAATCCTTGATAGCTGTGCTGTGTTTTACAGGTGTTCCTGCTGCTGTCAGGAACCCCCTGATCTTCCGGATGATCCCAAAATTTCCTTCTGCCAATTTGCATGCTGTTTCACTGACTGTCGGTGTTTTGTTTTCATCTTCATCACTTCAAAGCAGTCATGAGCGTTCCCTCCTCGAGAAGAGGAAGTAGAGTGGATGGGTTAAGGGTATCACATCGGAGGATGGTGATGTTATGGGGGAGAAGCAAGGCACACTGAAGTCTGAGGTGTCTTGCTGAGGACAGGTGTTTGGGCTCTACTTGGTTCAGTATGGCAGTTATGTCATGAGGAGCATTGGGCTGCACAGACGGCTTTAAGGCAGGAGGGTCCCCCCCTGGCCACTGAGTCCAGTTGACAGGAGTGATACGCTGAGTCTGTTATCATGGGCCCGAGCCAAAACTCCTGTGGCATGTCCTTGCCTCTCTGAGACAAAGTTTGAAAGTCTTTTAGTCCCAAAGCAGAGGCTGTTGAGAGGATCTCCTTCAGAGTTTCAAAATTATCCACAGCTTCTCCAACTCTTTCTTCAGTGAGATGTCAGGTGCCTTGGGAGATGCAGAGGCCTAGGAAAATCACCTTCTTTCTGGACTTTTTGCTTTTTAAGGTCTTGCAACCTTGCTCAACCAGGTAGTGGAGGAGGCTTTTAGAGTAGATTGAGGCAATCACAAGCAGGAGATCATTTACATACTGAAGGAGTACAATGTCTGGGTGTAACTTCATCCAGGTGTCCAGAATGAGGGCCGTTGCCTTGGCGAATTGGGAGGGGGAGTTCTGGGCACCTTGTGGCATAACAGTCCAGGTGTAGCTGGCAGGTGAAACAGGCTTGTCTGAATCCTTGTGGAGAAGGTCCATGTGATCTGGAGAGGTAGGCGAGGTGAGGTGTCATGTCCCTGGTACTGGGCGCTTTCATGTGGACCACAGTTGGGGCTTGGTTGACTGTCGGTGAATTTCCGGGGGCTTCGGTATTCTCTTCTGGAGTGGCCGGGTCTTCCGCAGTTGTAGCAGACACGTGGACTTGATACCCGTGGGCGCAGATAGGGTGTGTCAGAGGCCACAATGAGAGGAGCTATTCTCTACTGCTCTGTGAGGATTCTGGACCTAATACAGTAACTACTAATAACAACGTCTCGAGCTCCAAGGTTGTGGGTTCTCTATACTCAGACCCTTTCGGATTGACTCTTTAAGACCTGAAATAAATGCGGCAGCTAACATGTGTCTATGCACTCTGTTCAGCACGCTAAAACCCAAATCAGTAGACTTCTTGTACACATATTGGCTTCACGGTTTTAGAGTGGAGATGTGAATCATCTCCATACAGAATAATTTTTTTTTTTTTTTTTCAGTAGACTACAAAACGCTCAGATGTGAATGGGGCCTAAGTCTAGCACATAGATTTAAGCAAGGAAAACACTTCCTCTTCTGCTTGTCTTCTGGCATAACGCCCAGAGTACATAAACTTCCTCTTTATTTATAATACTGTTAAATATTGAAATTGAACATTTTAAACTCCCCAATTGTTGCTAATACAGCTTAAACACAATTAAATGTGCGTAAATATAGCACATTTGCTACATTTACTGTTATTAGAAAAGAAACACCTTTTAGCTTCAATAATGCAAGGGTAAGCAATTGCAACTAAATTCAGACTCTGACTTAAATATTCAGAAATATACAAGACATCCTATACATAAATTATTTATTTAATTAAAATGCTACATTGATTGCTACTATGTTCCATCACCAGAAACATGTGGATGGGTTTCGGTGTGGGCGGTTTAGGGGGCGGTGGCATAGGGCGTGTTGCCACAGGGGGAGGTGTCACTTAGAACAGAGGGGCGGTAGACGAAGGGCAGTATCTACTTCCTGGGGACCAGACGCTATTATAGGGTGGTGGCTGACTACTTAGCTTCCTCTTTTCTAGTTTTCTATACACATATACAATTCCACCATTTCGATTATTTTGACTAATTTCATGTTCTGTCCACCCCCTTCTTCATGAATAGCGTTTGCAACTTTAAAGCAAGCATCTGCTGCTTGTAGCAACCCATAATCTGACAATAGACCTTATTTACGTTTCAAAAAACAGTACGCCATTCATCTACTTGTAATCTCCCACCCAAATGCATATCAATCCCACACACTTTTGCTAATTTCTTTCCCTTTTTCACAGCATCCTCTCCCTCCCCTTCTAAAACCAAATCACAGGCCAAACTGCCCTCTGCGGGCTTAGTCAACTTGTTTCCCATGTCACAGTTCTTAGTATATGAACAGAAGATGAGACACAGAAGAAAGGAGAGAGAGAGAGAGAAAGAGAGAACTGAATAGAAATACACAGTAGTAATGTGGAGATGAGGAACTGAAAAGATCTCCACTAAGTCACTAGAGAGAGAGAGAAAAAAAAAAGAGAACTGAATAGAAATACACAGTAGTGATATTTAACAAACCACTTTAAACATCATCTACACGTCCCAACATGAAACCCAAATTCCTCACTCTAGCTTTATCTGTCTCTTCGTACTCTTCTGGTTGCTGAGGTTGTAAGGGGCACCTTTGGGTTTCCTGTCCTCTTATCCTAGCCTCAGCCTTAATAACTTCCAATGACTTGCCAACTGAAAACTCCACTGGATAATGTACATTCAATTTGAATACCATCAATTGCGGGAATTGCGGGGCCTCCGCCATCAGAGGTTTGTAACCAAGAATGGACCTCTTATAACCTGGTTCTACTTTTTTGAGTGCCAAATAACAGTCCACAGACACACCTAGGACATGACATTACCAACAACAATTAATGCGACGAGCAGAATGAAATTTGGGATTGTTCAGATCCTCACGGGATCCCCACGCCACCGCTGGGCGTATTCCTGATGCCCCCTCCTGACTCAGATGCTCAGGAGAAGTTTAACCATGTCAACTAATTTCATCCATGACGATATAATCAATCCCTTTTTTCCCAATAGCTGTCACAAGACAGACTCCAACAAAACAAAACACTCCAAATACAGGCGGGACAGAAACAATTGCAGGTTCGTACTATATAAATAGGCTCGAGACAAGATATATACCTGTCTTTGTGGACCTCAGGAAGCCGATGCGGAGACAGAAATTAACCAAATACGGATGCGGATCAAACAGCAGACAAATTATTAAGGAAAATGTCTTACCGTTTTCTCCAGAGTTAATCAGGCTCTGGTCCGCCCGTATTTTGGTCCTCTTTCAGTGTCCTCTTAGTTCGGCTTCCTTTTGGGCCAATCTCGAGTCCCGGGTTTTGGCACCAAATGTTTTCGATCGAACCAGAACTGTCCGGTACTTTGTTTCTGTCCCCCTGGCCAAATGATCCTTCAATGTAAAAGTGTGCACACTTGAAGCAAATTACTGACACATACACGAGTTCAGTAGATTGATACTTCTGCTTTTATTACTTCCTGGACCCCAGCTAATATACCGTGAGCCGGATATTTTGTTATCAAATCAAACATCAAATAAGACAAGCGTATGCAGACCACAAGATATATACAGTGGGGACGGAAAGTATTCAGACCCCCTTAAATTTTTCACTCTTTGTTATATTGCATCCATTTGCTAAAATCATTTAAGTTCATTTTTTTTCCTCATTAATGTACACACAGCACCCCATATTGACAGAAAAACACAGAATTGTTGACATTTTTGCAGATTTATTAAAAAAGAAAAACTGTAATATCACATGGTCCTAAGTATTCAGACCCTTTGCTGTGACACTCATATATTTAACTCAGGTGCTGTCCATTTCTTCTGATCATCCTTGAGATGGTTCTACACCTTCATTTGAGTCCAGCTGTGTTTGATTATACTGATTGGACTTGATTAGGAAAGCCACACACCTGTCTATATATGACCTTACAGCTCACAGTGCATGTCAGAGCAAATGAGACTCATGAGGTCAAAGGAACTGCCTGAAGAGCTCAGAGACAGAATTGTGACAAAGCACAGATCTGGCCCGAGGTTACAAAAAAAAATTCTGCTGCACTTAAGGTTCCTAAGAGCACAGTGGCCTCCATAATCCTTAAATGGAAGACGTTTGGGATGACCAGAACCCTTCCTAGAGCTGGCTGTCTGGCCAAACTGAGCTATCGGGGGAGAAGAGCCTTGGTGAGACAGTTAAAGAAGAACCCAAAGATCACTGTGGCTGAGCTCCAGAGATGCAGTCGGGAGATGGGAGAGAGTTGTAGAAAGTCAACTATCACTGCAACCCTCCACCAGTTGGGGCTTTATGGCAGAGTGGCCCAACGGAAGCCTCTCCTCAGTTCAAGACACATGAAAGTCCACAAGGAGTTTGCTAAAAAACACCTGAAGGACTCCAAGATGGTGAGAAATAAGATTCTTTGGTCTGATGAGACCAAGATAGAACTTTTTGGCCTTAATTCTAAGTGGTATGCATTGAGAAAACTAGGCACTGCTCATCAACTGTCCAATACAGTCCCAACAGTGAAGCATGGTGGTGGCAGCATCATGCTGTGGGGGTGTTTTTCAGCTGCAGGGACAGGACAACTGGTTGCAATTGAGGGAAAGATGAATGCGGCCAAGTACAGGGATATCCTGGACGAAAACCTTCTCCAGAGTGCTCAGGACCTCAGACTGGGCCGAAGGTTTACCTTCCAACAAGACAATGACCCTAAGTACACAGCTAAAATAACGAAGGAGTGGCTTCACAACAACCCCGTGACTGTTCTTGAATGGCCCAGCCAGAGCCCTGACTTAAACCCAATTGAGCATCTCTGGAGAGACCTAAAAATGGCTGTCCACCAACGTTTACCATCCAACCTGACAGAACTGGAGAGGATCTGCAAGGAGGAATGGCAGAGGATCCCCAAATCCAGGTGTGAAAAACTTGTTGCATCGTTCCCAAAAAGACTCAAGGCTATATTAGATCAAAAGGGTTCTTCTACTAAATACTGAGCAAAGGGTCTAAATACTTAGGATCATGTGATATTTCAGTTTTTCTTTTTTTAATAAATCTGCAAAAATGTCAACAATTCTGTGTTTTTCTGTCAATGTGGGGTGCTGTGTGTACATTAATGAGGAAAAAAATGAACTTAAACGATTTTAGCAAATGGCTGCAATATAACAAAGAGTGAAAAATTTAAGGGGGTCTGAATACTTTCCGTCCCCACTGTATATCCATTATTGTGACAAAGTATAAGCTTTTAGCTGGGTTATATCTATATAAGGGAATAGCAGACTATCATAGCTAAATAGGGTGTCTTGTTTCCAGTTCTTGAAAACAGGCGCAATCTTCTTTTAACTTGTTCTTAACTCTTGCAATTCTGTTCCATATGAGGGGGGGGGGGTAAGCTGGCAGACATCTAATTGAATATGGTTAAGGCTGATAGCTGAGAGAGAGAGATAAGCACTTATATCTATATGGTTATATTTGAAATAGGCATTTCACCATAACACTCATAATCACATCCCTTACAGTATGACCACAGCCTCGGGACATATATGTCATCTGCTGCTGTTCCTGATCTCTTGGAGTCCTGGACCGGATTGTGCTCACTATTATATGGACTCATCAGGCTCCCAAATTTTGCCTGTAAAATAGTTGATGTATGCCCTGGGGTACAAAGGCTTCGCCAATTTCACCAGTTTCTCCAGCGTTGCCTTCCTCTTAATTTTCTTATGACCCATAATAAATGGCTATTTTTGATTCACAAATACTTGCCTATGTGTTTTACTTCAAAAAAGGACAGTTTGTTTGTGAGTAGGCAGGTACATTTCCTAAATACAATGTCAAATTAACAAGGGACACCAACCAACCTCCTTGAGGTTAAAAAATACAAGATAGTAATGGTGTTGTGGTAACTTGACACACAAAGCAAAAAAAAATATTATGGAGAACACTAGAAAAAAAAAAAAGGAGATCTTGATAAAAAAAAATAAATAAATAAAATACTATAAATATAAATAAAAAACATTATTATGGAGATCTGACGAAAAAAATAACTAATATTATTCAGGAGATCACGAGAAATAATAAAGAAATCAGTTTGTCAGAACTCTGTGTGAATATCAGCAGCAAAACAACTTCATTATTCTAGTATTATAAAGAAGAAAAGAATGCGCTGCATTAAAAGATTTTAAAATTTGCAGCATGACGAATGTGCTATCTTCATTACAAATGCTAGTTTTACCAGACCGAGCGCTTCCGTCTCGTACTTGATTCAGAGCATGCGTGGAATTTTGCGCGTCGGAATTGTGTACACGCGCTTGGAATTTGTTGTCGAAAAATTTGAGATCTAGATTTCAAATTTTGTTTGTTGGAAATTCCGACTGAAAATGTCCAATGGAGCCTACACACAGTCGGAATTTTCGATAATAAGCTCCCATTGAACATTTGTTGTCAGAAATTCCGATTGTGTGTACGCGGCATTAGTACGCTCCTTCAGACAATTGTTGTCCAACTTTCGGCCAACAAATGTTGGATGGCAGGCTAGTATATTTTCGGCCGGACAACGGTCTGTTGTCAGATTTTTGTATCGTCTGTACACAAATCCGTCACACAAAAGTCCAAATTACAAACACGCATGCTCAGAATCAGTGCTCACAAAACACGACATTAACAGAACGTGCCCAAAGGGTGGCGCTCAAGACCTGAAATTCCACGTAGTACGTCACTACCTTTGTGTTTGTTGGCCAACAATTGCATGCCGTTAGTATGCAAGACAAAATCCAGGCACACGCCTTTCAGACAAAAGACTGTTGCTCAACAATCCGATCGTGTTTATGAGGCTTAAGTACTGCAAATATAGAATATTACCCGTTGACCTTGCTAGAATGCTGGTGTCTTTGTGGATTACTTATTTATTTATTTATTTCAGGTACTTATATAGCGCCGTCAATTTACGCAGCGCTTTACATATACATTGTTCATTCACATCAGTCCCTACCCTCAAGGAGATTACAATCTACGGTCCCTAACTCACATTCATACATACTAGGGACAATTTAGACAGGATCCAATTAACCTACCAGCATGTCTTTGGAGTGTGGGAGGAAACCGGAGTACCCGGAGGAAACCCACACAGGCACAGGGAGAACATGCAAACTCCAGGCAGGTAGTGTCATGGGTGGGATTCGAACCAGCGACCCTTCTTACTGCTAGGTGAAAGTGCTATCCACTGCACCACTGTGCTGCCCCTTACTTTGTACTAAACTGATATCTCAGTTTTCAGCTTTCCCAGCTATCTTCTGTGAAGTGCAAATGTCCTCCTCCCTATGTTAAGGAAATGGCAAATGGAGGACATGTTTGTAATCCAGCTTAGGAAACCAGCCTAGGGTGATGCTGCTCTCTATCTAATACAATACAATAAGTGAACGTTGTCATCCTAGGACAGGATGTGTGTTACTGGCACTGTTACTGCGGCCACAAAGTTATGTAATGGAAATAGTTTGGGCCAGCTTAGCCCAAAACAACTATTTAAAACCATATATTAAACTGGGAATACTACTTTAAAAAAGGCCCAATAATCATAAAAAAATCAAGGAAACTGTTTGAAATTAAAACCCCAAAATACAACCCCTGAAACAAAGGCCCACCTTGCAGCACAAAATAGACATTTATCCTAAAATGAAGGCCCTATCAACATACAATAAAAAACAATATATCCAGCTTTCGATAGATATGTCTCTTAGCAGCTCATTTGTTATTAACACAGTTGGTAATAATCCATGGCTCACAGGATTGTATGTTTAACACATAGTTTTCGAAAGAAAAAAAAAATACGAGACAGGAAATGCTACTCTTGGTTTACAGAATCATTGAAATGATTTATTATTGTTCTTGAACAGAGTAACATTTCTGCAGTCCTTCAGTGGTACTGATATCCTTTAAATTATAGTACTTACAGTTTAATGACGTGTAACTGTGTCTGCAAGTTTAATGTTTGCAGTGATTCATAGCTGCATGTGACGTCAGTGTGCGTACATTAACCCTGAGCTTTCCTGGCACCAGATGCTCAATGTTTGCTACTATTGTTCTGCTCCAGATATCCAGTTTTACATGTGTATTTGCACTAAGATTTGCCTGTCTTTATATATTTCTAGCCTTTATACTGGTTATTCCAAATTCATTTGCAGTGTTTACTGATATACCACTGTGCTACTTTCTGTACTTAATTTAAGTTTTGCTGGCAGATGGCTGGTTTTGTTTTTCCAACTACTTTGATTCTTGCAGCAGATTTAGCAGAACCCTGGAAAAGAAAAAGATGATAAGGCGTAATCACTCTAGGTCATTTTTTAGGTAGAAAGATTGCATGTAAACCAATGGTGTTTTTTTTCCCCCCTGCATATCAACATACACCATTCTTATTTCTCTCTGTCTGTCTTCTTTCCTCTCTGTCTCTTTCATTGTATGTGAGCCAATTGTCTGCCAAATCAGCTTGTAGAACAGCAAATCTAAAAGTACAGACAAATCAAAACTCCACTGAGTTTTATAAACGTGTGCGCCTTATAAACGAATGCCGGGAACTTGAATTTCTCGTTCAATATGTTTATTTAAATTTTTCATTCAGATATACAAAATAACAATGTAAATATTACCCCCTCCTGTAGGCCAACATAGCCTGTCGGGAGAGACTTACAGACAAAGGTTAGGTAAGTAACAGTAGATGTTTACAATACAGTGATGAGTAAATGTCCATCCATAAGGCAGGAATAATACATGAGCCATGAGAATGTTGAATTGAGTTAACCTTTCCGTGTTTTTGGTAAATAAGTAGACTGAGGGCAATCAGGTGAAGGAGCAGCTATGGTCCCAGTTCAGGTGACCCCAGAGATCTCATACAGGCCACCCCAGAGGGATCACACTGTGGCCTGTACAGCCCCTCATAGTCTAACCTAGCACCCCGAACCCACTACCCCCATCCTATTTTTGCTAAGAAGGTTCATGCTGTGCCTTCCCTGTCATTAGTTCAAAAATATTGCTGACGTTGCGTGGCGATTCCCGGCCAGGAAAAATCTTGCGCTGTATTCACTAAATCAGAAATAAGCACTTGAACATTAACCTAACTGTGCCATTCAGGCTTACACCTGAAGGGGCAACTTGGTACAGTAAGAGGAAATGAGAAAGACAGAAAGAAAGAGTATCCATAGTGCATCAATGGAGATAAGGGGAGAGGAGGAGCCAGTCATCCAGTTTAGTCTGCTTGAAGGGGTTTATGACCCGGATAAAGGGGAACTTTAATATATGATGCCCAGGGTTCCTAAATTGCTTCAAACTTAGGTACCTTGTCTAAAAGTTTTGCTGCAATTTGTTCTTGTCTCATGATCCAAGAGATCTTACGTTTCATGATCAGCATTGATACCATGGGCTTCTTCCACGCCGCTGCCACAGTAATTTTTGTTCCCAGAAGCATACAAAATATCAGGGTTTGGGTATGTTTGGGAGTGTTGTCTATTCTGTGGTTCCAAAGTGCAATTTTGGGGTTCTGGGGAATTGCGATTCCAGTGACCTTCCTTACTAGATGGAAAAACCTATTCCAAAAGCCTCTAGTGCGTGGACAGGTCCACCAGATATGGTGCATAGTACCCACCTGTTTACAATCCCTGAAGCACAAGGGAGAGGCGTCTGGGTAAATTCTTGCCAATCTAGAAGGAACATAGTACCATCTGGTGAGAATCTTAACATTGGCTTTAATTTGACCAGTATTTAAGATGCTTTTATATGATTTTTGAAAAGAGAGAAATCATTTTCCTGAATCCAGTTGTAGTTCCAGATTAGATTCCAAAGCTTGAGCATAGAGGGGTGTGCTGGTCTTGTTTGCCAAGGAGGCGTATATGATTGAAATCCCACCTCTCTGATCCATGAGGTTGGAGCACCATTGTTCGTAGGCTGTTGGTTTTTTGGGGGTTAGGTTTGTCTATCCATAAGGTGTGTAGAAAATGCTTATTCTGGGAGAATCTAAACTTCTCTGCATTTGGCATCTCCAGTTTGCAGCAGTAACCCAGTGTGAGTGGGCCCGCTGAGGTGAAGAAATGGCCTATTCTCAACAATCCCTTGTTTAACCACCACTTAAAGGCTAGAAAATTCAACCCTGGCTTAAAGTTCTGGTTGTGAAAAAGGTGGGCTAGGGGTTTTATGGTAGAGACCAGGGTGTTCTGTTTGTGGAGTACATCACAAAACAACAAGGAATGTGAAAGAGTAGGAGCTAAGATGGGGGGGTCTTTGTTTTGGGGGCACCTGACACGTACCTTGAAGGTGAGCCTGACGTGAAAAGGGAGACCTCTCATACAGGCCTGGTTCCAGGGTCACTGGAGTTGGGACAGTGGCTGTAGGAGCACAGTGAGGTATGAGTGCCTGCTGAGTTCTCTGAGACTGGAGATGATGACCACTGGGAGAGGCTGGAGCCGGCTGGAGTACTGAGCATGCAGGTCAACTGGATGCAGTTCAGCCAGATGCACGTCAGCCGGATGCAGGTCAGCCAGATGCAGGTTAGCTGGATGCAGGTCAGCTGGATACTGGTGCGCCAGGGAGCAACAAGCGTATGCGGGTGCAGACGGCAGGCAGGAGCAGGGTCAGACAAGCCAGGTAATACACAGTGGATCAGTTCAGGCAGAAATGGCAGGCAAGGGATGGTCAGAGTTCAGGCTGGTTTTGGCAAAGGAAGATCAGGCAGACAGATAAACAGAGCAAGGTCAAGGAAGCCAAGGGTCAGGACTGGAGACAGCAATGAGGTCAGAGAGCCGGGTCAGTATGAGATCATGTGCAAATTCGGGATCAGGTCACAGGATAAGCTGCAGATCAAACAGCAAAGAACTGAACAGTAGGAGCCCCTTTTAAAGGCCACTGGATGCCAAGACAGCGTTACTGTGCACGCGTGCACGCTCTCCATGATCAATGCATGTGCATTGACGCATGTCTGTTCGCTGCTGGAAGCCTGTTGGCTGGGATGCCCCTGAGCCCTGTTGCAGGTCTAAGAGCCATGTGTCCATGACAGCACCACATCAGGAAGTCTATTGTGTGGAGAGGAACTTCTTGTCTCTCTATGGTTATCCAGTCCGGTTTGGAGCCTTTTGAAAACACAGTGGAAAATTGGGTCAATTGTGCCACCTGGTAATACCACCATAAGTTTGGGAGTCCTAACCCTCCCTGCATTTTGAGCTGGAAGAGAATATCTTTCGAGAAGCATTGTCCTTGTTTCCCCCAGACAAAATTAATGATTTTCAATTGAAATTTAGTGATAATCTTTTTATTTATAGGAATGGGGAGTGAACGGAAAAGAGAGAGTATGCGAGGCATCAGGAGAAAATGTCAGCGATTGTTTCACAGCGCCAAAATCCAAATATAAGAATATAGAAAGAGAGGGGTTACCCTTGGGGTTTGGACTTTAACGGCACAAGGATAAATGTCACAAATAGATGTAGTAGAAAAAATATTCGTAAATTTATTCGTAATCGTATTCGTAAAATTAGAAATACATGGATTAAAGCATATATCATAGAGTACACATGGCAGCCACTACTGATGATGCAATAGTTACAAATGGGTGGTATGTAGACGCGTTTCGGAGTCTACTAGAGCTACTCCTTCCTCAGGGGTAGATAGAATATGAGAACTCTACAAAAATAAGTACAAACAATCAATGCCTATACGTATTGTAAACAATAAAATTCCTATACATATGTCATTGTCTATTGCATTCAGCACTTACAATTGCAGCAATCAGGTGCTTGTAGCACACTCCATTGAATTAAAAACAGAAAGCACAGCATGGCCACCATCACCCCGAAGGACTCAGCATAGAGTATTGAATTAAACAGAGTATATAATGGTCATCCAAGTGAAATCAGGAGCCCAAACCCAGAAGGCTTCCTATATGTGGGACAAAGAAGAGGACCCACTGAGGCCCATAGATGGAGTCCTACAGTAAAAGTAAAATAGAGAGGGACATATAAATTATAGAGTGTAATATATGCATGGTAGCCTATTATATGGTTTATTAATGACATCCTAAACATACCTGAGTATACGCTCAGAGGGGAGTAGAGAAGATATAATTCTTCTAGTTGGAATTTGGGGGAGGCTCTGGGGCGTCAAAATATATATAGATCAGAATTATTGCTATCATGCTGTTAAAATAAACTGCATTGATAGTATTGGAAATTGTAGTACAGCATTGATCCAAGCTCTACTAGTGTGGTGACAATTAACCACACAATATTCACAGCCATAGAAAACACAGACATGCCACCTGTAGTCTAATCTGATAGTGAGATGTACATGTCTCCCTCGTTCCACTTATATAATATAAAGATCCGTAGACAGAAAATGTGGATCACATCAGATGCACATCAAAGTCTGCTGGAGGTGCATGACATCGGTCAAAACCCTCCCTTAACCAAAGATTCCCTCCCTCTGTGCAGCAATAAGCCCGGCATGACTTTACCTTAGAGCTGATGGTATTTAGTGTGTGGCTCTCTCTCTGCTCTCCTTTGAATAGGTTGCATTTCCTGTCCACAATCATGGACCCTATTTGAGTACTTGCCGCTGCCTGCAGCACCGCCCCCAGCAACCAGCGTCGGCCGTGTGCAGCTTGCGCGGCTGGCATTCATCCATATTAGCCCCCTGAGGGGCGCGCGCGAGTGACATCACTGCGCAAGGGCGGTGGAGCGGAGCCAACCACCGAGATGGCTCTTATTCCTTGGTGGTAAAAATCACCACAGGGGAAAGAGGAAACAGGTGGAAGATGGTGATTGGTTGGAAAAAGCCAGCCGATTTGTCTGTTCCTGAAATGCCACAGAAATCTGGGCATTGGCCATGTCGGGCAGTCCAAAAGGTGTCAAGCCCACATAAAGCTTAAACAAAAATATAGTCGGCATTGCATCAAAACTAGTGTCAGGGCCACTGACATCTAGTGGGCAAACTCCATATGGCATCCTAAAATCCTAACAAGGGAAAGGAAGCCAGTGTGCTCTTGTAGACTGGGTCTGGGGCACGATATCAGGTCCCAAGACAAAGTGTGCTTGAATACATTATAGGTAATCTGAAAATGGAATAATACAGGTCAATACATTGGTAGACAGATTGGGATAGATGTTAACAACAGAATCTTTCAACATTAATATTCAAAACACAATCATCCATTTGAGAATAGAGCATGGAAATCCATATATTAAATCAGACGGAAAAAGAAGGAAGAGCATGAAAAAAGCACAAATTAATGGAAAGTTCCTACTTTTTTATGCCTCCCGAGGCAAAGCCTTCCAAGAAGGGTCTGTAGCATACAGCCTCATTAAGGCCTGGGGGTTGTGTGGCCCTTAAAATATATATCCATCTGAGCTCTAATTGTAGGAGGGACTTATTCCAGTCCCCCCCTCTAGAATTGGTGTGAACCCTATCCAAAATAAGAAATTTGATTTTTGGGAAATTGCCATTGTGGTCAATACTTGTGTGTCGACCCAATGGCAAATCAAGATTACAAGTCTGCATGCTCCTGATGTGTCTATATGCTCTCTGCCAGAACTGGAGCTTAGTCTTTCCAATGTAAAAGCATCCACAGTCGCAGAGAAGCATATAGACTACTCTGAGCATTTTGCAAAAGTGCTTTGGCCTAAATAGGTCCCCATTGGGTAGGATTTGCTTTTTGGCTGTATGCCTATATTTGCCTGCAAGACCCACATATAAAAGTGCCTTTATACTTGCAATGCTCCTTTGCAGATTCGTCTCTATAATCGCTTCTCACCAACTTGTCTCTAATAGAAGTGGCCCTTCTGAAAGTAAACATAGGGGTATTTGGGACTAAATGTCCTATTATTGGGTCCATTGTCAGGATATGCCAATATTTGTTGACAATCCTTCTGATTTCATTGTGTTGATTCGAGTATTTTGTGATGATTCGCAAGAGATTTTCTTGATTTTTACTTTTTTGCAAGTATAAGATATTGTGTCTTTCCCGCATGTTGGCTTGTTTGTATGCCTTTTTGAGGGACGTTTGGAAGTATCCCCTCTGCAGCAGCCTGTCACAAAGCTTGTCTGCCTCCAGTTTGAACACCATGTCATCAGAACAGTTGCGTCGTGTTCTGAGATATTGGCTAAACGGAATCGAATTAACCAAAGGTGTAGGGTGAAAACTGGAGGCATGCAGTATGGTGTTTCCTGCAGTTGACTTCCTATACAGGCTGCTGCAAAGGGAACCATCCTCTCCTCGAAATATCTCAATGTCCAAAAAGGATATACGGTCCCTACTGTGCGACATGGTGAAGGAGAGGTTGAACTCGTTTCTATTCATTCTCTCCATGCATTTCTCTAGGGGTTCCAAGGGTCCATCCCATATAACAAAGATATCGTTGATATACCGGTGCCACATAAGAATGTGGTCCATGTATATCGACAGAGTCTCATCTACTAGAAAGGTGTGCTCCCACTCCCCCAGGTACAGATTGGTGTACGATGGGGCACAGCACAGCATATAGAGGGATAACCTACACCTAAAACAGGGGGAGGTTATAATCCTCAATTCAAACATAGAGACACCAAACTAAAACAAGGCTCTACATGTTTCGCAATTTAGATGCTTCTTCAGGAGCAGTTTGAGTCGCCTGCATTGGAGAGAAGACAGAGAAAAAAAAAAAGGACATACAACAAAATAATACAAAATATTAATATTCAATTATGATGTTGTTCATTGCATTTGAAATAGCATTTATGGACATCATAGGGCAACAAACCAGCGGGGCTGTCAACCAGCAACCATGTGGTAACAAACAGTCACATGCGGGAACATGTACGGTAGAAAAAACCATAAAATGTGTTCAAGCCTGGAGTAATAGTAGAGTGTTAAATCCCAGTGAATAAAACAGGAAAAAACAAGACAGAGAAATAGAAAAAGGGAGAGACCAGAGAGGGAAAAAGCCAGTAGGAAAAGAGATAAGAAGGGGAGAAAAAAAAGGGGGGGGAAAGGGGTCTCATCTACTAGAAAGGTGTGCTCCCACTCCCCCAGGTACAGATTGGCGTAAGATGGGGCACAGCACGTCCCCATCACTACCCCCTGCACCTGGAGGTAGTGGGAGCCATTGAATGTAAATACATTGTGACAGAGAATGAACTCCAGCATGGAGAGAATGAACTCATCATGTCTTTCATCCTTGTCACTTTTTCTGCGAAGCACATGCTTAACAGCTGCGAGTCCTCGATTCTTGAGGAATCGAGCTATAGAGTGCTTCCACATCAATTGTAACAAAGTGAGCCGTATCTGGGAAGTTGAGATTGTCTATAATTCAGGGGAAATGGATGGTATCCCTCACGTATGATTGAAGGCACACAACATGGGGTCTGAAGTATTCATCAACCACTCTACTAGCGTTTTCGCTAATTGCCCCTCGTCCAAAAATGATGGGCCTTCCTGGGGGATTTTTTAGGTCTTTGTGGACCTTGGGAAAGGCGTAAAAGGTGGGAACTATGGGAAAACTCAACATGAACAGAAATCCCAAGTCTTACCACAGGATGGACTGTGGAGACTCAATAAATAGAGCAGTGCCAACGTCCTAAATCTAGAAATTTTCAAAAACTACACCCAGGAGAGTGAACAATTGGACTTTGTAGGCACCAGTCATACAATATAGTAAAAAAAACAAAATTTTTATTATACATAGAAATACAAAAATCAACGAATATATATATTAAAAGTGAAGGGCGTTGCAAAGTAAAGCAAAGCCATGACTCATATTTTCTCGCAATCAAATAGCAGCATATAGAGGGATAACCTACACCTAAAACAGGGGGAGGTTATAATCCTCAATTCAAACATAGAGACACCAAACTAAAACAAGGCTCTACATGTTTCGCAATTTAGATGCTTCTTCAGGAGCCGTTTAAGTCGCCTGCATTGGAGAGAAAACAGAGAAAAAAAAAAAGGACATACAACAAAATAATACAAAATATTAATATTCAATTATGATGTTGTTCATTGCGTTTGAAATAGCATTTATGGACATCATAGGGCAACAAACCAGTGGGGCTGTCAAACAGCAACCATGTGGTAACAAACAGTCACATGCGGGGACGTGTATGGTAGAAAAAAACATAAAATGTGTTTGAGCCTGGAGTAATAGTAGAGTGTTAAATCCCAGTGAATAAAACAGGAAAAAACAAGACAGAGAAATAGAAAAAGGGAGAGACCAGAGAGGGAAAAAGCCAGTAGGAAAAGAGATAAGAAGGGGAGAAAAAAAGGGGGGGGGGAAGGGGGGGAAAAAGGGGGGTTGGTGGGGAGGGGGGAAAATAAAGACAGACAAATAAGACCTTACAGTAGGTGACCGCGATATTGTGTCAATCTCGCCGCACTTCTCGGCGAGATTTGACACCTACGAGCCCCGTCGCAGGGGCCAGCGCCGAGATGGCTCACTCATCGGGAAAGGAAAACTTTGTTTTCCTTCCGCGATGAGTGACAGGCAGTGCTGACAGCTGTCTGGTATGAATCCTGAGGCGGGAACACCGCGCCAAATTTTAAATGAAAAAACCGGCGTGGGTTCCCCCCTCGGAGGCATACCAGGCCCTTAGGTCTGGCATGGATTGTAAGGGGAACCCCCTATGCCGAAAAATCGGCGTGGGGGTCCCCCCAAATCCATACCAGACCCTTATCCGAGCATGCAGCCCGGCCAGCCAGGAAAGGGGGTGGGGACGAGCGAGCGCCCCCCCCCCCCTCCTGAGCCGTACCAGGCCGCATGCCCTCAACATGGGGGGGTGGGTGCCTTGGGGGAGGGGGGCGCCCTGCGGCCCCCCCACCCCAAAGCACCTTGTCCCCATGTTGATGAGGACAAGGGCCTCTTCCCGACAACCCTGGCCGTTGGTTGTCGGGGTCTGCGGGCGGGGGGCTTATCGGAATCCGGGAGCCCCCCTTAATAAGGGGGCCCCCAGATCCCGGCCCCCCACCCTGTGTGAATGAGTTTGGGGTACATGGTACCCCTACCCATTCACCTAGGGAAAAGTGTCAATATAAAAAACACACAGTACACAGGTTTTAAGAGTAATTTATTAGTCAGCTCCGGGGGTCTTCTTCCGACTTCGGGGGGTCTCCTTCCGACTTCTCCCGGTGTTCGGCCTCTTCTCCCGGTGTTCGGCCTCTTCTCCCGGGCCCCACCGCTATCTTCTTCCAGCTCTATTGCCAGCGAGGGGCCCGGTCTGCTGCCGCTGTCTTGTCGCCGCTGTCTCGCCGCCGCTGTCTCGCCGCCGCTGTCTTGCCGCTTCTTCTCTTCTTTTCTTCTTCCCCGATGTTGACACGACGCTCTCTCCGACTCGAATGCTGTGTGCGAGCTGCGGAGCCATTTATATAGGCGGTAACCCCGCCCCCTTACGACGTCATGGTCCCAGCATGCGCAGGGACTCTGGGGTCACGCCCCCTTATGACGCCAGAGTCCCTGCGCATGCTGGGACCATGACGTCGTAAGGGGGCGGGGTTACCGCCTATATAAATGGCTCCGCAGCTCGCACACAGCATTCGAGTCGGAGAGAGCGTCGTGTCAACATCGGGGAAGAAGAAAAGAAGAGAAGAAGCGGCAAGACAGCGGCGGCGAGACAGCGGCGGCGAGACAGCGGCGACAAGACAGCAGACCGGGCCCCTCGCTGGCAATAGAGCTGGAAGAAGATAGCGGTGGGGCCCGGGAGAAGAGGCCGAACACCGGGAGAAGAGGCCGAACACCGGGAGAAGTCGGAAGGAGACCCCCCGAAGTCGGAAGAAGACCCCCGGAGCTGACTAATAAATTACTCTTAAAACCTGTGTACTGTGTGTTTTTTATATTGACACTTTTCCCTAGGTGAATGGGTAGGGGTACCATGTACCCCAAACTCATTCACACAGGGTGGGGGACCGGGATCTGGGGGCCCCCTTATTAAGGGGGGCTCCCGGATTCCGATAAGCCCCCCGCCCGCAGACCCCGACAACTAACGGCCAGGGTTGTCGGGAAGAGGCCCTTGTCCTCATCAACATGGGGACAAGGTGCTTTGGGGTGGGGGGGCCGCAGGGCGCCCCCCTCCCCCAAGGCACCCACCCCCCCATGTTGAGGGCATGCGGCCTGGTACGGCTCAGGAGGGGGGGGGGCGCTCGCTCGTCCCCACCCCCTTTCCTGGCCGGCCGGGCTGCATGCTCGGATAAGGGTCTGGTATGGATTTGGGGGGGACCCCCACGCCGATTTTTCGGCATAGGGGGTTCCCCTTACAATCCATGCCAGACCTAAGGGCCTGGTATGCCTCCGAGGGGGGAACCCACGCCGGTTTTTTCATTTAAAATTTGGCGCGGTGTTCCCGCCTCAGGATTCATACCAGACAGCTGTCAGCACTGCCTGTCACTCATCGCGGAAGGAAAACAAAGTTTTCCTTTCCCGATGAGCGAGCCAGCGCGACATTCACAGTACCCTGTCGCCGAGAACCAGCGCGATGGTATCGCGCTGGAAACACAATCTCGCAGTCAGGTACTGTATCTTGTTATTAGAGGAGAATGAAGGGGCCGAGCCCTCAACACTTACTACTGACACTACCTCTATATCAACTCCTCTGGCATTCAAACCTAGGGATTTTAAACCCAAGTCAAAAAAATTTCCAGATCTTGCTAGTAATGCCCATATTTGGGCCTTTTTGACAGCTACTATTGGGGATCTGAGGCGACTCACATTAGACCCCACACCGAAGAACTTGCGGCCCGACCAGATGCAATCACTTACTAAATTACGACGCTACCCAGATCTAGTTATAAAACAGTCGGACAAAGGGGGCAACATCGTATTAATGACCGATCAGCAGTACATAAGAATGTACATGACCATTCTTAACAACAGGTCCTGGTACCGCACAATTCCAGTAAGTACAACTCTTCGCTTTGTTAACGAATACAAATTACTCATTGGGGATGCCTACCACTCGGGCCTAATTAATCAAGATACGCATTCTTTCTTGGATAACAAATTTCCCCGCATGGCTACGTTTTATGCGTTACCGAAGATACACAAGAACTTGCAAGTCCCCCCCGGACGGCCTATAGTCTTGGCAATAGGTTCACTGACCGAAAATGCGAGCAAATTTGTTGACTTCTTTTTAACTTCTCATGTCCTACGTTTGCCTTCCTATATCCGCGATACTCTTGACCTCCTCAAACATGTGGAGGGGGTCGAAATCCCTCCCGACGCCCTGCTCGTGACCTTGGATGTTGAGGCTTTATACTCCAGCATCCCTCACGAGCAGGGCGTCGGAATGGTTCGCTCCTTCCTCATGGAGGAAGATCATCATCTATGGCGGTTCAACAAATTTATATTGAAACTTTTATTTTTTACCTTGACACATAACTGCTTTACGTTTCATGGTTCCCACTACCTCCTGGTGCAGGGTGTGGCCATGGGCACGTGCTGTGCCCCGGCCTACGCCAATCTGTACCTGGGGGGGTGGGAACGTGATGGCTAAGATATATTGATGATGTGTTCATTATCTGGGTGGGGTCCAAACAGGCATTGCTATCCTTTGTTGATCTGCTGAACATTAATACTTTTAACCTCAAATTTACTGTTAACAGCAATAGTCATGAGATCTCCTTCCTTGATCTCATGATCTATAAGGACCCTAATAACTGCCTGCCCACTACACTGTATCGTAAGGAAACAGCAGGGAATACTATCCTGCACGCTGCTAGTGCACATCCCTCTACATTAATCCCTCTACATTAATACGCAGTATTCCTTACGCACAGTATATTCGGCTTAGGAGGAATTGTACAGTTGACAGCGGCTTTACTTACTTAAGGATCGTCTCCTTAAGCGTGGATATTCCAAGTCACTCCTCCGTAAGGCTTTTAACAAAGCCTATGGTCAATCTAGGAATACATTGCTATATAAGAACAAGACCAAAGTAGATGAGCAGTCAACAGTCAAGTTCATTACGAACTATTCCTATCAGCAATATCAACTACGCAATGTACTACAACAACACTGGCATATTTTACATGATGACCCCATTCTAGGCAAATATGTCAGCGACTACCCGGAGATCGTATTTAAGAGAGCACCATCGTTACGTGATAAGCTAACTAAAAGTCACTTTATGCCCCTACAAGACCATACTGCCAACCAAGTGGGGATGCGGATCTGTGGCAGCTGCCCCTTCTGTCCTTGGATTTCTACAGGCCAGAGGTTCCAACTACCAAATGGTGAGATTTTTCGCCCAGTCTTTCTGGCCGATTGTAATACCCAAGGGGTGGTCTATCTGATGACATGCAAATGTGGGTTTTTTTATGTTGGCAAGACTATTCGCCATTTCTGGCAAAGAATACGAGATCATGTATACTATTCAACCAATGGGAAGATGCTTAGTCCCATTAGTAGGCATCTTGATCTCTGTCACAGGTTTGATACCTCTGTTGCAACCTTTATTGCATTGGCAGTGATTACACAGGATCCAAGAGGGGGTGACTGGGACAGAAGGATACTTCAACAAGAGGCGAAATGGATTGAACCCCTGAATGCCACACGCTGGCCAGGCATTAATGAAGTACAGTCTTACAAATCATTTCTTGGTTAGCTACCAGTGGTTCATTCCCTCTAATATGGTACTGGTAATCCTTCTGTCCCCTCCCCCACCTCTTTGATCCTGATCTGCTCAACCGTCTTTGAATTTACTCCATTTGATGGAGTCCTGTCTGTTCAGTTCCTTGCTGTAAAAGCCACCATGCCATTGAGCTAATACTCTTTAATTAAGGTCACATTGGAATTGATAGGATGCCTGGATGTATATATGGTGAAATTTTGTTTATTTGAGCTTTTTTGCACCATGGAAGGGGGTTATTTATCCCCCTCTTCATGGATGTTTTTACCCCTAATTGATGTATTTACGGGCCATGCGTTTTGGGCCCGTATTTTGGACTTGGGCTATACTAACCTTGGGACCTCACTAGCTTGCCGGGTCAACTCAGTTACATGTGCGGCCAGGTAGCCGCATTCCGCCCCATATTGGGGATGGGTTTTGCGGCTATAGGTGCAGGCCTTTGATGATTTCTCCCTCTGGTTGCAGGTTCTGGCCTTTTGTCAGTCCCTGTTTCCACCCTCTGGCTCAATCCAATGGAGCCCTTGCAGTGTACATACACTGCTTGCTAAGTGGTACCACCAGGGGGGCTCTCAGGCCTGATTCCTACATGAAGGCGTTCCTTCTTCCTGTCCGCATCGTTGGTAGCTGACTGTCGGTCACTGCGCATGCGCGGACTTATGGAGATGCGCGCGCATCCCTGGTCGGCCGAGTCAGGTGTTGCACTTTGTGTACACCTGATTGGGGCGGGTACTTAAGGCTCCCAGCATAGCCGAGTACCACGCCACTCCGGTCTACGACGTGTGGACGGCTCGTTTATTACTTCCTGAACTGGGTAAGTGTTTGCTCCCCGGTGTTCTGATTTGAGGCATTATTTAGTTGGATGCTATTGTACTGTCTGGTAACAGTGGATTTTTATGTTACCTTTATAGATGATCTGGTCGCATCAGAATACAACTATACTGATGGATTTTCTCATCACTATTGCTTAATCCAGTTTATTATATACTGACTATTCGGGCACTACATTAGCACAGCCCATTACTTTTACACCGGATTAGTTTGCTATTTATCTCTACATGGAAGGTGAGAAACCCCCTCTTTTGTTTGCTTGGTTTTTTTGCTTTTTTGCAGTGCTGGCCGCACCTCCTCAGTTATGAGTGTGTGGAATGGCCAGTTAGTACTGCTGTGTAAAACTTGGATGCTGTGCTATTTGAGGCTCAGAATGCTCTAATAACTAGTGGTATTATCTTTCTATACCATATTGTCTGTATTCAGATTTTTTACAACCCACTACGGCTAAGCTACTTCGAGGCTGAGTTTGGTAGCAACTGACGCGCAGCGATCTGCGCTTTTCTATCTCTTATTGAGGTAGGCCTCACCATACAGGAATTCCCATGTCACTAATCCTTCTTGTCTTTAACCTCCTCCCTTTTTTCTTTTACCCTCTTTTAGTTCTTCCTGTTTTTTCTTTTTTCCCTCCCCTCTTTTCCTTTCCCCCCTACCCCCCTCTTCCCAGTTCCCCAACCCTTTTTCCCTTCCCAAAACCTTCCCCTCTCCCCCCCCCCCCTTTCCCCCCCCTCCCCCCCCCTTCTTTTCCCTTTCCCCCTTCCCTTTTTCACCCCCCCTTCCCTTCCCCCCTCACTGTCCCTTCCCTTATGTTTTTCCTTTCTGTCTTTATTCCCCCCCCACCAACCCCCCTTTTCCCCCCCTCCCCCCCCCTTTTTTTCTCCCCTTCTTATCTCTTTTCCTACTGGCTTTTTCCCTCTCTGGTCTCTCCCTTTTTCTATTTCTCTGTCCTGTTTTTTCCTGTTTTATTCACTGGGATTTAACACTCTACTATTACTCCAGGCTCGAACACACTTTATGTTTTTTTCTACCGTACACGTCCCCGCATGTGACTGTTTGTTACCACATGGTTGCTGGTTGACAGCCCCACTGGTTTGTTGCCCTATGATGTCCATAAATGCTATTTCAAACGCAATGAACAACATCATAATTGAATATTAATATTTTGTATTATTTTGTTGTATGTCCTTTTTTTTTTCTCTGTCTTCTCTCCAATGCAGGCGACTCAAACTGCTCTTGAAGAAGCATCTAAATTGCGAAACATGTAGAGCCTTGTTTTAGTTTGGTGTCTCTATGTTTGAATTGAGGATTATAACCTCCCCCTGTTTTAGGTGTAGGTTATCCCTCTATATGCTGCTATTTGATTGCGAGAAAATATGAGTCATGGCTTTGCTTTACTTTGCAACGCCCTTCACTTTTAATATATATGTTCGTTGATTTTTGTATTTCTATGTATAATAAAAATTGTGTTTTTTTTACTATATTGTATGACTGGTGCCTACAAAGTCCAATTGTTCACTCTCCTGGGTGTAGTTTTTGAAAATTTCTATGGGAAAACTCGTTCTCACGAAGTCCCATGTAGCTTTAGTAATTGTCCCATTTGAAAAGGACTGGTCCACTAATGGCAATTTCCCAAAAATCCATTTCTTTAATTGCAAAGCTTGGCATTCATTGGGAGGAAAAACGATACAGGTAAAGAGCAGTTCCTCCAATGAGGGTTTGGATGTACATTTATGTCGACTTGGGTGAAAACCTCTAGGAATCCTGGCAAAAGTTCCAAAAGGAGCGGAGTAAAGAAGGACTTCCAGCATGGTGAAGCATCACATTGGGGGGGGGCGAGAGTCTTTCGACTTTTTTGACTGCTGCTTTTTCCAGACAGGGGTCAGTGGGCTAAGTGGAGATGGGTGTTTCATGGAAGGGGGTCCTCTGATAGTGGACGGCTGTGGGATTTCCTGGGCAATGAGCTCCAGACGTGCTAGCAAATGTTCTCCTTCCCCAAAAGATGAGAAGCCATAGGGATTATTCTGGTAGGAAAAATTCAGGCGAAAAGGGAAGGCCCATCTATATGCAATTTCTTTTTGTGTTAGGACCTGGAGCAATGGTTTCAAAGCGTGCCTTTTTTGAACCGTGTATGGGGAGAGATCTGCAAAAATTTGAATTTGGTGGCCCTGGATTGATAGCTTATCTGAATTCCGTGAATGCTTATCACCCTCTCTTTGAATGCGTAAAAAATGGGGTTTGAAGATTATGTCTCTGGGAAGACCATCCTTACGTACAGGTTGTAGGGCCTTGTGTGCTCTGTCCAGTTCTAATCTGTGTTCTGGAATTTCCGGTATTAGGTCCCTAAGAAGGGAGCGAACTGCCATTGGAACATCTTTCACCATTTCCAGAAGACCCTTAATTCTAAAATTATATCGTCTGGACCTATTTTCCAGGTCATCAATTTTTAATAGGGCCATCTCCTGCTGATCCTGAAGGTCTTGGATCCTGGCGGTATTCTGATTAATTCTACCAGTTTTCTTTTTTATCTGTTCAATCCAGACACCTATTTGCTGCAAATCAGCGTGTATAGATGAGGTGATCTGGGCTGCTGTTTGAGCCAGGCCCTTGGTTAGCATGTTAGAGAAAGCAGACATCATTGCAGGCAAGTCTGCAGGGGAGTGAGGAGAGAGGTACTAGATATTGATAAGAATATCTCCCCATTGGAGTTTCTACTTCATGTACCATCCATTCCTCTTAGCAATTACCGTAAATTGGTTCTGCCCCACTTTTTAAATGCTGCCAGATGCCTAATTCCCATACATTGGAAGTGAACACATATTCCAGTATGAACCGATTGGATCTGTCTGGTTAATAATATCATGGGGGCGGAAGAATGGGTGGCAAAGCGCCGAAGGACAGATATGAAAAGTTTTATAGTGTTTGGGCCACCTGGATACATTACCTCTAGCGCCAAACAGGTGCCATGGTTTATTACCTCTTGATGATATTTGCCTCTGTCTTTATTTCCGGAGACTCCAACTGTAATAATTTAATATAACAGTATTGGGGCTGAGACCGGCATTCTGCAGACCCCAGAATATCTGTGCTAACACTATTTAGGATTTCAGATATAGTGCTGACTGTGTTTTTTGTTTTTGTTCTATTGAATGTCTCATACTGGTCACTGGAAGTTCAATATGGCACCTCATGGCAAAGAACTCTCTGAGGATCTGAAAAATGAATTAGTGCTCTACATAAAGATGGCCTAGGCTATAAGAAGATTGCCAAGACCCTGAAACTGAGCTGCAGCATGGTGGCCAAAACCATACAGTGGCTTAACAGGACAGGTTCCACTCAGAACAGGCCTCCCGATGGTCAGCCAAAGAAGTTGAGTGCATCTGCTCAACGTCATATCCAGAGGTTGGGAAATAGGTGTATGAGTGCTGCCAGCATTGCTGTAGAGGTTGAAAGGGTGGGGGGTCAGCCTGTTGGTCCTCAGACCATATCCCGCACACTGCATCAAATTGGTCTGCATGGCTGTCATCCCAGAAGGAAGCCTCTTCTAAAGATGATGCACAAGAAAGCCTGCAAACAGTCTGCTGAAGACAAGTAGACTAAGTAGACTAAGAACATGGATTACTGGAACCATGTCCTGTGGTCTGATGAGACGAAGATGAACTTATTTGGTTCATTTGGTGTCAAACGTGTGTGACGGCAACCAGGTGAGGAGTACAAAGACAAGTGTGTCTTGCCAACAGTCAAGAATGGTGGTGGGAGTGGCATGGTCTGGGGCTGCATGAGTGCCATTGGCACTGGGGAGCTACAGTTCATTGAGGGAACCATGAATGGCAACAACATGTACTGTGACATACTGAAGCAGAGCATGATCCCCTCCCTTTGGAGACTGGGCCGCAGAGCAGTATTCCAACATGATAACGATCCCAAACACACCTCCAAGATGACCACTGCATTACTAAAGAAGCTGAGGGTAAAGGTGATGGACTGGCCAAGAATGTCTCCAGACCTAAACCCTAGTGAGCATCTGTGGGGCATCCTCAAAAGGAAGGTGGAGGAACGCAAGTTCTCTAACATCCACCAGCTCTGTGATGTCGTCATGGAGGAGTTGGAAGAGGACTCCAGTGGCAACCCGTGAAGCTCTGGTGAACTCCATGCCCTATGGGTTAAAGCAGTGCTGGAAAATAATACACAATACTACAATAATACTACCCAAAATATTGACACTTTGGGCCCAATTTGGACATTTTCACTTAGGGGTGTACTCACTTTTGTTGCCAGCGGTTTAAACATTATTGTCTGTGTGTTAAGTTATTTTGAGGGGACAGCAAATTGACACTGTTATACAAGCTGTACACTCACTATTTTACAATGTAGCAAAGTGTAATTTCTTCAGTGTTGTCACATGAAAAGATATAATAAAATATTTACAAAAAAGTGATCAGTCCTGATGTACTGATGACCTGTCTCATTTATAAAGGCCCAAAAATGTCAGGACAGTACAGATATCCCCAAAATGACCACTTTTTGGAATGTAGACAGTCCAAGGTATTTAGTAAGAGGCATGGCAGAGTTTTTGAAGTTGACATTTTTTGTCAAAATTTTCTGGAAAATTAAGAAATTAAAAAAAGATTTTTTTTCTTTTTACATACTGTCATCAGTGCAGTACAGCATCATCATATAACAAGTGTGACAGTGATCAGGGACACTGGCTGATGACAGTACAAAAAAATATATATTGATTGATTTTTTTATATTTTTTAATTTTAATTTTAATGTCATTGCTATATGTAAGCATTTTATTGAATCAAATTAATTAATTCAGTTTGTTTTGTTGTGATTAGCTGTGATTAGCCACATATGATCACATGGCACAGATGGGCCCTGATTGACCCAGTCTGTATCATGTGATCAATGTGACCAATCACAGCTAGAAACACAATTGTACACAATGGATGGCTTGAAAGGTAGCCATCCATTGTTTATAACTGCATGTGACCTGGTATGATTGGTTACAGTGGTCACATGGTACCGTCCGGTGGACACAGCCAGTCACAGATCGCGCCAACAGATGATGCCCACCCGGATCGACGAGAGGCCGACCCCAGCGTCATTCGCCCATAGACCAGGCGGGAACCAGTTAATATTCTTTAAATACTCTGGAGCCCCATACTTTGCATATGAGTGAACCCTTTCCCATTCCTACATCCATTTTCAAAGTGCCCTGTACACACGGTCGGACTTTCCGACGGAATATATGCGATTGGAGCTTGCTGTTGGAAATTCCGACCGTGTGTGGGCTCCATCGGACTTTTTCCATCGGAATTTCCGACACACAAAGTTTGAGAGCATGCTATAAAATTTTCCGACAACAAAAGCCGATCCTTTAAATTCCAATCGTGTGTAGACAAATCCGACGAACAAAGTGCTACGCAAGCTCAAAATAAATTAAGAGACGAAAGCAATTGGCTATTGCCCTGTTTATAGTCCCAACGTACGTGTTTTACGTCACCGCGTTCGGAACGATCGGGTTTTCCAACAACTTTGTGCAAATGTGTGTATGCAAGACAAGTTTGAGCCAACATCCGTCGGAAAAAAAACATGGATTTTGTTGTCGGAATGTCCGATCAATGTCCGACCATGTTTACGGGGCATAACACTTGTTATAGGTCTACAAGCAGGCGTACAATGGAGATACTGTCTTTCACATTGGAAAAACTGCAGCCTCATGACTATATATAAGTAATGGTTGTTTGCAATAAAGGCACTGACACAGGTATGGTAAGGAATATAACAGTTAATTTTATATTTATTTTCAAATAAAGTACAAAGATGCAGATAACATGCCACTTATTAAAGCAGAAAACAAAGTACTGTCATTTTTCAGCTAGCACATTTTGTGCAATTGTTACTCCACAGTTTTGATATTGGCTCAAATGTTGGTGTTTTCCTAATATATTCTTCTGTATTGATTTCTTTCCAATGAAGTGAGATTAAAACCCTCTTGTATTACAGAAGTGAGTCAGGTTTTCCTCCCAATGTGGCATTCTGTTTTTTCTGAATGGAAATAAGGAAAATTAGTCATTAAACACACGCCCTTGTTGACTGTTAATATCCTCTCCTGAGTATTCAGAGACTGATGGAATATTCCTAAATAACTTTATTAAAGCCTGCAGCAATTTTAATTTTGAAAGGAGTTTTCATAAGCCTGCAGCAATTTTAATTTTGAAAGGAGTTTTGTCTACTGTTGAACATGTGGCATGAAATTCTAGTTTTGTTTGACATTAGCAACAATAATGCCATTTATCAAATAACAATATTTAGCTATGCTTGTTTGCTTCTAATGAAAAAGTATCAATTTGAATACAATTTATTCAGCATAAAATGTATCCACTAAGAATTCCTTTATGCGCCTCTCTTCATATGCAAAACAGAAAAAAAAAACCAGTGCCATTATATAATGGAAAACTGTCATTAGAGAGATAGTGGGGTAGGCATTATGAGTTCCTTGGCTGCCATGCTAATATTCTGGATTCAATGTTTTCTAAGGTACGGACTCCAAAATAATGTGAACTTCAAGAGCTTTGACATCACTGTGACTTCATTTGTTGCACTCTTGTAATGGGTCAGAGATTCTAAATATAGTAAAATCAAAGAATCTGCAAGTTTGACAGCCAAGCAACAGTTTTTTCTCAGAAGGTTGTGAGCAGGGGCTAGTGCTTAATTTCTGTCACACAGTTTTCATTTAATAAGGTGGATTTCCACTCAATTTTTATAATTAGCTACATTGTAATGTGCACCCATAGTGATGTAATGTTTGGATCCTTACATGGTGAAACACCTCTCTCTTTTTTTCTCAGTAGCTTTCCCCACTTTTGGTCGTGGCTGCCTAGGCAACTACGTCATCAGCCTGGCCCGTTGACTCCTGGGATAGCTATGTCATTGATCCTACAAGTCTTCAGGCATCTAATGTGGGTATGATTGCAAGATTTCCTGACTGGAACAAAGCATGCCCCGCAGTGTCATTACTGCGCAGTAGGGATGGGCCAAACGACCCCCTGTTCTGTTCGCACCAGAACTTTCAAACATTGCAAAAAAAGTGCCAATTTTGAAGGTTTATATGCAAGTAATTGAGCTTTCAATGGTTTTGGGGGTCCGGATACTGCCATGGGGTATCAATGAAAATAAGGCTTTTTAAAAAACGTCATTTTTAAATGAGCAGTGATTTATTGATGCTTAAAGTGAAAGTATAAAAATGAAAAATTCCTTTCAATATAGTGCCTGGGGGGTCCCCTTAGTCCACCTGTAAAGTGGCACATCTGTACTGTGTATAGAAGCTGCTGCAGCAATAATTGCATTTATAAAGCCCAACAAATGATATTTTCCCTGCAAGCTTTCTTTGTTTTGTAATCAACGGCTTGGGGGGCCAGTCTGTATGATGAGGCCATAATGTACTGCACTAGGAACAAGATTTTTTGGATAAATTCCAGTGTCTTTACCACAGACTTTGAATTTCTACTTCTTTAACAGAAAAGGAAAAATTGTTCTTTGGGTGTCGGTGGCGCCTTCACACCGTAACCCTATGGAAATACTCTTGATGAAAGCAAGAATTGGCCTTGCTGTTAAAAATTGTAATGATATGCACCTGTCAAACAAGTGTGGAAAAATTATTCTATGGGTGTTGGTGGCGCCTTCACACCGTAACCCTCAGATTTAAAAGTCCTCAGATCTCATATTTGGACTTAAATGCAATAAAAGAAAAAAAAAATTTGTCATTTGAAAAAAATGACAACAAAAAATGAAAGTGACATTTTGACCATCTTAGCCTCACTCATTTCCATACCCAGCCACAGATAAGACCCAATCGCCAGAGCCGCCGGCAGCGGCGGAGGGCGCAGAAGAGCAGTGGGAGGGGGCTCTCTCCCGCCACTGATAACGGTGATCTTGCAGCAAGTCCGCTGCAGAGACCACCATTATCGTTAACCGAACCACCGCCTGAAGAGATGGATACCTCGGTTGTGGCAGCAACTGCTGCAATTACCGAGATATCCCTCTTCAAAGTCAGGACGTATATAGTCGTGCGGCGGTTGGTAAGTGGCTATAGAGGTACTCTTGATGAAAGCAAGAATTGGCCTTGCTGTCAAAAATTGTAATGATATGCACCTGTCAAACAGGTGTAGAAAAATTGTTCTTTGGATGTCGATGGCCCCTTCACACCGAAACTCTATAGAAGTACTCTCGATGAAAGCAAGAATTGGCCTTGCTGTCAAAAATTGCAATTATATGCACCTGTCAAACAGGTGCGTAAAAATTGGTCTTTGGGTGTTAATTGCCCATGAAACCCAAACCAAAAACATTCTTCCAGATGAAATCAACACCCACAATACTATTCAGCCTAGAAGTCCTGCAGAGATTCCACATCCCAAAAACACTTAATCGCGACATTGGTATCAGGGGCTTTATAGCTGCTGGTAAACCAAGTTTGAATTATTTTGTTAAAAGTCAGACGGTCCACAGAGTCTGTGGACAGATGCAAGTTCTGGCCAGTGATCTATTCTCATGACCCAGTAAACTAGTGGATCATTGACTGGAAAGCTCTCCATCTCTGTTTTTGCCCCTAGATAATCATCCACCATGTGATGCAGATGCTGTAAATGGGATGTGGAATGTGACAGCCCTGGGTGGCGAGGACTAAAAAAATTCAGAAATGCATAACTTAGGCAGTCGCCTTCTCCACTGCTCATTTCTTGACAGAAACCTTAAAACTAAGTTTTCCACAACACTGTAACCTACCAGAGGGAACCCATGCACTGAAAATTTGTGGAGGAATGAGAAGCAGACTCCTCGGGGTCACTGAGGATTACAGTCTCTGGAACTGCCTCCTCCCAGCCATGTACTACTCCCAAGGGTTTTGGGGATGGAAAATCATCTCTTACTGTATGTCTTCCTCTGCTTCAATGCCTTCCAAAACTGCTAGAATCCTCCTCCTCCTCTCTTTCCTCTTGTGTGTTCAATGGCATAGGAACAATGGTGTCTGCATAAAGTGGGCCTTGAGAGGAAAGGAAGTCCTCCTCTTCATCCCACTGCTCTGCCTCGAGTGCCCTGTCTATAATGTCACGTAAAGTCTGCTCCAACAACAGGGATTGTGTCACTGATGCATGCATTGTCATGGCTCACCATCCTTATGGGCTCCTCAAATGGTGAAAGTACAGTGCATGCATCCTTTATGAGCAGCCATTGGTGTGGGAAAAAAAAGCAGAACCAGCCTGAGCCTGTCGTTGTACCATACTCACACAGGTACTCGTTGACGGCCCTCTGCTGCATGTGCAGCCACTGCAGCATTGCCAAAGTCGAGTTCCATCTGGTGGGCATGGCACAAATCAGGCGGTTTACAAGAAGGTGGAATTCCCGCTGAATTTCAGCCAACTGAGCACTGGCTGTGTATGACCACCTAAAATGGCTACACACTCTTCTGGCCTGCTTTAGTAGATCTTCCAACCCTAGGTACATATTTAGGAAGTGCTCCACTACCAAATTGAGGCCATGTGTCAACTTTCCCTGTCCAAGGGCGGACAGGAAGGTTGTACAATTACCACACACCACCCTTCCTGGCTCCAGCTGGCGTGGCGTGAATCACCTCTGGGCCTGTCCCTGCAGAGCTCCGATGTGCTTCCTGTCCCCTAGACACACAGGCTGAAGCACTGCATGGCACCCTTTAGCCTGACTAATTGAATAGCCCTTTGCTTAGGGGGAACTTGAGGTTCATAGGACAATTCAGCAGAGGAGGGCTTGGAGGAGGAGGAGGAGGGGGTAGAGCTGACAAATCTGGCATCATCACCAGCTGTATGGAGACATGGGGGCAGCACTAAGCTCTGTCCTGCATCCTTCTGAGTTGCAAGCAGAGTTACCCGGTGTGCTGTGAACAAAATATATCAATCCTGCCCATGCTTGCTGGATCACATTTCAGCAGTAATGTGGACTTTGCGGCTGACTGCCTTGTCCAACAATGCCACAACAGTGCCACAACATTGCCTTTCACGTGATGGTAGAGAGCTGGAATGGTCTTACATGAAAATAAATAGTGACTGAGAACCTGACATTGTGGTTCAGCACATTCTGCAAATTCACGGAAGGGGGTAGAATCAACCAGGCGGAAAGGCAGAAGTTGTAGAACCAGCAACTTTGACAAGCTTGCATTTAGACGCTGGGCATGTGGGTGGCAGGGACTGTATTTTTTTTCCCACTGCAGCAGATGGGGCAGAGAAATTTGCCGGCTATTGTCTACAGCTGGTGGTGTGCTTCTGGCAGATGTGCTGCAAGGTCATGGGACACTGCGCTATACCATCATCCCTGTCAGTAGAAGCTGTGTGATGGAATAGGGTGGCTGCTTTCTACTCTTTAATGATTGCTGCCTCATTGGGGTTGTGCCTCACCCTCACTTTCCTCCTCTGCTCTATCTGGGACCCAAGTCAAATCAGTGACACCATCATCATCTCCTCCATCCTCATTAACACTGGAGACAACTGGAGACAACTTGGCAATAAGCTGCGGTCGGGGGAACATGAATGCCAATTTGTGTACCAGTGTTCCCACCTCTCTGTAGGCTCATGTTCCTGCCTTCCTCAACCTCAGAACCAACATCTGAATCGAGTAATGGCTGTGCATCGTCAAGGAGCAAGTGGTTGATGCTGTGTTCAAATAACTCTGCTGACTCCTCCATGCCTGATGCTGGGGCTATGGCAGAAATAGCTGTGGACAAGGAGGCAGGTTTTGCCACTCTGGCATCTGCAGGGGACTGCGCACTAGTCTCTGCTTGGATGACGGAGGATGAGGAGAATGAGGAAGGTTCAGTAAGCCAGTTCACCACCTCCTCTGTAGGCTGTGGCTTGATAGCATGGGCAACATCACTAAACAGGAAATGATGCCCTGCCTGAGGACTAACATCGTCCACCTTTGCCTCTGGACACATAGGCTGCTGGCCCCCTTACAGTGCCATGGGAATGTGATGAGGAGTGGGGGTGCTTATTAACAAAATATAATAAAGATGTGTAAATGTGTACGTGGATGCACTTTAATCAATAGAAAGTGGTGTCTGGTGCACATTAATTTGAGTATTCTCTATACAGACACACTCCAAGGATACATTATATTATACTGCAATATACTACGTCAAATGTGCAGTAACGCAATGAAATATATGGCATTAAACTTGCAGTAACATAATTAAATATATGGCGTTAAACTTGCACTAATGCAATTAAATATATAGCAATAAACTTGCAATAACGCAATGAAATATATGGCGTTAAACCTGCAGTAACACAATGAAATATACAGTGTTAAATTTGCAGTAATGCACAGAACCATATGGTGTTAAACTTGCAATAACGCAATGAAATATATAGCGTTAAACTTGCAGTGACAAAAATAAATATACACTGTTAAATTTGCAGTAACGCAATTAAATATATGGTGTTAAACTTGCAGTAAAGCAATGAAAAACACAGTGTTAAACTATGCAGCGTTAAACTTGCAGTAATGCTCAGAACTATATGGCGTTAAACTTGCAGTAACGCAATTAAATATACAGCGTTAAACTTGCAGTAACACAATGAAATATACAGCGTTAAACTTGCAGTATTGCACAGAACTATATGGCGTTAAACTTGCAGTAATGCACAGAACTATATGGCGTTAAACTTGCAATAACTCACAGAACTATATGGGGTTAAACTTGCAGTAACGCAATGAAATATACAGCATTAAACTTGCAGTGACGCAATTAAATATGCAGCATTAAACTTGCAGTAACGCAATGAAATATATGGCGTCAAACTTGCAGTAACGCAATGAAATATATGGCGTTAAACTTGCAGTAATGCAATTAAATATACAGCGTTAAACTTGCAGTAACACGATGAAATATACAGTGTTAAACTTGCAGTAATGCACAGAACTATATGGCGTTAAACTTGCAATAACTCACAGAACTATATGGGGTTAAACTTGCAGTAATGCAATGAAATATACAGCATTAAACTTGCAGTATTGCACAGAACTATATGGCGTTAAACTTGCAGTAACGCAATGAAATATACACTGTTAAACTTGCAGTAATGCCCAGAACTATATGGCGTTAAACTTGCAATAACGCAATGAAATATACTGCGTTAAACTTGCAGTGACGCAAATAAATATGCAGCGTTAAACTTGCAGTATCACAATGAAATATATGGCGTCAAGCTTGCAGTAACGCAATGAAATATATGGCGTTAAACTTGCAGTAACGCAATGAAATATACAGCGTTAAATTTGCAGTAACGCATTGAAATACACTGCGTTAAACTTGCAGTAATGCACAGAACTATTTGGCGCTAAACTTGCAGTAACGCACAGAACTATATGGCATAAAACTTGCAGTAATGCAATGAAATATACAGCGTTAAACTTGCAGTATTGCACAGAACTATATGGCATTAAACTTGCAGTAATGCAATGAAATATACAGCATTAAACTTGCAGTATTGCACAGAACTATATGGCGTTAAACTTGCAATAAGGCACAGAACTATATGGCGTTAAACTTGCAGTAACGCAATTAAATATACACTGTTAAACTTGCAGTAACGCACAGAACTATATGGCGTTAAACTTGCAATAACGCAATAAAATATACGGACTTAAACTTGCAGTGACGCAATTAAAAATGCAGCATTAAACTTGCAGTAACGCAATGAAATATATGGCGTCAAACTTGCAGTAACGCAATGGAATATATGGCGTCGAACTTGCAGTAACGCAATGAAATATACAGCATTAAACTTGCAGTAACGCATTGAAATACACTGTGTTAAACTTGCAGTAATGCATTGAAATACATTGCGTTAAACTTGCAGTAACGCACAGAACTATATGGCGTTAAACTTGCAGTAATGCAATTAAATATACAGAATTAAACTTGCAGTAATGCAAGGAATTATATGGCATTAAACTTGCAGTAACACACTGAACTGTACATCGTTAAACTTGCAGTAATGCAACTGAAATATACTACTTTAAGCGTGCACTAACACACAGAAATGTACTGCGTTAAATGGCAGGTAACGCACTAAAATATATGGCGTTAAATTTGCAGTAACGCAATAGAATTTACTGTGTTAAAAGGTCAGTACACTCACACCGACACTGAACTATCCCTACATTCACACTAATGTAAAGATAAAGGGTGGTCGCACTACACTCACACTGACTGAACTATCCCCTCATTCACACTAATGTAAAGATGAATGGTTGCACTACACTCACACTGAACTATCCCTAGATGCACACTAAACTGATATTCTACACTGACAATAGAATCAGAATAGCACACTATAGATCATTTTGGTTAGGAGACTGAAACTCTGCTTTAAGCTGAAGAGGCAATCTCATCATTTACATGCACGAAAACACCCCTGTTTTTATTAAAGTAAATCAAGCTGTTTAATGTGCTCTTGCATGGGCACTAATGTTTTGCAAGTGTTTGTAACTCATGTTAAGATGGGTCACCCCATCAGTTTTGTCTATTACATATACCATGTAGTAAACATCCACCATTTTTTTGCTCACCCAGTACTGCAAAACTTTTTGTGTGTTGGCAAACAAGAGATACCCCTTTTTATACATAGGATGTTTGATAATTCAGTGTGAATTAAATCATGCTTTGGATAGAACCTGCAGATTATTACTGAATCTCAGCATTTACAAGTACAAGTCATGAAGCTGAATTCCAGGCAGATAGTAAAAGAGCTAAATAAACATGGCTCTGTAGTCATAAGTGTATATCCAGCCACAACTTTTGCATTCAGTGCTGGATAGTGTGGGAAGGGTTTAGAACCCTGTCACATTATACTGCTATCCAGAACTTCATAAGAGAGATTTTCCTCATATCCTGCTCTGCTCTCAACCGTTTTCCCTGACAGAAAAAAGAAAATCTGCAACAGAGAACCAGACAATAATAAAAAGCTGATGGGGTTCTGGCATTTACCTACTCTACTTCCTGTTGGAGATTCACCCTCATTTCCTGTCTGGTGAAACAGGAAGCATGGGAAAATCTCTCTATTGCAGACAGGAGAGAAAGGGGTTTCAACCCCTCACCATTCTATTCAGTCTTGTGCTGGAAAAAGACAGTTGGAGAAGGCCATTTTTAATGTAAAAGGTGTCTGCAAAATAGCACTGAACAGTTCAAGCTTAAAGCGGAGCTCCATCTAAAAGGGAAAGCTCAGTTTGTCTGCCCCCCTCCACTGCCACATTTGGCACCTTTTGTGGGGGAGAGGGGACCATGTACCTGGTTTTGACAGGTACCTGGTCCCACTACCAACTGAGTTTGATGCGGCAAACTTAGCCGGTCGTTTGTCCCCCCTCCGCCTTCACCTGCAGCTGGGCCATTGACAGAGCACAGCGCGCTTTGCGCATGCACAGTAGGGAGCTGGCTTCCCATGCTTCCTGTTTCACCAGACAGGAAATGAGGGTGAATCTCCAACAGCAAGTAGAGTAGGTAAATGCGAGAACCCCAAGCAGGCTTCACTGCTGATTTCCCGTAGTGGAGATGGCAGCGGCAGCACCCGATAGCCGACTGAAAAATTGGCTTGGGTGCTGACATCGCTGGATCCCTTGATAGGTAAGTGCCCTAATTTAAAAAGTCAGCAGCTGACTTTTCATTTTTTTTTCTGAAGGAGCCTGGAGCTCCTCTTTAAAGAGAACCAGTCTTGAGTAAACTTCTCAAAGATAAATTTATTAGAAAAAAACGCATAAAATTAACAGCCCAAACCCTCCCTAAACCCCCACCTCCCATGAAGTCCCCTCCCAACCACATGCCCTACGTAATGCACATAAATACCCCAAGTAGGAGCTGGTGGATACCCTCCCAAAAAGGGTCCCCCTTCCCTGTTATACACCTGCACCATAAGTATAGGCACAACCTAAGATAACCCCCAAGGATCCAGCACCCCACCTTAAAACCTCAGTGGGTGAATGGAGTGCTGAGTTCCTCAGGGACAGATCCAATGTAATCCAGGCCAGAAACATGAAATCCTTCAGTGCCCAAAGACACAGAGGTAATGGACAGTCCAGGGCTAGTGGGTCTGCTTAAGTCACAAAATCCTCAGCATAAAGATGAAAATAATTGAAAGTAGATGTTGCTGGACATATATTGATAAAGCAATGTCAGGTACCAAAACATCACTACATACAGACAACTCAAGTGGATATCACATCATATGTTGAGTATACTGCTGCTGGACTACAAAAACAATCACGATGATAAGGCTGGAATGAAGATTGCAGAGACAGTCCATATATCCTATCTAAATACTAAAGATAGAAGACTTACCAAGCATATGAGGTCCGGCTTGCAGTGTAGGGATGATCCCGTAGAGTTGGGTAACCTATCCCAGATTACAACCACAGCCGATATGACCTATACATATAATCTGGGGTCTATGTGATGTAGGTTACTCATGATCCTGCAACAGACCAGTCCTATTATTCAGCAGCCCTCATAGGTGATATCAGTCTCAGTTTGGTCCTTGAGCAATGCATGAGCTAGAGGCTGAAAGCCCGCTGTAATGCTGGTATATCAATCAATGGTAGCAAGAAGTCCAGGCAGTCCAAGTAGCCCTGATGCTGGTAACCGATCCACGGTGTAGTGCTGGCTGGCTTCTGAAAATTCTGGATGGAAAGCAGGTAAGCAGGATCAGAAAGATCAAAGCATGTGGTGACGATGGGGACCTGTCCTTCCAACTTTGGCAGGACGTGTGTATGAAAAGGTGCTGATTTTTTTACTTTAGAGTACGCTGGCAGTGCTGTCACAGGAGACTGGGGGTCTCCAGGGAGTGCAGTGGGGCTGTGCAATGTAAAGGGGGCTGTATAATGAAAGGGGCTGTGTTCTGTGCAGGGGGAGGGGCTGTGAAATGTAAAGGGGATGTGCAACGTAAAGGGGGCTACGTAATGCAAAGGGGGGCTCAGTAATGTGCAGGGAGGCTGCATAATGTGCAGGGGTCTGTGTAATGTGCAGGGGGTCTGTGTAATGTAAAGGGGTTCTGTGTAATGTAAACGGGTCTGTGGAATGTGAAGGGGGGCTGTGGAATGTGCAGGTGGGGCTGTAAAATGTGCAGGGGGGCTGTTTAATATGCGTTATTATTATGTTATTTACCTTATAAGTGGTATAAATATTAATAATAAAAAAATAGTGAATGGACGTGACCTGACACACTATATAAAACACATGGCGGCCTCCATCCCTGATTTGGTAGGTAGAAAGGAAGAGTATGTGGGACTTTAAATGAGGGAACGCATGTCAGAAGAAAATAACAACATAGAAATGAAGTTACAGTACATGATTTATTTATTGCAATCTAGAATACATATCAGATATTTTGTATGAAATAGATAGGTAGTCACAAGACTTACACTAAATATGCTGCTCATAGCATGCAATACAGATAAAAAATAGACTTGGCAAATATACATAGGTATAATAAATTGATTGAAAAACATATGTAATAGAGGCAAGTAACTGTTGGCATCTAGTGGCACTCGACGCGTTTCCTGGCATTACAGCCATTCATCAGGAGAGTTGTGAAGTAATATACTGGGGAGGAAATCAACAGAGATTAACCACTTCAGCCCCGGACCATTATGCTGCCTAAGGACCAGAGGACTTTTTCCAATTTGGCATTGCGTCGCTTTAACTGCTAATTGCGCAGTCATGCAATGCTGTACCCAAACGAAATTTGCGTCCTTTTCTTCCCACAAATAGAGCATTCTTTTGATGGTATTTGATTACCTCTGCCGTTTTTATTTTTTGCGCTATAAATGGAAAAAGACTGAAAATTTTGAAAAAAAATGATATTTTCTACTGTTTGTTATTAAAAAAATCCAATAAACTCAATTTTAGTCATACATTTAGGCGAAAATGTATTCGGCCACACGTCTTTGGTAAAAAAAAAGTCAATAAGCGTATATTTATTGGTTTGCGCAAAAGTTATAGCATCTACAAACTAGGGTACATTTTCTGGAATTTACACAGCTTTTAGTTTATGACTGCCTATGTCATTTCTTGAGGTGCTAAAATGGCAGGGCAGTACAAAACCCCCCCAAATGACCCTATTTTGGAAAGTAGACACCCCAAGGAAATTTCTGAGAGGCATGTTGAACCCATTGAATATTTATTTTTTTGTCCCAAGTGATTGAATAATGACAAAAAAAAAAAAAAATATTTACAAAAAGTTGTCACTAAATGATATATTGCTCACACAGGCCATGGGCCTATGTGGAATTGCACCCCAAAATACATTCAGCTGCTTCTCCTGAGTACGGGGATACCACATGTGTGGGACTTTTAGGGAGCCTAACCACGTACAGGGCCCCGAAAACCAATCACCGCCTTCAGGATTTCTAAGGGCGTACATTTTTGATTTCACTCCTCACTACCTATCACAGTTTTGAAGGCCATAATATGCCTAGATGGCACAAACCCCCCCCAAATGACCCTATTTTGGAAAGTAGACACCCCAAGCTATTTGCTGAGAGGCATGTTGAGTCCATGGAATATTTTATATTTTGATACAAGTTGCGGGAAAGTGACAATTTTTTTTTTTTTTTGCACAAAGTTGTCATGCATGTTATGCACAACATTTAGAAGCTTATGTCACACATCACCCACTCTTCTAACCACTTGAAGACAAAGCCCTTTCTGACACCTTTTGTTTACATGAAAAAATTATTTTTTTTTGCAAGAAAATTACTTTGAACCCCCAAACATTATATATTTTTTTAAAGCAAATGCCCTACAGATTAAAATGGTGGGTGTTTCATTTTTTTTTTTCACACAGACGTTCACGGTGACACCTCACATGCATGGTGCAATTGCTGTTTACATTTGACGCCAGACCGACGCTTGCGTTCGCCTTTGCGCGAGAGCAGGGGGGGACAGGGGTACTTTTTTTTTTTTATTTTCTTTATTATTTTTTTGCTTTTTTTATCTTATTTTTAAACTGTTCCTTTCATTTTTTTTTTAATCATTTATATTGTTATCCCAGGGAATGTAAATATCCCCTATGATAGCAATAGGTAGTGACAGGTACTCTTCTTTGAAAAAATTGGGGTCTATTAGACCCTAGATCTCTCCTCTGCCCTCAAAGCATCTGACCACACCAAGATCAGTGTGATAAAATGCTTTCCCAATTTCCCAATGGCGCTGTTTACATCCGGTGAAATCTAAGTCATGAAATGCTCGTAGCTTCCGGTTTCTTAGGCCATAGAGATGTTTGGAGCCACTCTGGTCTCTGATCAGCTCTATGGTCATCTGGCTGAATCACCGGCTGCATTCTCAGGTTCCCTGTTGGAGGAAGACGGTGGGGGGTCATTCCCTCCCACTGCTTGTAAAAGCAGTCTAGAGGCTAATTAGCCGCTAGTATTGCTTTTACATGAAAGCCGACCGCTGGCTGAAAAGAATGATACCAAGATGATACCTAAACCTGCAGGCATCATTCTGGTATAACCACTTAAAGTCGTGAATGGCGTACCTGAAGACAAAAAAATGGTTAACAATAAAACACAGTAAACGGTAAAGTATAAAAAATTGCATACCTGAAAAGCAAACATGGTAAAACATAATAACAATAAAACATTGCAGAATAGAATACAGTAAAAAAGAGCAGAACAATAGAGAGAGAATAGAGAGAGAGAGAGAACAATAAAACAACAATTTTTTTTTATTTAATATTTTTTTTTTTTCCACTTTTTTTTGTAACTAACTTTTATAACTGTAACCGGTTCCAGGTTCGGGTCTCTCAAAATGCGATGGCATCTTGGGAGACCTTGTGAAAGTGTGCCTAGTCTGTGCAATGCTGTACCCTACGCTAATACTCAACTAGTGAATGGTAGCGTTCAAAACATTCACCAATGCAAAGACCAGGATCGTCAGGACAGGAGGGACAATAATAGTGGGTGTCACGCCTATATCCGCGCTTGCTGCAGACACGACATCTTTTTTGGGGGGGTTCGCTGGGTAGGGGTACTTGGGAGGACATAAAAATGGCTCTCATGCAGCCGACTGCATTTGGTTGGGGATGTGAATGGGGGAAGTACGGGCGCTGCAGAAGTGGTGGGTTCCCAATTAGGATTGGCGAATGCAGCAGGAAGGGCACTATGGGCACGACGGGCCTGTGTTTGTCTTCTTCTTGGTGGCAGCGGGACACTACTTGTGCTTGTCACCTCACCAGCTTGGACTGCACTTATGGGACTCGCCACATCACCAAGTGTTACTGCAGTGCTGGTTTGACTATGACCGGGGTGTACTAGGCCGCTGGTGCTTGCCAGTTCACCAAAACGCTACCAAAAAAACTGTTAGCGATCGCAGGGATCAGGCCTGACTCTGCGAACGCTGCAGTTATGCGTTTAGTGTTTTGTAAGTGACAGTGATCGATCGATACTGCACTTGGGTGGGCTGGGCTGGGCCGGTCGGAGGGGCAAAACGCAGGTGCTAGCAGGTATCTGGGCTGATCCCGCTAACACTGCATTTTTGGGAACCCTAAACTGCTGGGGACGCTAGTATAGATCTGATCGGATCAGATATTGATCCGATCAGATACTATACCACTAAGGGAGGTGTACGGTGCGTGCGTGGGTGTTAGCGGTACTGGCGCTAACCTGACGCTGCTTGGGGCTGGTGTTTGCCAGTTCACCAAAATGCTACCAAAAAACCTGTTAGCGATCGCAGGGATCAGGCTTGACTCTGCGAACGCTGCAGTTATGCGTTTAGTGTTTTGTAAGTGACAGTGATCGATCGATACTGCACTTGGGTGGGCTGGGCTGGGCCGGGCGGAGGGGCAAAACGCAGGTGCTAGCAGGTATCTATGCTGATCCCGCTAACACTGCGTTTTTGGGAACCCTAAACTGCTGGGGATGCTAGTATAGATCTGATCGGATCAGATATTGATCTATTCAGATACTATACCACTAAGGGAGGCGTATACTGCGTGCGTGGGTGTTGGCGGTACTGGCACTAATCTGACGCTGCCTGGGGCGACGCATATCACCGCCGGGCGATCCGGGGGCTAAACCTTTATTCGGTAATAAGCAGCGGGTGCCCTGACACTATAAAAAATAAACGAACTAACCAGCATCACCCGTAACAGTTATACGGTGATCAGTGGCGAAAGGGTTAACTAGGGGGCAATCAAGGGGTTAAAACATTTATTAGGTAGTATATGGGGGTCCCTGTCGCTATAAAACTCTGATGGCGAACCTAAATATTTACGTCCCTAACTAGCGTCACCAGCGACACTAATACAGTGATCAGAAAAATTATCGCTTAGTGACACTGGCGACAGGGGGTGATCAAGGGGTTAAAACTTTGTTAGGGGGGGTTAGGGGGGTATCCTAGACCTAAAGGGGGCTAACCCTAACTGCCCTAACACAGTAACTTTCACAAACTGACACCATTCAGTAATCAGAAAAAAAATAAATAAATAAACTGCTTGGTGTCAGTGTGACAGGGGGGGAGGGGTGATTGGGGGGGGATCGGAGGGTAAAGGGGGGTGTTTTGTATGCCTGGCATGTTCTACTGAGTGTGTAGTGTGTTTTCACTCACTCGGATGTCTTCTCTCCTCGGCGCCGGAACGGAAAATACTGAGCCGAGGAGAGATGACATCATTTCCTTTGCTGCTGTTTAGCATACAGCAGCAAAGAAATGATTTGATTGGCCAGCAGCGATCGCGAGGGGGGGCCACAAACGGATGGTCTCCCCCTCATCTCTGATCGCCGCTGGTCAGAAGCCGACCGCCTCAGGCACCGGGGGGGGTCTGATCGGACCGCCCGCGGGAGGCAGATCACGTATATGTACGTGATTCTGTCTGCCCGTGCCACCTTGCCGACGTAAATCGGCGTGAGGTGGTCCTTAAGTGGTCAATGATGATGCCCTTGGAATAACTTCACAACACTCCTGATGAATAGCTGTAATGCCAGGAAACACGTTGAGTGCCACTAGATGCCAACAGTTACTTGTCTCTATTACATATGTTTTTCAATCGATTTATTATACCATACTTTCATACTCACCATTGTCAACTTCAGTGGAAGAAGGGGAGTATTGTGAAACTCAACCTACTTTTTTTTATACGCATTCATCATCCTGAGGTGGCAAAAACAGTGCAATAATGATATGGAAACGCATCTTACTGACCAAGTGCCGAAATTGGGCCTTTTTGGACTTGGAGACTAAACTATAATTGTTTAGCTGTAAAATGTTATTAAATATTATATAATAAATCTATGAATAATACATACTGTATAACCCCTTTTCCTATTAGTATCCAGGTTCATACGACCTGAAAAAGAAATAAAATGTTCTAGACTGAAAATCATACATCTTTGATCTTCAATATCTTCAATATCCCCCTATGTTATATAAAAATTGCATAAAAATCACATGTAAGAAGATGACTTTGTTGGTTGTATTTTGATCAAATATCCAAAGAAATCCTAATTGTGTAAAAATGGAATTTGGAAAATTCCAGGAAATGTTCTAATTCCAACCTCCTTTCTTCCCAAATAAAAACCTAATACTTAAGAGCACATTCATCAAAACCAGCTATAAATTAAAGCCAACAATGCATAATGGTAGAACAGGCTACAAATCAAAAAGTACAAAACCAGCACATCTTCAAAAATATTTGGGATATTGAAGAAGGGCTTCTGGAAATAAGGTGGTTAAAAAAAGGGCTCAAGTGCAATACAGAAAACTCAAAGCTGAAAGCAGCCACAGCTAAATATTGAACAAGTATTGAGAAACAAAATGAGTAAAATAGGAATTTGTGAATAAATTATAATACTATCTAAAACTCAAATATTTTACAGCTTCTTTGCAGATATTGGCAAGTGTATCAAAGGGTAATTTGAAGACCACTCTTTTAAGGGGCTGGATCTCCTACTGTGCTCTAATTCCTTAGTTCAAATGTTACTTATAAAATATAGAAATTATTTGAAGTATTGTGGCAGGATAGATCATACATGAATGCACAACTTTGATGACTGAAAAACCCAGCATTCAAGAGCCACCAGAGGAGGAATGGAAGGAAACCCTTCCACTGGAACATGTGTGGATACAATTGTCCAAGGGGAGATTTACTCTTATTAAGATTTCCTTTTATTTCCTTATATGCACATGGGACAGTAAGTGAAGGAAAAATCTCCCCAGTGAGAACAAAGGTAGCAAATAAACCAGATAGTTAAAACTCTTCCACACACAATCCAAAGCTATAAAATGCTTTTTGGTTTTGATGAATTTTATTATTAAGAAAAAAAAAAAGAAGTATCCTCATTAATAATGGTATGCAAAGACATTGATGTGTAATCACTAGGGATGTACCGATACCGGTACGAGTACAGATACTTTTTCTAAAGTACTTGCCAATACCAATCACCGATACCTATTGCCTGTGTTTTGGATTCAGAACAAAAGTCCGATATTATTATATCTACCCCTGATCAGATTGAATATAAAAGCATGCACGCTCTGAAGTGATTAAGCTGACTCTCAGTTCAGAATAAAAAAAACTTCTTTTTAATATTTTCGCTTCTCAAGACTTTTATACAATTCCAATAAAGATTAAGATACACCAACAAGACTGGCGCATACAAACCACAAATATAAAAATACATATAGTGATAAAACATTGGTTTTAGCTGGGTGCTCATTTGAGGAAGTAGCTTTGTTCTTGCAGCATTTCTTGCTTCTTTTAATCCATTGGTGTTATGTTGTTATATTCTGAATGTATTCTCGGAAGCAGACGCAAACTTTTTGTTAACTGTTGCAGTCAGTCCAGTTCCTAAGCAAGGGAAGGGTGAGCTTTGCAGAATATCTGAATATGTCTTAAGGCTTATTAAGCGTAGAAGCTGAGTTATATATGTTAGGTATATAAACCATGTATTGGAATAGACAGTTCACCATGATCACATTTCTTAATCACATCCATTACAACTGGGTAGAGGGGTGGTAATAATAATAATACTTAAGTAAAAAAAATATATATAAAAATAAAAGTATAAATAAATTCATTGTTATTTATTGAATTAATAAATGCAAAAAGCATACCGAACAACCAGCCCTTGAAGTGCAATGTCCTTAAAGTACAGACATTTTGAATTGAGATAATATACAGTCTCTGCGTAAAATCCCCAAATACTACTGTATATACCATGCCAAGCTTGTGTGTATCATACAAACATGGGAAACACTGGGCAAAGGAGAAAACTAAACAAAGTTCCAGCTGATAACAGTAGTTCACCTTATTGTCAAGTGGAATTAAGATTGTCCACTCACATGCTTCTATGTGTGGATAGGATCCCAGATGCATGGCTCAACAACAAGCTCCTGGCCAGGGAGAAATGGAGCAGATGTAACAGCTGGGTAAAAACAGGAGGAGCAGCTAGATGAGGAGAGCCACCCACAGCCACTGCTGACAACGAGTAAGCTGCTGGACCATGCAGGATGACAGACCCGGTAGCAGCTAGGAGAGCATTGCAGCTGGCAGGAGAGAAAGGAGGAGGTGGGGACGGCATCTGGCAAAGCTGGCAGGAGGGAAAGGAGGAGGCAAAGGGCAGAAGTGACAGCAGACGGGAGGGGAGGAGGCGGGGACAGCTCAAACATCATTGGTTGTTAAGGACAACCGATAATTGCCGGCATTCTTTTTTTCCCCCACATTCCCCTGTTGACAGCTGAAAAAAATGAACCTGAAAGTATTGGTTTCTGGTATTGTACCATTTGCACGTACCAGTATTGGGATCAGTGCAGCCCTAGTAATCGAAGATGCATTTATTATTACATTGTTAAATAGTCAGACTGAAAACATTTGTAACATGCGTATTGGTTGATGCAAACAGCCTCTTTTTGTGACTTTCCTCATAATTGAGAGAAATTAAATGTACAGAGGATCCAAGGCCCTGTCATACTATACCTACTATACCTACTTCCATTTATGTGCAGGGGAATATAAAGCTCAACTGACCTTTCAAACTTAAATTAGCCAAATACATTCCAGATGCATCAAAACAAAAGGTGTGCATAGTCCTAAAGTTTGTTTTTGTTATAATGCAGCCACATCCTGAGTAGAAAAGTCTTCCATCTACTGCAGAGAAAGACCCTTCTTGTCTGTGTGGAAGCAATGGTCTCTCGCAGAGTCTGATACATCCAACACTGAATCACAGCTAGAGATCCCCGAATAACAAGCATAAATTTCATTAGACTGATATTTTTCCAACCCTAACCTGCATAGAGTTAACATGTTCTCCCTGTGCCTTTGTGGGTTTCCTCCCACACTCTAAAGACATGCTGGTAGGTTAATTGGCATGAGATTCAGTTAAAAGCAATAGAAAATGTCCATATAGTTTGATATGTTGTTTCAATATAACTGGATTATCAAAAAGGCCAGACTACTAATTAAAAATACAATAGGATTGCAATGTTTGTTACAAAATGTGATACAAAAACACTGCTAAACAGTTTTTTTTTAATGCTGACATGAAAACAATTTAATTTAATATACTTCAAATGTATCAATAGTCTACACTGTGCTGTTTTTTTCTGATCTTTTAGCTGATTTTTGTCTTAAAGGAAAACTATACTTTTGTATTATTATCATTTAGGCTACCTCTCTTCTCTGAAAAAACAATAGTGCATCAGTGAAGGATGAAAACATACATAAGGCAAAAACTAATATTAACTACTGGTTCAGAGATATCACTCTCAGTATCACAAAGTTATGAAATAAACCACTCTGATCAATGTAAGATGTCTATGGTGGTCAAAACGTGATCATCTAAATGGTAGTGAAATGCAAACGAAAAATTCATAGAAGTCTTGTAAAAAGATGAGTCCCATAAAAGATTATATTGGAAGAGTATTGGAAAACTTCACTATAAATCTGTGGTCCACCACTAATGTGTAAAGCCAGCATGCTTACCAGAAAATGTGCACTCATATACTGCAAGTATTGAGTCAAACACGCAGTTACAGAAATCACTCCAACCATATCCTACACTTCCCCATGTTTATTAGGGATAGCCAAATGATCCAAATATAGGTAGAAGGAATCAATTATCAAAGGACAGGCTTCCGACACATGACTAACTTCATCAGGCAAATTGGCAGCTCACAGATACATGTGGAGGAAACGGCAAGCATCTGCACATAGTGTAAAACTGTTTAAAACTATTTATTTAAAAGATAGATGTACACTTACATAGATCCACTTGTAAATAGTGCTAAAAGGATAAACATCAAATTCATGGATAGTAGCAAAAAAAAAGGATTGCAGTGATGTCACGAACACCATCCAACACAGTGACGTCACAAACACTTCCAACGCATTTCATCCTATTGGACATCATCTGGGGTGTGGAGGTCGTGTCAAGTCACTGTGGTTTATATAGATTTACAGTCCAATCAAAATTCTTAGTCAAAATTGGCAATCAATTGCCTGGATTGAAGACTGGAAAGTTGTTCAAACATCGTTTATACACTGTGGGGGTTATTTACTAAAGGAAAATCCACTTTGCACTGCAAGTGCACTTAAAAGTGCACTTGGAAGTAAAGTCGCTGTAGATCCGAGGGGAACATGCAAGGAAAATAAAAAACAGCATTTTAGCTTGCACATGATTGGATGATAAAATCAGCAGAGCTTCCACTCATTTCAGATCTACCCCTTAGATTTAGAGCGACTGCACTTCCAAGTGCACTTTCAGTGCACTTTCAAGTGCACTTGCAGTGCAAAGTGGATTTGCCTTTCGTAAATAACCCCCTATATTTCTAGTGAAGTGCTAGCAGCTACATATATTCTCTAAGAGCAGTTCTATTATACTCTTTTACCTCTCATCCTTCACCAAAATGTTATACTTACCTGACCATGCTCTTACCAGATCTGTACGGTGAGGCTCACTTTAAGCTACTTAGCATCTTCCGCAAACTCTTCTTCTGCACTTGTACAGAAAAATCCCATTCATCCCCATAGTTACATAGTAGGCAAGGTTGAAAAAAGACACAAGTCCATCAAGTCCAACCTATGTTTGTGATTTTATGTCAGTATTACATTGTATATCCCTGTATGTTGTGGTCGTTCAGGTGCTTATCTAATAGTTTTTTTTTATTATCGATGCTCCCTGCTGAAACCACTGCCTGTGGAATAGAATTCCACATCCTTACTGCTCTTCCAGTAAAGAACCCTCTACGCAGTTTAAGGTTAATCTGCTTTTCTTCTGATTTTAGTGAATGGTCGTGTGTCTTATTAAATCCCCTTATGCAGAAAAGTTTTATCCCTATTGTGGTGTCACCAGTATGGTATTTGTACATTGAAATCATATCCTCTCAAGCGTCTCTTCTCCAAAGAGAATAAGTTCAGTGCTCATAATCTTTCCTCATAACTAATGTCCTCCAGTCCCATTATTAGTTTTGTTATCCTTCTCTGGACTCTCTCCAGTTCCAGCACATCTATAGAGAGACCATCTATTATATGACCTAACAAGAGATGGCCTTTCCAAATGAATGAATAGGATTTGTACATGCATGTGCAGAAGAAACAAAGAACAGACAAGTAGAGTATGCAGTGACAGCGGTTTAACTCCATATTCCTTTGGCAGGAGTGTGGACAGGTGAGTGTAAGACTTTGGGGGATGCTAATGGGTACCTTAATAGGTAATTATCTAAATGTATAGTCATCCTTTAATAAAACCCAAAAGAGGGTAAAAAAAGGGTTCAAGGGTCTAAGTAAATCATTAGCCAAGAATTGCTGTCTAATTTCTTGTGATGTGAGAAATACATGGGGCTGCCATTGTTGACCTTCTTCTGAAAATATAAAAGTCTCTATGCAGTGCTAAAAATTTTTCAGCAGCAGTCCATAAAGCACAAGGAAGAAAGTTGAATGAAGATGAAACCCCGAATCAGCCTCCATGTGAGTAAGAAACACACAACACCGCAGTGACACTTCAATCTCCTTACCAGAAATAGAAAATGATTTACTAAAACTGGAGAGTGCAAAATCTGGTGCAACTCTGCATAGAAACCATTCAGCTTCCAGGTTTTTTGGTTAAAGCTTAATTGAACAAGCTGAAGTTAGAAGCTGATTGGTTTCTATGCAGAGCTGAACCAGATTTTGCACTCTCCAGTTTTAGTAAATCAACCCGATAGTATTTGAAGCTTGTATCCTAGAAGCATTAAGCCTGGAAGAACTTGCCACACTCCTCAATCTCCACATAGGACACCAATAAATGGGTTCACATGTATGGTATCACACGAATGGAATAAAGCAATACATAGTGAAGTCCAAAAAGCATAAGGAAAGCTTTATTAAAATTGTACTTACAACAATAACATGAAAACGAGCAGTAAAAGTCAAATGCCACGGCTCACAGCATTCCCCTTTCTTCCATGTGCTATATGGACTGCTACTAATAATGTTTTAGCACTGCATACAGATTTTTATATGTATCTTATTTGCTATCAACAAATTTATGCTGGCTGCTTTTAATTTGTGCATTTCTTTGATCTAATCACTTTACAGCATGGTTATTTTTGTATATTTTGCTTCTTCTGAAAATGTTGATTGACTTGCTGATGTTATTGTACATCACTGACTTTGCTATTTTTTGAGACACTAATCAGCATTAAATTAATAAATCAGGGAAGTTTTAGAAAAACCAGAAGACATTTTCTGCATGGTTTAAATTTTTGTGGAAGGAGGGTGAGCATGATGCCACCCTCAGATTTAGTTGGACACTGGAAAGTGTTTCCAGGTTCAGGTTTTTAGCTTAGGGGTTGCAAGATCAATGCACTCTGTTTTATTTATATGACTAGAGATTAAGAAAGAGGACAAGCCTGTAGATGTGTTTAACTGTAAAAAATAAATACAAATTAATCCAATCAGTGCCTGTCCTCGAAATATGTAGGATCAGCGAAACAGACAATAAATAAATTAAATCCTTACCCTTAATTATAAGTTGGTATTTACTTAAAATGCTTGAACCATTGACATGTGGTCTTACTCATTTTTATCATTAAGATGATGACCTGTGAGTAGATGAAGATGCAATTTGGTGCAAAACATAATGAATTGTATGATTCTCTGGATATGCATATGTTCAGAAAATTCTACTTGTCTGTTGTTCTTAAACAAATAGACATTTTTTTAAAACTGATAAACATTCTTTTCCTTGAATAAGACTGGCATTGTGGTTGTCTGCCCATCTTCTGTCTAATGAATGCACTGTACATGCATGCTCAGACAATACCAGTATGAAATGTATATTCTTGGAACACATTTTTAAAGCCTAATATACCAAAATACCTAATCATTTTCTCTTTGCATTCTGCATGTAATGTTTCTAGATTTTATTAACATTTTTCCCATCTACTTACCTGTACTTCTTCCAAGTGGCACCAATGTGGCCTCTGCAGTCCTCCTCATTTTGAGTGGGGCAAATACATCACACAGCAGTGGCATGTGGGCACTGCTACTTTGCCTGACTTAGAGATGAACTAGATCTTCTGTAGTGCAGAGGACTAAATGGTTTGGAGTTATGATTGCATGTGCATCTACTTCCAGGTTGAGTGAAATAGGGAGACATTCAACCTGGTAGTGGGGCAATGACCAGTGGATCAAACTGAGTTTCCTCAGTGGACAGATCTGAGGACAAGGTGAGTATTACTTTGAACACTGCATTTTTTTCAAGGATTTTATTAGTGTTATTTAACCCTACATTAAAAATGGGAGTTATTGTGCACATTGACAAATCAGGTTCTTCTCTTCTCTGAATGGAAGAAAGAAACTGACTGGTCAATATGAGCAACATCTCAAACTGAATCTACATGACAGAATTTACTTTGTGCAGAATGGAAGACATCTACCTTTTGGTATCATGCGTCTTATGCTAACGCTAGATTTAAGAACAATGTAACATTTCTTTTACTTTTTACACATACTTGCAGGTTCTTAATAAAATGATTTCAGTAAATATGCCATCCTGACTAATAAATGTTAACACATTATGACCTTTATTTTTCTAATTTTTTTTACAGATTACGATGTTTGGTAAAACAGCTTGAGAAAGGAGATATTAATGTATCAGACCTGAAAAATAATATTGAATATGCAGCATCTGTATTGGAAGCAGTTTACATTGATGAAACCAGGTAACATTTTATTTTTTCATTTGTTGATAATAATTGTTATAAGAGTTATATATGGACAAATGTAAAAAAGGAGAACAGGGTACACCAAAAACTGCACACCTTGGTTTACCTGTGTCTGGCCAACATAGTAGGACTAAGAATATGGTCACTAACAGAACCAGATGTTATTGTGCATATTACAGAGAGGTGACACCATCCTTACCATGCAATCCTTATACCACTATGCAGCACTGATCCTTCTCTTCCCATTGTTTAGTACTCATAGTGGTACTTATGCCGCACACGAGCGGAATGTCCGATAGAAAAAGTCAGACGGAAGCTTTTCATCGTCTATTCCAGTCGCATGTATGCCTCAGCGGACTTTTTTTTTTTCAAAAATTCTGACAGACCTAGAAATGGAACATGTTCTAAATATTTCCGACGGAACCAATTCCTATCAGGAAAACTGCTCGTCTGTATGCTGTTCCGACGTACCAAAAACGTTGCATGCTCTGAAACAAGTAAGAGACGGAAGCTATTGGCTATTGCACTTCCTTTTTCTAGTCCCTTCATACGCGTTGCACGTCACCGCGTTCTGGACGGTCAGACTTTGGTGTGACCATGTGTAGGCAAGACTGCTTGAGTGGAATTCCGTCGGAGTTCCATCTGAGAAACCTTCAGAGTTTATTCCGACAGCAAAACCGGTCGTGTGTACAGGGCATAAGTTTTCAACTCCAGGCTCTGTGGTCCCCTCACATACCTATATCCCTCTGAGACCCCCCCATTTTGTACTACATGGTTTTAATATACTTGTCTTTTTACAATTTCTTCTGGATAATCACATGACGCTGTCCCTCTTTTGATCTTCTTCAGCAGTGCGTGGCTCTCAGAGATGCAGAGAGCAGTGCTGATTTGAAGGGTGCTGTGGTGACACTTTCTAAAAGGACCATCTGGGGGCCAATTGAATCAAAATAAATTTGTTTTGCGTTGAAAGCTAAGTTCACCTTTTTTTTTCTAAATTCCAGCTCCCCTATGCACCAACATAACATTCATGTACTATTTTTGCAAAAATATCAAAGCTTTCCATAAAATCTACAGACACATACATATCTCCTTTCGATTTACCAAATTTATATAATAGGAGGAAACACCTATCTAGCCAATCACTCTGTATCCAATCAGGCAGGCCCTTGCACTACATAACTGATGGCAGATCTAAAGGAGATTGTACAATCAGATTGTATGGTGTATGGCCACCTTTATACACCAAAAAATACTAGTTGCGCTTTCAGTGCGATTAATTGTTAACAACACACCAAACACAGAAGCAAACACACATTTTGGCATGTGAAAAAACGAATGGCAAATGCTGCAAAATGCACAGTAAAAAACACGTAACCCACAAAACGCCAACATGTCCCATAAGTCACATATAGCACAGCCCATTTAAATCAGCAGGCTGCCCTATGCGTGTCACAAGAAAATTGAGACACAAAATTTGCACTCCCACTATACTAGCTGTGAATAGGGCCTGAAAGTGAAATTGGTGCGAACAATGAGGCTCCATTCACATCCATGCGTTTCTTTACATTTTAGGAATTCACTGCACCAAAAATCGCAGTAAAAAAATGCACCAAGCTCCGCTATAAAAAGTTCTGAAGCTTCTTTGGGGTGATTGCTGCGTGTAGGGAAGCCCATTCAGGTGGGTGGGCTGCCCAATGTGTGATGAGTGAAAATGTTCCAAAACACCTCCCCACCTTGCTAAAAAAAAATGCATGTGGGAATGCGAGTTCCCGCTATGCAGAGATGTGAACGGGGCTTGACAGAGTGTTTCTGTCCACTCCCTTCTATGTACTTGTATAAAGATGGCCATACACAATGCAATCTGATTGTGTATTTAGTGAGAAGGGTGATCACTGATTGATTGCATTTCATTTAACCTCTTCCCGCCCAAGGTACGTTATATGACATCCTTGACTTTGTGCGTGGATATCTGAATGATGCCTGCAGCTACAGGCATCATTCAGATATCGTCTTTTTCAGCCGGCGATTCCCTGCACCATGAGAATGATCATAGCGGCTGTTCCACCACTTGATCGTTCTTATTGGCAGCTAGAGGGGATATCCCCCCTGCATCTGCCCACCGGTGCTTCTACCGACTCACCGCTTCCATCGGTGAGTCAGAGACAGGATCCGCCGGCCCTGGATGGTGACCATAGAGATTTCCGGTGGACCAGATGGTCACCAGAGTCTATATGATCGTTCAAACAAATGGCGCGGCCTCGGCTGAGAAGCCAAGATCGTTTATTTATTTATTTTGATTTCAGGCTTCCTAGCCTAGAGGTGAGATGTGGGGTCTTATAGACCCCATATCTTGCTGTAAAGAGGACCGATCACTTTCCTTACTCCCCACACCAAACAAGACGGATGAGACTGCCCACCCAAACAGCCTCACTCCACCTTAAAGGTTCCACACATTCATGTTCAAAATGGCTACTCTGCTTTACCCTGTTACAGGTCTCAGAGCATGGTGGAGATTTCTAGCCTTCTGATTAGCCCAGCTAAGTTCTTGAGAGTAAGATCATATCAAATATGTAAATGTTCTTGTTGTTCAAGCACCTACTGTTTGTATAAAAACTATGTACTGACACCTTTTTCACAATAAAACTTTTATGGAAAAAAAAAAAGTAAAGAGGACTGATCATGCCATATTCCTATTACAAGGGATGTTTACATTCCTTGTAATAGGAATAAAAGTGATCAAAAAATTTTTTTTTTTTAAAAGTGTCAAATTAAAAAAAGAAAAGTGAAATTAACAATTAAAAAAAAAAATTAAAGCACCCCTGTCCCCGTGTGCGAGCACGCAGAAGCGAAAGCATATGTAAGTCCCGCCACATATGAAAACGGTGTTCAAACCACACATGTGAGGTATTGCCACGAACATTAGAGCGAGAGCAATAATTCTAGCCCTAGACCTCCTCTGTAACTCAAAACATGTAACCAGTAAAAAATTGTAAATCGTTGCCTTTGGGGATTTTTAAGTACCGAAGTTTGGCGACATTCCACGAGCGTGTGCAATTTTGAAGTGTGACGTGTTAGGTATCTATTTACTTGGCGTAACTTCATCTTTCACATTATGCAAAAAAATTGGGCTAACCTTAATTTTTTTTTGTTTTTTTTAAGCATGACAGTTTTTAAAAAAAAAAAAGTGTTAGAAAAATTGCTGCGCAAATACCATGCGAGATAATAAGTTGCAACAACCCCCATTGTATTCTCTAGGGTCTTTGCTAAAAAAAATATATCATTTTTGGGGGTTCTATGTAATTTTCTAGCTAAAAAATGATGAATTTTACATGTAGGAGAGAAATGTCGGAATTGGCCTAGATGGGAAGTAGTTAAAAAACGTGCAGCTGAGAATGGTAGGGTGATGATGCAGGGTGTGTGCTAAGGAGATCAGCTGGTCAACTCCTTCCTGTGTCATGACCTACAGTCTGTAAGGACGTAAAACAGAACCAATAGATACGTTTTGAATCATGGATGTAGGACAGTAAGGTACGTGTCTGTAGATTTTATGGAAAGCTTTGATATTTTTGCAAAAAAGTACATGAATGCTATATTGGTCCATAGGGGAGCTGGAATTTAGAAAAACAAAACAGGTTATCTTAGCCTTTAGGCTTTAAAGAGCTTTTTTTAGTTTCCTGCTGGGTCAAAAAGTACTAAACATATTTTAAGCAGAGTGGGCAAGTTTGAGAACTTAATTTTTAATTTTTTTACTGTGTCACTATTGGGTAGATCTCCTCACTTCCTCTTTGGCCACAATATAAAAAGTGTGGTGAAATCTCCCCAATTGTGAAACCTGAAAGCATGTACTGTATAACCCTTTCATATTTTAACCAAACAAAAAAATATATTCTAGTTAAAAATGGAATGTAAAGTGGGCCTATCACAGGGGAAATATAAAAATACTAGTTGAATGTCTGTTTCGTTTACTCCCTGTTTTCAATACTTTTAAAGACATTAGCCTAGAACAAATATGAAAATCAGAAAAATGAGAAGCTCTTGGAGGACTGAGGCAAGAGGGTCAACTTAACAGATAGACAACTATTTTCCAAGGAAGAGGTCATCAATGGCAGCCTATATATTTCTTTCATGACAGGTTTCTTTTAAGCACTTATTTTAGTATCTCTTCAGTGTGAAAGGAAGATACCAGAGTGCTTGGCTATGACTGTACTGAATTAAAAAATATAATTTTAGGCTCAGTTTAGTTAGATTAGCTTCAATTTTGCTAGCTCTAAATTGATGTATGATTATTGTTTTTTTTTTTAAATGTATTGTAGTGTGTGCTTGTTAGAACATAAAAAGTAAAAAAAAAAAATGATTCAATGTTTGCATTAGCCACCCACTCCTCACCAATCTATTATCAAGGGTGGTCACATATTGTGAATGGATTCTACTAAATTGTCTTTGTATCATAATAATGAAGCAATTAGGCTAAGTCCATGCAATCATTTAAACTGTATATAAATAGAGTGTACACATAATTTAGGATAATACCCAAAGCTATTTTTAGGTCCCAAAGGTCATTTAATTAGACACACTATTCTTGGTCATTCAGGAGGAAAATGTAATTTCAGAAACTGTTTTTTTCCTAAGTTATGACCTAAACTCTTTCCTTGTTGAAAGACTTGTCTTAAAATAGTCCAACAGCCATACATGGTGATGCTGCCTATTCATTGTGGCATTTGAAATCTTCACTGTGATATTTGGCCCTATAAAGCTATTCCTAGCAATATATGCTCATTGTTATTGAGGGAGAGCTTATTATTATGTGTCACAGCAACATTGGTTTAACAGGTTTCAAAGGCTGAACCAAGGGAAAAAATTCAGACCACTTTTAATAGTTCCAGAAATATTTAAAATGTTTTTTATATACTTACCACAATGATCAGCTGCACCCAAGCAGAGTGGCTCATTTGAAAACTGCACATAAATTAAGGGTTTTTCATTTTCTTGTTAAAAATAGAAAACCCATGTATCCACCAATTCCCAACAGGCAAATCCCAGAGTATTATGAATAAAGATATTGGTAGGACAATTTGCCTTTACAGTCCAAAACAACATTTGTGGCATTATAATTTGAAAATTACTAGCCAGTCTGCTTCCCTATCCTTGTCCAGAGTCATTCGGGAGTCATCAAAAGAAATTGGCAGTTTGTTCACATGGAAGGCATAAATAAAGAGTTTCTCAAAGTTGAACTTCTGCTCATTATTTTAAAAAGCGCTTTGGGTAATTTAAGAGACCCTGTCATCAGACCATTAATTTTAACAAACATCTTCCCATAAGACTATATGTGTATTTAACATATTTTATACATTTACCACAAAAGCCTCCCTTGTGTAGTCATCCAAAAGCCCTATAACTGCTGCTGGATGCTGCCATCTTGGATGTGATGTAAGCAGCCCCAGCACACTCAGAGCTGTAACTCAAGCAACACTTTAGTATTCCCCTTCACAGCTACAACAAAGGTTATGTATTGTAGTGATGGGAGGAGTGGCTATGCTGGACTATCACAGACAATAACTAGAAGAGGAGAGGAATATGAAGTGCAAGAGGAAGGAGCTGTGCTAGGGAATTGACTCTCTCTGGAGTAGTCAAATGTTCTAGCAAATTCATAGGCACATTGCAAGGGATTTAGAAAAAATGTATGGAAAGAAAAAGATGCTACAAGGAAGCATTTCTAGTGCCTGATTTTTCTGTGTTTTTTTAAGTAGGTGCCCAATACTCTTTTAGAAATTGCACCATTACAAGTAGGGATGAGTAATTTTGTTGACATTGGTACCTTCCACCAAAGTGGAAACTCTTAATTTCTCTCATTGAGCTGCTTGAGAAAATTTTGTATTTTTTTTTCTTCTGTAATTGTCTTTTCCTTTTGTTGCATATTTGACTGTTATTTGTCTACTTCCAATTGTTTTTTGGGGGGTTGTTGCTTTGTTTTATATTGCTTTTTCCAAAATGTGACACATCCTTAAATTTTCCATATCTTTTGCCAAACTTTCAGGAAAACTAAAACTCTCAGTTTTGCACATTTCTGGTTTGGAGTTGTACCAGGCACATTCAGCTGGTACAAGCTCCCCCCCGCTAGACACAGAATATACCTTGGAATTTAATATGAAAGGGTAAAATTTGAGGCCAGGAACATAGAATCCTTAGATGGCCCATTTACCCTTCTTTGCTTCTCTCTAATTAGAGCTAAAAGAATGATAGCTGAATAAAAATGATAGCTGAATAAATAAATAATAGCATTAATATATCACAGAGGCTTGTGTAATTAAAAATTGGTATATTGGTATAGGACATTTTTTCATGTTACTGTCGTGCACCTTATGCTAAACCTATCAAATGTTATTTATACCAAAAATGTAGACGCCTATTGGATACAGAGGATGAGCTCTCTGACATCCACACAGACTCAGTTCCATTGGAGGTGAGAGACTGGTTGGCATCCACCTTCACAAGGAAAATGGGCATGAGGAGAAGGAGGCCTGAAGAAAAACCAAAGTTTCGAAGCATCGTCCATGCAGTTCAAGCTGGAATATTCGTTGAAAGGTATACTATAATTGTGTTCAGCTTTAATTGCCATATTTGTAAAGTGTTTCAATAATAAAGGAAAAAATACTAGTGAAATGCACAAGCCTACTTATATTTTATTTCTGGAGAAAGATGACACCCAGTAGGTAAATCTAGCTTCTGCTTTTCCTTTGTTTTGCTTAGTTTGGGGAAATCAAATGTAGTTGCACCCAACCAGGACAAGTTCAACCTGATATATCAGTTAAAGTGTAACTAAAAGCAAAACTTTTTTTTCTTAGTTTTGGATAGAGTGGAGAGGGATTATAACACCTGCCAGTTTTTATTGCTGTCTGTGCCCCTATTAGGGATATTTACCCTCTCTATTTGCCATATTTACCATTACCACTAAAAGTGAAAGTAAAATCAAATCCCGCATTTTGAGTTGACATCATAATATTAATAGAAGGAAAATCTTCCAATGGGGACACTAGTTTCTGGTGACCCCGGCGACACCCTGGAATTCCTTCACCGTGTAAGGACAGGAAATCTCCCCTATTGGACACAGATGGCAAAAAATAACCTGACAGGGTTTATAACCCTATGCAACAAAATGTAGAAACAAGGCAATCCTGACTATATTCAAAAATTGTGGCACTCACCGCATAATAGCGGGGGTATGTAATCAGAAATAGCTAGCAAAGAACACAAAAATAACAAACAGAGTGATAAAAACACACACCCTGAAGAGTTGTACTACAAAAATCTTTATTCGCTAAGAAAGAGCAAAATACAAACAACACCAATACTAAATCCTTAAACCCCTAAAGAGTCCCTACAAAGGGGTAAACTACTAATAATACAAGCAATTCCCCAAAGATAAATGAGTGATTGAAAAATATCTCTAAAATATTGAAAGGGATAATACTGAAAGGGTTTATAACCCTCCCTTACTTTATTCAAAATGTATAAAAATAAAGTTTTACTTAAGTTCTACTTTAAAAGTATAACACATATAATAAATGTTTTAATAAAAAATTAAAACAACTCTAGCTAAAGAAAAAAATATAAAAATCGAAGCAATCACTGATATGACCAATGAGTTCTTGATAGGCACCTAGTTATTTAGGCGAGTGTACTTGGTATGGGAACAATGGCTCCACTCGCTGCCCCATATTGCGAGATAAATTTTTGTGATCTGGTAGGGGATACACCATGACCCACGTGTGGTGTTGGTAGGTTGCTTCAACTCGTTGTGCCAGCAATTTCTAAGGCTGGTTGGCTACCTAAAAGCCTATATTTAAATCCTCTCCCAACATGCCACTAATGAAAGTTGCAGACAAACTAAGCTGAATCTCATAATACAGGTACTGTACATTAATCAAACTTTCTTTCAACACAATTACAGATCAAAACAGCTTTAACATACATAATAAAGAGGTGGCTTCTTATACAGTCATTACATTACTCTAGGCCCAGTTAGTATGCAGTGCAAGTAGGTCTACACCTATAGCAAGTTATAAATACATACATAAAGTATATATTCAATGTTCTCTTCTTTTTTCTTTACCCCTGAGAGTTGGGAATCAGGGTTGGTGATTAGTTGAGGTGTTGTGAAGCTATTAACTGCCCTGACCCTATGTACTGTCACTTAGCTCTTATATTGAACAGAGCTTCTTATAAACAATTACAAAAGCCTTACAATTTGGTAGCTCTTGAGCTTTAAGTGAAACTAAATTTAGTCTGCAAAAACAATATATATATATATATATATATATATATATATATATATATATATAACGGAAAGTATTCAAACCCCCTTAAATTTTTCACTCTTTGTTATATTGCAGCCATTTGCTAAAATCATTTATGTTAATTTTTTTTCCTCATTAATGTACACACCGCACCCCATATTGACAGAAAAACACAGAATTGTTGACATTTTTGCAGATTTATTAAAAAAGAAAAACTGAAATATCACATGGTCCTAAGTATTCAGACCCTTTGCTATGACACTCATATATTTAACTCAGGTGCTGTCCATTTCTTCTGATCATCCTTGAGATGGTTCTACACCTTCCATTGAGTCCAGCTGTGTTTGATTATACTGACTGGACTTGATTAGGAAAGCCACACACCTGTCTATATAAGACCTTACAGCTCACAGTGCATGCCAGAGCAAATGAGAATCATGAGGTCAAAGGAACTGCCTGAAGAGCTCAGAGACAGAATTGTGGCAAGGCACAGATCTGGCCAAGGTTACAAAAAAATTTCTGCTGCACTTAAGGTTCCTAAGAGCACAGTGGCCTCCATAATCATTAAATGGAAGACGTTTGGGATGACCAGAACCCTTCCTAGAGCTGGCCGTCTGGCTAAACTGAGCTATCGGAGGAGAAGAGCCTTGGTGAGAGAGGTAAAGAAGAACCCAAAGATCACTGTGGCTGAGCTCCAGAGATGCAGTCAGGATATGGGAGAAAGTTGTAGAACGTCAACCATCACTGCAGCCCTCCACCAGTCAAGGCTTTATGGCAGAGTGGCCCAACGGAAGCCTCTCCTCAGTGCAAGACACACGAAAGCCCACATGGAGTTTGCTAAAAAAAACACCTGAAGGACTCCAAGTTGGTGAGAAATAAGATTCTCTGGTCTGATGAGACCAAGATAGAACTTTTTGGCCTTAATTCTAAGTGGTATGTGTGGAGAAAACCAGGCACTGCTCATCACCTGTCCAATACAGTCCCAACAGTGAAGCATGGTGGTGGCAGCATCATGCTGTGGGGGTGCTTTTCAGCTGCGGGGACAGGACGACTAGTTGCAATCGAGGGAAAGATGAATGTGGCCAAGTACAGGGATATCCTGGATGAAAACTTTCTCCAGAGTGCTCAGGACCTCAGACTGGGCTGAAGGTTTACCTTCCAACAAGACAATGACGACCCAAGCACACAGCTAAAATAATGAAGGAGTGGCTTCACAACAACTCTCTGACTGTTCTTGAATGGCCCAGCCAGAGCCCTGACTTAAACCCAATTGAGCATTTCTGGAGAAACCTAAAAATGGTTGTCCACCAACATTTACCATCCAACCTGACAGAACTGGAGAGGATCTGCAAGGAGGAATAGCAGAGGATCCCCAAATAGAGGTGTGAAAAACTTGTTACATCTTTCCCAAAAAGACTCATGGCTGTATTAGATCAAAAGAGTGCTTCTAATAAATAGTGAGCAAAGGTTCTGAATACTTAGGACCATTTCAGTTATTCTTTTTTAATAAATCTGCAAAAATGTCAACAATTCTGTGTTTTTCTGTCAATACGGGGTGCTGTGTGTACATTAATGAGGAAAAAAATGAACTTAAATGATTTTAGCAAATGGCTGAAATATAACAAAGAGTGAAAAATTTAAGGGTTCTGAATACTTTCTGCCCCCACTGTATATACTATATATACTGTATATATTACTGTGCAAAGGTTTTAGGCAGGATTGAAAATATACTTTCAGAAATAGACATGTTTTTTTTTTAAATCAGAAAAAGGTTTTATTGAACATTCGTACAATTTCCAACAATAACCAATGCTCAGGTTACAAATACAGGTACATTTTTTTTGGTTCAATAACACATATACAGTTTTGTTTCAAATGGTCTACCAACCGAGTGCATTACTCCAAACATCTATAGTTCACCTCTCCCTGGTTCCACCAGCACAACCTGCTTCATTCATAATATACAATCTGTCTTGCATCCCCTCATCCTATTTATAGGGACTGCAGGAGTCTGGACATCACAAGCTCTCTTGGGCTTAAACCTGGTGTGTCTAACCATTTTGACCATATACGTCCAAACCTACCCGGGCATCCCCTATGTTGGTATATGTATTTTTCCCTAATAAGTTTTGTCCCATGTGCACTAGCCAAGAATTGCTAGTAGGTGGCAAAGTGGATTTCCAACCCATTAGGATGAGTTTACTGGCCTGGAATAGTGCTCTGGAGAATGCAACCCTGGTTAACTCCTCAGGGATTACATCCTCCAGGACCCCCAATATACAACACAGAGGATCTGTAGGAACTTTTGTCTGAAATACTCCATTGAGTGTACATTCCAGTACCGATGGAGCCTCGGGCAGTGCCATAGGAGGTGAATAAGGTCTCCGTCATGCTGTCTACAAGGGCAACATAAAGGATCCGCCGCCCTGCCCATCCTATGCAATTTTTTTGGGGTATAGTGCACTCTCAGTGTTATGAACAATTGGGAGACTTTTTGTGCAACATTAAGGGAACATGTGGATATGGACTGTAGGGCCTCCTCCCGTTGTTCCCCTGTGATTTGGCCAAGGTCCCTTTCCCATGCAGACATCACGTTATATGGATAGGCCCACAAGTGTCTTGCTAGTAGCATCTGATAGCATTGGGATATAATCCCTTTAGTTACATTACTGGTCTGCAGCACATGGAACACTAGGGTGGGCGACAGTGTCCACTCACCAGCGACCCCCTACGCATCGACAGCGTGCCACAATTGGAGGTAAGAGTAAAGCATGTTATCCGGCAAGTTAAATTTAGCTTGTAGTTCTATGAAGGAAAGAAGTTTACCGTCCCTAAATATGTGGGAAAGCAACTTCACACCATGGGTATGCCATCTAGGCCCTTGTTGTAATTTTCCCAGCTCAGTATATGAGCGATTACCCCATATCGGGCTGAAATCCATAAATCTTTGCACCCCCTGGAGTTGTCTGACCTTATTCCATATTTTCTGTACTAGTGACAGCGTTGGGGTCTGCTTGTTGGACTTTGCAAACAATTGTGCCTCTAGGCCCATGGGAATGGTCTCCGCTCCAGAGGCAATCAGCAATAGCTGCGCTGCTGAGCCCTTCGGGTCATGAGTCATGGAGCCGACCAGCTGCTGCAATTGGGACGCTATATAGTACAACCAGGGGTTGGGGATCGCCAGCCCCCCGTTGTCCTTAGACTGCTGCAACTGCTCCAGCCTAATTCTAGGAGGCTTGGTATTCCATAACAATCAACGAAAAAGGGTGTTTACTATTCTGAAAATTTTTAGAGGAATCACTACAGGTGTATTGTGCAAGAAGTATAGCAACTGGAGCATTAAGATCATTTTGATTAAATTGGCCTTGCCTGCCAGTGACATCTTCAAGTTGTTCCATGTATTTATTTTGTCTCGAAAACGAGACAGTAAGGGATATATGTTTAGGGAGCAGTGGTCTCCAAGCCTGGGCGTGATTTGTATGCCCAGATACTTGAAACTAGTGACCAGAGGGATGGGACAATGGTCGGGAAGTACAACCCCACGGCCCCTGTCCAGCATCATCAGAGCTGACTTGGACCAGTTTATGGTTAACCCGGAGTGGTGACCAAACTGTTTTATTATAGACATCGCCCCTGATAGTGAATGACTCGGGTCCCCCAGAAAGAGTTACATGTCATCCGCGTATAACATTATTTTTTCGTGCAGAGTTCCATATTGGAACCCCTGGATCTGCGTACTGTCTCTTATCATGACTGCCAGTGACTCTATTGCAATTTCAAAGAGCAAAGGGGACAGTGGGCAACCTTGCCTTGTCCCCCTGGCCAGGGCAAAGGCTTGTGATACTCTATCTGCCATTCTGATGTTGGCCTGAGGGGATGCATACAATAACTTAACTCATGCTATAAATCGGTCCCCAAAACCAAATTTATCTAGTACTGCCCATAAATATCTCCAGCTGACGCTGTCAAAAGCTTTATTGGCATCGAGAGACAACAGAGCCCTTTGAGCCCCATTATCTGCTTGCATTTGCATGTTCAGGAACAACCTCCTCAGATTTGTAGCCGTAGACTTTTGTAGCATGAAGCCGGCCTGATCTTGGTGTATAATGGAGGAGATAATCCCATTAACCCGAAGCGCCAGAACCTTGGCAAGGATCTTTACATCACTTTGAAATAATGAAATAGGCCTGTAGGAGCCAGGGTCAACTGGATCCTTCCCCTGCTTAAGAAGTAGAATTACATTTGCCCTTGCCATAGAGTCAGGGAGCTTTCCTGCTTCCAGGCAGGCATTAAATACCTTTAACAGTTCTGGAAGTATCTGTTCCCCATATTGAGTAAATACCTCCATAGGGAGGCCATCTTCTCCCGGTGCCTTACAGGTGGAAAAGAGCAGGCCGCCATCTGAAGCATCCAATTGTTTTTTAGCTTCAACAGACAATAAAGGTAAATCAATTTTGGACATATATGCGGTCAGATCTGCATCCGAGTAAGCATCCCTCGGCCTGTAAAGGTCTCCATAAAAGGATGCCAGCTCGAATATAACGACCCCTGGTGAATTAACTACTTTACCGTTAGCAGCACGAATAGCTCCAATGGCCAGTGACTGTTGTTGAGATCGCGCAATTTTAGCAAGTAAGCGGCCCATCTTTTACCCCTCCTCGTATAACGCCAACTTTGTGAAGAACCTTTTTCGCTCCGCAGTGGAGGATCTCAGCCGGTCCAAGGAGTCCTGGGCCGACATCCATGCCTACCTGGCGGAGTCAGTAGGATCAGTAACATATGTTAGTTCTAATTGCCTTACCAAATCCCCCGCCTGTTCTAACAGGACCAAGGAGTTGTGTTTGACCTTTTGTATTTCTTGAATAAAAATCCCTCTTAAATATGCTTTAAAGGTTTCCCATTTCAAGTGAACATCAGTTTGTTGTCGGTGCGTCCTAAAAAAGACCTGGATCTGAGAGGCTATCCTTTCTTGCGAAGTGAAAAGCTTTAGCCAGAAAGCGTTCAACTTCCACGGGGCCCTGGGTAAAGTACTAGAGGGTTGGGTAGTTAACCATAAAGCTAGTGGGGTGTGATCTGACACTCCCCGTGGGAAGTACTCCACTTTAGAGATGTTACCAACCAGATTTGGGGTACCCACGCACAAATCAATACGGGATAATGACCCATGGGTCTTGTAGAAACAAGAAAATTGTTTACTACCTGGATTGTGGCTACGCCATACATCGATCCATCCTACCTCTGCAAGTAGGCAGCTAAGAGAAGTGCCCCATCCGCCCCCAGGGGGCGGCACAGGTGGGTGTCTGTCTAGTCTAGGAACCAAGTAGCAAATAAAGCCCCCCATTATTAATACCGGGATATCCGGCTTGTTAGCTAAATAGGATATTAACAGCTGTAACACCTCCCTGGAGAACGGAGGGGGCATGTACACAAAGGCTAAGATCAATGTGATTGTATACAGTTTGCAATACAGAAACACAAATCTACCAGATATATCAATTAGGGAGTCCAACTCCTGGTATACTAGGGCTTTATGGATCAATACACTCACTCCACGTGAAAACGCGGAGTAGGTGGAGTGATAGGCCTTACCAAACCAAGCGTATTGTAGGAAACTGACCGTATCGGCCCGCAGGTGAGACTCTTGCAGGCCAATTATGGCCGGGTGGAACTTCCGCAAACCAGCTGAGATCATAGATCTTTTCAATGGGTCGTTCACTCCCCGAACGTTCCAGGTCACTATAGGTGTATCAGACATTGCAAATACCATATCCAGTTCTTGTAAGTGTAACGAGGTCCCGAGGACTTCCAACATGCAGTCCGTGCACAGACTGGGATGGTCAGCAAGCAGTGTGGAACACGAGATGGATTGATGAAGCAGTTCATGCAGTGGAGATGCATCAAACTTCCGCGAAAGAGCATTAAACTTAATTGCAGGACAGAGCGAACCAAGTAATATGTCCAGGGGTGAAAGACATCCTGTAGAACAGTCCCTGCTAACAAGGCCAAGCAAGGATTTTCCAAATAGTGTGGGGCTCTGTAAGCCCTAACCGTGCCAACAGGGCACACAAACTCAAGCCATAGCAACAGTGGCAACGTGTAGAGTTCAGGGGTGGAGCACCTGAATGGTTAAACAAAAATTGAAATAAAATATAAAATATTGAAATTCACTCGCTGCTACTGGATAATAAGTAAAGGTCCTCTTTTGATGAAGCATTAACGACAGTAGAATGTGGGCGCCCTTTATACCTGCAACAGATGTGTTAAGTGGAGTCATCCTTCCTCATTTTCACGTCTGCCGCGACATAGGTCTTATTCGTTCTGGTCCAGCCACCCTGCAGCATCTTGTGCGTTTTCAAAAAAGTGGTTTTGATCTCCGGCTGTGATTCGCAACTTGGCTGGGAATAGCATTGTGTACTTGAGCTGTAGTCATTGCAGCCTTTTTTTAACGTCTGCAAACTTAGATCTTCTGCGCTGCACTTCTGCTGAGAAGTCAGAAAAAAGGAAATTTTGGTGCCGTTGTACTGCACAGCCCCCTTCTCTCTAGCAAGTCGCAGCACAACTTCACGGTCCCGGTAGTTAAGGAGCCTGGCCAGCATCACTCTAGGGGGGTTTCCAGGTGGGAAAGGTCTTGGCGGTACCCGATGTGCCCACTCCACCACGTACAGGGGAGAGAAGGCCTCCTTGCCAAATATTTCCTGCAGCCAGCCTTCAACGAATACCGTGGGGTCCCTGCCCTCCACCTTCTCTGGGAGCCCCACTATAGGGGCGTTATTGCATCTCAGGCGGTTCTCGATGTCGTCAGTCTTTTCAAAGGCCTGATGCGCATGCTGTGCGGCCCCTCGTACATCTCTGTTCAAATGAGGCATCTGGTCTTCTATGTCACTTACTCTCCCCTCCACTGCCGTGGTTCTCTCCCTGATTTTTTGAATGTCCTGGCGGAGGAGAGAGACAGTCTCCTTCAGCCCCCCAAATTTTTCCTTGAGGTCATCCACCAAGGCAGTACATCTGTGGACCGCATGTAATATTTCACTAAGTGTGGGTTGGGGGCTATCCTCCGCCTGCGATTCAAACAGACCAGGCATGGGGTCAGGGACAGACTCCATAGTGTCAGTGTCTTCCAGCCTGTGTGTATCACCCCTGCCTGCCTGCTCTGTGGACACTGCAGGGAGCTGTGTACTGGCCTGTGTGGAGTCCGCAGAGCCTGCCAGCTTCTGTGCGTAGTATAGCATATCCCTGGGTGGGTCTTTATTCTTAGGGGGTTTCTGTAACTTACCCCCCTGCTCTGTCTTCTTGTCCTGGCCTTGTGGCGTTCTCTGAGGCTGAGAGGTCCAGGCGCCATCTTGGAAGTCCAGAGCGGCCGAGGAATCTCCACGATTCCCGCGGGTCATCATGCCCAAATTTGCAGCTGCTGCTGGGTCCTGAGGTGTCAGGGAAGCCATGGGCCCCAGGCTCTTTGATTTTTGGACACCGGGAGAAGCGAGGTGAGGATCGGATGGAGGATCAACAGCGGGAGCTCCGGTGAACAGGTCTGTTCACATGCCGCGCTAGGCCACGCCCCCAGAAATAGACATGTTAATAGTTTATTTTCATCAATTAACCAAATGGAAAATAAATTAACAGAAGAGAAATCCAAATCTAATCAATATTTGGTGTGTCCACCCTTTGCCTTCAAAACAGCATCAATACTTCTAGGTATACTTGCTCACAGTTTTTGTAGGAACTTGGCAGGTAGGTTGTTCCAAACATCATGGAGAACTAACCACAGATTTTCTGCGGATGTAGGCCTCCTCAAAACTTTCTGTCTCTTCATGTGACACCAGACAGACTCAATGATGTTGAGATCAGGGCTCTGTGGGGGCCAAACCATCACTTCTAGGACTCCTTGTTCTGCTTTGCACTGAAGATAGTTCCTAAAGACATTGGCTGCATGTTTAGGGTTATTGGCCTGCTGCAGAATAAATTAGACATGTGTGGTTCGTTTTGTTCCGAATTGAAATTTGGACAAATTTTAATTTTTTGGAAATTCCGATGTATCCGAATTTCCAAACTACAATAGTTCCGAATTTAAATGAATATGAAATAACGAAAAATAAATTCGGACGAAATTTCTAATTCGAATAGTTTTCAAATACTTTTCAAATTAGAATAGCTTTCAAATTCGAATTCAAGTTCTTTTATTTTCTATCCTATTTTGTTCTGTTTTACTCTATTATATTCTATTCTTTTATTTTCTGTTATATTGTTTTCTATTCTATTCTATTTTTTACTACTCTATTCGTTTATTTTTCTATTCTATTCTCTTTGGAAACTTTTCGAATTCGAGCCACTTTCCATGAGGGCACCCATGGAAGCGTGTTCCCGGGTCCTGCTGCTATGTCCATTGACACAGACAGCGGGATTGGGCCCCACCCCCCCCTCTCCCGTGTCACTAGATTTGATTGCTTCTCGGCCTTTTGGCTAAGATCAAGTGTAGTATCTGTTCTTATCAGTTTCCAGAGGAGGCGCTGTGTCACTCTCGTTGGGGAGGACCAGCAAATCCAATGGTGTCATAGTACCTGGAAAGGCGATACTCAGCAGGGACTATGCCGAGTTGCCCGAAAGTATACTGGGGACCGGCCAATGGTTGAGTCTGAGCCGTCTGGAAGGGTGCTCCTGGTGGGGATGGGTGCTGCATTTTGGTCTGGCTGAAGGGTCGGGTCCCTGGCCTTCCGGCCTGGATTGTGGTGGCTCTAGCTGCTGACAGTTATTTGGGTAGGAGAACGCTTACTCCCCTTTTGCTGGAGGGGGGGAGTGGCTAGTATCCATTTACCCAAATGTGAAACTGGAAGGGGTGATGGGAGTGACGGTGGAGCCTTCAGGGCAAGGGCTCTCACCAAGCTTCCTGAACCTCATGCCTTTTCTGTCTGCGGTGGGGGCTGTCGTGGTCTGGGCTGTGGGCCAGGGTAGGTCTTGAAAGCCTATGGAGTAGTGCCCCTGGAGTGGCAGTCCAGGGGTGCCTTAAGATCACTGTGAGTGGGAGTCACACTGATTTTGGGCACCACGGTCACTGCACCATAACACAGCTTTTTTTGCACCTGCCTCTTGGGCCGGGCCTTTTGGCTAGGACCAGAGGAATTTTTTATTCCTGGCCGGAGGGCCTGGTCATTGTGTTACACAATGGCCACTTCTTTTCACTCTCCTCTCCACTATCCCTTCCCCCATTTTTTATTTATTTTGATTGAAACCTGTGTAGTCTGTCACGTCTTGTTTTTGTCACGTTTGTCCCACAGTGTGATGAGTAAGGATGCGGGTCCTCGGGCCAGCCCTGAAAGTCTTGGGAAGGGGTGGACATGGCCTTTTGGCTTAGTTCGCCCTCTCTCATGGGGTCTCCCTTCGGGGGAGCCCCACCTAGTACTTGGGTGGGTCCTGTTTCGGCAGGCCCTCCAGAGAACGGGGTCTGTCTGGTTCCGGCCAGATAGACCATAGTAAGTACCTTTGTCCCCGCAGGAGCCTAACGCCCCGGGGGATCAGGGAATTGGCACGTCTTGTGTACCCGTTGCACTTTTTTGTGAGCACTCTTTATGTGTGTGAACATTTTTTATGCACCGGGTGAAGTTTTTGGGTGTGTTTTGCACGCCATAGGCTTTCAAAAAAAAAAAAAAAAAAAACTAGATTTGATTGATAGCAGAGGGAGCCAATGGCTCCCATTGCTATCAATCTATCCAGTTTAACAGTAACAGTGTTTGTTTAACAGTAACAAAACCCAGCATGATGAAATGCTGTAATGAAAATTGAATTTCTCCCAAGCTGGTTTCTGTTATTTTAATAAGGAAATACCCTATTTTAATTACTGTTAGTGCACATTTGAATTTAATTTAAAATGTAAATTAATACAATTATATTATACAGATTGTTGTTGGGTTAGTTGACCTGACTGTACAAACTAGGTTCAAAGAAAAACTCAGGTCTAAACAACCATTCTAGAGCTTCTAATGACAGACCAGCTTTTCTATGATATGATGTCTTCATTTTGGGGTGTAGGAAAGCTTCTAATTATCAGATGAGCTGATCTCCTGTGACAGTACTAAGAACTTTTTATTGGTCATTGTGATGGCGCAACCACAAATTTGCATTAATTTATTTATAGCAAAAAAATAATATGTATATATATTTTAATGATTTCCTTTTTTTTTAGGATGTACAGAAGATCGTCCAATATGGCTGGTCTTACATATCCCTCAACAGTGATAGCATGTTTAAAGGTAAATAAAAGTAAATATCACCATACTAGAAACACTGGGAAAAAGATAAAACTTATCCCTTCCTCTCTGTACAGCAACCCTGGGAACAATCTTTTACTATATGGTAAAAAATTTCTCTTTAGGTCACTAAAGTCGGGATCCTGCAACTCATTTGTCAGCAGTGTTAATTTCGTCAACGAAAACATTTTCATCAAAGTTTTTGTCAGCAGCATTTTTACAGTGATGAAAACAAAACAAAAAGTACAATATATATTTTTGTCCACTGCCAAAAACTATAACAAAAATCAAATCCGTTTTCGTTAACGAATGAAAATGGGATAAAAATGTGAGGCAGGTTCGTTTACCCTCATGAACTAACTAGTTTTTTCACGGAGCTCCGCCTGCTCCCAAAATCCGCTTTCAGCTGCACCGTGACGACTGCCAGAGACCAGAGAGAGTAGCACTACGCATTACAGGCCAGCCAGGCCTCCCAAGTCCCGAAGAGACTGAGTCTGTCTCACTCTCGAGTCCCGACTCAGGAGATGGCCGCGCCACCAGGTGCCCAGAGCAGACAGAAAGCAGAGCAGACTGTGAGTGTGTACAGTAACAGTTGTGTAGTACATTACAATTACAGCAGGCCTGAGGCCTCCCCTCAGACCACCACCCAGCACTGTGCAGCATTACAGGCCTCCTCTGACCACTGGCAGTGGCATCCAGGGCACTGTGCATTACAGTCCATCCTTCAGACCATCATCCAGCACTATTCAGCATTACAGGCCTCCTCTGACCACTGGCAGTGCCATCCAGGGCATTGTGGATTACAGCCCATCCCTCAGACCTTAAACCTCCATCCATACAGCACTGTGCAGCATTACAACAGGCCTCCTCTGACCACTGGGATCAAGGGCACTGTGCATTACAGGCCATTCCTCAGACCTGCCCGAGACCAGAGCACTCTACAGCATTACAGGCCTCCTCAGACCACCGTCCAGAGCACAGTGCAGCATTACAGGCCTCCTCGGACTACCGTCCAGAGCACTCTGCAGCATTACAGGCCTCCTCAGACCAATGTCCACATCACAGTGCAGCATTACAGGCCTCCTCAGACCACTGTCTAAAGTACTCTGCAGCATTACAGGCCTCCTCAGACCACCATCCAGAGCACTCTGCAACATTACAGGCCTCCTTACTGTTCTCAGACCACCCAGAGCTGTGATGTTAAGGACAACAAGACTTTTTACAAACCATGTGGAGCAACGCTCGCTGATAACAATGCAACAAATTGAACCATCATTTGCGGACATTCCGGATAACTCAAATTGATAAAATGATTTAGCGCAAATATTAATAAATGATTCAAGATATAACCTTCAGGAGAGAGTTAATTATAAAATAAAATAAATGATAACTAAGATATAATTAAACAAATGTGAACAGTGAATTATATTAAAATAATGTGTTAATTCATATTGGTGTCTTAGTGTATATATTAAAGATGGCCTGGTGAAGATATAGTACGGTGAAATCTTGCTATATACGTGCACTTCAAATAGTGTATATAAAAATAAAAATGATATAATAATATGGGAAGTCCAGAGTTCTTGTAATAGATGAAAAATAATGAGATTCAATAGTGTAAATAATTATTTTGCCCTCGTAGTCTTATTGCAGCTTCTTTAGTAGTCTGGTCTCCCAGAACTCTTACCTCAATACTAGTTATAGCATGCAGTCACCACTAGAGGGATCTCCCGTCTTTCCTGGATAAAATGTGTAATTTCTCTGGTTGGTTTAATGTATCCGTCTTTCTTCTCAGGTTGCAGTGGTTCACTCAGTGCTGGTTATAGTATGTAGTCGCCACTAGAGTGATCTCCCGACTTTCCTGGATAGGGGATGTAGTTCCTCTGGCTAGTGTATTGTATCCGTGTTTCTTCTTAGACTGCAGCGGTTCACTGTCCAATCACCTAGTGAGGGCGGTGCCTCAATGCAGGGGTAACAAGGGGGAGGAAAGAGGAATCATGAACTGCAAATCAAGAGTGGGTGATTGGGGAAACTTCCTCATCACCTCAATTTTCCAGAATGAGTACCCAGCAGCCCACTCTTGCAACCTGAGAAGAAAGACGGATACATTAAAGTGGTGTTCCGGCCGAAATTATACTTTTTAAATAAAAATACCCCAATAATACACAAGCTTAATGTATTCTAGTAAAGTTAGTCTGTAAACTAAGGTCTGTTTTGTTAGTTTATAGCAGTAGTTTGTTATTTTATAAACTTACAGCAGGCAGTGGCCATCTTAAGTGTGGGCATCTGAAGCCAGACTGTATTTCTTCCTGGATCTCATCCTTGCAGATCTCGCACATGCTCAGTGCAGCACAAGCAGTGTAATAGGTTTCAGGTCAGGTTTCCATAGCAACGGCAGTTTCAGAGGAAGTTGCCGCCCCTTCCCAGAAGGCATTGCAAACAGGAAATGATGCAATGGGCCGCGGCCAGGGAGGAGGAAGTGAAAAATGAATACAGCAGATATACAGTAGGTGCTGAGAAAAAAAATTAAAAAATATCCAATTTGTTTACAGTGCACAGTTTAGTGAGGGATGCTGAAGAGTTGTAAAAGTGGGTGGAACTCCACTTTAAACCAACCAGAGAAATTACACATTTTATCCAGGAAAGACGGGAGATCCCTCTAGTGGTGACTGCATGCTATAACTAGTATTGAGGTAAGAGTTCTGGGAGACCAGACTACTAAAGAAGCTGCAATAAGACTACGAGGGCAAAATAATTATTTACACTATTGAATCTCATTATTTTTCATCTATTACAAGAACTCTGGACTTCCCATATTATTATTTCATTTTTATTTTTTTATACACTATTTGAAGTGCACGTATATAGCAAAATTTCACCGTACTATATCTTCACCAGGCCAACTTTAATATATACACTAAGACACCAATATGAATTAACACATTATTTTAATATAATTCACTGTTCACATTTGTTTCATCATATCTCAGTTATCATTTATTTTATTTCATAATTAACTCTCTCCTGAAGGTTATATCTTGAATCATTTATTAATATTTGAGCAAAATCATTTTATCAATTTTAATTACTAAGTGTTTTGTGTTACACTATAAATTTTGCTGCACATATTATCAATATTTATTTTTGTAGTATATTTTATACACTGATCCATAGTAGCGCAAGAGCACTTTTAACAATATTCCGGATAACTCATCCCGAAATTCATACAAAGGTAACCAGACCACAGTACGCTTAACCATACTTTTGTTGAGAACAATCTTATCTATGTACATTGCAGGGATTTTATTAACAAACTTTCTTGCAGTCAGAATGCAAACCTTTTGTTATTCTGAAGTAATAGCTGTTTGTCTGTCATGTTGTGCACTTAGACACTGAATCTTAATGGGAGTGATTTCATAATATCTTTCAGCTGCTGCTTTCCCAGAATTGAAGTATCTCACCAAAATATATATAGAGGGACGTGGTCACTGGGAGGGGCACTGTCAATAATTTTTGCATGGCACAGGTTGCCTAAAGGCCAAAGGGCGATGCTGGGAAGGGCCATATATGTAGTACAGTGCCTTGAAAAAGTATTCATACCCCTTGAAATTTTCCACATTTTGTCAAGTTGGAACCAAAAACATAAATGTATTTTATTGGGATTTTATGTGATAAACTAACACAAAGTGGCACATAATTGTGAAGTGGAAAATGATAAATGGTTTTCAATATTTGTACAAATAAATATGTGAAAAGTGTGGCGTGTATTTATATTCAGCCCTGTCGAGTCAATACTTTGTAGAACCACCTTTCGCTGCAAATACACCTGCAAACCTTTTTGGGTATGACTCTACCAGCTTTGCACATCTATAGAGTGACATTTTTGCCCATTCTCCTTTGGAAAATAGCTCAAGCTCTATCAGATGACTAGCTTCCCTGTCCCTGTTGAAGAAAAGCATCCCCACAACATGCTGCCACCACCATGTTTCACGGTTTTACAGTGAGGATGGTGTGTTCGGGGTGATGTGCAGTGTTAGTTTTCCACCATACATAGTGTTTTGCTTTTAGGCCAAAAAGTTCAATTTTTGTCTCATCTGACCAGAGCACCTTCTTCCACATGTTTGTTGGGTCCACCACATGGCTTCTCGCAAACTAAAAACTGGACTTCTTATGGCTTTCTTTCAACAATGGCTTTCTTCTTGCCACTCTTCCATAAAGGCCATATTTGTGAAGTGCACAACTAATAGTTGTCCTGTGGACAGATTCTCCCACTTGAGCTGTGGATCTCTGCAGCTCCCACAGAGTTACCAGGGGCCTCTTGGCTGCTTCTCTGATTAATGCTGTCCTTGCCTGGCCTGTCAGTTTAGGTGGACAGCCATGTAGATTTGCAGTTGTGCCATACTTTTTCCATTTTCAGATGATGGATTGAACAGTGCTCTGTGAGATGTTCAAAGCTTGGGATATTTTTCTATAACCTAACTCTGCTTTAAACTTCTCCACAACTTTATCCCTGACCTATCTGGTGTGTTCCTTGGACTTCATGATGCTGTTTGTTCACTAAGGTGCTCTAACAAATCTCTGAAGGCTTCACAGAACAGCTGTATTTATACTTAGATTCAATTACACACAGGTGGACTCTATTTACTAATTAGGTGACTTCTGAAGGCAGTTGGTTCCACTAGATTTTAGTTAGGGGTATCAGAGTAAAGGGGGCTGAATACAAATGCACGCTACACTTTTCAGATATTTATTTGTAAATAATTTTGAAACCCATTTATCATTTTCTTTCCACTTCACAGTTTTGTGCCACTTTGTGTTGGTCTATCACATACAATCCCAATAAAATACATTTACGTTTTTGGTTGTAACATGACAAGATGTGGAAAATGTCAAGGGGTATGAATACTTTTTCAAGGCACTGTATATTATAGAGAGACAACTTAGAGCTGACTGTGTGGGGTGAGAGAGAAATTAAAATCAGAATAACTTGATTTTTTTCCCTCTAATTCAACTCCACAGATACATGAAACATCCAATGACGGGCCAAGTCAAGCCAGTGCACCACCACAGTAAACTATTTTCACTGCTCTTTTAAGTATTTCAAAATACAAAATTGACTCCAAGAAACAACAGGCCACTTAGGCTAGGGAGAAAGCCATAGCAAAATGGGTTGTGTGCACTGGATTACCAGTCATACTGATCTGCTGCTCTATGCTGCCTGTTTGGGGAGATGCTCTGTCTGAGTCTTCTGCGACATTTTGAAAGAAACCAAAAGACTGGCTGCTTATATGTGCTTCTTTCACTTCTTGTGATTTTTCAATATTCTCCTCTTCTTACACATCATCTTCAGAGTCAGACAGATCCTCATCTTGTAAGTTGGGCAATGTGAATTTTCTTATATCACAGGCATACTCCTGTGCCTTCTTAAGCAGTTCCTGAATATTCTCATCTGCCATGTCAACAAGGGTTTTCACAGACAGCAGCTGAGCAAAACAAGCAGCTGCTTCAAGCACTGGCGAGAACATTTCATCGGTGATATTCTCTTTCATTTTCTGTGCAATTGTGGCACGGTCTTGGTAGTTAGAGTTCTGTTTAAAGTCCTCAAGGTGGCTGAGTAGAGAGTAGATCAAAAAGGGCAGGGATATGGACATGGTGTCACTCTGGAGGGTTTTAGTATGTTCCCATCCCATGCTGCTTGCAATTTGGCAGACCAAGTCTTTTAATTTGAGTAGTCTTTCGATCATGTTAAATTTACTAGTAGTATTACTTGACCAGCATGTGGGGCAGTCATTTAAAAGAGTAAGGCCACAATGTTCCAACATCTTCAGTGTTGCAGTGGAATGGAAAACTTGAAGATGTTCACTATTGATCTTGCTTTATCAAAGATTCTTTTAACACTTGCCTCCATGCACCAGACAAGACCACATACAGTGTCCGGTCCAACATCTTATGGGAATAGTTCTACACGAGAAACATATAAAGAGCAGACAGACAGTCATTTCATAACCATTTGGTAATTGACTGTAGTGTCATCATGTAAAAGAATAATAAAAATGGCTCACCGCTAGGGATGAGCTTCGTGTTCGAGTCGAACCCATGTTCGACTCGAACATCGTCTGTTCGCCCGTTCGCCGAATTGCGAACGATATGGGCCGTTCGCGCCAAATTCGTGTGGCGCGTCACGGCCCATAATTCACTGCGGCATCGCAGTGCATTGCTGGCTGATGATTGGCCAAGCATGCACTATGACCCGCATGCTTGGCCAATCACAGCGCCGTCTGAACAGAGAGCTGTAATTGGCCAAAGCCAAGGAGGCTTTGGCCAATTATGGCTCAGGGGATTTAGCACACACCCCACACTATATAAGGCCGCCTGCACAGCGGCCCTGTGTAGTGTGTGTTCCGGCGTTCATCGATAGAGAGAGAGAGAGACAGACAGTGTCATTTGATTTGAGTTAGATAGATTAGGCAGAACAGTCAGTCAGTTAGCTGCACTTACAGTGTATTGTGTATATATATGCATCCCAGGTGTTGCATATATATATATATATATATATATATATATATATATATATATATACACTGTATTCAGTTTAGCTAGATCCGTTCCTGTTATCTTCTTACTGACAGGCAGGCTTGTCTTGTTACAGTATTTACAGCTACCTGAAGAAAATTGCTGGTGTTCTTTTGATCCTATTAGTACCACAGTCAGGCAGCTAGACTATTTACAGTTAGTGCAGTGCGTCCTGCTCACAGTGTTCAGCTAAAACTACAAGTTAGTGGGGTGTGTCCTGCTCACAGTGTTCAGCTAAACCTACAAGTTAGTGGGGTGCGTCCTGCTCACAGTGTTCAGCTAAACCTACAAGTTAGTGTGGTGCGTCCACCTCACAGTGTTCAGCTAAACCTACAAGTTAGTGCGGTGCGTCCTGCTCACAGTGTTCAGCTAAAACTACAAGTTAGTGTGGTGCGTCCACCTCACAGTGTTCAGCTAAACCTAGAAGTTAGTGTGGTGCGTCCTGCTCACAGTGTTCAGCTAAAACTACAAGTTAGTGCTGTGCGTCCTCCTCACAGTGTTCAGCTAAACCTACAAGTTAGCGTAGTGAGACCTCTGCACAATGTTCATCTAAAGCTACAAGTTAGTGCAGTGCGTCTTGCTCACAGTGTTCAGCTAGATCCGTTCCTGTTATCTTCTTACTGACAGGCAGGCTTGTCTTGTTACAGTATTTACAGCTACCTGAAGAAAATTGCTGGTGTTCTTTTGATCCTATTAGTACCACAGTCAGGCAGCTAGACTATTTACAGTTAGTGCAGTGCGTCCTGCTCACAGTGTTCAGCTAAAACTACAAGTTAGTGTGGTGCGTCCACCTCACAGTGTTCAGCTAAACCTAGAAGTTAGTGCAGTGCGTCCTGCTCACAGTGTTCAGCTAGATCCGTTCCTGTTATCTTCTTACTGACAGGCAGGCTTGTCTTGTTACAGTATTTACAGCTACCTGAAGAAAATTGCTGGTGTTCTTTTGATCCTATTAGTACCACAGTCAGGCAGCTAGACTATTTACAGTTAGTGCAGTGCATCCTGCTCACAGTGTTCAGCTAAAACTACAAGTTAGTGGGGTACGTCCACCTCACAGTGTTCAGCTAGACCTAGAAGATAGTGCGGTGCGTCCTGCTCACAGTGTTCATCTAAAGCTACAAGTTAGTGCAGTGCGTCCTGCTCACAGTGTTCAGCTAGATCCGTTCCTGTTATCTTCTTACTGACAGGCAGGCTTGTCTTGTTACAGTATTTACAGCTACCTGAAGAAAATTGCTGGTGTTCTTTTGATCCTATTAGTACCACAGTCAGGCAGCTAGACTATTTACAGTTAGTGCAGTGCGTCCTGCTCACAGTGTTCAGCTAAACCTACAAGTTAGTGTGGTGCGTCCACCTCACAGTGTTCAGCTAAACCTACAAGTTAGTGCGGTGCGTCCTGCTCACAGTGTACAGCTAAAACTACAAGTTAGTGCTGTGCGTCCTGCTCACAGTGTTCAGCTAAAACTACAAGTTAGTGTGGTGCGTCCACCTCACAGTGTTCAGCTAAAACTACAAGTTAGTGCGGTGCGTCCACCTCACAGTGTTCAGCTAAACCTACAAGTTAGTGCGGTGCGTCCTGCTCACAGTGTTCAGCTAAAACTACAAGTTAGTGTGGTGCGTCCTCCTCACAGTGTCCAGCTAAACCTACAAGTTATTTTTTTGCGAGCTCTGCACAGTGTTCAGCTAAAGCTACCTGTAGAAGGTTGGTGGTGTTTTCCTGATCCTATCACTACCGCAGGCAGCTAAAAAAGCTACAAGTTAGTTTTTTGCGAACTCTGCACAGTGTTCAGCTAAAGCTACCTGTAGAAGGTTGGTGGTGTTCTCATACTACAGGCAGGCAGTTGGTTTTGCTAGCTGCAGTATCAGTACAGACAGTCACAAGCCAATAAGAGAGGGCAAGCAGGCTCTGTGTCTAGTGCTGGTCGTGGAGATGGTGCATCCTCATCAGCACATGGCCGTGGGACAATCTTGGCCTTTTTTTGGCAGCTGGCCATGTTGAGCCGCAACATGCGGAAGACTTGGTCGAGTGGATGACCAAGCCGTCCTCATCCTCCTCATCCTCTCTCACGCATGCCCAGGGTACTTTGTCTGGCAAAGCAGCGGCCTCTTCCCTTGGCTCAATGTCATCAGTGACTCCTTCCCTAGCCCCACCATTTCCTCCTGAGGAGTCCCTCAAACTGTTTGACCACAGTGTTGGGTACATGCTCCAGGAGGATGCCCAGCGTTTGGAAGGCTCTGATGATGATACTGAGCTCAATGAAGGCAGTAACGTGAGCACGGACAGAGGGGGTGCCCAAGAAGGACAGCAATCTGGCAGTCATGCTCCCCCTGCTGCAGCATACTGCCAGGATTGCTCCAGTGATGAGGAGGGAGGGGATGATGAGGTCACTGACACTGCTGCACCCCGAAAGAAGTTTGCTCCCAGCCATCCACATGCCCAGCAGTTGAATGCTAGCTTGGCAAAATTGCTAGCACTTCAACTGCTGCCTTTTCAGTTGGTAGACTCTGCCCCCTTCCGTGAGTTTGTGGAATGTGTGGTTCCACAGTGGCAGGTACCCAAACGCCACTTTTTCTCACGGAAGGCGATTCCGGCTCTCTACCGGCATGTGGAAGGCAATGTCCATGCCTCATGGTCCAGCAGGCATGGACAGGGACAATACCTAAGTTTCACGGCACATTGGGTGACTCTGCTGGCAGCTGGGAAGGATGCAGGACAAGGTGCAGTAGTGTTGGAGGTTGTTCCGCCACTACGCCTCCAAAATGCTAATGATTGTGACACACCTCTCTCCTCCACCCCCCTTCTCTTCTTCTTCCTCCATGGCCTCTTCCTGTGCTTTGTCCTCGGAACCAGCGGTGCTCCGTAGCCGTTCAAGGGGCTACGCAAGTACGCAGGCCAAAAGATGCCATGCGGTGCTTGAGCTGGTGTGCTTGGGGAAAAGGAGCCACACTGGGGCAGAGGTTCTGTCAGCTCTGCAGGGGCAGGTTCAGAGGTGGTTGACGCCACGCCAACTTAAGGCAGGAATGGTGGTTTGTGACAATGGCACCAACCTCCTCTCTGCCCTCCGACAGGGACAAATGACCCATGTGCCCTGTTTGGCTCACGTCCTTAATTTGGTGGTGCAGCGGTTCTTGGGCAGGTACCCAGGCTTACAGGATGTCCTGAGGCAGGCCAGGAAAGTCTGTGTGCATTTCCGCCGGTCATATAATGCCAGTGCTCGGCTGACGGACCTCCAAAAGGAGTTTAACCTGCCCAAGAACCGCCTAATCTGTGGCATGCCCACCAGGTGGAACTCAACGTTGGCCATGCTGCAGCGGCTGCACACGCAGCAGAGGGCCATCAATGAGTACCTGTGCGACTATGGCACCAGGACAGGGTCAGGGGAGCTTGTTTTTTTTTCCCCACGCCAGTGGGCCATGATCAGGGATGCATGCACTGTCCTGTCACCATTTGAGGAGGCCACGAGGATGGTAAGCAGTGACAGTGCATGCATCAGTGACACTGTCCCCCTTGTCCACCTGTTGGAGCACAAGCTGCGTGGAATAATGGACAGGGCACTTCAGGCAGAACAGAGGCAGGAAGAGGAGGACTTCCTTAGCTCTCAAGGCCCCCTTTATCCAGACAGTGTTCCTGCGTGCCCGCCGATCACACAGGAAGAGGAGGAGGAGGAGGAGGAGGAAGATTGTGTCAGTATGGAGGTGGAGCCTGGCACTCAGCATCAGCAGCAGTCTTTAAGTCATCAGTCCCAAGAAACACATGGACTTGTACGTGGCTGGGAGGAGGTGGCTGGGGACCATGTCATCCTTAGTGACCCAGAGGACTCCGGACTGAATGCCTCAGCAAACCTATGCTGCATGGCCTCCCTGATCCTGCAAAGCCTGCGTAAGGATCCTCGTATTCGTGGTATCAAGGAGAAGGACCAATACTGGCTGGCAACCCTCCTTGATCCACGTTACAAGGGTAAGGTTGCGGACCTTATCTTGCCATCGCAGAGGGAGCAGAGGATGAAACATCTTCGGGAGGCCTTGCAGAAAGGTCTGTGCAATGTGTTCCCAGAGACTGGGAGGTTACAAACTCCTGTTTCTGGACAACGTGTTGCTGAGGCTCCGGTCAGTCAAAGAAGGAGCGGTGGAGAAGGTGGCCGTCTGACCGATGCGTTCAGACAATTTTTTGGTCCGCAGCCCCAAGGTATGATTGGTTCCAGCAACCATTGCCAGCGTCTGTTTTACATGGTGCAGGAATACCTAGGGGCAAGATCTGACTTGGACACCTTTCCCACCGAAAATCCTCTGGGTTACTGGTTCTTGAGGATGGATCACTGGCCAGAGCTTGCACAGTATGCAATTGAGCTACTGGCCTGTCCTGCATCCAGCATTCTTTCGGAACGCACATTCAGTGCTGCTGGAGGCTTTGTAACCGATTACAGGGTGCGTCTGTCCACCGACTCGGGCGATCGACTGACCTTCATAATAATGAATCAGTCTTGGATCACCACCAGCTACCAAGCACCTGATGCTGATGTAACCGAATAATTTTTTTTGAAATCTCAGATCCCTTCAAAGACTGCCTATGCTGATGCTGAGTGACTATCCCTGAGTAATTATCCTCTTCCTCCTCAATCATCACGCTGATAGCTTGTAAGAACATTTTTGGTTCTGGGCGCCACCACCAGTGCCTAAGGCCCAATTTTTCAGCCCCTGTTTAACAGGGGCGTGTAATTACAATTTTTGATGCAATACTTTGCAGCAGGGCTCATTTCTGCGTTCCAACTAGAGTATCTGTGAGGGGTTGCAGTGTTGTTGCACCAGCACCAGTGCCTAAGGCCCAATTTTTCAGCCTCTGTTCAACAGGGGAATGTAATTACAATTCTTGATCTAAAATTTCACAGCAGGGCCCATTTCTGCACCCACCAAGAGCGAGTGAGGACTTACAGTGTTGTGGCACCACCACCACCACCAAAGGCCCAATTTTTCTGCCCTTGTTCAACAGGGGCATGTAATTACAATTCTTGATCTAATATTTCACAGCAGGGCCCTGTGAGGGCTTACAGTGTTGTGGCCACAACAACACCTAAGGCCCAAATTTCTGCTGAGTATATAGGGCAGGCCCCTACTTTCAAACATCTAACTTACAAACGACTCTTACTTGCAAACGGAAGGAGACAACAGGACGTGAGATGAAATCTACCCCTAGGAAGGGAAATTCTCTCCTGTAAGAGTTAATATGGGAAAAACATTTCTCCTTTCCACTGATGCTTTCCAATCCTTGTTCCACAAAAAACCCCAAATTTTCAAAAAACATTTGTCATTGGGACAAAAAGTGAGGTGAAATCTTCTGAAGAGGAGGAAAGACAGCAAAACAAATGTCACAGGGGTGATAACCCTTCCCTATGTTTTCCAAAAAGCTTAAAAAAGATTTTTTGGCTGGAGCGAAACACGTTAAAAATGTACCCGTTAAAAATTACAAACAGATTCTACTTAACAACAAACCTACAGTCCCTGTCTTGTTTGCACCGCCTGTATACTGCTGTTCAGAGTATATAGGGCCTGGTGGCCCCACACCTTTCCTTATTTTAATTTGGGTGCGGGGTTCCCCTTAAAATCCATACAAGACCCAAAGGGCCTGGTAATGGTCTGGGGGGTACCCATGCCGTTTGTCTCACTGATTTTCATCCATATTGCCAGGACCCGACATTACATTAAACCTGCAAGCAGTTTTAAATGAGATTTTTTCCTTTAAAAATTACATTTTGTGCAGGGACTGTTCTAAACATGGGAAACACGCGCCACTTTACAGGCATACTATAGACACACCCCAGGTACGATATTTAAAGGAATATTTCACTTTTTTTTTTTTACTTTAAGCATCATTAAAATCACTGCTCCCGAAAAAACGGCCGTTTTTAAAAGTTTTTTTTGCATCGATACAAGTCCTCTGGGTAAGACCCGGGTCCCCAAACCCTTTTTAGGACAATACCATGCAAATTAGCCTTTAAAATGAGCACTTTTGATTTCAAACGTTCGAGTCCCATAGACGTCAATGGGGTTCTAACGTTCGTGCAAATTTTCGGTCCGTTCGCAGGTTCTGGTGCGAACCGAACCGGGGGGTGTTCGGCTCATCCCTACTCACCGCAGATCATTAATTTTGGACAGTCACTTTCTGTCATGGGGGAGTCTTCCTCCCTAGAGCTGGGTGGTTCTTCTGCTGCTGCTGTAGTTTGTTTAAATGCTGCCACCATATTACTCCTATTGTCTGTTATAATGCTTAGGATCTTCCTCTTTGGTATGTCCCACTCATGCAAGCATTTGTCTTCACAGTGATTTAATTGACTGTGAAATTTGTGGGTTGCCTTTGGGCTACTTGTTCTCAACAGCAGAAAAGTAGCATGCACTTATAGCAAGGAATGAAGCTGTGACTCAAAAAAGCTATATTTTTGTCACAAAACTTGGTTTTACACAGTAAAGATGTTATATAACTGCTAAATCGTTACATTTTTGGTGAGGTTGAAAAAAGACCATCAAGTCCAACCTGTGTGTGTGCTTTTATGTCAATATTGCATTGTATATCCCTGCATGTTGAGGTCGTTTAGGTGCCTATTTAATTGTTTTTTGAAATTATCTATGCTCCCTGTTGAAACCACTGCTTGTGGAAGAGAATTTCACATCCTTACCGCTCTTACCGTAAAGAACCCTCAATGCAGTTTAAGGTTAAACTGCTTTTCTTCTAATTTTAATGAATGGCCGCGTGTCTTTTTATGTTCCCTTGCGTGGAAAAGTTTTATCCCTATTGTGGGATCATCAGTACAGTATGTGTACATTGAAACCATGTCCCCTCTCAAGCGTGTTTTCTCCAGAGGGAATAATTTCAGTGCGCGTAATCTTTCCTCATAACTAAGGTCCTCCAGTGCCTTAATTAGCTTTGTTGCCCTTCTCTGGACTCTCTCCAGTTCCAGCGCATCCTTCCTGAGGACTGGAGCCCAGAACTGGACGGCATACTCCAGGTGCGGCCGGACCAGAGTCTTGTAGAGTGGGAGAATTATCATTTTATCTCTGGAGTTGATCCCATTTTTAATGCATGCCAATATTCTGTTGGCTTTGCTTGCAGCAGCTTGGCATTGCATGCCATTGCTGAGCCTGTCATCTACTAAGACCCCCAGGTCCTTTTCCATCCTAGATTCTCCCAGGGGTTCTCCCCCTAGTGAGTAGATTGCATTCATATTTTTGCCACCTAAATGCATTATTTTACATTTTTCTACATTAAACCTTGTAACAAACCCCTGCTCGCTCGATTCCACTCTCCCAACACTCCTCTGCTTTATAGAATCAGATTGCAGATCGCAGCATCTGATGGTTCAGTCATCCGATGCTCCGGGACTAGAACTACAGCTATGTGCCATTCTAATCCAGTTGTGTAGCACAGAACAAACACCAGGCAGGCTGTATGTAAGTTCAAACAGGAATCTCTTTTATTGAAAGGAATACAGGCTCTTTTATACATTAAAAGAGGAGGTGTATACCTCCTGCTCATATTACTCTGGACATACATCTGTGACCAGAAACCTAATTAACATGGGCTAATTAACTAATCCCTTTAGACAGCCTAGATGACTCAGACATGACCTTTAGGCCAGACTGGCCGTCTTGTAGCTCAGAAAACCCAATCAACATAATCACAAATCAACACCGAACTCTTGTTTACACAATAGCAGAGTTAATTAACACAAACAACAATGGGGGTCTAATGACTCTTAGATCCCATACTAGACTTATTTACAATACACATTCTAGCAGGCAACAGACAGACAGGTGGTTGGAATTGACATCAGCATCTCCTAACAGTATTTGTCCCAGCATTATGAATCAGCCAGTATTTCTAATATGGCAAATCCAGGGTCCCCAGAGTCTGTGTGTCCTGGGGGACCAGGACCCGAATCCACAGTAATACCACATCAAGGGTCCCCAGGCATACAGCTCACAAAGAGCACCATTCCCCCAAATGCCAGGGCCCACGATCGATCGGCAAGAGGCTAGCATTCAGTCCCCTCCAAAAGTCTCTCTCCCGGCTAGGTCTGTCACATTTCTCCCCTTTCGGCAGGAGACTAACACAGGAGGTAACCCCAGACGGGTTGACTCCGAAGTTAGTCAGTAGTTCCAGTCCCCTAATGCCTGTACCCAAACGAATTGTTCCAAACAAAGCATTACTCACCCAGGCAACCTCTGCCTCTCTCAGAGAACATATCTGCCACTGGGGAGAGGCCTGGACTGGCCCTTCTCCCTGGAGTCCTTTCTGCCGCTGGAGAGAAGACAGGGTGTCTGGGCTCACTCTGTCTTGCTGTTGGGGATCTGGGCTGAATGCCCAGCATCCCTGGGGTATACAGGTGGAGACTGAAGTCCCATCCACCCTCACAGGAAATCCATCCTCTGTTAGTTGAAGGCAGAGTCCAGCAGTACTCGGCCCTGTTGCAAGCCCTTCTGCTGGAAACCCCACATTATCTGCTCCGGCTAACTGTTGGGGAGGGAGGCCGACTGCCCCGCCTCCCTGGAACTCTGTAGTTGTTGCTGGTGCTGGGCAGAGGTTGGTAGCACTCTGCCCTGTTGCCAGCACTTCTGCTGGGGACTCCGCATCCTCCGCTCCAGCTAACCATTGGGGCAGGAAGCTGGCTTCCTCCACTCCCAAACTGTGTAGCTGCCATTGGGGAGGTGAACCGGCTGCTTCCTTTTCCATTCCCTCATCTGGATGTTGGGATGATATGTCTGTGGTACTGTCTCCCAGGTGCACGGATCTTTGCTGGGGAGGAAAGACCACTTCTTCCATCCTGGCCAACTGTTGGGGAGGGACGACGAACACCTCCTCTCCCTTCTCCCCCTGTATCCTGATCTGCTGCTGGGAAGTGACCACTTCCTTCTCACCCTGAGCCTCCGGAACCGCCGCAGGTGTAGGGCAGAGATCTTGGACCCTCTGTCCGGTTGCCAGCGCTTCAGCTGGGGAAGTTCCTTGTAACTTCACAGATACTTCTGTTGGTGCTGGGTAGGCACAGTGAAGTTTGGCCCTAATAACAGCTCTTCTTCTGCTGGAGGCTCACCAGGTTGTTCTTCCTCAGCAGAAAAGTCTATCAAATCCCCTGTCTCTGCAACTGGTGTCTGGGGATAAAGGTTCACCATCTCCTCTCCGTGGAACCCAGAAGATGCTATCAGTGCTGGTCAGAGCACAGTGAAGTTTGACCCTAATAACAGCTGTTCTTCTGCTGGAGGCTCACCAGGTTGTTCTTCCTCAGCAGAAAAGTCTATCAAATCCACTGTCTCTGCAACTGGTGTCTGGGGATAAAGGTTCACCATCTCCTCTCCGTAGAACCCAGAAGATGCTATCAGTGCCGGGCAGAGGTTAGCAGAGCTCTGCCCTGTTGTCAGCACTTCAGGTTTGGGGGCGGCAATCTTCAGATTTTCCACTGCTGATTCTCTGGCATGCTGCTGGACAGGAACATTCCTCCATCCAATATCATCCCATGCAGAAACAGGATCATCAAGGTCAGTCAGCACTTGCTGCATCCGCCATAAGACCTCCGCCTCCCTTGCTGTGGGGGCAGGTTGGCAAAGCACACTGTTACTCTGCCACATTGTCAATTCTTCAGCCAGGATTTCAGAGTTGTCAGCTGGTATTTCCTGATAGTCCCAGGCAAAGGGAGCCCCACCCTGCTGCTGAGCGGAGTCTAGCAGCTGTCTGTAGGCCATCTCAAGCTCCCATTCCTGAACGGCGAGAAACTCCAAATCTTCCTGTGCCCAGTGCACTTCCGAGACATTCAGTCTTCGCTCTCTGTGCTCCATTATTTCCTCCAAACGCCACTCCCGATCACTCCCAAAGTCAAGGTCCCTGGACAGCCTCCAGTACAACAATCCCAGGCCATCGTAGTCAAAGCCTTCCGTGGGGCTTTCATCCACTGTCCACGGGCACACTTGGGCTACATACCACTGGAGGGCTCTGTAGCTCTCGTCCAACCGTATTTCTGCCTGGATCAGGCTGCTTAACTCAGCTGTCCACTCCTGGTTCGGCTGTTCCCCCAATAACAGCATTCGCACTTCATACTGCGACCAGTACCTTACATGGATAGAGGGGAGAACTTTCCCCTGGTTTTGCTGCTCACGGGCTAGTGCTTCCTTCCAGAGTTCGCAGCGGTTAGAATCAAACCATCCTAGCAGGACCTGCTCTGATACTGGTCCTCTGTGCTGTATCTGCATCTCTCGCAACCTCCTTCTGAATTCCTCTTCCATGGTGGCTGGTATCTGTACCTCTCCTCTCCTGCTATCTGGACCTTGGATCCAGGTGATGGTTTGGATGTGTTCACAGCAAGGAAGCACGATCCCACCATTCCCTCCACGGCTCTCAAGTAAGTCTTTCAGCGTGGCTCTCCTGCAGGCTGGTTTGGAGTGTCCCAGTAACTGGAGAGCAAATCCTACGGCTGCCAACCAATGTAACGAGCCCCTGCTCACTCGATTCCACTCTCCCGACACTCCTCTGCTCTATAGAATCAGATTGCAGATCGCAACATCTGATGGTTCGGTCATCCGATGCTCCAGGACTAGAACTACAGCTATGTGCCATTCTAATCCAGTTGTGTAGCTCAGAACAAACACCAGGCAGGCTGTATGTAAGTTCAAACAGGAATCTCTTTTATTGAAAGGAATACAGGCTCTTTTATACATTAAAAGAGGAGGTGTATACCTCCTGCTCATATTACTCTGGATATACACCTGTGACCAGAAACCTAATTAACATGGGCTAATTAACTAATCCCTTTAAACAGCCTAGATGACTCAGACATGACCTTTAGGCCAGACTGGCCGTCTTGTAGCTCAGAAAACCCAATAAACATTATCACAAATCAACACCGAACTCTTGTTCACACAATAGCAGAGTTAATTAACACAAACAACAATGGGGATCTAATGACTCTTAGATCCCATACTAGACTTACTTACAATACACATTCTAGCAGGCAACAGACAAACAGGTGGCTGGAAAATGACATCAGCATCCCCTAACAGTATTTGTCCCAGCATTATGAATCAGCCAGTATTTCTAATATGGCAAATCCAGGGTCCCCAGAGTCTGTGTGTCCTGGAGGACCAGGACCCGAATCCACAGTAATACCACCTCAAGGGTCCCCAGGCATGCAGCTCACAAAGAGCACCGTTCCCCCAAATGCCAGGGCCCACGATCGATCGGCAAGAGGCTAGCATTCAATCTCCTCCAAAAGTCTCTCTCCGGGCTAGGTCTGTCACAAACCTCATTTGCCATGTAGTTGCCCACCCCATTTATTTGTTCAGATCTTCTTGCAAGGTTTCCACATCCTACGGAGAAATGATTGCTCTGCTTAGCTTAGTATCATCCGTAAATACTGAGATTGAGCTGTTTATTCCATCCTTCAGATCGTTTATGAATAAATTAAATAGGATTGGTCCCAGGACAGAACCCTGGGGGACCCCACTTTCCACACAGGTCCATTCCAAATATTCCCCATTTATCATCACCCTCTGAACTTGCCCCTGTAGCCAGTTTTCAGTCCATGATTTTACTCTTTGGTCCATGCTGACAGACCTTAGTTTGTACAGTAAATGTTTATGGGGATTTGTATCGAATGCCTTCGCAAAATCCAGGTAAACCACGTCTACAGGCCTATCTTTATCTAGATGGCAGCTCACCTCCTCATAGACGGTTAATAGATTGGTTTGGCAAGAACAATTCTTCGTGAATCCATGCTGATTACTGCTAATGATACTGTTTTCATTACTCAAATATTGTATATAATCTCTTATCATCCCCTCCAAGAGCTTGCATACTATTGAAGTTAGGCTAACTGGTCTTTTATTCCCAGGGATATATCTTGGTCCTTTTTTAAAATATTGGTGCTACATTGGCTTTTCTCCAATCAGCTGGTACCATACCAATCAGTAGACTGTTCGTAAAAATTAGGAACAATGGTCTGGCAATTACTTGACAAAGTTCCTCAAGGACCCTTAAGGGCAAGCCCTCTGGTCCCAGTGACTTATTAATGTTAAGTTTTTCAAGTCTATTCCTAATTCTATCCTCTGTTAGCCATGAGGGTGCTTCCTGTGAGGTGTCATGAGGATAAACATTGCAGTTTTGGTTACTGAATCCCCCTGTTTCCCTTGTGAAGACTGAGGAGAAGAATACATTTGAAATCTTCGCCATGTCTCCATCCTTTGTAACCAGATTCCCTTCATCATTTATGGGGCCAATATGATCTGATCTCCCTCTCTTGCTATTTATTTTCCTAAATAATTTCTTGAGATTTTTTTTACTCTCCTCCGCTATGTGCATTTTGTGTTCTATCTTAGCCTTCCTGATAGCACCCTAAAATTTCTTATTGCAAACTTTGTAATGTTGGAATGCGGATGATGACCCCGCAGCCTTGTATTTTTTGAAGGCCTTCTCCTTTGCTTTTATATGCATTTTTACATTGGAGTTAAGGCACCCAGGACTTTTATTATCTCTTTTAAATGTATTTCCCATTGGAATGCACTGGCTAATACCCTTATTTTATATGCTCTTAAAGCACTCCCATTTTTCCTCTGTGTTCTTTGTTCCCAGGATTTTGTCCCATTGAATATCTTCTAGCAAAAGAGCGCAGTTTAGGGAAGTTGGCTTTTTGAAGTTCCGTGTCTTTGTATTCCCCTTATGTTTCCTATTTGTGTGATTTATACTGAAACGAATTGACCTGCAATCGCTGTTTCCTAAATTGACCCTTATTTCCAAATCTGTCTGTATTGTTAGTAATCAGTAGGTCTAGTAACACTTTGTTTCTTGTTGGTGCATTTACCATCTGACCCATGAGATTGTCCTGCAAGACGTTTAGGCAATGTCAAGCCTTAGATGAATGTGCAGTTTCTTCCACCCAGTCTGGACAATAATAATCCTCCATTATGATGACACTTCCCATCCTTGCCACCATTCCAAACTGTGATAGGAGGTCTTCCTCCCCCTCCTCCCTCTGGTTAGGGAGCCTATAGCATACTCCCAGTATTACTTTCCCCTTGGTTTCCTCTCTTTGTAGCTCTACCCATAAGGATTCCACCTCCTCCCTTGCTCCATTAGTGATGTCATCCCTCACATTACTGTCGTCCCTCAAGCATACCCTTCCCCCTTTTTTCCCCTCCTGCATTTGTGTAGTTTGTTCAAACCATAAATAATAACATGATATTTTTTTTTTTTTTATTCCAGGAGTGTATAATGAGTTTTGAAATTCTAGAGAAATGCTTAAATAATGCATCATTTAAATAAAGACATTCGATTTTAGTAGACCAAAATGATTTTAGTTGACTAAAATGTACACTTGCAGAAGACAAAAATGAGACTAATGCCCCGTACACACGATCGGACATTGATCGGACATTCCGACAACAAAATCCTAGGATTTTTTCCGACGGATGTTGGCTCAAACTTGTCTTATATACACACGGTCACACAAAGTTGTCGGAAAATCCGATCATTCTGAACGCGGTGACATAAAACACGTACGTCGGGACTATAAACGGGGCAGTAGCCAATAGCTTTCATCACTTTATTTATTCTGAGCATGCGTGGCACTTTGTGCGTCGGATTTGTGTACACACGATCGGAAATTCCGACAACGGATTTTGTTGTCGGAACATTTTATAGCCTGCTCTCAAACTTTGTGTGTCGGAAAATCCGATGGAAAATGTGTGATGGAGCCTACACACGGTCGGAATTTCCGACAACAAGGTCCTATCACACATTTTCGGTCGGAAAATCCGACCGTGTGTACGGGGCATTAGACTAAAACTAAATTGAAATTTGCTGCCAAAATTAACATTGCTTGTCAGCAGCACAAGGAATACCAAGAAGCTTTAAAGACAAAGACAAAAAAGAACAGAGAGTGAACTGATCTTGCACAAAAAAAGTTAAACTTTTATTGTGATGATTAAAAATGAATGCACACGCCTGAATCAGTGAAGAGTGCACATAATGCACAGCCAGAATAATGAGATGAAGCCAGTGTCAGAGTCAGTGGCATGGCTACAGCTGTGGGTGAGCCCCAGCGTAAAGTGCCATATAGGTGCAGGGGTTCCATCCAGGTGCAGCCACCCAGTCTTCAAACCTGTCAGGAATGAAAGGAGGATGATACAGTTTTTCTTGCAGCTGTGCTGCCATCCTGAGATGGGCTTCATTACATTATCTGGCTGTCCATTATGTGCCCTTCTTCACTGATAAGTGCATTAGCTTTTTCTTTTTTTAATTCAAATTCTTTATTTATAAGAGTCAACAAGATAAGAAATAGGATAGTAGAAATTGGCATAGTTAATGTTATATAAGTATACAATAACCATGTTCATTCAGATTATTTATCATTTCAAGCCTGTAGGTTATATATGGTTAACTCCATCATCAAAGGAAACGGGTGATGTAAATCAAATGCATTCGTTTTTCTTTTTCACAGTAAAAGTTACCTTTTATTGCACAAGATCTCTGCACTCTCTTTTCCTTTTTGTTTTGAAATTAACCTCCCTGGCGGCATTCCCGAGTCTGGCTCGGGGGGTGGAATTTCAGAACCAAAAGCGGTAACCCCGAGCCAGACTCGGGATCGCATCGCAGGTTCCAGGAAGAGCTGATTTACCTTGTCCCCTGGATCCTGCGATGTCTCCCCGCAGTGTGAGCGGCTCGTCCTCCTCTCGATTCATCATGGAGCCAATCTCCGTTCCCTGCGAGCATTGCGACGCACGGGGAGGGAGAACAGCGCCAAATTTAAAAAGTGAAACACACACAATACATACAGTACATTGTAATCTTACAGATTACATTACTGTATGAAATAATTTCACATCCAAAGCCAAAGGGGTGGCTGTGGACGTGGTATACTTAGATTTTGCAAAAGCATTCAACAGAGTTCCCCACATGCGGCTCATGTGTAAGGTAAAGTCTACAGGCTTGGAAATATCAGTTTGTAAATGGATAGAAAACTGGCTAAAAGACAGAATTCAGAGAGTAGTGGTTAATGATTCTTACTCTGAATGGTCTAAGGTTATCAGTGGTGTACCCCAAGGTTCAGTGCTGGAACCCTTACTTTTTAATATCTTTATAAATGATATTGGGTCAGGGATCAAAAGTAACATTTCTTTCTTTGCAGATGACACCAAGCTATGTATTGGAATAACGTCCTTACAGGATGTCTCCAATTTACAAGCCAACCTGAATGCACTGTCTAATTGGGCGACTATGTGGCAGATGAGGTTTAATGTTGAGAAATGTAAAGTTATGCACTTGGGGGCTAAGAATATGCATGCATCATACATGCTAGGAGGAGTACAACTGGGGGAATCCGTGGTGGAGAAGGATCTGGGGGTTTTGGTAGATCATAAGCTCAATAATAGCATGCAATGCCAAGCTGCGGTTTCCAAAGCGAGCAAAGTCCTTTCTTGTATTAAGAGAGGTATGGACTCTAGAGTGAGAGATATAATTCTACCCCTGTTCAAATCATTAGTTAGACCTCATCTGGAATATGCAGTTCAGTTTTGGGCACCAGTTCTCAAAAAGGATATCGGGGAACTGGAGAAAGTGCAGAGAAGGGCAACCAAACTGATAAGAGGCATGGAGGAGCTCAGCTATGAGGAAAGATTAGAGGAACTGAATTTATTCACTCTTGAGAAGAGGAGAATAAGGGGGGATATGAGCAACATGTTCAAATATATAAGGGGTCCATATAGTGAACTTGGTGTTGAGTTATTCTGTTTTCATCACAGAGGACACGGGGGCACTCTTTACGTCTAGAGGAAAAGAGATTTCATCTCCAAATACGCAGAGGTTTCTTCACAGTAAGAGCTGTGAAAATGTGGAATAGACTCCCGCCAGAGGTGGTTCTGGCCAGCTCAGTAGATTGCTTTAAGAAAGGCCTGGATACTTTCCTAAATGTACATAATATAACTGGGTATTAACATTTATAGGTAAAGTTGACCCAGGGAAAATCCGATTGCCTCTTGGGGGATCAGGAAGGAATTTTTTCCTCTGCTGTGGCAGGTTGGAGCATGCTCTGCTGGGGTTTTTTTTGCCTTCCTCTGGATTGGCTGGGGGGTGAAGTTGGGTATGTTGGATTGTACGATATTTTTTATTTTATTTATTTATTGTTTTTGAGGTTGAACTGGATGGACTTGTGTCTTTTTTCAACCTGACTAACTATGTAACTATGCAACTATCCCTTTTGTCCCTAGTGGTTTCTCCAGTGCCCTTCATGCAGTTTTATATTATAAAAACTGTTCTTTCTGCCTGGAAACTGGAGATTGTCCATAGCAACCAAAACCTTCCCTTTACATCAAAAGGGGTTTTAGACCAGCTAGAAAACAGTGCTAATAAATTAGAATCACTCGCAGAATTGAGTGATAATGATTTGTGGGGAGATCCGTCATCAAACACTGAAAAGTAATGACAGTGACAATTCTGCAACTGAGCAAATTTTAGTGTTTTTGATTTAATTACATTATTGAATACTTTTTATTATTATTATATTATTATTTGGTATAATTATTTATAGTTATTTATTATATTATAATTTATGATTTCGTGTTTCAAACTTTATCATACTCAAGATGTCTACTAGACTCTTGTTTGGACAGATTTAAGTGAGTTATTCCTAAGAATTACAGGCCTACAATATAAAACGCCAAATTTCCATGCAAAATAATTGTATAGCTTTCAGCATCAAAAATATGAAATAATCATACCGCCAGGGAGGTTAAGTAAATATGTCTGTGTTTTTTCCCGCAGTAAAAGACTTAGGCATCCTTTGAATAATGCTGTATGAATTCAAGAGGGCTTCTGAATTGCATTGAATTTCTCTCTAACACCAACCTCGCACTGGCCATCATTTTCTATGAGCCGGCATGAGCGCACTTGTTTACACTATTAAAGCCCAGCCAAATGCATTTCCTACCTGCAGCAAAACTGAAACTCTAAACATTGTTGGAAGGCTGGGAAGTGTTCCAATGCTATTGCTGGGGGTCACCAGGTACCATTTATATGGTTCACAGGTAGCCTGTATATGCATCTGAGAAATTAAAATACAGCTGTCTTTAAGTATCAGGTTTACTTGATGTTTTCCAGTTTTATATAATTTTCTGTTTTATGTAAAGGCGTTTATACTATGCTTTTAAAGCATGTTTTCTATTTGAAATAGTATTGGTATCCTTATCCGCAATATCCAAGTTTTTAGTGCAGATTGACACTGAACACGTTACATGAGTTTGTTCTGTTGGTTTTAGGAACATTCTAATATGCTGAAGCATTGCTAGTTATTTAAAATGAAAATTGAAGCACCTTGTCATAATAGTTAGTAAGAGACCCCCATGACCCATTGCTAATAATAGTTTATGACTTAAATGAGAAGTTCAGGCTACAAAAAAACAAACATCCATACTCATCTGCAGTATCACTCCAATGCTGCACCTGTCCCCCCCCCACCTTTAGACCAAGAACTGAGTGATCAAACACCCCTGGTCGCTCAGTTCTCCCCCTTTGCTTTGAGAGTCCCCTTTGCTTCCGACAGTCACAGCTCTGGGAGGGAGCAGGAGGGGCTGGCTCAGTCTCCTCCCAGCGGCTTGCTGAAAGGCTGAGTCAGCTGCCAGTCCAGGTTTCTGGGTGCATCCTGACTGTAGAGTCGAGATGAATCCAGCACCTGGACTGGCTGAGTGACATCAGCCGACAGCGGACTTTAGCCTGCTGTTGACTGAAAATGGGTTACAGGAATGCAGAATGAACTGCACTCTTGTGATCCATAGAAGAAGTAGGCCCAGGCCCAAAAAAGCTTTGGTTGGTTGGTTGGTTGGTTGGCTGGCTTTGTAGTTGGTAGTAAAAAATAAGACACACACAAACACACCAGTGAGGACAGAAGCAATATACTGTTACAGTTAGTGAAGTACTAAAAATAGAGTAGCATGCAAAAGACACATGCTACCAACAGATCCTCATTTTTCTAGCAAAGTAAACTGGGACTTACATTTTAGCAACAGATGGCAAGTGAAGGCAGGAGAGTAAAATAAAATCTTCAATCATCTGCAATTTTCTCTTATATCCACGTAAATTGTCTCTGGAGAGAGAATCAATTTATTCTTTGCCAAGCATTTACATACTGAATATTTACTATTATCGTAACTCATGTTACTTTATAATTTAGCAATTAGCTACTCGTCTTCTGTTTTAGTGCACTTTTTTCTGGACTACTATTTATAATTTAGTTCAAGAGAGAAACTTTAGTTTCATAATGAAAGTGTATGTTATATTAAATGATGACTTTTGTTTTTTGTAAGTGTCATATAAAAAGAAGTAAGTTCTGTATTTTGGTAGAACTGCTCTAATCCCTCTCCACTCTATCCAAAAGCTTTGCCTTTAGTTATACTTTCAGATCAATGTATATGGCACCAATTAGGAGTGTTGCATTTTCCCATCAGATTGAAGTTAGTGTCAACTGTTTCTAATAAGCTGAAGGATCTACATTGATGATCTTTTTTAATAATAGCGATTGTTACAATATTTACTGCTACAAAGAACAGTAAGAACACCAGTAATAAACATAGCACTGAACACTGCTTGTTAACCTAAAACTCACCTTTTTAAAAATGGCATCATTTGTACAAAAAAGTGCAAACACTCAGAATCTTACTCGTTTTGTTTTTCTTTAAAAGCTTTATCCAGATTTCTCCCTCCATTGGACTCTCAGTGCCTTCAATGGGCAGGAGTCAATATTTTTAGTTATTTGATAAGCCAATGTCACTTTGCAGTTTTGATGGAAGGTTTTGATGCATGTTCTCCCTGTGCCTGCGTGGGTTTCCTCTGGGTACTCCGAATTCCTCCCACACTCTAAAGACATTCTGGTAGGTTAATCGGATCCTGTCTAAATTGGCCCTACTATATGTATGAATGTGAGTTAGGGACCTTAGTTTGTAAGCTCCTGGAGGGTAGGAACTAATGTGAATGTGAATGTAATATGTTAAGCGCTGCATAAATTGACTGCGCTATATAAGTACCTGAAATAATAATAACTAACTGGAGGTTACACATTATTTGTCCTGGATACATCATGTCTACCTCCAGGACCAAAATGTATACATTCATCTTTACATTTTTTTGCAAAATCTCACTGTTGAGGGCTACAGCAATTTTCTTTTTGAATTTAGCTTTTAATTCATATAATGTGAAATCACAATACATGCTCAAATAAGAGACTGTATCCAGACCTCTGTGGATAACTGCTGCAGTTTATATTCTTACTATAAAATGCAATGATTGTAGTTTAATAAAAAAAAAATGTTAACATTAGGTAGAAAAAACATGGAGAATATACTGTAGACTGAATGTTACCTTTGCTAAAGGTCATAAATTCTACTGTGTGGCTTTGTGTATGGAATTTTAAATAAGGATATAAATGATGCTTGCCGAGATCAAATGTTTATTGTGCATTAATATTTTAAAATGTTCACATAATGCTGATGACTAAAAATTATTTTTCCACTAATATAGACTGACCACTTGTTAAGGTCTGGTAAAGCTGAATCATGATCATTTATTTTGCTTTCAATTGATCTCAAGAACTGGCTGAATTTCTTTTGGAGGACGCATTTGTCTGACTATATCAAATGCAGCTAATAAAATTATATTTTTTCCCATTTCTTGTTAACATGACCATATGAGACAGATTGTCTTGACAATTATAAATGTGTCAATTTTAAACTGAGAGATGTGAGATGAAATATGTGCAAGTACTACAATGAAATCACAGGTACATACAGTATATTTAGACTTTAGAAAACCTAACATCCTCTAACCTACTTTGTAACTGCACTCAAAGATACTCAGTCACTGCAACTATATTTTATATTTTATGTATTTATTTTGGATATTTATATTTTATGTAAAATCAATGGCTGCTACAACCTTCCATTTGAATTTCTACATATATCTATACATCCAGTCAAACTATTTTGGATACAATGCCCTTTATTTTTGTTGCTATCTGAGTCTGTTTTGCAGAGATATCCCCTCATTTTCTATCAGGACAGCAAGTGGTGGTAAATTTCTGGAAAACAGTCAAAAATACACTTTTAGTAGAGTAAGAAAGGGTTAGAAATTGTGTGACAAAAATAAAAATGTCCAAACATGGGTTGCATAGGTGCATTAAGTTTCTTTTAGACTTTTTCTGCCAGTAACTTGCGTGTTGAATGGCCTCACCTTTAAATTGACAGATATTTGCTCTGATATACTATATCTGGCATACTGAACATAATATTTTTTTAACAGTATAAATACTTATGTTAAATGAAGGTGGTCCTTGCTTTCCAAACAAATTCCATATAATGGACTGAACCCTGAATTTGTATAGATACTGGGGTTGATTTAGTAAAACTGGAGAGTGCAAAATCGAATGCATCTCTGGATAGAAACCAATCAGCGTCCAGGTTTTATTAACTGAAAGAGCTGATGCTGGAAGCTGAATTAGGTGATAGACTTCATTAAAAAATATTTCCAATTTACATATGTTGCTCTCCTTTTTATCAACAGGATATCGATCAATGGTCTTTTAATGTGTTTTCTTTAAATGAAACTAGTGGAGAACATGCACTTAAATTTATGGTTTATGAGCTGTTTACACGATATGACCTTATCAATCGCTTTAAGGTAAATATATATTTTCTAGTTTACTGAATAAGACAAAAGTTAAAGTGCAGTAACTCTAACTACTGGTCAGAATTCATCTTTAACGTAGAATTCAAGTTGAAAATAAAATTCTACCGTTGCTTAGTATGTTTAAGAACTAAACCTTTTATATTATGCATCTTCCCAATTGCTGATTGTCTAGATTAGTGACAGATTAGGAACAGTCTAAAGCCGGGTACACACTACAGTTTTTTTTACGTGGGTTGTCAGCTCCAGTCTGCAAAAAGAAAGCAGGGTTTTGGGACTTTAAATGAGGTGAGTACACATGGCTAAAAGATGAGTAGATATCAAAAACATGTTTTTATTTGTGAAACAAGAACATGGCAAAATGATATGATACATGCAGCAATGAATAAAATTGTCAATCACATATTACAGACCATATATTGAAACAAACATTAGTAGCAACCAGCCAACCACTGTGTGGTATAGAATGAATCCTGGAGGTAGTAAAAACACTTAAAATTACATGGTAGATGGAAAACTCAAGATAATGTATTGAGTAGGGCCATCTGCATGAGAACGAGTGCATCCAAATTAGCACAGAGAGGCTCGTCTCTGCCCCCCTTCCCCTGTCTCAGTAGTCAACAGCAGAGAGGACAGAACTTCTCATACAGATTCTGTGCTTCTCTGTGCAGCTGCAGCAACCCCTAGTAACAGAGGGGGAATGGAGCGCTGATAGGTGCTGCTGGTAGATAGATAAGGGGCAGTAGTGTGGGGGATAGGATATGTCCAGGGGGTAATAAACAGTTAAAAACAGTTAAAGATGGTTAAGGCTTCTATGATGAGCGGCAGCCGGCTTGTCAGAGTAGAAGGGACTCTGTGGTATGATAAAGAAAAAAGAAAAGCAGCACTGCTCTAAGGGTAGTAAGTAGTTAAAAACAACACTTTATTATTACAAATTGTACACTCACATTTGTGTGATAAGAAATAGGCATAGGTAGGTTCTCCTGGGCAACGCAGAGTCACATCATGAATCAGCTGGGCTGTGGAGGGGCCGGCCTCGGCCGCTTGCGGTGGAGTCTGTAGCTCCGATGGCTTGGGGTTACCTCAGACAGCGCGTCAGCAGGTTCCTAGGAAGATGACGTCAGGTGGAGGAGAGCGGGGGCGTGGCTGTAGCGCTGGCGTTTGGAGCATGCGTGCTCCTTCCTCAGGCATCTCTGCCTCACCTGTGCTCAGTATTTAGCAAACTCCAGCCCTCCTCTGGTCCCCCACCAGACCCTGCACTTTCTGCTTCCCAGCAGCAGCAGCACAAGTTAAGGGGGTGCACTGTGATGTAAGGGAGAGTGGTGCACTCTTGAATTCTGATGGTGGGGGGGGGCTCTTGACATCTGCAGGGGGAGTGGGATGCTCTGGACATCTAGTCTAAAAATACAATTGTGGTATAATGTGGTGTAATGTTCATGCGGCCTGTGATGAAATTGTGTTTGACGCCCCTGGTCTAACTTAGACAGCTAGCATCCCCTGAACTTTACAACAACAGTGTGGCTGTGCAGGCAAATGTGGCAGCTCACAAGCACTTCCTCAAACTGTTGTTGGTTTCTGTGTATTCATTAGAGCACAGTTCTGATTAGCCATGACCCTTTCCACCCTTTTTCATGCCTCTGTCCCATCTAGTCCCATCCTGCACAGCTAGCAACAGTAATATGCTGCAGCTCCTCCTAGCATTGTTGTGGCTTACAGACACGCCCAACAGCCACATTGTCTGAAAAAAGTCATGAGTTTTGCAGTCATGTGTTGGGAGCATTTTTTAAGTAAAAAAATTACAAGAAAACAGTTATTTACAATTTTACACATAACACTTTACTGTATTAGGGTATTCGATTGCTAAAGGGTAAATTAAAGCAAACATTTTCTATTACTTTAAGTAAACTGGCTCCAGTTTTGACTTTACAGTTTAATTTCTTTAGAAACTTAAAAAAAAGCTTATTGCAATGTCTGGTGCATTTGCGCTTAATCACATTTATCCAGGTAACACAGGCACAAAGGATGCAGGTTATTATCACTGCTTATTTTTACATTTTCTCCCATTGATAATCTATAGCTGTTTGGAGTGCAAGTGCTCATAACTGACTTTTGTTCCTCTTTTGTAGATTCCTGTTTCTTGCCTTGTATCATTTGTGGAAGCATTGGAAGTTGGTTACAGCAAATACAAAAATCCATACCACAATTTAGTCCATGCAGCTGATGTTACCCAAACTGTGCACTACATATTGCTCCATACAGGTATCATGGTAAGAAAGATTTTCACAGAACACAACTGAATTATGCAACACATTTTCTGTATGTTAAAGCGGTTGTATACCCAGAAGAAAAAAAAAAACAAAACAAAAAAAACATATAAGGCAAAGGCATAATGAGCTAGTATGCACCGAGGAGGCCAACATTTTGCCTTGGCAATTCTTCCGGGTTCGTGGCTCCAGCTCTGTGAGTGGCCGGAGCTCCAATTACATCACTGCATGGGCGTGGGAGCCGTCTGTTCTGGCAAGTTACAGCACAATATGCCAAACCTTTGCCGGGCCTTCACTTCGCATGCGCTGCTGACGTCAGAGGCTGCCTGCAAGGTGAATATCTCCTAAACCATACAGGTTTAGGAGACATTCATTTTACCTACAGGTAAGCCTTATTATAGGCTTACCTGTAGATAAAAATGTGCTAAAGGGGTATACAACCACTTTAGGTATGCTTAAAATACACTTGTGTCCAAGCTATGGGCAATAAAGCACTCACATATTAACATGCAGCAAAAATGCTTTAAAATACATAAGAAACATTACCAGTAAAAAGGCAAAATCAGAGCACATTGCCCACATAAAAGACGAGAATGGGAGGATGGTTACGGATGACACAGAGAAGGCAACTGTACTAAATGCCTTCTTCTCCTCAGTCTTTACACAGGAAAAGGAAGGATATCCCAACCACAACAGTACTGTTAGTGACACATCACAGGGCATACCCTCATGGCTAACAGAGGCCGGAGTGAAGGAAAGACTAGATAAACTTAATACAAAAAAATCACCAGGACCAGATGGCTTACACCTGAGAGTCCTCAGAGAACTCAGTCGGGTTATAGCCAGACCATTGTTCCTAATCTTTGTGGACAGAATACTGACAGGATTGGTACCAGCTGATTGGAGAAAGGCCAGTGTGGTACCAATATTCAAAAAAGGACAGAGACAAAACCCTGGAAACTACAAGCCAGTCAGCCTAACATCAATCGTTGGTAAATTATTGGAGGGGATGATAAGGGACTATATCCAGAAATTTACTGAGGAAAAAATATCATTAGTAATAATCAGCATGGGTTTGTGAAAGGTCGTTCCTGCCAGACCAATCTGCTAACATTCTACGAGAAGTGAGCTGCCATCTAGATAGGGGGAGGCCTGTGGACATAGTGTACCTGGATTTTGCAAAGGCATTTGATACAGCCCCCCATAAGCACTTAATCTACAAGCTGAGGTCCGCAGGCATGGACCATAAGGTCTGTTCTTGGGTATAAAATTGGTTACAGGGGCATGTCCAAAGGGTGATGATAAATAAAATGTACTCAGCCCTTCCTTCTCTGAGCTGGCCGCTCAGCTGTCGGCAAATTGCCAGCTCTCATCTCTCTTCACAGTTAACCAGCTGTTGTGGATCTGCTCGTCAGTCCCGCCTACTTAAAGATCTCCAGCTCACTTCATTCCTGCCTTCGCCTTGGTCACATCACAAGAAACCATCTCCTGTGTTCCTGTTTAAAGACTGGCTTTGCTGACATCCCTTCTGGCTCCTTATCCTGCTTGCTGTTCCTCTACTTGGATCCCTGACTTCTGGCCTGGATGATTACCCAATCTGGTTACTGAACTCTGGCTTGGCTGATTACCCGATCTGGTTACTAAAGTCTGGCTTGGCTGATTACCCGATCCGTTTACTGGACTCTGGCTATGCTTTGATTACACTTACTCTATTTACCTTTTTATTTTTATTAATAAACAAGTGTGATTTTACTCTACTTCTGTCTCGGTCTGGTTCATGGTTTCTGACAGTAGGCGAGGGCCATGAATTCAGAAGATACAGGTAATCCACTTGTTGGTAATACTTTTTTCAGATTGGATGAGCAAGATCACCGCATGGATCAGTTTGCCATGGCATTACAAACGCTCTTGAGTCGCATGGCTCACCTGAAATACCCCACTGTGGCTGCTCCATTACAACCCGAGTTGCAGGCCATCCCTGCTGCTGCGCCAGTCTCTGTGCAGGCACCCACCTTGAGTATTACCTCTATAAGAGCCTCCTGTATGTTTACCTCCGAGCTTTGCAGTCCCACCCCTGCCTCCCTCACCTCCCATGCCTCCTGGTACCGAGTCGGTCAGTGAAGATGAACCCATGCACTTGGGCTTCACGTGTCTCTCTGCGGATGAGAGAGCCTTTAGGAGGAGGGAGAGATTGTGCCTTTATTGTGGCCAGGCAGGTCACTTTTTGAAGTCTTGTCTTACTCATCCTGGGAACACCCGAACCTTGAGGTCCTGTCATGGACAGACCTTAGGTGGTGTTGTGTCAGCCCCAGTTATCTGGAAGGATAAGCCCCTGGTTTCGGTCACCCTTTCTTGTTCTAAGTCGTCTATCGAGATACGGGCTCTAATCGACACTGGGGCTGCAGGCCTGTTCATTGATGCTGCCTTTGTATCAAAGCACTCGATTCCACTGCAGTTGCGTGACACTCCACTTGCCATTGAGGCTCTTGACGGGAGACCTCTACAGCCTGCCCATGTGACTCATGAGACGGTTCCGTTGTCCATGGCCGTAGGGGCTCTTCACCATGAGATAATCCATTTTCAAGTGATTTCCTCCCCTAAGTTTCCGCTGGTTATTGGTTATTCTTGGTTACAGAGGCACAACCCCTCTTTTGATTGGCTCCGTGCTGAGGTTCTCTCCTGGTCACCACAATCCAGTGAAACATGCTTCCGGAAGGTAGCCAAGGTCCTGTGTACCTCTTCACTCTCCTTCCTGCCAGAAGAGTACCGTGATTTTAGCGATGTCTTTGACAAAGGTCAAGCCGGTAGTTTGCCTCTACATCGGCCATATGATTGCGCAATTGACCTTCAACCTGGTTCCACTCCCCCTCGTGGCAGAGTTTACCCTTTGTCGGTCTTGGAGGATAAAGCCATGGAGGAGCAGTGAACTGAGACCTTGTATTGATTATAGGGGTCTCAGCCGTTTCACGATTAAGAATGCCTACCCGAATCTGTCAATTACAGAGTTATTTGACCGCCTCAAGGGAGCAACGATTTTCACTAAGCTTGATCTGAGAGGGGCTTACAATCTCGTGAGGATTAAGGTGGGCGACGAGTGGAAAACTGCGTTTAATACCAGAACAGGCCATTATTAATATCTCGTAATGCCTTTTAGCCTTTGTAACGCCCCGACAATTTTCCAGGAATTTATTAACGATGTCCTCCGAGATTTGTTGCAAATATGTGTAGTGGTATATCTCGATGATATCCTCATATTTTCCAAGTACCTGGAGAGCCACCACACAGATGTCTGTCATGTGCTTCAAAAATTGAGAGAGAACAATCTCTATTGTAAACTGGAGAAGTATGAGTTCCATTGGGAACAGGTTAAATTCCTGAGCTATGTTATTTCCATTGCTGGTTTTTCGATGGACCCAGAGAAACTTTCGGCAGTCCTACAGTGGTCTCGACCCGTGGAGTTATGTCCTCTGCAGCGTTTCCTGGGTTTTGCCAACTATTATCGGAAGTTTATTCATAACTTCTCGTCTCTGGTCAAGCCCCTGACTGATATGACCAGAAAGAACGGTAACCCACAGAGTTGGTCTCCGGAGTCCATTAAGGCCTTTGAAAGTCTCAAGGCTGCCTTTGTTTCTGCTCCTGTGTTGGCACATACTGATCCTATGTTACCTTTTATCCTTGAGATTGATGCTTCTGAGACTGGTGTTGGCACCCTTCTGTCTCAACGTCCTACCTCTGAGAGTGCTATGCATCCTTGTGGCTACTTTTCCAAGAAATTGTCACCTGCCGAGTGCAATTACGAGATTGGTGACAGAGAGCTGTTGGCAATCATTTTAGCCCTGAAAGAATGGAGACATCTCCTCGAAGGTACCACTGTGTCGGTTTCTCATTCTTACTGACAATAAGAATCTCACATTCTTGTCTGAGGCTAAACACCTCTCTCCCAGATGGGCTCTTTTCTTGTCAAGTTTCAATTACATTGTCTCATTCTTACCCAGTACTAAGAATGTAAAGGCTGACGCCTTGTCACTACAATTTTCCTCCACTTCCAAGTTGGAGTCGGTTCCGGTTCCTATGATTCTTCTGATCGTATTCTGGCTACGGTTCGCACCAGTCTTACTTCTCCTTTGGGTGACAAAATTCTTGCTGCTCAGGTCTGATGCTCCTCCTGAGAAACCTTGTGACCGCTGCTTTGTCCCAGAGTGTCTCCATACTGCAGTGTTCCAGACTTACCATTCTCCCAAGGCAGCTGGCCACCCTGGTAAGAATTAACTTGTTTGGGCCATTTCCCAACAATTCTGGTGGCCTAGTCTACGTGCTGATGTAACTGCCTTCGTAGCTGCCTGTTCCGTGTATGCTCAGAGTAAGACTGCACAACACCTTCCAGTGGGCCTCCTACAACCCATACCCAATGGAGAGATGCCCTGGACCCACCTGTCTATGGATTTCATTGTGGAGTTGCTCAACTCCCAAGGCAACACAGTTATCCTTATGGTGGTTGACCGGTTCTCAAAGATGTGTCATTGTATTCCACTTAAGAAGTTGCCCACTTCTAAGGAACTGGCTTCCATTTTTTTTTGGGAGATCTTTCGCTTTTATGGGCTACCCAAGGTTATTGTCTCAGACAGGGGTAGTCAGTTTGTGTCCCGGTTCTGGTGAGCCTTTTGTGCACAGCTGGGAATTCAGCTTGCTTTCTCCTCTGCTTATCACCCGCAGTCTAATGGGGCCGCACAATGAGCCAATCAGTCCTTGGAGCAATTCCTACGTTGCTATATTTCTGACCATCACAACAACTGGTCAGACCTATCACCATGGGCAGAGTTTGCTCACAACAGTGCCTTGAATTCTGCTTCCTGATTGTCTCCGTTTATGGTGAATTATGGTTTCCAACCTTCCATGTTGCCTGACTCGTTTGTTCCGCAGAGTATTCCTTCGCTAGAGGAGCATCTCTGTGGTCTTCGTTCCACTTGGGCACACGTCCAGGAGGCTTTGCGTCATGCTAATGACAGGTACAGACTCCATGCTCACCGCAGACGCCTGCCTGTGCCTTCCTACCAGGTTGGGGACAGGGTCTGGCTGTCATCTCGCAACCTCCGACTTCGTGTTCCCTCACTGAAGTTCACAGCTTGGTTTATTGGGCCCTTCCATATCCTTCACAGGATTAACCCAGTGGCTTACGCGTTGGACCTTCCTCCTAGTATGCACATCTCAAATGTGTTTCATGTCTCCTTAGTCTGCAACTGCTTTACCACCTCGGTGCCACGTCCTCACCCTATACAGGTTGAGAACCATGAGGAGTATGAGGTATAATCCATTGTTGACTCCTGTAGGTTCCATGGGCACATACAGTACCTGGTGCATTGGAAGGGGTACAGTCCGGAGGAATGCTCCTCGGATGTACATGCTCCCGCCTTCCTCCGTGATTTCCATAGACATTTTCCCCTCAAGCCCGGTGGTCCTCCAAGGGGGAGAAGTCGTTGAGGAGGGGGGTACTGTCAGGGCTGGCTAACCTTCCTTCTCTGAGCTGGCCGCTCAGCTGTCGGATAATAGCCAGCTCTCATCTCTCTCCACAGTTAACCAGCTGTTGTGGATCTGCTCGTCAGTCCCGCCTACTTAAAGATCTCCAGCTCACTTCATTCCTGACTTTGCCTTGGTCACATCACAAGAAACCATCTCCTGAGTTCCTGTTTAAAGACTGGCTTTGCTGACATCCCTTCTGGCTCCTTATCCTGCTTGCTGTGACTTCTGGCCTGGCTGATTACCCAATCTGGTTACTGAACTCTGGCTTGGCTGACTACCCGGTCCGTTTACTGTTCTCTGGCTATGCTTTGACTACACTTACTCTATTTACCTTTTTATTTTTATTAATAAACAAGTGTGATTTTACTGTACTTGTGGCTCGGTCTGGTTCATGGTTTCTGACAAGTGGTAAGTGGGGTGCCCCAAGGTTCTGTCTTGGGACCACTTCTATTCAATTTATTCATAAATGATCTAGAGGATGGGATAAATAGTTTAATCTCAGTTTTTGCGGATGACACAAAAATAAGCAAGACAGTAATGTCACATCAAGATATACACATTTTACAGAAAGACCTGAACAATATAATGGAAAGCAATGCACTTGGGGGCAAAAAACATAAATGCAAACTATTCACTAGGGGGAGAACCGCTCGGGGAATCAAGGATTGAGAAAGATCTGGGGGTCCTAGTAGATGACAGATTGAGTAATAGCATACAATGTCAAGCTGCAGCTACCAAAGCCAGCAGAATATTAGCATGCAGAATATTAGCATGCATAAAAAAGGGAATATACTCCAGGGATAAAACGATAATTCTGACACTTTATAAAACTCTGGTTAGGCCACATCCGGAGTATTCTGTCCAGTTCTGGTCATTAGTTCTCAGAAGGGATGTGCTGGAACTGGAGAGAGTCCAAAGAAGGGCAACAAAACTAATGAGTCTGGAGAATCTTGATTACGAGGAAAGACTGCAAACACTAAATCCATTCTCGCTGGAGAATTATTGAGAGGGGACATTATTTACAAATACCTCAATGGCGATCCCAGCATAGGAAAATAACTTTTCAGTCTCAATGAGTGTAAGAGGACATAGGGACACACAATGAGATTGGAGGAGAAGTGGTTTAACTTTAACTGCGCAGGGGGTTTTCACTGTCAGGGCAATAAGGATGTGGAACTCTCTTCCACAACTGATGGTGGCTGCGGGCAGTATGGATATTTTTAATAGACTCTTGGATGTGCATCTTAAAGTGCACAACATACAGGGATATGGGAAATAATTATAGACACCGACAAATGTGCACCTACACAGGTTGAACTGGATGGACTATTGTCTTTATTCAACCTTGCCTACTATGTAACTATGTAAAATAAACAATTTCTGACCTCTGTAGCTGCAGGCACTGTAAAGTAATTTTTTTTCAAGGATTATAACAAAGACCCTAAAATCAGTTTTAGTTTATTTCTAATGTTTTTTTAATCACTTGTGTTTACATAAGAAGACAGTGGCAGCCTGTCAAGATCTTCTCTCCATTGAAAATAGCTAAGGTTTTAGTGCTTTTGTTAAATTTAAATATGAATTACTCCACAATGACTAAAGCTACAAGGAAGAATGAGGTCCTGATTTGAAGTGCTTGTATTGCGTGTTCAAAATATGCAAAATATGTGTTCAAAATATGTAAATATTTAAAGTATAATTAGGCAAAAACTTTTTTTTTTTAGTTTTGGCAGAGTGGAGAGGAGTTAGAACTCGGTTTTTATCACTGTCTGTGCCCCGGTAGGGAAATTCACCCTCTCTATTTGTCCCGTTATCATTGAAAGTAAAAGTAAAGAGAAAATTTGAAATCCCCCCCTCCAAAAAAAGAAAGAAAACTTGATAGGTTTTAGGTCTTCCCTATGCTAAAAAAATTATACCAAAAAAGGTTTGTCTGCTGTTCTGTGAATTCCAGGTTATTCTGTATTGAATGGGGTTGATTTACTAAAGGAGTAGAGAATGCTTACTTAGCAAACTGGGTAAATTGAAGGTGTGTTCCCTAACCTAAATGACAATTTTCACTTTGGGCTCATTTACATTTGCATTGCTCTATGAAGAGCGGCTCACAGTGGATTGCTTTTAAGAAAAAGGTGCAAGCAAGGTGAGTCTGAGGTGATACTGCCACGCCTGAATGCCTTTTTTGACAGCTGAACAGGCTTTTTAAATGGGGATACTGCACCACAAGTGTTCAGAAGAACAACGTCTATGGGTATGACAACAGGCAGTGTATTAAAGAGAGGAGTGTGGATATTTCTGAAAGCAGGCAGTATGTTCATGAGAGTGCCATAGGGTATGGCAGCAAGCAACATGTGCAGGAGAAGGGTGCTGGGGAGTATGACAGTGTTCATTAGGTGCAAGAGAGGAATATGTAGCATATGACAATGGAGAGTATGTGCAGGAGAAGAGGGCATCACAGTAGAAATAATTGTGAAAGGGTTCAAAACGGGGCAGTATGTGTAGGAGGGGAATACAGGGGAATGGTAGTGGAAAGAATAGAAATACAAAATACGATATTGTGTTTAAATATTCCCAATAAACTTTAAAGAAAGCTATAGAAAGCCATAAAAGAGCTTTAGACTATCAAGGGAAGTTTTGCATATCATTTGCCTAAGTCTGACGAACAGTGTGCTATCTAGGAGGCCAACCCTGTAGTTCATGTTTGGAATTAACACATATAAATTGGCTTTTTATGACAATAACTGTGATAATATATTTATCTCACTTTGGCAGCACTGGCTCACAGAACTGGAAATTTTGGCAATGATATTAGCTGCTGCTATCCATGACTATGAGCACACTGGGACCACAAACAACTTCCATATACAGACAAGGTAAAAAAATCTGCCAGATTTATTTAGCTGCATAGGAAGCACACAATAATTAAGCACTACCCTCTGGGCAAACTTAAATTATATGGAATATTTTTCTGCTGGTCCTGGAATTTATTAGAATATTCAGACACATTTCAAAGGTCGCAAATTTTCTTATATTTTCCAAAGGCCTCTTTCACTCTATTCCGGATATGGAGCCACAACTGTTTTTGTACTTATGAAAATGTATTCGTGTACCGTATATACTCGAGTTTGAGTCAAGTTTTTCAGCACATTATTTTGTGCTGAAAGTGCCCCCCTCGACTTGAGTCGAGCACTTTTCTGCAGCAAAAAATTTCATTTTCCGAACCGATTTTGGGGCCCCATATCTCAGGGCCACTTGGTGTTAGGAACCCCAAATTTGGTGTGCAAACCCAGTGGAACCACAACATATCCAAAGCTGGAGTTCCTAGCATCAAGTGGCCCCGAGATACGGGGTCCCAAAATAGGTTCAGAAAATATCATTCAGTGCTTGACATTTTCTGAACCGATTTTTGGGGCCCTGTATCTCGGGGCCACTTGGTGCTAGAAATCCCCTTTGGATATTTTATGGTGCTAGTTCCACTGGGTTTGCACACCAAATTTGGGGTTCCTAGCACTAAGTGTCCCCGAGATACGGGGCCCCAAAGTCAGTCAACTGTGTCCACCTGCAGCAATGTCATTTCGGGACACTTTGGGTTCAGAGACCCCAAATTTTTGCTGCAGCTAGGGGGCATCTAGGAACACTTAACTACCGAATTTGAAGTTCGGGGGACCTATGGCTGCAAATGGGCACAGTGAGGCTGCAAATGGGCATTGTTGACCCTCTTTTCCACTTGCAGTAGCTGTGCATTTCTCACCCTCGTCTTATACTCAGGTCAATAAGTTTTTCCCATTTTTCTGTGGTAAATTAGGGCCTCGACTTATACTCGGAACGGCTTATACTCGAGTATATACGGTATATCTATAATGCACTGGTCAGCTAAGGAACTTACTTCCTAGACCTGCTTCCTGCTGCTTACTTGTAGCATTTGTAATAAATTAATATAGATAAAAAGGTAAAAAAAGAAAGTAAGGTAAATGTAAATAAAACCGGCGCATTATTACTTATTGCATTGGCATGACTTATACATTGTGTTGCAGATTTCAACACGTTAATTTGAACTAACATGAATGGCAAACTGCGGATCAACACCACAGATTGCAGCATGCATCATTTCATAGAATTCATGTACTTTTTAGCTCATCATTTTCCAGGAGATTCAGCAAAAATGGACAATAATTTAAGCTGGCTATGGCCAGCTTAAAGTGACACTAAACTCAAATTTTTTTTATTACTTAAATTTTTCTAAAATATCAAGTATACCATCACGCTGTTCTTTTTTTTCCTTACCATTGTTTTCAGGTGCACGCTTCCTATCATCCACTATTGTGCCTTACCACTACTAGTGTAAAGTAAGCAGTGCCACTATTTCTGAACACATGCTCCACTCTATGCATGCCACATCTATGCAGGTAGATATGTAGCAGTGGCAGCTGGTGAAGTTTTAAGATGGTGGGGAACCAGACCCCACCCTTCCTTTTTGGCCCCTCCCACTTCTCAGAAGCCCCGTCCCTTATAGACTCCACCAACTCCGTCCCCTGTATTACACTTGTTTTCACCCATAGTGTATAGTATAGTGTATAGTACAGTGTAATACTATACACTATACTATACAATATACACTATACACTATACTATAAACACTATAATATACACTATATTATATACACTATACTATAGACACTATACTATACATTATACTTTACACAATACTACATACAGTGTAACACTATATACTATACTATACACTGTACTATATACACTATACTATACACTATATTATATACACTATGCTACATACTATACTGTATACACTATACTCTATATACACGATACTATATACACTATACACTATACTATATACACTATACACTCAGGGCTTTTTTTCTCAGAAAATAGGTGCAGGAACTCACCCTCCCCAGCCAACTCTCCACCCCCAATTCTGTCGTTCCACGGGGAGAGAAGTAAAGCGGCGCCAAATCCGCGTAGGCCCAAAAGGCACAGTGTGCGGCACTAATGCCACGTACACACGGTCGGACTTTTCGTCTACAAAAGTCCGACAGCCTGTCCGACAGATTTTCGACGGACTTTTGGTGGACTTTTGGCTGACTTTTGGCGGACTTGCGGCAGACTTTCTAACGAACGGACTTGCCTACATACGATCACACAAAAGTCCGACGGATTCGTACGTGATGACGTACACCGGACTAAAATAAGGAAGTTGATAGCCAGTAGCCAATAGCTGCCCTAGCGTGGGTTTTTGTCCGTCGGACTAGCATACAGACGAGCGGATTTCTGGGTCCGGCGTAGTTACGACGTAAAGATTTGAAGCATGTTTCAAATCTAAAGTCCGTCAGATTTGCGGCTGGAAAAGTCCGCTGAAAGTCCGGGGAAGCCCACACGCGATCGGATTGTCAGCCGTATTTTGTCCGTCGGCGTCCGTCGGACTTTTGTAGACGAAAAGTCCGACCGTGTGTACGCGGCATTAGAAGCGCATAACACACAGGGCTCAGGAAAGTGTACACTGTAGTGATGAGGTGTGTGTTTCACACAGGGCACAGAAAAAAAAATCTGCGGACAGCATTAACATATCTCCACCAATGTAACCATCTATTGCTCACCTCTGTGCCCCCCATTCAAACCTCACCTTGTCCACAGCTGACCTATGCCCCCTTCCACAGCTCACCTCTTCTCCCCCCCGTCTGCAACTAACTTTCCCCCCCCCCATCAACAGCTCACTTCTTCTTTCCCCTGTCCACAGCTCACCTCTTCTTCCCCCCCATTCCACAGCTAACTTCTTTTTCCCCCCCATCCGCAGCTCACTTCTTTTTTCCCTGTCCACAGCTCACTTCTTCCCTCCTGTCCACAGCTAACCTCTTCTTCCCTCCTGTCTACGGCTCACCTCTTCTTCCCTCTTGTCCACGGCTCACCTCTTCTTCCCTCCTGTCCACAGCTAACCTCTTCTTCCCTCCTGTCTACGGCTCACCTCTTCTTCCCTCTTGTCCACGGCTCACCTCTTCTTCCCTCCTATCCACGGCTCACCTCTTCTTCCCTCCTGTCCACGGCTCACCTCTTCTTCCCTCCTGTCCACGGCTCACCTCTTCTTCCCTCCTGTCCACGGCTCACCTCTTCTTCCCTCCTGTCCACAGCTCACCTTTTCTTCCCTCCTGTCCACGGCTCACCACTTCTTCCCTCCTATCCACAGCTCACCTCTTCTTCCCTCCTGTCCACGGCTCACCTTTTCTTCCCTCCTATCCACGGCTCACCTCTTCTTCCCTCCTGTCCACAGCTCACCTCTTCTCCCCTCCTGTCCATGGCTCACCTCTTCTTCCCTCCTGTCCACGGCTCACCTCTTCTTCCCTCCTGTCCACAGCTCACCTCTTCTTCCCTCAGTTCATGGGTCACCACTTCTTCCCCCATTCGCTACTCACCACTTCTTCCCTCTGTCTGCAACATACCTCTTCTTTCCCCTGTCCCTCCTCAATTCTGCACCCCTGTCTACATGTCATCTTAGCACCCCCCACAACTCACCTTTGTACCCCCTGTCAACAACTCAACTCTGCAGTCCGCACATCTACAGCTTACACTCCCAGTCCACAACTACATCTTGCCTCTACCCCCCTTCCACATTTCACTACTGCACCCCCATCTACAGATTACCCCAATCCACAGCTTTCATCTCTTCAGCTCTACAATTTTCACCTCTTCACCCCCGTCACCTTCAAACAACCTGCCAACCCCCCCTTACCAGCTGTTGCCACTTTACCACCTGCCCCCCCCTCCCCACTATTTAGCACTTTGCACAAACTCTCCCTAAGCTGTCACTTACCCCTGCAGGTGCCACTCTCCCCACCCCCCCTTCCCTCCCCTCCATAGTTTCCAGTGCACCCACCTCCTCTCCAGGCTTTTTTCCACACTGCAGTTCCGGCCGAACACTTCACTCGGCTTAGAGCTGCACAAGTCTGACAGGAAGGTAGGGTTGGCCAGGACGGAAGCCACTGGGCAGGGCAGGATGAAAGCCGCTGGGCAGGGCAGGATGGGAGCCGCTGGGCAGGACGGGAGCCGCTGGGAGGGACGGGAACAACAACTCCCAAAGATCAGGAAATGTAAAACAAAATGCAGCGGTCACTGTCCTGACACTAGGACACAGAAGCCGGTGGAGGAAGTAAGCAGTGCAAAAACCTCCTCTACCGCCTTCTGTGTTCAGTGACTGGATGGAGAGTACATGGCTGCCAAAGGTGGTGGAACGCCGTTCCGGCAGAAAAAAAGCCCTGTATACACTATACTATATACACTATACACTATATATTATACTATATGAGGCTCTATCTCTGTCACTTAAGGACGTTCATCTTTTCTGTGATGGTTTAACATAAATGATTGTGTAGAAAAAAGTGCAGCACTAAAATATATGAAGAAAGTTATTGAACACAACTTACAAAAAAGTGCAAATTAGTGACCATATAATGTGAACAGTGTTACCATAAATCACATATAAACAAGAAAATGCTAAATACTGGGAAAAACTTGCATAAATCGCATATAAAATCGCATATGAAACAAGAAAATGCTAAATAAATAAAAACTTGCATAAATCAAGCAAAACTGAAAAATATATACAAGGTCAAAAAATCATATATATATATATATATATATATATATATATATATATATATATATATATATATATATGGAAAGTGCTACAATAAAAGTACAAAAAATATGGTGAAAAAATATATATATAGTGAATATCTAAAAAAAAGTCCATAAAAGTGACTAAAAAATCTTCATATGAATATGTGACTTGATGTGATTGCTTGACCTCGTGATACCCGTCACCTCTAGGAAAGATTACCGGACCGCCAGCGACCCCCCTTACTCAGCGAGGTCAAAGACCGCAAATTGGATCACAGATCCCCAGAAATGAACTCCAGATCTCCTGGGCCTCCTTGATCTCTCGGGCGTCTCTTGTCAGTATCCTGGATGGTCTCTCAATCATGGTAAGTATCCCAAGTGTTCAAAAGATTGTGCAAATCTTGCAAAAAAGATATGATACTCCAAATAGTGTGATATTATTACATCAAGAAGATTTATTGGAGTAAATGATACAATGTTGTTTGGGAGCTTCCACAAGTCTCCAATTAGCTTAAAAACAGGTTTAAAACAAAGAGTTGGTAGCCCGAGAGATCAAGGAGGCCCAGGAGATCTGGAGTTCATTTCTGGGGATCTGTGATCCAATTTGCGGTCTTTGACCTCCCTGAGTAAGGGGGGTCGCTGGTGGTCCGGTAAGCCTTCCTTTTACTAGAGGTGACGGGTATCACGAGGTTAAGCAATCACATCAAGTCACATATTCATATGAAGATTTTTTAGTCACTTTTATGGACTTTTCTTATGGACTAATCACTATATATATATTTTTTCACCATATTTTTGCACTTTTATTGTAGCACTTTCCATATATATATATATGATCTTTTAGCCTTGTATATATTTTTCAGTTTTGCTTGATTTATGCAAGTTTTTATTTATTTAGCATTTTCTTGTTTCATATGCGATTTTATATGTGATTTATGCAAGTTTTTCGCAGTATTTAGCGTTTTCTTGTTTATATGTGATTTCTGGTAACACTGTTCACATTATATGGTCACTAATTTGCACTTTTTTGTAAGTTGTGCTCAACAACTTTCTTCATATATTTTAGCCCTGCACTTTTTTCTACACATTTATTTTATACCTCATATCTGGGTTATAGTGTTCAGCTGCTGCATGCTGTTTTTTACCAAGCGCGGATATTACCCCCTTTTTTAACATACATGATTGATAACACTCACAGGAATCCCAGAGGGCCAGACCCAATTCAATCCCGACCCGGGCAGTGCTCAGCAATGTTCTCTGCTGCTCTCGCTCTCCTCTCACACGGTCACTCGATTCCCGCCAGAGCTGTGCTCTGCTCAGTCTGCCACTCTCTGTCTCCTCTCTCTCATCTCTCCTCCTTTTGCTCTGCACACAGGATGGATGGCCAGGGATGGAGAGTGGAGACTGGAGAGGGAGAGACCAAGTGTCGGAGTGTGACTTGTGGAGGGGGGAGGGGGAAATGGCTGGGCAGCAGGTCAGGTTGTGGAACTACAGGCAGGGAAGATCTTAGCACCCCCCCCCCAGGGAGGGACCAAATAGACTAGGGGGGCCGGGGTCGGTATTTCGGCTCGCCCTAACAAGTTCCTATTAACTTAATAGAATACTGGTAAGTAGCCAGTAACGGTGGAGAATTCATTTTACAGTGTTCTAGATACAACTTTTTTATGATTTTTAATGATTTTTCAGACGGATGTTTATGTTTATAATCTACCTAGCAAGTAGCAATGGCAGCACAAGCAAAGCTAGAGAGAAGCTCAAAATAAAAAATAATTACAGTTTCTTTTTATTTATTTATTTATTTTTTTTGTTTAATTTTTTATTTTATTTTTGCAACAAAGCTGGTGGGGCACTGCCCCTATGGACAAGCCTCCACTGATGTGTAGTACATCTGAAGGACAGGCAGTAAAATGTGGCTATGTTCACATGCACAAGGGAGGCATTGGGTACAAACATAACCAACCTAGAACAGAAAGTCTGAGAATAGAAAAAAAAAAGGTTGCATTTAAGAGATGAGACAAAGGAAGAGAGAGGTGGATGGTACATTCAATTTATATTTGCTATTTATTATTCAGGCATTTGTATTATTTTGTAAAACACTGTCAGTTTACTGTCACTTCAAGTGACATAATGGTGCTCACGGCAATATTTTTTTTCTCATGACAAGAATATAAGTAATTTGGTAATGTGCCCTATTGATTAACATGAACTGAGATTTTTTGTGTATGGTCAACATTAATAAGAAAGTTACATATTGCTAAAAGACTGGAAAAAGTATTGGTGCTATTTTTTTTTTTTAATATTATACAATGTAGAATATATTTCTGTAGTGTAGCGCACCCCCTAAAGAGCCGCAAGTAGACTGGGATCCCCCACCCTCCACAGCCAGGCACACCAAATTTTCACAGGCACTCCAGAGTCAGAGAACAGTCTGTGACTTTGTTTTTGTTATTTATTGAGGGATATAACTTGGATTGGGATGGAAACCCACCTGGCTGCAGCTGCCCTTTCTCACTAGCCCACCAGGCAAACTTCTCCCCACAATCCTCCAGGCCGACTCTCACCAACCCACCTGGCTGACTCTCAGGAGATCTTCCAGTCGTTCTGACCTAACTCCACTAGTATAAATTTTCAGTGCCAACCCAACCCTAATATAAATCCTGGAAAACATTTCCAGTGGTGAAAAAGTGGGGTTTCATTGATTACAAGAAACACATACTCTATAATAACAATAATTTAAATATTGTCTATAACTTGTTTGCAATAAACCTGTGTTCATTTAAAATGATAACACAAAACAATTTCATTTAAAGCTAAGCTCCAGCCTTATCTTCTGTCTTTCACAGTTGTACAGGCTCCTCTCTTGTACTAAAATCGCTTACATTGATGTCACTGCATAATGTAAGTTTCCCACAGTGTGCATTAGAATTTACAGTAAATCCAATACCTAATTTTCTGGGTAAAGGACATCAAGTATCATTCACCGCATTGTTAAATTAGCTGTGAAAACATTAAAGTTGGTGTAAACCCCATTCATGAAATCTGACCTGGGCACATATATCTGTAGTGTTTACTAATCTCTCTCCAAAGCCCTAAGTCCCGTGTCTTTCTGCTGCTCCATTACAAGCATGATAACTTCTGACAAGCTCTCTGATACAGAAGATAAAAGCAGCTGGGAATTTGTGTCGGGGAGGTAACTTAGAGACAGATAAGCAGAGAGTTGTCTATTAACAGTACAGCTCTGCAAGTTTCTTTGTTCCTCTGCCTATGTGGAGGGGGGGAGTGTGCCTTTCCTCCAATCAGCTCACACACAGTGTATGCCCAGACTCCACACCCACTGCTGAAACAGGAAGAAAGATTTGTAACAAGATGTGCATTTCCTAAAGAATGTAGAAAGCTGAAGACAGCAGATATATGTACATGTAAAACTTATGTAGGGAGATTAATTTTTATTCCTGTGTATCATCTGAGACTGTTCACTTCACTGGGTATATGTGAGGGTTTTCATCCACTTGAATTAACATTGCAGCAGAGAACCAGGAATGCTCACCAGTGAGTGTCCCTAGTTATCAGACCCCGCTGTCAAACTGGCGGATTTTTCATATGCCCTGTACACACGGTCGGACATTGATCGGACATTCCGACAACAAAATCCATGGGTTTTTTCCGACGGATGTTGGCTCAAACTTGTCTTGCATACACACGGTCACACAAAGTTGTCGGAAAATCCGATCGTTCTGAACGCGGTGACGTAAAACACGTACGTCGGGACTATAAACGGGGCAGTAGCCAATAGCTTTCGTCTCTTAATTTATTCTGAGCATGCGTGGCACTTTGTGCGTCGGATTTGTGTACACACGATTGGAATTTCCGACAACGGATTTTGTTGTCGGAAAATTTTATAGCAAGCTCTCAAACTTTGTGTGTCGGAAATTCCGATGTAAAATGTGTGATGGAGCCTACACATGGTCGGAATTTCCGACAACAAGGTCCTATCACACATTTTCCGTCGGGAAATCTGACCGTGTGTACAGGGCATTACTGTTTTATTCAGATTAATAATGCATACTGATACTGGCCAATTTTGTTTTAGGATTTTGGCTTCAATGACATCTGGTCATGAAAGGGTTAAAATTCTTTGCCACTGTTTAATTTCTTTGTTTAGGTCAGATGCTGCAATATTGTATAATGATCGTTCCGTACTAGAAAATCATCACGTCAGTGCTGCCTATCGAATCATGCAAGAGGATGACATGAATATTTTGGTAAATGTATCCAAAGACGACTGGAGGTAAAAATTAAAGTTTTTTGAAAAGTATATTTAATGATTTGAACCTTCAAAATTATTATTCATCTATGATAAAGGGTGTATTGCATGAGAGCTGGCTATAGTGAATACTATAAAATTACACACACAATATAATACATATAATAAACACATATGTCCATATGTCATCATATTTTTATATATATATATAGAGAGAGAGAGAGAGAGAGAGAGAGAGAGAGAGAGAGAGAGAGCTGACTTCCTATAATTTACTTAAAGAGGAACTCCAGTCAATAATTTTAAAATGAAAAAAAAAACCCTGAAAGAGCCAAATATGCCATAATCCTATTTATGGACTTAATTCTTACCAATAGTCTAATTGGCTCAAATTTGGGTGTCAGTAGCCATTGTTAGTGAGGGCAGCTGCAGCCAGTGCCCATTATCTTCAGAGAAAACTAGCAGCTACAAACCCATGATGACCTGCTAAAACACTCACTATGTTATTAGTAGGGAGAGGGAATTATTGTAGGAGGAAAACAGACTGAAGGTCTGCAATAAATCAAACACTTTATTTAAACATTAAAGCAAAATGTAATGTTAATTTTAAAATGGCCCAGGTGCATCAAAACAAAAGGTGTTTATTATATTACTGTTGATTTTCTTTCAAAAGCAGGCACAGCCTGAGTAGAAGAGCCAGTCCCTTACCAAAAGCTTCAGAGTGGGATGCTTGTGCCCTGTGTGGAAGCAGTGATCTCTCTGTCGAGGTCCAGCATGCCCCCTACTGAGTCAGATCTAAAGAATTGGAAGCTAATTCTTTCTTCTGTTTGAAGAGCTCTGGCTCTGACACAGCAGGGGCATTTTAGACATCTGCAGAGAGCACCTGGAGTGTATTTAGTCAATTTAAATTAAAATAATAATACCGTATAAAGATATTATTTAAAGCACACTTGTTGCAATGAAGTTTGGCCATGTGTTCATTGTAGTAAAATGATTATCCTTTTTATTGTGGCATTTTTATTTTAGTGCCTTGTATATTTATCCTTTGTCCGTTTCCTTTATCAAGTGCTTGGCGGTAATGGAAGAGAAACAGTATATGTAGTTCAAAAGAATACAGGGTATGAGGCACTGAGATATCCAACAGTGAGCAATGTTAAGATAACTTGTAGGTATGTCATATAAACTATATTTCAATATATAAGCATATTATATTGTGCTTTGTAATTGTTTGCAGAGACTTGAGAACACTGGTCATTGAGATGGTTTTATCTACGGATATGTCTGGTCACTTTCAGCAGATAAAAACTATGAGGAGTACACTACAACAGCCAGAAGGGTAAGTGGTTAAATGCCATTATTGATCTTAACTTTGTAATATTTTACTAGACTCATGTCTATGTACACTTTAGTTATCAGTTGAAGGGACCGTTTACGTAAAGTAATATTTCCTTTAACCATTTTAACCCCTTTCCTGCCAAGTTCGTTTTTCAGATTTCAACGCTGTCACATTTGGCAATTCCCTAGTCATGCAACAATGTACTCAAAATTACATTTTTATCATTTGTTTTTAGACAGACAAAGCTTTCTTTTGGTGATATTTGACTGGTTCCCGCCCGGCCCATTGTACAGACAGAGCTTTCCTTTGGTGATTTTTAAGTGCCCTGATTATCAGTGTAGCCCCATCAATGCCAATCAGTGTCCATCAGTGCCACCTCATCAGTGGCCATTAGTGCTGCCTCATCAGTGCAGCCTCATCAGTGCCCATCAGTGCAGCCTCATTAGTGCCCATTGATGCAGCCTATCAGTGCCCATCAGTGCAACCTCATCAGAGCACATCAGTGAAGAAGAAAAATTACTTATTTGTAAAATTTTATAACAGAAACGAAGAAAAAGATTTTATTTTTTTCAAAATTTTGAGTCTCTTTTTGTTTGTTTAGAAAAAAATAAAAATCCCAGTGATGATAAAATACCACCAAAAGAAAACTCTATCTGTCTAAAAAAAATGGTAAAAATTTCATATGGGTACAGTATTGAATGACTGCAGAATTGACATTCAATGTGCGACAGCGCTGAATGCTGAAAATTGGCCTGGGCGGGAAGGGGGTAAAAGTGTCCGGTATTGAGGTGGTTAATCACCACTGGTTTTTTTTTGGTTTTTTTTGACTATATGAACGATAAAAGGCTAATAAAATGTAATACAGCCTGTTTCTGTTATAAGGTTTTGCAAATAATCTTTTTTCAAAAATTTAGACCAAAATGTATTCTTCTATATTTCTTTGGTTAAAATAACCAAAATCAGTGTATATTATTTAGTCTGTGTGAAAGCTACAGAGTCTACAAACAATAGTACAGTACAAATAACTGAAAATTGATCAATCCTGATGTAATGAGTGCCTATCTAATTTCTTGAGGCTCTAAAATGCCAAGACAGTACAAATACCACCCAAATGACCCATTTTTAGAAAAAAAGACAGTCCAAAGTATTCAGCAAGGGGCATGGTGAGTTTTTTTAAATTGTATTTTTTTTTTGTCACAATGTCAAATGAAGAAAATAATTATTTTTTTACAAAGTTGTCATCCTAACAAGTTATTTCTTATACAAAGCACAGGCATACTTACAATTACATCACAAAACACATTCTTCTATGCCTCCTGAGTATGGGGATACCACATGTGTGAGACTTTTTCACCACATAAAAGGGCCCAAAATCCAAGGAGCACCTTCATGCGTTTCAGAGGCAATAAATTGCACATCTAATTTCCTGACTACCTATCACATTTCTGGAGGCCCTGGAGCACCTGGACAGTGGAAACACCCACAAAATTACTACACTTTGGGGAGTAAACACCCCAAGGTATTTGTTAGGAGGCATGGTGAGTCTTGAAAACTTCATTTTTTTGCCACACGTTTTGGGAAAATGCGTCAAGAAAATTAAAATATATATTTTTTTTTAAATTTTACACAAAGTTGTCAATATAATAAGACATTTTTCACACACAGCCCAACCCAAAACACATTCTGGTACTCGAGTATAGCAATACTACATCTGTGAGACTTTTTCACTGTCTGGACTGAATATGTACAGGACAGTGTATCTTGTGTATCACACAAATCAACCAATTATGTCAAAACCAATGTACTGTAACTGTCACCTCTGTATGATTGTAACGTTACCTATAGCAATCCCCATTCCTATAAGCCAAGCAAGTCTAGTCTACTGGTACCTGGCTGTCCCCAGGAATGCAATGTTCACTGACCAGAAAGTACAGAAGGCTGAAGACAGTAAGAACAAAATAGTTCCTGTCATTTTAGGAGAGCAGTTGTCCACAGAGGATGACTGGGACTGATGTCTCCAACATGCAGAGGGGTCAGTTCAGGTGACAGGCAGATACATAGTATGTTTTTTTCCCTTTGCAGCTGTGGCAGGAATTATACCCTCTGTATGCCCACCAATCGCAACCCATTTAGGTGAACGGGAATGCTTGTGTGGGTGCCTTTTCACAGCCTAGGCCACTTTTTTTTATTTGGATTACCATCACCTACCCCTTTCCTTATCCTTATTACATAAGTAGGAGGAATTGTGTAGTTCCAAGAGGATAAATTGGAAAGGAGAGACCACTGGAGTAGCTACTTCAGTGATTTCCAGCTTTCCAGGGGATCGTCCCAGGTGTGATATATACATAGTCACATTGCTCCAAGCTGGAACAATGTATCTATGTAAAATTATACTATGTCTGGAATTATTCTTTGTCTGTATTTAAGGTTATTAATATAAAAATATGAATGGTGTATGCATTGTGTTAGAAATAATAAAGCCAAGAAAATTGTTGAGGTAAGAGTCTATAAAAAATGAAATGAAACTCTCCTCACAGTTTGATATGCAGCGTTATCACAGTATTTATAACAGTGCATTGTATTATTTTGCAATTAGCAGATAAAGCAGACTAAGATTACTCTTGGTGAGCCGTCCAGAAATTTCTCCTTTCATTGTCAGAGTTCCATTTCAGAAAATAATTGAACTGTGCTCTTTATCTGACAGAATAGACAAATCGAAAGCAATGTCCTTGATTCTTCACGCTGCAGACATCAGTCATCCAGCAAAAACGTGGGATATGCATCAGAGGTGGACAGACTTACTGATGGAGGAATTCTTCCGACAGGTGCTAGTTCAATATTCCATTCACTACAGAAAAACCCAATTCTAAAACGGGCGTTTTTCTCACAGCTACTAATTGTAAAATTATTGCTAAAATTAATAATGTACTTTGAAAAGAGGACTTACCATTTAGAATTATAGTTCACATGAATAAAAAGAGCACATGTCACCTCTTATCTAATTACATTCTCTTTTTAGAAAAAGAAAACCTCTTTCTTGCCTTAATAAAAATTGATGCTTCGAGTTCCATTAGGGTATTTACATGGCCTGGACAAAGATGGGAGACCCTATGGTTACCAGGAGCAATGTGGGTGTTTTTCATCATTAGAGACTGTGGGCAGTTTATTTTTTGTCAGTTATCCAGACCTTATCAATGAGATAAGAGGATCAGCAGGAGGCAGTGCCTGCCAGTGTAATTTTTATATATACATGAAAACAATATCTATTTTTTTTAACACTGGCACACTTTAATAGGCTTACGTTGCACAGATATATATTAAAAAGTACAGAATCTCTTTACAAAATTAACTAGCTAAGTTCAGATTTATGAAGTAATATGTTGGTGCACTAAAAGCAAATTTCTTATTATTGTTATTGGCTTTTAAGATCTTTGTGAGGTCTCTGACAGTAGGATCTGCTGGCCTATTTTCATGCTCTACTCACTCATCATACTGCCGTAATCCTCCTGCTGGCACAATTTGAGTCCCATTTTTCATTTGTGATGTCCACCACAGATGCTTAAAATGTAACTCCACTTTTGTTGAGGAGAAATATTCCCTGTACATTATAATTTTTACAAACTTTGTGGAAAATTCCTAACTGTTTCTGTTCTGAAGAAATAGCTGCTTGTTTCACTAAGCCCTATTCAGACTGGTTCCTAAATGGTATTGTCTGTGTTCACTATAACCACCTGAGCAAAACTCTTTGATCTAATGAGTAAAGTTGTAGTGCCTGCATTGTAAAATATAAAATCTCCTGTGCAACCACACAAAGTTACAATGTGATGCCCAAAAAATACTCCCTACTGTGATCTATTCATTTTAAATCACCACTGCTGCCGCTCTAATCTTGTAGCCTTCCACACAACACATATCAATATTAGAATTTTCATAATACAGTGCTGCAGTATGATATACACACTTATGCCAATAATACAAAAATGTAAAAAAAAAAAAAAAAAAAAAGTGCCATTTTTTAATTTATCACAGTCTTAAATGTTTTATATATATCAGTCTTGTACTTCACATCAATCTTCCATAGTGGACGTCACATGCTCCCCAACTCCTCCACCACAAACTGCTCACCTGGTACTTTGACCTATAGAAATTAGGTCAGAATGCCCCTTCCCCTTTAAAAAGGTAATATAGCCTGGATTGATGTAAAAGCCAAAAGGGATCCATAAATTACTTAATATGCCCCATGCACCTCCGCTGGTTTTTCAAGAAGTTACTTAACATAATTTTCTCTACCAGTGCTCAAAATAAAAAATGTAAACCATCATAGTGTTTTCCTTAATCACACAAACATTTATTAAACTATATAAAACACTCACATGGCAATGTGCACTATTCTGGTGCACAGCAGAGAAAGAGCTTGTATTGTCCCCTTAAGGTGTGGATGGAAGCTGTACTTTTGTTTTTTTAAACTTCTCACTGTCCCCTTAAGGTATGGATGGAAAACGCATTTTTTAAGATAAAGTCCACACTGTCGCCTTAAAGGTGGTGAATAAACTCCTCTCACTGTATTCCCTGGGCTAGTGTTCCTTCCGCCTGACTTCCTGTATGGCACACTGACGTCACTAGCTCTGACCCTTACTCATGGCGCCACTGTGCAGAAGACACTATGATGGTTTATATTTTTTATTTTGAGCACCAGTGGAGAATAATATGTTAAGTAACATCTTAAAAAAACAGCAGAGTTGCACGGAGAATATGAAGTGATATATGAATACATTTGGACTTACACCTTACATCAATCCAGGCTATAATACCCCTCTAAAGGGGAAGGCGCATCCAGGCCTAATTTCTATAGCTCAAAGTACCAGATGAGCAGTTTGTGGTGGAGGAGTGTGGAGCACATGGTAATTCACTTTAGAAGATTGATGTGAAGTGCAAGATTGTTATATATAAAACAATTTGCGACTGTGATAAAGTTTTTAAAAAGCTGGACTTTTTTGATTTTTGCACTTTTTTCCCTATTATTATATTACCAACACAAGTGTGTATATTTTACTTTAGCTCTGTATCTTCAGAATTCTAATATTGTAGTGCCTGCATTTCTTTGGTAGACAAGCCTTGGGGAGCAGCTCACCAAAAATGTAATTCCTACTGCAGGGATACCTAAAATGTTACTTATAGCTAAGTGAAGATTCCCAAATGCAGTCAATCACACAAGCTGAAAATTAGATTTCTGGGGGCATACTGTACACCAACAGTGTACTAAACGGCTCCTGATTGACCTTTTGCATTACATTTTTTGACAGTTTTAGAAACTTGAAGTAGTGGCAGATTAAAATGGTAAGGTACATTTTTCTTTTCCAATGTTTTTATATAAAGTTTTGCAGTTCAGTTATTATAAGTGTAACTAGTACAGTATATGTAGATGTAACACAAAACTGAGTATAATGCAAGTGACACTTTCAGGCCTACTGATACTGCAAAGTTCATATAGGTAGGAGAGGAGAATGATGCATGATGGGTGTGCCATTAATATCTCAAGGAATGTCTCTATGTGGCAGGACTCCAAAGTATATGTTTGGATGATCATGTGTACAGTACTGCGTCTAGGTATGAATAGTAAATATTTAGGACTTAGTGCAGAACAAAGGAGAGAAAAGCATAGGAGACAGAGCAAGTTGGGATAACAATGGGTGAGAATGAGGGTATAGTTAGGATGAAAGAGAGGGACAGGATGAGAAGGGGGGATTAGTGGACAAAGGTCCTAGAATGAATTTTAAGGGGAAATGTTAAGGTCAAGTTTTAAAAATATAAGATGGGAAATATCAGTCAATTCCTGCTTCCGCCAAGGAGCCCAAGTCTAAGAATTGGGCAGGGAGGTTTTTGTTAATTTATGAAGCAGTACATGATGTTTTAACTCTTGAAAAAAAAAAAGGGATTGCTTCTTACAGGCTGAAACTAGAGTTTGTTTGGCTTTCAAAAGCACAATTTTTGTTCATTTTTGCTGATGACTGAAGAAGGTATCAATTTTAGTGTAAATCAGTGCTGTCCAGGGCTCCCTTCTAACAAAAGTGGAGTTTTCCATTAAACTCAACAACATTAAGAACAGGGGTGGCCCTCTATGAATAATGGATAGATTCATGCATAGCACTGCAAGATGCCTGCCGCAGCCTGTCCCCCTCCTCGGTGATCCCCGATGTGCCTGCCGATCTGGTAAGTGCCATTGGACCATCAAACAGCCGGGGGAGGGTTGTTTGCCCCCCCCAACAAAAAACCACCAGCCGCCACTGATTAAGAAAAAGGGATGCCTACAGTATTCGCTATGTGCCTTTCTGCCAAATCAGAACAGGATACAACAGGATATTATTGAGCTTTGGTTTGGATGAAACTAGGAGGCATTTGTAATTCCTGGGCCAATGAGCTGCAGCAGGGACATTTCCCACCCACCAGCATATAGTCTTATTAATTCAATGATGTCACAAGCATCCCTGGGCTTTTGTGTATGAGAATTCCTCAGCCACAGCTCACTGACCTGGCACTGACAGCTGACTTTAGGGACCCAGAGGCAAATCTAAGCACTTTCTCAACGAGCATCTGATGTTTAGGCTTGGAAGGAGCCAAGATCTGCACCTAAATTCTGCTGGGCTTGCTATGACTTTTTTTTTTTTCCTGACTTTTAAATAGCAAACAAGTAATTCATTAGACCAATATGTCACTATGATTTAAACCCTTAATAATATTTAGGCTAAATTAATAACACATTCACTTCCTGTGCCCCCACTAGAGTTCATTGATGAATGTTGAATTTTAAGTCAGGATGCACAAGTGTACATACAATGATATTGACACTGGCAAATCCTGTCCTCCATGCCCTACATAAACCCATCTTATCCTAATTTTTCTGAAATTTGGACATTGAAAAGATATTACTGTGGTATCACCTCCTCCACCAGGAACAACAGTTCTTGGAGCAAGTGTGGACATGGAGTTGCTTAAACTTCCTGCATAATTCCATCCCCACTGAGCCCTACGCTATATTAACAAAAGTATTGGGACACCTGCCTTTACATGCACATGAACTTTAATGGCATCCCAGTGTTGGTCCGTAGGGTTCAATATAGAGTTGACCCAACCTTTGCAGCTATAACAGGTTAAACTCTTCTGGGAAGGCTGTCCACAAGGTTTAGGAGTGTGTCTATCGCAATGTTTGACCATTCTTCCAGAAGCGCATTTGTGAGGTCAGGCACTGATGTTGGACAAGAAGGCCTGGCTCACAGTCTACGCTCTAATTTATCCCTATAGTGTTTTTGATCGGGTTGAGGTCAGGACTCTGTGCAGGTTAGTCAAGTTCCTTCTACCCCAAACTTGCTCATCCATGTCTTTATGGACCTTGCTTTGAACAAAAGAACAACTCCACCCATCTATTTCTCTCTCCACCACTATCTATGCTGTGTTAACGGCTGCATTTTGGGCAGGCAGCTTGTGACTGGGTGTACTCGCCATACACTCTGTTGTCCGACTGTGTCTGTGCACTTTGCTTATAGTAACAATTTTGCCAATAAAGACTGAATGGCCAATAAAAGATAAACATTGCATATCATCCATGAGTAACAAAAAAGGAAGAGCAAAAGTTAGAGAGGATAGTGTAATAGCAATGATGTGACAGTAATAGGATCAAATAAGTGTAGCATCACAAGAAGTAATTTCCAAATATATAATAAAAGGGAAACAGGACTATGAATCTTTGACCTGGGGTAAAAATATTTCCAACTTGTGCATTCATGTTAGTGACAGTTTTCTGTGGGTAAAAAAGGGCACCACACCAAGTGTTCCCGCAGTGACTGGTACTGGGGACCATAGTGAAATGTAGGCGTCATCCTAAAGTTAAACTCCAAACAGATGTAAAAGACACAAACCAACCATGCTCTTTAAATGTTTAATGCATTCTTAAATTTATTGTTAAATGTAAACAGTGTACTTACCGGACTTTGACTGTTATAAGCCTATTACAGTGCCTGTATAGTAGAGCTCAAACTAAGGAATACATAAGCAGCACAAACAGGGCCGGTGCTTAACTATTTTGTGCCGTAGGCAAGACTAACACTCCCCTGTGGCCAGGGTGTCATTAGTCTTGCCTAGGGCCGCGCAGGTGACAGGATCAGAGAGCGGACTCACCGGACTTAGCAACTACATTCAGAGTCCCGCCTCCGCAGCTGTGCCCGCCTCCTCCGCTGACCTCATCCCGCCTCCTCCACCTCCCCAGCTGTGCCCGCCTCCTCCTCCGACCTCATGCCCGCCTCCTCCGCCTCCCCAGCTGTGCCCGCCTCCTCCGCCACCCTTATGCCCACCTCCTCTGTCTCATGTTCCCCATGCTTCCCTGCCAGGCTAACAAGGAAGTCAGCACTTAAGAGTTGTTAGTAAATCTAAAGGAGATTGTACAGTCAGATTGTAACATGTTTGTCAGTCCAGGAACTACACAGTCTTTCAGGTAAAACCTGCACAACCCACTTCCACAGTTACTGCTCCAGAGCAGAGGAAGGATGAGCTTGGGTTTGGTCCAAACCCCTCCTGGGGGAAGATGTCAGTGCTGAGCCAATCAACTGCAGCATTCCCCACCCTTCAGCTGCACATAAACAGAGGGGCAGGGATGCTCGTGACATCATTAACCAAATATGACCACATGGCCTTATAAGGTCAATGATACTACCGCTTTCCTATCAGGTTCGGACCAAATTCAAGCCAAATTCAAGCTCACCCTTAAAGCAGAGGAGAGCCAATTCAATAATAGGTGTGATATTGTACAAGCTGCACATTTCTTATGCCTAATTCAAAATATTTACAGCAGACATTTTTGATTACAGGGCGACAAAGAGGCTGAATTAGGGCTTCCATTCTCACCACTCTGTGACAGAAAGTCAACACTGGTAGCACAGTCACAAATAGGTAATGTTCATATTCTTTCTCTAAACAGATGTGGTGAAACTCTTACTGGTGACTCCGTTTAGAAACTCTATCTGGAATAAAGAAATGATTAAAGTATGAGAACTGAAAATACATTTTAAACCAAAAAAATATATAATATTTGCTTACCAGGCCTTATATATGCTGCTTGCATTAGTTTTCCTTTTTTCCTTTTTCACCTGGTGATCCTGCCAGTAACACACTCCCCATCTTAGGGTGGAAATGCTCACTACTCTACTGTATCTATGGAGGAGTAAAGTAGCCACACTTGGACATCAGCATTGCCACCCCATGGAGTGGATAGTGTTGGATGAAGTAGTAGAATTATATAAATTTTATATAAGTGACTAGCAAACAAAAACCTAACTTCAGCAAACACTTTTTAAGCAGTTACAGAAATATATTTTATTTTCATTTTAGGATAATGGTTTTGGCTACATAAATAAAAGCTGACCATTGTTAGAACCCCTATCAGTGTTGAATGGTTTGACTCAAGCTCTAACTGCCACTTTTGCTGGACAGCTTGGTCTGTTAAAAAAAGTTAAAAATGAACAGACTTATTAGCAGGATCGACCGGTTAAAATAAAGCAAGGAAGACGAAAAAAAGAAAACCAATGCAGCCACAACATGGCTAAGCTGCAATATATTACATTTTTGGGTTTTGGGTTTAGATACACTTTAAGCTTGCTGGGGCCAGTAAAGGCAAACCTTTGCATGCCGATAAGCGAAGCAGGTTTGCTTGATGCCCCCTGCACTTTCCACCCATCAGAGAACAGGGAAAGAGCTCTTTGTAAGTTCTGGGTTTGTCTACATTAGAGATCACAAAAACTAAAGAGCCTTCACTGTCCCATCTGTCTCTGCTCAGGTGACAGGTCACTGCATGGTGGAAGGCAGGAGAGAAAGTCATATGCTCCCTCAGAGTGCTGGGCATTTCATAGGGCTCTGGCAAAGGGGGTGGGGGGCACAAGGAAGGTAAGTATCAGCAGTAGAGTGACTGGTTATCCAGCAAACATGTCACTTCTCCCAAAGTGGGCAAAGTGCAGGTTTTCTTTAAGAAATCACCTTAAATTGGCTGGCTGCTATAAAATGATACACTTTTGCATATTGTCATTGCTATTTGCGTTGCTTTAACAAAGTAGCCCATGTGTATTTACCTTTGGGTATATATGTTCATATTGTCACATTTTGAGGAAGTGGTGAGTGCTGGCAGCTATTTATATATATATATATATATATATATATATATAACTATGTGTATTTACCTGTTTTATGGATAAAAGTTCCTGCCTTATAAGAGGACATAAACAAAGGCATTCTTTACATTTTTACAATGGAAATGCAGTTGGACTGTGCCAGTGATTCTGGATACACACTGCCCTGCAGTCCAGAAAAATTATATCCTGTTATGCTGGTAGTGATATTTGCAGGTCTACAAGCTGAATAAATAAACAAGGGAATATTCAAATTGGTCTCCAAACAGGAGACCAATATAAATACAAATATTCAGGTAACCAAAACTTGAACAAATTGTCAATTCTCCTTATTTGATTTTAACTATTTAGAGCTCCAGGACCTGAAATCATGATGTGAAGGCAGTGATGCCCATGCACTGTAAACAGGACATCGCACTATAACCTTTTTAATGATAGAAGTTTACCGAAATATCACAAAGTGGCATTTCATTCTGTTCTTTTTGCCACAGTGTGGCATAGTGGTGTAAATTGCCAATAATACGAAACGTGGCTTTTTGCCTTGTCATTGTGTTGGGACTTCTTTGGGAAAGGCTGCCCAGCAGAATGCAACGCATCTAGTATGAACCAGCTCGTAACCCAAATAGACTGATAGTTTATGTGACAAGGCAAGACAAAATTACAAAAGTAACAAGCTATACACAAGGGGACAAGAATGAGGTCCATAGTAAAATCCTTGTGAAGCAAGGGTGTAACCCAATGACTGTTATGGGGCTCAGAAACACAGAGGAGCCAGGACTGTGATTTATGTAGGTAACAATAGCATTTGGCAAATTCATTTTGATGATATGAATATACTGTACACTATATTACCAAAAGTACTGAGACACCTGCCTTTACTCACATGAACTTTAATGGCATCCCAGTCTTAGTCCGTAGGGTTCAATATTGAGTTGGCCCACCCTTTGCAGCTATAACAGCTTCAACTCTTCTGGGAAGGCTATTCACAAGGTTTAGGCATGTGCATATGGGAATGTTTGACCATTCTTCCAGAAGCACATTTGTGAGGTCAGGCACTGATGTGGATGAGAAGGCCTGGCTAACAGTCTCCACTCTAATTCATCCCAAAGGTATTCTATCGGTTTGAGGTCAGGAAAGTCAAGTTTCCCCACCCCAAACTCGCTCATCCATGTCTATATGGACCTTGCTCATATAGCACAGTGGTGTACAGTCATGTTGGAACAGGAATGAGCAAACTGTTCCAACAAAGTTAGGAGCATGAAATTGTCCAAAATGTCTTGGTATGCTGACACCTTAAGAGTTTTCTTCACTGGAACTAAGGGGCCAAGCACAACCCCTGAACAAAAAAAAACACACTATAATCCTCCTTCCACCAAATGATTTGGACCAGTGCACAAAGCAAGATCTATAAAGACATGAATAAGCGAGTTTGGGGTTGGAGAACTTGACTGACCTCAAGCTGTTATAACTGCAAAGGGTGGGCCAACTCAATATTGAACCCTATGGATTAAGACTGGGATGCCATTAAAGTTCATGTGCGTGTAAAGGCAGGTGTCCCAATGCTTTTGGTAATATAGTGTATATTTAGTTGGATTCATTGCTATAAAAGCAATATCACGAAGGAACGAAGGAAGAAGCAGAGGATCTGAGGAAGAAGCGGAGGAAGAACAGGATGGAGGAAGAAAACCGAATGAAGACCAGAAGAAGATGGAAGAATAAGCGGGGAAAGAAGAAGACATTAATAAAGGAATTGTCAAAAACCGTCTCTTGTCTTTTTTAACATGACAATTTTTTGTGAAATGGTGGGGGTACATATGTACCCCATTACCATTTCACACAGGAGGGGTGGGATCTGGGGGTCTCCTTGTTAAAGGGGGCTTCCAGATTCCGATAAGCCCCCCCCTGCATACCCCCACAACCACAGGGCAAGGGTTGCGGGGATGAGGCCCTTGTCCCCATCAACATGGGGACATCCTCCCCATGTTGAGGGCATGTGGCCTGGTACAGTTTGGGGGGGCGCTCTCTTGTCCCCCCCTCTTTTCCTGCGGCCTGCCAGGTTGCGTGCTCGGAAAGGGGCTGGTATGGATTTTTAGGGGGACCGCCATGCCATTTTTTTTTTACATTTTGGCGTGGGATTCCCCTTAAAATCCATACCAGACTTGAAAAAAATGGCCTGGGATTCTCCCACAGTGCATTACCAGGCCCTGGTATGGAATTTGGGGGGACCCCCACGCATTTTTTTTTTAAATTTTGGTTTGGGGTTCCCCTTAATATTCATACTAGACCCAAAGGGCCTGGTAACGCACTGTGGGAGAATCCCAAAAATGACTTTTATGAGTATTGCAGAGACCCGACAATTCATTATAGCTGCCGGCGCTACCGCTAGTACTTTTAAATTACTTTTCTTTCCTTTAGAAATGTCATTTTACTCTCGGACTGTAGTAAACACAGGAAACATGCGTCACTTTACAGGCATACTATAGACACCCCCCAGGTACGAAATTTAAAGGAATATTTCACTTTTATTGTTTCAATTTAAGCATTATTAAAATCACTGCTCCCGAAAAAACAGCCGTTTTTAAAACTTTTTTTTGCATTGATACATGTCCCCTGGGGCAGGACCCAGGTCCCCAAACACTTTTTATGACAATAGCTTGCATATTAACCTTTAAAATTAGCACTTTTGATTTTTCCCATAGACTTTTAAAGGGTGTTCCGCGGCTTTCGAATTTGCAGTGAACACCCCAAATTGTTCGCTATTCGGCGAACGGGCGAACAGCCAATGTTCGAGTTGAACTCATGTTCGACCCAAACAGACAGCCCATCCCTAATGTTGAATCAAGCACTTTGTACGGTACATTCGTTGTGTAAAATTAATTAAAATTTTAATTTGTAAAGTGCTGTGCAAACTGTTGGCGCTATATAAATCCTGTAGAATAATAACAATAATAAAAATAATCATTTTTAAAAAGTAATATAATCCATTTAATTTCTAGTATTTATTATATTGTGGAATAGTGAACTTTGTATTAGTATTTTGTTATGTTGAAACTCATTTACATTTATCTTTTAGGGTTCATAGACTTCATAGTGGAGCCGACATTCACACTTCTAACTGACTCAACAGAGAGAATTGTTATTCCTCTTATAGAGGAAACTACAAAATCTGATCACTCTGTCTTTGATAAGCCCAGGTATGGTAGCTTGTATACTTACTCTTGGTATTAGGAAGTATTTTTTCTTTTTCTGGCATAAATATGTTATTTTCCTGATTTTTCTGAGCATTTTATTCTTATACAGTACTGTCACCTAGTGGCAACTTGGTATACTTACAGAATGTTTGTACCATTAATTATACCATTTCTTCATAGTATTAATTAAAGCAAGATATTTATACCTTATAGTTGTTCATATAGAAAGATTAGCATCGATTCACTTAGGTGTATACTCAGGTGTATGAGTTATTTTAATTGCACCTATTATTTTAATGTATGATAATTTTCTCATCAAAATGTTAATTTCACAAGCGTAAATGTAGCATGGATGTGAAATGATTATATTATTCTCATGGAAATTTATATTTAAAAATCGAGACTCTCTATTTATATGAAATCTGCAGTTAATTCATTTTATTTCCATTTCAAATGGTGCCATGTTCTGATCTACTCTAGTATAACATCACAATTGTCCCTATTATCCAAATCTGGAAGCTAAGGCTTAGTGATAGCCTTTGTCATAATCTTTATGAATTGAACCCTATAGCCTTATTCTATAAACAGAGCAAGACATGATACAATAAGTGCAAATACCCTAAGCATTCAATAATGCTTAAAATAACTAATAATGAAAGTCAATCAAATGCAAAATAGGGTAGGTTTAAATAAAGACATATGTAAATAACTTTTAACCTGAAAATGCCCCTTCAGCCTAAAAATGGATTAATACAGATTAACACTATATTTGTCAGATACCATTAAAGGATTTTTTTTAACTATATGTAGGTAGTTATTATTTTTCACATTTTTGTCTAATTTATTAAAACATAAAAAATATAGAATCTATAAATATTTTTTTAACCACTTTAGGACCAGGCTTTTTCTGGCACTTTTTGTTTACAAATATAAAATTAATATTTTTTGCTAGAAAATGACTCATAACCCCCACACATTATACATTTTTTTAACAGAGACCCTAGGCAATAAAAAGGCGACCATTGCTATTTTTTATGTTACACTGTATTTGTTCAGCGGTTTTGCAATGCATTCTTTTGGGGAAAAAAAAACACTTTAATGAATTTGAAGAAACAAACAAATTATTAATTTTTTTTTGTAAAATGTGAAAGATGATGTTACGCCAAGTAAATAGATGCCTAACATAATGTAGATATTCACCAGCCCACCAATCACATGCCTGACGAAGGGATTCTGCATGGCTCCGAAAAGTTGCACTACAGGGTTTTGTGATCTTTCTTTAATAAAAACCCCTTTGGCGAAATTGATGATCCCTGGTGTGCTGGCAAATATCTACATTATCGCACAGGTTCCAGTATCCAGCTGGCGGTGGCTATGGCACCCAGTACCTTAAGAGCTCATTTCAGGAATGTGTGCGATTGGAATATGGGCTGTAGATACCTAACATGTCACGCTCTAAAATTGCGCACGCTCATAGAATGGTGACAAACTACGATACTTAAAAAAACTCCATAGGCGACACTTTAAACGCCTTTACAGGTTACCTGTTTAGAGTTGCAGATGAGGTCTAGCGCTATAATTATTGCTCTCACTATAACATTTGCTGCGATACCTCACATGGGTGATGAAAATACTGTTTACTTATGCGTGCACGGCTTTTGTATGTGTTCGCTTCAGCGTGTGAGCACAGAGGGATATGGGCGCTAGTGTAGTATGCACACATGCTAGGGCAGTATATACACAGGCTAGGGCAGTATACACACAGGCTAGGGCAATATACACACAGGGATAGGGCAGTATACAGACAGGGTGGTGTAGTATACACACAGGCTAGGGTAGTATACAGACAGGCTAGGGTATATACACACACAGGCTAGGGCAGTGTATAGACAGACTAGGGCAGTATACACACAGGCTAGGGCAGTATATACACAGGCTAGGGCAGTACACACACAGGCTAGGGCAGTATACACACAGGCTAGGGCAGTATATACACAGGCTAGCATAGCATAGCATTATATAGACAGGCTACACACAGGCTAGGGCAGTATATCGCCAATGGCTCCCACTGCTATCAATCTATCCAATGAGAACAGAGACAGCGGCTGGAGCTGCTGGGCTTGTGCAAGTTGCTGGAACAGATGGGTTCAGGTAAGAAAAAGGGGGGCTCTGGGGGCTTTATCCCATTATTTTATGAAATCAAAAACTTAAAGCACAACTCCACTTTTGTCCAGAAAAAAATATTCCTCTCTGGGTGATGTACATCGCAAGGATTATAACAAACTTTGTTGCAGATTCCTACCTTTTGTTAGAAATCCCTGTGTGTTTCTCTGTGCCTCTGTTCTGAGTTGGTCTAATGGGAGTGGTTTCATAATTAACTGTCATGTCAGAGAATACCAACCAGCCATTTGGCTAATAGAAATGTGCATGTCAGAATGAATGTTCACAGAACGGCCAACAGGAATGTGCATGCGTGCAGGAATATGCGCACGTGAACGGGCGTGCGCACAATGTATCTTGGTGCCAGACGGGCTATTTAAGGATGCTTCTGCCTGTGCTCTAGTCTTCAGCTTTCCCTGTGTCCTGTGTACCTCCAGTGTGTTCCCTTGGTTACTGACTCGGCTTACTCCTGACCTGATATCAGATCCTGCTTCTGTCTTATCGTTAGTTTCTGATCCGGGTCATTCCTGACTTTGGCTCTGCTTCTAAATTGGGACCTCATTGCCCACCTGTTGATGACCCTGGCTATCCAATGACCACGTTCCTGCCTCTGATCCTGACTTACCACCCCAATCAAATGTGTTTGCCCGGCTGTCTGCTGCTGCAGTTCTGCACCATGCTGAACGTTCCTGCTGCAAGTCTGCTGAGAGCTCTGACCAGCTACACACCCTGTACCCGCAGCGCAAGTGGAGTGCTTTCTTAACCTGAGCTAAACTGCTGTGCATTGCTACAGTTCCAGATCTAATGATTTTCCTGCTGCCTTGGAACTGCATCTCCTGCTGCAAGTTCCCTGACCTACATCTGCAGGCACTCGTGTTCCTCCTGTCCCTTGGCACCCTCTGTTTCACTTCCAGTGGGGCCTGAGTTGGAGATACCAAAGAATCTGACATTGTCATTTCAGTCTCAGCTCAGGTACATGACAGTCAGGTGTGCAGCTGCAGAGCACTAATGAGGAAATCTGCTGGGCCTGCATCCCTTTAGACTTGTTCCTATTAAAAGTATCTCTCCAAAAATGACATTTTTGTTGCAGGGGATGCCTGAAATTTGACTTGTATCTTAGGCAGACTTCTGGGAAAATTGGTGAGCCAATCACACAAGCAGGAAATTATGTTTCTGGGGGGTGGTCAGTACACACTCTGTGCACAGAACAACAACAGGTAGCCATTTTGCAATAAATTCTCAGAAAATTACAGTGGCTGCAGATTGAAAAGGAAAGGTAATTTTTAATAACATTCAATTACAATATGATTAGTGTTACAATTCTATGCGCTATATTATTTTTTCTTTATTTGCTATTTTTTTCCCCTACAAAAGTGGAGTTACCCTTTAAGGTGAGAAACTGCGCTAATGGTGAAACAAATATTATGTAAACATTAGCTGTAAGCATGCTAGGCAATATTTACCATAGCATACTAATCAGTAAACAATAATGTGCTTTATTAAATATGAAAAACACCATAGTGCTAGATAGCAGCGTAAGAAAGTCCATGTTATAAATCACAAAGATCCCAATGTATAAAAAGTCCAAAAAAAATTACGAAGTTCACTTGAAGATGATGACATGTATCCCATGCCAGTGAGTCAACCTCTACTGGCATGGGATAACCTGTGTAACCTTCAGATTGTAGAAAGGTTATGTAAGGCGTATGTTGTTATGAAGAACCACCACAATAGTATTCTTCAGAAACCACCCATTGGTTGCAGGCTGGACACTCACTTTAGGCACTCTGAGGTATAAACAATGTAGCCCAAAAAAACACTCTCAAACTCCTCACATATGGCACTGCTAGCAATCTAGTCTCTTTCCAAGTCTCCAACATGACCAGCCTCAGAGAAAGAAGAGAAGATCCATGCTCCACATAGTGTAAGTCTGCCAAGATTTTTATGAAAAAAACTAAAATTGCACTATGAGCAGGAGAGAAAACAGCGCTGTATACACAAGTTGACCAAATTCCATCTCTAGGGACACTCCCAGTGCTTCATGATGTCAACTAGCTCTGTCCTGACTAATTTAATCAAATATGACTTCTCAAAGGGCAAGAACCTTGCAATTTTAGTTTTTTAATAAAATTCTTGGCAGATTTACACTATGTGGAACAGGAGACTCCTTCTCTTCTTTCTCTAAGCATGGTCACATGGGGGACTTGAAAAGAGACTAGATTACTAGCGGTGCCATATGTGAGGAATTTGGGAGTGCTTTTTGGGCCACATTTGTTTACAGCTGAGTGCCTAAAGTGAGCCTGTGCCAGCCTGCAACCAGTGGGAGGTTCCCGAAGAATGCCATTGCAGTGGTTCTGCATAACAACATATGCCATTCATGAACTTTCTATAATCTGAAGGTTATACAGTTCTGGTAAGCTTCACATGAAATATCTGTGGTGGAGGTTGACTCACTGGCATGGGATACACTTTATCATCTTCAAGTGGACTTTGTAATTGTTTTTCGATTTTGGGACATTGGGATCTTTATGATTTTTAACATGGATTTTCTTTATACTGCTATCTAGCATGGTGGTGTTTTTTTATATTTATTAAAGCGCAGCACACTATTGTTTACCTATCTTATTTAAAAAAAAAATGTGGTTTATTCCTTTTAGATATTTTAGAAAGACTGATAATACTATTAAAGAGAAGTCCAATGTGTATCACACTGATTCTAAACAATGCAAAAGTGCCAAAACTTCCACTGTTACAGGATCTTTTACTTCTAATGCTTGAGACTGCTTACATTAACAATATTAACCCTTCTAGAGCTATACAAATCAATCATAGACTTGTAATACTGTGCTACTGCTGGCTTGTAAGAAATAGACTTGTGGTCGGTGATGTGTTTGTGCTGCTAAACCATCGTGGATTAGATACAAAGAAGTCACGTTGCCCCAATTTAGATACCCAGCCACCAAAATTCTGAAATATTGTAGGTACACACGTGTTGCTTTAAATTGCAACATAATGCTGTTCATTTCAGCTTTTTCTATTTTCTGTTGAAAAGGTGATTTGGCCACATTTATAAATGAAGTAGGAACTCCATTAAAAATCCATTTCTTTTCTAGTCTGAATAATTCTGAAGCTGGCGGTGGTACAGACACACAAAGAAAACCCAGCATGCGAACGCCGCTGACTGATGGAGGATCTGTAATGGAATACTCTTTGGCATCTGTGGACTTACAACATTTCAAAAAGAATTTGGTTGAAATAATTCAACAGAACAAGGAAAGATGGAAAGAACTGGCAGTACAAGGTATGTCTGGACTTTACAGCAAGCTGATGCCCAAAGAAAAACAAAGTGGTTTGCTGTTTCAAAAAAATAATACAGCACCAACTTTATGTTTGAAAATCACTTTACATATGTAGGCTTATTCAGTAAAGCAATGCTGACCGCAGTAGTAAATGAACAGAACAATAACTCATTGCAGCCATATTTAGCTTACTGGAAGATGCAGAGGACATTGTAGATTTTTCTGTCGAAGAGGCATGATCGAAAAAGATCTGCTGATGGGCTCCCGATCAGTGCTCTCAGCCAATGGGAGCACTGACCGAAGTGTTCTGGCAGGGGGGCCATCCCCCTGTCAGAACACAATAGCACAGCAGAGAAGACCACTGTACTAACACTGGATTGTTGGTACAGCAGCTCCGACCTGAGCTGTCAGGTTTTTTTCATTCAATCAGCTGGGTTGAATGAAAAAAGCTAGCAGTGTGTACGAGGCTTAAGAGTACAAAGAGGTTAGCGAGAAGATTTGCAGGGTTTTTTGGCGCATTTCTACAGGCATTTTTGTGATTTTTTTTTTTTGTGGGTGTCTGAGCCTTGAGCATTTCTTATTTTTAGCCAATGGAAAGCTAGTTACCAGGGGGAAAAAGATAGGCAAGGTGTACTTTTTTAGCTTACAGCAACACTACAGTACAGTCAGGGGTGAACAGGCACAATTGAAAACCATGGGATTTTGAATGCTGAGTGTTTTGGAGCTTCGAGCCACAAAACACTCAAGTGTGAACAGGGCCTAACATGAAAAAATAACCATTTAAATGATTTTGAGACAAGGTTTATATGAATTTAATCCAGGATATCAAATTTTTTTCCCTATTGGATCTGCTTAGAAAAATGTGAATCCTGGATAAACGTTGTGTGAATCTTGTGTGAAAGCATAAATAGACTCCTTAAAGCAGATCTTCACCCTCTGAATAAACGTCCATCCTATCCACCCCTCCTCAACATGAATAGCACTGTTTTTTTGTTTTTTTTGTCTCCCATTTCTTTAAATGAAAAGTGTCCACCCTGCCCCCCCCCCCCCCATGCATGTCACTTGCCTAGGCAAATGACGTGCACAGTGCATGTTGCCTAGCCCAGGAGGCATAGCCCTTCATTCATAAAGGAGGGGGGGGCAATGCCTAAAACTGTATCATCAGGATGTCAGCTGGCTGAACCTAAAAGAGCCAGCCGGCCTCTCGATGGAATCACCATCAACATCGCAGTATGAGACCGAGCGAGCAGTGGCAGAAGACAAGAGGATCTTAATGGGACAACGCTGGATCTGCTGGGTGGGTGAGTATGTAAACTTTGCAGAAAACACCACCTGGTTAACAGGGGTAAAAAAATAAATAAAATGGGGGTGGAAGAAGATCCATGTGTACATGTTTATTTAAAACTAAAAGACAGTTGGACAGTTGCCTATTACTTATATTAACCAAAATTGCCACCTCAGTAGCGTTCTTTAATTTAGCTTTACTGTGTCACTGCAGGTTAGATTTCCATAACTGTATGCTTAAAATAAGGATACCACCTTTTAAACCTTGGAAAACCAATTGGGGGGTGGGGTTGGATCATGCTGTGTGTACTGTTGTGTAAGTATAGCTTAGTAGGTGTTGCTTAGTCAAAATAGTAAAACAGTGCCAGGTTTTAACCAGGATTATAATAAACAAATTTCTTCTTCAATTTGGGAACTAAGGTAGCTTTTAAATCCTCAGCCTCCTTTTGCAAAATTGCAGTTTTTATTCTGCAAATTGTACTATTTAATACAAAATTATGTTTCTGTCACAAAACAAGATACAATACAAACATACATGATTAAAAAACACAAAACAAAACAAGTCTAAATATGGAAAAAAAAGGCAAAAAATTGAGATAAGGAGCTAATAAGTGATTCTGTATAGGAAATACTGCGCTAATAGCCTATGAAAAAAATTTGCTAGCACCACAACTGACATGCGTTGTGTAATAAACAAAATGGTAAACAAGTGCTGCTGTCAACTCAGGCTCTGTCTTTCTCTGGCTGACAATCTTGGGCACAGTTGTTCTCTCCTCACTGTCTCTGCACTGTCATGTCAGAGCCTTTTCTTTTCCTGGGCTCCTAGACTCTCTCTCTCTCTCTTCCTCTAAAAACACCTCACCCACCTCAGCTCTTCCTGAAACTCCCCTTTTTCCCAGTGTTCTCTCTGTTTAAGTTTTCTGGAAGGACAAGTCAGCATCTCATGTCCATCTTATAGCCAAAAGGAGAAATTGCATGACAATAGTCTTTCATTGCTCCGTGACAACATGCCTGCTACATATGATACACTTAAGCTCCAAAAAGCTACTATGTGCCGAATTAAGGTGCTAAAATGCCAACTGAATTAAACAATCAAGTCTAAAAGTTAATAGTTGTAAATAATATCCATAATATAAGAACAATCAATGTATATGAAACACTCAAGTAACAAGGTGCAATCATATATTGAAATAAAATACCAAAGTGCAAATCAGAATAAATAATAATAAAGTCCAAACAACTGATGGGTGTGTATACTATCCACTCTAATGCCCCGTACACACGGTCGGACTTTGTTCGGACATTCCGACAACAAAATCCTAGGATTTTTTCCGACGGATGTTGGCTCAAACTTGTTTTGCCTACACACGGTCGCACAAAGTTGTCGGAATTTCCGATCGACAACCACGCGGTCATGTACACCACGTACGTCGAGACTAGAAAAGGCCGGTTCAGAACCAAGCGCGGCACCCTTTGGGCTCCTTTTGCTAATCTCATGTTAGTAAAAGTTTGGTGAGAGACGATTCGCGCTTTTTCAGACTCGTGGCTTTCAGATCATTTTCTGCTGTTCAGTTTGTGCTTGTGGGTTTGTATCTGCTCTTCAGTGCGTGCAAGCAAGTTCCGCGTGACTTTAAGGAGTCATTGTATTCTTGTTAGTTCGTTACTGGTTTTCAGGTCGCTCTTCACAGGCCTTGCTGTTCTTCAGTGCGTTCTGTTACTTCGTTCTGAGCAGCCGACCGTTTTCTAGCCATGTTTCGTATGCGTACTCCTCGTAGAGTTTGTGCTGTGCGGGGGCTTGGTGTTGGGGTCCTGACCTTGACACAAGTCCAGTCCATGAACAGGGTGGGGAGGAGTTCATGGACCAAGAATTGGTTGCTTCAGCGTGACCAGTTCTGTCATATGCCTTTGCTCCGTGAGATCCGTGAGAATAATCCTGATGATTTCAGGAACTTTCTCAGAATGACGGACCCCGTGTTTCACCGTTTGTTGACTTCGCTGACCCCCTATATCAGCAGGCAGGATACCTGCATGAGGCAAGCCATCACTCCAGAGCAGAGGTTGGTCACTACCTTGCGGTATTTGGCCACAGGGAGAAGTCTGCAGGACTTAAAGTTCTCTACAGGCATCTCCCCCCAGGCTCTGGGGATCATTATCCCAGAGACCTGTTCTGCCATCATACAGGTCCTACAGAAGGAGTATATGAAGGTAAGATTTTTATGCTTTAATATCACATTTTATTGTATTGAATGTTTGCTAATATATTGTATTTCTTTCCGCATTCCCTAATTACCATGATTGTAATATGCTGTGAATGTCCCCTTTTTCCTCATGCATGCTGGATTTTTATGTAATTATTATTTGAGGTCCTTCATACATATTTGCCCTTCAATAACTTCCCCAGCATGGTGTCTCCTGCCCTATATTCACCTCATGTAGTCACTTAACAATGTATTTTATCAGCTCCATAGTAGTGCTTTACCCCAAACACCCCCTAAAATGTTTGGAAATGTTATTTTAGCTTTAAATTCAGGCAGAGTGCCAGAGGCTTTTTTTGTGGTGTCCCCAAATTTTTTGTAACCCTCCCTCCCCCAACTGCTAAGTCAGCTGATCCCAATTCTCTATCCTCAATCATCTATCTGCTGACTTTGCCAAACCCATACACACTATACCCACCTCTTTACTGGTCAGATTTATGGATGAATTCCCCAAAGCATGTAGTGCAAGGGCCTGCCTGTATACTTTCCAATGGTACTGTTTAAAGTTTTTGGATCCTATTATTATCTTGATAGGTAATAGCAGAATGTCCAAATGTCCTCAAATGTGTACAGTGTGTATTTATATCTTTGTATTATGACACTTCTTACCTGTCCAGTGGGCTGCCAATAGTGTAACTAAGGAGGGGCTGTTCCAAGTAATACCCTGTATTTAGGCATTCATCTCTCAATGAAGTGAAGAGGGTTACCTGTCCAAGAGTTCCCCCCCCTATAATGTTAGAAATGGCCCATGAGAGGGGGGGGGGGGGAATATGATAGGTGTACCTTATACTTTGTTGTTGTTAAATTCCCCTTAGTAAATGCTATCTGGAGGTTGCCCCATAATGTTTGTGTATAATCTGCTTGCCATGTTTCTGTGAAAAAATAGTAATGTTTATTGTTTTTTCCTCAACAGTTTCCTTCAACGCCACAGGAATGGCAGACTGTGGCCTCCCACTTTGCCCAGCGGTGGGACTTTCCTAACTGCGGAGGGGCAATTGATGGGAAACACGTCCACATCGTCCCACCACCCAACTCGGGGTCGTACTATTATAATTACAAGGGGTTTAATAGTATAGTGATGTTGGCGGTGGTGTCGGCTAATTACGAGTTCTTGTATGTGGACGTGGGGAAGAATGGCCGGATGTCCGATGGTGGAGTGATCGCCCATACGGAGTTCTACAGGCGTCTCCAGAATGGCAGCTTGGACTTGCCACCTCCAGAGGACAATGTTGAAGGTCTCCCATTTGTGTTCGTTGCTGATGAAGCATTTGCGCTGGGGGACCACCTGATGCGGCCATTCCCGATGATGACCCTCACCCCGGAACAGAGGGTTTTTAATTACCGGCTGGCCAGAGCCCGAAGAGTGGTGGAGAACACATTTGGAATCCTGGCCAGCCGGTTCCGATTATTTCTGACACCCATCCATATGGCGGAGTATAAACTGAACCATATAATACTTGCCTGCTGTGTTCTCCATAATTTTTTAAGAAAACATTCAGCCAACTATGCTGGCTCAGTTGGGCCTGAGGCCGGAATCCCAAATCCATCAACGCTTGAAAGTGGCCGTCCTGGCTTGTCCTCCCTGAATGCCCGTGATGTCCGGTTACGCTACCTGGAGTTCTTTGCGGGTAGGGGGGCTATCAATATGCCAGACAATCTGTGACACCTTTTTCAAATAAAAAACAAACAAAAGAAATTCTTGGTGGACATTTACTGCTTGTGTTTGTTTTAGCTGACCCTGACAGAAATGTGTTGAGTGCAGAAAATGTCGTGATTGGGTAACCTTATAAAAAATAGTGTTGGCTGGTACTTCCTAAATGCCAAAACACATTTCACTACAAGTGCACTTGCAACTGCACTGAACCTGCACTTGTAGTGCAAAGTGTATTTGCCCTTAGGAAATAACCCCCATTTTTGCATAAAACAGCAATTACATCACCCCAAAAGTGTTGTAGTGTTGAGACAATAATCCACACATTCTTGAGTAACCAACTTTTTTATACCTGCACAATCACATGTGCATTTCCCAAAGGTTTTTAAAACAAACCAACATGTTTGTTGTATAACAATGTTTGCAGTAGCATTATCAAAAATCGAAATGTCCATTTCAGATAAAACAGGCCTTTGTAAAACCAACAAGAAAGCCAAAAAACTTGAACTTACAAAGTTCACATATGGTAAAACCTGAAGGCTATATCAGACATGAGTATTTAGGAACTGGGTTTGATATAGCGTTCAGATGGGGGGAAATCACCCCTGGAAAAGCCAAATTTGGAAGATGCACACCAATTTACGAATGTCAACATGTGCTATCTGCCATCAGGGGGGATCAAGGGACGTGTTTTGGGGGAGCAAGCCCTTCCTCAATGCGACTTTATAATTGAGGAAGGGGTTGCACCCCCAAAACGCAACCATTGATCTCCCGTGATGGCAGATAGCACATGTTGGCACACTGTGTGCATCCTCCAAATTTGGCTTTTCTAAACATTGTTAAAATTTTCGTAAGATAAAACAGGTGATTTTGTGGGGTTTAAATTCGCCCCAAAACATCAATGATGTTATTATTTTTTTTAATAACATCACTGATTTGTTGCTGGATGTTTTGCAATTGGAGATTACACCCCATGATCTCCCCGATCAGTATCTGGGCACTTTCAGATGTAAAGCGTTCTGGATCACGATCACCTAAAAAGAGATAAAGAACAAAAAAAAAGGTGTAAAAAATCTGCCACCATCCATCTCGTTTACCTGAGCCTGTGGTCGCAGACACTCACCTGTTGTGGTGCCAATCTCCACCACATCTTCTTCTTCCTCCTGCTCAGCTTCTTGGGTTGGTATTTCCCCTTCTTCCAGAGGGGGGGGTCTCTGGTCTCCTGGGATGAGGGGTGTCCTCCGAGTCTTTTCTCCCCTATGTAAAACAAAAATGGTATAATTAGCACACAGATATTTGATGGCAGAACTAGAAATAGGAAACATTGCTTGGAAGTGGGGTACAATTGTCTATTTTAGCCGAGTTCCAAGATGTATATTTTTTATTGCCCTTTGTCAAGCTGCAATACTTTACCTGTTTGGTACAAGCTTCACAGATGTAGCCCCCCCTATAGTATACACTGGAGCACCTGTGTGGCCCCCCTAATAAAAATGGTGTTCTGGGGTCCCACACTAGTGCTCCAGTGTCCAGATGTGAAAACAGCTGCTCAGTGTCCTCTCCTTACACACAATCTAGTTGGCATTTCATTCTAGTAACAAACCCATCTACACAAACAAATATTTGGCATCCAAGTAGGCCCCCAAAAATGTGTGAAAATGCAATGGTGTTCTAGAGGCCGAAAGAAAAATGTTTGATACGAATGAATAATGGGCCCATGAACATTAAAGTTGACCTTTTTAAACGTTACATTTACTAAAAGCATATGGAGCAGAACGAACGGAATAAAGACAGAAAGAATAGGAACACAGCACAACTACTTACTTTTTTGCAGCACTCTCCGGATCTTTCGGTACTGCTCTGGCTCTCTCAACTTCAGGTCCGACCACCGCTTCCTGAGCTGATCTTTTGATCTTCGTACCCCGAAATTCCTCTCAAGACTCCTGACCACTTTCGCCATGATTTTGGCCTTTCGGATATTGGGGTTGGGGTAAGGCCCATATTTTCCGTCATAGTCGGACTTCTTCATGATGTCGACCATCTCCAACATCTCCCCAAACGACATATTTGTGGCCTTAAATCGTCTCCTTCTGGATTGGGATGTGCCTGGATCCGGGCTTTCCTCCTCCTCATTGATATAATTATCACGAACCTGCTGTAACTTCGCCATCATGCTCTTCCCCCACTGCGCCGAACGAAAAGGGGCGGGGAATACACTAGAAAGAACGTCAGGGGCGGGCGGAGTTACACGCATGCGCAGTGTGTATAAAGCGTAACACGCGTGCGTATTACGTACGATCTGTGAGCGGAGGAAGGAGCATTGGACGCGCCGATCGTAAGAACGAAGGTAAGAGACAAACTTGTGCCTATACTGCTTCTAGATTGAGGCCTATATTGTAACAAGATTAGGAGAGTTTTGTCTGACATTAGGCTTTGTCTTGTGTTGTGTCTTGCAGTGAACATGGATATCTTAATGAGAGATACTGACTTCATGTCAGTATTCATAGATATGCTAAGTGAGCTGCCCTGTCTGTGGGAGATTACCCACCCCCATTTCAAGAACCAAGCAAAGAGGAAGGCAGCACTGGAGCAATTGTGTGAAATTGTGAAGCAGGTGATCCCCACGGCAGACATCACTTATTTAAAGATTTTCATTGGTGGCCTGAGGAGCACATATCTAAGGGAGCGCAAGAAAGTCCTGGATTCACAGAGATCCGGAGCAGCAGATGACATCTATGTCCCCAGGATGTTGTACTACGACAGGCTGCACTTTCTGGCAGGCCAAACTGAACCCAGGCCATCCCTCTCCAGTCTTCCTTCCATGCTTCCTTCCCCCCCCCGGCTGAGGCTTCTGACGCCCAACCTGGGCCTTCCAGGCCATATGTGGAGGAGCCCAGATTGAGCCAGGTATAGCATTCCTCAAAATATTTCTGCTTGTACAATCAATGATGTTAACTAGATGTTAGTTGGGAGTACTAATTTAGGATTGTGATTGATGATGCAAAAACTAAAACCATGTCCCTTTTTCATACACAGGGAAGTCTCAGCCAGGAGGTGGCCGGGCCGAGCCGGCTGGCTGATATCAAGGTCCCTCCACCCCCCCTGAAAACAGAAAGTGGCAGTAGGACGAGTGCCCTAGAGGAGGCGGCTATAGCGGTAGAGGTCCTGGGAGCACCCCACACCATGCAGGAGAACATTGCTGCATTCATAGCATATAAAATGCAGAGGATGGAGGAGGGCCGAAAAGTAATGTGTGAGGCCCTCATATCAGAGGCTCTGGAGAAAGGTATGAGGGGCCAAATTACACCTCACACACATCTTTGGGATGGTCCTCCTCCTCCTCCTGCAGGTCCTCCTCCTCCTCCTCCTCCCTCTCCTCCTGGTCCTCCCAGTCCTCCTCCAGGTCCTCCCAGTCCTCCTCCTCCTCCAGGTCCTACTCCTCCTCCTGCCACATCTCCAACTGCACAGCCACAGCCCGGAAGGAAGCGTGGAAGGAAGACTAGACAGTGATTGCCCTGGATCCAGTCTGGTCAGCCAAAAAATGCAGCCTCTTGTGGTACCACAGCCTGGGGACACTGATGTCATCTGCTGCTATCCGGATCTCTGGGACTTCTGGACCAGACTGCCCTCCCTTAGATATGGACTCCTCAGGCCACCAATTTTGATGTTGAAGAATTGTTGTCTGCCGTGGGGGTCCCAGGCTTCGCTAATTTCTCCTGTTGATCCAGTGTTGCCTTCCTCTTTGTTTGGTTCTGATCCCTTAATAAAGGATTTTTGTTTTGAATTCTACTCTCCTATGTGTTTTACTTCAAAAAGGACAGTTGGTTTGTGAGGATTCAGGTACATTTCAAATATACAATGTGAAATGAACAAGGGACACCAACACCAAACAATCTCCTTGAGATTAAATAATAAAAGATATCAATGGTGTTGGGGTAACTTGACACACAAAACACAGACAAAAATATTCTGAAGTAAAAATAAAAATAACATTGAACAAAGATCAGCCTTGGAAAAAATCCAAACATTAAAGAAAAAAAAAGGCTTAAAATCCAAAAAAAATAAAAAATAAAAAATATAAAACTGTCAGATGTGACAAATAATAACAATATATTGAGGGAATCCCACTAAAAAAACACAAATAAAAGTTTGTGAGAAGTGTGTGTGAATATGAGCAGCAAAACTACTTCATTCTTGTCACATTATAAAGAAGAAGAGAGTGCTCTGTATTAAACCATTTTTAACATTGCAGCGTGATGAAAATGCTGTATCCATTGCGAACGCTAAGTTTACCAGAACGAGCTGTCCCGTGTCGGAATTTCTTCTGAGTATGCGTGGCACTTTGTGCGTTGGAACAGGCCACACACGGTCGGAATTGACGCGATCGGATTTTGTTGTCGGAAAATTTTATCTCCTGCTGTCCAACTTTGTGTGTCTGAAAATCCGATGGAAAATGTCCGATGGCGCCCACACACGGTCGGAATTTCCGACAACACGCTCCGATTGGACATTGTCCATCGGAAAATCCGACCGTGTGTACGGGGCATAAGGATCACCGTGATATGTATCCAAATTTATATGGATAGACACCATAAGTGCCTGTATATTTTCTGGATTACATCAAAGTGCAGAGATAAACCACCAGAGAGAGTAAACACGCTTACCGAAAAATGTGGACTAGAATACTGTAGGGCACGAGTCACATGAGCTGGTGTGATGGTAGATCACTAAGGGTATATTTCATCTGTACAGTAATGAAGAGCAGCTCCGAGTCTTCCAAAGGGGCTCAATAGGAAGGGACACAGCTTTCTCTATCCAATCTTTATGGTTTTTGATTGCAGTCTCAATCCATTAAGTATGTTTATTGCTCTTTCTGCATCTTTAGCATTCAAGTAATTCACAAAGCCATATCCTAAGCTGTGCCCCACGTGAGCTTTCCTCTCCGATGAGGCAAAAAAAAAAAAAGAAGATAAGAAGGGATTAACAAAGGTTTAGAAACAAACTTTTAACTAAAAAAAAATAATGGCACTTGCATGTTTGCTGGAACTGACAAATAAAAAGAAAAGTTGTTGCTCTGCACAATAATACTAAGAAAAAATATATTAAACAATTATGATATGTAGCTATCAAATTGTCAGCCTTGTCCAGCAATTTATATGGCACAGATTAGGCTGGCCGTTTTGGGGACTTCCAAACTAGACACTTTGCATGGCAACTGAAGAACCAGACAGCATTTATAGAAATCGAGCAGTTAGCAATTCTGCAGCCCACTGTCTAATCAGAATTCCCTTGCTGGTCACTGAGGCAGTCTCCTTGGACAGTGGAGGTTAGACACTGGAAGTTAGGGATTAGCAATGAAGTCAGGGAAGGTCAGACCCTAATACAATAAAAAATAAAACATAATAAGAGCACCACTCTAGGTAACAATGGTAATAACAGGCACCTTGCAGTGTCTGTTTTGGGCAGCACTATGACTTTTAAAATGGAGTACACATTTACTTTAAAAAGTGAGAGTAGAGGTGGGTGAGTCAAGCATCAGAGGTCAGGAAAGAATAAAGTGGTAGCAGAATGCCTGTGAGAATTTGACTCGGGGATATGATGACGGTGCATTTACCTATACATTCTGCAAGATAGAAGGACAGATTAGGCAAAGGTTTTCAAGCTGATGACTTGTGGAGATTTATTATATGTTTGCTTAGATCCAAAATAATTTATGACCACTTACTGAGAATTTCTAAAGCTTACATTTACTGTTTGTTTGTTCCTTGTGACTAGAGCAAAGATCAGAATTGGCTGCCATAGAAATAAGCTGGATCTAATATCCAATAGCAATCAGATGGAGTTGGTGACAGGGTTTACACTTAAAGTGGACCTACTGCAGCTGCAAATACATTTTTCACACTACATGCACATATTCTAACTACAGTACCCCCCCCCCCCCCAACAATGTTTTCATCCTGCTCTTTGGATGGAGTCAATTTAATTCAGTTAATATCCAAATCCACTATTCAGTCCTTGGGCCAAGATGTTGGCCCAGGGATGGTTCATTTATGACTCACAATATTATAGCCTATTTAAAACCCAGCTCTAGACAAAACTTCTGACAAAGTTTTTTTTTAGCTGTTCATGCATTCCTGTCCTGGTGACATCAGCCCACCCCATTTTTTGTATTGGAGTCATGGGGATAGGAAGTGAGAGTAAATCTTCCCAAAGGGGTCATAAAAGTAAAAACGGAAAATTTTAATCTTCCACACTAAAACTTAAAAGAAGTAAAATTCAGCATCCATTTATAACATTGTAAATGCTAAAGAAGATCTCAACCAGTGGTGGTTGGTGCTCCATCGGTGCTCCCCCCTGTCGCTCCAACCTGCCAGCCCGCCACCCCACACTAACCCCCCCACCACTCGAGCCCTGCCACCGCACAACATAACCCCCTCCCCGGTCTCTGGCTTGCTCGACCGTGCAGGTCACGGCTGCGGCGGCGGCTTCTCCCCTCTGTCTCCTCTGTGTTCCGGCCATCACTTCTCCTCCTGGCCAATCGGGTCTCAGGACCCGCTTGCTGATTGGCTCGGAGGAGAAAAAGGAAGACATTATCGAATATTAATTTGCTAATGTCACACGACAGGGTGGGCTCAGGGTGCAGTGCTCTAATCACCTGTGCTAGTATCCATTACATACTAGCACATTATGAAAGGCTTACCTTAAAAGGAAGCCCTCCAGCGGCACACTGTCCCATCTTCACCCTGTCTCCCTTTTCATTTTGCTGTATGAATGGCCAAGCCGTAATGACGTCACAACAATGCATGTGCATGGGAGTCACGGTCATGGCACAGAGCTCTGGATTCATGGCACATTCACTGTGCCCTCAATTCAGAGTGCAGTGCGCATGCACCGGTAATGTTACCGCTTGCAAAACATGGGAATATCTCCCAAACGGTGCATGTTTATTTTATATTTAGATATTTATTTTACCTACAGGTGAGGTTTATTATCAACTTAACTGTAGGTAAAAGTGACAAGATGGAGTTTACTACCCCTTTAGTTAAATTACTATAATTTTGCATTTATGACCCAGACTTGTCCCAAACTTTTCACTCTGACTTAACTAAATGGTATTCTTGTATGGTAAAATATCTATACCATGCCATGGGAAAGAGAGCAGCTGACTCCTGCTCACACAGAGATTGCAGAACAATTGATCAGAAAATCCCTGTCTGCGATAATATACCTGTGCCAGCTTGTTATTTCACCCAGGGAAAGCCCCAGTGTACCCATTTGCACTGATGATTATCCAAAGGTGATCCATATATTTTGATGCTTTTAGTCAGCATGATGTAATGGTGGTGGTGGATAAAGACACAATTTTTATCAGGGTGTCAAACCTTTGAATGTATTTTGGTTTCTTTCCTACCACAAGGAAAGACAAATATTTTTTGTGTGCATTAGTAACTTTAATAGTTTATGCAAGTCCAAAGAGTGAACCCTTAATCACAAGCTGATGGCTGCAGCAGAACCGGTGTTTGTAGAACCGGTGACCGGCTTCAAAGTGAAAGTGATGTGGCTTTCACATAGCCAGCCGCACTGTGCCTTCCGCTGGTGGCCCCTCCTGCTGGCAGCCTCCCCTTCTCCCATGATTGCCGAGTTGCGCTGCACTCATCAGTGCCAGGGAAAACATCCGGCGACTGGGGTAGAGAGATTGCAATGGGACAGAGGCAAATCCATGCCTCAAAGCTAGGCATGCCACTTCCGGTTTCAGATGCACCCTTTCCTGGCCAGCACAGCCAGGGGAGACTTCTAACCTGTGCTTGGTTAGATGGTGTGAAGGACCCCTAATATCTCCATAAAGAGTACCTGTCACATGCCTAATGCTATCACATAAGGGTTTATCAACCCCTTGTGATAGCCATCAAGTAAAAATAAATATAAAAAAAAGAAAAAAGTAAAAAGAAAAAAAAATATTAAAATAAAAAAAAAATTGCTGAAAACTCCCGTCGCCAAAGCAAACGCGAGCCCAGGGTGTGCACACGCACATATAAATTGCATATGTGTGACATATCGCCACGAACGTCAGAGTGAGAACAATAATTCTAGCACAAGAGCTACTATCTAACTCTAAACTGATGAGCTGTAAAGGTTTTTAAAGCGTCAGCACTATCGTATTTGGAGATATTGCGGGCACACGTAATTTTAAGACATGGAATGTTTGGTATCTATTTACTCAATGCAACCTCATTTTTTATATGTTAACCAAAAATGGGTATTATATGGTGTGGTTTTGCACTAACATTTATTTTATTATTATTTTTTCAATATCATTTGAAACAAAAGTTTGCAACTATCACCTTTTTATTCTACAGGGCTTCTGCTTTCAGAAAATATATAATGTTCTGGGGGTTTAATTCATTTTATTGCCAAAAATTAAGATTTTTACATGTATGCCAAAAATTAAGAAAAAATAGCTCTGGAACCGAACTGGTCAAAGTTCATGTGCGTGTAAAGGCAGGTGTCCCAATACTTTTGGTAATATAGTGTATATACAAATCCTTTTAGAAGTAAAACAGCCCCATATACAGAATCCATTTTATCTTTGTATTTAGCTGTCTGCTTAGATGTCAACAATAAAGAGAAACTATGCTTTGAAATCATTAAAAAAAAAAAAAACACTGACCATTTCCTGAGTGAATGGTGAGTATTCACCTCTATATCTCTTAATTTCATGAACAAAGTAATTCAGCTAGTCACAACCATAATAATACAAGTAACCAAGAATAGCTGTCTGGGCATATAATTTGCATGATAGCACCCCATTCTTTCCCAGCCTAAGTACTAAATGCAAACATATACAACATGCAGCAGAGGCAGTATAGCTGTGCTTTAAGACCAAACAGTTGCAGTACATAGCTGCTTATTATTAGGGATGGGCCAAACGGACCCCTGTTCGGCTCGCACCAGAACTTTTGAACACAGCAAAAGTTCGAACCCAAAAAAAGCGAACCCCATTAAAGTCAATAGGACCTGAACATAAAAACTCAAAAGTGCCCATTTTGAAGGCTTATATGCAAGTCATTGGGCATACAATGGTTATAGGGGTCCATGTCCTGCCCTGAAGGACATGTCTCAATAAAAAAAGTTTGTGAAAAACTTTGTTTTTAAATGAGCAGTGATTTTTTGATTTTTAAATTGTGAAAGCATAAAAATGAAAAAACAGTGCATGGGGGGGGTCCCCTTAGTCTACCTGTAAAGTGGCAGATGTGTACCATGTCTAGAATCTGGGATCTTTTGTGATCACACTTCCCATGTGACTCCATGGTTGGAGTCTTTGTGTGTTCCAAAAATTAGCAACTGTATATGTACTGTGTGTCCTATTCATTGTTTTTAGGTGCGTTATTTGTATATTGTATATTTTGTGCTTCAATAAAATTTGTATATTTTTTATATACTTTGGTACTTTTCTAGCTATCTCTATACTCTTCACCCCTACCCGCACAATCCCTAGGGCATTCCTCTCCAAATTCATGTCTAGAATCTGCTGCAGCAATAATTGCATTTATAAAGTCAAAAAAATGAAATTTTCCCTGAAAGCTGCCTTTATTTTGCTCAGCAACAGCTGGAGAGTCAGTGTGTATGATGAAGCCACAATGTAGTGCCCTGGGAACAAGATTAGAGATTTTTTGGATACATTCTGGTGTCACTTTGACTTTGGATAGAAGTAACAGGTGTGTAAAAATTGGTCTTTGGGTGTCAGTGGCGCCTTCCCACCATAACCCTATAGAGGTAATCTTGATGAAAGCAAGAATTGGCCTTGCTATAAAAAATTGCAATGATATGCACCTGTCAAACAGGTGCAAAAAAATTGGTCTTTGGGTGTCGGTGGCACCTTCCCACCGTAACCCTATAGAGATACTCTTGAAGAAAGCAAGAATTGGCCTTGCTGTAAAAAATTGCAATAATATGCACCAGTCAAACAGGTGCAGAAAAATTACTCTTTGGGTGTCGGGGGCACCTTCCCACCGTAACCCTATAGAGTTGCTCTTGATGAAGGCAAAAAAAATTGCAATGATATGCACCTGACAAACAGGTGCTGAAAAATTGGTCTCGGGGTGTTAATTGTGCCCATGAAACCTATACCAAAAACATTCTTCCAGATGAAATGATTGAACACCCTCAAAGCTAGGCAGCCTCAAAGTCCTGCAGGGATTCCACATCCCAAAAAGACTCAATCAGTGACATTGGCATCCCACTGATACCTTCATAGCTGGTAATCCAGGACTGATTCATTTTTATAAAAGTCAAGCGGTCCACGGAGTCTGTGGACAGACGTGTTCTATGATCAGTAACGAAACCTCCTGCAGCACTGAATGCCTGTTCTGAAAGCACGCTGGATGCAGGGCAGCCCAACAACTCAATAGCATACTGGGCAAGTTCTGGTCAGTGGTCTATTCTCATGACCCAGTAAGTCAGTGGATCGTCAGCTGGAAAGCTCTCCATCTCTGTTTTGGCCCCGAGGTAATCGTCCACCATGTGATGCAGAAGCTGGCGATGGGATGTGAAAGCTGACAGCCCTGGGCGGCGAAGACTAAAAAAATTCTGAAATGCCTCACTTAGAGGGACACCTTCTCCAATGTTCTTCTCTTGACCAACAGAAGACTCGCCACGACACTGTAACCTACTGGAGTCAGGAAAAACATTCAATAAAATCCTCTTTAATGTGTCCTCAAGAGATTTTATCCTCTTCACTCTCTGTGGGGATGGGATGAGTTCTGAGACCTTCCCCTTATAACAGTGGCCAAGGAGGGTTGCCAACCAGTAATAATCCTTCTCTTTTATGCTACGTATTCTTGGGTCCTTTCGCAGGCTTTGAAGCATGAGGTTGCCCATGCTCCTCAAATTTGCTGAGGCTTGAGAAGCAGACTCCTCGGGGTCACTCAGGATGACAGCATCTGGAACTTCCTCCTCCCAGCCACGTACTACTTCCAAGGGTCCTGGGGTTGGAAAGTCATCACTTACAGATTGACGCATGTCTTCCTCTTCTTTAAAGCCTATGAAAGTGCCATAATCCTTCTCCTCCTCCTCCTCCCCTCTCTCCCCCTGTGTGTTATGTGACATGACATAGGAATGATGGTGTCTGGATAAAGTGGGCCTTGAGAGGAAAGAAGTCCTACTCTTCCTCCTGCTGCTCTGTTTCCAGTGCCCTGTCCATAATGCCATCAGAGTCTGCTCCAGCAGGAACACAACAGGGATTGTGTCACTAATGCATGCACTGTCACGGCTCACCATCCTTAATGATCAGCCATTGGCATGGGGAAAAAAAGCTGAGGCGGCCTGAGTCTGTCGTCGAGCCGCATTCGCACAGGTACTCGTTGACGGCCCTCTGCTGCATGTTTAGCCGCTGCAGCATTGACAAAGTTGAGTTACACCTGGTGGGCATGTCACAAATCAGGTGGTTTATGGGCAGGGGGATTTCCCGCTGAATTTCAGCCAACCGAGCACTGGCTGTGTATGACCGCCTGAAATGGTTACAGATTCTTCTGGCCAGCTTTAGAACATCTTTCAACCCTGGGTACGTATTTAGGAAGCACTGCACCACCAACTGAGGACATGTGCCAGGCATGGCACATGTGTCAACTTTCCCTGTCTAAGGGTGGACAGGAGGTTTGAGCCATTATCGCACACCACCATTCCTGGCTCCAGCTGGCATGGTGTGAACCACCTCTGGGCCTGTCCCTGCAGAGCTGCAAGAATCTCTGCTCCGGTGTGGTTTCTGTCCTCTAAACACACCAGCTGAAGTACTGCATGGCACCTTTTAGCCTGACTCTGGGAATATCCCTTTGAACACTTAGGGGGTACTTGATGTTCATAAGACAATTTTGCAGAGGAGGGCATGGAGATTGTGAAGGAGGAGGAGGGTGTAGAGCTCACATGTCTGGCATCATCACCACCAGCAGTATGGAGACGTGGAGGTAAAACAAGCTTCAGCACCAAGCCCTGTCCTGCATCCTTTCGAGTTGCAAGCAGAGTTACCCGGTGTGCTGTGAACGAAATACATCTTCTCTGCCCATGCTTGCTGGACCATGTGTCAGCAGTAAGGTGGATTTTAGGGCTGACTGCCTTGCCCAACGATGCCAGAACATTCCCTTCCACGTGATGGTAGAGAGATGGAATGGCCTTACGTGAAAAGTAGTAGCGACTGGGAACCTGCCATTGTGGTACAGCACATTGTGTGAATTCACAGACAGGGGCAGAGTCCACCAGGCTGAAAGGCAGAAGTTGGACAGCCAACAGCTTTGACAAGCTTGCATTTAGACGCTGGGCATGTGGGTGGCAGGAACTGTATTTTATTTTCTGCTGCAGCAGATGGGGCAGAGAAATTTGCTGGCTACAGTCTACAGCTGTGCAGTGGTGTGCTGCTAGGACCTGGGACACCCTGTGCTTTACCATCATCCCTGTCAGTGGAGGCTGCTGAGAGGTAATGACTCAGTATAGCAGGGGCAGACTGAAGTGGGTAAGGAGGAGGAGGGACAGATTTGTGCCCCTTTTGGGTGGCTTTTAGGTGCTCTTGCCAATGGGCTGAGTGGTTGGACGTTAAATGCCTTGTTAAGCATGTGGTACCCAAATGGCTGGTGTTTTTGCCACATTTGATGTGCCTGAGAAACAGTTTGCAGATAGCAACAGTGCAATCTGCTGCAGATGTGCTGAAAAAGGTCCAGACAGCTGAGCTTTGGGGAGTGGGCCGGAGATAACAGCTGCAGAATGTAATGGAATAGGGTGGCTGCTCTCTACTCTTTCTTGATGTTGGCCTTCTTGGGGTTGTGACCCCTCACCTTCAGTTTCCTCCTCTGCTCTATCTGGCACCCAAGTCACAACAGTGACCTCAACATCATCATCTCCGTCATCATCATTACCACTGGAGACAACTTGGCAATACGCTGCTGCTGGGGTGAACATGAATGCCAATTTGTCTACCAGTGTTCTCCGCTCTCTCTAGGGTCATGTTCTTGTCATCCTCAACCTCAGAACCAACATCTGAATCCAGCTATGACTGGGCATCATCAAGGAGCAAGTGGCTAATGCTGTGGTCAAATAACTCAGCTGTCTCCTCCATGGCTGATGTTGGGGCTATGACAGGAATAGATGTGGACAAGGAGACAGGTTTATCCACTCTGGCAACTGCAGGGGACTGCACACTTGTCTCTGCTTGCGTGACAGAGGATGAGGAGGATGAGGAAGATTAAGTAAGCCAGTCCACCACCTCCTCTGCATGCTGTGGCTAGATAGCATGGGCAAACTCACTAAACAGAGGAAATGATGACCTGCCTGAAGACTGTCCACCACATCCACCTTTGCCTGTGGACACATTTGTTGCAGCCCCCCTTACAGTGCCAAGGGAACGTCTGCCTCTCCTTGTTGTCCTCCCAAACATTATTGGGAGGGAGGGGGCAGTGCTTATAAGCAAATGTAAAGAAGATGTGGAAATCTGTACATAGATGCACTTTAATCAATGTAAAGTGGTGTTTGGAGCACTTTAATTTGAGTACTCACACTACACAGACACACTCCACGGATACACTATAATATACTCCAATATAATGCGCCAAATGTAAAGTGATGCACAAAACTATATGGCGTTAAACTGGCAGTAACGCACACAGAACTATATGGCGTTAAACTGGCAGTAACTCACACAAAACTATATGACTTTAAATTGGCAGTAACGCACACAGAACTATATGGCATTAAACTGGCAGTAACGCACACAGAACTATATGGCGTTAAAGTGGCAGTAACTCACACAAAACTATATGGCGTTAAACTAGCAGTAATGCACACAGAACTATATGGCTTTAAACTGGCAGTAACGCACACAGAACTATATAGCGTTAAACTGGCAGTAACGCACGCAGAACTATATGGTGTTAAACTAGCAGTAACGCACACAAAACTATATGGTGTTAAACTGGCAGTAATGCACTCAGAACTATATGGCGTTAAACTGGCAGTAACGCACACAGAAGTAAATGGCATTAAACTTGCAGTAACACACAAAACTATATGGCATTAAACTGGCAGTAATGCACACAAAACTATATGACGTTAAACTGGCAGTAATGCACACAAAACTATATGACGTTAAACTGGCAGTAATGCAGACAGAAGTAAATGGTGTTAAAATGGCAGTAACGCACACAAAACTATATGGTGTTAAACTGGCAGTAACGCACACAAAACTATGTGGCGTTAAACTGGCAGTAACGCACACTGAACTATATGGCATTAAACTGGCAGTAACGCACACTGAACTATATGGCGTTAAACTGGCAGTAACGCACACAAAACAATATGGCGTTAAACCGGCAGTAACGCACACAGAAGTAAATGCCGTTAAACTGGCAGTAACGCACACCGAAGTAAATGGGGTTAAACTGACAGTAACGCAATCAAATAGACGGTGTTCAACCATCACTACACCGACGTTATCTGAACTGTCCCTACTCTAGCTATACACTAATGTCAAGATTACTGACACGGTCTCACTACACTACACTGAAACTCTATGAGCTGTCCCTACTCTACACTAATGTATGTATGAATGACACGGTCTCACTATACTACAGTGAAACTATCTGAGCTGTCCCTACTCTACCTGCACACTGTGCAAAGCTGAATGATGGTCCTCCTCACTACACTCACACTATCCCTAGACTGACACTAAACTAATATTCTACACTGACAATTGAAGCAAAATAACACAGTATAGCACACTAACTAAGTAATAGCACTGAACAGAGACCTGTTCTATCTCTCTCCATGCCCAAATAACACTGAAAATGGCTGCCATTGCTGCCATTGAAAGAATACTTTTATACTGAGGGGCGGGAATGAGCCATGATTGGATAAAGTCATGATGACAGTGTTCAGTCATGTATATAAAACACAAAGCGCTGTGATGCTAAATAGCTGATAATTACACATAAAACCAAGTGAGGCTGCTATCAAAAGAGAGTGTTTTCAGAGTCACTTAAAAAGAATAAATAATGATATTTGAAGCGCTTCACAATGTGCATGAAAATGAATATATAAGAATAAATATAAATATAAATAGTCAAATAAATCCAGCGGTGAGTAAAAATTCCTAAAAAATCCAGCAATCAAAATAGTGTAAAATTATAAAAAATTAGTGACACCAAATGTGTAAAAAAATTCACATAAAAAATCCACATAAAAATAAATATATAGGGATGTATTCAGAAGGTTCAATTATACAGGTGTAGAATCCTGATTGGTATAGAGCTTTTGATCACTAGCAAAGCTGTTTAAAAAAACTTGCTTAATCAAGGTGCTCATTGACCTTCATAGTAACAATGTGCTTTTTGCTTCTATTCACAACCAATGTGAGAATCATAAACAGGCAGATAAGAGAAAAAAAACAATCATTGTGCAATAGTTAGGATACCAAGGTACACAGACAAACTTCAATCCACTCACGTGTGCCTTATAATGATAAGGCATATGCAGGTTTTACTATAGCAGTCAGCCGCCTTAGACAGGAGCAGATTCAGTGCAGTACACTGTGTGATACTGCTGATCTGCACAGAGCGTCCTTGGCTCTGTTCAGTCATGACTCTGACAGTGCTCTGTGCCATGACTGGCTAAAGTTTTAACTGCTTCAGCCAATCAGGGCTTGCAATGCACTGTTCAGCGCCGCAAAGCGATGTGGTCGGTTTGGTGGGCAGAACAAGCGGTCGATTGACCCGTTTGTTCGGCTGTTCGCCGAACGTCCGAACAACGAAAGTTCAGCCCGAACTTATGCTCGGGCCAAGCCGTTCGCCCATCCCTACATACTATATGACAATACTTCATTGGCTATGAAAAAGTAATACATTTCTTTTACTTTTTTTATTTGTTTGGATACTGGGTAGTTGTAAATCCTTACAAAAATAAGAGAATATTCATTAATCTTCATATTGTTTGTGTACAATACCATGTGTTTTATGTACCCGTGTAGAAAGCACACATAAAATGACCATGTCTGCAAAGATGACATTTAGTGATTAAAATTGAAGAGAGTTCCAGCCCAATAAACATAACATCAGCAATAAACTATATGGCCACCATAAAGCTCAGGAAACAGTAAGAACACAGGCTGCATACGGAGTTTATTAGTCACTAGGATGTGATCATAGTTAATATTAAATCAATACTGTCTGTAAAACCTATTCCAGTCTTGCTGTGGTCAAAATCCATAGTCTTAAGAAAAAGGTAAACTTTGTTTACTTTTATTTAAATATTTTCTATAAAATGTGAATAATTTTTTGGATATCAGATGTTTATTGGGCTAATATGCTAATAATCATGATTATTATAATGGCAAGGTAATTATGACCAGTGAATAATAGTATTTTCTTGGGAACTTTGTAATGCCCCGTACACACGAGCGGAAATTCCGCCAGCAAAAGTCCGATGAGAGCTTTTGGTCGGAAAATGCGACCGTGGGTATGCTCCATCGGACTTTTGCTGGCAGAATTCCAGCCAGCAAAAGATTGAGAGCAGGTTCTCTATTTTTCGGTCGGAAAAAGTTCCTATCCAAAAATGCTTTTGTCTGAATGCAATTCGGACGCGCAAAAAATCACGCATGCTCAGAATCAAGTACGAGACGGAAGCGCTCGGTCTGGTAAAACTAGCGTTTGTCATGGAGATAGCACATTCGTCACGCTGTAAATTTGTGGATCTTTTAATGCAGTGCATTCTTTTGTTCTTTTTAATGCTAGAAGAATGAATTTGTTTTGCTGCTGATATTCACACAGTTCTGACAAACTTATTTCTTTATTATTTCTCGTGATCTCCTGAGTAATCTTTTTTGTTTTTAAAGCCAGATCTCCATAATAATGTTTAGAATTATTTTTTATAGTCATCTTTTTTTTTATTTTTATTTTTAATCAAGATCTCCTGTTTTTTTTATTGTTTTTATATTTTTTTCTAGTGATCTCCATAATTTTTTTTTTTGTGTGTGTCAAGTTTCCAACAATATTATTATCTTGTATTTTTATAGGTCAAGGAGGTTGGTTGTTGTCCCTTGTTAATTTGACATTGTATATTTGAAATGTAGCTGCCTACTCACAAACAAACTGTCCTTTTTGAATAAAAACACATAGGCAAGTATTTTCATATAAAAAAAATCTCCATTTATTCTGGCTCCTAACAAAATAAAGAGGAAGGCAATGCTGGAGAAACTGCTTGAATTTGCGAAGCCTTTGTACCCCATGGCACACATCAACTCTTTGTAAATAAAAATTGGTAGCCTAAGAAGTCCATATAATAAGGAGCACAATCTGGTCCAGGACTCCCAGAGATCAGGAACATCAGCAGATGACATATATGTCCCCAGGCTGTGGTACTACAACAGCCTGCATCTTCTGTCAGACCAGACTGAACCCAGGCCATCACTTTCATGTCTTCCTTGCTGCCTTCCCTGCACGCTTCCCTGCAGCCTTCCTTGCAGCCTTCCCTGCAGCCTTCCTTGGAGGCTGTGGCTCTGGAGGTGGACTTGTGGCAGGAGGAGGAGGAGGAGGATGGGCGAGCGCACATAAGTGCATGTTATCACTAATTTGGCCCCTGAACTACTTCTGAAGGGCCTGAAAAATAATATTCTCACACATGAGGCGTTGGCCCTCCTCCATTTGCTGCAATTTTGCAGCTACATAGCAGCCATAGGCCTCTTCAGCGTCAGGGGGTGTTTTCAGGGCCGCATTAGCGTCCTTAATGAAGCCCAGTGCTGCCTCCTCCACGTTACTCCCCTTCCTGGCCCTTTTTGGTGTAAGGCGGAGGGGAGGCACCTAGGATTGGGTGAGGCTACTGGGCCTGGCCACCTCCTGGCTGACACTTACCCCGCCTCCTTCTGTCTGCCACATTCCAGAGCCTCGTCCTGGCTAAGGTCTTCCTGTGTATGAAAAAGGGACATAGTTTTAGTTTTTGGTTCATCAATCACACACATTTTTCAGCTCATGACTGCTGCAAATTGAATGTTAATAAATAGAAAAGACTATCATTCTGAGCCCAGCATTTTTCATTCTTGTCCCAATCATTTTTGGCCCCTACTGTCTATTGATATGTCAAACACTTTTTGTTCAATCATTCATTTGTTATCAATAATAACATCTAGTTAACAACACAAATTTTCGGACAATAAATATGTTAAAAAATACTATACCTCAACTTCTTCCAGGATGGAAGGCCCAGGTTGGTCCTCGGAAGCCTCAGCTGGGGTCGGGGGAAAGGTTGAGGGAAGGGTGGATGGAAGTGTAGAAAGTGATTCCCTGGCTTCAATCTGGTCTTTCAGAAACCGCATCCTGTTGTAGTACCACAGACTGGGTACATACACATCCTTTGCTGCTGCTCCTGATTTCATGGAAGCCTGGACCTTATTAAGCTCCTTCCTATACGTGCTTCTCAAGCTACCAATTTACTTCTCCACAAACTCAATGTCTGCATCAGGGACCTGCGTCTTCACAAATTGCAGCAGTTTCTCCAGCGATGCCTTCCTAGCTGGTTTAGTTCGATATAAGGGGTTTTTAACCTACCACAGATTTCTCATATCCCTGTATCTGTCTATGAACTGGCCCATGAATTCCGGGACTTTGAATTGTTTCATATTTGCTGCAAGACAAAACACAAGACAAAAACACTAATATCAGGCTAAACTCTACTAATCTTATCCCAATATAGGCCTCAATCTCGAATCAGAGTAGGCCACTGATGTCCCAAGTTAAAATGTTACCTTCCTTCTCACGATCAGCACTTCCTCCACTCACAGATCGTACATACGACATGCGCATGGTAGCTTTATATACATTGCGCATGTGTGAAACTCCGCCCGCGTCGCACGCCCCTGATGTACCTTCTAGAATTTTCCCCGCCCTTCTCTTTCATCGCAGTGGGAGAGGAACATGGCAGAGATACAGCAGGTGCGTAATAGCAGTAATGAGGAGGAAAGCCAGAAACGTCACAAACCAGCAGGAGATTTAAAGCATCAAATATGGCCTTTGTAGAGATGGTGGACATCTAGAAGAGGGCCGACTATGACGGGAAGTATGGACCAAATCCAAATGTGAGAAAGGCCATGATCATGTCTAAAGTTGTGAAGAGTCTGCACAAGAATTTGGGGGTACGACGATCCAAGGAGCAATTGAGGAAACGCTGGTCAGACCTGAAATTGAGGGAGCAGTATCAGTACAGAAGGATCAAGAAAGTGCTTCTAAAAAGTAAGTATTTGTAGCTTGTTCCTATTATTATTATTATTACTTGCATGCTGCTCCATGTGCTTTTCTTTACTGTTGTACAGTTTAAAATGGCTACTTTTATGTTCGTGGGCACAGTAATCGGTCGCAGTAAAGGTCGTTCGTTTTACAAGTAAATACAATGTTTTTGCCAGATACAGGGTTAACTACATTTGGTCATGCTAATTTGTATTAAAAGAAGTTTAGGACATTGTTGTCTAGATTTGTTTGAAACTAGAAAGAATTGCAAACTTGATTCAGTGTAATGTAAGGAGAGGACACTCAGCAGCTGTTTACACATCTGGACTCAGGATCACTAGTGTGGGACACAAGAACAAACTTTTTAGGGTGTCCCACACAGGTGCTAGAGTGGATACTTGGGGTGTCTCCATGTGTGTAACTTGTCCAAAAAAGGTAAGTATTTCAGCTTTGGTAAGGGAAAAAATCATGTCTTCAGCTTGGAACTCTGCCAAAACAGACAATTGTACCCCACTTCCAAGCAATGTTTCATATTCCTATTTCTGGCCTCAAATATCGGTGTTCTAAGTATACCTTTTGTTTCAATCTCATAGGGGAGAAAAGACTCTGGACGTCTGAGGACACCAGGAACCCCCCCACCCCCTGAAGAAGGGCAACAGGGGACACCACAACCAGAGGATGTGGAGGAAGGAGAGGTGGTTAAAATTGTCACCACAACAGGTGAGTGTCTGAGACCACAGATTCAGGTAATAGATGTATGCCTGCATATTTATAATACATGGTGTGTATTTTTTATTTTAGGTGATGTGCATGTTGTGGAAGAACAATCTCCTAATTTCACCAGTGACAGTGCACAAAGGCTAATCCAGGACATAATGTTTTGTAGTTGGGATTTAGACATCATCAAGCAAAAAACAAATGAGGTTGAACAAAAACTGAAGAACATGATTGATGTACTAGGAAGAATGTAAATAACAACAAAATGACACCATTTTATATTTTTTGTGACCAATTTTTTAAAATTTTTGATGCTTTTTAAAAGCCAAATTTTGAAGATGCACACAGTGTGTCAACATGTGCTATCTGCCATCAGGGGAAATCAATGTACGCGTTTTGTGGGTGCAAACCCTTCCCCATAACTCAAGTAGGTGAGAGGAAGTTGTTGCACCCCCAAAACACGTCCATTGATCCCCCATGATAGCAGATAGCACATGTTGACATTATGCATGGGATCAGGAGGGAAATCCCCAGTTTGACTCCCAATTTGTGTGCATCTTCAAAATTTGGCTTTTTACAGGGGTGACATCACCCTATCTGATGAAGGCAATATCAACACATTTTTGACTCTATAATGTCTGATATTGCTTTCAGTTTTTCAATGTTGAACTTTGTAAGTTCCTGAGTTGTGTATATTATGTTTTGAAACATGCCTGTTTATGTACTAAAAAAATATTTTCAAGGTAAAACTTTATAAAAACAAGATGTTGTTTTTAAAAAAAAAAAAAAAAAAAAAAGTTTTACAACGTACATGTGAATGTGCACGGAGTAAAAGGTTTTATACGCAACAATGTGTGGCTTTTTTCTTTCAATGCTCAATACCAGTTTTTGTATTAAGTTGGTGTTTACAGTGACAATGGGTGTTATTTAATAATGGAAAAACCACATGGCACTACAAGTGCACTAGGAGAACCTAGGAGACAGCTAAAGGAAACACAAGCAGTAAATCAAAATCAAGATTTTATTAGATACATTTTTTTTAATATCGAAAATATTTATGAATTTGCTGGCATAGCAATGGCCCCCCTACCCGTAAAATAATCTACATATTTTTGGCGCACTTCACGGGCGTTTTGGGGGAGCAGGCCAGGACGGCCAGCTTCCAGGGCCGTCATTGGATTTTCTGGAAGTCAGGCCTCAGGCCCAACTGAGGTAACATAATTCGGAGCATTTCTCTTTAAAAAGTTGTGAAGTATGCAGCATGCTAGAACTATGTGGTTCAGTTTGTACTCTGCCATATTTATTGCCATAAGAAATAGGTGGAACCGGCTGGCCGTTATCCCAAAGGCATTCTCCACGACTCTTCTGGCTCTGGCCAGCCAGTAATTAAAAACCCTCTTCTCCGGGGTGGGGGTCCCCTGGGGGAATGGCCTCATCAGGTGATCACCCAGACCAAATGCTCAGCGATAAAAACAAATGGGAGTCCTTCAACGTTCTCTTCCACAGGTGGCAATCCCAAGCCACCACTCTGGAGACGTCTGTAGAACTCGGTCTGGGCAAAGACTCCACCATCCGACATCCGGCCATTCTTCCCCACGTCCACATAGAGAAACTTGTATGTCGCCGACACCACCACTATCAACACAATACTATTGAAACCCTTATAATTAAAGTAGTATGGTCCAGAGTGGGGTGGTGGGACGATGTGGACAGGTTTCCCATCGATTGCCCCTCCGCAGTTAGGAAAGTCCCAACGCAGAGCAAATTGGGAAGCCACAGTCTGCCATTCCTGTGGTGTTGAAGGAAACTGTGGAGTCAAAAAATAAAAAAAAATATTAGTACTTTTGCACATAACATTGCAAGCCGATTAGACACAAACATTCTTGGCCAACATCAGTATAACATTTATTTTAAGGAGTATTTAAAGACAAAAATATAAGGTCCACTTATCAGATTCCTCACCCCCTCTGATGGCCCATTAGAAACATTTTAAGGGGGGAGGGTTATAAATGAGTTTTGGACCCCAAAAAAAGCCTCTGGCACTCTGCCTGAATTTAAAGAGGAGTTCCACCCAGGGGGGCCGTCAAAAAAAAAAAAAATTAAAAGTCAGCAGCTACAAATACTGCAGCTGCTGACTTTTAATTGGACACTTACCTGTCCCTGGGTCCAGCGATGCGGGGGATCGAAGCCCCGCTCGTCCCCCCCCCCTCGTCGGCGCCGGCATTTCAACTGTGGGCGCCGGGCTGTGGCTTCACAGCCTGGCACCCACTGCGCATGCGCGAGAAGCGCCGCGCGCCGTGATTGGCCGCTCAATCACCTGGGACCTGTATTGGGTCCTAGATGATTGACAGGAGGGAGGGAGCAGAGCGGAGCCCTTCCTGTGCCTGGGGGGAAGTGATGTCACCAGCCCAGGCAAAGAAACAGGCAGACTACGAGGGACCACCTAGCAACAGGCATTTAGAGGTAAGTGAAAAAAAAAAAATATCCAAATGTTTTTTTGTTTTTTTTTTTAGAATTTTTACAGGTATTTTTGTTTTTTGGGTGGAACCCCACTTTAAGGACAACAATAACAATTGGACATATTTTAGGGGGTGTTTAGGGTAAAGTACTACAATAGAGCTGACAAAATACATTGTTAAGTGACTAGGCTAGGTGTGTATGGGCCCAGGATGGCATGCTGAGGAGGTTAGTGAAGGCCAATATGCATGAAGGACAAAAAAGGAGCATTAAAAGCTGTGCATGCATGAGCATGCATGAGGACAAAGAGGACATTCACAGCATATTACAATCATGGTAATTAGGGAATGATGAAAGAAACACAAAACATTAGCATACATTAAATACATAGAATGTGATGTTAAAGGAGAAATATTACCCTAATATAGTCCTTCTGCAGGACCTGTATGATGGATCTCATGCAGCAAAGGCATATGAGAGAATTGGTCATGCTAGAGTAACCAATTCTTGGTCCATGAACTCCTCCCCACCTTGTTCATGGACTGGGCTTGGGTCAAAGCAAGAACCCCAACACCAAGCCCCTGCATAGCACGAACTCTGCGATGAGTACGTACCCGCAACATGGCTTCTAAACGGTCGGCTGGTCAGAACGAACTAACCGAACACACTGAAGTACAGAAAGGCCTGTGAAGAGCGAGCTGAAAATCAGAAATGAGAGGACAAGAACGCACTGAAAAAACAGATACGAACTGACTACACGCACTGAAAACCAGGTACAAACCCACAAGCACAAACTGAAGAGCAGTAACGGAATGAAAAGCACAAGGCTGAAAAGCATGAGTCATCTCTCACCAAACTTCTACTAACATGAGATAAACACAAGATTAGCAGAAGAAGCCCAAAGGGTGGCGCACTGGGTATTGAACTTCCGTTTTATAGTCCCGTCGTACGTGTTGTACATCACCGCGTTCTTGTCTGTCAGAATTTGGTGTGACTGTGTGTATGCAAGACAAGCTTGAGTGGAATTCCGTCGGAAAAGCCTTGGATGGTTTTTCCGCTCGTGTGTACGCGGCATGTAATTCTATACTATCACATTTGACATTGTCTTACCAATTCTATACTGTTATACAAAGCCCCTTTCCTGTTATTTATAATATTTGTCAAACTAAAGGTTACCTGTTCTAAAATAGTCAAGGGGAGACTGGGAATGTTTGGCATGGGAGACAAACCCAACCAGCTAGCCCTTTTAAGGCAGGGGCAGTTTTTGTGAACTAAAGATTGTCCATCGCACAAAGTGTACTGTGATGCCACAGCGTATAGTGGCCATTGTAAATGCTGAGTGTTAAAAAAAACATGGTTTTACATACAGTATACTGTAGTGTGAGTGTGAGTGTTACAAATAAGGAATTGTAAGGGATGAATTGTAAATGAGTAAGATTAGCTGAACAAGAAAACTGCTGTTCTGTGAATATATGGAATTATCTAAACTAAGCACTTGTCACTAGGGATGGGCTGAGTGGACCCCTGTTCGGTTCGCACCAGAACTTTCCAACACCGCAAATGTTCGGACCCCAAAAAATTAACCCCATAAAAAGTCAATGGGACCTGAACGTCAAAAATCAAAAGTGCCCATTTTGAAACATAATTTTTAAATGAGCAGTGATTTTTTAATTTTTAAAGTGAAAGCATAAAAATGAAAACTTCCTTCCAATATAAAGCCTGGGGGGTCCCCTTAGTCTACCTGTACAGTGGCAGATCTGTACCATGTCTAGAATCTGCTGTAGCAATAATTGCATTTATAAAGCCAAAAAAAAAAATGACATTTTGCCTGCAAGCTGCCTTTATTTTGCTCAGCAACAGCTGGGGAGCTAGTGTGTATGATGAGGCCACAATGTAGTGCTCTGGAAACAAGATTATTTATTATTTAGAGATTTTTTGGATACATTCTGATGTCACTTTGACTTTGGATAAAAGTAATGGGTGCGTAAAAATTGGTCTTTGGGTGTCAGTGGCTCCTTCCCACCGTAACCCTATAGAGGTAATCTTGATGAAAGCAAGAATTGGCCTTGCTGTAAAAAATTGCAATGATATGCACCTGTCAAACAGGAGCTGAAAAATTGGTCTTCGTGTGTTAATTGTGCGCATGATACCTATACCAAAAACATTCTTCCAGATGAAGTGATTGAACATCCTCAAAGCTAGGCAGCCTCGAAGTCCTGCAGAGATATCACATCCCAAAAAGACTTAATCAGTGACATCGGCATCATGGGCTTCATAGCTGGTAAATCCAGGACTGATTCATTTTTATAAAAGTCAAACGGTCCACAGAGTCTGTGGACAGACGCGTTCTATGATCAGTAACAAAACCTCCTGCAGCACTGAAAGCACGTTCTGAAAGCACACTGGATGCAGGGCAGCCCAACAACACAACAACTCAATAGCATACTGGGCACGTTCTGGCCAGTGGTCTATTCTCATGACCCAGTAAGTTAGTGGATCATCAGCTGGAAAGCTCTCCATCTCTGTTTTGGCCCTGAGCTAATCGTCCACCATGTGATGCAGACGCTGCCGATGGAATGTGGAAGCTAACAGCTCTGGGCGGTGAGGACTAAAAGAATTCAGAAATTCCTCACTCCAACACTTCTCTCTTGACCAACAGAAGACTCAAAACAACGTTTTCCACGATACTGTAACCTACTGGAGTCAGGAAAAACGTTAAAAAAATCCTCTTTAACCACTTGCCGACCGGGCCATAGTCGAAAGACGGCTGCAGCGCGGTTGGCTAGTTCTGGGTGGACGTCCGTGGGACGTCCTCCCAGAATACTGCTCTCGCGCGCCCCCTGGGACGCGCACCCGAGAACTTCCGTGACCGCCGGGTCCGTAGGACCCGGCGCATCACAGATCACGGTAAACGGCCGCTAATCGCGGCCGTTTACCATGTGATCGCTCCGTCAAATGACGGAGCGATCACATGTCAACAGACCGGCGTCATGTCATGACGCCGGTTCATCCCTCCCCTCTGTGTACCGATCGGTACAGTGTGAGGGGAGAGGGGGAGGGATCGGATGGCAGCACCGCTGTGGGCTGCATGTGTAGTGCCCACAGCGGTGCTCAGTGACAATTGCTGTCACATCCATCCATCCCTCCATGCTCAGCCAGCCCTGCAATACTCTGCATAATACCCTGCAATACTCTGCATAATACTCTGCATAATACTCTGCATAATACCCTGCATAATACCCTGCAATACTCTGCATAATACTCTGCATAATACCCTGCAATACTCTGCATAATACTCTGCATAATACCCTGCAATACTCTGCATAATACTCTGCATAATACCCTGCAATACTCCGCATAATAGCCTGCAATACTCCGCATAATAGCCTGCAATACTCTGCATAATAGCCTGCAATACTCTGCATAATAGCCTGCAATACTCTGCAATACTCTGCATAATACCCTGCAATACTCTGCATAATACCCCGCACTACTCTGCAATATACCCGGCACTACCCTGCAATACTCTGCAATTTTTAACCAGTTCCCGCCCACAGTCATATGACGTCCTTGACTTTGTGCGGGGATATCTGAATGATGGGTGCAGCTACAGGCATCATTCAGATATCAGCTTTTTCAGCCGGCGATTTCCTACACCATAAGAATGATCATAGCGGCTGTTAGACTGCTTGATCGTTCTTATGGGAGGTGAGAGGGGACGCCCACCCCTTCCCGCCACCCTCCGGTGCTTCTACCGACTCACCGCTAGATCGAAGCCAAGATCGTTTTTTTTTTTTTTGTTTTTTTTTCAGGCTTCCCAGCCTAGAGGTGAGATGTGGGGTCTTATTGACCCCATATCTCACTGTAAAGAGGACCTGTCATGCCATATTCCTATTACAAGGATGTTTACATTCCTTGTAATAGAAATAAAAGTGATCAAAAATTTTTTTTGGGGGAAAAAAGTGTCAAACTAAAATAAATAAAGTAAAATAAACAATAAAAAAAAAATAAAAAAATTTTAAAGCGCCCCTGTCCGTGTGCTCGCATGCAGAAGCGAACACTTACGTAAGTCCCGCCCACATATGAAAACAGTGTTCAAACCACACATATGAAGTATCACTGTGAACGTTGGAGCGAGAGCAATAATTTTGGCCCTAGACCTCCTCTGTAACTCAAAACATGTAACCAGTAAAAAATTTTAAAGCGTCACCTATGGAGATTTTTAAGTAGCGACGTTTGGCACCATTCCACGAGCGTGTGCAATTTTGAAGGGTGACATGTTAGGTATCTATTTACTCGGCGTAACTTCATTTTTCACATTATGCAAAAACATTGGGCTAACTTTACTGTTTTGTTTTTTTTTAAAGCAGAAAACTGTTTTTTTTCCCCAAAAAACGCGTTCGAAAAAATGCTGCGCAAATACCGTGTGAGATAAAAAGTTGCAACAACCGCCATTGTATTCTCTAGGGTCTTTGCTAAAAAAAATATATATAATGTTTTGGGGTTCTATGTAATTTTCTAGCAAATAAATGATTATTTTTACATGTAGGAGAGAAATACAAGAATTGGCCTGGGTGCTCCAGAACGCCTGGAGGTGCTCCGTGCATGTTGGGCCTCTGTATGTGGCCACGCTGTGTAAAAGTCTCACACATGTGGTATCGCCATACTCAGGAGTAATAGCAGAATGTGTTTTGGGGTGTAATTTGTTGTATGCATATGCTGTGTGTGAGAAATAACCTTCTAATATGACAATTTTGTGAAAAAAAAAAAGAAAAAAAAAAATCTTGATTGTGCAAAGAATTGTGGGAAAAGATGACAATTTCAAAAAAACTCACCATGCATCTTTTCAAATACCTTGGAATGTCTTCTTTCCAAATAGGGGTCATTTGGGGGGTATTTGTACTTTTCTGGCATGTTAGGGTCTCAAGAAATTTGATAGGCCGTCAGTACTTCAGTTGTGATCAATTTTCAGATATTCGCACCATAGCTTTTGGACTCTCTAACATTCACAAAGACCAAATAATATACACCAAGTTGTACTTATTTTTACCAAAGATATGTAGCAGTATAAATTTTGGCCAAAATTTCCAAAGAAAAATTACTAATTTGCTAAATTTTATAACAGAAACAAAGAAAAATTCATTTTTTTACCAAATTTTCAGTCTTTTTTCTTTTATAGCGCAAAAAATAAAAAACCCAACGGTGATTAAATACCACCAAAAAAAAGCTCTATTTGTGTGAAAAAAAGGACAAAAAATTCATATGGGTACAGTGTTGTATGACTGAGTAATTGTCATTCAAAGTGTGAGAGCACCGAAAGCTGAAAATTGGTCTGGTTAGGAAGGGGGTTTAAGTGCCCAGTGGTCAAGTGGTTAAGGTGTCCTCAAGAGATTTTATCTTCTGCACTCTCTGTGGGGATGGGATACCTTCCCCTTATAACGGTGGTCAAGGAGGGTTGTCAACCAGTAATCATCCTTCTCCTTTACGCCACATATTCTTGGGTCCTTTCGCAGGCTTTGAAGCATGAGGTTGCCCATGCGCCTCAAATTTGCTGAGGCTTGAGAAGCAGACCCCTCTGGGTCACTCAGGATGACAGCATCTGGAACTTCCTCTTCCCAGCCACGTACTATTCCCAAGGGTCCTGGGGTTGGAAAGCCATCACTTACAGATTGACGCATGTCTTCCTCTTCTTCAAACCCTATGAAAGTGCCAGAATCCTCCTTCTCATCCTCTTCCCCTCTCTCCTACTGTGTGTTCTGTGACAAAGGAATGATGGTGTCTGGATAAAGTGGGCCTTGAAAGGAAAGGAAGTCCTCCTCTTCCTCCTGTAGCTCTGCCTTCAGTGCCCATAATGCCACGCAGAGTCTGCTCCAGCAGGAACACAACAGGGATTGTTTCACTGATGCATGCACTGTCACTGCTCACCATCCTTGGGGCCAAATGGTGACAATACAATGCATGCATCCTTAATGATCAGCCTTTGGCATGGGGAAAAAAAGCTGAGGTGGCCTGAGCCTGTCGTCATGCCGTACTGGCACAGGTACTCATTGATGGCCCTCTGCTGTATGTATAGCCGCTGCATCATTCCCAAAGTTGAGTTCCACCTGGTGGGCATGTCACAAATCAGGCAGTTTATGGGCAGGTGGAATTCCCGCTGAATTTCAGCCAACCGAGCACTGGCTTTGTATGACTGCCTGAAATGGCTACAGACTCTTCTGGCCTGCTTTAGTACATTTTGCAACCCTGGGTACATACTTAGGAAATGCTGCACCACCAATTGAGGACATGCCAGGCATGGCACATGTGTCAACTTTCCCTGTCTAAGGGCGGACAGGAGGTTTGAGCCATTGTCGGACACCACCATTCCTGGCTCCAGCTGTCATGATGTGAACCACCTCTGGGCCTGTCCCTGCAGAGCTGCAAGAATCTCTGCTCCGGTGTGGTTCCTGTCCCCTAAACACACCAGCTGAAGCACTGCATGGCACCTTTTAGCCTGACTCTGGGAATAGCCCTTTGAACGCTTAGGACTCATAGGACAATTCTGCAGCAGAGGACATGGAGGTGGCGGAGGAGGAGGAAGAGGGGCTAGAGATCACAGGTCTGGTATCATCACCACCAGCTGTATGGAGATGTGGGGCACAACAAGCTGCAGCACCGAGCCCTGTCCTGCATCCTTTCTAGTTGCAAGCAGCATTACCCAGTGTGCTGTGAACAAAATATATCGTCCCTGCCCACGCTTGCTGGACCACGTGTCAGCAGTAAGGTGGATTTTACGGCTGACTGCTTTGCCCAACGATGCCAGAACATTCTTTTCCATGTGATGGTAGAGAGATGGAATGGCCTCACATGAAAAGTAGTAGCGACTGGGAACCTGCCATTGTGGTACAGCACATTGTGCGAATTCACAGAAAGGGGCAAAATCCACCATGCTGAAAGGCAGAAGTTGGAGAGCCAACAGCTTTGAAAAGCTTGCATTCAGACACTGGGCATGTGGGTGTCAGGGACTGTTTTTTTTTCCGCTGCAGCAGATGGGGCAGAGCAATTTGCTGGCTACAGTCTACAGCTGGTGGTGTGCTACTGGCAGATGTGCTGCTAGGACCTGGGACACCCTGTGCTATACCATCATCCCTGTCAGTGGAGGCCACTGAGAGGTAATGACTCGGTATAGCAGGGGCAGACTGAAGTGGGTAAGGAGGAGGAGGGGCAGATTTGTGCCCCTTTTGTGTGGCTTTTAGGTGCTCTTGCCAACAAGCTGAGTGGTTGGACATTAAATGCCTTGTTAAGCAAGTGGTACCCAAGTAGCTGGTGTTTTTGCCACTGTGCCTGAGATACAGTTTGCAGATAGCAACAGTGCAATCCGCTGCATAAGTACTGAAAAAGGCCCAGACAGCTGAGCTTTGGGGAGTGGGCTGGGAGATAACAGCTGCAGAATGTAATGGAATAGGGTGGCTGCTCTCTACTCTTTAATAATGTCGGCCTTCTTGGGGTTGTGACCCCTCACTTTACAGTTTTCTCCTCTGCTCTATCTGGCACCCAAGTCACATCAGTGACCTCATCATCATCACTTGGCAGTACGCTGCGGCTTGGGGAACATGAATGCCATTTGTCTACCAGTGTTCCTCCCTCTCACTAGACTCATGTTCCTGTCATCCTCAACCTTAGATCTAACATCTGAATCCAATAATGGCTGGGCATCATCAGGGAGCAAGTGGCTGACGCTGTGGTCAAATAACTCAGCTGACTCCATAATGGCTAATGCTGGGGCTATGGCAGGAATAGATGTGGACAAGGAGGCAGGTTTATCCACTCTGGCAACTGCAGGGGACTGCATATTTGTCTCTGCGTGACAGAGGATGAAGAGGATGAGGAAGGTTTAGTAAGCCAATCCACCACCTCCTCTGCATGCTGTGGCTGGATAGCAGGGGCAAACTCACTAAACAGAGGAAATGATGCCCTACCTGAGGACTGACCACCACGTCCACCTTTGCCTGTGGACACATTTGTTGCTGGCCCTCTTACAGTGCCAAGGAAGCGTCTGCCTCTCCTTGTTGTCCTCCCAGACCTTATTGGGAGGGAGGGAGGTGGCGGTGCTTATAAGCAAATGTAAAGAAGAAATTTGAAATCTGTACGCAGATGCACTTTAATCAATGTAAAGAGGTGTTTGGTGCACTTTAATTTGAGTACTCACACTACACAGACACAGTCCATGGATACACTATAATATACTGCAATATAATGCGTCAAACGTAAAATGACGCACAGAACTATATGGCGTTAAACTGGCAGTAATGCACACAGAACTATATGGCGTTAAACTGGCAGTCACACACAAAACTATATGGCGTTAAACTGGCAGTAACGCACACAGAACTATATGGCGTTACACTGGCAGTAAAGCACGCAAAACTAAATGGCGTTAAACTGGCAGTAACGCACACAGAACTATATGGCATTAAACTGGCAGTAACACACGCAAAATTATATGGCATTAAACTGGCAGTAACGCACACAGAAGTAAATGGCGTTCAACTGGCGGTATCGCACAAAACTATATGGCGTTAAACTGGCAGTAACGTGCACAGAACTATATGGCATTAAACTGGTAGTAACACACACAGAAGTAAATGGCGTTAAACTGGCAGTAACGCACACAGAACTATATGGCGTTAAACTGGCAGTAACACATTCAAAACGATATGGCATTAAACTGGCAGTAACGCAGACAAAATGATATGGCGTTAAACTGCCAGTAACGCACACAGAGCTATATGGGGTTAAACTGTCAGTAACGCACACAGAGCTATATGGCGTTAAACTGGCAGTAACGCATGCAAAACTATATGGTGTTAAACTGGCAGTAACGCACACAGAAGTAAATGGCATTAAACTGGCAGTAATGCACACAGAAATAAATGGCGTTAAACTGGCAGTAACACAATCAAATAGACGGTGTTCAACCGTCACTACACTGACGTTATCTGAACTGTCCCTACTCTAGCTATACACTAATGTCAAGATTACTGACAGGGTCTCACTACACTACAGTGAAACAATCTGAGCTGTCCCTACTCTAGCTGCACACTATGCAAAGATGAATGATGGTCCTCCTCACTACACTCACCCTATCCCTAGACTGATACAAAACGAATATACACTGACAATTAAAGCAAAATAGCAAAGTATTGCACACTAACTAACTGATAGCACCGAACAGAGCCCTGTTTTATCTCTCTCCACGCCGAAATCACACTGAAAATGACAGTGTCCAATCATGTCCAATCATGACTCTGACAGTGCTCTGTGCGTTTGCAATGCACTGTTCAGCGCCGCAACAACGAAAGTTCGGCCCGAAGTTATGCTCGGGCCAAACTGTTTGCCCATCCCTACTTGTCACTTATTGGAATGTTATAAATGGCCTGGACCTAAAGTGACTAAAACAAGCCCACAGTAAATAGTGTCAGGATGCTGAGTGGTAGGAGCTTGAGGAACCCATTCCCTGACCTCCAGTGCAATTAATGAACCTGGAAATGCTCAGCTCTGAGCATTTCTGGGTTCAGAGCTGTCAAACTCATGGCTTAAAACCTGGCTAAACAGCAAATCAACCACAGTTCTCTTCCTGATTGGCTGTAGCAGAGGGCAGAGCCAATATTAGGGCTCCAATAGACCCCTGATATCTCCACAAAGAAAACCTGTCACATGCCCACACTAACACGTAAGTGACTGGTTAGCTCCCTTGTGATAGCAATAAAGTGAAATGGAAAAAATATAAAGAATGTAATTATAATAAAATATTAAAAATGTAAAACAAATTAAAGCACCCTGCATACAAATGCAAACACAAATGCAGGGCATGTATGTGTATGTAAACAGCAATGACTCCATACATTAGTTATCACTGCGAACGTTGAAGTGAAAGTAATAATTCTTGAGTCATCATAGATAGTTAACGCTAATTTGATGACCTGTAATAGCTATGGACAATTTTGGATACCATAGTTTTGCGTCATTTCATGGATGTGTGCCATTTTCTGGCATGATATGTTTGGTATTTATTTATCCAACTCAACCCCATTTTATATATTTTATCAAAAAAATGGGCATTGTATTGTGTTTTGTGTACATTAAAATAAATATTTTACTTAAAATATTATTTTGTTAAAGTGGAGTTCCACCCAAAAGTGGAACTTCCGCTTTAAGCACTCCTCGCCCCCTTACATGCCACATTTGGCATGTCATTTTTTTTGGGGGGGGGGAATGGGTACCTAGTTTTGACTGGTACCCAGCTCCCACTTCTGCTCTCGCCGCCTAGGCAACTCCTCCTCTCCCCCTCCCTCCCTGCAATCGATTGCCCGGACACTGAGAAGGTACAGCGCGACTCGCGCATGCACAGTGCACACCCGGCTGTGAAGCCACAAGCTGTCACAGCCGGGTGCCCACACTTGCAATGCTGGCACCGGGAATAGGGGAGGAAAAGGAGTAATCCTGGACTGTGGGACAGGTGAGTGTGTGTTTATTAAAAGTCAGCAGCTACACTTTTTGTAGCTGTTGACTTTTAATAAACATAAAAACGACTGGAACTCCGCTTTAGACAAATATCATGCAACATAATAAATTTGCAACTACCAGTATTTTATTCTACAGGGCCTCTACTTTCACAAAATATAAAACTGTTTGATGGTTTTAGGTAATTTTCTATAAAAATATGCAGATTTTAACATGTGTGAACTAGATGGACTTGTGTCTTTTTTCAACCAGACTAACTATGTCATTATGTGTAAACAATAGTGTTGGGCAAGTAGTTCAGACCAAGCATAAGTTCAGCCTGAACATCATCCATTCTCCCGTTTGGCGAACACCTGAATTTGCGGGGCACTCGGCGAGATGTTCATCAAGAGCCCCCCAATCTATACCAGGCCCTTTGGGTCTGATATGGATTTTAAGGGGAACCTCACACCACAAAGTAAAATAAAATGGCGTGGGGTCCCCCTCCAAAATCCATACCAGACCCTTATCCGAGCATGCAGCCTGGCAGACTAGGAAAGGGGGGATGAGTGAGCGCCCACCCCTACACTATAGCAAGCCACATGCTCTCAACATGGGGGTGCTTTTGCGCCGGGGGAGTTCTCGTTCCCCCCCTCCCCAAAGCACCTTGTCCCCCTGTTGATAGGGACAAGGGCCTCTTCCCCTCTTCCCCCCAACCCTGGACTGTGGTTGTGGGGGTCTGCAGGCAGGGGGCTTATCAGAATCTGGAAGCCCCCTTTAACAAGGGGGTCCCCAGATCCTGCCCCCCCTATGTGAATGGGTATGGGGTACACTGTACTTCTACTCATTCACCAAAAAAAGTGTCAAAAGGAAATAAAAACACACACAAGTTCTTCATTAAGAATAAAAAAAAAAAACAATGTCCACTGATGTAGCTCAATCATCAAACACAACGCCCGCCTGACCTGAAAAAAAAAAAATCTCCGCCCATGACGAAGGCTAATAGCTAACTGCCTGCTCCGCTGTTTGACAGTTCTTAAATAGGTAAAGGGGCGGGACCACCTGACAATGTCACCTGGTGGCACCACCCCCATGTGACGTCACTGACCCAGCATGCACTGATTGGTGACGTCACAGGGGAATTGTCAAAATCTATGTGTGTGTTTCTATTTCTTTTTGACACTCTTTTGGTGAATGGGTAGGGGTACTATCCATTCCAGATTCCGATAAGCCCCCTGCCCGCAGACCCCCACAACCACAGCTCAGGGTTGTCAGAAAGAGGCCCTTGTCCCCAACATGGGGACAAGGTGCTTTGGGGTGGGGGGAGGGCAGAGATTATTCTCTCTTCCTGTCAGTGTGTATATGTACGAGGTACGAGCAGACATATACGCAGACAAGTCTGTAGAAGTCCTGCATGAATCTGCTGTATGTGGGTGCAATGCTGTACAGGCTCCAAGTAAAAAAAAATAAAATTAAAGCACATTTTTTTTACCTGCAAAAATATGTGCATTTATTTATTTTTTTTAAAGGTGAACTTATTCTTTACCCAGTTGCCGACCGCCTCACGCAGATATACTGCGGCAGAATGGCACGGGCAGGCAGAATCACGTACCTGTACGTGATCTGCCTCCCACGGGCGAGGGGTCCAAGGCGGTCGGCTTCTGTCTGGGAGCGATGAGAGGTGAGGGGGAGGCCATCCATTTGTGGCCCCCCCTCGCGATCGCTCCCAGCCAATGAAATCATTCCTCTGTTGCTGTATAGTAAACAGCAGCAGAGGAAGTGATGTCATCTCTCCTCGGCTCGGTATTTTCTGTTCCGGCGCAGAGGAGAGAAGACATCCGAGTGAGTGAAAAATACACACACAGTAGAACACGCCAGGCATACATTACACCCCCTTTTACCCCCCTATCACCCCCCGATCACCCCCAATCACCCCCCCCCTTCCGCCACACTGACACCAAGCAGTTTTTTTTTTCTGATTACTGCATTGGTGTCAGTTTGTGACAGTTAGTGTGGTAGGGCAGTTAATGTTAGCCCCCTTTAGGTCTAGGGTACCCCCCTAACCCCCCCTAATAAAGTTTAAACCCCTTGATCACCCCCCGTCGCCAGTGTCACTAAGCGATCATTTTTCTGATCGCTGTATTAGTGTCACTGGTGACGCTAGTTAGGGAGGTAAATATATAGGTTCGCCGTCAGCTTTTTATAGCGACAGGGACTCCCATATACTACCTAATAAATGTTTTAACCCCTTGATTGCCCCCTAGTTAACCCTTTCACCAGTGATCACCGTATAACTGTTATGGGTGACGCTGGTTAGTTAGTTTATTTTTTATAGTGTCAGGGAACCCGCCGTTTATTACCTAATAAAGGTTTAGCCCCCTGATCGCCCGGCAGTGATATAAGTTAGGTTTTAGGGTCAGATAGGGTCTGCGTCGCCCCAGGTTAGCGCCAGTACCGCTAACACCCACACAAGCACCGTACACCTCCCATAGTGGTATAGTATCTGAACGGATCAATATCTGATCCGATCAGATCTATACTAGTGTCCCCAGCAGTTTAGGGTTTCCAAAAACGCAGTGTTAGTGGGATCGGCCCAGATACCTGCTAGCACCTGCGTTTTGCCCCTCCGCCCAGCCCAGCCCAGCCCACCCAAGTGCAGTATCGATCGATCACTGTCACTTACAAAACACTAAACGCATAACTGCAGCATTCGCAGAGCCAGGCCTGATCCCTGCGATCGCTAACAGTTTTTTTGGTAGCGTTTTGGTGAACTGGCAAGCACCAGCGGCCTAGTACACCCTGGTCGTAGCCAAACCAGCACTGCAGTAACACTTGGTGACGTGGCGAGTTCCATAAGTGCAGTCCAAGCTGGTGAGGTGGCAAGCACAAGTAGTGTCCCGCTGCCACCAAGAAGAAGACAAACACAGGCCCGTCGTGCCCATAGTGCCCTTCCTGCTGCATTCGCCAATCCTAATTGGGAACCTACCACTTCTGCAGCACCCATACTTCCCCCATTCACATCCCCAACCAAATGCAGTCGGCTGCATGAGAGGCATTTTCTTTATGTCCTCCCCAGTACCCCTACCCAACGAACCCCCAAAAAAGATGTTGTGTCTGCAGCAAGCGCAGATATAGGCATGACACCTGCTATTATTGTCCCTCCTGTCCCGACAATCCTGGTCTTTGCATTGGTGAATGTTTTGAATGCTACCATACACTAGTTGAGTATTAGCCTACAGCATTGCACAGACTAGGCACACTTTCACAGGGTCTCCCAAGATGCCATCGCATTTTGAAAGACCCGAACCTGGAACCGGTTACAGTTATAAAAGTTACAGTTACAAAAAAAAAGTGTAAAAAAAAAAAAACACAAAAAAATATGTATTTATAGAATAAAAACAAAAATAGTTGTCGTTTTATTGTTCTCTCTCTCTCTATTCTCTCTCTATTGTTCTGCTCTTTTTTACTGTATTCTATTCTGCAATGTTTTATTGTTATTATGTTTTATCATGTTTGCTTTTCAGGTATGCAATTTTTTATACTTTACCGTTTACTGTGTTTTATTGTTAACCATTTTTTTGTCTTCAGGTACGCCATTCAGCTGCAGCGCGGATTTATTTATCTTGACAGCAACATCGTTTGCTCCCACGATATATAAAGCCGTGACTCCAGCGGAGGTGATATATGCCGAAGCATGGGGGCAGCAGGGGCGGAGGAGCGATTTGCTCCTACCTTTTGCGGGAGGATGCCCCCATGCTTTGGCATAAATAAATGGTGCATGTATGCCCATCATTAGAAGTGGGTGGATGAAGGGAGGTATTCTAATGGTGGGCATACCCACCGATCAATCTCTTTTTTTCATGCAGCCCACAGGCTTCATGAAAAAAAAAGATTACAATATATGCCCAACAAGGACCAGCAACGTACTGGTATGTTGCTGGACTTTGAGTGGTTGTACCAGAATGATGCCTGCAGGTTTAGGTATCATCTTGGTATCATTCTTTTCAGCCAATGGTCGGCTTTCGTGTAAAAGCAATCCTAGCGGCTAATTAGCCTCTAGACTGCTTTTATAAGCAGTGGGAGGGAATGACCCCCCCACTGTATTCCATGTTTTTCTCTGGCTCTCCTGTCTCAACAGGGAACCTGAGAATGCAGCCGGTGATTCAGCCAGCTGACCATAGAGCTGATCAGAGACCAGAGTGGCTCCAAATATCTCTATGGCCTAAGAAACCGGAAGCTACGAGCATTTCATGACTTAGATTTCACCGGATGTAAACAGCGCCATTGGGAAATTGGGAAGGCATTTTATCACACTGATCTTGGTGTGGTCAGATGCTTTACGGGCAGAGGAGAGATCTAGGGTCTAATAGACCCCAATTTTTTCAAAAAAGAGCACCTGTCACTACCTATTGCTATCATAGGGGATATTTACATTCCCTGAGATAACAATAAAAATGATAAAAAAAAAAAAAATGAAAGGAACAGTTTAAAAATAAGATAAAAAGCAAAAAAAAATAAAGGAAAAAAAAAAAAGCACCCCTGTCCCCCCCTGCTCTCGCGCAAAGGCGAATGCAAGCATCGGTCTGGCGTCAAATGTAAACAGCAATTGCACCATGCATTTGAGGTATCACCGCGAAGGTCAGATCGAGGGCAGTAATTTTAGCAGTAGACCTCCTCTGTAAATCTAAAGTGGTAACCTGTAACGGCTTTTAAAAATGTATTTAGTTTGTCGCCGATGCACGTTTGTGCGCAATTTTAAAGCATGTCATGTTTGGTATCCATGTACTCGGCCTAAGATCATCTTTTTTATTTCATCAAACATTTGGGCAATATAGTGTGTTTTAGTGCATTAAAATTTAAAAAAGTGTTTTTTCCCAAAAAAATGCGTTTGAAAAATCTCTGCGCAAATACTGTGTGAAAAAAAAAAATGAAACACCCACCATTTTAATCTGTAGGGCATTTGCTTTAAAATATATATAATGTTTGGGGGTTCAAAGTAATTTTCTTGCAAAAAAAAAAAAATGTTTTCATGTAAACAAAAAGTGTCAGAAAGGGCTTTGTCTTCAAGTGGTTAGAAGAGTGGGTGATGTGTGACATAAGCTTCTAAATGTTGTGCATAAAATGCCAGGACAGTTCAAAACCCCCCAAATGACCCCATTTTGGAAAGTAGACACCCCAAGCTATTTGCTGAGAGGCATGTCAAGTCCATGGAATATTTTAGATTGTGACACAAGTTGCGGGAAAAAGACACATTTTGTTTTTTTTTTTTTGCACAAAGTTGTCACTAAATGATATATTGCTCACACATGGCATGGGTATATGTGAAATTACACCCCAAAATACATTCTGTTGCTTCTCCTGAGTATGGGGATACCACATGTGTGAGACTTTTTGGGAGCCTAGCCACGTACGGGACCCCGAAAACCAAGCATCGCCTTCAGGCTTTGTAAGGGCGTAAATTTTTTATTCCACTCTTCACTGTCTATCACAGTTTCGGAGGCCATGGAATGCCCAGGTGGCCTACTACTCTTTACATTGCCACTCTGTTTTTTTTTGGAGAGTCTGTTTGGAGAGACAGAAAGGGGGTAAATCCTTCCGGGGCTGAAGTGGTTAAAAAAATAAAGCCCAGGACAACTGATATTGCAGGAGAGATGCAGACATTACTCCTGATAAAGGATGAGGACAATATTCAAATTTCCCATACTACGTAATGAACTGGTAATGGAGTCATCTGAACTCTATTCTGTTGGGATTCCACTGTTATTCATTGGGAAAAGTATTTTAATATGCTAAAAGTATAATAAAGTACAAATTAGGGCAATTACATCACACTAGTTGTGGGCTTTTAACCCATTCAACCCTGAAGACTGAGGACATTTTGTATCCAAGAAGAGGTACTGAGAGGACTGCAAAGAGTTGAAGATGAGTGTCATAGCTTGGGCTGCTCTTTTTAATAACACTGCTGGGGGGGGACTATGTATTGAAAAAAAAATGTTGTTCTAGGTTGGGCTTTAGCGGTTTGCCTTGAGTTCCACTTTAAATGCGCTGCTCCAGCCTATGTTGTTTTTATAGCTTTGAGCAGCTGGACAAACATCATTATTGCTATTCTTATTATAAAAAAAACTTATAAACATTGTGATCAGGCTGAGATTTTGGTGAGCGCAAATCCTCATCGTTCTTTATAGTAAAATAAACTACAATTCAGACTAATGAAGCATGACATTTTCAACCTTAAAGACATACCAATGATCTCTGATCAGATTTCATGTCTAGCACAGAAATACAAAAACATATTGCCAATATAACTTCCATTCGGAGATAAAAAGGGGGCTATAAAAGTAACATATGGTACTATAATTAGCCTGATTAGACATGTACATTCTAGAATTTAGGCAGAAGGGGAGACTGTAATGAGAAACCATCAATGATACAAGGCCAGTCTGGAAAAGTGCAAATCCCTCTAAAGAGACTCTTTGGCATTTAAACTTATAGGCTAATGTGCTCTGCTGCAATTATCCAGGAGACAAAAAGCCATCTGCAGTCCATTAGTGCTTGAAGAATTCTCATTGATATGATTGATAAGGAGTCAGGTTACCTTTTACCTTCTGTGTGCAGAATTGTATTGCTGAATCAAATGGAAACATATTTTACTCCAGCAAAGCTCTGGCCAAAGTGGAAAATGGTATTGATGTCATAATTGTTTTTTAGTTCTGGCCCACTAAAAATTAGGTGATCTGAAAACGACAGTATGACTTTTCATTAGCAGAGTGAAATGAGATGTTAAACTGGGAATTCTTTAAAAAAAAAAAAAAAAAAGAAATGCACCAAAGAATGAGGTTTCATTATCATAGGAATATTATTCAATAATTAAAAATTATTTTTGGATGTCGGGTGTTAATGTTTTTTATACACCAAGCATATGGACTAGAGATCTTGTGATAATCACGTTACTTTGCTGCTATTCAGAATTTTTCACTACTGACTCGCAGTAATGACACTGATCAATAAAGATTTAGTGATCAATAAGGGTCTGTTATCATTATTTTAAGTTCATACTTCACTAAAGAAGTTGAAATTGATTTAAGGAACTCCAGAATGAGTCAATACTACCTGCTCATATAATCTAGAACACTACTATATTTGTGAAAAATTTCCCAAACCTTTCAATCCATATATATGTGCTAGAAGTATTCTGGAGTCACTTCTGACTTTGTGTTTGCATATCTGCGCTTCCAAACAGCACATTATTACTGACAAAAGAACTATGTTTAGGTGGTAAAAGCAGTGTAATGCAATCCCTACTGCCAATCGGTCCCCTGGGATTTTGTGTGTGGCTGAGTTTATTGTGGTTGAAACTAAATCCATGCAAGGGTAGGCTGCATTAAATGACTCACAGCACAGTTCATAATGTACATAGTAAAATACATATACACTAAATTATCAAAAGTATTGGGACGCCTGCCTTTACACATGCATGAACTTTAATGGCATCCCAGTCTTAGTCAGTAGAGTTCAATATTGAGTTGGCCCAATCTTTGCAGCTATAACAGCTTCAACTCTTCTGGGAGGATGTCCACAAGGTTTAGTAGTGTATCTTTGGGAATGTTTGACCATTTTTCCAGAAGTGTATTTGTGAGGTCAGGTACTGATGTGGACAAGAACGCCGGGCTGGCAGTCTCTGCTCTAATTCAACCCAGTAGTGTTTTATTGTGTTGAGATCAGGACTTCATGCAGGCCAGTCAAGTTCCTCCACCCCAAACTCACACATCTGTGTCTTTATGGACCTTGCTTTGTGCACTGGTCCAAATCATTTGGTGGTGGGGGGGGGGATTTTGGTGTTGGGTTTGTTTTTCAAGGGTTGCACCTGGCCCCTTAGTTCCAGAGAAGGGAACTCTTAAGGCATCAGCATACCAAGACATTTTGGACAATTTCATGCTCCCAACTTTGTGGGAACAGTTTGGGGATGGCCCCTTCCTGTCCAACATGACTGTACACCAATGCACAAAGCAAGGTCCATAAAGACATGGATGAGCGAGTTTGGGGTGGAGGAACTTGACTGGCCTGCCCAGGGTCCTGACCTCAATCCGATAGAACACCTTTGGGATGAATTATAGCGGAGACTGCGAGTCAGGCCTTCTCGTCCACATCAATGCCTGACCTCACAAATGCGCTTCTGGAAAAATGCTCAAACATTCCCATAGACACACTCCTAAACCTTGTGGACAGCCTTCCCAGAAGAGTTGAAGCTGTTATAGATGCAAAGGGTGGGCCAACTCAATATTGAATGCTAGGGACTAAGACTGGGATGCCATTAAAGTTAATGTGCGTGTAAAGTCAGGTGTCCTAATACTTTTGGCAATAAAGTGCATGTTGTATTATTTTGAATGATTTTCTTGTCCTAGTGCAGAAAGAAACTTGACCATATTTTGAAAATAGAAAGTCTGAGCTCACAGGTTAGATGCTTTTTAGTTTGAAAGCATTTTAGTTAGTCAGTTACCTAAACATATCCCCGTTTGTTAAGAGTACAATAAAGTGTCAGTGGTTGCTGGACAGAGCTAGTGTTTTATTGCAGCTATAAATTCAGTTAACAAGGTTAATGTGAATATGAAACATCATTCTCTTCACACATAAAAGGTGATACATTCATACTAATTTTTACAAAGCATTATAATGGTTTGCTAGAAAACAACCATGCATATTTTACAACAATGCTTATATGGATATTTACAACTTTTCAACCATATTGTCTATCAAGACATGCCTGGATTCCTTCAGAAGAAGTTATCATACCAGTACTGTACAAGTTCTTGTTTAATAGGCTTCATTAAGTCTAAATATAGGGCAATCCAGTCAAAGTTAATAGTTCGGTTTTGAGTGATGGATGGAATGACCTAAGGCCTTCACACATATCCCTTACGATTCAGCAGTGAGATCTCATTTGAATTTCAAGCTCTGTTTCTCTGCCATGGCCATTACAGAAGGTCACTCTGGTTTCCCCCCAAACTTTCCAGTATGGAGAGAGAAAACGGTGGAATCTGACCTCCATGCAGCCTTTATATTGACTGCACTGGCAATTCTGGGGCAGACACAAGAACTCCACTGGGGAGGATGTTATGCTTAGGAGGTTTCAGAAATATAAAAAGAATGTGGGTGGGTCAGCTGAGCTGAATCCTTTAACCACTTGCTTACTGGACACTTAAACCTAAAAAAAAACCCCAAAAAAAACATTACCGATCTTCTGTTTACATCATGTGATCACCTGTCATTGACTGACAGCTGATCACGTGGTAAGGGGCCGTGATCAGCCCCTTACTCCGATCTGTGATCATCCAAGGCTCATTGAGTCGGTGATCACAGCGTGCGCCGCGCGTGCCCTTCAGGGGGCGCACGGGGAGCATGCAAAGGGGAAGACATCTATTGATGGCCTCCTGGCAAAGTAGATCCGTGCTGTAGCCATCATTCTGCTATAGCGCGGATGTGAAGGAGTTAAATGAAATATTAATTTTGGGCTGAGTGATCCTTTAAAGAGGTGGGGAAAAAAGTTCCAAGCCACCACCAGCAGTGCACAGCATGCATTGGTGTTCGCAGCCTATTGCATTAGGGTGTGCACACCAGGGCACAAACACACATGCGTGTATATCAGCAGAGCAGTGGATGGTGTTAGTAGTTTTTTATTTTTATTATTTATTAATTATTTTTTACAATTTTATTTATTTATTTATTTATTTATTTATTTATTTATTTATTTTACAATATTCTTTTTTTACAATTTCTTTTATGGGGCTTTGGTGAAATATCAAGGGTCTAAACAGTGCCCTGGTGTCTCACATTTGAGACAGAGAAAGAAACTGTGGACAGAGATTCCCCAGACGCTTTCTCTGCAGCCTTCAGGAAACATAGTTTACCATGCTTCAAGTAAGAATGAAGACAGGAGCGATCGGCACATATTACTCACTGTGTTCATTCAGAAATGGAAGGGGTTATTTAATTAAATATTTACCAGCCCCTTCCCTGCTCCTGAGATAGGAGTGAAGGTGGCAGCACTGCAGGGGGGAGATAGGAAGCAGGGGGAATCGGCACAGCACAGGGAGATTGGACCAAAAGTAATTCAAAATCCAAAATTTTGACTTGTCACAACAGAGATACTTGTTCCAATTAAAGAATTGATGTCCCTCACTTTGAAGAGATCACCCCTCACCTTTTACTGTGTCACAGGACGCTTTACGTTTAAAAGAAAAGGAACCTGATGGGTTTAACCATTCACTTTTCTATGTAAACAAAAATAATTGACTTTAGATACACATTAAACAAATACATGCCTGCTAGTATTAATGTTAAAGTAGCACCTTGGCTTTGCTTTGTCTTATATTTTAAATATATTTGGCAGTGATGAAGTGAAAATAAGTAAAAGTGATTTACTATTGTATGTAAGGGCTATGTATACAAATGCTTTATTATTTTAAAACTGTTTTATTTGGCTTACTCTCTTCCTTCTTTACAGAAAGAAATTCAAAATCCATTAACAACAATGAAGAAAGTGTAAGGGAAATCTAATCTTTTTTTTTTTTTTTTTTACAATTTATGGACAATAGAAAAATGGAGGAAAAGCCTAAACTGGGATATCATTTAGGCATATGTCAAAATGTACAACAATCACTTTATATATAGATGTATGCTTTTGGTGGCATGAAATTAGGACACTGGAGGAAATCATCATTTATCTTCAGAATTTAAATTCCAGCAAAGGCGAGAAGATTGGGATACAATTCACAACATAATTGCGGTGGACTGAAGGGATATTTGTAGTGGGTTTTACTATTTATAAATCACATATACACAATCAGAGCATGTAAATATCATAAGCATGTAAATAGTTTGTTGACCTATGCACACGTATCCTTTGGTACTTTCAAAAGAAAATGTCTTTGACACTAGGAAAATCAGTTTGTTTTTCTTTGCTGTTCCTTTGTGAACTTCTTTTCACTTTTTCAGACTGTTAATAAACTTGGTTCATTTTAATCGCTTGTGTTATCTTCTTTGACAGCCTACGGTTGTTTGCAGATTCAGCTTTTCATTGATCTCTTTTATATCATTCTATAATAAAAATGTTGTTACCCACCAGCCACTAATCAGAAAATTGTTTATATAACTGGTGTTAAACTATACCATGGTTGTTCCTGACATATCATGTTGAAAAGATTACAAATTAAAGGAATTTGTTATAAAGTGTGCATTTCAAAAAGTTCAGCTGAAACTTCTGGTAGACATCTGTGGACCCACTGGAGTGGATTTAGGCCTTTAGGCATTTTTTTAGCACATTTTCAGTTTTGCGAGAACACACTACAGTCCATTTAACATGGTTTCCTATGAATGTTGTTCACATTTGTGCATTTTATGGAAAGGGCCAGGGACTTTTTTCTGGTTTTTGGTTCCAAAGACTTCAATGGATGAAAAGCATGTATTGGAAAACGCAAAATGCACCTGCAATATGCAAACTGCAACCTTCATAGGTGTGAATCAGGCCTTACCAAACCTGGAGCATTCAGAATCTGCTGCAGCTGTGCATGGTAGCCAATCAGTTTCTAACTTCAGCTTGTTCAATTGCAAAGCTGCACCAGATCCTGCACTCTCCAGGTTTAGTAAATCAACCCTAATTCAGTTATCAGGATCAGTGTAGTGGCTGGTTATATGATCACTGACAGCTAGGATCAATGACAGCCTGGCATTTGAACTTAGGTCAGCTGGCTAAGAAAGGCCAATAAGAGAGGCTTTTGGACAAGCCAGGCTCCTCACTATAAAATTGTGAAGCCACAGCACCCCCATCGACAATTTGCTTTGTATGTGATAGGGAAATCATAAGGAATGCTGCTGACAAATTGCTTAGAAAGAGATTAGTGTACAGCTTTAAGACACTGGCGGGATGTTAAACCTTTACTAAAGGTAAGTAGCAAAATGCTGTGTACCTTAGAGAATTGTAGGGTTGGGGAAGGGAACATCCCTTAACTGTATTTAATCCTTCACTACATCTAATGATGTCAATGTCCTGCAGCCTCCTTACAGCCTGTCCCTGTCACCCCATTACAAAAGTGCCCAACCAAACCTTTTTATCAGTAGCACCAGCTGTTATTTTCATTAAAACTATCCATTAAATTAAAACTGGGCTTTCTGAATGACATCATCTTAAAGCTTGTATGAAATTTTTGTAATTGGGGTTACTTCTTTAACATTATGCTTAAGTTCATTTAATTGCACTGTTGGAGTATAATTTCTTATGTGCCCTGCCTGTGTGTACGGTTCTGTACACCCAAATGAAAATTTCCTGGAGCTTGGCTTTTAGAAAAAAATGACCACCAGCTGTTTTTGGGCAGATTGAGGCAGAAAAATGCTTGGAAAAAGGTGAGGTGTTTTGTTACATTAAAGGATCTTTGGGAGCATCTTGCATGTTGCACCCCTCCTTTAACGCATACTGTTAGACAGGTTTAATTGGTTGTCTGCAAGCTGGTCGGTAAGTAAGCTTGTTTTTTTCCCTTGGATTTATCCTTGGCCCTGTTTATACACTCATATTTAACATATATACATTTTTTATTGGTTTATCAAGTACAGAGTACATGTAAATGATGTACAACAAACTGAAGGTCTCCGTACAAAGTAACCAAAATATACTTCCAGCGAATGAGAGTGTGGTTAGAAAAGGGTTCAAAAGTGCACTTCTATTTTGTCTCATACATCTTTCGTAAAGTAGTTATGCAGCAAGAAGTAGGAAAGGTTAAAGTGAAGTTCCGCCTGCAAAAAAATAAAAATAAAAAAATGAAGACCCCTTTCACACTGAGGCGCTTCTAAACTGCCAGTAAAACACTAAGCGCACAAGGCCTGGGAGGATTGGCACAGGCGAGAGGACCCACCCTAGGCCAGCGGCTGAGCCTTTCCCCTTCTTATCCCTCTTTTCCTCTTTCCTCCTTTATCTTCTTTCCTTCCTTACATTGAGAAACTATATCCAGATTACCAACGATACCTACTGGTTGACAGTCCTAGTAGCTATGGAAAATATTAAACCATTACTGTATTTGGATGATTACATTTTGAAGACTACTGTTTACCAGATTGACTGTCCACCAGTTGCACTTAGTTATATGCGACACTACTGTCTAATGTATGTACATATCTTTATGTATAATAAAAATTGTTATTTGAAAAAAAAAAAAAAAACACTAAGCGCTTTTGAAGAGCTTTTCAGGCGCTTTTAAAGAGCTTTCCATTCATTTCAATGGAGAGGGGCATTTTTCCCCGCCCTGCCAGCGCACTGCCTCAGTGTGAAAGCATTAATTGATTTTAATTGAAATTCTTTTTCGTGAGCTTTTTAGGCGCTTTTTTTTTAGCGTGAAAGCACCTGAAAAGCACCTCAGTGTGAAAGGGGTCTAAAAGTCAGCAGCTACAAATAATGCAGCTGCTGACTTTTAAAATAAGGACACTTACCTGTCCAGGGCATCCGTGATGTCCTCACCCGAAGCCGACCCATTCCTCGGCGCTGGGTAGAGGCGTCGGGATCTTCAGCAAGGGAATTAGGAAATGAAGGCTTGCGGCTTCACAGCCTGTTTCCTACCGCGCATGCGCAAGTTGCGTTGCAAATTCTGAATGGTCCCTGCTGTCTTCTGGGACCTGTGTGTCTGCCAGAAGACAGCAGGGGGGATGGAGGAGGGGGCGGTCATGGCATAGTTCGCCGCGGATTCTGCGGCGCTCTTTCAAAGGAAGTGCGAGCAATTACCTGGATTAGACAGGTATCTGCTCTCCCCTGAAAGGTGCCCAATGTGACACCGGAGGGGGGGGGGGAACCGGATCAGTGGAAGTTCCATTTCTGGGTGGAATGACAATAAATGTACATCCTGTTCAATGAAGTGCAAATACACACTATAAGATAAGAATTCAATGAATATGAGTCAGATATATAAGGAACAAAGTAAAAAAATAAATAAACAGCATTATTTATATTTTATGGTAACTAGCCGAGATATAACCAGACTAGACTAGACGTCTACTTGGACTAGACTAGACGTATAAGGTGAATGAGGGCAAGTTTTAGAGTTTTTGCCTCTCCTGGCTGTGACTGCGATAAGCTATCCATATATCCCACTCAGAGTGAATTTTTTTTTTTTAACTTGTCTGGTTTTTTAAGCACCAAGAAAAGATGCCAGTCTGAGTGTACCCAAGGACAGCATCCAGGGAGCGATTGTGCAGAAAAGTTCATCACTCTTTCTGAGGTGCGCTGAATAATACAAGGTTGCTCCTTGACTTTGCGTCTCAGGTCTTGGGCAAATTAGCCCTCTGGTACTATATTTTCAAGACAAAAAGTTCAGGCCTAAATGTAGGGACATAAGGCAGTGAGAACAGGGCCACACAGTATGTGGAAACGGAAGATGCAGAGAGTTATTTTTCAAACAAGGGCTGTGGATTTGAGTGGGTCAGCTGATGTTTTGGGAAAGGGAAGAAGGGGAAAGAGTAGGAGGAGGGGAAGAGAGGAGAGGTGGCAGGAGGCAGAAATGTCTGCAGCAGTGACAGCAAAAGCAAGAATAACAGAGCACAGTGTTTGTTCTTTTCTTAGTTAAACTAATAATTAAAAAAAGTATTGATTTTATCAGTAACAGCTGCAGTGAGTGTTTGGGATTCATCTTTAATTCAGGTCTGATTTGTTTTTGTTTTTTTTTTAATTCAGCTTCTCAGTCACAAGTTCACCCTGCTGTGCTGAAGACCTTCTCTGATAGGAAACAAGCAGCAGGGAAGTACCTCAAGCACATATTGTCCAATGTAGGTGAAGGAGGAAGGGGAGAAGGGGTAGAGGAAGCAGAAAGTAGTGGAGGAGAAGGAGTAATGCGTCACATTAGCAATGTTTTTTTTGTTTCGTTCTTCTGTCCGCTCCTGATTTCGGGAAGGCTGGGCAGCCTATGGCCGTAGGATTACTCTTAATTCTTGCTGCTGCCTGCCCATCCTCCTGACAATAGGATTTCCATCTCCATTTGCTGCTTCCACCTCTGTTGTAGAAGGGCACGCAGCCTATGGCAGTACATTTTCCCCCTGAAACAATGTGGCACCTTTAAAATACCAAAGCACCAGGATTGGCCAGGAAAGGTGGCAGGAGCCTGTAATAATGGCAGTATGGCAACTTTAGTTTGATGGGGGAGGGGGGGGGCAGTGAGGAGAAGGGGGTACAGATTATTACTGGGCCACATATCTGTGGTCATGTGTACCCTGCTTGTGAAAGTGTGGTCCAGCTACACAGACACAATAAGTTTCACATGCTGGTGGAGGACAGGGATGGCCTTCTGAGCAAAATAATGGCAGCTTTGTACCTGTCACTGTGGTGTACCACAGGCCATAAACCCATGGAAAGGAGTTGATTCATCCATCTGAACCGAAAGCATTTGCAAAGCCAGCAGATTTGCTAAGCTGGCACTAAAACAATGGACATGGGGGTGATTTTGGGGAAGTTATTTCCACCTCAGCACCTGCAGAAGAGAAACCTGCCTTTTGAAGGATGCTCCTGGAGATGACAGGGTGGGCTTAAAAGAATTTGCAGATGAAGTTTGCTTGGCCCCATGACCCTCTTCCCTGCTTGTTGTGGCATATCTTAAGCTTCTAAAACCCTATTTCAGGATTCTTTCCCTTTCACTAGAGGCTTCAAATATTGCAGTGGATGCAACAGGAGAATATTGTGGAGAGAGGGAGTGGGAGGTCAAATAAAGAGGAGGAGAGCAGGCCTTTTGCTGTCAACTTGTCACAATGAGCTACTGCTCTCACTGTGCTCTGTAGTGTAGACTTAGGTTTTATCCCATGCATGCAGTACCTAGATGGATGGTACTTTTACTACAGCTGAATATAGCCAGCTGAATATATTATAGCCAGGCGAAGGCAGCAGGCTATAATGTTGCTGGCAGCAACAGATATGTTAAAAAGAAAATCCACATTACAGAGTTCCATGGCTCATCCCTGGTGATAGCAGTGGTCTATACCTAGCTCTAGTGCTCTGGTAGCTGTCCCTGTAGTTGTTCCTGGTCAAAATCCTCCATCATTGTTGTTCTGCCCTCCCACACTTCTTTCCTCCTCTACAGGCAGTGGTACCCACTAACAGTCTGCCATCTCATCATCTACCCCTCCTCATCAATGGAGCCAACTTTGCAGTGAGCGCCACCTGCTGGAACATCACTGCCTACTACTGCTCCCTGCCTGATGCCCCTCCTTCTATGGTACTGATTTTATCTCCTCATCCTTGTTATCTGAATGTAGGAATGCTTGTGCATGACCTAGATCAGGGATATGCAATGAGCAGACCTCCAGCTGTTGCAGAACTATAAGTCCCATGAGGCATAGCAAGGCTCTGCATCTAGGAGGAGGAAGAAGAGGATTTCCTAGCTCCTGCATGAGGTGTGGCTGTATAGCTAGGCTATTTCTTGAGAGAAAAGGCAGGTGCACCATGCCTCTAGATAAAGTGACCAGACCACCACTTTGTCCTCCAGACTATTCTATCCTATTACCTCTCCATGTAAAAGCTGTCCAAACCTGCCTGGCTTGAAAAAGTAATTGCCCCTTAAACCTAATAACTGGTTGTGCCACCCTTGGTGGCAACAACTGCAATCAAGCATTTGCAATAACTGTCGCATTGCTGTGGAGCAATTTTGGCCCACTCTTCTTTGCAGAATTCAGCCACATTGGAGGGTTTTTCAGCATGAATGGCCTGTGTAAGATCATGATACAGCATCTCAATTGGATTTAAGTCCGGGCTTTGACTAGGCCATTCCAAAACCTAAATTTTGCTTTGTTTGAACCCTTTGGAGGTGGACTTGCTGTTGTGTTTCGGATCATTGTCCTGCTGCATAACCCAAGTGCACTTGAGCTTGAGGTCATGAACTGATGGCTGGACATTCTCCTTTAGGATTTTCTGGTAGAGCTCAGAATTCATGGTTCCAACAATTATTGTAAGTTGTCCAGGTCCTGAAGCTGCAAAGCAGCCTCCGACCATCACGATACCACCACCATGTCTGACTGTTGGTATGATGTTCTTGTTATGAAATGCCGTATTAGTTTTATTCCAGATGTAAAGGGATGCACACCTTACAAAAAGTTACATTTTTGTCTCATCAGTCCACAGAATTTTTGCCTAAAAGTCTTGGGGATAATCAAGATTTTTTTTTGTAAATGTGAGATGAGGCTTTGTGTTCTTTTTGGTTAGCAGTGGCTTTGATCTTGGAACTCTCCCATGGATGCCATTTTTGGCATCCATGGGAGGCAAGTGAGGCCTGCAGTTCTTTTAGATGTTGTTCTGGGTTCTTTACTGACCTCCTGGAGTCGTCGTTGTGCTCTTGGAGTCATTTTGGTTGATCGGCCACTCCTGGTAAGGTTCACCACTGTTCCAAGTTTTCTCCATTTGTGGATAATGGCTCTCACCATGGTTCGCGAGCATCCCAAAGCCTTAGAAATGGTTTTGTAATCCTTTCCAGACTGATACATGTCAATGACTTTGTTTCTCAGCTGTTTTTGAATTTCTTTAGATCACGGCATGATGTGTTGCTTTTTGAGATCTTTTAGAGTGCTTCACTTTGTCAGACAGCTTCTACTTAAGTGATTTTTACATTCAACAGGTCTGGCAGTAATCGGGCCTGGGTGTGGCAAGTGAAATTTAACTCAGCGTTCCAAAAAATTGTGGTTAATCACAGTTCAATCATGATTCAGCATGGGAGGGGGCAATTGCTTTTTCACATAGAGCCAAGCAGGTTTGAACAGCTTTTGTCCCCTAATAAATGAAATAATAATTTAAAAGCTGCATCTTGGATTTACTCAGGTTATCTTTGTGTAATATTAAAATTTGTTTAATGATCTGAATCATTTAAGCAAAAAAAATCAGGAAGGGGGCAAATACTTTTTCATAGCACTATATATATATCCACTATATTACCAAAAGTATTGGGGTGCCTGCCTTTACACGCACACTTTAATGGCATCCCAGTCTTAGTCCATAGGGTTCAATAGTGAGTTGGTCCATCCTTTGCAACTATAACAGCTTCAACTCTTCTGGGAAGGCTGCCCACAAGGTTTAGGAGTGTGTTTCTGGTAATGTTTGACCATTCTTCGAGACAGGGCCATCTTTAATATTGATTGGACTTTGGGCAAAAATTTTCTTGGCCCCCCCTATGCAATTTCACTCTCCACCTGCTCATACAATAAATAGCAGCTAGACTTAAAATCAGTTAACTGTATCAGATCAGGCAGCAATTGCGATTGGTCGCCAGCGGTTATAGCATATCATTACTGCTTACTGACTGGTTACTAGAGGTTACAGCACACATTACGGTTCACTGATTTGTTGCTAGAGGTTACAGCAAATGATTTCTGCTTGTTAATTGGTTGCTAGAGATTTCTGTACAGTATTACTGCTCACTGATTGGTTGCTAGAGGTTATAGCACATTATCTCCTCACTGCAGGAGGGCATGATATACATATGAATGCCGACTTTATTTACATATCAATGCCACCGACTGCAGCTATTTACTTATGAATGCCAGTTATTTACATGTAAACACAGGGTCTGCAGCTGAGTCATCTGTATACAACAATAAGGCAGAGCTGGGCAGCATTAGTACCAGCACTTCACACTGAGATATTGGGACACAGCAAGGGACTAAAACTTTAAAGGACAAGGGAATTTAAACTGGGATAGTTGACAACTATGAGGCATCTGCTTTGGGCCCCACAACAATGACAGCTGCCCCTTTTGCCCTGCCTTAAAGATGGCCCTGCTTCCAGAGGCGCATTTATGAGGTTAGGCACTGATTTTGGATGAGAAGGCCTGGCTTGCAATCTCCGCTCTAATTCATCCCAAAGGTGTTCTATCAGGTTGAGGTCAGGGCTCTGTGCAGGCCAGTAAAGTTCCTCCACCCCAAACTCGCTCATCCATGTCCTTATGGCTGCTTAACTGTGCATTCTTACTGCCCCTCCCCCCCCCCCAACCACACCTCCTATATGAAGTATTTCTCTAATGTGGAGAAATGTTATTTTTGTTCCTGTGTATGGCTACTCCTCATTCTTTGCATGTTACAGCTAAAAAGTGTAGTCAACTTTAAAGGTGCAACATTTTCAGTTTTACAGCAAACTGTACCTTAAAATTTGATGAAGTGAAGGGTGGGCATTGACACATAATTATTACCAGTACCAGGTACTAGACAGCATATTAGCTTGTTATACTTTTAGTGGTTTCAGCAGCTTCTCATTTTATAACAATGCACATTTGTTCCATTAGTCTGGAATTATACTTAAATATATAACATTCTGTGTAATAAAATCAATAACCTAAGGAAAGGTAAACTGAGTATACCATTTAGTGGTTGGCTGTGCATTTGAGACTGAGATGTAAAAATAAATTAATGGTAATTCACTGTATTTTGCTTAGTTATGGCATATTAGAAAGCTTCCATGACAGTTGAAGAAAAACAATTAACAAGTTCTGAGATTGATATATCAAATTGTCAGTGCTGAGAGATGCTGTTATTTCCCCACAGCCAACACTCAGATCCACTATTGTAGGACAGGTTTAAATCTGATTGATGGCTGTTCAAGATAATTTTATGAATGCTCCCTGCTAGAGTCTTCCGCACATGTACAAAAGAAGACTATTCAGGAGACTTTGCAGCGGCGGTTGTGCGGATCCCACTGGATTACACAGTGAAAATCTGGCAGTAGTGAGGACAGGGGTGCACTAGGCTTTGGAAGGGAAGAAAAGGGTTGCTGGGCGGGGGTGGTCATTTTAGAATGACTGTACAAAAATATTGTCATCCTTTACATTAGACCCTGATTTAATCCTTTTGCGCCTAAGTTTAAAACAAATGTTAATGCCTAAGCACAATTTTGCAACTTTTACATCTGTTAGTAAAACCGTATATATTTTCACAACTACTTTGTGCATCTGGGTGGATTAAACAGTGGTTTTTAGCATACATTGGTCTTCATTTGGTGGTAAATGGGAATGGATATCTCCTGGTTTTTTTTATTACCAAAGGAAAACTGTCCCAAAATAGTAAAAAATATATATATATTTTAAATTAAGCTGTATATTTCTTGCTACTACCATAACCTTCCACCAAAAATAAACCCAAAATATATTCTTCTGCTCCTGACGATCGCAGCGATACCACATATGTGTATGTTGTTGTTTGTACCTATAGCACAGCCCAGAAACAATAGTATATATTTTGCTTTTTTCTTTATCCTACCTAAAACACACTAACACTAATACTAAAAATCCTGTCCAAAAAAATACTGACCCCAACCTTGATCCAAATACTAACCCTGGCACTGACCTAGACCAAACCTTGAACTACGTATTTTTTGTATTTTTGTTTAATTATTATTTTATTTTTTTATACAGTTTTTTTTTTATTCTCTGTGCAGGGAGAGAGAGATACGATGTATCTCTCTCCTCCATTCAGAGAGAGAAAACAGGGGGGCGGGCTTCACAGTGACTGATCACTATGATAGCCAATCAGAGGCTATCACAGCGATCAGATGACTCAAAATCAGGAGTTCGGGATACCGATCGTTAATACAGAGCCCGGGGCTCTCGGTGAGACCCTGGTCTCTGTGCTGGGAACAAAGACAGATACGCAAATATACGGCCCCACAAAAAAAAGCCCATTGCAGTGGTACTTTGTGTACACTCGACACCAAGGGGGTAAAAAGATATATTCTATTTGGGTATATATTAATAACGTATAATAACTATATATATATTAATAACTAAGTGTTTTCTCCAGCCTTCTTGAAATCTCTAAATTCCATATTTTTTGCAGCTGTGATAAAGTATGCATAGGGCAGTGCAAATGATTTGGGATGAAAGGAATGAGGAACGGCGCCAAAATAATACAAACAGTAATTCAAGTAATGCTGCACCAAAAAACTAGGAAACCTAATAAAGCAAAAATTTGTGAAAAATTGGGCGCAAAACCATGTATACATATGACTGTCACCTAAATAGGTATAACATAATAATCAGCACGTATACCATAAAATATACAGAACCAGTCCAATATATATATACATTGTAAAACAAAATTAGATGGGTGCGTTTCTTCTGTGTAGGTGAAATCTCCAACACCGTGCCTTCATAAAGTGCAGTGTGCTAGTTTCTTGTGAAAAAAATGCTTCACCCGAAGTGACAAATAAATCTGCTCACCAGATATCTCCGGCCACAAAGTGACCACCAGGCATAAAGTATGGAAAACTTCCTCAGAGAGCTAGGATCCTCCAATCCAATTTGAACTTCAATCGACCATCTCCAATATCGATCAAACCTCATACAATCAAAGATGGCGAATGGTAATCCTCTGATAAATACACTCACAGTGCAAATCCCAATGCTCCTTATCCTTATCCTTAATCTGTAAAGATTGGCTCTCCCAAGAATGAGCCACAGAACGGCAATATAGTGTAATACTGTCTTTATTGTCAAAGCACTTGCATGCCTTAAAACGTACAGCAGATGGCAGCTCAGCTGTGTGATAAGGCAGGGGCCGGTCCATCACTAGAATGTGAAACAGGGAATGCGTCTCAGCTGGAAGAGGAAAAGATAGCTCCTGTGTCAAGCATCTACACCCTCGTTTTCAATGCATTTCGTGCCCAGGCGCAAGTCATCAGGAAAATGGAAAATGATTGCAGCTAACATGCAGTGCTTATTTCAAAAAAACAAAACTGAGGAGGAAAAGGAGAGGCCAAAAGTCCATCTGAGTATCAGATAAAAGGAAGCACTCAATTTTTAGCTTTCTACTTAAAGCAAATCTTTAAATGTCACTTGCTAGTAAGTAATAACCACAGCGAATGTAACAAAAACACAAAAATCTGTTAATCAAAGGAAATTTTAGTAGTATGTAGATGTTTCTACATGTGTATACAGTATGTTAGCATGATCAGCTTAATGTAAATTTTATAAATGTGTGGTACACATATATGTGCTTGTTACACAAACAAAGAGCCACTAAAAGGAGAGTCTAGAAATCTATATTTGTAATAACCTTATCAAATTGAAGCCAAAGCAATCAAATATGGAAGTCACATCAAAAAGCACATAAAAGTATAAATAAACCCACATCATTAACTTCTGTCTGTACATGCTGCATTACATATTTATACTCACTCATTCACTATGGGATTTGTTTTCTGCATTATGCAAAAAACCTGGTTGATCCTCCTGTTCTCTATGCCTCCTCCTTGTCTGTGTGGTGCTGCAACCTGAAGTTGTATAGACCAGCCATCGCCACATATACTGAGCATGCTCCAGTTCCAGTTCCCTTCTAAGCAGTTCATTTGCTCCTTTTTCTTATCTACTATATACAGCCCACATGACTATGGAGTCACAGTATATACTCCAGATAAAATACAGCCTACTCCATCCCTCTTCCTCCTCCATGCCAACAAAACAGCTAAAAACAATGGGGGTGGAATATTACAAGTTGATTGATTGAGGCTTCACCCTCCTGTAATTATAAGCACATACAAATAATAGACAAATGTCAGAGGGAGGCAAAATATGCTGTGATTGGCAGAACTTCCTCCTAGATAGCTCATGCTATGTTTTTAAACATAAATAATAAATATTTGAGCTTAAATACATAGAGTATTTGTATGATTATTTAAAACATTTATTTGATATTCACTATGTATTTTTCCTCTGTATTTCAAAGGCCATTTTTTTTTTTAGAAGCTCCTTCCACTGTTTCCCCACAGATGGGCTGGGAAAGTGTTGGGTCACATGACATCTGTATATCGATTATGAAAAAATTATGATAAATTAAAATAAATACAAAGCCATTACCCAAATATATAAAGATAAAGGATAATGTAAGTTAAAAAGTATGTGTTTAGCATTACTTTAATGTGGACTTTACAATAATGGTTCAACTGTGTACTTATTCAAAATGCACTGTCATCTCTCTTTAAACATGCCTTGAAGCTAAGCCAGTTATACTCACATCCTCTTCAGTGATTCAAAGTCTGGAAGCATTCTCACCAGCAGTATTATCTTCACATGATTTTGTTCAGGTTCTGCATTTTCAGCCATCATGGTTGGCCGGCCCAGGATGATGTTCACCGGCACACATTAACGAGATACAAGCTTTATGTTCAGCCATGTGGCTATTTTTTTAAACATTATTGAACTTAACTGAAAATAACTGTCACTTTTGTGAAAAGGCAAAAAGTTAAATGAATTGTGGGAGGGCCAACTGGACACCGCATTTCTTAAAGCTGAAGTGGGGAAGGGGACCTGTCAGAAAAAAGGGCCCCGTTCTCCCTCCCCCCTGAAAGGTGCCAAATGTGACACCGGAGGGGGGGGGAGCAATTAAGCAGAAGTTTCACTGTTGGGTGGAACTCTGCTTTAATAATGTAAGTCTACATATATAGTATAGTAATATAGTTGTAATAGGGCTTTGAAGGTGCCAAATCATTACATAAATGTTATACATTATATTGATAGAAAACTTGTCTAAAAATACACAACAAAAATTACAGGTGCTCAAGGCTCCACCATGTGCTCTTGCATGACAAACTGCTAGGAGTAGACAAGGACAGAGCTTGTCCCAGCTCAAAACACCCAGTAGGGAAAGGAAGTCCTAAAAGTTGCACATCAAAGCAAAACCATTTGAGAAGGTGTATGACAGCCTCAGTTTGGGCTCCAAGCAAGCCACGCTTGGAGCCCACTCTACTCCCCATGATTAAGCTCCGGGGGAGGATTGAAACTCATTGGGGAGCGTGACTTGGTTGGAGCTCAGGCTGAGGTTGTCATACACCTTCTCATAGGGTTTTGCTGTCATGTGTGACTTTTAGAAATTCCTTTCCCTACTGTCTAAAAATACACATATGCCTAAAAACAAGTGGAAGTTTCAGAATGATAAAGAATATCTGTTTAAAGGTTTCTCAAATGTCTTCATTTTCTGGTAGACAAGTAGTAACTTCAATATGTTTTGCCATAAGGATTCATCAGGAAAGAGAATACTACTTGAGAATACTGGGTATGTAAAGGGTGCATAATTGGGAATAGTGACAAAATATAATGCATACAGACAATCTACAGACAATATAGCACCTAAGTATTGTGAGCACCTGAGTTTTATGAGTACCTGTGTATAGTGAGTACCTGTATATTGTGAGCACCTGTGTATTGTGAGTGCCGTGTACTGTGAGACCCCGTGTATTGTGGGTGTACTAGGAGTAGAGAGCTACAAATAGGGTAGACTATAAATAGTGTCTTACTCAATTTCCCCAATAGAATAGAGGATAAAATGTCCAACAGGACTAGTGATGCCACTCAGTGCACATCCTGCACCATGTATGCGTTCCTTGATGAGCCAATCGAGGGCGCATACTGCTGTGTGAGATGTAAGCAAATTGTTTCCCTGGAAGCCCAGAACCTGGATCTGGAGAATCAAGTAGCAAAACAGAGAAGCATTAGCTACCTGGAGAGAAGCTTGGACATTACCCAGCAGGTGCTGGCGAGGGCCAGCCTAGAGGAGGTTGGAGAGATGGAAGCACAGGAACCAGTGGTAGGTAGCTGGGTGACAGAAAGGAGGAGGGGTAGAGGAAGAGTGCTAGGGATATATGCCAGGTTGCATGATGATGGGGATACAAGCTTAGGGGTGGCAGTGCTGGAGCAGGCACCCTCCCCTAGCCGCCAGTGGAGTGACGGCTCCAGTAAGAAGAGGAGCCATGATACAGGTAAGGCCAGACAAGTGCTGGTAGTGGGAGACTCAATTATTAGGAGGACATAGAGGGCAATCTGTCAGAAAGACCCAGGGTGCCGACAGTGTGTTGTTTAACGGGCGCTCGGGTTTGGCACATCACGGATTGGTTGGACAGATTATTGGGAGGGGCTAGGGAGGACCCAGCAGTCATGATACATGTTGGTTCCAATGACCAAGTGAGAGGAAGGTGGAGAGTCCTAAAAAATAATTTCAGGGACTTAGGGAATAGATTGAGGAAAATGTCCTGTTAGATCTATTAATTACGAACGATCCAAGTCTGATCTCAGATGTGGACATATGCGACAGCTTGGGATCTAGCGAGCATATGATGATCGCATTTACTGTTAATCACAGCAAAAGGAGGCTTATGGGTGGTACAAAAACACTACATTTCAAACAAGCAAATTTTCCTGAACTACGGTCATTGCTACATGACATCAATTGGGACCAAATTCTGTGGTTATTGAACACAGAAAAGAAATGGGAATGATTTAAGAGGATAATAAATAAAGGTATCAAGCAATGCATTCCAATGGGTAATAAATATAGAAGAGCAAAAATTAAAGCTGGGTGGTTAAACCGTAATGTGAGTAGCCTCATCAAGGAGAAAAGTATGGCCTTTAAAAAATATAAATGGGTCAACACCAGCATTTCTGCACTAAAAGGAATGCAACAAGAAATGTAAAATCGCAATCAAGGTGGCTAAAAAAAGATTACGAGAGAGACATAGCGGAAAGTAAAAATAACCCCAAAAAGATGTTTAGATGTATTAACCACTTGCCGACCAGCCGCCGCGAGCGGAAGGTCGGCGCGAGCCGTCATAGCTATACGTCGGCTCATTTAAGCAGGATAGCAGGCGAGGGGGGTGCCAATGCTCGTGACCGGTGGTCGCGATGACCGCCGGCCACGAGCGATCGCGGGCACGAGAGGCAGAACACACAAATCCCTGTTCTGTTCTGAGAGGACATGCAGATTGTGAATTCCTAATAGCTAGGAACCACGATCTGTCATCTCCTATAGTCAGTCCTCTTGATCGCCCTGTAGTGTTAACCCCTTCCTTGCCAGTGACATTTATACAGTAATCAGTGCATTTTTATAGCACTGATCGCTGTATAATTGTCAATCGTCCGAAAAATGTGTCAAAAATGTCCAATGGGTCCGCCATAATGTCGCAGTCACGATAAAAATCGCAGATCGCCGCTATTACTAGTAAAAAAAAAATAATAATAAAAATGCCATAAATCTATCCCTTATTTTGTAGACACTATAACTTTTGCGCAAACCAATCAATATACGCTTATTGCGATTTCTATTACCAAAAATATGTAGAAGAATACATATCGGCCTTGATTTTTTTTTTTTTAAATTGGGGATGTTTATTATAGCAAAAAGTACAAAATATTGTGTTTTGTTTTATTTTTTTTTAAATTGTCAGACTTTTTTTGTTTATAGTACAAAAAATAAAAACCGCAGAGATGATCAAATACCACCAAAAGAAAGCTCTATTTGTAGGGAAAAAAAGGCGTCAATTTTGTTTGGGTACAGCGACTCACGACCGCACAATTGTCAGTTAAAGCGATACATTGCCATATAGCAAAAAGTGCTCTGGTCATTGAGCAGCCAAATCATCCGGGGCTGAAGTGGTTAACAGTAAAAAGACAAAAACGGAGCACATTACACACTTAAAAGATGAGGATGGTTACAGATGACACAAAGAAGGCAACTGTACTTAATGCCTTCATCTCCACAGTTTTTAGGCAAAAAAAAGATGGGTTTACCGACAGCGACTGTAGTGTTAGTGGCACAACACAAGACATACCCACATGGCTAACAGAGGCCGGAGTCAAAGATAGACTTGATAAGCTCAACACAAATAAATCACCGGGACTAGATGGCTTACACCCCTGAATACTCAGAAAACTCAGTCAAGTTTTAGCCAGACCATTGTTCCTGATCGTTGTGGACAGCATAATGACAGGATTGGTACGAGTTGATTGGAGAAAAGCCAATGTGGTACCAATATACAAAAAAAGACAGAGACATACTCCTGGGAATTATAGGCCAGTCAGCCTAACATCAGTAGTGGGTATATTATTGGAGGGGATGATTAGGGACTACATCCAACGTTTTACTGAGAAGAATATCATTAGTGGTCATCAGCATGGGTTTATGAGGGGACGTTCCTGCCAGACCAATCTGCTAACATTCCATGAGGAAGTGAGAAGCCATCTAGATATGGGGAGGACTGTGGATGTGGTGTATCTGGACCTTGCAAAATCACTTGATACAGTCCCCCATAAACGTTTCATTTATAAGCTAAGGTCTGCAGGCTTAGACCATAGGATTTGTGCTTGGGTAAAAAAACTGGTTACAGGGACGGGTCCAAAGGGTAGTGATAAATAACATATACTCAGACTGGCCTGGAGTAGTGAGTGGAGTACCCCAAGGTTCTGTCTTGGGACCAATTCTATTCAACATTTTCATAAACAACATAGAGGATGGGATAAATAGTTCAGTCTCAGTTTCTGAGGATGAAACAAAGTTAAGCAGAGTAATAAACTCTCATCAGTACATAGAAATTTTGCAGAATGACCTGAATAAAATAAAGGAGTGGGCAGGCAAATGGCAAATGAGGTTTAATGTGGAGAAACGTAAAGTAATGCACTTGGGGCCAAAAAACATAAATGTAAAATATTCACAAGGTGGAGTACAACTGGGGGAGTCAAGGAAGGAGAAGGATCTAGGGGTACTAGTAGATGACAGGTTGTGCAACAGCAAGCAGTGGCAAGCTGCAGCTGCCAAAGCCGGCAGAATATTAGATTGCATAAAAAAGGGGATATACTCCAGGGACAAAACCATAATTCTGCCACTTTATAAAACCCTGGTTAGGCCTCATCTGGAGTTTTCAGTCCAGTTTTGGTCACCAGTCCTCCGAAGGGATGTGCTGGAGCTGGAGAGAGTCCAAAGAAGGGCAACAAAACTAATAAGGGAACTGGAGGACCTCAATTACAAGGAACGTCTGCAAACACTAAATTTCGCTGGAGAAAAGACGCTTGAGAGGAGATATAATAGCGATCTACAAATATCTCAATGGGGATCTCAGCATAGGAAATAAGCTATTCAGTCATAGGAAGTATAAAAGGACACAGGGCCACACAAGACTGGAGAAGAAGCGGTTTAACTTTAAACTGCTTAGGGGGTTCTTCACTGTTAGGGCAATAAGGATATGGAACTCTCTCCCACGATTGGTGGTGGCTGCGGGGAGTGTGGATATCTTTAAAAGACTTTTGGATGTACATCTTAAAGGACACAACATACAGGAATATGAGAAAGCATTATAGACACTGATACACATGCACCCACACAGGTTGAACTGGATGGACTATTGTCTTTTTTCGGCCTTACCTACTATGTAACTATGTAACCGAGAAGAGGAGGTTTGCAGCCGCTTTGTGCAGTTCCAGTGCACAGAGCAGGTAATTACAGACATGTTTGTTATTTTTTCCCTTTACAACTGCTTTAAAGCAGTTGTAAAGGCAGATGTTTTTTACCTTAATGCATTCTATGCATTAAGATAAAAAAAAACCTTCTGTGTGTAGCAGCCTCCTCAGCACCCCCCATTTACTTACTGGAGCCCCATCTCTCCCCAGCAATGTCAACTAGTGTCTAAGCCGTCCGGAACACTCCTCCTGATTGGCTAAGACACAACAGCAGCACAATTGGCTCTTGCAGCTGTCAATCAAAGTCAGTCAGCCAATCAGGGGTCAGGGGAGATCAATATAGTGAGAAACTACAATGTTTTGTGTTATTTTTTTGGTCATTATTATTATTTGTTTTATTTTAATAAATGTAACTGGAAATCATTTTGTCATACAGAAGAGCTGTTAGAGTGTAATTGTTGTAATGCAAAACCCACAAAAAGTTAATTGAATTACCCAAAAGGAGTTGCTCTCAACACAAGCACTGTACTAGCAGCAAGGGAATACTAAATAAAAGGAGATCACAGACAAATGGTGCTCATTGCTGCATGATATTATCTAATATATAAAATACAGTATATTTTGCAAGCAGGTGAAATGCGTACATTCTAAGCAAATTTTAGGACATCAAGTTTTAGTCTACACTAAAATTATTGGAAAAGTCATTGCACCTATCAATTATGCATAGCAATTGATCTCAGTTTTGAATTATGTACTTTTATGGGCCATTGACGGTTTCAGAAAGCTTTATTCCATTAAAAAACATACTCTAGCCTAATGTAGTTTCCGTATCACAATAAAAGGCAGTAAAATATGTGCTTGACTGGTTTTACAAATGCATTCAGTCCATAAAAAAGGAGTACTGAGTTGCCACACAGCAAATACAATCATTCTGAGATTAACAAAGGGAGATATATCTTATATACATACAGTAGAATACAGAGCCATGTCCTCTCTGTCCTGATAAAGGAACAATTATATTCATGTGCTTTCTGGCCTGTTGACCTGCTGTTCTAGAATATAAGCAGATTTTCAGGTTCAAACAGCAGACAGTCATAACAAAGTTAAATAAAGCAGTAACCAATAACAATCAAACATCATAAATTATTCTAAATACTCTTAAATGATAATATGTGAAATTGGAGTGGATGCAATTGGTTACTGTTTTTTTTTTTTTTTTTTTTTTTTTCAAATACATATTGCCAAACTATAGTCATTAGGGATAAAGTTCAGCTTGGCCACTACCACAAATTTGAGGCCTGTAGGTTTAAGATTCACAGACCCGGAAAATTGTTGTGCAGATTGTACTGGGAGAATTAAAAAAAAAAACATAATACACTGTTTCACCTTTGGTCTATAGAAAAAAGGCTTAGGGCCAGTAAGGGGGGTTATTGGATAAGCCAACCCCTTACTACAAAAGGGGGGTTGTGGATTGGAAGAAGCTGTAGGGCAAGGATAAGGAAAGCTGAAAAAAACAGAGATTAGGGTCAATTAGGAAACAGTTTTAATTCTGATTACTTGCTCTGTGGTCACTTTTAGCTGCTGTCCCGTACATGGCAACCTTTTTTTTCACGCAAGGCTTACATTTCAGCCTTTTGTTTAAGGGGGTATGTTGGTTTTTATGTTATGTTACTAATGCCGCGTACACACGACCGGACTTTACGGCATACTTGGTCCGGCGAACCAGAGTCCGTCGGACAAATCGATCGTGTGTGGGCTCCAGCGGACTTTTTTTCCCCAAAAGTTTGACGGACGTAAAAATTAAACATGTTTTCAAATCTTTTTGACGGACTCGAGTCCGGTCGAAAAGTCCACTCGTCTGTATGCTAGTCCGGCGGACAAAAACTGACGCTAGGGCAGCTATTGGCTACTGGCTATGAACTTTCTTATTTTAGTCCGGTTGTACGTCATCATGCACGAATTCGTCGGACTTTGGTTGATCGTGTGTAGGCAAGTCCGTTCATTCGGAAAGTCCGTCGTAAAGTTCGTTGAAAAGTCCGCTGGACAAAGTATGCCGTAAAGTCCGGTCGTGTGTATGCAGGTTAAGCCTTTACTTTAGGTTATACTGCTTTTTTTCTGCAAATCTTCCTTTTATAAAAGGGTTTTTGGTTTAAGGATGGTATTTTTGGGTGTTCATTTTCTTTTTTTATGTTGATAGAGCCTTTTTTTAAGTTGGGGGTGCTCAATGTGGAGCATTCACTTGTTGTTGACCATCTGTTCTTTGGGCATTATTTTCACAATAAGAACAGTGCATACCACACTATATATAACTCACATTCAACGCATACCTGTATTCCCACAGATAAAATAAAAGTCAGGCATATATTAGTTAGACCTATTGTCTCTGATTAAAACTGCCCTGCTGCTTGCCAATTTTACAATGCAGCATCTTTAGCAAAACCCAACCCCTCGTTGTTTGTCTTTTACTAAGTTTGGATCTTAACTTATTCATTAAATTTGTTTTGCCTCTGGCAAATTTTACACTGTGGTCTCAAAGTGGTAGTAAACCGCCAGAATAAAAATTTAAAAAAAAATTTAAAAATTGTGCCCCCTACAGGTTTAAGTCATAATGTACTAGTATATACTGCATACTAGCACATTATGAAAGACTTAACTCGACAGAGCCCTCCAGCACAGCGCTGTCACAGCTACCCGGCATTTCCATCTTCACCCGGTCTTCCTTCTGAGTTCGCAAACTCTGGCTCTTTGAGTGGCCAAGGCCGCAATGACATCACTCCCGGCACAACGCTCTGAAGGTATAGCACAGGTATGCCATCCCTTCAGAGTGCATGCGCTAATGAGATAACTGGCTGCATGCTGTGTAAATATCTCCTAAACAGTGCCAGCTTAAATGTTGCTCAGTTGGTACTAAGGGGCCAAAAGTGTGCCAAGAAAATATCCCCCACACCATTACACTACCAGCCTGAACCATTGATAAAAGGCAGGATAGATCCATGCTTTCATGTCGTTTACACCAAATTCTGACCCTACCATCTGCGTTTTGCAGCTGAAATTGAGACTCATGAGACCAGACAATGTTTTTCCAAACTTCTATTGTCCAATTTAGGTGAGCCTATGCAAATTGTACCCTCAATTTCCTGTTCTTAGCTTGCATGAGTGGCACCCAGTTGGGTCTTCTGCTGCTGTAGCCCATCTGCTTCAAGTTTCAATGTGTTGTACATTCAGAGATGGTATTCTGCATTCCCTAGTTATAACAAGTGGTTATTTGAGGTACTGTTCTATCACCTTGAACCAGTGTGCCAATTCTCCTCTGACATTAACAAGGCATTTTCGTCCAAACAACTGCCGCTCACTGGGTATTTTCTCTTGTTTGGATTATTCTCTGTAAACACTAGAGATGGCTGTGCATGGAAATCCCAGTAGATCAGCAGTTTTGAAATACTCAGACCAGCCTGTTTGGCACCAACAACCATGCCACGTTCAAAGTCACTTAAATCCCCTTTCTTCCCCATTCTGACGCTCAGTTTGAACTTCAGCAAGTCATCTTCACCACGTCTAGATGCCAAAATGCAATTACATTGCTGCCATGTGATTGGCTGATTAGAACTTTGTGTTACCAAGCAGTTGAACAGGTGTACCTAAATAAAGTGGCCAATGAGTATATACAGTATCTCCTCATCAGTGTCCCCTTTAAAGTTAGAGTCTGCTCTCTATTGCTGGCAGTATTCCGCAGTGTTGCCTGCTGCCCTACTTCCCGAGAAAGACGTCTTGCGTTAAAATGTAGGAAGAACATAGTCTTGTGAGTTCTGGAGCATTCCTCCTGCAACACCAGACTCTGGTGTTAATTATGGGGAATTTAAGGCATGCATTTGACACCCTACCATATCTTTGGAAAAGCTATGAATACAATGTAAACTATGTAAATTGTGTAGATTTTTGCAAGGAAGTTCAGTAATATTTTTAACTCAGAGGTGCTTATGTTCAGTGAAGACTATCAAATAAACCAAGTTCTGATTGGTGAGAATCTACAAGCATCAGTAAGGTTACAGTGTGGGCTGCAACAATAAGTGCTGAACCAGTTGTAAAGAAATGTACAATACAGCCAATACCTGGGGAGTGTGGGCATTGCAACCAGTTCTGGTTAGGGATGAATGGTGGCCTAGTGGAAGATGGTCCACCTGCTTGGTGGTAATAGGAAAGGTTCCCCAGGGTGCACCTGCCTGGTAACTTGGCCCCTCATAGGGGGTCTTATGGGCCTCAGGTGCTCAGTGGGACCCTCTTTGGGCTAGGTCTGGAATCACAGAGACAAAGAAGACTCATCAGTTTGTAAGTGCATGATTCTCTCACCCAAACGACAACCTGTAACAGATTCATGGAACTCTGTTGCAGGTGTATTTGAATCTGTTGCAGAATCGCCTCACACTTTACTTATACGTATGACACAATTTACTCCAACATGAAAGAGGTTTTATTTACCTCTAAGTTTATTATCACTTATGTAATGGTATTTCTTCATGGTTTGTTGTGACCATAGTGCCAGAATGTAAAAGGGTCAAACGTAGGAACTATCTTAATTTGTTGCATGCATCAGAAATAATAAGAATATTGTTGCACCGCTTTCATAAATTGAGTGCAGGACTTTCTAAAACACCCGTAATGCCACGTGTCACTAAGACTTAAAGTGTTTTTTTAACCACAAAAAACCCCAAATCTGATCCTGTTCCCTTAAAGCATGTTATACAGTACATTGATTGTGCTGTGTCATTTGGCCCCCTGTATACCATAAAAAACCTGGCTGATCCTGCCTGGCTATACCCTCCCCTCTGCAAACAGACCACGATAATCATGGCTGCTAAACCCCTGATACCATGGTCTGTTTGCGTGATTCCGTCAGCCACAGCCTGCTATCTGCAGCTTTCCCGGTGTCTGTCTTCTCTGTCCTCCCCCCCCCCCCCCCCCCCCTGCTCGTACCTACGCACACACACCCCTTGCTGCTGCTCCTCTTGTATCTGATCATGAATCTTCTTATCCCCTCTGTATCATTAGAACATCTGTCCCTGTGTAATGTAAAAACTCAGTCAATTTTTACCTGTATAAATGGCTCCCAGAGCCCAGCTGATTGTCGGCGCTCTCTCTCTCCTCTCTCCCCCGCCTCCACCGACTGACATCAGCGGGAAGGCTCAACCCTGCCCACTAGAGCTGTGAGCCGGAGAAACAAGGGAGCTGACATGTCAGCTGAGCGGCCAGAGCACAGCTTATACAGGTACAGAGTGGCAGATTTTTTACATTACACAGGGACAAATGTTATTATGATACAGAGGGGATACCGACTATGTTGGTACAGTGGATTAACAACTACTTTAATTGTATCACCCCCTATGTGTACAGTGAAAGCAGACAGAGAAAAACTATGTTATACACCAGCCACAACAAATCCCCTATTACTAAGCCCAGGAAAACACTAGACACCCACTGCTGTTTCTTTATTTACAGAGCCAAGGCTGGTTGCTGCTTAGTCGCCTGGAGAGGTGTCATATTTTTCTGGTGCTGTGACATTCAGGAACCAGCCACAGGTGCATATAACATACTTGTGCTGACATGCCCTTCCCTCTGCATGAGTATTGACTGCACTGGTCTCAGGCACATGCCGAAAACCAGCACTGTCAATCACAACTAATTAACTATTCGACCCTACAAAGCAGCATGGTCAGACAGCAGTGAGGAGAAGGAGCGCTGTCAACCACGTTAGTTCTGGATCCCCTGCACCTAGCAAGTGGATAAAAGTGCAACATTTGTCCCCTGGGGGGGGAGTTTAATGAAAACATTTCTATAATGAGACTTCTTCTATAAGTAAAACATGGCACCGGGTTAGCCATGGATAGTAAAAGAAAAGCTAAAATGTAGGTGATACATTTTGATAGCTAACTAATGTACAGTAATTTTTGGACAGGCTTAGACGAAAACACATTTTTCTCTTTCATGGTTATTCAAATAGCTAAAAAATTACACTGTTTGGTGAAGAAAGGGGAGTATGCTGGAGAGCTTGCAATGATCAGCAATATGATCATGTGGGCATGGACAGGCATCATCTTTGCTTTGTACCTGCTTTAAGACAATGCTAGACCATGTCCATACAATGCACAAATGACTAGGTGACAACCCAGGAGCAAATTTGGGAGGGATTTATCACCACATAACAGAATGTGCCTAAACAAGGACCTTTACAGCAGGATCACCAAGTATTATTCTAACAAAAGCTGCCTATTTAAAACAAACTATTTGAAAGTAGAACTATAGGCAAAACTTTTTTTTTTTAATTTTGGATTGGGCAAGGGAGGGTTGTAACCCCTGTCAGATTTTTTAGGGATCTGTGTCCCATTGCAGAGATTTCCCATAGCCAAAACAGGAAGTGAGAGGAAATACCTGCAAGTTAAGGGAATTCCTTGGGAACTCCCAGGTCACCAGAACTAGTGTCTCCATTAGAGGATTCCCCTCAATTCTTTTTCTGGGAACAGCGCAAAATTTGGCATTTTCTTTTACTTTCAATGATAACGGTAAACAGGACAAATAGAGGGGATGAATTTCCCTAATGAGGACGCAGACAGCAATAAAGACTGACAGGTGTTCTAAAATCTCTCCACTCCATCCAAAACGGAAAAAAAATGTTTGCCCTAAGTTATACTTTAAGATGTTAAAGCTTATATGAGCATATAGTGATTATCTTTAGGCTCCATTCACACCTGAGCGTTTTGTAGCTTGAAGCCTTAAGCTACAAAACGCTTGAGGGGAAAAAAATCCATTATTTTCTATGCAGATGGTTCACATCTCCACTCCAAGTCACCTGAAGCCCTATGCCTGAAGCTCAAACAAGTTCTGGACCATTTTTTGTCGCTCAAATCGGGCAGATTTGGGCGTTTTTGGAGCAGGAAGCAGATGACAAAATCTAAAAATATAGCAACAAATCATGAAACAGATGATCATTTTTCCTATTGGCTAATAAAAAAAACGCCAAAGCCGGAAAACGCTGCATGGAAATGCGCAAATACGCGCGACAAAACGCTGGAAAAACGCTCAAAAATGTTACGCTCAGGTGTGAATGGGGCCTTAGAGCCACTTGGATACCCAACAAGTATCTACTTGCCCCCTTTTTTTTTTTAAAGAGAATATTTATACTGCATTAGAGTTGTAAATAATATATCACCAGAATCTCAGCCACCCATAGGATAGACGAATGCGGTGTCATATGGTAGGTTAATTGGCTCCTGTCTAAATTGTCCCTAGTATGTATGAATGTGAGTTAGGGACCTTAGATTGTAAGCTCCTTGAGGGTAGGGACTGATGTGAATGTACAATGTATATGTAAAGCGCTGCGTAAATTGACGGCGCTATATAAGTACCTGAAATAAATAAATAAAATAAATAAGTATTGTGTGTTGTACTTTAGTTATAGCCACAGTAAAATAAGAAAACAATTAGGCCTTCATACATGACCAATGATGTAAACATGGAAGTTATTGCATTAAAATAACTAGTAGTTTTTAATCAGTTGGGATTTTTTCTAAATGTTTATTTATATAGCAGTTTTAATATTTGCACTATTTACATGATTGTCTTCTCAACACCATTTAGCAAGTTAGCAATAAGAAGAGTACAATTAAACCAGTAATGCATGAAATATGGATGACGTGACAATATTTCTCATTCTGTATCAGATTATAATGATGATGTGCGTTGAAATTCTGAAGTTCATTAAAGAGATCCTGCTTAAAAAACACCACACATAGCTGAGAGATAAAATGACTCCTGGAATTCTGTAAGGTGACAAAATGATCAGCATTTTATAGTTCTTATACTTCAATACAAAAAATGGTCAAGTATTCAATGGTCACACTCATCATCTTCATCCTTGTTATTTTCTTCATCTTCCTCACAAAAAGCAGAATCCTTCTGTTTTTTCATCTGTGTAACCCCTGTATAGAGACATAAGCAAATGAAATATGTTGTTTGACTTTCGAGGTAGACTTACCAGTGTGTCTGGCTTAAAATACTTGTAAGGTACAATAAAGTCAGTATCCTGTATAATATTTAAGGATGGGCTCATTTTACTTCCACTATTCCACTTACTGCCAAGGAATTGCATAACCAGGGCACTCAGGAAGAAGTAAGGTCAAGGGGAAAATTGGAAGTGGATGGGTATGTGAACTGGTTAATAAGCATACTGTATATTTACAGTGAATATGAGGCAGTCTGGCTTTTGGAGAGATGAAGCACATTTGACCAGATCACATTTGGAGAAATTAAACCATAAACCACCAAGAAGGAAGGTGGGGGCTGCAAGGGAAAGAGCAACCTTTAGTGTACAGAAACATCCTATTCACTTTTTCTTACTACAGTAAACATACAAATAATCAAAAAACACAAAAAAGAAAACAAACAGCCTCGCTATTATAAACTGAAGCACTGGGAATTGATCTATATACTTACTCTGCTTTCTATGTCCTTTGACTGTATACAGTTCCATAGTTAAAAACCTTGACATCAGATGCCTAATAGAACTAACTTGTAGAGTATTGCTGAATAATTAAGCACTTCCTTAAAAGTACAGCAAATACTTGGGATTATCAACTCGCCATCCAAACTTAACTTTTCCATTAAACTCACAAATTGTCCAATTTCACCTTCCTCAGCCATAAACCTTTCCAGCCTATTAAATACCTCTTTCACCCATTCATGATCAATTTTATAAAATAACCCTAGCTCGAGTCTACAATTACCCTTAATTGACAGATAAAATGAGGACTCCACTTTATCACCATACTACTAACAAAAAAAAGGCCTTTACATTTTCTCCAAATTAAGGGGATTGTTTTACACTGGGGTGTTTGTTTTTCTTTTCATGTATTAAGCAAGTCAGCTGTTCTAATGCCATGTCTAAAAAATTGTATTCTCCAACAGCCATGTCAGTTTTTTTGTAAACAATATATGGGTATTACAGGTTTTACAATATTCACTCCTATTTAGGACAATAATGCCCTTTCTGAATGTGCTAAACTTCAGGGTTTTCAAAACTCGAAGTTGGTATTGGCACTGTTTAGCAGTTGTACCGGGCCGACTATCTTAAATCATTTCAGCAACTACAAGATGAAAATAAGCAGGGCAGAAACTTTTTATTCCAATATTTGCAGCTCAGACACACAATACAAGCTCAAAGTGGCACGAATGCTCTGATTTTCAATGACATAGAAATTCTGGATAAGTTGGTTGGGTCAGAAGATACTAAAGGTATCATTTCTGTCCTGCACATGCATGTGCTATACAAGTCATTTGGGAGCAATTTAATATGTTGTAACGAAAAACGGGGGGGGGGGCGGCGATCTGGGAACCATTTTTTTAAATGTCTAAGCAGTCTCTTTGCCACCATCGCATAGACTAACACAGTTTTTTACTCTTCAAAGGGCATACAGAACACCTGCTTTTCTTTTTGAAATGGGATTAACTGGGTCTGCTCCAGAGGATATGGTGCACTTCAGACTAATTTATACTGAGACTAAAAACTCCCTGCTCATGCGTGCCTTGGATTATTCAAATGCTTTTGGCTTAGAACCAGATACTTCAGTGGCTGCTACAAGGTCATTGTTTGCAGCCCACAGGATAACTGAGATGTAGTGGGTCTCTAGTGCACTCCCTTGAACAGGAGACTGGTTTAAAGAGCTTAATAAGAATTTTATTATATTCATGCTGTATGTATTTTGTAAAAGTAACGTGAAAAAATATTTTTCAATAAATAAAATTTGATTTAAAAAACAGGGAATTTTCACTCTGGTCTCAAATTTATTTCCATATGTATTCTATTCTCACATCAAGAATCAAAAATAATCCTTCATTAGGGCAGGCGGGGACGGTCCGGAGGTAGTGGCCTCTCTTGATGCTGAGAAAGCTTTTGACTCGGTGGAGTGGCGCTACCTCTGGGCTGTCCTACGCAAATTTGGATTTGGCCCTCGCTTCATTGGCTGGGTGCAGATGCTATACCATAATCCCTCCGCACGCATAAGAACAAATAACTCATTATCACTGTCCTTTCCTTTATCTAGGGGTACGAGGCAGGGCTGTCCACTTTCTCCTTGGACTTATTGCCCTGTCCATGGAACCCATGGCTGCTCGTATTAGAGTCGACCCCTTGGTACAGGGCATCCAGGTAGGAGTAGTGGTAGACAAAATATCCCTTTATGCTGATGATACCCTACTTTTTCTTAAAGACATATCCTCCCTCTCACCAGCACTTCAAATAATTGATGAGTTTGGCATGTTCTCGGGCATTAGGGTAAATTGGGGAAAATCGATAATTTTCTCATTAAGTGCATCCAGTCAAAGCCCACCGACAGGTACCCCCTTAGACTGGACATCTGAATTTAAATATTTAGGAGTAAGTGTTAGAGCTCCACTGTCTACATATTTTGAACTGAATCTTCAGCCACTACTAAAGAATCTCTCACAAAAATGTATAACATGGAAAACCCTTCCCCTCTCTCCAGTAGGGAGGGTAAACTTAATTAAAATGATATACCTGCCCAAATTTCTGTACTTTTTTCGAAATTCACCCTTGATCCCCCAGCCTCATTTTTTTGCTAAATTGAAAAGTATATTATCCTCCTTTATCTGGAATGGAAGACCCCCGAGACTGGCCATGACTACTCTCCAGCTGCCCGTTACTCAGGGGGGTTTGTCCTTACCGGACTTCCAGGTATACTTCTGGGCAGCCGTCCTGGTAACGGTTAGATGGTGGTTTTCTCAACCACGTGATAACCCGGCAGTGACCCTGGAAGCCGCCATCATGGGGTCCTACTCCTCTCTCAGCAATGTGGTGTTCAGAGGGATGAAATCCCACCCTGGCATTACGGACCTGATGAACACCACTATTACAGTTTGGAACAGGGCCAGGAATAGTTTTAACAATCCAGAGAGGTCCTCCCCGCACATCCCCCTGTGGGGCAACCCTAGATTGCTGCATTTGAAGTCGGTCCCAGACCCCCAAGTCTGGGCAAGAAAGGGAATTGTTAAGCTAAAACACATTGTGATGGGTGGCAAATTAAGAACTTTCTCTGATCTCAAAAACGCTTACTCACTACCAGGTTGGATGCTGTTTAGATATTATCAACTCCGACATGCTTATAGAAAACAGTTTCCATCTCTCCTCCAGTTAGAATCAGAGCCTGTGGAGGGATTACTTACAGCTAAAATCATAGATAGACCATTATCTACTCTATATTTTCATTTATCCATACCCCCTACAAAGAAACTTGAGAAAACTCTGGTCAAGTGGACAGCAGACATTCCTGACTTATCAGAGGAGGAATGGGAAACGTGTGTATCCTCCTTTGTGTTCAAAACGATATCGGCCAGAGAGCGATTTATGCAGGTCAAGTTCCTCCACAGGGCCTATTACACCCCAAAACGTCTGACAATTATGACACCTGACAGCCCAGTGGCCTGCACCAGGTGTGGTCTAGAGTCCGCCTCCTTTCTCCATATGGTGTGGTCTTGTCCTCGTCTCGGAGACTATTTTTGAGCTATGCTACGTTCTATGCCCGAAAAGAAATATTTCTCCACTGGAAGGATGCATCACCCCCTAGAGTATCTTCATGGCGCCTAGCAATGAATTCTATACTCCCACTATATAAAACTTATATATCTTAATCGTAACTGCCCCAAGAAATTTGATAAGATATGGTCGGGTTGGATAGATGCATGGGGTGCTGAGGTTGTGAATGATGTCCAAGTTGACGCTGAGATACCAACTGTATGATTATACAACATGATTGAGTTCTCTTTAAACTTCACCTAATGTATATGCTCAGTTAAGCTATTGAGGTATTTGTGGTTCCCTCCTTGCCTCCCCCTCCCGCCCCCCCCCATCTTTTAAGTATCCTTAATCCGCCCCCACCCCCTTTCTCCCCCCCATCCCCTCCCACAAGACCTTCTTGATTGATTTGTTCTAATCTGCTACCTCTACACCAATATTTTGCCAAAATGTCATGTACTGCTCTCATACTTCTTTCTATTGTCTATGTGAAAAATGAATCATCTATCTTGTGACTACATATATACTGTTATCATATCTAAATGTGCCTATGCATCGCTTGTAATGTTAAAATCTTGAATAAAAAAGTTCTTTCTTGTGAAAAAAAAAAAAAATCCTTCTTTGACTACATCAAAGGTTCAGTAGTTATGCCCTTTTTAACATAATTGCTATGCCTCTTTTTTCACACTGTACAGAGTATTCACCACTCCTTAACCCACCCTCTCACTTAAGTTTGCTCACCTCTGGATAAAATAAGCGTATCTCTTATAGGTATAAAATAAGTCAGTTTTTGCCTTCTGGCATATCCTAGAGCAGTGTTTCTCAACTCCAGTCCTCAAGGCGCCCCAACAGATCATATCTTCAGGCTTTCCATTATTTTGCACAAGTGATTTAATCAGTTTCACTGCCTTAGTAATTACCACAGCTGTTTCATCTGAAGGAAATCCTGAAAACATGACCTGTTGAGGCGCCTTGAGGACTGGAGTTGAGAAACACTGTCCTAGAGTATGCTGTCTCTTTGATCGGAAATGCGATCCTCCTATTTTTCATGATATACAAGTTAAATTCCCTATTAATCATCCTACCTTGGAACCTATCCTCTGCTTCCTATTCACTTTAAACTTTCCCAATCTCAGGTCAAGAATTCTAGTAAAGAAGCTAGATCATCAAAGTATTTTAATGCTCAATCTGTTCAAGATGCAATCTGGCTAGATACAGTAGGGAAAACAGTTTTTTTTCCCCAGCCAGTTTTCAGCAGACTGGGACAAACAGCTTTCTCTCGTTAGCCATTTCACCCTAATAGTAATGAAACAAAAGCTGTTTTACCCCTTCAAAAAAAAAAAAATCTGGAATCCTCCTGTAAGCCTCTATCACTTCAAGCTGAAAACTTAAAAGTATGAAAATAACCATTCTGAGCTTTTCAAAATAGGGCCCACTCTATGCTCTCTTTCAACTGAGAGATTTCCTTTTTCTCACAGCTAGCATTTCTGGGAGGCTATTGCTCAGAAACTGCTCTAACTTCCAGCACACCATGGACCTTGGCAGCCCCCAAGTCTCAAGTTATTACGTCTTGATGTGTTCTCTAGGTTGTCAACTTTTTCTTTAGCTCCAGGAAAGTTTCAAAAAATCTTATTAATGACTAATATTTCTTATGTTCATAACGATTGTTTTATATCAGGAGATGGGTTACTGGAGGGTTGTGCTGGGACATGCCTTTCAATTTCTCTAATATTCACCTTTTACAATTCCTGAGATTGACTCCCAGTATGTTCAGTCAAGTGTCAGGTCACCTTGAGGCTAGGTGACAGATGCACTCTGTAGGAGTCAGAAGTGCACCACAAGGTAGTGGACTGTAGGACTGACTGCTCCAGGTCGCGGCCCCCAGGGTCTCACAGCTCACGCTCACGGTAGACTACAGGAGAAGAGGAAGGAGGCAGCAGGCTGGAACAACAAGGAAAGTAAGGGACAAGCCAAGGTCGGGGCCACAAGCAGACAAGGACAACAGAGTTCACGCCAAGATTCAGGGTCACAGGCAAACAGGGATGGTCGGGGACACACCAAAGGTCAGGGTCACGGACAGGAATAGTAAGAACAGGCCAAAGACACTAACAGGAATCAGACGTAGGAAACACAGCAAGTACACACGGAGGCTAACACACAATGGTTGATCAGCACTGCTGGCTTGCAGTGCATAGGTTAATATAGGGTTCCCTGATAGGGCCTGGGGTGGGGCCATGCTTAGAGGAGAGGTTATAAAACCAGTCATGTGAGAGGCAGCTGGTCTTTAGAGAGGAATACATGGAGACAGGTAAGCTGACAAAGAAACTCTATTGCATAACCATGACAGTACCACCCCTCTTATGAGGTCATCAATTGCCAAGACCACCAATGGCGTTGAAAGGGGCAAAAGGGTAAGTCTCATGGAAGATGCAGTTTCCCAATCCATGAAATTGCCAGCGGCTCCGGAATCCAGATGTGCCGAGACAGAACGAGAGGAAGCGCCGACATGAAGGCTCACAGAAAGAAGAAGATGAGAAGGTGAAGGTGATACTTTAGGGTCTAATACTCCACCTTCCAGATGTATTAGCCCCGATCGTTTTTCCAGACGAAGAGAACAAGTGTCACGAAAATTACCTTTGGCCCCACAATAGAGGAACAGGCCCAGAGTTCTGCGCCTAGCGCGTTCTTCAGGAGACAACTTGGTCCAGCCCAGCTGCATAGATTCCTCAGAGGGCAGGGGGTGCTCCTCGGATCGAAGCGAAGGGACTGGGAGCTCAAGCTGCCTAAGGAACGGGGAATGCTGGCGTCTTTTTTCCAGGGCCCTCTCCTGAAAGCGAATATCGATCTGGTTACACAAGGTGATGACACCGTCCAGATCAGCAGGAAGGGATCTTCCTGCTAATTCATCCTTCACTCTATCAGAGAGGCCATGTAAAAAGGGCCTCATTATTCCAGCTCAATTCAGCTGTGAGAATACGGAACTGAAGAGCATACTGTCCCACAGAAGGAGACTCTTGACGGAGACGTAGAAGAGCGCTAGACACTGAGGGGACACAACCCGGTTCCTCGAAGATATTCCAAAAAAGTTTCAAGAAATCAGACAGGCTAGAAACCACTGGATCATTCAGTTCCCACAGAGGGGCAGCCCAAGCTAGCGCCTCGCCGGACAGAAGGGATATAATATAGGCTACTTTCGCCCAATCGGACAGGAAGTTTTGGGGCTGAAGTTCAAAATGAATCGTGCACTGGCTAAGGAACCCCCTGCAAGCCTTGGAGTCCCCAGAGAAACGGGCCGGAGCTGGCAGTTGTGATGAATGTGTGGCTGCAACTGGTGCGATAGGTGCAGCAGCAGATAGCGGTTGAGGTTGTTGAACCGGGGGTCCTAATGAGGCCTGAACCTGTTCAAAACGGGATGCCAAATCCTGAAGGAATCGCATCACTTGGGTCTGATGCGATTCCTGGGTCTCAAGTCTGCGAACTAAGTCCTGCAACGGATCATCTGCGGGTAGCGGCACATCAGTCAGGTCCATGGCTGATCAAAGTGTCAGGTCACCTGTAGGAGTCAGAAGTGCACCACAAGGTAGTGGACCCTAGGACTGACTGCTGCGGATTGAACCCTGGGAGGTTCAGGAAGCAGGTCTACAGGATCACTGACAGACATCCCACTGGGAGCTAGAGCATAGATTCCCCAGGGCGCGGAGTCTAAGAGCCAGCAGGTGTTCACCACAGCCTTTAGTGGTAAGGATGGACTGCGCTGCAGTCTGGCTCCAGGTCGCGGCCCCCAGGGTCTCACAGCTCACGCTCACGGTAGACTACAGGAGAAGAGGAAGGAGGCAGCAGGCTGGAACAAGGAAAGTAAGGGACAAGCCAAGGTCAGGGCCACAAGCAGACAAGGACAACAGAGTTCACGCCAAGGTTCAGGGTCACAGGCAAACAGGGATGGTCAGGGACACGCCAAAGGTCAGGGTCACGAGCAGACAGGAATAGTAAGAACAGGCCAAAGACGCTAACAGGAATCAGACGTAGGAAACACAGCAAGTACACACGGAGGCTAACACACAATGGTTGATCAGCACTGCTGGCTTGCAGTGCACAGGTTAATATAGGGTTCCCTGATAGGGCCTGGGGTGGGGCCATGCTTAGAGGAGAGGTTATAAAACCAGTCAGGTGAGAGGCAGCTGGTCTTTAGAGAGGAATACATGGAGACAGGTAAGCTGACAAAGAAACTCTATTGCATAACCATGACACCAAGGCAATTCATTATTGGATAAATAAAAGTTATTAATGCAATGGTGCCTAACATCTCCATCCGTTGCAGGAAAGCATTACTATGTTTTATTGGGAACTGTTAGTTCTGTTCCACTTTCTGGTTAACACCCCCCCCCCCCCCAATGTAAGGGGAATAGAGAATTATAAAACAATAAATTATTTGATTGGATGTCTCAGGATGCTTAGTCACCTTTACTCAATGATGAATCCTAATGTGAGGGAGGTCTCTCTCATTCAGTAAACCCAGTAGCACTTTCTAGCTGAACAAGTTTTGTTATCAGAGAAATATATTATACAATTGATCCATCTGAGTCTACGCCAGATATCTGGGTCTGAATATATCCTCTATAAGTTTCCAAAACAGTTCGTAATGGTTTATCCCCTGCGAGAGAGCAACACGAAAGCACTAAATTATGCTGACCTCTTAGCATGAGCTTCAAGAGCTAAATCTGGATACTAAACGGAGAGCTGGTTCCAACCTTCTTTTCTATCTAGTCAGCTCTGTCTCTCCCAAGTCAGCATTTTCTTGGGGGGAGCTCCCAGGGAGTTTGTTAAGCAGACGGCCCAAGATATCTCTCCCTGTGCCTGCTCAATGTGGGCAACCCCCTTCTCCTCTCTTTCTGCCCCCATTGAACTCTCAGTATCTCTCACTCAAGTGGTTGTCCACCCTAGGGTCTCAGCATCTGGGTACACACCATGTCTCTTCTGGTCCCTGCTACCTATGACAGGTTCCAGAGACATCCTATGCTGACATATTGCTGAAATACAGCTTGGGTCTTTGCTGACTGTAAAGCAAAGGAAATATAATTCTTCATTATTAGAGCAATGTTATCACACGGGCTGTGTGAACTAGAATTCACCTTTTAATGTATGCAAATTGCATTCTGTCTATGCAAAGGTAGCCTTGACAATCTGCGAGCAAAGCACTAATTCTTAAAATGATTCCATCCTGTATACTAGATGCATGTTACCTGTTTTAACAAACTTTCACTATGTAAATGTTAAGAAAAAGGGTCAGGCTTGTTTTTACACCTGATTGGCCTGGTGGTTGGTATTGCATAGAGAATTTTACACATTTTGAAAAGACACTGTTTAACTAGGTCTGAATAGCCTGTAGTGAACTCCCACATGACCTAATAGTCTCTCCATCACTGCAAGCAACAAGCACATCCGACATGGTAAGCAAACGTTTAGATGTTCCTGCATATATGCCTACAAAGAGTTGGGAAACGAATATGTAAATAGGAGCATCAGGAACTAAAAGTATGATTGGTCTCACCTCTATCTAAGCTCCCTACCCCGTAAGCCAAGGGGCCAACAAGGGAATGTGTAAGCTAAAAAAGGGAAGGAGACAAGTTTCTTAAAATCACTATTTGCATATCTGATACAAGCACACAGTAATATTTACCTTTTTAAACAGTTTTATGTGCATGCCCATGTTTTAGGTGTATGTAAATTGTGCTTACCTTAGATTGTACATATTATGAACACTCTTTACTAAATAGATGTAAATCTAATCGCAAAAATCTCATATAAGAGTTGGTGTAGTATCAAAAGTCTTTTTTTTTTTCAATCTTTTTAAGCCTGAAGCTTTTATTAAAGGGGGACTAAACTAAAATTTAAAAAGCTATTGGCACATTGGCAGAAGAGATTTTGCGTGTGTACTAAAACTGCTTTCTCTTTCTGTTAGCAATTTTTTAAAATTGGCTACTAACTGTGGTGCATGCTAGAAATAAAAGCAGGATGCTGGAACAATTTAAATTCATCAATAGCTGACCGATGGCTAAAGAAAGAACATGGCAGACCTGAAAGAAGATGGCAGCAGTAAACAACTACATGATGCCCAGACGCAGACTTTGTATCGCAGGAGGAGGTAAGACTAGGGGATAGGTCTGTCATAACATGCAAGTATGCAATGCATCTGTCAGGATCTGGATTGGAACCTGGGACCTCTGTGGTGTGTGGCTGTGGCTTTTTTCACTTGACATACTGGACAGTTACCTGCCGGTTCCCCTGGACAACCTTACTTTTTATCTTAAAAAATGGAAAAAATTATTCTGAGCCTTGGATACATACTATATAAAATAAAGGGTTAAACTATGAACTTGTGCATTCATTAAATCAAACTTGTTGTGACTGCTGCAGTTACCATGTGCACTATTGTAACACAATTGATTGAAAAAAAAATGCCACATTATACCCTCCATTATACATCAACAAAATTGTGAAAATAAATATCTTATGCAATACATGTGCTTAGAAAGTTATTTAAAAAATCAATAAAATATCAATACATTTAAATATAAGTGCCAAATGCAAAGTCCCACATTGATTGTCTCAAGTGATAAAGTGCTGGTGCCCTTTAATAGTTAAAAAGTAGTGCTCTATTCCACTGTGCGTGTAGTGCCCCACATGGACTTGCACTCACCAAATGGACATGACCACCAATCGCTAGTGTGGTCAATAGAGCTTGCGTGGCATTTCCCCTTCATTGCTCAGCTCCTCCTGGATTCCCCCAGTTCTGCTTGATAACTTGGTGTTGCCACTCAGAGGGGAGGATATGACAGGAAGAGAATCTCATAGTGTAAAACCACACAGAAAGTTTATTGTATAAAAAAATATTGAAATACACTCACTATTTTAAGTGCTGTTTGAACCAGACCCTGGTGTATACAGCATTTGTTTGCGTGTGGGGGTATTGGTCATCACACGTTCCATAACCAGAAGTGCAGCACGAGTCCCCGCCCGGAGATGGTGTCAGCAGAAGTTGCGTCACGGCTTCCTGAGGATGACCAATCAGGTGGAAATGTATTGAAGCTAGGCCCGCATCATTGTGATGCAACTTTAGCTGACATCATCTCTGGGTAGGAACTCGTGCCACACTTCTGGTTACAGAATGTGTGACAGCCATTACCCACACACATTATATTTAAATGTATTGATCTATTATTGATTTCGTATAACTTGTTAAGCACATTTATTGCATAAGACATTTATTTTCACAGGTAGAGAGTGATGGGTGTCCCAGGAGCCGCACATGAAGTCAAAGCCTGCTGTGTGATAGTAAATGGCAGTCTCAGTCTGCATATTTAATTTCACAGTTTTGTTGATTTATGTATAATGGAGGGTATAAGGCTGCGTTCACACTTATGTGAATTGGATGCAGGTTTCCCTGCATCCAATTCGCATGACAGGAGAGTGTGATCAGCTCCCAATGGAGCCAGCACTGCAAAAGGGTCCTGTGTGTCTTTGACTCAGTTTCAGGTCTGAATTCAAGCAAAAATTCAGACCTGATTCGCCCCCTGAAACAGAGAATAGGGAAGCATCGGACCCCCTGCTGCGAGCCACAGCCGCAGCTAGTGTGAACCTGGTCTAATGTGACATGCATGTTTTTTTTATGGTTTTGTTTTAATCAATTGTGTTATCTTGTTTCTGGGGAACCTTAAACTCCTTGCTCCTCCCATGAACTTTCAATTTTTGCCATGTATTGTACTTCCTGTTTACCAGATTATTGTGCTCTTCTTCAGACAATATCTTGCTCTTTTCACTCCTGCTGCTGTCCCTATCTTCACTACCACTCATTACTGACCTTGGCTTGTTCCTTGACTACAGTTCCACTTGATCCCTACCTATTACCTCTGCTATCAGAATCCCGGCTTGCTCACTGCCTGGTGGGACGATCCTGGGGACCACATCCTGACACTAACACACAGGAAAACCCATCTACACCATCAGGTGCTCTGGTGAAGACCAGTTAGTGCTTAGATCCTGCGCCATCCTCCAGGGGTACCAGCTTTTGCATTTATCCAGCTGGTTTCTCTGTGAACTTTTCTACTGCCCTCTGAGCCTGACCACTGATGGTGATAGCATCTTTGCACAGAAAGGGAGCTACAATAGGAACACAATATGGTTTTAGGTGAGCTTTTAAAAAGAATACCTAATGGCACTGCCAGAAAGCTTCTTATGCAGGAACGTCCTGCTATAGGGTGTGAATGTTTATTATTTTAGTACAGATGGTTTGGTAGTATATTTAAACTGTCTTTATTAGCAACAGCTTGGAGTCATGATGTTCTGTTTTTTGTTTTGGTGAACACTGCAATTCTGTTCGAGTCCTTGAATTTGTTTTGTCTATTTTTTATTGAGCTTATCAAAAGTCACATTGTTCCAGATTAACTAGCACTCGTGTTACAAGGCTCCTGTGTTCTTCTGTCTAAACAAAGGCTCTATAATTTCTTTTCTCTGAATTAGGACGCGCTGTCTTTTTTCCATAACTGCTGTCAATTTTCTGTACTATATTTTTTAAACGTTTTTCAAATCATTTGTTAAAGTTTTTCAAACGTAAGCAATAATAAAAAAAAAAAAAAAAAAAAAAAAACAGCACAATCCAAATATATTAGTAAACAAAAAGTCACAAATAATGCTAGCTCAATCCGACCCCTCTAAAATTAAATGGGTAATATGTACAGTACATTAAAAAAAAACACTGCTTCTTAGGAAGTTAAATTATCTTTCCAAAAAACTAATACCCCGTACACACGGTCGGATTTTCCGATGGAAAATGTCCGATCGGAGCGTGTTGTCGGAAATTCCGACCGTGTGTGGGCTCCATCGGACATTTTCCATTGGATTTTCCGACACACAAAGTTGGAGAGCAGGAGATAAAATTTTCCGACAACAAAATCCGTTGTCGGAAATTTCGATCATGTGTACACAAATCCGACGGACAAAGTGCCACGCATGCTCAGAATAAATAAAGAGATGAAAGCTATTGACCACTGCCCCGTTTTATATTCCCGACATACGTGTTTTACGTCACCGCGTTTAGAACGATCGGATTTTCCGACAACTTTGTGCGACCGTGTGTAGACTAAACAAGTTTGAGCCAACATCCGTCGGAAAAAATCCTAGGATTTTGTTGTCGGAATGTCCGAACAAAGTCCGACCGTGTGTACGCCCTATTAGTCTTAGATTACTTGGAGTGAGGGCACTGAGCTTGAAAAAAATCAAACCCTAGGAAATTAAATGTAATTTAATTTCAAAAGTTGTTTTCAAACTTTTTTAAAAAATGAAGCTTACAATAAAAGAATGACTTTTGTTTCTGCATGGAAGAGCTTTGTTCAGGCACTTCCTGTAATAAAACTGTGACAACTGCCTCCCAATTGTGTACCTATGTTGTCAACCCTGTCACATGCACACCTGACAAAGACTATAGGAAGCCGCGCAGACACATATTGTGCACATTTTCGTTTTCAGGAGGCTGGGGCAGAACAATATGTGCAGCTGATACTGGAATGAGTGCATGTGGACAGGAAGTAGCTGAAAATGGTTATAGGAGATCTCAGAACTGAGATTAAAAACAATGAAAAAAGGCCAAAACAGTATTTTATGAAAAAAGAACATGGCGATTGTCTATGATGCACAGTGCTAAAAAAAAATGTCATCCAGTTAGGGCTTAGAGTTACAGTATCTCATAAAAGTACACCCCTCACATTTTTTAAAATATTTGATTATATCTTTTCATGTGACAACACTAAAGAAATGACACTTTGCTACAATGTAAAGTAGTGAGTGTACAGCTTGTATAACAGTGTAAATTTGCTGTCCCATCAAAATAACTCAACATACAGCCATTAATGTCTAAACCGCCGGCAACAAAAGTGAGTACACCCCTAAGTGAAAATGTCCAAATTGAGCCCAATTAACCATTTTCCCTCCCCGGTGTCATGTGCCTTGCTAGTGTTACAAGGTCTCAGGTGTGAATGGGGAGCAGGTGTGTTAAATTCGGTGTTATCGCTCTCACTCTCTCATACTGGTCACTGGAAGTTCAACATGGCACCTCATTGCAAAGAACTCTCTGGCAATCTGAAAAAAAAAATTGTTGCTCTACATAAAGATGGCCTAGGCTATAAGAAGATTGCCAAGACTCTGAAACTGAGCTGCAGCACGGTGGCCAAGACCATACAGCGGTTTAACAGGACATGTTCCACTCAAAACAGTCCTCGCCATGGTTGACCAAAGAAGTTGAGTGCACATGCTCAGCGTCATATCCAGAGGTTGTCTTTGGGAAATAGACGTATGAGTGCTGCCAGCATTGCTGCAGAGGTTAAAGGGGTGGGGGGTCAGCCTGTCAGTGTTCTGTCCATATGCCGCACACTGCATCAAATTGGTCTGCATGGCTGTCATCCCAGAAAGAAGCCTCTTCTAAAGATGATGCACAAGAAAGCCCACAAACAGTTTGCTGAAAACAAGCAGACTATAGACATGGATTACTGGAACCATGTTCTGTGGTCTGATGAGACTGAGATAAACTTATTTGGTTCAGATGGTGTCAAGCGTGTGTGACAGCAACCAGGTGAGGAGTACAAAGACAAGTGTGTCTTGCCTACAGTCAAGCATGGTGGTGGGAGTGTCATGGTCTGGGACTGCATGAGTGCTGCTGGCACTGGAGAGCTACAGTTCATTGAGGGATCCATGAATGCCAACATGTACTGTGACATACTGAAGCAGAGCATGATCCCCTCCCTTCAGAGACTGGGCTGCAGGACAGTATTCCAACATGACAACGACCCCAAACACACCTCCAAGACAACCACTGACTTGCTAAAGAAGCTGAGGGTAAAGGTGATGGACTGGCCAAGCATGTCTCCAGACCTAAACCCTATTGAGCATCTGCATAGTTGCCAACATTGTAAAAAAAAAATGTGGGACACTTTTGTGGCTGTAGGCGGAGCTGTCCAATAATTAGGGGGCGGGGCATTCACCAGCAGGCGTGGCCTATCAAAAAAAGACAAGTGCGGCGCGCGAAGCGCGTCGCGCCGAAAAATGGGCGTGGTTTACGCGAAATTGTGGGCGTGGCTTAAATGGGCGTGGCTCTAGAGGGTGTGGTTAGAGTCTGAAATGAATGAGGGATGGAGAGGGGGGGAGAGGGGGAGAGAGAGGGAAATGACGGGACAGCAGCCCCAGATCCTACACAATAAAAATATGTGTATTCTAGAAAGTTTAACAATCAGCAGATAAAGATACTCCAAACACCTGGTGTTAATGCTTCAATCATCCCGGCACCATGGTTGTTATGGTGTCAGGATGATTGAAGCGCATTATTTCTATTATTACATTGTAATATAAAATGAAATCATTCAACTCACCATAATGCAGAATCAGTGGGATCCCTGAGCATGTCACCTGCCACGTCGCCTGCCACCAGCCGTCCGTCCTTGCTTCAGATGTCCGAGCAGAGTCCGTCCTTGCATCAGGTGCCCCCAGCGGAGCCCCCCTCACACCAGGAGTCCCCGGCGGAGCCCCCCTCACATCAGAAGTCCCCAGCGGAGCCCCCCTCACATCAAGAGTCCCCGGCGGAGCCCCCCTCACATCAGGTGTCCCCGGCGGAGCCCCCCTCACATCAGGTGTCCCCGGCGGAGCCCCCCCTCACACCAGGAGTCCCCAGCGGAGCCCCCCTCACACCAGGAGTCCCCGGCGGAGCCCCCCTCACACCAGGAGTCCCCGGCGGAGCCCCCCTCACATCAGAAGTCCCCAGCGGAGCCCCCCTCACATCAGAAGTCCCCAGCGGAGCCCCCCTCACACCAGGAGTCCCCGGCGGAGCCCCCCTCACATCAGAAGTCCCCAGCGGAGCCCCCCTCACATCAGAAGTCCCCAGCGGAGCCCCCCCTCACATCAGGAGTCCCCGGCGGAGCCCCCCCTCACATCAGGAGTCCCCGGCGGAGCCCCCCCTCACATCAGGAGTCCCCGGCGGAGCCCCCCCTCACATCAGGAGTCCCCGGCGGAGCTCCCCCTCACATCAGGTGTCCCCAGTGCCCCCGCCTCACATCAGGTGTCCCCAGTGCCCCCCCCTCACATCAGGTGTCCCCAGTGCCCCCCCACTCACATCAGGTGTCCCCAGTGCCCCCCCACTCACATCAGGTGTCCCCAGTGCCCCCCCCACTCACATCAGGTGTCCCCAGTGCCCCCCCCACTCACATCAGGTGTCCCCAGTGCCCCCCCCTCACATCAGGTGTCCCCAGTGCCCTCCCCCCCTCACATCAGGTGTCCCCAGTGCCCCCCCCCTCACATCAGGTGTCCCCAGTGCCCTCCCCCCCTCACATCAGGTGTCCCCAGTGCCCCCCCCCTCACATCAGGTGTCCCCAGTGCCCCCCCCACTCACATCAGGTGTCCCCAGTGCCCCCCCTCACATCAGGTGTCCCCAGTGCCCCCCCCTCACATCAGGTGTCCCCCCCTCACATCAGGTGTCCCCCCCTCACATCAGGTGTCCCCAGTGCCCCCCCCCCTCACATCAGGTGTCCCCCCCTCACATCAGGTGTCCCCAGTGCCCTCCCCCCCTCACATCAGGTGTCCCCAGTGCCCCCCCCCACTCACATCAGGTGTCCCCAGTGCCCCCCCCTCACATCAGGTGTCCCCAGTGCCCCCCCCTCACATCAGGTGTCCCCCCCTCACATCAGGTGTCCCCAGTGCCCCCCCCTCACATCAGGTGTCCCCAGTGCCCCCCCCCTCACATCAGGTGTCCCCCCCTCACATCAGGTGTCCCCAGTGCCCCCCCCCTCACATCAGGTGTCCCCAGTGCCCCCCCCCACTCACATCAGGTGTCCCCTGTGCCCCCCCCCACTCACATCGTGTCCCACAGCGGTGCGCGCGCTCACCCCCCACCTAGAACCCCCGCCCCTTTCCATAACAGACTGGCAGCGGGGCGGGGGGTAGGCGGGGCGAGGCGGAGCGGGGCGGGCCGAGGCGGGGCGGGCCGAGGCGGGGCGAGGCGGAGCGGGCCGAGGCGGGGCGGGCCGAGGCAGGCCGAGGCGGAGCGGGGCGGGCCGAGGCGGAGCGGGGCAGGGGGTGGGCGGCGACGCAGAAGCTTCGTCTAGCCCCCCCCCCAGCCGTCTTCCTGAACTCCAACAAAATGGCGGCCGGCGGAGACAATGTCTCCGCCGGCCGCCGACCTCTAGCGGCGGCGGCGGCGGCGGTTTCAAAAACCGGAACCGAATTTTTCGGGACATTTCCCGGGACGCCACAAATCCGGGAATGAAGTCCAAGTCCCGGGAATGTCCCGGGAAATTCGGGACAGTTGGCAGCTATGCATCTGTGGGGCATCCTCAAAAGGAAGGTGGAAGAGCACAAGGCCTCTAACATCCACCAGCTCGGTGATGTCATCATGGAGGAGTGGAAGAGGACTCCAGTGGCAACCTGTGAAGCTCTGGTGAACTCCATGCCCAAGAGGTTTAAGGCAGTGCTGGAAAATAATGGTGGCCACACAAAATATTGACACTTTGGGCCCAAGTTGGACATTTTCACTTAGGGGTGTACTCACTTTTGTTGCCAGTGGTTTAGACATTAATGGCTGTGTGTTGAGTTATTTTGAGAGGACAGCAAATTTAAACTGTTATGCAAGCTGTACACTCACTATTTACATTGTAGCAAAGTGTCATTTCTTCAGTGTTGTCACATGAAACGATATAATAAAATATTTACAAAAATGTGAGGGGTGTACTCACTTTCGTGAGATACTGTACATTGGGGCGTGTGTTGACAGGCTTTTGCTTGCATCAAACACATTTTGTAATCCAATACAAAACTATGTGACTGCAAAGCATGTTTGAAGCAGGTCAAATGCAGGTCAGAAGGAGGTCAACTGCACATGCCAATATTATCTAAACTATCTCAGAAATGTCCCAAAATGATGTTGAAATGATGCTATTGACAAAAGCACAAATCCCATCTACATCCCTAAACTGGAATTTTAATTAAAAACATTATGAACAGGCAAGTTTTTTTTTAGAACACAAGAGAGATACGTTGTCTCTTTGGCTTTAACCTCCCTGGCACTATGATTATGTCTGATTTTTGAATGTCAATGCGGTACATTGTTTTGTATGGAAATTTGGTGTTTTATATTGTAGGCCTGTAAATCTTAGGAATAACTCACTTAAATCTGTCCAAACAAGAGTCTAGTGGACATCCCGGGTATGATAAAGTTCGAAACACGAAATCAAAAATTATAATATAATAAAGAACTATAAACAATTATAAAAAGTCACTGCATACTGGTTTAGTAAACATCCCGGGTATGAACGTTTTTGAAACATGGGACTGCACAAAGTCTGACGTCACAATCAGGACAACGGAAAGCATCCCTCTATGTCCAAAGCGGATTTAGACCAGCTAGAAAACAGCGATAGTGAAATAGAATCACTTGCAGAATTGAGCAATTGTGATTTGTGGGGAAATTCATCATCAGACACTGAAAGTGATGACAGCCAAAATTCTGCGACTGAGCTCAGTGCTGCATGATCCGTACCACAGTCAGTAGAGCACCAAGTTTGCACATCACTGAGCAGTCACAGAATTGTCGCTGTTGTCACTTTCAGTGTCTGATGACGAATTTCCCCACGAATCACTATCGCTCAATTCTGCAAGTGATTCTAATTCGCTATTTTCTAGCTGGTCTGAAACTGCTTTTGACGTAGAGGAACGCTTTTCGGATGCCATGGACATTCTCAAGTTTCCAGGTAGAAAGAATGGTATATATATATATATATATATATATATATATATATATATATATATATATATATATATATATATATATATATATATATATATATGTGCAGGCAGGGCACTAGGGCACTGGACAAAGCACTAGGGACAAAACTGTTGTGAAATGACTTAAAACAGTAATATAATCTACAGATTACAGTGTGTTGTGTGTGTGTTATGTTTTTGTACTTTTTTTTATTTGCCGCCAGGCTCCGTCCCCAATGCGCTGTGATGCTCACAGGGAATAGAGCCCGGATATTGATGCATTGGGCGGAGGATCCGGCCGGAGGATACAGCGGGAGGACATTGCAGGATCCTGGGGACAAGATAAGTAACTGTAACTGGATACTGCGATGCAATCCTGAGTGTGGCTCGGGGTTACCGTTATTGGTACTGAAAATTAACCCCGAGCCACACTCAGGATTACCGCTAGGGAAGTTAAAGTATTCTTACCTGCATGCAGAGCTCAGTGTACAATTTTGGCATCTGCCAAAATTAATCACCTCCCTAAAAAACCAGAGACCAGAAGAAGACTGACCAAAGATGTCAGTGACCAGCAGGTTACTCCCAAACACCACATAACTGGAGTGGAGGCAAGATTAGTTCCACTTTAGGCCCCTTTCACAGGGGCGTTCCATTTGTCTGTTTTTCATCCATCCGTTGACGGATGAAAAATGGACATCAATGCATCTCTATAGAAAAAAAGGATGTAAACGGATGATCATCCTTTACATCAGCTTTTGTTAACATCCATTCTTTGGAACAGATCAAAGCCCTATTTTACTTGTGTTAAAAAAACAGAACGAACGAAAAACAGATGTAAATGGATAAATGGTCTGTTTTGCATCTGTTTTTTGCATTGGTAGTGGATGTAAAAAAAAACTGATGTACAACTGATGAGAAACTGATCTATTTTTTCTTTAAAAAAAGGTGACTGAAGTGATAAAATAAACAGAACGCTCGTGTTAAGCATTTTTATATTTTTGAATTGACTGGTTGAATGGCCTGGTCTACCTAATTCAACTCATGTTATCTGAAAAAGTGAAACCTTGCAGTCATTTGTAATGTTTTTTATCATTGAACTGAACAGGTATCTCTACCCCACAAATATTTTTACCTTTTCTTAGCTACCGCTTTTCCTGCTTTATATATTCTAGTATTTTTGTGCTTCATGCCAGTCTTGTTACCTTATATAAATTCATCAAATCAGCCCTAGTAAGATGTATTATCTTCTACAGAAGGGGTTTCATTTATTTAGCAATTATTTTTTCTTTGCATATTTTGTTGCTTTGAAACTTACGCTTATCCCACACATTTAACCATTCTGTGTAATTGCTGCTATTTTCATTTGCACTAGCTTTTCCTAGTAAACTGGATTGATTAGGGGAGGGGGTTAAGAGAAAATTTTACTACGTTAATAAATTTCTCTATTTACCAATGTCAATAAAAAGGCAGTGGGGTCCCTTTAATGTGCTATTGTACATTAAATCATATCTAAAGCCAAATCTTTTTTTTTTTTTTTTTTTTTTTTTTTATATACGGAAGGGTTAACACCCATCTGTGTCCCATTGGAGAAATTTTTATTTCAATTCTTGTTCTGTAGACACAACAGGAAATCCATCCCGCCCCCGCTTAATCAGTTGTCACTATTCATAGATTTCTTCTCTATTCCTGCCCTGGGGAATTTCCCTATTACTTTTAGCTGCAGAGACCAAAACCAGAACAAAAAGAGCTTGAATTTTGTGGGGACACAGGGGATTTTAACTTTTCCCTACTCTGTGAAAAAAAAAAAAAGGGTTTAGCATTACAGTGTAAATTTTAAAGACAACATAGTTTTACCTAAAGAAGAAACTAGTAATGTTCCTCTAAGCAAATCTTGCAATTGCCTGACCGAATTAAATATTGTATCTATCCTATATATCCCACTAATCTAGTGACCCTACCTGGGAAGAATGGCAAATCAAGATGATATGGAGTGTCTTTTCGTCTTGGTTTCAGGAGCAGCTTGGTATTCTCTGTTACTGTTTGCTCATGCGGCATGCTGGTGGACTGATGTCTATCATCAATAGAAATTAAAGGTTTTGCCTGCTCATTGCTGCCTGCACATGCAATAAAGCACATAAAAACAAAATAAACAATAGCGAATAAGGAAAAAAAAAGAATTTAAGGGGTGCTTTATAAAAATAAATATTAATTATTTGAAAAAGAGTTTAGGGAAGACCTTATGGCACGCAAGCAATATCAAACCTGTAAAGGAAAATGATAGCTGGAGAAGGAAAGGTTTAATAGGATTGGTTGTTCTAAATTTTCTGAGTAATCTTTCTCTAGCCACCTCAATACCAGCAAATTACACTCTATCCTTCTCCAGCCCCTTTGTCCATTTTTAGTGCTGCGGTACATTGACTGACAATTAGTCATGCAAGACTGCACTATGAATTTTCTAGAATTCATTCAGAAAAAGAGCATTCTTTTGGTGGTATTTAAAAACCACCACTTTCCATAGAGTGGTTCTAAGGTCAAAAACTATTTACCCTTAATGCATTCTCTCTCTCCCCCCACTACTTGGTTCCCCCCCCAATTCCTAAACACTTACCTGTCTCCTCCCACAATACTCTCAGTTGCAGCACTATTCTCCCTTCTTCCTGCATTCCCAGGAGACTGGGAGCAGCATTAGCCATAGGCTGTGAGAAGTGAGAGGGGGGCAGTGCTTACCAGCACTATGTGTGTCTATAGACACACACAGCCTGGATCGGAAGTACTCCTGCATGGACTCCCCCTTAGCACAGTGCTTGCTGAGGGGTCACCTGGAGAAGAGGAAGAGCATTTGCACAGAGCAGGTAAATATGACTTTTTTTTGTATTCTAATTTTTTTTTTTAATTGTCTTTACAATCACTTTAAATTCTCTTATAAAACATACCAACTAAAATGGATTGACAGCACAACACTCCCAAAACACTCCCTTTTTTGGAAAGTAGACACCCCAAGGTGTCAAATGTAAATGCAGGCAGTGTGACCGCAGTGATTGGCTAACAGACATCACGATGCACAGAGCCACTCTGATTGCCTTTGTACATTTTGCCTGTGATCTATGCTGTCTAAGGACAGTACGATCACAGGCACCGAGTATGCACCAACAGTCAACACTATGATATTTAAAGGCTAAGTTCACCTTTCTCAATATGTTATATGTTATACCCATATTTAGGATGTAACATATAAAATGTTGAGCAGCCATCACCTCACCCCCCGATCCTCCCCTTCCCTGTGACAGGGGGTGGAGGACCTTCTTCCTGCACCCACTGTCACAATTTGAAAACAGCGTGGCCATGCGGGGCTCTGCCCATATGGCTGCATCATTCGTTCACAGAGTTTTGTTAATTAATGCCTACAAGTAGCTTCAGCCTCTGCGGCTGACGGCTTGTAGATCTCAGTGAACTGCAAGGGTGCTTGTGAGTGATCTCCTAGTTTATTTAGCTTCCTGGACTTCAGTAACTCCCTGCCCATATCAAAGGTATGGATAGACAGTGTATTGACATTTTGCAAGAGCCTGACAATGCAATCCTGGGTGCAATGCTTTACAGGCTCCCTGCAAAAAGGTAAAAAAAATGTGAACTTATCCTTTAAAATGTCCATTCTGAATAACCACTCCCTTGACTGTCCATTTAACTAAAACGGCTGGTTGGGAAGTGACTAGGACTTAATAATTTCTTAGGTTTAATAGCCTGAGAATTAGCATGTAAAAGAAACCTGAAATAAATCAAATATTCAAACACAATAAAATCAAAGCCCCACTGAACTGTTAGTTTAGGTGAGCAAAATTCATTCAGATGCATCAAAACAAAGCATGTGCAGAACCTTACAGTTCATTTTCTTTAGCCACACAGAATAATAACCTGTCCCCTGCAAGGATGCTGCAGAGAAGGCCATTTCTGTCTGTGTGGAAACAGTTCTCTCTCTGCAGAAGCCTGACATGCTGAGTCAGAACTATAATTCTGCAATGACAAAGCACATGTGCATGCTCATTTAACATACTGTATAACAGCAATACAAGCTCAAGCTAACATAAAAAAGCAATTATTTTATGGCATGCAACAAAACAGAATTAAAACCAGTGCTTCTGTACCAAACGGCAATTAGAGAAGTTAAAGTGTTACATTGAACTGTTTCAAAACAGAAACTGCACTCCACTACTGTCCAACCCTCCTCATCAAATTGAAAATAAATGAATTCATTCATTCCAAACAAGCAAGTGTTCTCATTTCCAAAATGCAGTTACATTGATGGCAATATTTGGAGAAGATGAAACATCTATATGTTTAAAATATTGTACTACGCTAGTTTAAATAATAAAACCCAATATTTTTCTTTATTTTGTTTAACATTCAAACATGGTAAAAATGTAATAATAATTTTAATAAAATAAGCAACCTATCCATGACCTTGTCTAAATAACCCCTATTCCAAAAAAAGCTGAGACGCTGTGTGCATTCAGTTTTTTGTAGATTTTACACAGCATCCCAACTTTTTGGAATTGGGGTTTTAGGTCTCCAAAGGCTGATACTAGGTTTACATATGAATGTGAAAGGCAACAAACATTTCACAAATGTTTCTGTGTGTTTATCCTCTGCCCAAACCCAATATGTTCAATTTAATGTAGGCCCACCAACTGTGAGTCAAGAAGGGGGGAGGGGCAAAAGATTGGGACTAAGCCCTCATGCACACAGGCTGTTAAAAAAACGTTATGAAAACGCCAGTATCTTTGCAGTGATTTTTTTTAACTTTTTTCAGCTTTTTTCAGCGTTTTTGCAATAGCGTTTTTTAGCGTTTTTTGAGCGTTTTTCCGCGTTAGCGTTTTTGAGCGTTTTTTTTTTTCAAATTTTTTTTTTTTTTTCAATGGATCAAAAACGCTGAAAAACGTTGGTGAATGACGTTTTTCAGCGTTTTTCAGCGTTTTTCAGCGTTAGAGCATTTTTACAGCTGAAAAACGTCTTTTAGAACCCACTGGTCCTGGGTTTTTTTTACAGCTTAAAAACGCCTATGCCACTTGCAGCTCAAAAACGCCTAGGCGGGCATGAAGCCATAGACAGCCTTTTTAAGCTGCAAAAAAAGCTCAAAAAAGCAGCTGTAAAAACGTCCGTGTGCATGAGGACTAAATGAAGCACATAGCTGCAAGAATGGCTCTCTCCTGCACTATGCACCCCTTGGAATATGTTTTCATATCCTATGAGAAGCCACTGAGAGATGGTTCTTGCCAACACCCCTGAGCCTCAGAAGATCCAAACACCTTGGATGCTTGTCTGCTCTTGGTGGTGCTGGAGGTTGGGTTGCAGTCATGGATTACATTCCCACAGTGTCAGGGCTCAGCCCTTCCTTCTCAAAGCTGGCCACTCAGCTGTCATCTAATTGCCAGCTCCTATCTTTCCACAGTGACTCACCTGTTGATGATATCCTGCTGATCAGTCCTGCCTACTTAAGCCGTTCAGCCCAGATGATCTCTGCCTTCACCTTGGTCACATCTCTAGAGATGCTCGCCTGCGTTCCTGTTAAAGACTTGCTTGGCTGACATTCCTTCTGGCTCCAGATCCTGCTTGCTGTTCTACTACGCTTATCTCTGGCTCCCTGACATTTTGGCTTGTCTGACTATCCATTCCGGTTCCTGAACTCTGCTATGTTTTGACTACTTTTTATTATTATTATTAAACAAGTGTGATTTTACTGTACTTCTGTCTCAGTCTGATTTGTGTTTTCTAACACACAGTTCCTGTGAACGGTGTCCCCGGTGGGCTCCCAGCTCTTTGCAATGCACCTCCAGTACGCAGCCATACTGTTTATTACGCGCTTGCTCCTGAAGAGTGGTAATTACCCAGCCCTGAAATGCATCAAGTTAACTATAAGCCGCGTTTAACCTTTTTATGTATATACGCCAATTATGCCAATATTTATTTTAATATCATGTGGTTTTAGGATCTACATGTAACATACTATGGGGTTCTATTCCATTGCAATCTCTGTGGAGGAGCTAATGGAGGTTATACATATTCAACCATTTTGTAATTGCACTGTACCATCCCATATGTGCATATGCTATACATATATAAATTATAATTTTTATCACTACCAAGAATTTTTGTTTATTACCCTGTTACCTACAGATCTTCATGAACCTAAATATGATTGTGTATATAAATTATATTTTGATATTTATTATTTTTATGAATTACGTTTTTTTACCATTTTATATACAGAATTTCATAAATAAACATGTTTTTTTAACAACTATTGTCATTCTTGCAGCTACGTGCTTCATTTAAAGTCCCAATCTTTTGCCCCTCCCCTCTTCTTCGCCATAAACAGGGATGGAGGCATATGACACCTTACGCCTCACCACACGGTCTTCTCCTGGTAGGGACGGCTTAGAGTAATTGTATTTTTGCTTGCAAATAACAGAAATTAACTGCATAAAGCATCTATTTATTCACCAAGCTAAGTGAATATTAACTTTGCAAAGTTAAAGTAGAACTAAAGGCAAAATCTTTTTTTTTTCATTTTGGCTAGAGTAAGGGACAGTAATGTTTTTTTTTTTTTTTTTTACCTTCCTCTGGATCAACTGTGGGTATCTGGGATTGTATGATATTTTTTTATTTTTTTTTATGGTTGAACTAGATGGACTTGTGTCTTTTTTCAACCTGACTAACTATGTAACTATGGAACTATAACCTTTGTCAGTGTTTTTTTTTGTCATCTTTGTTCCATTGGTACACTTTTCATCCTATAGCCAAAACAGGAAGTGAGAAGAATCTTTCAAAATTTAAGAAATCTCTGGTTGGCACCAGGGTCATCAGAACTAGTGGCCCCATTGGAAGATTTGCTCTCTATACCTGTTTAGGTGACAACATTAATTTTTTATTTTATTTTGACTTTAGTGATAATGGTAAACAGGACAAATTGAGAGGGTGCATGTCCCCCGCGGAGGCACAGACAGCAATAAAAAAACTGACAGGTGTTCTAATCCCCCTCTACTCCATCCAAAGCTAAGAATATTGGTAACATTCTCTACTCTTTTAGAAAGTCTCCAACATGCTGGACCCAGAACTTGTAATTTAAAGCTCCAAAATTTTTATGATTCCCCTGACATTTATATGGTAGCATTTGTTGCAAAAATACATGTTGCAAACATATGTTATTAGTTAAGCTAAAACAACATGACAAGACAGTCAAACATAAATAAGCACACATGATTATGGCATAAGTAGAAGTTATTATGTCAGAACACTGAACAGTACCTGGACAGTACCTTTCATCGCCGGGGCTGAGTAGACACTTTGCTTCCTCTGTTTTGGGGAAAGGTTCTAGGTTTACAATATACAAACAAGGATGTTGTTTAGTTCATATATTTACATATCCATGCATTATAATTCTAAAAGATTATATACTGGAGAAGGCAGAACTTCTAATGACTGAAATCTGCCTGCATCATGTGTTTTATATTGGGGAAGGCTTGGATTTTAGACAACCATGTGGGGGTTAATATAAGTTAGGATGATCGAGTCAAATGGCAAAATCATGCAGATAGCCCGAATTCACAAGCTGGTAAACTTTGTATAAGCAGATTTGTAATGAAATGGAATTACATATAAAGCAGATGGTGGCTTCTTCAGAATAAGGATTTGATTCCTAAAGTAACTACAGCACATTACCAATAAACTGTTGTTGATAGGTATAAAGGACAAGCACCTAGAGGGGCCAGTAAATACCTGCAACATATTCCAGTGCCTCTGCTTGCTCAAATGGCAGGTCAATCTGATCAAGCAAAGCATTGGCACTTCCTGGCAATGGCGAGCTTGCCTGCCCCCACTATATTCTTATTATTAAGTGAGCCAACCCATCATAGTAATGGATTGATATGAAAGTATGGAAATGGGAGAGAGAGAGCAAACTCCAAGACTACCAGGGAGTGACAGAGTCATGAGCCCAATTATAACGGTCGAGCAATTGGGCAGAATGTAGGCATCAAAAGCTTCTGCTGGTATATGTATCGGCACCTGTTACTGCTGCTCTTCATACCTGCCAGAAGCATGTTTTTTCTTGTTAAAGCGTCACTGTAAAGCTATCTTATCATAAGAAAAAAATTAATGGGTGGTCCTTGCAGACTTCTTTCTGTCTGTTGCCCCTATGGCTGGAGCAAGTATGCAGATCAGGAATGTCAGAGCAAATATAAAAGTTGTTACTTGCATTCTTATGGGTTGCTGATTCAAAATATCTAACTAAAGCTGGGTACACATTAATAGTTTTTTTCTGACAGATCGCAGTACCAACACAAGCAAATGTTGATCAGAGGCTAGTTTTCCAGCATTTCCCTTCACCAAAAGCTGATTTTGTCAGACAAGCTTCTGTCGCATAGACAGCTGTACTGTACACACTGACCAAAAGTTGGACGGTTCCTGCTGAACAGGCTGATTTTTCACCTGTGTGTACCTAACTTAAAAAGGTAAGCAAAACAATCTTATCTTTGTTCTGTAAACTACTCCCATCATTCATCACGTAAAGCCTTGTACCCACCGCCAGTTCTTTTTCGTTCAACCCAGCGGGTTGAACGAAAAAAACTGACAGCTCTGGTCAGAGCCGCTGTACATATGATCCAACGTTAGTACAGCGATCTCCCCTGCTGAGCTATTGTGTTCTGACAGGGGGACTGCCCCCCCGCCAGAACACTCCGATCAGCGCTCTTAGCCATTGGCTGAGAGCTCTGATTGGGAGCCAGTTGGCTGCTGGCTTTCCAGCATGCTCGTCTGACAGAAGCTTGCCAAACGGCAGTCTTTTGTCAGACTGGCTGTCATACACATGGGCCAAATGTTGGCCGGATTTAATTGAACCGGCCAATGCCGCCCGACATTCGGCCCACGTGTACTAAACTTTAAGTTTAGTGGACTTTAATAGAGGTGGACATGTTTGAATTCAAGCCAATGTGACATTGCTCCATCCATAGAAACAGTGGAGAGATGAGTGAAGCCCCGAAGATGCATGAACTATATTATTTGCAGAATCAACAGGTGAAAATAAAGAGCATAGAAAAAATTAAAGCAGGAAAAAAAATGCAACCACCACATCAAAGGACTGGTAAGCTGCATTATAACAAACTTATGTTTTTTGGTTTAGATACAATCTTTCTTTTTTTTTAATAAGGAAATGGGTCTTATTAATGACAAATTGTTAGGTGAGGCCTAGCTGTGTTTTGAAGTCATTTTTTTCCAAGAAAGAAAAGTTTTTGTAGTTGTTGATTGCAAGCAATCCAGTTCTCCTGTTTAACCTCACATCCCAGTTTAAGGTCAGGAGAATGTGGAAGCAGGAGGAGGGTTAACTATATACAGGAGGGGGGGTTAACTATATACAGGAGTGAGGGTTAACTATATACAGGAGGGGGCTTAACTATATACAGAAGGGGAGGTTAAGTATTTAACTATTTACAGGAGGGGGTTAACTATATACAGGAGGGGGGTTAACAATTTACAGGAGGGGGGTTAACTATATACAGGAGGGGGTTATCTATATACAGGAGGGGGGGTTAACTATGTACAAGAGGGTGGTTAACTATGTACAAGAGGGTGGTTAACTATGTGCAGGAGGGGGGTTAACTATGTACAGGAGGGGGTTAACTATATACAGGAGGGGGGGTAACATTTTACAGGGGGGGTTACTATGTACAGGGGGGTAACTATGTTGTACAGGGGGGGGTAACTAGGGGGAGAGGGGTAACTATGGCTCTGCCTGGGACACTGATGTAAGGACTGAGGCTGGGAACACTGGTATAAAGACTGACTCTGCTGGGAGCACCTAATGCAAGGACAGACTCTGCTGGGGACACCTGATGCAAGGACAGACTCTGCTGGGGACACCTGATGCAAGGATGGACTCTGCTGGTGGCAGGCGACGTGGCAGGTGACACGCTCAGGGATCCCACTGATTCTGCATTATGGTGAGTTGAATGATTTCATTTTATATTACAATGTAATAATAGAAATAACGCACTTCAATCATCCTAAAACCATAACAACCATGGTGCCGGGATGATTAAAGCGCTAACACCAGGTGTTTGGAGTATCCTTATCTTCTGATTGTTAAACTTTCTAGAATACACATATTTCTATTATTGTGTAGGATCTGGGGCTGCTGTCCCTCCATTCCCCTCTCCATCCCTCATTCATCTCAGACTCTAACCACACCCCCTCTGAGCCACGCCCATTTAAGCCACGCCCACTATTTCACGTAAACCATGCCCACTTTTCGCCGTGACGCGCTTTGCACGCTGCATTTTTTGTTTTTCCCTATGCCACGCCTGCAAACACGCCCCACCCCTAATTATATGACTCCGCCTACAGCCAAAAAAGTGTTGTCAACTATGGGTATGTAGCACCCTTTAGTAGTGTGCTAGAGAGGATAGGTAAATTTAAGCAGGCCTGTCTGGTTGCTAGGCCTGTTTGTTTTTATTCTGGGCTGGGATTGGCTCAGGGTAGTGCTGGGTGACTCACAGGTGACATCACTAGGACCGCCTACTTCTTTCTAGAACCTTCTAGTGTTTTCTGGAAAGTGACACTGGAGGGGAGTTGAGGCCATCTGGGGTGTTCTGGGGAGCCCTGGATTGGCAGGGGATGGGCCTCCTCAAATACCAAGGGTCAGCCCAGCTGGGGGAGGAGCTGTCAGGTGGAAAAGCTGGAGTGAGAGAGTGTGGAGCCTGTCAGGGCCCTCCAGCAAGCTCCCCAGTCTGGGGGGGTGACCTTGGGCCTGGGCTCGGGTGCAGTCGGGACCACCTTTAGGAATTAAGAGGTCCTGGACCAGAGGCACAAGAGAGAGCAAGGAGAGCACAGCGACAGAGAGAGCACTGCTAAGAGACTCCAGGGAGGACAACTGGTCACAGCCAGGAGGGTTGGTGAGTGAGACACAATCAGGAGGACTGGGGATTGCAGTCTGAGATGGGTGCAGAACCAGAAGTGTGGACTGTGGTGGAAGAGACAGTGGAAATAGGCAGCTGCAGTCAAGAGGGCTGCCAGGGCCTGAAGAGGGCAAACTGGGATCAGTAGCCAAAGTTAGGGCAGCTAGCTCAAGGACTTTTCTGCTACAGCATTGGGGCCCACGGTCCCAGCCTGCAAAAGGCATTTGCTGAGGCCTGAGTCAGTGTCAGGCCTAACCAACAAATAGTGCTAGCTGTTCCTGGGGAACCAAGTGATGTGCTGGAGGTGACTAGGAGTAACAGTCTGCAGCAAGAAATGAGCTGGCGGAGTGAGGAATAATGAGCTTCAAGAAAGTGATGTGCAGGAGGAATCTGCTGTTTCATTGATCTATGCTGGACATCCCAAATCTCCCATCCCCATCCAAGTTATACCCCTCAATAAAACAAAAAAAAAACACAAGCACTGACTGCTTTGTGTCTCGGAGTGCCTGAGAGTGAATGCAGGGCTGGGCAGGGTGACAGGCAAACCACATTTCTTAGAAGCCCCTGATGGGGGTACCGCTACAGGTAGTACACAGCAAGACAAGACACACAAATCAGGAAGTATCACATAATGACATACTGTATTGTGGAAGACTAGACACAGCAAGCAAAGCTTTGGAACAATGCACACATAAATCAAGACTGATGTAAGAATAAAGGTTGTTTGAGAGCTGTTGACTTACCTCTTCATGTGTGCTGGTTGTCCTATTATCATTTATTTCTAGGCAGAAAAGAATATTTATATGAAGTCTATATTTTATAGATCACATATCCAATATTTATGTATTTGCAGCTTCTGTGACATAAATATAATGAAATATAATTCCATTGATTAGTTAAAACTACTTCAGTACAAGCCATTGATATAGTAGTAGTCAGAAATACATTTTTCCCCGTCATACAAACATTTACTGTATTTACTGACTTTTTACCCAATCCCAAATCAGTTTATACAGTAAAATAATTTCTCATAAAAACTTACATACGTAAAACCATCAAAAGCACTGACAAATAAGATGCTAGCATTGTTGTCTTTATTTCATGTGTAGTTTGGAAATAAATATAGGTAGCCACCTTTACGGAGTTTCACAGTAGTTTTGGTTTACTGCTCCTTCTTACAATGCAATGAAAATCAGCAAGTCAGTCAAAACCAGTGCACTCCCTTTGTAGCTGGTATCTTATCTCATACATAAAATACACTCTGCTAGACCTTTAATAAACGGTACATCACAGCATGCATTCAAACAGAACAGTGATCGCATATTAGTTTTTTTTTTACTACAAACCAGATTGTTCAAAAGCTAAAATTACTATATTTCCCTTTTCTTTCATCTTTATAAATGCACGATCCTGTTATATTGAAACCTATATATAGTATATACATGCAGCTATTTTATATATTGCCCATAAATCCACTAATGTCATTTGTGTCCAACATAAGGCTGAAGTGTCAATAAAGGTTCACCACGATCCCCTCTTAGGAGAATATTTGAGCTGTAGGTAGAGTCCACTCATCAGCTGGTAGGACCCAATCTTGGGTCTCATAAGTTCCACTGTGTGTACCTCCTATCTACTCTTCCACCCTCCATTGATGCTAGGTAAGCTCGTTTCTGTATTAGCAGTATTGCAGAGTGCAGTCAAGCTGCAATAGCTGTATAGTAAATGCTGGGTTGAGCTGTCAAGCCTCAATAGCTGTACAATAAGTACAAGATCAAGCAGTCAAGCTGCAGATGCTTTGCAATATAGAGACAACCTTAACACGTCACTAGCATTACCATTTTTTCCAAGGGGTCCTAGGATTGTTTTTCAGAATAGCATTTAAATATCTATGTATTTACCTTTTTACCCTGATCTCCCACCCTACACGAGGGCTTGGGAAAAAGAATTACGACACTCCGTCTCCCCCATTGACTGGTAAAAATGCTTTATTCTGATGCACAAATTCTCTCTAGCCACTAAAACTCAAGAAAAAGGGTTCAAATTGGTGATGAGATGGTATAGATGCCCTTCGACTATACATCATTTCAACTCGACAACACCGGATACCTGTTGGCGGTGTCTAAGCTCCAGGGATACCATGCTCCATGTTTGTTGGGACTGCCCCCCCATACAGAAATTCTGGCAACAGATCTTCCTATTATACTGCAAACTGATGGTAACCTCTTTTTCTCCTACACCTGAGATAGCTCTCTTACCCATACTCCCGGGCACATTCAAGAGAAACATTAGAGACCTTGAACGTCTGTTGGCCGAGGAATCTAATTAAAGCGGGGGTCCACCTATCTATCATTTTTTTTTTTTTGAGTTCATTCACAAACTTTTCTTCTCAGCATTACATACTCACATATTGTGTGTAATGTGTCCACCTGTGTCAGATTTCGTCGGAAAGAATAACTTATATTATTCACTACAGGCGGTTTCCATCTTCATTGTGGGCATTTGAAGCCCACAAGCATTTATTTCCTGGATGTGGTGAATGCTGTGCTCCCAGCATACACCGCTCATTCCCGCACATGCTCAGTGGCATCCTGGGAAGCCTGAGACTAGCTCCCAGGAGTCTGAGAGAGGCTAGAAACACGCCTACTCCCACGGGAGGAGAACCAGGAAGTGCAAAGAAGAATAGTAAAATAAAAGGTAATTACGGCGATTTAAATTTTTTTAAACGGCATGTCAGCATCTAGGCAAGGAAGAGAATACATACAGATATTGTTCAAAATTTGGGTGGAACCCCGCTTTAAGACGAACAGTTCTCTCTCACTTGGACTTCATGGTCCATGTTCCGCTACTCATCGGACTTCATCTCCTGGGCAGAGGGCAACCTAGGCAGCACCACCTCATGACCATATTGTAGCGATTTCTGTTCCTAATCTTTCTGCTTCCCCTACTTTCACTTAACTCCTTCTCCTCTTTGCATAAATGTACTCCTCAGAATCCATTAAACACTAGCTCCTGATGCAAAATATGATCCTCACAGCTAAATCCTCTACAGCATAACAGGTTTTTAGAATAAGTCTGATTGTAGTAATACATGATGTTTACACAAAATCTTCTCCTTTGAAGTGGGAGTGCCCTTCAGTTCTCCATGTTATGCCTCAACATGTTGCTCTAAGAGCCCTTGCACACTGGGGCGGTTTGCAGGCGCTATTGCGCTAATAATAGCGCCTGCAAACCGCCCGCAAACTGCCCCGAAAGTGGCGCTGCTTTCATTCCAGTGTGAAAGCCCCGAGGGCTTGCACACTGGAGCGATGCGCTGGCAGGACGGTAAAAAAAGTCCTGCCAGCAGCATCTTCGGAGCGGTGAAGGAGCGGTGTGTATACCGCTCCCTTACCACTCCTGCCCATTGAAATCAATGGGATGGCGCGGCTATACCGCCGGCTATACCGCCGTCTGCAGAGGCGCTTTGCGGTGGTATTTAACCCTTTCTCGGCCGCTAGCGGGGGGTAAAACCGCCCTGCTAGCGGCCGCATCCCGACGGTAAAACGCCGCTAATAATAGCGGCGTTTTACCGCCGATGCCGCCCCAGTGTGCAAGGGCTCTAATTAATGTCTTTAGACACACATAATGAACATGATACAGTACTACATTTTTGTAAGCTCCCTATGCATGTTTTATTGTCATTACTTACTACTGTTAATAATTTTATCTATGCGGATGCATTTCCCACTTTGTTCCCTTCAATAAAATAAGATTATTAAATACCTGTTTAATATCAATTGCATAGCTACGTCAGATGTTCAGTTTTTACAGCTTAATGACAGAAGCTTGATTGCTTTGTCCAGTGCTTGTTGAATAGCATTTGAAGCTTGACATCTTAGGCCCAGTATACACTGCAAAAGTTCTGCAGCTGGACTGCGTGGTCCAGGCTTATGCCTTGTACACACGATAAGAAAATTGGTTGGAAAATATCACTTTCTAAGCGATTGTCTGATAATCTAATCATTAGTACGCAGATTTTGAGAGTCGATCATGACAATTCATGCAAGGGACTAGCATGAAAGTTTTTCTTGTACAATAACAGAACTAACGGTTTTTGTGTAATTAGCATTTGTACAAATTAAATCATGTAACCAAGATCACACATGCTTGGAAATGAAAGAATACATTACAATACAATACAATCCACATTGGCCTAGCATGAAAAAAAAAGGACCATCATTCGTCCAATATTCTTATTGTGTGTACTAGGAATTATTATACAGCTATTGCAGCTTAATTGCTTGATCCAGCATTTACTTTACAGCTACTATGCGTTGATATCCCTCTGGTAAATTGCTAACATGGAACCAAGCTTATCTAGCATCAGTGGAAGGAGGATTGTTTTGGATGAGGGATGAGAGCAAAGAAGATCTTGCTGGTTGATGAGTGGCAAAAGCAGTCCCTCACCAGGGGATCATGGTGAAGTTTTGTCCGCACTCCATGCTCTTATTGGAACCAGATGCTTTATGATAAGGGATAAAGCTGTGTGTGTATATAAATGGAACTTTATGCTGAAATAACAAAATGACATCCCAAAACGTATAAGTAATATTGTTAAGGTGTAAGCTACCTGTTCATACTTTATGAAGAGTCCAAAATAAATGAGCAGTGCATTTATAAATATGAAGAAAAAAGGGGAAAGTCTGTATGAATTTGAAACATGTGGGCATGTTTTTAGTATCTTGTGTAATACAGGGATAATTGGAGTTTTTAAATATGGGGCTGAAAGTGAATACATTACATGTAATTACTGTTTTGTTTGAATGCATGCTGTTATGTAGAGATTGTTAAAGTTGTAACAGAGTATATTCTATAATGATTAAATTATACCAAGTGCTGCAATGTTACCCCTATGCAATATGTGGTGAAAATACTCCCATGCCTCACAGGGGAAGGACATTATATCACTGACAACACGTCTCCTATAGTCATATTGTTAAAATAATGTAATTTGCTAGTAATAATAAGTTTAGAAAATAACAGCTTATTAAGCATTCAGATAGTGGAAATGTAACTTTACAGTTTACATGCACAATATAATAAACACAATATTGCATATTGTAACAAGACTAGTAATAGCTACGAGATTCCTATACATTGCAGTAAACAGATGTATAAAGCTGTATTCTGCAAACCACAATTCATGTGTAGCGCAACAGTGTCACCTACAATAAATCACACATTTTACTCTGCTTCCCACTGTAGTTGTCCCTTGGCTTGTTGTCTCTCCATCTTTACTTATTCCCCTTGCTTTCATCCAGCCAGTTATGGAGCTTTTGTAAGCTTCCACTAAGGAGCACCCAATAAATGCAAACCTGGACCAGTCACCACAGGAATCCAGCACACAGGCCTTTATATAAGGCACATAATCAGTCTATCCCTTCAACATATGATAACTTAGGTAGAAAAAGAAGTTGGAACATATACACATTCCAGTATTGGTACTACCTATCAGCATTGGGTTGGTTTGTTCTTTCTGCTGTGGTATCCTCCAACATTCAAAATCATATTGATATGGTGTTAAATTAATCCACAAGCTACTGCTTTAGGATTCATGAAGATATAGATCACATGATCTATAAATACATGACTGTCGTGATCTTAAAGTGGTTGTAAACCCTTATGCCGCGTACACACGACCAGACTTTACGGCAAACTTGGCCCTGCGGACCGGAGTCCGTCGGACAATTCGATTGTGTGTGGACTCCAGCGGACTTTTTTTCCCCAAAAGTCTGCCGTAAAGTCCGCTCGTGTGTACGCGGCATTACAGACCACTTTTCACTACAGGTAAGCCTATAATAAGGCTTACCTGTAGCTACCATGGATATCTCCTAAACCTGCAAGGTCAGGCCAATCACAGCCCTGGAGCCCACGATACCTGGAAATAACTCCAGGAGACATGTCGCCGGGCAGAAAAGTGTGACCACTGTGGGGGCTTCCATCTAAGGTGAGTATTTCATAATAAGCTAGTATGCCTTTGTCGTGCAAGTTTTTTTGGTTTTTTTTTACATGGGTTTACAACCACTTTAATACATGTAACCTGTTGTACCCTCTAAAGATTGATATACAGTTGTGCTCAAAAGTACCCTGGCAGAAGTTTTTACATTTTGGCATTAATATGGAAAATATGACTGATCATACAAAAAAACTGTCTTTTATTTAAGGAGAGTGATAACATGAAGCCATTTATTATCACATAGTTTTTTGGATCCTTTTTGAATCACAATGATAACAGAAATCACCCAAAAGACCCTGATAAAATGTTTACATACACTGGAATGATTGGCCTTGGTACAGACACAGAAGGTGGCACACACTGGTTAAAATGGCAATTAAAGGTTAATTTCTCACATTTGTGGCTTTTTAAATTACAATTAGTGTCTGTGTATTATTAGTCAATTAGTTTGTTAGCTCTCACTTGGATGCCCTAAGCAGGTTTGACACTGAGCCATGAGGAGGTAGAAAAGAACAGTCAAAAGACCTGAGTAACAAAGTAATGGAACTTTATAAAGATGGAAAAGGATATAAAAAGATACCCAAAGCCTTGACTATGCCAGTCAGTACTATTTAATTCCCTATTAAGAAATGGTAAATTCGGGGCTCTTTTGATACCAAACCAAGGTCAGGTAGACCAAGAAAGATTGCAGTCACAACTGGCCGAAGAATTGCCCAGGATACAGAGAAAAACCCACAGGTAACCGCAGGAAAAATACAGCTCTTCTTTGTTCAAGTATCATCATATTGTGCTCCTTAACCACTTCAGCCTCAGAAGAATTTACCCCCTTCCTGGCCAGAGCACTTTTTGCGATTCGGCACTGCGTCGCTTTAACTGACAATTGCATGGTCGTGCGACGTTGCACCCAAACAAAATTGACGTCCTTTTTTTCCCACAAATAGAGCTTTCTTTTGGTGGTAATTGATCGCGACAATTTTGAAAAAAACGCATTATTTTGTACTTTTTGCTATAATAATAATATCCCCATTTTTTTTTAAAAAAGCTAATTTTTTCTCAGTTTAGGCCGATATGTATTTTTCTACATATTTTTGGTAAAAAAAAAAATGCAATAAGCGTATATTGATTGGTTTGTGCAAAAGTTATAGCGTCTACAAAATAGGGGATAGATTTATAGCATTTTTATTATTATTTTTTTTTTTTTTACTAGTAATGGTGGCGATCCGCAATTTTTATCATGACTCTGACATTATGGCGGACACATCAGACAATTTTGACACATTTTTGGGACCATTGGCATTAATACAGTGATCAATGCTATAAAAATGCATTGATTACTTTGAAAATGTCACTGGCAGTGAAGAGGTTAACACTAGGGGTGATCAAGGGGTTAACTGTGTTCCCTGGGATGTGATTCTAACTGAAGTGGGAGGGGACTGACTAGAGGAAGTGACGGATTGTGGTTCCTATCTAATAGGAACACATGATCTGTCGCTCCTGTCAGAACAGAACCGGGAAGTGTGTGTTTAAATATCACGTTTTATTTACGAGCATCGGCACCCCCGCTGTGCAGCGGGTGGGCGCCTCCGGCGAAGCCCGCACGCCAGCTATCCCGACCCCGCGAGCCGACATATAGCTACGACGGCTCAAGCAGGGGAGACAACCTGCTGCAGTATAACTGCGGCGGTTGGTCGGGAAGCGGTTAAAAACAACCACACCATCTTTTTTCAGAGCAGCCTGTATTTTTACTGAGGTTACCTGTGGGTTTATCTTTGTATCCCAAACAATTCCTGTGGCAGTTGTGGCTGAAATCTTTCTTGATCTACCTGACCTTGGCTTGGTATCAAGAGATCCCCAAATTTTCCAATTCTTATTAAATGATTGAACAGTACTGACTGGCATATTCAAGGCTTTGAATATTTTTTATATCCTTTTCCATCTTTGTAAAGTTTCATTACCTTGTTATGCAGGCCTTTTGACTGTTCTTTTCTGCTCCCCATGGCTTAGTATCTAGCCTGCTTAGCACATCCACGTCACAGCTAACAAACACATTGACTATTTATACACAGACACAATTTAAAAAGCCACAAATGTGGTAAATTAACCTTTAATAGCCATTTTAACCTGTGTGTGCCACCTTCTGTGTCTGTACCAAGGCCAAACATTCCAGGGTATGTAAACTTTTGATCAGAGCCATTTGGGTGATTTCTGTTATCATTATGATTTTAAAAGGAGCCGAAAAACTATGATAATAAATGGCTTCATGTGATCACTAGCCTTGAATAAAAGACAGTTTTTTGGCATGATTAGTCATATTCTCAATATAAATGCCAACATTTCACAATTTCTGCCAGGGTATGCAAACTTTTGAGCACAACTGTATTACTACAAGAAAAAAAACTGTTAATGAATAATGTGCATACTTTATAAAGGGGGGCAAAGAGTTTCATGGAGCTTGGCAATGCATAATAGACTGTTAAGCAACTGGTTCCCAAAGCCCTTTTGCTACTCTGTAAAGGGGAGACTAGAAAATGGGCTTAAACCACAATTGCAATCACTTTTTAAAAAAAACAAAATTTGTTTCTGGACCCTATACATTTAGCCCCCTAAGAGAAATTTAGTTACAAGTCAATGCATTATTAACTCAATCATCAATGCATTTAACTCTCAGTGCAATCAACTTCTTTTCTCAAAATAAAGTCTTTCCATTTATATATGAAATCAGTACCAAACAGCAGAAATTATTCTTTTTTTCTTTGCTGTTAAAATATCACGTTTTATTTACAAAAAGTCATTAAAAGCAATGGTACATTAATATGACAGTTTTTTTGTTTTTTTTTAAGATTACTCTAATTTTTTCCAATACAAAATTCAATAGCCGATTAATCATTACAATCATTGTAAAAACAAGAAAAAAAAAACATTTATCAGTTATACATTCCTGCTTTGATATTGTATGATACAGAAATACTCATTACCCCCTTCCCTCTCTTCAGAAATCATTCTACATCTTATTGACCAACAGTAAATGGAAAATGAGGTATTAAATGTGCAGTAACAAAGTTCTGTAAGTGTGCAGTAAAAGATGATATTGGGGGGAATGTATCTTTCAGGTGTTTTTTTTTTTATCCTGACCATTGGTCAGTATGGTGGATTGTAAAGTATAACTAAAGGCAAAACCTTTTGTTTAACTTTGGAAGGAGTTGAGAGTAATTAGAACACCTATCAGGTATTATTGTTGTCTGTGCTGCCATTAGGGAGATTCAGCCTCTCTATTTGTCCTGTTTACCATTATAAACATACTTAAAAGAAAATCACAGTTTTGGGTCATCACCAGAACAGGAATACAGTGGAAATTTACCAATAGGGACACAAGTTTCTGTGACCCTGGTGACAACAAGGGATTCCCTCACTTTGGAAGGATTTCGTCTCACTTCCTGTTTTGGCTATGTGACAGGAAATGAAGGAAAATCGCCCCCCAGACACCCCCCCCCCCCGGGACACAGAAGGCAAAAAATACCATATGGGGGTTATAACCCTTCTTTTGCCTTTAGCTCTACTTTAAATACAACTGCTTCCCAATTTTTAGTTACAATAATACATAGGGTGAAAATCACTAAACACTACAAAAGTGTCACTCAAAAAGTCATTTTAAACAAAGTTCCACCCCAACTATTATAATTTCACTAGGAACAAGACAATCAGCTGCTTTTGTCCATGAGCCGAATAAAATCATCAAACCTGCCTTATATATCCAGCATAGGTCCGGTGCAATTAGAACAACGTACTAAAAAAAGAGACTGCTGTCACCTGCTAGCAATGGATCTTTTGACCCAGAAACACGTACTAATGACTTATTAGCTTCCCTGTCTGATGTATTAACCTTGTCACGGAACAGAATTGAACTCAATGATCTTGAAAAATGTCCTTGGCTTTTATTAGGATATCATTACATCTATCCCAAGCACAGGTAATTTTGGTGGCAGAGGTTCATTTATGTGTCTCAGTGCTGGCAACCTGCCTAATACTCAACTAAATATAATATTCCCTTAAGGACAGCTCTACAAAGTCACAGAATGAGTATCCCTGAATAACAGGCTGGCTTGTCCTAAAACACACTAAAATACCTAAAGTATGTTAGGCAAACATAAAGGATTATCTATTGCGGTTATGTGCCAACATCCATATTAATGCAAAAAAAGAGAGAGAGAGAGAGAGAGAGAGAGAGAGAGAGTGACTATGGGGACTTTTAAGGCACATAAGAGAAAGAGAAACATAAGAGAATACTTTACACCATCAATAAAATTGTCAAAATGTATTAAACAACTATGAAAGTTGTTTTTTTCCCCCCCTCAAAAAGTAACAATATAGCTGATATACTGTATAGTACTATAGTTATATACTGCAATTGAACCACCCAACAATCCATATGGCATTAAAGTAGGGTGGAATGTTGCTGTGAAGTATATGCGCTCATGTGGGGATAGGGTGGTAGATAATCTGCAATATATAGGTCTCCAATATTTTATCAATATCCCAATAGTCAAGGACATAAACAATAATTTCCGGAAACTCAACTCTTACATAGACAGTATACAGTTGTAAGTAGACATGTTGTGCATGTACATAAATATATTGTCCCTAGATAGGGTCCACCAAGATATAAAAGTTGCTGACTGGAACAACATCATTACATAGCAGGGAACTCAGATCAACTCAGATCAATATCACTGCCACAACCTCTCTGAATGAGAATGTGAATGAGGCTATTAACTTGCTTTAGGCGTGTCTTAAAAGTCCTCACCACAGCTACAACCCCTGGCAAAACTTATGGAATCACCAGTCCCTGAGGATGTTCCTTCAGTTGTTTATTGTTGTAGAAAAAAAGCAGATCACAGACATGGCCAAAAACTAAAGGCATTTCAAATGGCAACTTTCTGGCTTTAAGAAACACTAAAATAAATCAAGAAAAATAATTGTGGTGGCCAGTAACAGTTAGATTTATAGAACAAGCACAGGGAATAAATTATGGAATCACTCAATTCTGAGGAAAAAATTATGGAATCACCCTGTAAATTTTCATTACAAACACAAACACCTGCATCAGATTAAATCTGCTTGTAATGCCCCGTACACAAGGTCGGACTTTGTTCGGACATGCCGACAACAAAATCCATGGATTTTTTCCGACGGATGTTGGCTCAAACTTGTCTTGCATACACACGGTCACACAAAGTTGTCGGAAAATCCGATCGTTCTGAACGCGGTGACGTAAAACACGTACGTCTGGACTATAAACGGGGCAGTGGCCAATAGCTTTCATCTCTTTATTTATTCTGAGCATGCGTGGCACTTTGTCCGTCGGATTTGTGTACACACGATTGGAATTTCCAACAACGGATTTTGTTGTCGGAAAATTTTATATCCTGCTCTCAAACTTTGTGTGTCGGAAAATCCGATGGAAAATGTGTGATGGAGCCTACACACGGTCGGAATTTCTGACAACAAGGTCCTATCACACATTTTCCGTCGGAAAATCCGACCGTGTGTACGGGGCATTAGTATGTAGGTAAAGAGGGTAAATCATCACACAGTGTTGCACAAGATGTTGGTTGTTCACAGTCGGCTGTGTCTAAAACATGGACCAAATACAAACAACATGGGAAGGTGGTTAAAGGCAAGCATACTGGTAGACCAATGAAGACATCAAAGCGTCAAGACAGAAAACTTAAAGCAATATGCCTTGAAAACAGAAAATGTACAACAAAACAAATGAGGAACAAATGGGAGGAAACTGGAGTCAACATCTGTGACCGAACTGTAAGAAACCGCCTAAAGGAAATGGGATTTACATACAGAAAAGCTAAAAGAAAGCCATCTCTAACACCTAAACACAAAAAACAAGGTTACAATGGGCTAAGGAAAGGCAATCGTGGACTGTGGATGATTGGATGAAAGTCATATTCAGTGATGAATCTCAAATCTGCATTGGGCAAGGTGATGATGCTGGAACTTTTGTTTGGTGCCGTTCCAATGAGATTTATGCAGACGAAAACATGTAAATTTCCACAGTCAATTATGATATGGGGCTGCATGTCAGGTAAAGGCACTGGGGAGATGGCTGTCATTAAATCTTCAATAAATGCACAGGTTTACATTGAAATTTTGGACACTTTTCTTATCCCATCTACTGAAAGGATGTTTGGGGATGATGAAATCATTTATCAAGATGATAATGCATCTTGTCATAGAGCAAAAACTGTGAAAAAATTTCTTGAAGAAAGACACATAAGGTCAATGTCATGGCCTGCAAACAGTCCGGATCTCAATCCAATTGAAAATCTGTGGTGGAAGTTAAAGAAAATGGTCCATGACAAGGCTCCAATCTGCAAAGATGATTTGGCAACAGCAATCAGAGAAGGCTGGAGCCATATTGATGAAGAGTACTGTATATCACTCATTAAGTCAATGCCTCAGAGACTGATAAAAGCCAGTTATAAAAGCCAGAGGTGATGCAACAAAGTACTAGTGATGTGTTGGAGTGTTATTTTGTTTGTTTGTTTTTTATGATTCCATAATTTTTTCCTCAGAATTGAGTGATTCCATAATTTATTCCCTGTGCTTGTTCTATAAATCTGTTACTGGCCACAACAATTATTTTTCTTGATTTCTTTTAGTGTTTCTTAAAGCCAGAAAGTTCCCATTTGAAATGCCTTTAGTTTTTGGCCATGTCTGTGATCTGCTTTTTTTCTACAACAATAAACAACTGAAGGAACATCCTCAGTGACTGGTGATTCCATAATTTTTGCCAGGGGTTGTAATCTCTCTCCTTTTTTTACCTAAAGAATGTTATCATTCATCACACTAAAATACCAATCCTTCCATCCACAGAGCAAATGATAGAAGTACTGTATAGAGACTGTGTGATGTGCTGCTGCACCCTAGACCAGTTTAAAATATGAGGAAACATTTTTAAAGGTATTATTATTGCAGGATCCTTAAAAAAAACACATGACTACCTATGAAGATCTATCCAATTTCATTCCAAACACTGAAATCGCATCGCTCATTAGTCCTTCAGACAATACTAAAACAAAAAAGAAGCTATAGGACGGGACTTTGGAGGCACCAAAGGACACTTAGGAATGGAGACAATGGTATTAAGTTTAGAAATTTTATTGGTACAAATATTTAAAATCTATGTAAAATTAAAACATGATGCATACAAAGAAGTAGGCCATACATGTCAAGATCAAACAATTCAATATGATGCCATTCCTCAAGAAAGCAATACCCCTACATGTTTGAACTATAGCAGTCTTCTTCAGGGGGTTCTTTGTTGAGGAGTACATTGAATAGACACGGAAAGACAAATGTCAAGCAGAAACACATTTTGCAAAAATCATGTTCAAACATGTACATCAAACATTGAAAATGTGAGTATATCTTACACAATATAGGTGGAAGAATTATATGTGAACAACAATTCCAGCTCCAGAACACCCAGGAATCAAGAGGCCACTTGTTTGATGTACATGTATGAACATGATTTTTGCAAAATGTGTTTCTGACTGACATTTGTCTTTCAGTGTCTAATCAATGTACTTCTCAACAAAGAACTCCTTGAAGAAGACTGCTATAGTTGAAACACATAGGGGTATTGTTGTGTTGCAGTATTGTTTTCTGGTGGTGTATCTGTCTTTTTAATAATATACTGTACTAAATGAGTCAAAAATATTTTGAAAAGTGCTGTGCATTATATGTTATATCTGAGGGGAATGTATCACAAACAGCTGTAAACTCCTTTCCATTTTGTTCAAATACAATCTATGCTATAGTTTATAGCTCCTGCAGAAACACGGTCATCCATCTTTTTACAAAAACACTGTCATTCATACCTCCTCTAGGAACATAGTTAATCGTATCTCCTGCTGGTACAATTATTCATACCTCATGCAGGAACATAGGCGTGTGCAGCCTATCACACTATGGTGTGAACCCCAAAGCTCAAACACACATGCGTGTATATATATACAAATTACATTGTCAAAAGTATTACACGCACATGAACTTTAATGGCATCCCAGTCTAATGCCGTGTACACACGAGCGGAATGTCTGACAGAATAAGTCCGATGGGAGCTTTTCATCATATATTCCGATCGTGTGTATGCCCCATCAGACTTTTTATGTCGAAAATTCTGACTGACCTAAATACCTAAAAGAGAACATGTTCTAAATTTTTCCGACGGAACCAATTCCTATCGGGAAAACCGCTCGTCTGTATGCTGTTCCGATGGACCAAAAACTACGCATGCTCTGAAGCAAGTACGAGACGGAAGCTATTGGCTACTGGCTATTGAACTTCCGTTTTCTAGCCCTGTCGTACGTGTTGTACGTCACCTCGTTCTGGACGGTCGGAATTTGGTGTGACCGTGTGTATGTAAGACAGCTTGAGCAGAATTCCGTTGGAACTCCGTCGGAAAAACCTTCAGAGTTTATTCTGACTGGAAAACTGGTCGTGTGTGCAGGGCATTAGTCCGTAGGGTTCAATATTGAGTTGGCCCACCCTTTGCAGCTATAACAGCTTCAACTCTTCTAGGAAGGCTGTCCACAAGGTTTAGGAGTGTGTCTTTGGGAATGTTCTTCCAGAAGCGCATTTGTGAGGTCAGGCACTGATGTTGGACGAGAAGGCCGGGCTCGCAGTCTCCGCTCCAATTCATCCCAAAGCTGTTGTGTGGGGTTGAGGTCAGGACTCGCTGCGAGCCAGGCAAGTTCCTCCAACTCGCTCATCCATGTCTTTATGGACCTTGCTTTGTGCACTGGTCCAAATCATTTGGTGGAGGGGGGGGGATTATGGTGTGCGGTTGTATTTCAGGGGTTGGGCTTGGCACCTTCCAGTGAAGGGAACTCTTCGCGTATACACGGTCGGATTTTCCAACAGGAAATGTTGGATGTGAGCTTGTTGTCGGAAAGTCCGACCGTGTGTATGCTCCATCGAACATTTGCTGTCGGGCTTTCTGCCAACAAATGTTTGATAGCAGGTTCTCAAATTTTCCGCCAACAAAACTTTGTTGTCGGAAAGTCCAATCGTGTGTACACAAGTAGGTCGCACAAAAGTTCATGCATGCTCAGAATTTAGCAGAAAGAGTCGCACTGGCTATTGAACTTCCTTTTTCTTGGCTCATCATACGTGTTGTACGTCACCGCGTTCCCACGTTCGGAATTGTTGGAATTATCGGAATTGTTGGAATTGTCGGAATTGTTGGCCAACATTTGGCCAACATTTGTGTGACCGTGTGTATGCAAGACAAATTTGAGCCAACAACCTTCAAACAAAAATCAACAGTTTTGTTGGCGGAAAGTCCGATCGTGTGTATGGGGCATTAAGGTGTCAGCATACCAAGACATTTTCATGCTCCCAACGTGGTGGGAACAATTTGGGGATGGCCCCTTCCTGTTCCAAACATGATTGCGCACCAGTGCACAAAGAAAGGTTCGTAAAGATATGGATTTAGCAGCAGTGGTGGAAAATTAACTTTAAGTGTAATAATTCACATTATAATAGTAACTAAAACATATAAAATTAAGTGTAACAATCTAAAAAATAAAAATTCCAAAGTGCTATAATGGTGTGAACCTCCAAACTGAAAAGTTGTTGCACTTGAAGTTACTTTGTATTGCGATTATCTGTAGAGGGGTTTCCACCACCCCTGCTAAGTTTTTATTTGTTATGTCCTGTTTTAAATCTGATGTGTATTATATATGACGCTACATATCACAGAGATCGGTATTGTGGTAATATTGAAGTTTATTAAGATTTTCATACATTAGAGGGTTCCACCATTATTGTTAAGTTATTGATTAGTAAGTTAGCGCTGCACTTTTTTTTTTCTGGAGTGGGAACACGTAATAGTGCTTAATGGCAGGCCATTTACTGAAACTTTTTAAATTTACCTCCAGTAGTTTATTGTATATAGTAGTGTGGTGATTACCTATTATACTAGAGATTGGCATGTGGCATTAATAAACATCAACAGATTTCAGTTGTGCCCCACCAGGTCGCCCCCCCGCCATGGACAATGTGCCTTGCTGCGGAGTTTGTCTCCCCATCCCTGAAGTTAGGGCACTGATTGACAGCACTGATGGACACTGTTTGGCAGCACTGATTGGCAATGATAGGCTGCACTGATTGGCAGCATTGGTGGGCACTCATGATTGGCACTGATAGGCAGCACTAATAGGCCGTACTGATGGGCACTGATTGGCACTAATAGGCAGCACTGATGGGCACTGATTGGCAGCACTGATTGGCAGCATTGGTGCGCACTAATTGGCAGCATTGATAGGCAGCACTGACTGGCAGCACTGATGGGCAGCACTGATAGGCAGCACTGATTGGCACTTATAGGCTGCACTGATTGGCAGCACTGATTGGCACCATTGGTGGGCACTAATTGGCAGCCCTGATAGGTAGCACTGATTGGTAGCACTGATTGGCACTGATAGGCAGCACTGATGGGCACTGATTGGCACTGATAGGTGGCATGGATTGGCAGTACTGATTGGCACTAATAGGGAGCACTGGTGGGCACTGATTAGCACTGATAGGCTGCACTGATTTGCAGCACTGATTGGCAGCATTGATGGGCACTAATTGGCAGCATTGATAGGTGGCACTGATAGGCAGCACTGATTGGCAGCACTGATGGGCACTTATTGGCAGCACTGATTGGCACTTATAGGCAGCACTGATAGGCAACACTTATGGGCACTGATGGATTCTGATTGACACTGAAAGATAGCACAGGTTGGCAGCACTTATTAGCACTGATAGGCAGCACTGATGGGCATTGATTTGCACTGATTGGCAGCACTGATTGGCAGCATTGGTGTGCACTAATTTGCAGCACTGATAGCCTGAACTGAATGGCAGCACTGATTGGCACTGATAGGCAGCACTGATGGGCACTGATAGGCTGAACTGATTGGCAGCACTGATTGGCACTGATAGGCGGCACTGATAGGTGGCACTGATGGGAACTAATTAGCAGAATTGATAGGTGGCACTGATAGGCGGCACTGACTGGCAGCATTGATGGGCACTGATTGGCAGCACTGATAGATCACACTGATGGGCACTGATAGGCAGCACTGATTGGCACTTATAGGCTGCACTGATTGGCAGCATTGGGGGGCACCAATTGGCAGCCCTGATAGGTGGCACTGATTGGTAGCACTGATAGGCTGCACTGATGGGTAATGACAGGCTGCACTGATTGGCAGCACTGACTGGCAGCACTGATAGGGCAGCACTGATAGACTGCACTGATGGGCATTGATTGACAATAATAGGTGGCATGGGTTGACAGCACTGATAGGCTGCACTGATTGGCAGCATTGGTGGGCAATAATTGGCAACATTGATAGGTGGCACTGATAGGTGTCACTGACTGGCAGCACTGATGGGCACTGATTGGCAGCACTGATAGGCGGCACTGATAGGCAACACTTATGGGCACTGAAAGGTAGCACTGATTGGCAGCATTGATAGGTTGCACTGATAGGCACCGATTGGCAGCACTGATAGGTCGCACTGATGGGCCCTGATTGGCACTGATAGGTGTCACTGATTGGCAGCACTGGTTGGCACTGATAGGCAGTACTGGTGGGCACTGATTGGCATTGATAGGCTGAACTGATTGGCGGCACTGATTGGCAGCGTTAATGGGCACTAATTGGCAGCACTGATAGGTCCTAATAGGCGGCACTGATTGGCACTGATAGGCGGTACTGACTGGCAGCACTGATTGGAGGCACTGATAGGCACAGATAGGCAACACTGATGGGCACTAATTGTCAGCACTGATTGGCACTGATATGCTGCACTGATTGGCAGCACTGATAGGTGGCACTGATGGGCCCTGATTGGCACTGATAGGCAGAACTGATTGGCACTGAGGTGTGAGGGACCTGGGACTAGTAAGACCACCTTACAAGTGGGGGCTGTGAGTACACGTGAAGATAGGAGGCTGTTTGTGTACAGGGGGGCAGCTGAGTGTGTACAGGTAGGTGTGTGTGTGGGGGGCCAACTGAGTGTGTACAGGTAGGTGTGAGTGTGGGAGGGGCAGCTGAGTGTGTACAGGTAGGTATGTGTGTGTGGGGGGGAGCAGCTGAGTGTGTACAGGTAGAGGTGTGTGTGTGGAGGCAGCTGAGTGTGTACAGGTGTGTGTGTAGTTGGAGGGGGGCAGCTGAGTGTGTACAGGTGTGTGTGTAGGGGGGTGGGGAGCTGAGTGTGTACAGGTGTGTGTGTAGTTGGGGGGGCAGCTGAGTGTGTACAGGTGTGTGTGTGTGTGGGGGGGCAGCTGAGTTTGTACAGGTGTGTGTGTGGGGGGGGGGCAGCAGCTGAGTGTGTACAGGTGTGTGTGTGTGTGTGTGGGGCAGCTGAGTGTGTACAGGTGTGTGTGTGTGTGTGTGGGGGGGAGCTGCGTGTGTACAAGTGTATGTGTGTGTGTGTAGGGGGGCAGGTGAGTGTGTACAGGTGTGTGTGGGGCAGCTGAGTGTGTACAGGTTTGTGTGTGTGTGTGGGGGGGGTAGCTGAGTGTGTACAGGTGTGTGTGTGTGGGGGGGCAGCTGAGTGTGTACAGGTGTGTGTGTGGGGGGGAGCTGAGTGTGTACAAGTGTGTGTGTGTGTGTGTGTGTGTAGGGGGGCAGCTAAGTGTGTACAGGTGTGTGTGTGTGGGGGGGAGCTGAGTGTGTACAAGTGTGTGTGTGTGTGGGGGGGCAGCTGAGTGTGTACAGGTGTGTGTGTGGGGGGGGGAGCTGAGTGTGTACAAGTGTGTGTGTGTGTGTAGGGGGGCAGGTGAGTGTGTACAGGTGTGTGGGGGGGGGCTGAGTGTGTACAGGTGTGTGTGGGGGGGGGGGGCTGAGTGTGTACAGGTGTGTGTGTGGGGGGGGCAGCTGAGTGTCTACGGATGTGTTGGGGGGCTGAGTGCGTAGACGTGTGAGGGGGGCTGAGTGCATAGACATGTGAGGGGACTGAATGTGTAGAGGTGTGAGGGGGCTGAGTGTGTAAATGAGTGAGCAGAGTGTGTAGAGGTGTGAGGGGGACTGAGTGCGTAGAGGTGTGAGGGGACTGAGTGCGTAGAAGTGTGAGGGGACTGAGTGCGTAGAGGTGTGAGGGGGACTGAGTGCGTAGAGGTGTGAGGGGGACTGAGTGCGTAGAGGTGTGAGGGGGACTGAGTGCGTAGAGGTGTGAGGGGGACTGAATGCGTAGAGGTGTGAGGGGGGCTGAGTGCGTAGAGGTGTGAGGGGGGCTGAGTGCGTAGAGGTGTGAGAGGGGCTGAGTGCATAGAGGTGTGATAAAGGGGCTGAGTGAGTACAGGCATGATCAGTGAAGGGGGGGGTGCCAGATATAGGATCCACCCCGGGTGCCAAATGGTCTAGGTACGCCCCTGGCTGCACCAGATTTTGCACTCTCCAGTTTTAGTAAATCTCTCCCACAGTTATTTATACATTGCACAGGAACACAGGATACACTAGTAATGTGGATGTCAGCTGGAGAAACCAATGTGGGGGATCCAGTAGATTCAGGGCTGGTGCAAGGATTTTTGACACCCTAGGCGAAACCTCATCTTGTCACCCCCTCCTTAGCTCAACCCCTGACTCCACCCCCTTCACCCTGCTCATGTATACCCCACCTTTTTAATGAAGCACCTATCAAATGAAGCCCCACCAGCTCCCATCAAATGCAGCCTCACCAGTGCCCATCAATGCAGCCTTCCAGTGCTCATCAATGAATGTTTGCTTGCTTCCATTCTTTCGGGTGTTGGGACAAAGACACAATCCTCCGCCGCTGCTGTGCTTCTGACACTATATGCGAACAGAGCAGCAGCTGCCTGCTGATGCTGAGACTTGGTTGCTCACTGCAGGGAGAAGAGAGCAGGAACACCAGTGGCCGGGCGCCCTAGGCAGCAGTGCGCCCTAGGCGGCTGCCTAGTTTGCCTAGTGGTAGCACCAGCCCTGAGTAGATTGAAACTTTTGGAAGTGTGCCTGGGGACAGTTTCCCAAGGAACTATGGGAGATGATCTCTTAAGAATGGCACAGCATTCAGTAATGGGGGTGGTAAGAGAGGTAAGTATTTATACTCTTTGATTACAAGCAAATTTAGTTCTGTGAAAGGGCCAGTTTAAAGGGAGGAATATTTGGATTAGGGAACGTTGCTTCTAAGGTAAAAATGTATCTCAAAATTAGTCCTAAAATTATTAGGTAATACTTCATAGAAAACAAATCAACTGCTAATTTCATAAAATATCATCTGGAATCAGATGGTTGTCATGAGCAACGCTGTCACTGAAACACTTTCATTCATACCTAATGCAGGAGCACAGTTATATAGACCTCCTGCAGGAAAACATAACTCCTGTAAGAACACTGCCATGTATACATTATGCAGGAACACTCTCATTTATATTTACTGCAGGAACACTGTCATTTATATCTACTGCAGGAACACTGTCATTCATAACTCCTGCAAGAACACAGCCATTCATACCTCCCACAGGAAAACTGTCATTCTTGCCTCCCGCAGGAACACTGTCATTCTTACCTCCCGCAGGAACACTGTCATTCTTACCTCCCGCAGATATACAGTCATTTATGAAAATAAAAATGAGAAACAGCACCTAATCTAATATTCTAAAATGTTCTACTGCAGCAACAAAAATTAGCAATAACTAATAAAGCATGAAATAGTGATAAAGGGCGCAAGTGGAACATAAAACATCCAATATTACGTGAATATATAATAAATCAACAAGTGAAACATAAATATTGTGTCAAAAAAGTCCAACAAAGATTTAAATTATGGATATAAAACAATATAATAAACATATAAAGTAGTAGCTACTTTCACCAACAGCTGAGATGCACGCCGCGCTTTATGCATCACACATCTAGTGACGAACCAGCCTCTGCCTCTTCCTCCAGGTGCGCTGCAATCGACTGTATCTTACACATGATATGTAAGTGCTTTTAAGCAATTAAAGACAATAGTACACTATCTATGTCTTTCTGTGGCTCGTTTATGGTGGAGCCCAACTTTACAGATTGAATGAAAGGGAGCTGTGGATATGTTTCCAAGAGTATAATTGATTGAGGATTTCATCATTTATGCCATCCATGATTGGATTGGGGTCTGGCTAATCCTGGAAGCAGTTGGATAGAGCTGTATGTAGCTTGGAAGATTCCAGCCAAAGGAGAAAGGATCTTTTTCTATTATATGCCTGGTGGTCACTTTGGCCAAAGATATCTGGTGAACACATTTATATGTCACTTCGGGTGAAGCACTTTTCTGTCAAGATTTGAAGCATACTGCACTTTAGGAGGCACGGTGTTGGAGTTTATATAGAAGACCCAAATTATTATATTATATATGTTTTATATCCAGGGCTCTTCCCTCTGCATACAACCCCTCCCTCCACTGCCCTCATCTTCTCCCCCCTCCTTAAAAGCTCCACCATCTGTCATACAGTGGGGCAAAAAAAGTATTTAGTCAGCTACCAACTGTGCAAGTTCTCCCACTTAAAAAGATGAGAGAGGCCTGTAATTGTCATCATAGGTATACCTCAACTATGAGAGACAAAATGTGGAAACAAATCCAGACAATCACATTGTCTGATTTTTGAAAGAATTTATTTGCAAATTATGGTGTATTTGATCACCTACAAACAAGCAAGATTTCTGGCTCTCACAGACCTGTATCTTCTTCTTTAAGAGGCTCCTCTGTCCTCCACTCATTACCTGTATTAATGGCACCTGTTTGAACGTGTTATCAGTATAAAAGACACCTGTCCACAACCTCAAACGGTCACACTCCAAACTCCACTATGGTGAAGACCAAAGAGCTGTCGAAGGACACCAGAAACAAAATTGTAGACCTGCACCAGGCTGGGAAGACTGAATCTGCAATAGGCAAGCAGCTTGGTGTGACAAAATCAACTGTGGGAGCAATAATTAGAAAATGGAAGACATACAAGACCACTGATAATCTCCCTCAATCTGGGGCTCCACGCAAGATCTCACCCCGTGGGGTCAAAATGATCACAAGAACGGTGAGCAAAAATCTCAGAACCACACGGGAGGACCTAGTGAATGACCTGCAGAGAGCTGGGACCAACGTAACACACTACGCCGCCAGGGACTCAGATCCTGCAGTGCCAGACGTGTCCCCCTGCTTAAGCCAGTACATGTCCGGGCCCGTCTGAGGTTTGCTAGAGAGCATTTGGATGATCCAGAAGAGGATTGGGAGAATGTCACATGTTCAGATGAAACCAAAGTAGAACTGTTTGATAGAAACACAACTCGTCGTGTTTGGAGGAGAGAAAATGCTAACAAAGAACACCATACCTACTGTGAAGCATGGGGGTGGCAACATCATGCTTTGGGGCTGTTTCTCTGCAAAGGGATCAGGACGACTGATCCGTATACATGAAAGAATGAATGGGGCCATGTATCGTGAGATTTTGAGTGCAAACCTCCTCCCATCAGCAAGGGCATTGAAGATGAAACGTGGCTGGGTCTTTCAGCATGACAATGATCCCACACACACCGCCTGGGCAACGAAAGAGTGGCTTCGTAAGAAGCATTTCAAGGTCCTGGAGTGGCCTAGCCAGTCTCCAGATCTCAACCCCATAGAAAACCTTTGAGGGGAGTTGAAAGTCCGTGTTGCCCAGCGTCAGCCCCAAAACATCACTGCTCAAGAGGAGATCTGCATGGAGGAATGGGCCAACATACCAGCAACAGTGTGTGACGACCTTGTGAAGACTTACAGAAAACGTTTGACCTCTGTCATTGCCAACAAATGATATACAACAAAGTATTGAGATGAACTTTTGATATTGACCAAATACTTATTTTCCACCATAATTTGCAAATAAATTCTTTCAAAAATCAGACAATGTGATTGTCTGGATTTGTTTCCACATTTTGTCTCTCATAGTTGAGGTATACCTATGATGACAACTACAGGCCTCTCTCATCTTTTTAAGTGGGAGAACTTGCACAATTGGTGGCTGACTAAATACTTTTTTGCCCCACTGTATGTCTTACCTTTGTTGCAATATTAAGCTGAAGCACCTATTCGGCTGTAGTACCTCCCAGCATACTATACTATACTACAGTCACTTGCAAGGGATATCATGCATTTGGAGCATCAACACCTGGTCACCAGGGAAAAAAATGGAGACCACAAAGGGTGCAGTCTATCACGTACCCTCTCCTGCCCATGACTGCACGGAACCCTGGGCATCTGTTCTGTATCTCCCTTGTCCCTGTCTGGCACTCAGTGGGATCTGCGCAGGAGATCTGACCTGTGGGAGCTACTGGGAGATAAGCTATCACTTGCAAACACAGAAGCTGGACTTCAGTGTTACCAAGTGATAGTGGTGATCAGGGAGCAGAAGACCTGAGCCAGACGTAGTGGAACTGAGTTCCCCCTAGTTCCTGCTGAAAAAAAAGCCCTGTTTATATCCATAATTTAGATCTTTGTTGGACTTTTTTGACACAATATTTATGTTTCACGTGTTGATTTATTATATATTCACTTAATATTGGATAATTATGTTCCACTTGTGTCCTTCATCACTATTTCACACAGTCATTTATACCTTCTGCAGCAACACTGTTATTCTTACCTCCCGCAGGAACGCTGTTATTCTTACATCCCGCAGAAACACTGTTGTTGTTACCTCTCGCCGGAACACTGTCATACTTACCCCCTGCAGGAACAGTTATGTATACCTTCTGCAGGAAAACGGTTATTCTTACCTCCCGCAGGAACAATATCATTTATACTTTCTGCAGGAACACTGTTATTCACGCCTCCTGCAGGAACACTGTCATTTATACCTCCTCCAGGAACACTGTCATTCATACTTCATGCAGAAACACTATCATATACACATCCTGCAGGAACACTCTCATTCCTACTGCCCACAGTAACACTGTCATTCCTACCTTCTGCAGGAACACTATCATTCCTACCTTCTGCAGGAACACTATCATTCCTACCTTCTGCAGGAACACTATCATTCCTACCTTCTGCAGGAACACTGTCATTTCCACATCCTGCAGGATCGCTGCCTTTGGTTACTGGTATAGCTTATCTGAGTAACTTTAGTACTGTAAAGGGTCGGTTTAAAGGCAGGAATATTTGGATTAAGAAATGTTGCTTCTAAGGTAACAATGGAACTTAAATTCAAAATCTGAACTAAAACAATCATAAGGTAATACCTCATAGAAACAAATCAACTAATAATTTATTAAAATATCATCTGGAATCAGATGGTTGTCATGAGCAAAACAGTATTTTTTTTTTATAGATAACCATGTAAAAGAAGTTAGCTTGATGTAAATGACCTTGTCAGTGTCTGTTGATGTTTCAAACAATGTCTAAAAATTTCTATATGTACTTGTGATTATACATATACAAGAGGATAGTCATATTACTAAATACATATGCAGGTTCTGCTTCCTGCTTTTTACTATTGTTGTGCTTTAGGATGGCCATAAACATTTAGCATGTTAACAGATTCTTTAATCCACGTTACATGATGTGGAAGGATGAATCTTGCTATGGCTGTTTTATTTTGATGGCCAAACTTGCCAGCTATTAAAATACCTGAACAGTGCCTACATGTGATTGGGTACAGGCTCTATTTGGATGACAATTTTCTAACTGGCTTCTTCAATTTTTCAATCAAAGAATGTCAGGTGGAAGGCAGCCAGCCGGGTCATCCACTAAACTAATTTTGACTGGTTCATCAGAAACTGTTCAAAATTCAAACAGTGTATGGTAGGACAGGAGGAGGTAAAAAGCCTGTTGATGAAACAAATGACAGAGAATAGTCACCAAGGTAGAAGATTATCAGCTTTATTTCCCCAAAAGATGCATGCAATAAAGCTATTCGATGTTCATATAACTTAATGACTTCATCATTAGACACACCACACATCGGGTGCCTTTGCCACTCATTTCACTGACTGGCTGTTTACCTCCCTTTTCCGACCAGTCCAATATCCAACTCCATAGCTTAGAGAGTAACAGATTTCACCCCGTGTGGGGACGGAACCTTTTCTCCACCTGATTTTGCAGAAGTTTGCATGGTTCCACCCACCTGGGTCACCACAATCTCATCAGATGTAAGTAATGTTTTCTTTTCTTGTATTTTGTTCTCTTAATTGAGGAAATAACTTAATTTTGGTATATACTGTGCTATAAGGGCTCTCCCTGCTTTCCACTCTATTTTTCCAGTGGATTCCCTTTAGCCTTTGTAAGGGTCTCTAATCTGCGTTTTCACTTTGACCCCTTGGACTTTTGAGGACTACCACCACCTGAATCTCAACAGTGTATGGCCAGCTTTGCTGTTTCTTTTCTAAATACAACTCAATAATTTGTTTGAGTCATTGAAAGCAAAGCACTGTGGCTTGAAACGTATCTCAACAATTGCTAAGAGTAATTGCTCTGAGCCATCAAGAGCTCCCTCTTGCAGGGGCAAATTCAGGGGGGCACAGGGGGGAAAATAGTGAGCAGGCTGATGGGTGACTTAGTGGGCCAGCGGGTGACTCGGCAGGCAGGCTGCTGGGCGGGCCTGCGCCGCAGGTGAGTGAGTAGGCTGGTGGGTGACTCAACAGGCCGTTGGGTGAGGGAGCAGGCTGGCAGATGGGCAGGCTGCTGAGCGGGCAGTCAAGCAGAGAGATAACATCATCTCTCACCGCCCTCCTGCATCATCGCAGTTCTGCATCTATAAAAAGACTGCCATTACTGTGCAGACACAGACAGCAGAGAGATTACATCATCTCACATTGCACGCCCTCACTCTGGGACAGCAGGGACACTGTCACTGGCCACTGGCAAGTGACAATCCACATCTGGTGGCAGGCAATGGTGGCAAGCTGCATCTGATGACAGACGACGTGGCAAGTGACAATCCACATCTGGTGGCAGGTGACATGGCAAGTTACAAGCTGCATCTGGTGGCAGGCAACAGTGGTAAGTGACAAGCTGCATCTGATGACAGGCGACGTAGCAAGTGATAATCCGCATCTGGTGGCAGACGGTGGTGGGAAGTAACAAGATGCATCTGATGGTAGGCGACGGTGGCAAGTGACACACTGCACCTGGTGGCAGGCGATGGTGGTAAGTGACACGCTCAGGGCTCCCACTGATTCTGCATTATGGTAAGTTGAACAATTTAATTTTATTTTAAAATGTAATAATAGAAATAATCTGCTTCAAAAATCCTGATACCATATCAACCATGGTGCCTCAATGATTGACGTGCCAACACCAGCCATTGCCCAAACAAATGGACCGTGAAAATTAAATTTTGGCAGTGCCCCTCCTAAGATTAGACTCTGGATCCGCCCCTTGCCCAATGTACAAATCTATATTGAAAACATTTTTAAAAAATGGAACAGAAAGCTTGTAACATTGTGAAAGTCATAAAACAAAATAATCTGAGCTAAATAAAACAATAATGTCTAGAACAATATCAAACAGTATCAAAATGCATGCTCACTTAAAAGAGAAGTGTGGGATTTCAAAATAACAAAAAGACATACTCACCTAGGTGGATGCAATAACATTCCCGATGCTGCATCTGTCCCGCGCTGCCTCTACACTGAGAACTGAGCAATCAAAGACCGCTGATCACTCTGTTCTTGGTCTTCAGTGAGCAGAAAATGGTGACTTTCAGTCTTTCACCGGCTCTCTACTCTGCCTTTCCAGCACTCACTGGAGTGCTGTGCTGTTGAAAAGTGCGAGACTTGCTGACTCAAGCTCTCATTGGTGTGCCTGCTGGAGGCTGAGCCAGCTGCCATTCTGGCATCGAGGTGGATCCCGACATTAAAGTCAGGATTCATCAAGAACCTGGACCAGCAGAGTGACATCAGCTAACAGCGAACTTTAGCCCGCTGTCAGTTGAATCTGGGTCACAGGAGTGCAGAACTAAGTGTACTCCTGTGACCCACAGGAGAAGGTCAAAATCATAGTATTTAGTAGACATGTGCACCCTGAAATATTTTGTTTCGGAATTTCGTTTTCGTCCGAAAAAAACATTTATTTAGTTACTCCCGAAATTTGTTTTTATTTATTTAGTTTTTCGTTAAAAATTGTATTCGTCCGAAAATCCAAATTAAGGTTGAATCTGTCATTGAAGGCTTATGGTGTCTGTCGAATGTTCAAAGAAGATTCGATGGAGCAGCTAAACTGTTCGACGCCGTATAGTTTACCTGCTCCGTTGAATCGTCTTAGAACTTTCAACAGACACCATAAGCCAAAGTACGTGTGTACTTAGTTCTAGCTATTTTACTGCTCCTCCTCTTTGGTTACAGTCAGCCAATAACATTCATCATCATCATTATTTTTATTTATCTTTTCTCCCCTACGTCGAATCTTTTTTCTCTCTATGTCGAATCTTTCTCTCTATGTAGAATAATCTTGGACTAATAGAGCTAAGGTTAGGCACATTCGACCACAGGTTTGATGGACACAGATTGTTATTGTCATCATCCTGTCGAATCTCCTATCTATATCGAACTGTTGTAGCAACGAAAACAAAAATAAAGCATTTGTTTATGTCGGATTTTTCATTTTTCGGATTCTGCACTTTCGTTATCGTTTGTTAAAACGATAATGAAAATACCTGAAATTCGGGCGAAAATGCATTTGGACGAAAACGAATGCACATGTCTAGTATTTAGGCAAAAACAGCCCAAATAAAACATGAATAAATATGTGACAAGTCTACTATGAAAACTGTTATGTTTTAGCCAGTCCTGAATCCTGTGTAAACATATTTAACTGCAGACGAATGGTAAAAAAAGATAAGAAGCAGTAATGAGCAAACATACAGAAGGAAGAGGTGACACTGGGGAACATCAGCGTGTTTCATTCAGGGCATAACATAATTTTTCATAATAAGATTTTATTCTTTGCCTTTTTTTTTTAGTTTTAGATATTGTAGGGAAGGGTAAAACCCCTGTCATTTTTTTAGGGTTCCATTCAGGAAATTTCACATCGTTTGCTGCCCAGGAGACACAACACAAAGTAAGAGGAAACCCATACAAAGTGAGGGAAATTTCCTTTCTGGACAGTGGTTACCAGAACTGGTATCCTCAAAATATATTTACTGTTAGTTTTTGTTCTAGTGACAATTTTTGATCCCCCATCACTTTACATCTCAGTGACAGTGACAGTGGTCATCAGGACAAATAGAGAGGGGAAATTTCTTGCCAATTCCATCCGAAATAAAAAAATGTTTTAGCTTTAGATACATATTATAATGGCCACAATATAAGGCCTCATGAGTTTTTCAATGTTTTTCAAAGTTTTTGCAATAGCGTTTTTTAGGATTTTTCAGCGGGTTTTTTCTTCCAATGGTTTAAAAAGTTAAAAAGCGCTGGTGAGCCGCGTTTTTGAGCTTTTTTTGACATTAGAACGTTTTTACATTTTAAAAAACGCCTCTCAGAATTCCCCAGCCAAAAACATTTGATAACAGTCTGTGTGTTCATGGACACATAGGATAACATGCTGGAGAATTTATTGACTGCAGAAAAAAACGTCTGAAGCCAAAAACAGCAGCTGTAAAAATGTCCAAAAACATCCAGTGTGCATGAGGCCTAAGAGAAAATATCAAATCAGGAGGGGATTTACTATAGAGGGGTTAAAAGAAACATTATCCCCATTATGAGAGAACCAGCTACTGTATGTTTCTTTTACTGCCCTCCCATCATGGCAAAATCCCTTACTCCAGAGTATCTCAATTATGAAAAGAGCATTTCATCTGTTTTCACCATCTTTAAGGTCTGATACACACAGATCTAAAACAAATCATTTACATTTCGTATACGTTTACAATATTGCAGTATTTTTGATGTTAAAAAGATTCATGTTTTTTTTTAAATGTCCCTCCAAACCTGAAGCTATTTTATATAATTCCTGGAGATCTTGCCATAAAGGTCCTCATTCAGGCACTTCTGGTTATGGGGTGACAATTGTTTCCTAATTGTGCTCCTGCAGTGTCACCCTGTCACAAGTGCACCTAGTAGAGAGGGCAAGTGACTGTGCTGACACACACTGTGTAGGCGTGTTCCACCATTGTTCGGAGCAATCATGCAGACATGAATGAGTGATTATAAAAAAGAAGGGGTTGAAAGAGGCTGGAGGAAATCAGTAGCATGTAGATTTTAAAAGGAAGAAAATAGTGAACATAGTATTTTATGAAAAAATCAACATAGTATTTTTTTTTTGGACAACAGCAAGCTAAATGTCTTGTAATGCAGCGTACACACGGTCAGAGTTTTCGACCGGACTGGTCCAACGGACCGAGTCCGGCGGACAATCTGATCGTGTGTGGGCTTCATCGAACCTTCAGTGGACTTTTCCAGTCGAAAATCTGACGGACTTTAGATTTGGAACATGCTTAAAATCTTTACATTGTAACTCCGCCGGACCCAGAAATCCGCTTGTCTGTATGCTAGTCCGACGGACAAAAACCGACGCTAGGGTAGCTATTGGCTACTGGCTATCAACTTCCTTATTTTAGTCTGGTGTACGTCATCATGTACGAATCCGTCGGACTTTGGTTTGATCGTGTGTAGGCAAGTCTGTTCGTTAAAAAAGTCAGTCGGAAGTCCGTCAAAAGTCCGCTGGACCAGTCCGGTCGAAAAGTCCGCCCGTGTGTACGCGGCTTTAGGGTTCAGATATGGATGGACACATGGGTTCTGCCTTCTGACTTGTTTTTAAAAATGCAAGCTCAGGGTTGTCTTCCTTATGTATCCTTCACTAGCTGGCACTGAGTTGGAACAAGCATGTACATCTAACATCATCTAAGTGAAGTATTATGATTACAATCAGATGTAAGTCATAGCACCTATAGTAGGCATTTTGCTACTGATCTTTTTACCAGGCCTACTTTGTTATCCATCCATCATAATATTGGTGGAGGTGCAAGTTATCACTTGAAAGTTCTTCCTGTGTCTAGATCAAAGCCCCTGATGACACCACCAATGTAATCCACCAATCAGTGGCAGTAGTCTTGACATGCATCTGTGAGGCTAAAAGAAAGGAGGAGGCCTAGGTAATGTCACATGTGCTGCTTCTGATTAGGGAAAAAAAAAGAATATATATATATTTTTATAGCCCTGGATGTGAGAACACCAAGGGATAATCCACCATCAAATCATAGGGAAGCGCCACCCCACCAGGAAGCTGAGGATCAGATAAGTGTTTCTCCTCCCCACTAGACAAAACAAGTTAATAAGTCTTGCAGTGAATGCTCAGCCCTACTGCAAGGGAATTCTTTTTTGCCCAGAGTTGGGCCTGAAAGCAGGCCCAAGAGCTTAACCAGGTCTGGATCTTGCCTGTCTGATCTGGGGGTACAACAAAAAGTATCAGGGGGCAGAGGATGTGAAGTAAGCAGTGCAGGGTATAAGATTCAGTAGAGCAGTGTACAAGGGGTCAGCAGGGCAGAGGATAGGGTCAGCAGTTTGTAGGGCAGTGTACAGTGGGTTAGCAGAGGTCAGCAGTGACGAAGAAGGAGTCAGCAGGGCTGTGTACAGGGAGACAGGGGGTCAGCAGGGCAGCGGACAGCATACAGGGGTCAGCAGGGTAATGGAGAGTCAGCAGGGCAGAAGACAGTGGTCAGCTGAGAAGAGGACAGGGTCAGCTCCGGCAGGGCACTCAGCAGATCTCCTCCTTCCCTCACAGCACATACCATAGCTGAGATCGGATTCCCTGCACACAGTGTGTAGCTGGCTGTTGCAGCTGCCAATCCAGTCTGGAAATTTCACAGGTCAGAACTGCAACATAGAAGCCAGACACACATTGTCAGATTGAGACTGTGCCTGGAAGGGAATCTGATCTTAGGTATGTGTTATGTGGAGAGGAAGAGATCTGTTAAATGCCTAATAGGAAGTGCGAAAAATGACAAAGTGCGCCCTGCCCCCCTCTTCGATGTGTAAGCATCACGTCTCAGGTCTGGATCTTGCCTGTCTGATCTGGGGGTACAACAAAAAGTATAAGGGGGCAGAGGATGTGAAGTAAGCAGCGCAGGGTATAAGATTCAGTAGAGCAGTGTACAAAGGGTCAGCAGGGCAGAGGATAGGGTCAGCAGTTTGTAGGGCAGTGTACAGTGGGTTTGCAGAGGTCAGCAGTGCCGAAGAAGGAGTCAGCAGGGCTGTGTACAGGGGGACAGGGGGTCAGCAGGGCAGCGGACAGCATACAGGGGTCAGCAGGGTAATGGACAGTCAGCAGGGCAGAAGACAGTGGTCAGCTGAGAAGAAGACAGGGTCAGTTCCGGCAGGGCATTCAGCAGATCTCCTCCTTCCCACACAGCACATACCATAGCTGAGATCGGATTCCCTCCACACAGTGTGTAGCTGGCTGTTGCAGCTGCCAATCCAGTCTGTAAATTTCACAGGTCAGAACTGCAACATAGCAGCCAGACACACATTGTCAGATTGAGATTGTGCCTGTAAGGGAATCTGATCTTAGGTATGTGTTATGTGGAGAGGAAGAGATCTGTTAAATGCCTAATAGGCAGTGCGAAAAATGACAAACTGCGCCCTGCCCCCCTCTTCGATGTGTAAGCATCATGTCTCAGGTCTGGATCTTGCCTGTCTGATCTGGGGTACAACAAAAAGTATCAGGGGGCAGAGGATGTGAAGTAAGCAGCGCAGGGTATAAGATTCAGTAGAGCAGTGTACAAGGGGTCAGCAGGGCAGAGGATAGGGTCATCAGTTTGTAGGGAAGTGTACAGTGGGTTTGCAGAGGTCAGCAGTGCCGAGGAAGGAGTCAGCAGGGCTGTGTACAGGGGGACAGGGGGTCAGCAGGGCAGCAGACAGCTTACAGGGGTCAGCAGGGTAATGGACAGTCAGCAGGGCAGAAGACAGTGGTCAGCAGAGAAGAGGACAGGGTCAGTTCCGGCAGGGCACTCAGCAGATCTCCTCCTTCCCACACAGCACATACTGTAGCTGAGATCGGATTCCCTCCACACAGTGTGTAGCTTGCTGTTGCAGCTGCCAATCCAGTCTGTAAATTTCACAGGTCAGAACTGCAACATAGCAGCTAGACACACATTGTCAGATTGAGACTGTGCCTGTAAGGGAATCTGATCTTAGGTATGTGTTATGTGGAGAGGAAGAGATCTGTTAAATGCCTAATAAGCAGTGCGAAAAATGACAAAGTGCGCCCTTCCCCCCTCTTCGATGTGTAAGCATCATGTCTCATTAAGAATCCACCCCCAAAAAAACCCCTAGCACTAATCATCAAGCTCAACCCCTAAGCATAAATTCCCTCTGCAAGCGAAGATTCTCCCCAAACAAGAATGCAAAAATTCCCCCTCTTCCCAGTCCAAATCTCTCTCCCAGCACAAATCTTTGCCCCCCCAATACCACCTTCCAGCTTAAATCCCCCCAAATCTCCCCTGGTCAAAAAAAAAAATCACCCCTCCTAGCACACATCCTGTTTCCCCCCAAATCCCTCCTCCTAGCAACCCCCCTCTAAATTAACCTTCCCAGCACAACCCCCCCCCCAATTGTACAAATAACCCCCCACCCCCCAGAACATATCCTCCCCCTAAATCCTGCCTCCTATTATATACCTTTCCCACATTTCCTCCTTCTGGCATAAATTTCTTGCCCCCCCACATTTCCCTTCCCAGCACAAATCCATCTTATCCTCCTCCTAGCACAAATCCTACCCCCAGTCCTGCCTCCTAACACATACCCCCTCCCCATTTCCTTCTTCTAGCACAAATTAACCCCCCCCCATTACCTTTTCCAGCACAAATCCCCCCCCCCACCCCCCTCCACAAATCTTTCATCCAAAAGTACAAATGGTTGGTATTTTCTCCCCCCCCCCCACCACCATTGTGTTTCCAGTACAGTTCCTCACCCACCTCCCCCCTGAATTTTACAGGTGGAAACTACAGGAGTAGTGAGGAGATGCGGACTATGCTGTGCTCTCCCTCTCCTGTCATAATACCAATCCTTCATAAAGCAGAGGACACTGGATCATCGGCTATAACATCGGACTGTACACAGCTTGATTACCCACCCCCATCTCCTCCAAGGACTGCTCTTCGCCCAGCAACAGGAAATGTGGGTAGGGGGCAGGTAATCATACAGTGTATAGTCCAATGTTAAAGAGATCCAGTGTCATCTGCTGCATGGTGGAATGCTGTTATGACAGTAGAGGTAGAGCACAGCCCAGCCTGCACCTCCTCCTGGCTCTCTCCTTTCTGCCAATTCTCCTGCCAGGACTTTACTATTTACATTAGTTCTCTGTGCCAAAAAAATCACCCCTCCTAGCACACATCCTGTTTCCCCCCAAATCCCTTCTACTAGCACAACCCTCTCCAAATTACCCTTCCAACTACAAACCCCCTACTTGTACAAATAACCACCCCCATCCCCCTCCTAGAACAAATCCTCCCCCCAAATCCTGCCTCCTATTATATACCCTTCCCACATTTCCTCCTTCTAGCATAAATTCCCTGCCCCCCAAATTTCCCTTCCCAGCACAAATCCATCTCATCCCCCCTCCTAGCACAAATCCTACCCCCCAATCCTGCCTCCTAACACATACCCCCTCCCCATTTCCTTCTTCCAGTACAAATTAACCCCCTCAAATCACCTTTTCCGGCACAAATTCGCCCCCCTCCACAAATCTTTCATCCAAAGCACAAATGGTTGCAATCTCCCCCCCCCCCTATTGTGTTTTCAGTACAATTCCTCACCCACCTCCCCCCTGAATCTTACAGGTGAGAACTACAGGAGTAGTGAGGAGGTGCGGGCTATGCTGTGCTCTCCCTCTCCTGTCATAACACCAATCCTCCAAAGAGCAGATGACACTGGATCATTGGATCATCGGCTCTAACATCAGACTGTACACAGCTTGATTACCCACCCCCATCTCGTCCAAAGACTGCTCTTCGCCCAGCAACAGGAAATGTGGGTAGGTGGCAGGTAATCATGCAGTGTATAGTACAATGTTAAAGCAATCCAGTGTCATCTGCTGTATGGTGGAGCGCTGTTATGACAGGAGAGGATGAGCACAGCCCAGCCTGCACCTCCTCCTGGCTATCTCCTTTCTGACGCTGCCAATTCTCCTGTCAGGACTATTTACATTAGTTCACTGTGCCAGCTGTTCTCCAGCTATTCTCCATTGTCCCAGCCCTGAGTGCGTGTAGAGGGGAGAGGAGCTCAGCAGGCGTGGGTACAATTTCTGGGGGAAGGATCCGCCTGGGGGGACATGTCTGAAATCTGTGAGGCACAGCTCAACCCATCACCCCTCTAGATCCTGCTATGTACTTAACCCATCGATTTAACAGTTTTAAAAAACAATAACTTTCCCGGCACGCGTTGGGAATGTAACTGTCACATTGGTTGTGCTCTTAACCAAAACTGTAAAACCATCAAATGGCTGCAGTCATAACTGATCACATATGTAGCATTCCTGGCAGCTGGAGATCAACCAGAGGCCAAGATTGCAAAGATTGCAGCTTCCTTGGCTGAAAACTATAGGAGGGTTTAGTTCCACAATGCAGAGTTAAATGCTTGTTTTGTCTAGAGGGAACAGAAAAGGCAGTTATGCTTACCTTATTCCATCTCCGGCAATCTGGATTGTTGGGCCATCAGCATCTTTACTTAAAATGCAGGACTGCTGGTTATTGATTATGCAGCTAGGGGATCTCTGGCAGAGGGAGTAATTATGTAAGTATAGCTGTTCCTAGACAAAATGAACATTTGCAAGGGTACTGTCAGGAATGGTTTCACTTGCTGGTGGCGCTGCCAGCCGCAGTACTGGTGTCCACCACCGGGTGTCTCCTGGCAGTCTGGAGCCGTCATCATCTCCTGCAATCAGGCGTCATCTGAGACTGATTGCAGGTGGTGTACTTATATGGGGCAGATGCTTGCACTCATCGCCTTGGTATTGTTCCTTGAGGCATGTCCTGCATTTGCTATCCTGAAACCTGTATTCCTATAACTTGTATTCTGTGTTCCTGAACCCTGCATCCATCCCTGGACTCCAGTCTTGCAGATTGATCCCTTCTTCCTGTTGTCCTCTCCCTGTCCTGTCCTGTTCCCTGTTCTATCTGATTGATCTCCCGTGTGTGACCCTGGCTTTGTTACGTTTATGATTATACCTTACACCTGTATATACGTTTGGTTTGGAGGAATATTATTGTGTGTCACCGTGGTTGGTTGCTGGTTTATTTTATTGTTTGTCACATCAGAGGTGCGTTTACTTTGGTGTATTACTTATCCTCATAATAAATCATATTATTATTACTTTACATGTGTTTGGTCTTCCCTATCGCAGTCCACACATTTCTGGTCACACTGGTTTCATGACAGGTACATTTTAAAATTAAATTATGTGCCACCCTTCTGTTAACCTTGGTGTTAACCGTGACAATATACCAAAAACAATTATATAAATCACTCCACACTACATACTGTATGTACAACCGGGATCTACTCAATACTTAGTGGTCATGCAGTGATAGCACTGTGAGAAATAACATAAGTGTATTTGTGCAGTCCTTAATATATAAACTAACAAAAGTCCAATTCTGTCAGGAACCATGAAATCAGACCAAGACAGGAGCACAGTTAAATGACACTTGTTTAATAATAAAAGCAAATAGAACAAACTTAGTCAAAACATAGCCAATAGTTCGGTAACCGTAACGGATAGTCAGCCAAGCCAGAAGGTCAGGAAGGATTCAGTGTAGTAAAACAGCAAGCAGGATCTGGAGCAAGAAGGGATGTCAGCCAAGCAAGTCTTTAAACAGGAATGCAGGAGATAGTCTCTGTGATGTTGACCAAGGCAAAGGCAAAGATACACGGGGCTGGAAGGCTTAAGTAGGCAGGATATCATCAACAGGTGAATAGCTGTGGAGAGATAGGAGCTGGCAATTAGCCGAGCCCAGCCCTGACAAATTTCTTATTTGAACAAAACGAAAAAACTGCTCCAGGTGAAGACTGCTGGGCTGAAAATGAACAGGCATCAGATGGGGTGTGCGCCCTGTCACTGCTGTTGCGGGCTTTCTTATGCATCATCTTTAGAAGAGGCTTCCTTCTGGGATGACAGCTATGCAGACCAATTTGTTGCAGTGTGCGGCGTATGGTCTGAGCACTGACAGACTGACCCCCCACCCCTTCAACCTCTGCAGTAATGCTGGCAGCGCTCATACGTCTATTTCCCAAAGACAACCTCTTGATATGACGCTGAGCATGTGCACTCAACTTCTTTGGTCGACCATGGCGAGGCTTTTTCTGAGTGTAACCTGTCTTTTTAAACCTCTGTATGGTCTTGGCCACCATGCTGCTGCTCAGTTTCAGGGTCTTGGCAATCTTCTTATAGCCTAGGCCATCTTTATATAGAGCAACAATTCTTTTTTTCAGATCCTCAGAGAGTTCTTTGCCATGAGGTGCCATGTGGTGCGCGCGAGCGCCCCCTGCTCACCCCTGCTCACCGATGCGAGTGGCCGGCAGTCACGATCACCGCTGGGCTCCCGAGATTGCCGCTGACACACAGAGAACCGGTATCTGAGGGGAGAACAGACAGATCGTCTGTTCATACAGAGTATGAACAGATTGTACATACAGAGTATGAACAGCGATCTGTCATCTCCCCTGCACAGTCCCCTCCCCCCTTCAGTTAGAACACAAACTAGGGAACACATTAACCCCTTGATCGCCCCCTGGTGTTAACCCCTTCACTGCCAGTGACATTTTTACAGTAATCAATGCATTTTTATAGCATTGATTGCTGTATTAATGCCAATGGTTCCAAAAATGTGTCAAAATTGTGCGGTGTGTCCACCATAATGTTGTAGTCCTGATAAAAATCGCAGATCACCACCATTACTAATAAAAAATAAATAAATAATAAAAATGCCATAAAATTATCCCCTATTTTTTTTTTTTTTGTAGACGCTATAACTTTTGTGCAAAACAATCAATATACGCTTATTGCGATTTTTTTAACCAAAAATATGTAGAAGAATACATATTGGCCTAAACTGAGGAAAAAATATTTTTTTATATATATTTTTGGGGGGTATTTATTATAGCAAAAAGTAAAAAATAATGCATTTTTTTCAAAATTGTTTACTCTTTTTTTGTTTATAGCGCAAAAAATAAAAACTGCAGAGGCGATCAAATACCACCAAAAGAAAGCTCTATTTGTGGGAAAAAAAAGGACGTCAATTTTATTTGGGTGCAACATCGTACGACCGCGCAATTGTCAGTTAAAATGACGTAGTGCCGAATCGCAAAAAGTGCTCTGGTCAGGAAGGGGGTAAAATCTTCCGGGGCTGAAGCGGTTAACCGAGGACAACATTGACAATTACAAGCTTCACATCGTCACATTTGTCACATCGTCAGGATCGTATTGCTTCCAGTTTGTATAGAAACCCCCTGTCGGGGAACACACTCCTTCGTGTAGACTCTGGGCACCCCAGACATGTCACCCGTGGTATTCCTGTGGGACAGTGTCTGAGGTTGCGCAGGATCTGCAGCGATGACAGTAATTTCCAGCAAGAAAAAGATGAGATGTATGGTAGGTTTAGTGATCGTGGCTATAATGCACCCACATTACGAAGAGCGATTCACATCGCTGAAGGGACATCTAGAGAGTGCTTGCTACGGAAAACTAAGCACAAATCTAGTACAGTCAGGATTCCTGTCTTTTCAACCCCATATAGTATAGAGTACAGTAAGATTAGGAAAATTATGGAGCATTATTTCCCAATTTTATATGAAGATGAACGATATCAAAGTTTTCTGTCAGAAACTATGAAATCAGGCCGAGACAGAAGTACAGTTAAATCACACTTGTTTAATAATAAAAGTAAAAAGAACAAACATAGTCAAAATATAAAAATATATTCAGTAACTGGAATGGATAGTCAGCCAAGCCAGAAGTCAGGGATCAATGTAGTGGAATATGAAGCAGGATGTGGAGCCAGAAGGGATGTCAGCAAAGCAAGTCTTGAACAGGATCGCAGGAGTTTCTGTGATGTTGACCAAGGCGAAGGCAGAGATCCACTGGGCTGAACAGCTTAAGTAGGCTGGACTGATGAGCAGGATATCAAAAGCTGAGTACCCATGGAGAGATAGGAGCTGGCAATTAGCCGACAGCTGAGCAGCCAGCTCTGAGAAGAAAGGGCTGAGCCCAGCCCTGACAGTACCCCATCCTCAACGAACCCTCCCCCTCAGACAACCACCAGGTTTGAGGGGAAAACGTCTATGGAAATCATGGAGGAGGACAGGGGCATGTACGTCCGAGGATGAGACCCAAGAGCGTTCCTCCGGACTGTACTCCTTCTGTATGCACCCGCGGAACCTACGGGAGTCAACAATGGACTGTACTTCATACTCCTCATGGTTCTCAACAGGGTGAGGACATGGCACTGAGGTGGTAAAGCGGTTGCTGACCAAAGGTTTTAATAAGGAGACATTAAATACACATATTAGAAGGAAGGTCTAATGCGTAAGCCACTGGGTTAATCCTGCGAAGAATACAGAAAGGCCCAATAAACCAAGGTGCAAACTTCAGTGAGGGAACACGAAGTCGGAGGTTGCAAGATGACAGCCAGACCCTGTCCCCAACCTGGTAGGAAGGCGCACGTCTGCGGTCAGCATGGAGTCTGTACCTATCATTAGAATTTCGCAAAGCCTCCTGGATTTGTGCCCAAGTGGAACGAAAACCATGAAGATGCTCCTCTAATGCAGGAAAAATAAAAGTAAAAAGAACAAACGTAGTCAAAACATAGCCAAAATTCAGTAACCAGAATGGATAGTCAGCCAAGCCAGAAGTCACGGATCAATGTAGTGGAACAGCAAGCAGGATCTGGAGCCAGAAGGGATGTCAGCAAAGCAAGTCTTGAACAGGATCGCAGGAGATAGTTTCTGTGATTTGACTGACGACGAGCAGGATATCATTAACAGCTGAGTACCTGTGGAGAGATAAGAGCTGGCAATTAGCCAACAGCTGAGCAGCCAGCTCTGAGAAGGAAGGGCTGAGCCCAGCCCTGACACTATCTAGGGGTTTCAAAACAGTGTCTAGGCATGCCCCCTCTCTGGCCAATATGTTGTCCCCAAATGATTTTGTTTCCTGTGCAGAAAGAGGTACATGGCTGGATTTTACCGGTCTGTAAAAATGTGGAGCTTGTAATTGTCCGTGTTAATGTAGCTAGACACTTTAATGAGACACATGGGGGGGACACTTCTTTATTACAAATACAAGGTATAGAAAAAAATTGTACACCCAGGAGAAGTGGGGATAATTTTAGAATACTTTGTAAGCGAGAGGTGTTTTGGATATTCTCTTTGGAAACCAGGAAACCGGGGGGCCTGAATTTTGAATGGTATTTGACCCATTTTTATGATTGGTTTAATGCACTGTTTTTTTATCATAATTTAACAATATGTTTCTTATGTATTTATTTTATATGTCTTAAAGTTTGGGAAATATTTTGTTATAATATGGGCATATCAGTTCAAGTGAAAGTGTCATCGATCTGCCCATTATATAATAGGGGTATATCAGTTCATGAAGGTGTCATCGTTCTGCCCATTAAATCATGTCTAGTTACGCCATATATATGATACATATGTGTGGGTTTTTCCTCCTGACGAGGTATGCTGCATCTTCTTTTATAGTTTTTGTTTTTTGGTATCTTAAATGTTTTTAGAAATGGTGTTTGTATATATATTGTGATAATTGTTTGTTTTCTTATATGATGGATATTCCCACAGTATTGCTAATGCCATTCGTTCGTGAATCGAAAAGCAAAGAACAGAACATATGGATTCAATCACCAAAGCAGCTACATCTGTTTTGAATTTACTACGCTATGTGATTTTTTTGTATATTAATATGTTTGTGATTGTGTTCCTAATAGTTTTGACGCATGCTAGTCGTGTGAAACGCGTCACCTTTCCCCCTGGTATTGCCTATGTCATTGCTCCTTTGCATTTTGTTTTTACTCCTCAATAAATATTTTTTCATTGTATCTACTTTGGGTTTGCGCCCATCTTATTTTCGTTCTGCCAATTCCTTATTGTTCTGCTGACAGTCACCAATCCTCCATGTGCTTCAAAGTGCTCAGAACTATGCAGCTGGTGACAACACCTCACCTGTGCTCCCCTTTGAGTGACCTCACAATTAGGAGGAGGAGGGGCAAAGAGGACGGTACGGCGAGTGTACCCGACGAGGGGACCCATCCGCCAGCCGCTTGTGTCACGGAGATAACGGAATGTACACTTTTTAGTGATGTCAGAATGGTGCGCTCTAAGCACCCTAAAAATGTGAGTAATCACTTTGCACTTTAACAAAGACTATTTGGGTTTTAAAAGTTATAAGAAGAGAAGGGAAATCAGGACATCTTTACATTTTAGTCCAGATGAGACTAAGAAGTGAGTATTGACCAAACTTTAAGTGATATTAAAGTCTTGGTTTTTTTTGCTATAAAAATAACTAAATTGTCATACTTACCTGCTCTGTACAGTGGTTTTGCACAGTGAGGGCCGAAACTGGGGGGGCAATCGGTCCCGGGCGCCGCTTTGAGAGGGGTGCCACGGCTTCTTCCTCCTTCTCCTCATTCCCACGTGCCATCAAAGATCTCCGCGATCCTCTCAGGGAAGCTGCTGCCAGCTCCTAGAGTGGAGGAAAATCAGCATGTAAGCATGTCCCGCTTCTGTGCTGAGCCCAGTCAGCAGAAGCTCAGCCGACTCCACCAGTAACATCGGGGGTGACCTGGGATCTGCACACACAGAGGTTAGATGTACTTTCTGTGCAGCTGCAAGAAAATCCCCCTCTCCCACCCCATGTGGTCCAGTGGTCTGTGCGGGTGGCTGGTGTAATGTACAGGCAGCAATGGGGAGGGGGTGCTGGGGATTGAGGCCTTACCGGTGTCTTGCCGAGAAAGTTCCCCCGGCGGATAAGGACCCCCATGTGCAGCGCTTGCGCAGTACGAACGACTAAGGAGCCGCCGAAAATAGCCGAAGCTGAAAACCTTCAATCAGCTGTACACGGCGCCTGCGCCCTGGGTCAAGGTTCAAGCCCCACCATCCAAGTGGACCTAGAGGGAGAATAAAAAAGTGCCGAGCGAAGCGAGGCCGTGCCCGAAGTGTGGCGAGCGAAGCGAGCCCGCGAGGGGCCCTCTTACAAGTGCCGTGTACAGCTGATTTACAACTATTCGCTCTCGGCTATTTCTGCCAGCTTGTACTGCGCAAGCGCTGCGCCTGCACAGTAGAGGGGGGTCCTTATCCGCCAAGGGGAACTTTCTCGGCAGAACACCGGCTCCTGTGGACGCGTCATCTCTCCAGGCCGACTGCTGCCTGTGTAACGGAGCCACTGAGAAAGCTTCCTCTAGGCTCCTCCTCGGCTCTACCCAGTCTCACAACAAACCACGAGGAGGAGACTGGCAGGACAGGATTAAAATCTCCCACCCGCATCGCACCACACTGTATCTGAGGTCCGTGTTGTGAGGATACATTTGAGGGGATATCAAACAAAAGTTTTGTTGTGGCATTTGTACATGGGGGGAGGGGGGAAGGGGGGTTGTGATGGCAGGGGGATAGGATTTACACTGGATGGCGGGATGTCAATCCTGTCAAGGATAAGGATTTGGGGGTGGGAGAACTTTGTACTGAACCCTGAACACCCCTGAACCCTGTACGCAGCACACCGCACACCTCTGAACCCTGCATGCAGCACACTGCTGAACCCTGCACATGCCTGAACCCTGCACGACAGCACACCACTGAACCCTGTAAGCAGCGCACCCCTGAACCCTGCACCCTGTATGCAGCGCACCCCTGAACCCTGCACTCTGTATGCAGTGCACCCCTGAACCCTGCACTCTGTACGCAGAGTGCCCTTGAACCCTGCACTCTGTACGCAGTGCACCCCTGAACCCTGCACACAGCAAACCTCTGAACCCTGCACACGTTGCACCCCTGAACCCCGCACTCGGGACATAGCGCACCCCTGAACCCTGCACTCTGGACATAATGCACCCCTCAACTCTGCACTCTGTATGCAGTGTGCCCCTAAAACCCTGCACTCTGTACGTAGCACACACCTGAACCTGGCACTCTGTATCTAGTACACCCCTGAACCCTGCATTCTTTACATAATGCACCCATGAACTCTGCACTCTGTATGCAGCATACCCCTGCACTCTGTACTTAGGGCACCCTAAACCCTGCACTCTGTATGCAGTGCACCCCTGAACCCTGCACTCTGTAAGCAATATGCCCCTGAACCCTGCATTCTTTATGTAGTGTACTTTTGAACCTGAACTCTGTATGGGGGGCTCCTGACAGAGAGGGAGACATCTGGGGAGAAGAGGGGCCTGGACTGTAGCCAGTGGGTGATGGAAAGGCCCACAGTGTGGTGCAGGATGAGGAGCCCAGCTGCAGGGAGGAGGAGGAAATCCTCCATGGTTGTACAAACCACTGTTTCACCCATCACTGATCTACCATCCCTGATCACCAACTGGGGCTCTATCCTGTCCATCCTGCCCAATGATTTCTAAAAGTGGACTGCAGGGCGGAAGGGTGGGTGGAAGGATTTTTTTCTACACAGGTGAAATTAGCAAATTGAAAATTCAAGTCTCACCTCTGCAGCAGATTTGGAAGGTCATCACTGGGAAGGAAGAAGAGCACACAGCAAGCTTTGGCTCACTTCTTCTTTTTCCAGTTGTGCCCCTCCTAATCTGCTTTGGAAGTGAAGCCTGAACTTGCTCAAACCTCACCTACGTCACCATTGTGTAGGCCTTCTCTCCCAGTTGGGGGGTGCCGAAATTAATCTTTGCCCCGGGTGAAAGAATGTCTAGCTTCGCCACTGAATAGAGTAGCTTGGATCCTCCTCTTCTCGGGTGCTTCTTCTGTGCTCCTGGCCCCTCCCTCCTGTCAAGTGCCCCCACAGCAAGCAGCTTGCTATGGGGGCACCTGAGCTGAGCTACAGCTCTGTGTATCCATTCAGAAATGGAGCAACGGTTCGGCTCCGCCCCTCTTTCTCCTGATTGGCTGACTGACTTTGATTGACAGCAGTGGGAGGCAATGGTGCCGCAGCTGTGTCTCAGCCAATCAGGAGGGAGAGTCTTGAATGGCCGAATCACTTGTGGACATCGCTGAGATGGGGCTCAGGTAAGTATTAGGGGGTGCTAGGGCGGCTGCTACACACAGAAGGCTTTTTATCTTAATGCACAGAATGTATTAAGATAAAAAACCTTCTAACTTTAAAACTCCTTTAATTGTTAGGTCACTGGGGTTAAAGTGAGAATACACCGAAAGAGGAGCACAAGTGGGGTGTTGTTACCAGCTGCATAGTTCTAAACACTTTGAAGCACATAGAGCAGTGGTCATCAACCTTGTCCTCAGGGCCCACTAACAGGCCAGGTTTTATGTATTACCTTGGGGAGATGCAGACTAGAATACTGCAATCATTGAGCAGCAAATTATATCACCTGTGATGTATTTCAGTTATCTTGCAAACCTGGCCAGTTAGTGGGCCCTGAGGACAGGGTTGATGACCACTGACATAGAGGATTGGTGATTGTCAGCACAACAATAAGGAATTTGACTTTTGTTAGTTTATATATCAAGGGCTGCACAAATATACTTATGTTATTTCTCACAGTGCCATCACTGCATGATCACTGCTGTGCATATGTAGTGTGGAGCGATTTATTTAATTGTTTTTGATATATTGTCTTGGTTAACACAAAGGGTAACAGAAGCGTGGCACATTAAAATGGATGTAAACCCCAACATTTTTTTTTATTAATACTCATATCTGTTACAGCAGAGGATGTCATTTCATCTGTGCCCGGTCTTGCCACGAAGAGTTAATCCAGCTCTGGGCAATCCTCTTATCTTTCTTAGATAAAAACAGACACACAGAGAAATAGGTGTCCATCTCTTCCCTCTTGCTGTGAGTGACAGGTGATTTCCTTATCTCATGCAAGAGTGTGAGAGAGGCATTCTGTGTACTTCACATCCCCCCTCCTTTCTTCGCCAGCTCTCCCAGGATTGGTTGCTCCACACCTAAGCATCTTTGGGCATCCTGAACTCATGTGGTGACTTTCCTGGGTTTTGACTGGATGTTAGTGATCATGTGGCATAATCCACAAGACCTGCAGAAGTTCAGAGTAAGAAATATTGATGCCTGGCCAAGGGGAGTGTAGAGGTGGGCGGGGAGTCTGACATCATAACTCCACCCACCGAGCCCTGGACAACAGACCTGCCCATAGAATCCGGAGTATTGCAGGGCTCCAAACAGCTAAAGAGGAGATATTTGACAGGTAAGGATACATGGAGGAGGCATGTATATCCTTATAGATAAGCACTATGGAAGTCATTTAGAAATGATGAGAGTGGGTTTACATCCACTTTAATTGAATAAATTTATTATACACATTATGGCTACTTTCACACTGAAGCGGTTTTAAGGTCTTTTAGCGCTAGAAATTACCTCTGAAAAGTGCCTGAAAACTGCCTCCCATTCATCGCAGTGTGTATTTTCACACTGGGGCGGTGCGCTTGCACAACGTTACAAAAAGTCCGGCAAGCGGCATCTTTGGGGCGGGTTGGGAGGGCTGTATTTAGCGCTCCCAAAATGCCCTGCATATTGCAATGCATTTGCAGCACTTCCAAAGTGCCTGAAAAGTGCTTTGAAAGCGCCGGTAAAATGTGTATTTAAATTTTTCTTTGGGGTAAAAAGCACCCTGCCAGTGCCTGAAAAGCGCTGCAAAAACGAGCGGCGCTTTAGCGCTAACGGCCGGGCGTCCCAGTGTGAAAGTAGCCTTAATGGGAATGTGAGAAGTGCATGCAGCTGATGCTAAAGTATTGTTTTTAGGTTGCTCACAAGGTTTTTGTTTGTTTACATTTTTAAATACCTCCCAGTCAGAATCAACTTTAAATGCTTATGCCTCAAATATTGTTTTAAGAGTGTTTTCATCTGTTAATGCTCCAGCATCTACCAAAAAACTATCGCTTTTGGGTGAGCTGACCTTTCAAATATATCTACCCCTCACTTTTAAATTATGTAGAGTGGGAAGATTATTTTAGTCCAACAAACCTCCTGGCACTATACTATTTATAAGCTGGGCTGAAACATTTAAAGGAAGAAGAAATAAAAATATTTTTTTCCCATACTGTGTGTTCCATAGTTTTTTTTGCATCTGTTTCTAAGAAGTCGACTTCCGTAGAGTTACAGTAAGATATCAGATTCAACCGTCAGCCATTAAATATTAAGAGGAAGCTGAACACCAAGGATAAAAGCCAGGAGCGTGGCACAATGCCAACTCACACAATACAGCCTTCTACATGGGCCTTTGGGGATTGCGCTAACATTAGCTGTAGGGTTTAAGGTTATTTTATTCACATACTATAAAATATTCTTAAACATGGTGTGACTTTTTCATGTAAATGGATTTTTCTGCCTACAGTTTCTCTTTAAAGTTTGTTCTACAATTATACAGTATGTGTCAAGTGGGTCTAAAAGATGAACAAGTTGAAGTATTATGGATGTTATCATGCACGTATCTTTGGTTTTAACTGGAAATCATTTGGCAATAAACAAGCTTTTTCCATTCTCATAAATACAGTTTATTTGACGAAATGCATTGTGGACATTTTAGGCTTCAATGTCTAACATTAAATATGAATGGCTGGCCATGTTTGATTTTGTAGAAGGATATGTCTCTAATTGTTTGTGGAGTGGAGGGATCACTGATAAAACTGTACTGAGTGCACTGGCCAGTTTTGTAGCCCACAGAAGGAAAATGACCAGGCTTAGAGAGAAACTCACATTGAAGGGAAGAGGAGAAACTGTTGCAGGTATGACATTCAGACTTCTAGAATTGCATATACCTGCAGCAGTCACATCAAAATCTCAGGAGGTACTGACAGCAAAACTTAGTCTGTTCCCCACATAATTTTGATTCCTGGATATTGCTGTTGGTTGCACACTGAGGCTGTCCATCATAGTGATAGACCAATAGAAATGCGTGGAGATAGGGTTTAGCTGAAGCTGACACTACCTGGAAGTGCTGTGTCTGCAAGAATGACATGAGAATTATTTGTGATGGTAGGTTGTGGAGGTTGCTGCAGTTAGACTAGCAGAATAATTTCTGTTGGATATTTCTTTTTTTTGTTGCATTGGAAATGGTATAAGTACATTTACCTAGTCCTGAATGCTGACTGTAGCTTTGGGTACATACTGTCAATGGTGCAGCCATTGGGGTAGATTTGCTAAAGGCAACTAGACTGTACACTTTGCAGGTGCAGTTGCTGCAGAGCTTAGTAAATATGATAAAGCTTCAAAGGTTACTAAACCCTCATTTTAAAAAACAAACATGTCATACCTCCACTGTGCAGTATGTTTTGCATAGAGTGGCCCGATCGTCCTCTCCTGGGGTCCCACATCGACGTTGGTGGCTCCTCCCCGCATCGGGAAACCACCTAGGAGAAGCTCACTCCTTGGGTGTAGCCGTGCGGGCGCGCTCCCGAGTCCATTTGCGTCCCTTGACACAGAATGCCGGACACGGCCCTGCCCCCTGGCGCCCACGTCATTGGATTTGATTGACAGTAGCAGGAGCCAATGCCAGGACACGAGACACCAGACGGAGCTTGCTCACCCACTCCCAGCGTGGGAATTAACAGGCTCAGGTAAGTATAAGGGGACTTGGGGGCGCTGCCTTAGCACAGGAGGTTTTTACCCTGATGCATAGAATGCATCACAGTGAAAAACCATGATGGGTTTGCAACCCCTTTCACTTTGCAAAGAATACCCGAACACATGCAAGGAAAATGAAAAGAAGCATAATTGCTTGCACATGATTGGATTATGGAAGTCAGCAGAGCTTCTACTCATTTACTAAGCTCTGAAGTAACTGCACTTAGTGCACAGTCTATTTGGATGCATGAGACCATATAAATATAAACAGTTCCTACAGATCCTGCTAAGGCAAATCACACACATTTCCCTAAATAATCATTTCCAGTCAGTGTTCATATACCAGGCATTAGTAACTGATTGACAAAAAGTTATATTTTACATACCCTAACAAGACGTTTGATGCATTCCATATACTCATGGGTAAAATAAATAATAATAATACTAATAATAATACTATGGCCTGATCCTTGCACTTTACAAGCCCACACAAAGAAAAGGTCCTGCATGCAGGGCCTTACCTTTGCATGCTGGTGCTACTTTATGCAGACAGGCAGCAGGTGTTAGCCAGCATTGTTGGACAAAGTGATCTGCTACTTGACAGAGACTGCATAGTTCCATCCATTAAAAACATCTATCCAATAGAGGAGCAAGGGACCTAAAGCCTACAAAAGTTAAATGCCACTGTACATCAATGCAGGAGGGCTTTCCAAATTCCGCTGAGACCAATGGTGGGGCACTATTCCTCCCACTGACACCAATGATGGGTCACTATACCTCACACTGACACCAACCATGGGACCTATTCCTTTCAGTGACCTATGACAAGCAACACAAGACATTTTCTTTACTCCCACTGACCACTGAACCTGGGGCATTTTTTACTCCCACTGACCACAGTCCACCCCCCTAATAGCCTGAAGGACTGGAAATTGTCTGTTTGTCTAAAAAGTTTGAGGAACCCTCTTTTACAATATATAGACATGAGAAAATGGATGGTTAGCCTGCAGTGTGCTTTGAACATATAGTACTGAACACCAACTGCACCAAACTGGTCTAGAATATGTAAAAAGCAGACAAATGGACAGCACCAAGCTGTAATAACTTTTGTATGGGCTTTGTTTCCCTCTTCTGCCAACCGTGGACATTTATGGTCAAAACCAAACATAGAACTTTAGCGAAAAAGGAGTGTAGGGGATGTCAGAAGGAGTCAGAAGAGCCATTATAGTTCAAGAAACATGAAACCAGCTCTTTGTTCTTATGTTTGATGTCTGTGCATATACAGAAGATGTATTCTGCCTCCAATAGCACAGTCTATTGTTCTAGTTACTAAAAAATCATGTGACACAAAGGGTTGTGCTTTTACCAAAGGCCACAATCTTTTAGGTGTGCCTAGGACAGCATGGTGCCTAAATACAGCCTTGCATGTAATTGTATTATTGATATAGGGAATCCTGAACTATCATTCTTGCCATCCAGGTATAACTCCAGCCAGTTCTTTTTTTTTTATATAGTTTTGAGTGAGAGGGATTTGATCATCTGTCAGGTTCTCATATTTGAGGAGTGCATTCTCCGTATATTGTTTTTTGGAGAATTCTCTAAGGGCTGGTGACAGAGTAACTGACTCATTAGTTGATTTTTCATAGAAATGTATGAACAATGCACTCCAGAGAGGGAAAACCGGAGGTTGACCTCATAGCAGCACCCAAGGTTCTTCTGGACAAGAATAGAAACAGGATTCATCTGACTAACTCTCTGCAGTCTTTAACTACTTAAAACCCACACAATGCTCCTGGTAGCCAAAGAGAATATAATCTAGACTGCTTAGGCTTTAGATCGCATGAGGGAGAGAACAGGGTAATACATCTGTCAATTCTGTATCACAGCAATTCCAAACAGTAGCAGGAAGATGGATTATAACACATATTCACTATAATATTGTAGCTTGATTCATAAATTCCTCCCAGGATTTTTAATTAATGAAAAGGAAGAGGTACTTTTCACTCAAAATAAAAATGTGATTTGGCAATGCAGGAATGTTCACTACTGATTCCTATAAAGTGTGAATTATGAGGATAAGTCTGCATTCATTTCTACCACACAATTGGCTATTTATTCATTTGATTCCTATTTACGGTAGTTCATATTTATATTTGTTTCTGAAATTCCAAGCCCTAGCAGCAATTCAACCACAACTTCCACTCTGGCCCTGCTAATGTTCACTGAGCATCATGAATATTTTCCTCCACTGAAAGTCCCCTTTCACACTGGGGCGCTTTGCAAGCGCTACAGCACTAAAAATAGCGCCTGCAAAGTGCCCTGAAAGAGCCGCTCCTGTCTCTTCAGTGTGAAAGCCCGAGGGCTTTCACACTGGAGTGGTACGCTGGCAGGACGGTAAAAAAAAAAAATACTGCTAGCAGCATCTTTGGAGCGGTGAAGGAGCGGTGTGTATACTGCTCCTCCACCGCTCCTGCCTCAGCAGGGACCGGCCAAATTTTGATTTGCGTGTGGGTTCCCTTGCTGGACAGAACTTGATTGTTTAATCGACTTCTGTTAAAGGGACATGTTGGAAAACCTTCCCATTGATTAGCGGCTTCAACCACTGATCAGTGTTTTCTGACAGAGGCAATGTCCTGGCGGGGATGATTCCAACATCCACCACATTTGATGACTCTGGCTGGTTGAATTTAAAAAAAAAAAAAAAAACGGTGTATGGCCAGCTTAATGCACATTGATGTACACAAATGCAAACAGGTAAATTCATACAGTTTTACAAAGTTTATAAATTATTTCAAGTGTAGAAATATACTAAAACATGAAAGAAACACTTGTACTGTTTTATGTTTCTAGCTCTTTTACTATATTCAGGAACAACAAGAAACTCTGCATATGTAAGTGCATACCACTACATTTATTTTTCCTATGTCGTGCCCAAGCTGGTATAAACATTGTTTTGTTTACACTGAGCATGTATGCATATGCAATATAAAGTAGTAATACTATACTTTCTAAGAACTAGGTAGGCTCTAGGAACTCCTCTAGTTTGGCATTCTGCTTTCTAAAATCACATGACATATAACAATGGGCAGCTACATGTTTACAGGGTCTGCCTTCTTTCAGTAGTTTGTGATCTTTTTATCCTGTTATTATATGGGTATATACTGTAAAAATCATCATTTATGACTCCTGGCATTGATTGCATTGAAATAAACAGGTATGTGGATCATATGCCATTAATGTCCTGCTCAATCCTGGTCTGCAGACATATTGTCCCCTGCACTAGAGACAAAATAAGTTAATAATATTCATAGATCAATACAGCTCTGAAATCAGTAACTATACAAATTGTGTTTTCTCTTGCTATAATTCTTATTTCTACTTTTGGCTAGAGTCCCGACAGTTCCTTTGTTAAGTCATACAGGGCCTACGTGCCCCTTGACTTTGTTTGGTATGACCTGTCTTTCCATTGTTACATAATTTTAATTTATGTGGCAGGTGTATAATGTGGACTGCAAGAAAGTTAGATGGATCTATGTACAGCTTTTGGGGTATCCCCGGCTTAAAAAAAATTATTTCAGTCTTTCTTTTTTCTAATTATATATACAATAAGAAATAAATAGAAATTTAAACACAACTGCAAAAGTATTCACAAAAATTGATCTCTGTAATTTGTATGCTCTTTTTTTGTAAGTACTTATTCAATGTTTTCAAGTGCTGTACGTGCGTACTGTTTTTTCAAGTGCTTTACGTGCTTACTATTTATCTTTGTCTAATTTTTTTTTACATCACAGAAACCTAACATTTTAACAGGGGTGTGTAAACTTGTTATATCCACTGTGTGTGTGTGTATATATATATATATATATATATATATATATATATATATATATATACACAAATATTCAAAAATCAGTATTAAGAGCAAAAAAATTAGCAATTGCAGTAACTGAAAGTAAGCAACCAGAACTCTGTTATCTACCATAATTACAGCGATAATCTGTTGTTACCTACTGTAACACAAAAGACATATAAATTAGCGTTACAGTATTTCATGAGCAGACTTGTTAAAATGATTTTTTACCTGAGTTTTTAGGCAATATGTAATTTTGTACCTAGAATTCAGGATAATTCTCTGATTATTCATGTTCCAAATTACAGTTTAGTGTTGGCTATCATACTGTTTTTTTAAGTTTTATTTATCCTTTTTTCATTCTTCTTTTCTTACCTTGTCCTACTTCAGTTCTAATTTTCTTTGTTATACCTCACCTTCTCCTGAATAATACATTATACATTGCAAAATAAAGAATTTGATAAAAAAAACATAGGTATTGTATGGAAAGGAACAACACACTATCATACACATTCTGACATAGTAAGCATAATAAACATTACATGAAAATATTAAAGGACTAATGCGCACAACCCAATTCTCACAGGATCAAGGGTAATAAACAAAGAAAAGCTGCCTACATATGAGGTGGCCTCACCCACCCTGCATAAATATCGTATTAAAAGATCAAAGTTATCAAAAGATGTCAGCGAAAATAACAATGAACACACTCTGGCTTCCGGGTACGGCCGTTCCCAGGAAGCGTCGGCACCTGGCTCCTCCTACCCTGACGCGTTGCGTCACACCCACGTGACTTTATCAAAGGGATCGGGTGTTGTTAGCACTTAGTCACGTTTTTCACGTACACTGGTACTAGATGATATTTAATATTGTGTTGTAATCACCAGGACCTTACAGCTTGTTGCTTTCACTGCCCCCTAATGGATAAAGCGTTTATTGCTTATTGAGAGTTTTATTATTGAGCAGCTAGGAAGCATTTTATTGATATACATAGACTAGCGCCACATAACTTTGATCTTTTAATAAACATTACATGTTATGGCCCATTTTACTGGTTTGATACATTTGTGCACCTAAATACAGTATCATTTCACTCACATTGTGAAATATCAAGCAAAAGACAAAAATCATGTTTAGAAGCAACATTGAACCTCCTGTTTATAATATAACTGTGTTCCGTTAAAACCAGGAACTTACCTGGTGGTGGCTGTTCATTCATTATAACCAGTGAAGCTGGCGTGGGCCTTCGTTTTCTGATCTATTTATGAAAAGAGCACAGAAAATCAGAATGTAAAGTAAGACTGATATGATAGTTAAAGCTCTGTGGTCTTTCAGAATTTTAGCAGTAGGGCTTATATAGCCATGAACCTTATAAGTGCACCTCAGTCTGTGTGGCCCAACTCTGGCTCCTAGGGTGTCCATTTTTTATATAATTACATAGTTACATAGTAGGTGAGGTTGAAAAAAGACACAAGTCCATCAAGTCCAACCTATGTGTGTGATTATATGTCAGTATTACATTGTATATCCCTGTATGTTGCAGTCATTCAGGTGCTTATCTAATAGTTTTTTAAAAAATATCGATGCTCCCCACTGAGACCACCGCCTGTGGAAGGGAATTCCACATCCTTGCCGCTCTAAAGCCCCATACACACGATAGGACTTTGTACAAACTTTCCCTTGGATTTTTGTACAAAGGACGTTGGCTAGAAGTTTGTCGTCCATACAGACAACGGGACTTTTCCAGCCAACTTTCACCAAATCACGTGGTTTTTCAGCTCTTTGCCACCACCCTTTGGTCAACTTCTGTATTGTTGTCTGATATTGTGTCAATCTCGCCACTTTTATTGGCGAGATTGACACCTTGTGAGCTGGGTTCACACTGGTGCGGGGATCCGACTTGGATCCCTGCCAATGCCAGGCACTGTGTTTGGTATGAATCTTGAGGGGGAACTCCACGCCAAATTTTAAATAAAAAAACGGCATGGGTTCCCCTCCAGGGGCATACCAGGCCCTTAGGTCTGGTATGGATTTTAAGGGGAACCCCCTACACCGAAAAAAACGGCGTGGGGCCCCCCAAATCCATACCAGACCCCTATCTGAGCACACAGCCTGGCCGGTCAGGAAAGGGGGTGGGGACGAGGAAGCGCCCCCCCCTCCTGAGCCGTTCCAGGCCGCATGCCCTCAACAGGGGGGTGGGTGCTTTGGGGGAGGGGGGCGCCCTGCGTCCCCCGGCATCCCAAAGCAGCTGGTCCCTATGTTGATGAGGACAAGGGCCTCTTGACAACAAACCTGGCCATTGGTTGTCGGGGTCTGAGGGCGGGGGGCTTATCGGAATCTGGGAGCCCCCTTTAATAAGGGGGCCCCCAGATCTGGCCCCCCACCCTATGTGAATGAGTATGGGGTACAGCGTACTCCTACCCATTCACCTAGGGAAACAAGTGTCAATAAATAAAACACACTAAACAGGTTTTTAAATTAATTTATTAGGCAGCTCCGGGGTCTTCTCTGACTTTGAGGGGACTGTGAGGTTATAAGGGGACGTGGTCATAGGATGACCATGCCCCCTCCCCCAAAGCACCCACCCCCCATGTTGAGGGCATGCGGCCTGGTACAGCTCAGGAGGGGGGGCTCTCGCTCATCCCCACCCCCTTTCCTGACCGGCTGGGCTGTGTGCTCGGATAATGGTCTGGTATGGATTTTTTTCAGCGTAGGGGGTTCCCCTTAAAATCCATACCAGACCTAAGGGCCTGGTATGCCCCCAGAGGGGAATTCCCTCTCGTGCTCGCCACAGTAAGAAAATGTGTTTTTCCTATTGCAGCCAGCGCGAGATGTACAGTACCCTGTCGCCGAGAACCAGCGCGATGGGTTCGAGCTGGAAACATTCTCGCGGCCGCGTACTGTAGTTTGTACAAAAGTCCGATGCTTTTGTGTACACACGATCGGACTTACTCCATCGGACTTTTGTTGCTGGAAAGTTTGTCCATTGGCACAGCCAACAAAAGTCCGATGGAAACAGAAAAAGTTTGTCCGATGGAGCGTACACACGGTCGGATGTTGCTCCAAAACAGCTCATTTGCATGTTTGTTGTCAAAAAGTCTGATCGTGTGTACGGGCCTTTACAGTAAAGAACCCTCTACGTAGTTTAGGGTTAAACCTCCTTTCTTCTATATTTAATGAGTGGCCACGTGTCTTGTTAAACTCCCTTCCGCAAAAAAGTTTTATCCCTATTGTGGGGTCACCAGTACAGTATTTATAAATTGAAATCATATCCCCTCTCAAGCGTCTCTTCTCCAGTGAGAATAAGTTCAGTGCTCCAACCTTTCCTCATAACTAATATCCTCCAGACCCTTTATTAGCTTAGTTGCCCTTCTTTGTTACTGGTTCCATTTCCAGTACATCCTTCCTGAGGGCTGGTGCCCAGAACTGTACAGCATACTCTAGGTGCGGCCGGACCAGAGTCTTGAAGAGTGGGAGAATTATCGTTTTATCTCTGGAATTGATCTCCTTTTTAGTGCATGCCAATATTCTGTTTGCTTTGTTAGCAGCAGCTTGGCATTGCATGCCATTGCTGAGCCTATCATCTACTAGGACCCCCAGGTCCTTTTCCATCCTCGATTCCCCCAGAGGTTCTCCCCCAGTGTATAGATTGCATTCTTATTTTTGTCACCCAGATGCATTATTTTAAATTTTTCTACATTAAACCTCATTTGCCATGTAGTTGCCCATCCCATTAATTTGTTCAGATCTTTTTTGCAAGGTTTCCACATCCTGCGGAGAAGTTATTGCCCTACTTAGCTTACTATCGTCTGTAAATACAGAGATTGAACTGTTTACCCCCTCCTCCAGGTCATTTATGAACATAATAAATAGGATTGGTCTCAGCACAGAACCCTGGGGGACCCCACTACCCACCTCGGACCACTCCGAGTACTCCCCATTTATCACCACCCTCTGAACTCGCCCTTGTAGCCAGGTTTCAATCCATGTACTCACCCTATGGTCCATGCCAGCGGACCTTATTTTGTACAGTAAACATTTATAAGGAACTGTGTCAAATGCTTTTGCAAAATCCAGATACACCTCGTCTACGGGCCTTCCTTTATCTAGATGGCAACTCACCTCCTCATAGAAGGTTAATAGATTGGTTTGGCAAGAACGATTCTTTATGAATCCATGCTGATTACTGCTAATAAAACGTTACTAAAATCTTGTATATAGTCCCTTATCAGCCCCTCCAAGAGCTTGCATACTATTGATGTTATTCTAACTGGTCTTTAATTCCCAGGGATGTATTTTGGGCCCTTTTTAAGTACTGGTGCTACATTGGCTTGTCCCCAATCACCTGGTACCATTCCAGTCAGTAGACTGTCAGTAAAAATTAGAAACAATGGTCTGGCAATTACTTGACTTAAGTTCCCTAAGTACCCCTGGTCCCGGTGATTTCTTGATGTTAGGTTTCCAAGTCTAATTTTAATTCTGTTAACCATGGGGGTGCTTCCTGTGATGTGTCATAAGGATAAACACTGCAGTTTTGGTTACTGAAGCCCCCGATTCCCTCGTGAAGACTGAGGAGAAGAATAAATTCAATACCTTCGCCATCTCCCATCCTTTGTAACCAGATGTCCTTCCTCATTCTTTATGGGGCCAATATGGTCTGTCCTCCCCTTTTTTACTGTTTACATACTTAAAGAATTTTTTGGGATTTTGTTTGCTCTCCTCCGCTATGTGTCTTTCGTGTTCTATCTTAGCCCCCCTAATTGCACCCTTACATTTCTTGTTGCATTCTTTATAAAGTCTGAATGCTGATGATGGTCCCTCAACCTTGTATTTTTTGAAGGCCTTCTCCTTTGCTTTTATATGCAGTTAAGCCATCCGGGACTTTTGTTCGCTGTTTTAAATTTTTTCTCCAATGAGATGCATTTGCTTAATGCCCTTATTTAATATGCTCTTAAAGCAAACCCATCTCTCCTTCGTGTTCTTTTTGCCTAAGATTTTATCCCAATTCATGTCTTCTAACATGGTTCGTAGTTTAGGGAAGTTGGCTCTTTTGAAATTCAGTGTCTTTGTATTCCTCTTATGTTTCCTATTTTTGTGATTTATACTGAAGCCAATTAACCTGTGATCGCTGTTTCCTAAATTGCCCCGTATTTCCACATCCGTGATCAGGTCTGTATTGTTGGTAATCAGTAGATCCAGTAACGCTTTATTTCTAGTGCGTCTACCATCTGAACCATGAAATTGTCCTGCAAGACATTTAGGAACTGGCGAGCCTTAGACTAATGCGTGGTTCCCTCCGCCCAGTCTATGTCTGGATAATTAAAATCCCCCATTACGACAACACTTCCCATCCTTGCTGCTAATCCAACTTGTGAGAGGAGATCCGTATCCCCCTCCTCCCTCAGGTTAGGGGGCCTATAGCATACTCCCAGTAATATTTTCCCCTTAGCTTCATCTGTTTGGAGCTCTACCCATAAGAATTCCACCTCCTCCTAGCTTCCTTAGTGATGTCATCTCTCACATTCACTTGTACATTATTCTTGATATATGGGCATACCTCTCCCCATTCTTTACCCTCTCTATCTCTGCGATAAAGGGTATACCCTGGAATGGTTTCCAGCCAATCATGAGAGCTGTTGAACCAGGTCTCTGAAATTCCCACAAAATCCAAATCCTTCTTGTACAACAGTATCTCTAGTTCACCCATCTTGTTCGCCAGGCTCCTGGCATTGGTGAACATGCCACGTAGTTTAGACCGGTCGCATACTATCCTCTTATTGGGTATTCCGAGATTGCAATTAGGACTTGTTAATATACTTACCTCGGGTTTATGTGCTTTAGTCAACCTACCACTAATGCCCCCAATACTACCCTCTGAAATATGTTCCATGCTGACTATCTCTACCTCTGGGCCCTCCCCCCGTCGCCTAGTTTAAAAACCCCTCTAACTTTTTAGCCATCTTTACTCCCAGCTGATCTGCACCCTCCTCATTTAGGTGTCACGGTCATATCTGCTGTTTCTTGACAAATTTAGCTTGACCTAGATGCATATATGGGAACACACCTTTACAGGGCCTTGTGCCTTTAGCATGTTGCATGATTACTACTACAAAAAATAAAAGCAAAATGTGATACTGAACCATGCCTAAAATTAATACGTGTCCCAACTGTACTTTTAAAATGTTCTACTTGGTAAAAAATTACCAACAGAAATTATTGGTAGACAGTAAGGCCTCATGCACACAGGGCATTTTTAGAGCTGCTTTTAGCAGCGTCAGATTTTTTTTTTTTGCAGCTTAAAAATGCCTCTCCATGTTATTCTATGTGTTCATGCACACACAGCCTTTTAGGAGCTGTAAGTGGCATAGGCATTTTCAAGCCATAAAAAAAAAAACAGGGCCAGCGCATGCTGAGGACGTTAGAACTGTAAAAACGTCTGATGCTGGTAAAAGCTGCAAAACGCGGCTTAACACTGGATTAAGGCTCGTCAAGCGTTTTGTTTTGACATGTTAAATACAATGGTTCCCTATGAGAGCCCATTGATTTGAATTGAAGTCGCACCACAAGTCGGATCATGGTGATCTGACTTGTGGTGTGGCTTGTGCGCTGAGAATCTTGAAGGGGAACCCTCGCCAAAATGAAAAAAAAAAAAAACTGATGTGGGGTTCCTCCCCAGGAACATACCAGACCCTTTGGTCTGGTATGGATTTTAAGGGGAACCACCACACCATTTTTGTTATTCGAGCACGCAGCCTGGCAGGTCAGAAAACGGGGGACGAGCAAGCAGCCCCCCCAGACCATACCAGGTCACATGCCCTCAACATGAGAGGGTGGGTGCTTTGGGGCAGGGGGGCCCCATCAACATGGGGACAAGGGCCTCTTCCCGACAACCCTGGATGGTGGTTAAAAAATGGGTGAGGTTAGCCCGGATCAACCACCAATTTAAATATTTATAAAGTCAAGCTTGTATCAGGCAATCAACCGCATAAAGGATGCGGGATACCAGTTTGGGATGTCCTGAAGCATACAGGAAAAAACAAAGAGAATTAATCTCTCAAGAGGACAGAAAACCCTCAGGCACTGTCTGAAAAAAGCAAGGCAAAGTTTATTGAGCAATTAAATAAAACACCACACAAAAATGTATACAACAATCCGTAGAAAAAGAGGGCTATGGTGAATGACTAACACAGGCCCTAACAGTAAAAATGAAAACGTTGTTGTTTAAAAACAAAGGGGAGCCACGGCTGAGCATACCCCAAGCACACTCCATTCACCACTCATACACTGTTAGTTATAATCTAGAGCAGTAATGCTGAGGTAACATGGTCAGTGGATCGCTCTTCAGGGGCGTGGTATAGCGGGTGTGCGGGTAAATGTGGATAGAGAGCAGTGGAAGTCCATACGCCAATAGACCTGATGGGGTAGAACAGGAGCTGGCAGGGATAAATTCCAAAGGGACACAGCAAGAATGGCCGGCAGTAACTGACAGTTCATCTGGTTAAATAGATGAGCATGATAACATAGCAGTATCAGGCACAGCAGATTGAACTCGCAGCATCTAGCAGATCATGCATATAGAAGGCAGATAGATGGCTATGAGTGGCAGCAACAAGCAGGAGAAGGAGGAGGCTGGCTTATAAGCAATGCGGGAAACATATGGTCATACGGGGGGAAAGAGTCTCTCACCACTCGACCAGTGACCGACATCCGTGTGTTGCCATGCTTATCCCCAGCAGGCGGCTTGGAGTGTGGGTCCGTGTAGAGCCGTTTTGCTGTTTGATCAGCTGTATCCAAGAAGCATTGCGCTCGCCGTGCAGGGTAGGTTGGTCAGGTACAAGAGACGCCGGTCATCAGCTGTTCGGTCCCAGCTGGTCATCCGTCCACAGCATTTGCACGTGGCTCCGGAGTAGCGTGCTGACGTCACGTGCTGACGCGTTTCACCAGCCAATTAGTGCTGGTTTCCTCAGAGCAACATACACCTTATATTTTATTTCTCTACTATAGTTTCTCTAACTATTTAGAACTACGTCAATTACTTTATTATCTACCCTCTTTCATGGTCTTTAGCTCACTATTGACCATACGTAGGGCTACTATGTTAGGTTTCACCACTACATATTTAATATCCGGTCCTATTCCTCTTACTTGCCTACATAATAAATATTTTGTTATTTCACATTAATTCATATTTCATCTTATTAATTATATTGAGACATTTGTCCGGTGTACTCCATATTTCGGAGGCACTTTTTATTACTTTATAGCATCAACCTTGACTATTACGGTTTTTTATCTTATATACAGTTAATATATATCATCTCAAACATCCCCATACATCCTCTTCTGTCCCCTTATAATTCCATTGATCCTTTTCATACATGAACTTAGGCTGTAATTTTAACAAACTTGACCGACATTTGTTTTCTATTATTTATTTATTTCTTCATAAACTTATAAAGGCTTTATATATATATATATATATTTTTTTTTTTTTGTTGGGCTTCTTAGCCTGGTTCTTTTGTGCCCTTTGTGGCCGCTCAGGGCTCATTTTCCTCTTTTGGTTGGTTCCTTCTTGGTGGTGCTTCGCTCCAGGAGATTTGAAGCAGTAGGTTCCCCCTCTATTCTATTTTGTATACAATGTTCCATAACTTTTTTGATTTATAATACTTATTTTGTCCTTTTTGTATTTCTGTACAGTTAAAGGCACTTTGTGATTCGTATACCCCCTGATGAAACTATTAGGCGAAACTGTTTCAATTGAACACCCGCCATATGACCACTTTCATCATGAAATATTGAATACCTTTGAACATGGCCCTGTTTGGTTTTTAACTGTAATCTTATTAAACTTATATTTTTTTATATATTGGTTTCCATTATTATCTGTAAGCACCGTGATAGTCCCCTTCCTCCTTCCTCAACTGAAATACTGGTCTTCTAAAATGTTATACTAGGTATAAAAGTACTAAACTAAGATTTCTAGTGAATAATAAATCATATGGTGCCAGATGGTAACCTACTTATCACAGTAAGCCCATTGACAATGCTGCTGGGCACTTTAAAAGAATCTATGCAAACACAGACATTCTGAAAGTCCATATTTGCATAGCTTTAAGTGCAGGTTGCCCACAGTACAGTACTGGGCTTGGCAACCTACATCATTTTCACAGCTTAAGATTCCATTAGGTGCATAAAGCTAGCCCATAGATGGATAGAAGTTTGAACAAAAATTCTAGAGAAAATTTGTAGGAAAATTCTCAGAACATCTTGACATTCGAATAATTAAATTTGCTTTTAACATTTGATTTTGGAATGAATTTACCTTACTGAACGAAAGCCACATACACTGTCAGAAATAAGTTCATTCAAGAAGAAAATTTCCATCCTGCTTCTTAGACCCTTCTTTTCCTAAGAATTTTCATTCAAAATTCTACCCATCTATGGCCAGCTTAAGTCAGAGGTTTTTAGAGAAAAAAAAGGTAGTTGATTGTAACTAAAACTACAATGTCTTATCTAAAGTCATCAAAACTTCTAAAAAGCCCTGTTTCCTAATATGAAGTTGAACAAAAATGTTTGCACACCCTGGCAGAAATTCTGAAATTTTGGCATTGATATTGAAATAATGACTGTCAAAAAAACTGTCTTTTATTTAAGGGCAGTGATCATATGAAGCCATTTATTATCACATAGTTGTTTGGCTCCTTTTTAAATCCTAATAAGAGAATTCACCCAAATGGCCCTGATCAAAAGTTTACATACCCTGGAATATTTGGGCTTGGTACAAACACACAAGATGACACACACAGGTGTAAATGGCAATTAAAGGTTAATTTCCCTCATCTGTGGCTTTTTAAAGTGCAATTTGTGAACGCTGTCAGCATAAGGAGAAAAAAAAAAACGATTACCGATCTTTTGTTTACATCACGTGATCAGCTGTCATTGGCTGACAGCTAATCACCCGAGTCTCATTGACTCGGTGATCACAGAGCATGCCACACACGCCCCACAGGGGGCACAAGGGGAGCATGCAAAGGGGAGGACGTCTATTGATGGCCTCCCGGTAATGTGGGTCTGTGCTGTAGCCGTCATTTGGCTATAGCGCGAACGGGAAGGAGTTAATATCATTGAGCCACTCCGGGGAGATCTCCAATGTGCGGTTTATGTAAGAATACCAAAGACTTTGCATGACTTGAAGGCATTTTGCCAAGATCATTGGGCAGCTATACCATCTGCAAAAATTCAGGGCCTCATAGACAACTTTTACAAAAGACTGCATGCTGTCATTGATGCTACAGGGGGCAATACACAGTATTAAGAGCTAAGGGTATGCATATTTTTGAACAGGGGTCATTTCATTTGTTTATTTGTTGCCATGTTTTGTTTTATTGGTTTTCCACCAGTTCACCGTTTGCTGTTATGAGCCTGGCCACACGTCCATATAAGATTGTACACATTTATGAACCTATGAACTGTGTTTATGAGTTTTTAAATCAATTTATTCATGTTCAGAGCCGGCTCACAAATATGCGATGCGAGAACCAGCACGATTACAGTGTGGGTTCCCGCATAGCATGTCACCTGCCGGCTATTTACACTGACATCTGCGAACCACTGTCGATGTCAATGCAAATTTAATGACACCCCCAGAAAAGTTCACAGATCGCAGTGCGAACTGCCAAATGGTGCAGGAATCCAATTCCGGTGCAGACCAAAAAAAGAACCCTGCAGCATTTTGGTATGAATGCGTTGCGAATTCAGCCATACTATCTGGGCAATGCAATTTGCAATGCACATACATCGCATATGATCTGCACAGCAGTGCAGTCCGAATCACAAGTGGTGTCTAACAAGTGTAAACCCAGCCTCACATAGGATTTTTTTACTTTTGATACATTCAGCACTTTGTATCACAGGACTTTATGGATACGTAATTAATTATTTTGGCACTTTAGCACTTTATATTGCACAGCCATGTTTTGTTGGGTATATAATATGCAAGTAATTTGGTATCTACTTGCACCTTGCCTAGTCAAATTTTTGAAAGAATATTCGTTTATTTTTTTTCTATAATCTTTATTTAAATTTTTCTTTTTTACTATATTAGAATATTAGTTTATGGGAATATTCACTTATATACACTGCTGGTGTTTTGCTTCTGGCACCTTAAAGGGACAGTAGCACTATTAACTTATTTCAGGATATATTGATATATAAACTGCACACCTTCCCACCAAAGTTATAAAAACCTGTTAGGAGTATTGAGACACTCTTGCTCTAATTGTCGCATTTGATTTCGGTAATTACCAATTCCTGGGGAGATATTCCATTTTGTAACCCACTACAGCAGCGCCATATCCATTCACTCTATCCATGGATAATAGTGGAGCATCACTTCTTGTTATACCTTTTCCATAGCGCAGATCCATTTCCTATAATATGTTTTGTTTTATGATTGTGCCATGACTTAGAGTTGAATATGAATCCTGAAAGAAATGTGTTTTGCCTTCCCTCTTCATGTTTCCTTTAAAACTGGATAATAGAGTACTGTATATTACCAAGTCTCCAAGGATATGCAAACTTCTGAGCACAACTGTATCCATACATGTACAAACGATAGTGGTGACCAGACAAGAAAAAAAACAACCCAAATGGACACTATTAGTTATCTCTGCCCCTGTTACCTCGTTGAAATGTTTGCCTGTTACCAATGAATGGTAAATATAAGCCTCGGCAATACTCATTGACTTTAGAATGATCATTTGGATGTACCTAACAAAAACTTTAAGGGTGTATCTAAGGAGCATTTATAGGTATCAGCTTAGACGCTTTATACCCCAGAGCTAACCAACACAGGCTCATTCAGCCAGAGGTGAGAACATAACTTAATATTTATAAGTGTGGGCTTCTAGACTTCAACAAAGCTGTGGACTAAATCCTAATATCAGGATATACTTTATATGGAACCACCTATAAGATGCTATTAGGAGTAACAGTGATGTTCTCCTTCTGAAAATGCTAATTCGCCACTTGTCCCTAGCTAGACCCAGAACAAGCATGCAGTATGTCAGAACAAAGTCAGAACTCTTGATATGCATACTTATTCTATGTCAGTGATGTAGCTCTGCATGGCAGCAAGGCAACTAGCCTATAAATAAATCCTGCATTGCTCACCAGTGGCAGCCAGTGGTAATTTTTTGGGGGGGGGCGCAAGCAGTAGCACCCCCCTGGTCAGTCGGGTCTGGAGCACTTACCCCATCTATGGTGGGCAGCACTTCTCCAGGGCTTCATCGTCGGCTTCCCCTGCTCGGCGGCGGTTGCTTCCCCTTCCCCTGCTCTCCATGGGCATCGCGGCTTCTGTTTCCTTCCTCTTCTTTGGTGGCCAACTGGGACTCTTCTCTTTTTGGGCAATCAGAAAATGGGTCTCAGTCCTGCTTCTGATTGGCCGGGTTGAGCATCGGTGTTTCAATAGCGAACATTCATTTACTGTTGTAACACCTGGGTGGGCTCGTAGCACAATGCTCAGCACCCTGAGCCTATTTTGAAACCTAGTAGAGCTTCTGGCTCTAATCAGGTGCTTCAAAAAAACACCCCTGCCTCTGTAATTCATGCGCCCGGCGTCCTGAAAGGGGCCGGACGCATGAATAGGGGGTGGCGGACATGGATAGAGCATGGGGGTGGCGACCGTGGATAGATGGGGGCGGCGCTCAGGCGCCCCTAATGGAGTCTGGAAACATGCTTGGCTAGTCCATCGCCTTTACCCTCAGCTTCTTTAGCAAGGCAGTGGTCGTCTTGGAGGTGTGTTTGGGGTCGTTATGTTTAAATACTGCCCTATGGCCCAGTCTCCTAAGGGAGGGGATCATGTACTGCTTCAGTATGTCACGGTACTTGCTGGCATTTATGGTTCCATCAATGAACGGTAGCTCCCCAGTGTCGGCAGCAATCATGCAGCCCCAGATCACAACACTCCCACCACCATGCTTGACTATAGGCAAAACACACTTGCCTTTCTACTCCTCACCTGGTTGCCGTGACACACGCTTGACACCATCTAAACAAAATAAGTTTATCTTGGTCTCATCAGACCACAGGACATGGTTCCAGTAATTCATGTCCTTAGTCTGCTTGTCTTCAGCAAACTGTTTGCAGGCTTTTTCGTGCATCATTTTTAGAAGAGGCTTCCTTCTGGGACAACAGTCATGCAGACCAATTTGATGCAGTGTGCGGTGCATGGCCTGAGCACTGACAGGCTGACCCCCACCCCTTCAACCTCTGCAGCAATGCTGGCAGCACTCATACATCTATTTCCCAAAGACAACCTCTGGATATGACGCTGAGCACCTTCACTCAACTTCTTTGGTCGATCTTGAGTGAAACCTGAGTGGAACCTGTCCTGGTAAACCGCTGTATTGTCTTGGCCACCGTGCTGCAGCTCAGTTTCATGGTCTTGGCAATCTTCCTATAGCCTAAGCTATCTTTATGTAGAGCAACAATTCTTTTTTTCAGATCCTCAGAGACTTATTTGCCATGAGGTGCCATGTTGAACTTCCAGTGACGAGTATGGGAGAGTGAGAGCGATAACACCAAATGTAACACACCTGCTCCCCATTCACACCTAAGACCTTGTAACACTAACAAGTCACATGTCACCGGGGAGGGAAAATGGCTAATTGGGCCCACTTTGGACATTTTCACTTAGGGGTGTACACACTTTTGTTGCCAGCGGTTTAGACATTAATGGCTGTGTGTCGAGTTATTTTGAGGGGATAGCAAATTTACACTGTTATACAAGCTGTACACTCACTACTTTACATTGTAGCAAAGTGTAATTTCTTCAGTGTTGTCATATGAAAAGATCTAATAAAATATTTACAAAAATGTGAGGGTTTACTCACTTTTGTGAGATACTGTAGATCTTGGGCTTGAAGGTAACTTGGGGCCCAAAATGTGGTCTCCTTTTAGGATGTCCCAATGTTTGGAAATAATCTTCTTCACGATGTGAGCTGTGATCTAAATTTAAAAATATATGCCAGATCAAATAGTCTGTCTTGATTTTTTGGGTACTTTTATCTTTCAGGATCTTCTCTCTAGGTATGCTCTCCACCTCCCTTGCCATATAGTTACATAGTTAGGTTGAAAAAAAAAGTCAATTTAGTCCAACCAATAAACAACCAACCAGCAATAACAAGGAACTCCTCCTGGCACCCCTTGTCTGAAAACTGGGAGGTCAATAGTTTGGATTTCTGATTATAATCGGTCAGTTTGGTGTGTATACTGCCCTTTTGGGATGTTCATCTACCAGCCGGCCAAATAAAAATATGTGTTAAGAAAGAGTGTTCCCACCCATAAAAGGTGAATTCCAACACCTTACATAGAACAACAAACATATCTGGATGGGACTTTTCAGGCATTCAATATGTCCACACATATACATGAATAAAAAGTCATATTTATTAACAAATATTTTAAAATTGTTGACACATGTAAATAGTTAAAAAAATATTGGGGTCTAACAATACAAATATACAGTCATGATGTTGTGTACGGCTGTTCCCAGCGCCTTTCAAAATTTCTTTCTTCCTCAGGGGGAAAGAGAGTTTATTCACTGAAAACATTTAACACAGCCCTCAAAATTTCCACTCGCCTGCTTGCATTTAGCAATTAAAAATAAGCTGAGGGTGAGTGCGGAGCCGCAAACAGACGTATTCTCTGCACACCTGCCAGGAAGAAAGATGGCTGTCGGCACTTCCTGTCCCTTCTCCTCCTCCTTCTCTATGTTCTGTCCTAGGAACGCGCGATCCGCACTCAGCCACCGGATACTGGCTTCTAGAGCCAACTCCCGGGATACTGAGCTAATCCCAGAGAAACGTCTCACTTCCGGGAGAGGGATGAGGAGATCTGCGGCTGGGGACAAAGCAGAGGAGGAGGCAGCGAGGTGAGTGCACTGCAGTCCCCCTAATTAACCAAAAGAAGGGGGGAGGAGCGGGGACACATAATAGGACACTGGAGGGGAGGTGGGGAGGGGAGAAAGTCACTGGAGTGTGTGTGTGGGGGGGCAGGACACAACATTGGAGGGGGATGGGGTGATACTGGAGGGAGTGATAGAACACTGGAGTGGAAATAGGGGAAACACAATGGAGGGTGTAGGACACTTGGAGTTGAGGGGGGCATAACACTGGAGGGGGTGATAGAACATTGGAGGGGGGACATGACAGGGTACTAGAGTGGGAGGTGGGGGGTGGGGCAAGATACTGGGGGAGCACTGGAGGAGGGGATGACAGGACACTAGGGGGTGAGCATGGATGGTGTAATAGAAAAAGAAAAAAAGGCGCCTCTACACACAGAAGAAAAAGTGTATATTCCCCAAAAGGGTTAAAAACATTTACAAAAGTGTGGATGGGTAGGAGCACATCATATTAGTAATATGGCAGGTGGTTCGGCATTCTGGTAGTCCCAAGGAGTCTCTGGGATATCGGGAGGTGTAATTCTATGGTAGCATATTCTGAAGTGGCCAGCAGATGGAAGCCACAACTCTCCTGGATACTGGGAAGACAGCTAGGCTGTCTGAGACAGCATGGAAGCCGAATCCAGGAAGTGATGTCACCGGGAAGGGACCAACAACCAGCGTGGACAGCAAACCAGAAGTGATGTCATCAACATGCGACGCGTTTCAGAACAGCTAATTGGTTCCTTTTTCAAGCAATGACTCAATGAGTCATCAATAGGATTGCAATCCAGGTCATGTGATCAATTTTCTTCTGCTCCCAACTGCATGGACTTGGCCTTGGGATAGATACTTGTTATGTTGTTACTCTTTCTTCCAGTACTCCGCTTTTGCCATTGCAGAGTATGTTCTGCACAATCAGGGCTTTTCAGTAGAAACAGCTAGAACATGCACACATGGGTGGCAACAGTGAAGAGGCCACATCAGCCTGCAGAACCATGTTGCCACTAGGAATAGGAAAGTGCAGGCAACTGGCAGGAGCACAATGTAAATTCTATTTATAAAGATTTTAAAGCTATCGGCACACAAACAGGAAATTTTGTTTGAGAGCCTTTTCTAATTAGGAAATAAATTTTGGGTTTGCGGACACTTTTGGGCTGCAGAGCCATGCGTCAGGGGGCTGTGTGATGAATGTTTTATTGCATTACACTGTTCCTTTTTTTTTTATATATGAAGTGTACAGATACTTCATACATGTCACTGCACAGCAGTGTGGGGTGCTACATTTGCTGTGCAGTGACATGCAGGACCATGCAGAACGTAGTATCATGCAGAGTGCATAATATCACACTGCTCTGGGACACAATTGAAACACTGCATTCTGGTCCGAACATGACACACAGAAACATATTGTTTTGTGTGTGTCATTGCAGTTAACTGTGTTTTTTCATGAGGAAAAAAGCAGGAAACAGCACCTAGCATGAAATGCCCCCCTAAAGGTAAACCTAAAATGTTACTAAACCCACAACAGTAAAATCAGTCTGTATATGCAGTAAAGGATGCTTGTTATACTCACTATGGAACCTAAGTTACTAATTATCTGTATTGTGTAAAAAGGCTGTTTGATCCTCCCCTTCTTCCACTGACTCCAAAAGATGTCCGAATAAGACAGAGTTATTGGAGTCAGGCTGCACATGCTTAGTTTAGTGTGTATTGCTAGAGAGTTTTTTTCTTCAGAGGGTCAGGGGTCCTGGATCCTGATAGAACAGCCAGTGCAGTATGAAAACTCCTCCTACAAGATTTAACCAGGCACTGATAGAAGTCACAAGACTGCTATATACTGCTGAGGAGAAAAGGTACTTAGCAGCTTATATTTACTAAAATAATTGCATTATCATGTTCTGTGTACGACCAGATATAGTGAATGTAGAGTCCTGGTTTAGTAACACTTTAAAGCATCATAAAAGCATTTCATGGCCATACAAATGATCTGACTGTGCAATATTCCCTTTAATATTCAAGTTGGAATATGAAAGGGAATATTGCACAGTTAAAAATAATCGTCAATAGTGTGCAAAAAAAAAAAAAAAGAAAAAAAATCCACAAGGCACAGCAAATCAGTTCCCATATGTACACAATTGAGCTTGCATGATTAATTTTACTGTGGAAAAAAAGCATATACGGTAGATATTTTGCTCAGCTGCAAAAGTGCTAAAGGAATCTAGTAATCAAAGTCACTGCTGACAAGTGTTTAGCCATGCATATATATATACTCTGCATAAAGCACAGAATTTGAGTTCCCATATGTGTAGAATTTAATAAACATAATGCATAACACTGCTGTAAAACAGAGACATGCAGGCTTTGCACTTAGCTGAATTAAACACAATAGGCATCCTGAAGTCAGAGTTGCTGCTGCTAAAAACAATCCATCGTGCCTAATCTGCCTAGCAAGATGTAAACATTTTGACCCGGCTGTGACTTTGTCAAGTCTTGAAATAGATGCATTTACACTCTATGCTGCAGTACGAGATTACAGTTCAAATAATTCTAAAATGCTTGCCTTTAAATACTGTAGATATTTTACTTTCAATTACATTCAGTAAGCTCATATTAGACCTCATATTCCTAAAAGATTTATTGACTATAGCATTCAATGAGCTTTCAGCTGTTAACTTTTTTTGCAATGCAATAGAGGGGCATTAATATGTTACATAGTAGGTAAGGTTGAAAAAAGACAATTCCATCACGTCCAACCTATGTGTGTGATTATATGTCAATATTACATTGTATATCCCTGTATGTTGTGGTTGTTCAGGTGCTTATCTAATAGTTTTTTGAAACTATCGATGCCTCCCGCTGAGACCAAGCCTGTGGAAGGGAATTCCACATCCTTGCCGCTCTTACAGTAAAGAACCCTCTACGTAGCTTAAGGTTAAGCCTCTTTTCTTCTAATTTTAATGAGTGGCCACGTGTCTTTTTAAACTCCCTACTGTGAAGAAGTTTTATCCCTATTGTGGGGTCACCAGTATGGTATTTTGTATATTGAAATCATATCCCCTCTCAAGCGCCTCTTCTCCAGAGAGAATAAGTTCAGTGCTCTCAACCTTTCTTCATAGCTCATATCCTCCAGACCCTTTATTAGCTTTGTTGCCCTTCTTTGTACTCGCTCTATTTCCAGTACATCCTTCCTGAGGACTGGTGCCCAGAACTGGACAGCATACTCTAGGTGCGGCCAGACCAGACTCTTGTAAAGCAGGATAATTATTGTTTTATCTCTGGAGTTAATCCCCTTTTTAATGCATGCCAAAATCCTGTTTGCTTTGTTAGCAGCAGCTTGGTATTGCATGCCATTGTTGAGCCTATCATCTACTAGGACACCCAGGTCCTTTTCCATCCTAAATTCCCCCAGAGGTTCTCCCCCCAGTGTGTAGACCCAAATGCATAATTTTACATTTTTCTACATTAAACCTCATTTGCCATGTAGTTGCCCAAACCATTAATTTGTTCAGATCTTCTTGCAAGGTTTCCACATCCTGCGGAGAAGTTATTGCCCTGCTTAGCTTAGTGTCATCTGCAAATACAGAGATTGAACTATTTACCCCATCTTCCAGGTCATTTAAAAACAAATTAAATAGGATTGGTCCCAGCACAGAACCCTGGGGGGACCCCACTACCAACTCCTAACCATTCCGAGTACTCCCCATTTATCACCACCCTCTGAACTTGCCCATGTAGCGAGTTTTTAATCCATGTACTCAGCCTATGGTCCATGCCAACGGACCTTATTTTGTACAGTAAACATTTATGGGGAACTGTGTCAAATGCTTTTGCAAAATCCAGATACACCACCTCTACGAGCCTTCCTTTATCTAGATGGCAACTCACCTCCTCATAGAAGGTTAATAGATTGGTTTGTCAAGATCGATTCTTCATGAATCCATGCTGATTACTGCTAATGATACTGTTTTCATTACTAAAATCTTGTATATAGTCCCTTATCATCCCTTCCAAGAGCTTGAATGCTATTGATGTTAGGCTAACTGGTCTGTAATTCCCAGGGATGTATTTTGGGCCCTTTTTAAATATTGGTGCTACATTGGCTTTTCTCCAATCAGCTGGTACCATTCCAGTCAGTAGACTGTCAATAAAAATTAGGAATAATGGTCTGGCAATTACTTGACTGAGTTCCCCAAGTACCCTTGGGTGCAAGCCATCTGGTCCCAGTTATTTATTAATGTTAAGTTTCCCAAGTCTAATTCTGTCCTCTGTTAACCATGGAGGTGCTTCCTGTGATGTGTCATGAGGATAAACACTGCAGTTTTGGTTACTGAAGCCCCCCGATTCCCTCATGAAGACCGAGGAGAAGAATAAATTTAATACCTTCACCATCTCCCCATCCTTTGTAACCAGATGCCCTTCCTCATTCTTTATGGGGCCAATATGGTCTGTCCTCCCCTTTTTACTATTTACATACTTAAAGAATTTCTTGGGATCTTTTTTTTACTCTCCTCTGCTATGTGTCTTTCATGTTCTTTCTTAGCCGCTCTAATTGCACCCTTACATTTCTTGTTGCATTCTTTATAAAGTCTGAATGCTGATGATGATCTCTCAACCTTGTATTTTTTTTGAGGCCTTCTCCTTTGCTTTTATATTTGCATTTTTGCATTGTAGTTAAGCTATCCAGGACTTTTGTTAGCTCTTTTAAATGTATTACCCAATGGGATGCATTGGCTAATGCCCTCCTTTGCTTTTATATGCATTTTTACATTGAGTTAAGCCATCCAGGACTTTTGTTCGCTGTTTTAAATTTTTTCCCCAATGAGATGCATTGGCTAATGCCCTTATTTAATATGCCCTTAAAGCAAACCCATCTCTCCTTCGTGTTCTTTCTTCCTAAGATTTTATCCCAAATCATGCCTTCTAGCAAGGTTCGTAGTTTAGGGAAGTTGGCTCTTTTGAAATTCAGTGTTTTTGTATTCCCCTCATGTTTCCTATTTGTGTGATTTATACTGAAGCCAATTGACCTGTGTTCGCTGTTTCCTAAATTGCCCCATATTTCCACATCCGTGATTAGGTCTGTATTGTTGGTAATCAGTAGATCTAGTAACGCTTTATTTCTAGTTGGTGAGGCTACCATATGACCCATGAAATTGTCCTGCAAGACATTTAGGAACTGGTGAGTCTAAGGCTAATGCGTTTTTTCCTCCGCCCAGTCTATGTGTGGATAATTAAAATCCCCCATTATGATAACACTTCCCATCCTTGCTGCTAACCCAAATTGTGATAGGAGGTCCGTATCCTTCTCCTCCCTCAGGTTAGGGGGCCTATTGCAAACTCCCAGTATTATTTTTCCTTTAGCTTCATCCCTATGGAGCTCTACCTATAAGGATTCCACCTCCTCCCTAGCTCCCTTAGTGAGATCATCTCTCACATTCACTTGTACATTATTCTTGATATATAGGCATAGCCCTCCCCCTTTTTTACCCTCTCTATCCCTGCGATAAATGGTATACCCTTGAATGGTTGCCAGCCAATCATGAGAGCTGTTGAACCAGGTCTCAAATTCCCACAAAATCCAAATCCTCCTCATACAACAGTATCTCTAGTTCACCCATCTTGTCCGCCAAGCTCCTGGCATTGGTGAACATGCCACGTAGTTTAGACCGGTCGCAAATTATCCTCTTATTGGGCGTTTCCGAGATTGCAATTAGGACTTGTTACTATATTTACCTTGGGTTTATGTGCTTTAGTCAACCTACCAATAATGCCCCCAATACTACCCTCTGGAATATGTTCCGCCCTGACTATCTTTACCTCTGGACCCTCCCCCCCATCGCCTAGTTTAAAAACCCCTCTAACTTTTTGGCCATCTTCACTCCCAGCAGATCTGCACTTTCCACTTCCAGCAGATCTGCACCCTCCTCCTCCTGTATGTATATACTGTATGTGGCAACACAGGCACGGGCTTGAACACTGTGCAACATACACTATATTACCATATTATTGGGACGCCTGCCTTTACACCCACATGAAGTTTAATGGCATTCCTATCTTAGTCCGTAGAGTTCAATATTGAGTTGGCCCACCCTTTGCAGCTATAACAACTCTTCTGGGAAGCCTGTCCACAAAGTTTAGGCGTGTGTCTATGGGAATGTTTGCCCATTCTTCCAGAAGCACATTTGTGAGGTCAGGCACTGATGTTGGACGAGAAGACCTGGCTCGCAGTCTCCACTCTAATTCATCCCAAAGGGTGTTCTATCGGGTTGAGGTTAGGACTCTGTGTAGGCCAGTTAAGTTCCTCCACCCCAAACTTGCTCATCCATGTCTTTAGGGACCTTGCTTTGTGCAGTGTTGTGCAGTCATGTTGGAACAGAAAAGGGCCATCCTCAAACTGTTCCCACAAAGTTGAGAGCATGCAATTGTCCAAAATGTCGTGGTATGCTGACACCTTAAGAGTTCTCTACACTGGAACTAAGGGGCTAAGCCCAACCCCTGAAAAACAACCCCATACCATAATCCCCCCCTCCACCAAATGATTTGGACCAGTGGCATGGGGAGCTTTTTGAAATTGTAACGTTTTTGAAGTTATAGTAGCCCACTGTGGTAGCCCACTGTTTATCTAGTTAGCACCCGGCTGCCCAGGTCAGGGGGAAAGGGTTAATGTTTTGCCACCTTTCCCTGGTGTGTTCGCAGGCTTTTGCTGGGGTTCAGCTTCCCTCCCCTTTTCTATAAAAGGAAAGAGTGTCAGGGCTGGGCTCAGCCCTTCCTTCTCTGAGCTGGCCGCTCAGATGTCGGCTAATTGCCAGCCCATCTCTCTCCACAGTTACTCAGCTGTTGATCATATCCTGCTCGTCAGTCCTGTCTACTTAAGCCGTCCAGTCCAGAGGAGCCAGAGAAGCTCTGCCTTCGCCATGGTCAACATCACAACAAACATCTCCTGCGTTCCTGTTTAAAGACTGGCTTTGCTGACATCCCTTCTGGCTCCAAATCCTGCTTGCTGTTCCACTACATTGATCCCTGACCTCTGACTTGGCTGAGTATCCGTTCCAGTTACTGAACTTTGGCTATGTTTTGACTACATTTGTTCTTTTACTTTTATTATTAAACAAGTGTGATTTAACTGTACTTCTGTCTCGGTCTGTTTTCATGGTTTCTGACAGTAGGCGAAGGCCATGAATTCAGAAGATGCAGTCAATCCACTTGTTGGTAATATTTTTTCCAGATTGGATGAACTGGATCACCACATGGATCAGTTCGCCATGGCGTTACAAACACTCCTGAGTCGCATGAATCTCCTGGAATCTCCCACTGTGGCCGCCCCGATACAATCTATGTTGCAGGCCAACCCTGCTGCTGCTCCAGTCTCTGTGCAGGCACCCGCCTCGAGTATTACCTCTATAAGAGGTATGTCTGGTTCCGCTCCGCTTCCCCAGCAATTTGGGGGCAATCCAGTCCAATGCAGAGGGTTTCTCAACCAGGTTGAGATATACTTTGAAATGCTGCCCCAGGCGTTTCACACGGACAGAAGCAAAGTATGTTTCATGATATCTTTGCTTTCTGAGAGAGCCTTTGCCTGGGCAAACCCTCTATGGGAGATGCAAAAACCTGTTGTCTTGTGTTACCCTGAGTTTGTGGCTTCGTTTAAAAGGGTATTTGACATTACCTCATGCTCCGCTTCTGCTGCCAAGTGCCTCATGTCCATCAGAGTGCGAGAACTGTTGCCGACTACGCCACTGAATTCCGTACTCTGGCAGCAGAGGTTGCATGGAACAATGAGGCCCTTTTGGCTACTTTTTCTCATGGTCTCTCGGATACCATCAAGGATGAGATAGCAGCCCGAGATATACCCACTGAGCTGGAGATCTTGATCATGTTTGCCATTCTCCTTGACTTCAGACTCAGAAAAAGACTCTCTTTTAAGGAGCGCTTGCGGAAGCCTCCTGTATGTCACCTCCCATGCCTCATGGTAACGAGTTGAGCAGTGAAGGTGAACCCATGCACTTGGGTTTCACTCGTCTCTCTGCGGATGAGAGAACCTTTAGGAGGAGGGAGGGATTGTGCCTTTATTGTGGCTAGGCAGGTCACTTTTTGAAATCTTGTCCTACCCGTCCAGGGAACACCCAAACCTTGAGGTCCTGTCATGGACAGACCTTAGGTGGCGTTTCATCCCCAGTTCTACAGTAGGATAAGCCCCTGGTTTCGGTAACCCTTTCTTGGGCTGAGTCGTCCGTCGAGATACAGGCTCTAATCGACTCTGGGGCTACAGGCCTGTTCATTGATGCTGCCTTTGTATTGAAGCACTCGATTCCGCTGCAGCTGCGTGACACACCACTTGCCATTGAGGCTCTTGACGGGAGACCTCTACAGCCTGCCCATGTGACTCATGAGACGGTTCCATTGTCCATGGCCGTAGGGGCTCTTCACCATGAGATAATCCAATTCCAAGTTATTTCCTCACCTAAGTTTCCGCTGGTTATTGGTTATCCTTGGTTACAGAGGCACAACTCTTCTTTTGATTGGCTCCCTGCTGAGGTTCTCTCCTGATCACCACAATGCAGTGAGGCATGCTTCCAGAAGGTAGCCAAGGTCTTGTGCACCTCTTCACTCTCCTCCCTGCTGGAGGAGTACCGCGATTTTAGCGATGTCTTTGGTCAAAGGTCGAGCCAGTAGTTTGTCTCCACATTGGCCGTATGATTGCGCAATTGACCTTCAACCTGGTGCCATACCCCCTCATGGCCGGGTTTACCCTTTGTCAGTCTTGGAGGATAATGCCACGGAGGAGTATGTTGCAGATGTACCTTTCTGGAGGTTTCATCTGCAAATCCTCGTCTCCTGCTGGTGCTGGTTTCTTCTTTGTGAAGAAGAGTGGTGAACTGAGACCTTGTATTGATTATAGGGGTCTCAATTGTTTCACCATTAAGAATGCCTATCTGATTCTGTTGATTACGAAGTTATTTGACCGCCTCAAGGGAGCAACGGTTTTCACGAAGCTTGATTTGAGAGGGGCATACAATCTTGTGAGGATTAAGGAGGGCGACGAGTGGAAAACTGCGTTTAATACCAGAACAGGCCATTATGAGTACCTCGTAATGCCTTTTGGCCTTTGTAACGCCCCGGCAGTTTTCCAGGAATTTATCAATGATGTCCCCCCGAGATTTTTTGCAGTTATGTGTGGTGGTTTATCTCAATTACATCGTTATATTTTCCAAGTCCCTGGAGAGCCACCACACAGATGTCTGTCGTGTGCTTCAGAAACTAAGAGAGAACAATCTCTTTTGTAAACTGGAGAAATGCGAGTTCCATCGTGAACAGGTTAAATTCCTGGGCTATGTAATTTCCACTGCTGGTTTTTCGATGGACCCAGAGAAACTTTCGGCAGTCCTACAGTGGCCTCGACCTGTGGGTTTACGTCCTCTGCAGCATTTTTTGGGCTTTGCCAACTATTATCGGAAGTTTATTCATAACTTCTGATCTCTGGTCAAGCCCCTGACTGATATGACCAGAAAGGAAGGTAACCCACAGAGTTGGTCCCCGGAGTCCATTAAGGCCTTTGAGAGTGTCAAGGCTGCCTTTGTTTCTGCTCCTGTGTTGGCAAATCCTGATCCTACGTTACACTTTATCCTTGAGGTTGATGCTTCTGAGACTGGTGTTGGCATCATTCTGTCTCAACGTCCTACCTCAGAGCACTATGCATCCTTGTGGCTACTTTTCCAAGAAATTGTCACCTGCGGAGTGCAATTATGAGATTGGTGGCAGAGAGCTGTTGGTGATCATTTTAGCCCTGAAAGAATGGAGACATCTCCTCGAAGGTACCACTGTGCCGGTTCTCATTCTTGCTGACCATAAGAATCTCACATTCTTGTCTGGGGCTAAACGCCTCTCTCCCAGAAGGGCGCGATGGGCTCTTTTCTTGTCAAGTTTCAATTACATTGTCTCATTCTTACCTGGAACTCTTACTAAGAAGGTAAGGGCTGACACCTTGTCACAACAATTTTCCTCCACTTCCAAGTTGGAGTCGGTTCCGGTTCCTGTGATTCCTCCTATTCTTGCTACAGTTCGCACCAGTCTCACCTCCTTTGGGTAACAAAATTCTTGTTGCTCAGGTTCATGCTCCTCCTGAGAAACCTTGTGACCGCTGCTTTGTCCCAGAGAGTCTCCGTACTGCCGTGCTCCAGACTTACCATTCTCCCAAGGCAGCTGGCCATCCTGGGAAGAATCAACTCGTTTGGGCCATTTCCCAACAATTCTGGTGGCCTAGTCTACGTGCTGATGTAACTGCTTTCGTAGCTGCCTGTTCTGTGTGTGCTCAGAGTAAGACTCCACGACACCTTCCAGTGGGCCTTCTACAACCCATACCCAATGGAGAGAGGCCTTGGACCCACCTGTCTATGAGTTTAATTGTGGAGTTACCCAACTCCCAGGGCAACACAGTTATCCTTATGGTGGTTGACCAGTTCTCAAAGATGTGTCATTGTATTCCACTTAAGAAGTTGCCCACTTCTAAGGAACTGGCTTCCATAGTTGCTCAGAAGATCTTTTGCTTACATGGGCTACCCAAGGTGATTGTGTCAGACAGGGGTAGTCAGTTTGTGTCCCGGTTCTGGCGAGCACAGTTGGGAATTCAGCTTGCTTTTTAATCTGCGTATCACCCGCAGTCTAATGGGGCCGCAGAACGAGCCAATCGGTCATTGGAGGAATTCCTACGTTGCTCTATTTTTGACCATCATAACAACTGGTCAGACCTATTACCGTGGGCAGAGGCTTGAATTCTGCTTCCCGATTGTCCCCATTTATGGCAAATTATAGTTTCCAACCTTCCATGTTGCCTGACTCGTTTGTTCCGCAGAGTATTCCTGTGTTAGAGGAGCATCTCTGTGCTCATGCGTCATGCTAATGATAGGTACAGACTCCATACTGTCCATAGACGCCTGCCTGCGCCTTCCTACCAGGTTGGGGACAGGGTCTGGCTGTCATCTCGCAACCTCCGACTTCGTGTTCCCTCACTGAAGTTTGCAGCTCGGTTTATTGGGCCTTTCCACATTCTTCGCAGGATTAACCCAGTGGCTAACACATTAGACCTTCCTTCTAATATGCGTATTTTGAATGTATTTCATGTGTCCTTATTAAAACCTTTGATCTGCAACCGCTTTACCACCTCGGTGCCACGTCCTCACCCTGTACAGGTTGAGAAGCATGAGGAGTATGAAGTACAGTCCACTGTTGACTCCCGTAGGTTCCGTGGACGCATACAGTACCTGGTGCATTGGAAAGGGTACGGTCCAGAGGAACGCTCTTAGGTCTCATCCTCGGACGTACATGCCCCTGTCCTCCTCCGTGATTTCCATAGACGTTTTCCCCTCAAGCCTGGTGGACCGCCGAGGGGGAGGGGTCGTTGAGGAGGGGGTACTGTAAGGGCTGGGCGCAGCCCTTCCTTCTCTGAGTTGGCCACTCAGCTGTCGGCTTATTGCCAGCTCCCATCTCTCTCCACAGTTACTCAGCTGTTGATGATATCCTGCTCCTCAGTCCTGCCTACTTAAGCCGTCCAGTCCAGAGGAGCTCTGCTTTCGCCTTGGTCAACATCAAAAGAAACATCTCCTGCATTCCTGTTTAAAGACTGGCTTTGCTGACATCCCTTCTGGCTCCAGATCCTGCTTGCTGTTCCACTGCATTGATCCCTGACTTCTGGCTTGGCTGACTATCCATTGCTATGCAGACCCTGACTATTTTAAAGAAGGTCTACTTTAAGGTAGACTCAGATAAAGTGTTTTTTGTATTTTTTCACTGTGCGCAAAACCCTATACAATGGAAGCTTTTCATTTTTTTTGTGATATTGTGCTGGAGTTTATATGTGTTTGTGAGACTCTTGCTTGTGGCATAGCAGTGAAAGCATATTTTTTAGGTACAAGGAGGCCCAACTTTTGTTTAACCATGCCACTTAAGCTACTCGCTCCACGGGTCACTTCCTCCCTCAAGTGTCCCTCATTCTGTTCAAAAGTTGGGATGTATGTATCACTAAAGCTGTGCCCTCTCTCCTACCGGGCGCAGCATGGAAGTTTTAGTTTGCCTCATCTGCCCCGTAGCGAGTGAGAGGGAAGCGGGGAATGCATAACTCCTCCCCTTCATTACACTGCCATTTAGCGGCAGTTCAGCACAGCCCAAATTTTCAATATTGTTAGATGTCACATGAAGGAGGTAGTAAGGGGGCTGTAGACCGTGGGGGCTTGCATTGCGAAAGATAGGGGAGGGAGTGGCAGGATGACGATGGGGGGGAGGGACAGCATCAAAATGCACCTTTGCCTGTGTAGGCAGATATCCTTGCACTGGCTGTGGGTGCATGTGAGGATATAGCATATCATTAAAGAGGTCGGGTGCATAACCACAATATGGGCTATGTGAAACATCACTATGACAGGGGTTAAGGAGTAATCTCAAGGAGAAACTGCAACCAGTTCTTGGCATGGTACCTGTTAGGTGACAGGTTCTCCGGTAGCGAGGGGGGTCAGTGCTTTGACTCCCTCCCTAGCTTTCTATCTATACCAGTCACCGGGAGTGGAGTTACATTACAGAGATCTATGACCTGGTCAGTAGGTATGGGAAGAGAAGAGCTAGCAAAACAATCATCTCCTGCGCTCCAGTGTTTTGCTAGACACGGGTGGTGTGGTCCATTCTTTGGTGTAAAGCAAAGTCTATAATCTTGCAGCCCTCCTCAGAACAATGGGTATTCATACAACTAAAGAAAAAACAGGAAAAAAAAAAGAAAAAAAAGGAGGGCGCACCGACCTAGTGCATTACTGATAAAAGGTTTTAATAAAAGTATAAAAACAATGAAACTACTCACAAACATACGTGAATACAGGCTTTTCTTAGCAATCAAACTGCATCCCTTGGCACCTGCAGACAGGACCTGATGACGGGAGGTATAAGATGGCACTCCAAACGGCTAAACGGCTGACGTGTTTCAGTGGCGTGCCCCCTTCCTCAGAGCCTAGGCGGTCTGTGGCTCCTCTGTCCTGTGTGCCCCAATATATACATCCATATGACCACGCCCCAGGTGACCACTACCCTACTAAGCCACGCCCATCAACATGAGCTGGTTCCAACCAAAGGAGCAGAACTTTTCCCTTTTGCAACACGCTACGCTAATGTCACCAAGTGCAGGGTGGCCGACAGACCAATCCATTAGCCACACTGATATTGAATCATTCTAACAAATGTGTTGGACAGGGTGAAAACTTGTTAGTTGCCTAATATGCATTACACTAGCTGCAATCTGGCTAATGCAGGTGTTCAATATCATGTACATAGTAGTGCATAGCCCGATCCCCCCCGAAAGGAAATATCAGGCCAAAACCTACTCTCACCAATCTCTCTCTCCATGACTCCATGTGGGGGGGGAGGGGAGGGGCTGCTAGCATCCATTCCATCAGCCCCGGGGTCCCTCATTGTCCTACAGCGCGCGTTGGAAAGCATGCCGTCATAGATCCAGGAAGTGTGGATGTCCCTGCGTTCCAACCCACACTGCCAGTTTATGCGGCGTCATATCCGGTCCTGCGCGTGCATCCAGAGTGGGTCAATCGTACAAAGAGTGCGGCCCGGAAGTGCGGGTGTGTTTGTGTTCCACCCAACATTTCCAGCCGTTAGAGGGCGGCGCTAACGCCCATCCCCTTCTGTATCTGGTTCATGCGCACATGGGCATCCATGTATAGAGCGCCGCTCCCTCTAGTGGCCCAAATAGGGAGAAGGAAATAAGAGAATTAAATAAAAGCCAATTTGACCTACAGTTCAGCTGTAGGATGGTATTAATGGTCACATTCTGGTTTGCACTATGTGTTCAGCGGAACCCCATTCTGTTACTGTGAGTGAGGTAACTTAGGTACACTGACTGTTGGAATGGACAGAGACTCAGGCCATCACTTCGAATGCAACACATATCAGTACAAGTTTGTAGAACATGAGACAAAGCAGCTTAGGAAGGAACTGCGTACTTTGGGTACTGCAAACATATGGCTCATCTCTGAGTTAAGAGGCTGCCTTAATGTTTGACTTTTCACATGACTGACTCCTGCCTGGTCCCGGGCATTGGCAAGAACGCCTTCAGGCCAAGTATTACCCTACGTGCAAGGGTTAGTAACTCTCTTCAATGCCTGGCCTAACCCAAAGAACCCACCCTAGGGTAGGCCTCTCTTGTGACCCTGGCTTGGCACCCAAAAAGTGAGGGGAAACATAGGGTGTGATAATCAACCCAGCCCCCCCCCCCCCCCATTACCCTAAAACCCATTCTTCTACTTCTGAGTATGGGGATAACCACGTGAGACTTGTTTGTTGCTTAGAAGCATAGAGGACCCGAAAGCCAAGAAGCACCTTCAAGCTTTCAGGGTGCATAAATAATGCATATGATTTACAATTCTTGAGGCCCTGATGTTCCAGGATAGGAGAAACACCCACAAAATGAGCACATTTTGCAAAGCAGACCATCCAGCGTATATAATTAGAGGCATAGTGAGTCTTTTGAAGATTACATTTATTTTTTTACCCACAGCTATCAGTTAATAAGATCTTTTTCAAACACAGCATGGACATATTTTGAATTACACCCTAGAGTTCCAGGACAGTAGAAATGCCTACAAAATAACCTAATTTTAGAGAGTAAACATCCAAGAGTATTTTTTTAAAGAGGCATAATAAATCTTTTTTGTCATACCTTTATGAAAGATGTGGAAAGAAAAAGAAAATATATTTAATATAGTTAGTCAGGTTGAAAAAAGACCATCTAGTTCAACCATAAAAAATAAATAAATAAATAAAATAAATATCATACAATCCCATATACCCAATCCTATACCCACAGTTGATCCAGAGGAAGGTAAAAAACCCCCCAGAAAAACAGGATCCAATTTGCTACAGCAGGGGAAAAAAACTCCTTCCTGATCCCAGAGAGGCAAACGGATTTTCCCTGGATCAACTTTACCTATAAATGTTAGTACCCAGTTATATTATGTACATTTAGGAAAGAATCCAGACCTTTCTTCAAACAATCTACTGAGCTGACCAGAACCACCTCTGGAGGGAGTCTATTCCACATTTTCACAGCTCTTACTGTGAAGAAACCTTTCCAAATTTGGAGATGAAATCTCTTTTCCTTTAGACGTAAAGAGTGCCCCTTTGTCCTCAGTGTTGACTGCTGATCATATCCCCCTTTAATCTCCTCTTCTCAAGAGTGAATAAATTCAGTTCCTCTAATCTTTCCTCATCGCTGAGCTCCTCCATGCCTCTTATCAATTTGGTTGCCCTTCTCTGCACTATCTCCAATTCCCTGATATCCCTTTTGAGAACTGGTGCCCAAAACTGAACTGCATATTACAGATGAGGTCTTACTAATGATTTGTACAGGGGTAAAATGATCTCTCTCTCTTTCCCTCGAGTCCATACCTCTCTTAATACAAGAAAGGACTTTGCTCCCTTTGGAAACCACAGCTTAGCATTGCATGCTATTATTGAGCTTATGATCTACCAAACCCCCAGATCTTTCTCCACCACTGACTCCCCCTAGTATGTATGATGCATGCATATTCTTAGGCCCCCAAGTGCATAACTTTACATTTATCAACAATAAACCTCATCTGCCACATAGTCACCCAATTAGACAGTGCATTGAGGTCGGCTTGTAAATTGGAGACATCCTGTAAGGACGTTATTCCACTGCATAGCTTAGTGTGATCTGCAAAGACAGAAATGTTACTTTTGATCCCAGACCCAATATCATTTATAAACATATTAAAAAGTAAGGGTCCCAGCACTGAACCTTGGGGTACACCACTGATAACCTTAGACCATTCAGAGTAAGAATCATTAACCAATACTCTCTGAATTCTGTCTTCTAGCCAGTTTTCTATCCATTTACAAACTGATATTTCCAAGCCTGTAGACCTTACCTTACACATGAGCCGTGTGTTGGGAACTGTGTCAAACGCTTTTGCAAAATCCAAGTATACCACGTCCACCGCCACCCCTCTGTCCAAGGTTTTACTTACCACCTCATGAAAATAAATCAGGTTTGTTTGACAACTTCTGTCTTTTATGAATCCATGCTGTCTGTTGCTTAAAATATTTTTTTCCAGCAAGAACTCGTCTATGTGGTCTTTTATTAAACTCTCCAGTATCTTCCTGACTATAGAAGTTAAACTAACAGGTCTATATAGTTACTTGGTAAAGACTTTGTTCCCTTTTTAAATATAGGCACCACATTGGCCTTACGCCAATCCAGTGGTACTATTCCCGTCATTAATGAGTCCCTTAAAATTAGATACAATGGCTTTGAAATTACAGAGCTCAGTTCTTTTAGGATCCGTGGGTGGATGCCATCTGGTCCAGGTGCTTTATCCACAATTATTCTGTCTAAATATTTCTGGACCATATCCCTTTTGAGCAATTGTGGATCATTTGGGGCTGTGTCAATACCACCCCATTATGGACATGAGCTCCCCCATGCTCCTTTGTATACACAGAGCTGAAAAAAGTATTTAATAAATGTGCCTTCTCTTTGTCCCCAGTCACCCACTCTAGATTATTTTGTAAAGGGCCTACATGCTCAGACCTGACCTTTTTACTATTAATATATTTGAAGAATTTTGTGGGGATTGTCCTACTTTCTTTTGCAATCTGACGTTCGTTTTGAGTTTTTGCATCCTTGATTTCCTTTTTACATATTCTGTGATATTATTTGTAACATTTAAACGACATTAGTGTTCCTTCATTTTTATATTTTTTAAAAGCTCTTTTCTTATTGTTTATAGCTTTTTTAACTTTGGCCGTGAGCCACATAGGTTTTATTTTTAGCCTTTTAAACTTATTGCCCATGGGAATATACTTTGCAGTGAGTTCACAAACAGTCACTTTGAAGAATTTCCATTTCTGTTCTGTGCCCATTGATACCACATTTTCCCTCCCAGTCCAAGTCCTGGAGAGCAGCCCTCATCCTTGGAAAATTTGTTCTCTTGAAGTTAAGCGTTTTTATCTTTCCTGTATGCGTTTTTTGCTTACTGCTAACATCAAATGAAATCATGTTATGGTCACTGCTACCTAGATGTTCCTTTATATGAACATTAGTAATAAGCTCTGCATAGTTTGAGATTACCAAGTCCAACAGAGCATCATTCCTAGTTGGGGCCTCAAAAAACAGGACTATAAAATTGTCCTGTAATAGGTTTATACATTTTTGCTCTTTAACTGTCTCAGCAGTGCCATTACTCCAGTAAATTTCTGGGTAGTTAAAATCCCCCATTATTATCACCATCCCAGCCCTTGCAGCCCTTTCCATCTGTGCAAGGAGCCGAGTCTCTACTTCCTCATTAACATTGGGTGGTCTATAACAAACTCCAATGATTAACTTTGAACTACGCACATCTATATGCAGTTCCACCCATAATGCTTCAGACTCATCACACTCTCCAGCAACCAGGTCCTCTTTCACACTCGCTTTGAGATCACTTCTCACATAGAGACAGACCCTGCCACCTTTCCTTTTTACCCTGTCTCTCCGAAAGAGTGCATAGCCAGGAATATTAATAGCCCAGTCATGTGAAGAATGAAGCCAAGTTTCAGCAATACCGATTACATCATAGCTCTCCTCATGCACCAGAGCTTCCAACTCACCTATTTTGCTTGGCAGACTTCTGGCATTGGTGAAAAAACACTTTAATGCATTATTACATTTTGCTCTGGTGTTTTTCATATCTTGTTTAGTAGTACAAATGGCACTATCATTTCCAATAATTGATTGCAACATGGGAACTTTCTTGTCACCTGCCATAACCCTGCCCCATCTATCCCCATTCCACCCTCCATTAATATCTGACCCTTAACTGACCTGTCTGCCCGATGGAATTCTAGTTCACCCTCCTCCTTAATCCTAGTTTAAATACTCCTGTGTATATTTCTTACACACAGCACAGCCATATTTAGAATTACTCCCCAAAACACATTCTACTACTACTACTACTACTGAGTATGGCAATACCACATGTGAGACTTTTTCAAAGTTTGGAATGATTATCTACTGCATATTGTATCTTGTGTATCACAAAAATTAACATTGTGTTAAAAACAGTTTACTGTTAGGCTACTTTCACACTGGGGCGGTGAGGGCATCGGCGGTAAGCGTCGCTAGTTTTAGAGGCGCTTTTCGGCCGCTAGAGGGGCACTTTTAACGAAGGGGCTATTAGCGCCCATGTAGCGCTGCTGTCAAAGCGCTTTGGCAGCACTGGCAATGCATTCCAATGGGCTCCTCCACCGCCCCAAAGATGCTGCTTGCAGGACTTTTAATGTCCCGCAAACGCACCAGGAGAGGCGCTTTACAGGAGCTATTTTTAGCGCTAAAACACCTGTAAAGCGCCTCAGTGTGAAAGTGGCTTTATGCTGTATGAATGGTCAGGGGATATAGCTACGTGTTGCATCATCGATAGCAGTCCCTATAAGCCAAGCAAGCCTAGCCTACTAGTATGTGGTTGCCCCCAGGAATGCCACTGGTCAGGAAGTAAAGTAGGCTAAACAAAGGATGAGCAAAAGAGTTCTTGTGGTTCCAGGAGTGCATTTGTGTGTAGGTACTGAGATTGGTGTCTCGCAAGAACCTAGTGGGATGTGCAGATGGGGCAGTTCAGGCAGCAGGCAGAGGTGTGGTAAGGAAACAGGCCAATGATCGGTATAGGAGTCAGAAAAAAACACGGTCAATAAACAGGGCATGTTCAGTACAGACGGCAGGCAAAGGCAACATTGTTACTGACTGTACTGACACTGGTGACACTGTACTGGTGTGGAGACAATCAGGGACATTATTGATTTTGCATTTGCTTTGGTGACATGGGCAATGGTGTGGGTTAGAGGTCAGGAACATTGTTGCTGGCTGCAAAGGGTTTAGTGACACTGTCATAGGTTTGGCTGCGATCAGGAACACGGTTGCTGGCTTACTTTGGTCTGGCAACACTGGGACTGGTGGGGCAGTGATCAGGAACACTGTTGCTGGTTGCATTGGCTGTGGTGACACTGGTACTTTGGTGACTGTGCTCAGGGACACTGTTGATGGCTGCACTAGTTTGGGTCATTGGCATGGTAGCACTTAGAAACACTGACTGGCTGCTGGTGTGACAGCAATAAGGAACACTGTTGCTGGCTTCCGCTGGTCTGGTGACACTAGGACTGGAGTGGCTAGCGATCAGAAACACTTGCTGGATGCACTGGTCTGGTGACACTGGGACTCGTGTGGCTGCAATAGTTTGGGTTATTGGCACTTGTGTGGCAGCGATCAGGAACACTGTTGCGTGACTACTGGTGTGATAGTGATCAGGAACACTGTTGCTGGCTTACAATGGTCAGGTGACATTGGTACTGGAGTGGCTAGCGATCAGAAACACTGTTGCTGACTTTCACTGGTCTGGTGTTCCTGGGACTGGTGTAAATACAAGAACAAACAGGGAGATTCAGATTTTTTTAAGGGTCATTGAAATTGTCACTGGGCACACTGGCATAAGTTCGTCAGCACTCCACAAAAGGGGGACCACCTTTAGAAACAGGGAAAGGATCCAGAGTTATGACTCCACACACATATAACACAATGAGAGTGCCAAATAAATGTCCAAGAGCCCAAGGTAATCTAATTATAAAATTGATTTATAGCAGAATAAAGCCAACGTGTTTTGGGGACCAAACACACTACCCCTTCATCAGGGCTTAGGCCCTGTTCACATCTTTTTTTTAGGTGTCCCGGTTTACGAGCAGAATTGCTGTGATTCTGCCCACAATCCCGAATCGGCGCCTGTGATCACTGTAATTTCCAATGGCACCCCAATCGTGGTGCGATTTTGCCGTGATTGTCGACCGATGAATTGCAGTAAAATCGCACAATCAGAATTGCTGTACGCCTGTTGCCCAAAAGAGGTTCTGGAACTTCTTTTGGGCGACAGGAGCAATTCTGTTTGCACGATTTTACCACGATTCATCGGGCAACAATCGCAACATTTGTAAATATGTGTGGAAGCTGCACTGCCTCGTCAATGCCCTCTGCCCTGTTGTCCCAATTCAAATTTTTAAGAGTCTCCATGTTGGAGCATATTGATGTCTATATCAATGGGTAAATTAAAGGCAGGTATTCCTGGAGGCAGTCCATTACTCAAAGACACAGGCACACATTAGAAGCCAAGCAAAGAACAGCAGCAGCTGAAGGGGTCCTCATTTAATTTCTCTTTAATTTATTCATTTCTTTATATAGACCAAAAAGGAGACAAAGATTAGAGTTAGAACAGAGGGGCCTTGACAGGGCAGTGCAGCTTCCACATATAAAGGCAAACCTCTGTTTTTAATGCAAATTGGCTGGCTTGCTGGTAGGTGTGCTGGAAATAGTTTTTTTATTTGTGCTAATACATTTTTAGAGGTCTGATACAGATTAGCTAGTCATGATTGCCATGTCTTGACTGACAGACGAGGGACTCCTCATGGGCCAACCTATCTCAATATTATTATACTCATTTATCTACATTCAGACATGTGTTATTTACCCTTTAATAAACTTTTTCTATTAACCTTTTGCTTACATGCTCTTTCTATTCTCTATTTTTTTATTATGGAGTCATGCCCCTTTACTATAATCTAGTCTATTGTTTTTAAAATTAAATTGCATTCAATATTATTTCCTTGTTTTTTGGAAAACTCAATAAAATTATTTTTAAAACCAATTAGCTAGTCCAAACTGTGACAGAATTGTTAAAAGGTTCAACTTAGAGGTTAAAACTGCTTTGCCAGAAAAACTATACTAAAGTTTTTGTTTAGACTGAAGTCCTTCCTTAATACACTCTTGAATTCCAGTTATATTTAATGCATGAATGTTGACAAAAGAAAAACAGTATTCACAAGAATTTTGTATGCTAATACCCCATACACACAGTACATTAAAAAATGTGTTTAGGAAATAAGTATTGAACACGTCAACATTTTTCTAGGTAAATTCTAAAGTTGCTATTGACGTGAAATTTTCAAAAGGAATGCAAAAAGGAATGAAAAGCCAAGACACCAGCTCAAATGTATCAGTAATTAGAAAGCAATCCTGCTCCTTGTCAGTGCAAATGAATATCAGCTGGTTCAGTCTCAACTGATGGCCAGGTGCTCCTTGCAAGATCTCTGACAGCGCAGTGAAAACAATTATCAGAAGAGTTGTCCAAGAGCCAAGGACCACTTGTGGAAAGCTTCAGAAAGACCTGGAATTAGCAGGTACAATTGTTTCAAAGAAAACAATAAGTAATGTACTCAACTGCCATGGCCTGTATGCACGCTCACCATGCAAGACTCCATTGTTGAAGAAAAAGCATTTTGAAGCTTTTGTTTAAAGTTTGCTACACAACATTTAGACAAGCCTATGAAATACTGAGAGAATATATTTTCCAGACAGTGCCTGAGGGTTTTCTGTCCTAAGAGAATTTTCTCTTTGTTTTTTCTTATATGCTCCAGGACATCCCTAACGGGTATCCCGCATTTTTTATGTAGTTGATTGCCTGATACAAGCCTGTTTTTGTTAATATTTATTTTATGGTGGTTGATCTGGGCTAACCTTACCCATTTTCTACTGGGAGAATATAGTCTGGTCAGATGAGACCGAAATTGAACTCTTTGGATGCCATAATGCACACCATGTTTGGAGGTCAAATAGCACAGCACATCACCCCAAAAACACCCCAATACCACCAGTGAAGTTTGGAGGTGGGAAGATCATGGTGTGGGCCTGTTTTTCAGCATACGGTACTGGCAAACGTTATATTAAAGGAAGGATGAATGGAAAAATGTACCAAGATACTCTTGAAAAAAATCAGCTGCCATCTACCAGGATGATGAACATGAAATGAGGGTGGACATTTCAGCAAGACAATGATTACAAACACAAAGCGAAGGAAACTCTCAATTGAATTCAAAGAAAGAAAATAAAGCTGGAGTGGCCCAGCCAATCACCTGACCTAAATCCAACAGAAAATCTATGGAAAGAACTAAAGATCAGTTCATAGAAGAGGCCCACGGAACCTTCAAGATTTGAAGACTGTTTGGAAAAATGGGTCAAAATCACACCTGAGCAATGCATGCCACTAAATTCTCCATACAGGAAAATTCTCCATACAGGAGGTGTCTTGAAGCTGTCATTACCAAAGGATTTTGTACAACGTATTAAATACATTTCAGTTAGTATGTTCAACACTTTTTCCCTGTGTCATTCCATTTTATTACACATAACGTCTATTTGAACTTATTCGTTTTGGTTTCTTTGCATGTATGGATTGCATGGGTTGACACTGACATTTCATGTTAATAGCACCTTTAGAAACATTTACCTAGCAAATGGTGACGTGTTCAATACTTATTTTACCCCCAGTATATCTTGAATGTATGCCAGCTTTAGGTCAGTGTGAGGCACCCTTGATGTTTACCCTGATCACAGCCAGCAATACACACTGTCTTGTATTTGCCAAGCTCATCTCACTACATGCACTAAAACGGTTGGGTGTTTTTAGGGTTTGATAGTCAGGAGGCCACCAGACAGGCTGTCACCAAAGCCTCCTCCCTTTATTTGTGTTAAGACTAGAGGACAGAAACAAAAAACAAGGTTCATCCAGAATTTCTAGGACTAGAGGACAGGTGCAACACAGGACAGCCTTAGTTCTCAGGCAGCAGGCCAGCATAACACATACACCCGATCATTGCAAATGCTCATATAACTGCTGGTAAATCTAAACAACGATTGCTCATTCCCTTCCCCCCGTAGAAAAGTGCACAATCTTTTCTTTCTTGATGCAGCCTCACCCAACCAGTTGGATTTTATTGATTGACACTGTATCCATCCACGCACATTCTTTAAAGAAGTTCAATATTGATTCATTTTATAGACACGATTAATCAAGATGTAAATGAATTAGAACATATATGAATTTGACAAAACTGGAATCTGCAATGCTTTGAACCATGCAAATCTGAAATGCTTCAAGTGACCTCTGGTATTTTGTAAATTATATATGCGTAGATCCACAGATTATAAAAACTACAATCAATAAAGTAATTTATTGCAAAAAAACTTAGATAAGTGCATAAAACCCATGTGCTTCTTTGGCAGAAGGAAGTAGGTTAACAAACCCACTGTAAATAATGTATAAGGTATGACCTCCAAATATTAGGATTATTAATGAGAGTATTTAGTGTATAAATCATAAATTACACTTAGAGGATAGTAAGTTATGCAAAGAGATTTTACATTCTCCAGATTAAGATATTATTAATGGACATGTACCCCAAGTATTAACATATCAGAGCGTTTTTAAGCAGAGCATGATCCCTTCTATGTTTACATTAAAACCATGTTAAAAAGAATGGTAAATTCCTAAGGTATTGAGGCAATAGAACAGAAAAATGTCTTTACTATGCAGAAAAACAGAGGCCATACATTTTCTTACTCCTTGGAACCAGTTCAATGGGTTTTGTGAAAAAAGCTTAGCAAGCGGACTCAGATAAAATAAAAATACAGCTGAGAAACCGATACGCAGCACTATCTGTGTAGACAGAAGTATAGGAGAAACTAGATTAGTGTATCAGTTATAATTTCATAAGACCTTTTAGGAAAATGGATGGGGCCCATCAAGCTTCGTGAATGATATGAAGGGATGGCAAAATGTAAAGACAAAGGCGTAGGGTCATATTTCCAAATGCCTTTGCTATAAATGTACATTAGAAAAAATACGGAACTTCTGCTTTTAATGTAAGGTGCTGAGTATACAATGTTGCAACATTAATAATTAAATACGTATACAATAAATCAGATCAAATTTCAACTATGTAATATGTTATTTTACTTACCATGAAACCTAAAATATAATAAATATAAGTTTATTTTTTAATGTCTTTTTTCAGAAAATAAGAAAAACAATTTTTACCTGTTCTGAGGCTTCTGGATCCAGCTGACTTTGAAATAATGGAACTGCAAATTGTATCTTTTTGGGACTGTTGGGCTCCATATTGTAGTGAAGGAAAAAAAAACAAAACCCTCAATTAGCCAAGAAGTCCAAGTGTTTTGCCCCTGGCACACGCCTTTAAAGAGATTCTCTCTGCTATTAGATGATAGCTGTAGTTTCTCCGTTATCAAGTGCTGCTGCATGAAATAAGCAACTCCCTTATTCCACATCAATAGCAGTTCTTGTAACTGGCTCCTTTTTTTTCTTCAGTCCTTTAGATCCTCTCCGCACAAAGCTAAAGCAACAATGAGCTAATTGTGTACCAGTTTTGCTTCTGCACATGCCAGGGATTCACTCAGAATCTAATTGAAAATGCAATGCTAGCCTTGAATGGCCCAGTGCCCTGGGATTTTTTTTTTTTAAAAGTGCATAGATCCACTGTACATTACCAAAGCTTTACTCACAAATGCAATATAAGCTCCCTCTGAGCATTGCTGATGGACCATTAATATTTGATCATGACAATTCAGAGAGTGAGGAGGCTTAACAGCATCCAGCTAATATATCTCAAGCTTACCACTTTTAGTGTGTCCAGATGTTTAGAGAGAAAGTGTTCTCTTTTTTACAAGGCAAACAAATCGGTTTTAACTGACGCTAACACATTTGAAAATATTTGGTCGTCTCAAGTGTCAGCCATCTAGTTAGGCAAGTTCATTTTGCAGTTCATTCCATGAAAAATGTTATATAGTGGTCAATTAGTGGCCATTGTATGACTCTCCCTCTATGATGAATGCAGGATTACTATTCATACAAGTGCATTTTCACATCTAATTGACAGTTGATGTACAGCTGTCATAAAGACTAATAGCAGATACTGCACAGTCATATAGACTCTCTCCCTTAGCCTAGGTTCTCACTATGCTGGTCTCCCGGTGGCTGTGTTTGAATGAGCTGCTGAACATACAGAAAACACAGGGAAAAGGTCCCAACACAGGGTAAAAAACACCCTTCTAAAAAAACAGCCACAGGGAAATCGATCTGTGGATGCTTTGAGGTACTAATGGCAACTCCATGCATCTGCTAAAGGGCAGCGTGTTTTCACTGTGGATGCGGAAAAGTGTGCAATTTTCACGCATTCCACACCTCAGATGTGAAACCTAGCTAAACTTGCAGTCTTACTGTGCCCAAGTTTGACTAAAACGTTGTCAGGGAGGAACACAATTCCGAGTTTGCTTCTTGTGCAACTCTACAACTGCAAATTGTGCCCTTATTTTTGCTACCCATTTCGATTTTGTCCATTGGATCGGGTGCAGGTGCCACCATTCCAACTAAGGGAAACCGGCAGTTGAGCCTTGCAGCTTTCACTGCCGGTTTCCGACTGTGCATGCGCAAGTCGTGCGGCACTTAGTGAATGGTCAGCTTGCCTTCTGGGACACATACATGTCCCAGAAGACAACAGGGGGGCTCACCGCAGAAGAGGATGTGACGTCCTCGGCCGCGACCCGGCTGGATCGGAAGTACTCTTAGTACTTCTAAAAAGGTACTAGAGAAAGAAAAAAAAAAACTAGGGGTGGAGAGGTGGTCTTTTGTTTAAGACCACCTTTCAAAATAGGGTGGAACTCAGCTTTAAGGAAACCCAAGCAACCCATGAAGGAACTAGGGATGGGCCGAACACCCCCCTGGTTCGGTTTGCACCAGAACATGTGAACCCTATTAATGTCTATGGGACACGAACATGAAAAATCAAAAGTGCTAATTTTAAAGGCTTGTATGCAAGCTATTGCCATAAAAAAAGTGTGTGGGGACCCAGGTACTGCCCTAGGGAACATGTATCAATGCTATAAAAAGTGTTTAAAACAACTGTTTTTTCAGGAGCAGTGATTTTAATAAATGCTCAAAGTGAAACAATAAAAATGAAATATTCCTTTAAATATAGTGCCTGGGGGGGGGGGGTGTCCCCTTAGTATGCCTGTAATGTGGTGCATCTGTGTGATGTAGAGAACAGTGCTGCAGCAAAATTAAATTTCTAAAGGAGAAAAGGTCATTTAACCACTTCAGCCCCGGGAGATTGGGCTGCTTAATGACCAGTCTGTTTTTTGCGATATAGCACTGCGCTGCTTTAACTGACAATTGCGCGGTTGTACAACGCTGTACCCAAACAAAATTGACATCCTTTTTTCCCACAAATAGAGCTTTCTTTTGATGGTATTTGATCACCTCAGTGGTTTTTATTTTTTACGCTATAAACAAAAAAATGCGACAATTTAAAAAAAAACACAACATTTTGTACTTTTTGATATAATAAATATCCACAATTTAAAAAAAAAAAAAAAAAGCAATTTCCTCAGTTTAGGCAGATATGTATTCTTCTACATATTTTTTGGTAATAAAAATCGCAATAAGCGTATATTGATTGGTTTGCGCAAGTTATAGCGTCTACAAACTATGGGAAAGATTTATAGCATTTTTATTATTATTTTTTTTTACTAGTAATGGCGGTGATCCTCAATATTTATTGGGACTGCGACATGGTGGACAGATTGGACACTTTTTTGGGGCCACTGACATTTATTTATAAAAATGTACTGATTACTGTGTAAATGTCACTGGCAGGGAGGTGGTTAACACTAGGGGCAATCAAGGGGTTAACTGTGTTCCCTCGTGTGTGTTCTAACTGTAGGGGGATGGAATTAACTAGAGGAGATGACAGATCATTGTTCCTAGCTAGTAGGAGCAGACAATCTGCCTCTCCTCTCCTCACAGAACACACACACAAATCCCTGTTCTGGCTCTCGTACCCGCGACCCCCAGCTATGCGCATCGGTACCCCCACAGTGCAGCAGGTGCGTGCCTGCTATCCCTACTTAAAGGGCCGACGTATGGCTCACAGGAACATGCTGACCTGCCGCAGTATAATGACGGCAGCTGGTCAGCATTTAGTTAAACTTGCTCACGGCTGTAATGTATTGCCGGCTCCCGGCAATATAGATGAAAAATCAAGGAAAAAAAGAAAAAATCGGCATGGGATTACCACCCCCTCCCTTCGGGTCTGGTATGGATTTTAAGGGGAGCTTCTATGGGTGGGAGGGCTTATCAGAATCTGGAAGCCCCCTTTAACAAGGGGGCCCCTAGATCCCGCCCACCCCCCCATGTAAATGGGTAGGGGTACATTGTACCCCTACCCATTCACCAAAAAAAGAGGGTCAAAAAGTAAAAACCACAATAGACAGTTTTTGACAATTCCTTTATTAAAGCGGAGTTCCAACCAAAAATGGAACTTCCGCTTTTTGGAATCCTCTGGTGTCACATTTGACACCTTTCAGGGAGGAGGGGGGAGCAGATATCTGTCTAATCCAGGTATTTGCTCCCACTCCTGGGCATAGATAACTGCAGTATCCACGGATATCTACGCCATGTCCGGTGCCTCCTCCGACCCCCCCGCTGTCTTCTGGGAGACACACAGGTCCCAGAAGACAGCAGGGACCAGTGGGAACATGCATGCACAATAGGGAACCAGGTTGTGAAGCCGTAAGGACCAGAAAAATTGAAAAAAATAAAAGCTCCATCTCCATGGGAGGCCCCCCTGACTTCTGTCAGTTGCCTGTGACAGCTATTATATAGGCAAGGGCGGGGCCACCCGGTGACGTAACTGAGTGACCCCACCCCCCTCTGTTGCCATGGGGGTCATCCGGTTACATCAGCGGGTGGCTCCGCCCTTGCCTATATAACAGCTGTCACAGGACAGCAGCTGGCGGGGGCCTCCCATGCTGGTGGAGTTCTTTTGTTTGTTTTTACTTTCTATTTTTTGGGTCTGTCGAGCGGCGTGATTGATGATAGATGGACATCGTGGATCACTTGCTGGTGGAGTTTTTTTGTTTGTTTTCTCTTTCTATTTTTTGGGTCTGTCGAGCGGCATGATTGACGATAGATGGACATCGCGGGACACAGAAGTGTCCCGCAATGTCCATCCATTGGCAATCATGCTGCACAACAGACCAGAAAAATAGGTAAAAAAAAACCTCTGCCCCCGTGGGAGGGCTCCCGGCAACTGCTTGCTTTTGGCTGTGACAGCTGTTATATAGGCAAAGGGCGGGGTCACCCACTGACGTAACCGGATGACCCCACCCCTCTGACACCACATGACATCAGAAGGGGGCAGGGTCACTCAGTTACGTCACCGGGTGGCCCTGTTCTTGCCTATAACACAGCTGTCACAGGCAAGAGATAGCAGTCGGGAGGCCTCCCATGGAGGCGGAGCTTTTATTTTTTTCTATTTTTCGGGTCCGTCGGGAGGCCTGATTGAAGGTGGCTGGACATCAAGGGACGCTTTTTTAAAAATAAAGGAATCGTCAAAAATGGTCTACAGTATTGCGGTTTTTACTTTCACACTTTTTTTGGTGAATGGGTAGGGGTACAATGTACCCCTACCCATTCACATGGGGGGGGATCTGGGGGTCCCCTTGGTAAACACAACTACCGGGCCAGGGTTTTGGGTACAAGGTGCTTTGGGGGGGGATCTCAAAGCACCCTGCCCATGTTGAGGGCAAGTGGCCTGGTATGGTTCAGGAGGGAGGGGGGGCTCTTGCTCGGATAATGGTCTGGTGTAGTTTTTGGGGGGACCCCACGCCAATTTGTTTTTAAATTTTGGCGTGGGGTTCACCTTAAAATCTATACCAGACCCAAAGGGCCTGGCATGGATTATGGGGAGGACCCCATGCCGTTTTTTTTCTTAATTCTGAATGCACTGTATATATAGTCTAAACTGAAGGCACTTAGATATATGTGTGTGTATGTGTATATATATATATATATATATATATATATATATACACACACACACACACTAACCTGCCCAATCTAGCTCAAGTTCTCTCCACTTTATCACACTATACACGACCGCCGTGTAAGCAGTCTTAGATAGTGTGGGACGTGGACTTAGCCCCCTGAGCCATGATTGGCCAAAGGCACCCTGCCTAGAGCTGGCACTCTAATTTGCCGTGAATGCCCCATATGTTGAACTAGTTTGCAAGCAAACACCCGATGTTGGAGTCGAACTTGCGTTCCGACTCGAACATCGGGACTATCCCTAGAAGGAACCCTTAGGTTACACAAAATCCTAGTTGAAAATGGCTGTACAGAATCAATTAAAAAAAACAGCAACAGATAGAACTACTAGCTTAGTTAAGCACATACAATGTGCACTTTGAAGAGTTTTTTTTTCTTTTATGCTGTTACTGTACCTCAGCTGACTGCCTATTCCTAATCACTTTATTTTTTCCTTCAATAACCACTTCCCTCAAATGGGTGTATCCGTACATACTTTGGGTTAAAGTTGTTATATCTGGGGCTATGGCTGCAGCTGCAATCATGACCCTAGTATCAATCTTTTCAGCCAGCAATGCTGACTAAAGTAAAAGCTTTTACTTGCAGAAGAAGGTGGTCTCCCCCCACCCCGTTGCTTTCCTGGGCTCTCCCGCCCCACCGGGGAGCCCAGGACTGAAGCTGGTGGTTTTGCCATCTTACCATAGAGTTGATCGAGGAACTAAACTTTCCCAATCATCTCTATAGTCTAAGAAACCAGAAGCAATGAGTATTTTGTCACTTTCAGTTTCAATCTCATGTAAACAGGCCATTAACAGCCCGTGAAAGAATCTGATCAAATCGATTTTGGTCTGATCAGATGCTTTTAAGGGCAGAGGAGAGATCTGGGGATCCCAGATGGCTCAGTAAAGAGAAGCAGTCACTGCCCATGCAATCACAAGGCATGTTGTTCATCCCTTGTGAAAGCAATAAAAGTGCTGAAAAAATTTAAAGAAATAATAACAAAAATGAAAAGGGTCCCTGTCCTCCCCATGCTCGCGAGCAAAGGTGAACGCATACACATGTAAATTGTGTTCACACCACACGTGTCGCCCCAACGTTATAGGGAGATAATTCTTCTAGCACCAAACCTCCTGTGTAAGTCAAAACTGTTAACCTGTAAAGGCTTTTAAAGTGTCGCCTAAGGAGATTTTTTAAGTACTGTAGTTATTATTATTATTATACAGGATTTATATAGCGCCAACAGTTTACACAGCACTTTACAACATTAGGGCAGACAGTACAAGTACAATACAATTCAATACAGGAGGAATCAGAAGGCCCTGCTCGTTAGGGCTTACAATCTAGGAGTTTGTCACCATTCTATGAGCGTGCACAATTTTAAAGCGCAACATGTTAGGTATTCATTTATCCAGTGTAACATCATCTTTCATACTTTATCAAACAATTGGGTATTATATTGTGTTTCGTTTCTGTGCATTAAAATTAAAGTGTAATTTTCCCCAAAAAAATTGCCTTTGAAAAACCGCTGCGCAAATACTGTGTGACATAAAAAAAATTGCAAACCCCACCATTATATTCTCTAGGGCCTCTGCCTGGAAAAAAAATAATATATATATAATATTTGAAGTTTCTAAGCAATTTTCTAGCAAAAGAAAATCTAGCTAAAACGCAAAACAGACAACTGTAAATTATTTTCTTGTAGTATTTATACCCAAAACTAAATACAATAATAATCAGCTGAGCCAGGGCGACTCCAAAAATGTAATTGATTTCCTCGCCCCCTCATGTTTTGGCTCTATCCAACAACTGTTAGCAGATTTAAATGCAGAAACCAAGGATAAAACTGCAGATAAAAAGTGCGCACAACTATCAGGAAAAAAAAAAAAAAAAATTGTTAAATGCTATGGTGAACTTATACATGGAAGGGTACTGTAATGCACACACATGTATAGATCTTTGTACACATGTGCAGAAGTTTTAGGTACCAGCCAGTGTAAGAAATTCCACACACTGGTGTGAGATACCAATGATAAACAACTGTTCATACATTGCCCCGTTTTCCTAATTTTCCTTTATCCTGTGTGAAATTTATCACCCATGAGTTTGAGCACACAAAGCTATTGTTGATTCTATGGGAATGGGAATATAACTATGTCTGAATCGAAGGATGAGGGAACCCAGTGCACAGCCAGCACACACAGCTAGAGTGGGCACAGGACCTGCAGTGGCACTGGGGATTCCTAAACGAACACTTCATTATTAATGCACCTGTAAATATGTCTCTTGAAAATGTTTTATAATGGGACACAGGAAAGCATTTGCAAGGGAAAAGAACACACATTGTATTTTCACTGTGCCATATACAGCACTGAGTTAACAAAATGGGCCTTAGGGGCCATTCAGACTATAGCATTGTGGCAATGTATGTTTAAAAGGGTAATAATGCAATTTGTGCAAATACATGAGAAAAGGAGACCAACGTTTCACCTGTTGACAGCATAGGAGGCTACATAATACCAGTAAGTATTAGTTCATATTTATCTGACAAAGATTAGGTTTTTAGTCTGACCATAGCAAAGAAATTTAAAAACCGCTATACTTCTGTTTAATAGAATTGACAAATGTGCCACGTGGTTTACAAAAAGAGGTAAAAGTACATTAAGGGGTACCATCATCCCGATTATGGATATAAACAAAAAATGGGGTTGAAAGAGAAAACAAAGCAGAGACCTCTCCAATAGGGTCCTGCCTCTTTCACAGTAGTACAGGGACTATTGCGGTACCATAAGAAAAGAAATTTGTATATATAAAAAAAAAAAAAAAAATATATAAGTTTATTTCAAAATTGATAAAAGTCCTACAAAGGACATATATTGTACATAGTCATGATTACACATACACAAACAATGATAATTGTTTACAGCATTGTTGATACTCAATTGATATAGCTAGTGCCCATATAGAGACATGGACAGAGGTTTTATAGTGTGATACTTGCAGACGTGACCTCTACGGTTTCGCGGTCACAGCCGCTTCTTCAGGAGGCGTCTGATAGTATGTGGTCTATGAGGATGAAAAACAATACAGTATCAACATGACAAGCAAAATACATACGTAATTGTCACATGGTGCATGGATGAAATTGGAGAACATAGCTAGGATATTGACATTTAAAAATTGCACTCACCAAACTGTAACCCTGCAGGTTCTCTGGAGCGATGTTGTGAGACGCCCTCAAAGAGGCGTTCCCCCGGGGGCGGGCCAGGGAGGCAGATTGGGGTAATACTATTGTAGAAAATTTTTTGGGGTAAGGTTATTAAAAATTAAAATGGTGTGTTCTGTGTAAAGAATCACCCGGGTGTGTCAAGGTGGGGAAAAAAGGAATAGAAAAAGGGGGGAGAAGACAGAAAAAAGAGAGAAAAAAAGAGAAAAAAAGGGAAAAAGGGAAAAAGGGGAGGGAAGGGGGGAGAAATGAGGTAAAGATAGAGTGAGCAGTGAGGAGAAGGGGAAGGGAAAGAAAGGAAGGATAGAAAGAAAAAAGGAAGGGAGGGGGAGGGGGGGGAGGGGGGGGGGAAGAGGGGAAGGGGGAGGGGGGAGGGAGAGGGAGGGGGGGGAAAAGGGGAAAGGGGGGAAAAAAAAGGGGAAAATTGGGGGGGGGGGAGAGGGGGGGGGAAGGGGGGAGGAGACAGGAGGGGAGAAGTGTAGAATGAAACAAGTACCCCAAAGTACCTATCAAAGGGATTGAGAAGCACATAGAACTAATCAAAAAGAAAATTAATGGTATCAAAGGGATTTTTACCTATACAATTATTATTGCTGTAATGAAACCCCAGACTAAAAGGCTGTTGGTACCCAGAGTGACATGACTAGTATAGTCAGTGGTCAAGACGCCACACCATTCCTCTACAAAGAGTCACTGTGAGAAATATAAATCAACGAAAAAGATATTGTAAATGATATGAGGAATGAAAAAACAAGTTGTAAAGTATTTAGTGCCGGGCAGAAGGGGAAGGAGTACCCAATAGAAGTAATGGGCACCCCCGTCCCACATGAATAAACACAGCATGAATACTTACAGGAACTCCGGATGGCGTCAATGCGGTACTGGGTGTCCGTCAGTGACGGTGAACAGCTGGGTCTGGGCATCTTAAATGCCTCCAACCCGGAAGTTCAACGGCGGCGTGACCGCCGCGATTACTTCCGGGTCCGGTCCTCCACTATTGCGCAGGCGCGGGGGGTAGGTCACCCGACGCAGGCGCACAGCTCAAAGATGATCAGTGCCTAGGTACTGATCAGAACGAAGCAGCAGCTGGGCTTAAAGCATAGCCCCGCCCACCGCCGGAGGAGCGCAGGCCCGCCACGGGGGGAGAATTAACTCCTCACATCCCCCAGAGTAGAATGGCCAGTGCAATTTTAATAACAATTCAAATACAATTGGTGTTAATGAGGAGTGAACGGAGGGAAGGGAGCGATGTGTAGTCTCCGACGGCGGGAGCGCCAAGGGACCCACAGTTGAGGAGGTACACATCGCAGCCTGTCCCAAAACAGCATACAGATATATATTATTACAATCAACGTAAACATCGCTTCGATTGATAAAGCAAGTCATCTACTGGAATTTTGAAATCAGCCACAGAAAAAACAAACAATAATCAATGAAGAGTAACAGATTATTTAAATAGAACATTTTTTTAAAATATAGTGAAACCACTATATGTAACAAGAGTCCACTTGTGATATAGTCATAGGGAAAAAGACCTGAAGTCTAGTGAATTAAAGTCCAAAAGGTTTTTATGATGTTTATGTAACTTATTTAGTTTTTTGGTGTGGTTAAGTCACAGCAGGGGCTGGGGGAAGAAGAAGGGGAGAAAAAAAGGTATAACTAATTTATTCAAGAAAATATTTATATGAATGTGCCTCATTAATGCCGGGAGGAACACATGCATTAAGTCGCTCAATCCACATGGATTCACGTTTTAAAATTTCGCGGTCCCAATTGCCCCCGCGGGGGTCTTCAGGGACAACGTCTAACACCGTAAACCGAATATAATCCAAGTTGAAGCGGTGGTGAATACCTATATGGCGGCCTACAGTAGTAAGCTTGCCGTTTGGTAGAGGCATATAAATGGTCCCCCTGTCTCTGCCGTAACTCTCTAATTGTTTTCCCCACATAAAAAGCACTGCAAATACAGGTCATAAGGTAAACAACTCCACGTGTGCCACAGTGGGCTGAATGTTTGGGGAAAAACATTTCACCATTGGGAAGTAAAAAATGTTGTCCTTCTTGAATCCAGGGGCAATGTGGATAGTTGCCACATTTATAAGTGCCCCTGGGTTCCGAAGGATTCAGAAAGGGGATCCTGTAATGGCTATGTGTTAATCTGTCCCTCAAAGAGGTGGCCCTTCTAAAGACCAAATCGGGGGTGGGTTTGATGTATTTTTTGAGAGTATGATGATCAGTCAAAATATGCCAATGGCTGGATAATATTTTTCGTAATTGCTGATGATGGGTAGAAAATTTAGTAATAATCTTAGTCGTATAAAGTTGTTTAGGACGTGGGGGGCCATATAGTAGTGTTTGTCGGTCTAGAGCTAGGGCCTTGTTAAATGCTTTTCTTAGCACGGTGCGTTTATAGCCTCTAGCCAACAGTCGTGTACGAAGAGCATTGGCCTGTTTGTAGAAATCCCCGTCCTTTGTGCAGTTTCTTCTCAGTCTAAGATACTGAGCAAAAGGAATACTGCGAACCAAAGGACGGGGATGGAGACTGGAGGCGTGTAGCAAGGTGTTACCTGCACTTGGTTTACGATAAAGGTCCGTGGTTAGGTGGCCAGTAGAGTCCTTAATGATCAAAACATCCAAAAATGAAATGCTTAGTCTATCGTAAGAAAAAGTAAAGTGAAGATTAAAGGAGTTGATGTTTAGCTCTGCAATGAAAGTTTGTAACAATTGCTCTGTGCCTGTCCAGATGACCAGGAGGTCATCAATAAATCTGAACCATCCTAGAACATGGTCCAGGAATGGTTCCATACGGTCATCACTGAAGATCGCCCGTTCCCAACCACCAAGGTATAAGTTCGCGTATGAAGGGGCACACGATGTGCCCATTGCAACGCCTTGGATTTGAAGATACACTTGGTCCATAAATAAAAAATAATTTTTGGTCAGAATGAATTCTAAGAGTTTTAAAATGAAGGTGTTAGTGGGCCAGGTGTGATGGTCCTGTTCCATTAAAAAAGAGGCCGCCGTCCGGACGCCCTGCTCGTGGGGGATGCTCGAGTAAAGAGCCTCGACATCAATGGCCACGAGGAGGGCGTCCGGAGGGATCTGAACCCCTTCGATGTGTTTCAACAGGTCAGTTGTGTCCTTGATATAGGAAGGTAGTCTCATCACGTGGGGTAGAAGGAAGGTGTCCACCAGTTTGCTGGCGTTTTCCGTTAGTGAACCTTTGCCGGAAACAATAGGTCGGCCTGGAGGTGCAGAGAGATTTTTATGAGTTTTCGGCAGAGCATAAAACGTAGGAGTACGTGGGTATTGTGTATTGATGAATTTATAGGTATCATCATCGATGAGGCCCTCAAGGAAGGCCCCACCGATGAGTCCCCTAAACTCATCAATAGTTTGTTGAATGAAACAGTTTTCAATGGGTAAATACCAATTGGCATTAGATAAAATTTTGAAACACATAGTCTGGTATTGATGATGGGTCATCAGCACCAGGTTTCCACCTTTGTCGGATTGCTTTATGACTAAATTGGTGTTCTTTTGCAGTCTGGTGACTGCTCGAGACTGTTGTGGGGTCAAGTTAGAGGGTGGTGTTTGCCATTGTTCTCTTTTGAGGGAGAGAATGCATTCATGCAAAAAAGCCCAAATGGAAGGGCAGGTCAACAAATCAGGGAAGACTTTAGACTTCATTTTTAGAGAAGTTTTGGGGGTGGGATATGTCTGTTGGGGGGTACTAATCATTTGACAGGTGGAGGGAGAGTCAGGGTTCCCATCTAGGGCATCCGACTCCACCTCTCCCTCATCATAGAGTAGCATTAGGTCCCTTAATGCTCTGGACTCCGCTATCGTGAAATTTTTGGTCCTTTCCGCTAGTTCCTTTTCCAGGTTGGCGCGTTTACGATCAGGGTCAAACATAAAATTGAAAGTCAATTTACGGGCAAATAAATAAAGATCCTTAATTGTCTCGTAAATATTGATTGGCTCCGAAGGACAGAAACCAAGGCCTAAATGAAGGACCTGTTCCTCCTCCGGGGTCAACCGGTAGGATGTAAGATTGATGATATTTAGGGAATGTGAATCATCAGTATTGGTGAGGGTAGTTACTCGTGAGACGTGCTTGGGGTTGGGGCCTTTTGCACAAACATGTCCTAGGCACTGATCATCTTTGAGCTGTGCGCCTGCGTCGGGTGACCTACCCCCCGCGCCTGCGCAATAGTGGAGGACCGGACCCGGAAGTAATCGCGGCGGTCACGCCGCCGTTGAACTTCCGGGTTGGAGGCATTTAAGATGCCCAGACCCAGCTGTTCACCGTCACTGACGGACACCCAGTACCGCATTGACGCCATCCGGAGTTCCTGTAAGTATTCATGCTGTGTTTATTCATGTGGGACGGGGGTGCCCATTACTTCTATTGGGTACTCCTTCCCCTTCTGCCCGGCACTAAATACTTTACAACTTGTTTTTTCATTCCTCATATCATTTACAATATCTTTTTCGTTGATTTATATTTCTCACAGTGACTCTTTGTAGAGGAATGGTGTGGCGTCTTGACCACTGACTATACTAGCCATGTCACTCTGGGTACCAACAGCCTTTTAGTCTGGGGTTTCATTACAGCAATAATAATTGTATAGGTAAAAATCCCTTTGATACCATTAATTTTCTTTTTGATTAGTTCTATGTGCTTCTCAATCCCTTTGATAGGTACTTTGGGGTACTTGTTTCATTCCACACTTCTCCCCTCCTGTCTCCTCCCCCCTTCCCCCCCCCCCCTCAATTTTCCCCTTTTTTTTCCCCCCTTTCCCCTTTCCCCCCCCTCCCTCTCCCTCCCCCCTCCCCCTTCCCCTCTTTCCCCCCCCCTCCCCCCCCTCCCCCTCCCTTCCTTTTTTCTTTCTATCCTTCCTTTCTTTCCCTTCCCCTTCTCCTCAATGCTCACTCTATCTTTACCTCATTTCTCCCCCCCCCCCCCCCTTCCCTCCCCTTTTTCCCTTTTTCCCTTTTTTTCTCTTTTTTTCTCTCTTTTTTCTGTCTTCTCCCCCCTTTTTCTATTCCTTTTTTCCCCACCTTGACACACCCGGGTGATTCTTTACACAGAACACACCATTTTAATTTTTAATAACCTTACCCCATTGAAATTTTCTACAATAGTATTACCCCAATCTGCCTCCCTGGCCCGCCCCCGGGGGAACGCCTCTTTGAGGGCGTCTCACAACATCGCTCCAGAGAACCTGCAGGGTTACAGTTTGGTGAGTGCAATTTTTAAATGTCAATATCCTAGCTATGTTCTCCAATTTCATCCATGCACCATGTGACAATTACGTATGTATTTTGCTTGTCATGTTGATACTGTATTGTTTTTCATCCTCATAGACCACATACTATCAGACGCCTCCTGAAGAAGTGGCTGTGACCGCGAAACCGTAGAGGTCACGTCTGCAAGTATCACACTATAAAACCTCTGTCCATGTCTCTATATGGGCACTAGCTATATCAATTGAGTATCAACAATGCTGTAAACAATTATCATTGTTTGTGTATGTGTAATCATGACTATGTACAATATATGTCCTTTGTAGGACTTTTATCAATTTTGAAATAAACTTATATTTTTTTTTTTTATATATACAAATTTCTTTTCTTATGGTACCGCAATAGTCCCTGTACTACTGTGAAAGAGGCAGGACCCTATTGGAGAGGTCTCTGCTTTGTTTTCTCTTTCAACCCCATTTTTTGTTTATATACTTCTGTTTAAAGCGGTAGTAAAGCCTGCTTGGTGATCTTTACGTACAGTTAAGCCTATAAGGCGGCTTACCTGTAGGCAAAATGAATATCCCCTAAACGTGCACCATTTAGGAGATATTCACCCTGGATACAGCCAGTTACGTCACCAGCACTCTGAAGGTCTGACATACCTAGCCTCGTGCCCGTACTGAGGACTCCTGCGCAGGAGTGACGTCATCGCAGCTCTGGCCAATGACATAGCCAGAGCACGTGAACCCGGAAGAAAGACCAGGGGAAGATGTCAGCCCACTCAGCAGTGACAGCACAGTGCAGGAGAGCTTCGTTCCAGGGTAAGCATTTCATAATGTGCTAGTATGCAATGCATTATGCAATTGCCTTACAGATGTGTTTTTTTTTTTAATTTTTAAACAGCCGCGGTTTACTACCATTTTAAGGATGAAAAGTTAAACAATTGCTCGCTTTCGGAACGGCAACCCGACACATTGTACAAACACAATGATATACCATATGTTGTGTTGCACTGAAGAAAAATAACATTTTTGGAAACCACACTTAACCTCTTCAGCCCTGGAAGGTTTTAAACCCCTTCTTGACCAGGCCATTTTTAGCAATTTAGCACTGGGCTGATTTAACTGGTAACTGTGTGGTCATGCAACCCAAACAAACATTAACATTTTCTTCACACAAATAGAGCTTTCTTTTGGAGGTATTTGATCACCACTATAAAACGGAAAAAAAAAAAAAACGTTGAAAAAAAATTTTACTTACCGCTATAAAACATATCCAGTAAAAAAAAAAAAAAAAAAAAAAAAAAAATCTTCATATATTTTGGCCAAATTCATCAGTGACACTAATACAGTGACCACTACTAATATCTAGGGTGATCAGGGGGTTAAGTGTGTGCTTAATAATGTGTAATGTGTGTAGTATGTGCTGCTCTTTACTAAACATCTTTCTTTCTTATCCCTCACAGAGATCTATCACAGAGATCGCTCCCTCTGTACAGAGCCCTGTGTTGATTGTCAACACAGGGCCCTGGGCTGTGATTGAACACAGCTGATCAGCAGGTCCCAGCCATGAATCATTGGGCAGGTTCTGACAGACAGACGTCCGCTGTGCTGATACACAAAAATTGATCATTAATTTCAACCGGATTCCATGCTGCATTTGAAAGCCTCAATCTGACTGCATGCTATGGACAATCACTTTCCCGTTTTCCTTGCTTTTCTGGGTGTGTGCTTAGAAGCCCCTAGTACAAACTTCCATCACACTTGAAATTAGTTTAAAACATGTATTTGTTAAGAACATCAGATCCAGCCATTTAAAAAGGGAAAATGGGGGCATGGTCTAGGCATGGCAGCGTGAGGACGCATCTTTACAGGGCTCCCGGCCGGTGGCTCTCCTGCAGCATACTACCACTCATTACCGGCACTTAATGGTACCTACCTGCCTCCTCGGACACCCGGGGCACCCGACCGCCATCCACCCGCTCTGGAGACCGTCATGGATCGTTATTTACGTTCACTCCAGCCGGCAGCCTCCACACCAAACGGCCGCCAAGATGGTGTTGGCCCGCAATACAGCCCAGGACACAGCAGAGGTCCCCAGCGTGGCTGAACCCTCTACAGATGGCGGACGATCACACCATGCCGCCCTTCTCGCCACCCAGTGATCTCTCGCCTTGTCTTCCCAGATCACTGGCAGTCTCACCAGACAGGGAGGACATCCTGCACAGCCCAGCGCTCCCAGCTTCACCCTCAGCTCCCATCCCATCCAGCGCTCTGTGTTTCAGCCCAGGGAGGAACAGAGGCAACTATCCACACTTCAGAACACAGTGAGTACACTATATTGCACACAGCAACCACAGGGTCTCCCTCTCAATGCCTCCTCTGAAAAAAGATTGTGGTACTTCTTGCAGCAGCTACCCACAAGAACTCATTTGGAATCAATTGTTCAGAGAATGGGGACAGCCATGAAGGGCGAGAAACAATCAGACAGGATGCAGCAGTGCTGGACTCTCGTGTCACTGTAGTAGAGCAGGAACAGGTTATAGTGTCTCAATCTGTGCAAACCCTGCAGACTTCCCAATCTGAACTTACTGACCAAATCATACAGCTGCATCTACTCCAGGATGACCTGGAGAATCGCAGCCACAGGCAGAACATCAGGTTGAGGGGGTTGCCCGAAAGTGTCCCAAACTCAGAATTGCGCTCAACAGTGGTTAATGTCTTTAACCTAAACAAAATACGATCAGCAGATTCAAACTGAAACAAAGAAGTGCAAGAAAACAGTGCCCATGAATTAAGTGTTCATCATGCTTCTCCTGAAAAGTGTCCAAATCACAACAAGCTGTGCTCTCCCGTGATCCCCCACTTGTGCTTGCGCTCACCTCTATTCGTGTGACACGGTAGTTAAACAGTGTCAAAACACGCATTGGGGCCACTCCTGGGCTCACTCAGGATGCAATGATGTATGTCCAATCCTCACAGGTAAAACATCATTCATAAAAGAGAAAAACATCATTCATAAAAGAGAAAAAGAAAGCTCCATGGTGTAATATAGTAAGGGATTTATTTAAAGTAAAAGAAGTTCCTCCAGGAGGGTACTCACAGTATGCACAGGGATCACGTGCCTTCCTCTGTGCCGAATACGCGTCGGGGAGGGGTAGGACGGAGCTGTCAGCAGGGAAGGAGAGGAATATACACCACACCGCACGCCATACGAGCCGCTGCTAAACGAAATATACCTGTATAGTTTGGTGCACTGTAGCACCTGCATACTGTGAGTACCCTCCTGGAGGAACTTCTTTTACTTTAAATAAATCCCTTACTATATTACACCATGGAGCTTTCTTTTTCTCTTTTATGAATGATGTTTTACCTGTGAGGATTGGACATACATCATTGCATCCTGAGTGAGCCCAGGAGTGGCCCCAATGCGTGTTTTGACACTGTTTAACTACCGTGTCACACGAATAGAGGTGAGCGCAAGCACAAGTGGGGGATCACGGGAGAGCACATCCAGCTTGTTGTGATTTGGACACTTTTCAGGAGAAGCATGATGAACACTTAATTCATGGACACTGTTTTCTTGCACTTCTTTGTTTCGGTTTGAATCTGCTGATCGTATTTTGTTTGGACACTTGATTGTCACAGGATTTGCACTTATTAATTAGGTCTATATTCATGCATGATGCACTTTCAGCATTTTATATAAGGATTGCACTTTTATGTGGATGCACTTTGTGAATTTTATATATAAGGATTGCACATTATATATATATATATATATATATATATATATATATATATATATATATATATATATATATATATTTACATGTATGTTTTTATTAGCATACTAATTATGGTTTAATATTTCTGCACAATTAGTTTATATTTTATACTCAGTTTATATATATTCATATTTTTTTCAATTCACATTTTTAGTGCGAGCACAATTGATTTTATTTATATTCAAATACACGGAATGAAACGTGGTGAAGTGTTTGCTGCTTTAAATATAGTTGTTTTACTCCTTAGAGGCATTGGTCCACTTGTGGCTCGCAAGAACCCCACCTGTTTGTTAATGTCTTTAACCGTTACCTAGACCACCCGCCAGACCCTGAGATCATTGACAGAGTTCTTAGAACCCTGGGCCCACGATCGGATCCATCTGACAGACCAAGAGATGTCCTGTGCGGTTCACACTTCTTCACCCTCAAGGAGGATATATTACAGCAGGCCTGGCGGGTGGGAGTCCTGGAATTTGATGGCGCAGCTGTCCACCTCCTACCAGATGTTTCCAGAAAGACCCTCCTAATGAGACGATCACTAAAACCTCTTCTAGATGGTCTTGGGGAGAAAGGTCTTACGTACAAGTGGGGTCACCCGTTTCATCTCATAGTCCGTAAGGGCCCAGATACCTTTCCTTTGCGTCACCCTTCAGAGCTTCCAGACCTATTCTCCTTTGCTGACATTGAACAGTTTCCAGTACCCAATTGGCTGCTGACTGTTATCACCAAATAACCAATGCACCAAGCTCCCCCAGGTAGACCACAAAGAGCCCACTACAGTTGCCGTGGGAACGACTGTTGAGCTAGACGGGTGGGAAACTCCCGCTCACAACCCCCGAATGAAGAAGTGGCGGGCTGATCCTACATACGCAATCTGCTGACACGCATCCAGCTCCAGTATTTCTCTTTTCTTGTTTCCCAGGTTGAATTTTGAGTTTAACTATCTTTATTGTTATTTACGGGTGACATGCCAGGAACAATGCGTGTAAGGCCTGCAAACTGGGGGCCTTCCAGCTTGCCATTCAGCTCACACTGGTCCACGGATGAACAAAGGCCTCTCTTATGCACCGATCATCCCACATAATCGATGGCATGTCTCCAACGTTTTTCTGACAGACCCAGTGCTACACGTGTTACCTTCAAGTTTGACCTAATGCCTTCACATTGATATACTCCGAAAGTCCCGCTGGAGCAATGGTCCTTAGACTACGCACAAGAGCAATTGCTCTTTTTAGGGCTGGGCTCCACTGCAGAGTAGACAAATATTTGGGGTGCTTTGTTGATGACCACTCCCGGGCTCGGAGTATAAGATCAGTGAGGAGGCTGCGGCTGCCTGATGGTGAAACCGTGGACAAACAACGTATCACTTGCCATAGAGACTTGACGTAGTAGTTATGCTATTCCCTATGATGATGCACACACATATATGTATATGTTTGGGGATATGTGTGTTCTATCGAGGGTATGTCTATATGTGTGCAAATGTGAGTAGGTAAATGTTCTTTTAACTAACACCTTGCCTTTGACTTTTTACAGGTTTTACAATTTGTTTACAGTTTTTTCGGGTACCTCTTGGATGCCTCGGGGCGGCCCCAGCTGACCTGCGATTTGGGCACCGTGCGGCTGGGCAGCCTTGGGGGTGGGATGCTGTCCTTGGTTACGGCTTGCTGCCAGGGAAAATACTTTGTGATTTCGGCTCGTGAATCCGTCTTCACAAACTTTTTCACTTTTTTTTTTTTCTTCTCCAACGGGTAACAATAATGGTGCCTTAATGGCATGACCACAAAGGCTGCGGGCCCGGAACTCAGCAGTGCCTTACTACTCCCCGCACTAGGCACACGCTGCCCAGGTGGCAGTAGCTTCTCTCTGCGGAGTCTACATTCTTGACTACTAGATCTCTTCTTATCCTTCATCTTCTTTCTCTTGTATTTTCTTCTCCCCTTTTTTTCTTCTCCTCTCCCTTCCCCCATTCCCCTCCCCTCCTCCCCTTTCTTTGCACCCCGGGAGTCAACGCAAGTTGACAACATGACTGTCAAGATCCTCTCATGCAACATAAAGGGGCTGAATTCCCCAGAGAAGCGTACTAGTTGTCTTGCTGAGCTATGGAGACAAAGAGCTCACATTGCATTTCTCCAAGAGTTTCACTTTAGGGCAGACAAGGTACCCAAACTAACGAACAAACACTTCCCAACGGCCTATCATAGTTCATCTTTATCCTCTAAATCTAAAGGGACGAGTATACTCATTTCTAAGTCCCTACACTGGCAATTTCTCAAGGAGCACCATGACCAAGAGGGCAGATTCCTGCTCATAAAGGGAAAAATTTGTTCTCAGACCTTCACTCTTGCGAACATCTACCTCCCGAATTCCCACCCTCTCCTCACCCTCGAGGCTCTCTTATCCACTCTTGATTCCTTCCTCGAAGGAACACTTGTATTGGAAGGGGATTTCAACTTAACATTGGACCCTCAAAGACTCCTCCTTGAACTTGTCTTCCCTCCCTAGGGGAACCCGACTCTGCCTAAAAGATCTTTTACACTCACGTAACTCACTAGTCGATATCTGGAGAATAGTCCACCAACAAGAGCGGGACTATACCTTCTATTCTACTGTCCATGGGTCCTACTCCAGAATCGACCTTTTTTCCTAAAACACTCGGCCATCCCCATGGTCACCAAGAGAGACATAGGTCACATAGCACTTTCCGACCACGCCCCGATTCTTTTGGAGTTGGCTATTTCACAAGCATCCCCCAGAACATCCACGTGGCGACTTAACGAGGCACTTCTAAAAGACCCCGAGATTGCTGCAGACGTCCTTAGGGAACTTAAGTCCTACCTTTCTGTCAACATAGACTCTGTAGACAATCCAGCCACTGTGTGGTCAGCGCATAAGTGCTTCATTAGAGGTATACTAATGAAACACCGTCATGCGGCCAAACAACGTTGCGCTAAAACCTTGTCTGACCTCCTGGCGCAACTTCACACTTTGCAACGCCAACTTAAGAATCGGCCAGATAGTGCTACCGAGGCAGAACTGGTCCGTCTTTGGGAAGCTATACAAGACCATTTCATGTATGAGGCGAAACATGTACTACTGAAGGCATGTCGTTCTTTTTACGGCAACAAATGTGGTCGGCTATTGGCCAACGCTTTATGTGTGAAGCGATCTCAGATGTACGTACTTTCTCTTCTCTCGTCATCGAGCTCCATAGTTCATTCATCTCCAGAACTGGCGGATACTTTCCGTGCTTTTTACTCCAAATTGTATAATTTGGATCCAATTTCTACCCCTCAGTTATTGCCCCAAAAAGCCTTGGATATCCGCAATTATCTTAAAAAACTGACCTTCCTACGCTGACGACAGAGGAGCGAGTGGACTTGTCCGAACCTATTACCACGGAGGAATTCGTAGCCGCAAAGCTGACACCCAGTCCGGTAAAGGTCCCGGACCGGATGGTTCTACCCTCCCCAATTACAAAATGTACCAGGACACTTTGGCACCTTCATTTCTTGCAGCCTTCAATGCTGAGATCGACGGACACAATCTCCCTGCAGACATGCTGCGCGCCTCTATATCTGTGATCCCTAAGCCGTGTAAGGACCCACTACTATGTGCCAGCTAGAGGCCCATTTCACTTTTGAACTGTGATATGAAACTATTCACTAAAATACTTGCCTCTAGGATGAATGCTTTATTACCACGTCTAATCGGAATAGACCAAGTCGGTTTCATCAAAACTAGAGAGGCCAGGGACAACACCACCCGGACACTGAACATCATAGAAAAAGCGAAGCATTCCCGAATATCTCTGCTGCTCCTTTCCACAGACGCCGAGAAGGCTTTTGACAAGGGTAGACTGGTCCTTCCTCCAGGAGACACTTAAATTCGTGGGTATGCCAGATCCCATCCTGTCATGCATTTCGACCATCTATGATAATCCCACAGCGACTGTTCGGGTAAATGGCTACAACTGCAGCCCTTTCTCTATCTCGAACTGCACCAGACAGGGCTGCCCCCTGTTGCCAATGCGGTTTGTCCTCTCCCTGGAACCTTTTCTACACCATATCAGAGGCAATCAGTCCATAAGAGGCATCCAATTGGACCAATGTCAACACAAAGTTGCAGCTTATGCTGACGACCTTTTATTCTACATTACCAAGCCCCTCACCTCTCTACCCTCCCTGTTACAGGAGCTGGACTGCTATGGCACCCTGTCTAATTTTAAGGTTAATTTACAAAAATCAGAGGCCTTAAGTGTTTCCTTGTCAGATTCTACCATTTCTAACCTACGCCCCTTCTTCCCATTCAAATGGGCAGTCCGCTCAATACAATACCTAGGAACAAAAATCTCCGCAAAATTACAAGACATCGTCACCCTCAACTTTCAGCCCCTTTTATCTACGCTCGCTGCTGATCCTGGGTAGTGGAACTCTTTTCCTTTCCTTCTTCTGCCATTGCAATATACTTAAAATGAATGCAATGCCCAGAATTCTGTATTTATTGCAGACACTGTTCGTTCATTATTCATCAGATTCATCTGGCGTGGAAAACACCCACATCTCGGTAGAGCACTCCTATTATGACCAAAGATTAGAGGCGGTCTCCAATTTCCAGATCCAGCTCTATACTATACTGCAGCACATATGACCAGGGTCGTGGACTGGTGCCGTCACAGTGATTTGAAGCTCTAAGTGTCGCTGGAACAGGAGGCAGCCAGAGCCCCACTAGCGTGTATACTTTGGGCCGGGAAAACTCCTGCCACCCACTTGACTACTCACCCACTGATTGGACCAACTCTTATGGAACTGAATTAAGCATTAAGAAATTTTCCATCCCCACTGACGCCACTTATTGGTCATCTGGATTTTCTACCTGGCCTCACTGACCCATCCTTTCGATCGCAAGCCCCACAGGGACTCATGAGGGTCTCTTCACTCCTGCGTTCCTCCGTTTGGCTAACTACGGAGAACTTGCTCTCAGGTCAGGCACCACTCCAATTAGACAGATGGAGGATCAACCATCTCACTTTCTTGGCTCACTGCCCAAACCAACCCAATGTCAGAAAGCTCTACTCTTTCGAGGAACTCTGCATGGGTGAGGGACCGACCGGAGGTCCTTAACCTCCTACAAATCCCTTTTGGACCTTCACGCCACTGAAGATTCCCCATTCTTAGCAAAATGGGAGAGAGACTTGCAAGTGTTAGCGAAATTTGGTTGTACGCAAAGCACACAGCCAAATCTCCTGTTAATAACAATTTCGTCTAAATGATATAATACCATCTCACCTTGTGATCGTATCCATCCTCTGGTGTGTGCCCCATCCAGACCACTAGACAAAACACATGTTTACGGTTCCACTTCCAAGACCACACTGCAGCCAGCCTCCTCAGCTGTCTGAGTGAGCCACTTTATTAGCATATCAATAGGAGGTCCCACAGCTCGAGGGTTCAGCCTCCAACAGCCAAACACACCTCTTACAAAGCTTGTGACCTCACAGGATATGACCTCACAGGATGTAAGTGACCATATAAGGATTTAACAACAGAACACAAAACAACCAATTACTACAGGACATGATACAATATACTAAATGACGATGACTAAAGTTCCTTGTGCATGGGAGATTATCTGCAGGTATACGTCATGGCACCCCAAACATGTTGATCAGGCATACCAGGGGTGACAAGAGCAAAAAACACCTCTAAACCGATAATGTCTTTGCATAGTGAACGCATCCCTACCAGACGATTGTTCTGTACATTGCACAGGGGCCCTTTTGCTGGCGGACATGTCCTCTCTCCGCAAACACCTCTCTCCAAACAGCAGGAAGTTTTCCACTACCTAACAGGTCTCAGCCAGCGTCGATCTGCCGCAGTCAGCTCTTTAGAGCGGGCTGTGGTTGAACACACACTGGGAGACTTAGGACAACACATTAATATAAAATTTCCACAACACAAGTCACCTTCATAGAACCCCAAAAAGAAAGTATAATCTTTTTCGCACACAAATCCTATCTGTGTAGTAAATACCAAGAGACCACATATAAAATAGTGACGCGCTAGTACAGAACTCCTTCCGTACTGGCTAAGATATTTCCTCTACAAACTGACCACTGTTGGTGCTGCAACCTACACCCAGGCACTCTATTACCTATTTTCTGGGACTGCCCTGTGCTCCAAACTTTTTGGCAGCCGGTGCTTAAGCTTGTACTTAAACTCACGGATATCTCCCTTCAGGATAACCCAGCTGCGGTTCTCTTTAACCTTACTACCCTGTCAAGGAAATGTTACCAAAAATCCCTCCTCAAACATCTCCTTAATGCCGTTCGGGCCAGCATCCCACCTCTTTGGAAGCAACAGTCTGCGCCAACGGTAGCCCAATGGTTCGCAAGAGTGAAGGACATTGAGCAGATGGAAGATCTGACCTCTGCGCTGTCGGAGGAACATAAGTCCAGATGGTTTCATTGGAACCTCTTTCACTTCTCTGATGAATTCCACCAAAACATGTCAGGATCCATTGTCTAGGATCCCCATCGGCAGTTCAGCATTACCAAACTTGGCTCCCCGGGGGCAACTGCCCCTTCCCTCCCCCCCTTCCTGGAGGGTTGCTATTATATTATATATTTTTTTTTTCTCTCCCTCTCTCTTTCCCTCTCTTCTTCGTCTTTTCTTTCTTTCTCCTTACTGTTTATCTCTTTCAATAAAAAAGACACAAAAAGCGGTGGGCACAGATATTTACCCTATATTAGACTTCAGCGAGTGGTATGAGTCTGACTGAATAGCGACCTTCATTCACATGCAACTGTTATGTTTTGGCTGTTATACTTGATGCGTTCATTAGTCTAAATGCAATGCGAAGTTATCTTTATGTTTGTATCTGTGTCATATCTTTAAATCTTTAAATAAAAAATGTAGGAAAAAAAAAAAGGGAAAATGGCCCCCCCCTTCTTCAGGGCTTGAACGAGAATTTATAATGCAATCCTGATGAAAGAACATAGAAAACCTGACAATGGGACTAGACTGAAGCCTGGTACACACTAGTTTTTTTTTCCATTTAACTCAGTGGGTTGAACGAAAAAAAAAAAAACTGTCAGCTCTGGTCAGAGCCGCTGTCCCCACTATGTGAAGGTGGTACAGCGATCTCCCCCCGCTGAGCTGTGTTCTGACAGAGGGACAGCCCCCCTGGCAGAGAAATCCGATGAATGATCTCCGTCACTGGTCGGCTCGGCTGCTGGTCGGTCGGCTGCTGGTTTTCCAGCATGCTCAGCCGGCTTCTGCCGGACAGACCGACATACACCCAGACCGAATGTGGGCAGTTTTATTTTTAACCGGCAAATGTCTCCTGCCATTCGGCTCGTGTGTACCTGGCTTGAGACTAGCATGTCCCAACAGCAATGTAAACAGCTGCCTGGCAATTCTCTAGCTTTGTGTAAAACATTGCCCCAGTTTCATACACAAATAAGAGACCCAAGGTATATGCAAAATAAATACTTTATTATATTTAGAAATCAGCCCTTGTGTATGGAGGAACACAAACTTGATATAGTTTTCAGACTTTCTGCAACATTTATATCCACAAATATTGTTCCAATTACAGCTCAAACAAAACAAAAAATAACAAAGGAAAAGGGGTTTAACTCGCTCCAATCCCTCTGCCCAGACGTACTTGTTCCATTTATCTCAGACATACATACCTTCATTTCTAAAAAAATAAAAAAACAGTTGGTGTGTGGAGTTTAGTATTTCTCGGGAGGCTCACAGAATGCAAAGTACATTTTGTATAATATGTACTCCACACTGAAAACGCATAACACAATGAGATTAGAAAAGAAAGGTATAGTGTTAAAAATATGGCACATCAAAAAGATTATGAGTTAAATGGGAATTCATCCCTACACTGAAATAGCTCTTCTGGTGGTGAAAGTCATAGTCTCAAAGTCTTTAACCTCCCTTTTGTTTTACACTCCAATATGCTAAAATAGCAGCCGTGATCCTGTCCCATGATTCCTTCTTTCACTTTACAAGGGAAAGCAAGGGGTGGAGAAGCGACTAATGGAATGAATAGTAAAAGGTATAAGCAGGATGAAGGCCAAGGACCCAATACCGTAGGAAAAGCACCAACAGGGGAGAGAAAAGTGAAACCACTGAGGTACGTAAAAGCTTGCTTAATACTTTTACTCACTTAATCCTGCAAAATACTAATATTTTGGTGTAGGGCTGCCTTCTTGAAGCATTTTAATAAAACATTTAACAATTCTTAATATAAAGATATACCACTTTCAGTGTAAGAACTATAAAAGTAGTTTTTGAGAAAAAATAGGAACTCTGCCATGCAAGTGACAAACTTTAGCTACAGCAACTAATCTGAAAGCTCTGCTTACACTGGACTTGTCAATACAATTCCTGTATATAGTGGTTCAGCCCATACAATGGCTACTTCCCTCATTTGCAGAGGACCAGTACTTGTTAAAGTGACTCTATAAAACAGCAAAAACTAGAAAGTTTGTTAAGTTCAGAGTGAATCACTTATTGCACAGTCTATACCTCATGGAGGTCAGTGTATAAGCTAAAGAGATAGACGTTAATATTGGTTGTTTAACCGTATTACTCTGCAAAAACCTGCATACTCTCCCCCCTCTAAAAAATAAAAAAAGGCATCATTTGGGGAAAAGGGTACATTTTCAAGTCTCAAAAAAGGATGCAATGGGATAAGAATTAGTACAGTAAAATAAATATTGTTTGAAACCTCCACAGTCCTCTTATTGGCAGAAAGCTAAGCAAAGTGCCCAAATTACACACAAGAACAACAGTCAATGAAAAGACAAAAAAAAAAAAAAAACAGTAGATCACTTCAGCAGCAAAATAAAGTCCTCCTGGTCTCTTAGTCTTGACATAACGAAGACCTGCAGCGAAATCTTGATACAAATTGCCAAGAGTTCAACCGATTCTTGTGACTTCAGTCTGTATGTTGGAAAAAAGAGGAGATGATTAAATATAAAGATACAGAAACTACAATTAAAAGCTGAACTGAATATTTTAATAAATAATATTCTATATTCTTCATTTTATATTTTTCAAAGGCATGTTTACAGAAAACATAACAGAGGAAATACTTCACATTTACTTGAGAATACAGACTGTTGATTGTAATTTAGACAGTTCTTATACACTATAATAAAAAAAAATATGGTAACGGTCAAGAGATCACATACAAGGATCAACAAACCATGCTGGAGGTTTTATATCATTTTTTAAGAGGGCTATTGCTTGCGTGAAAGGAAGCTCCAACATATTTCATTTCTGTGTTACAATTCTGAATCAAAACTATTCAAAGTCTAAATTTAAGTGTTTGAGTATACCTATGTAAAGGAAGTAAAAAGAAGAAAAGGACAAAGAAAACGAATAAGGAAAGCGCCGGGGAGAAAAAAAAAAAAAAAAGAGGGAACGGGAAGAAATACAGTTAGATTAAGTAAATAACAATAAATCTACACCTCGCAACATTTCTAGAGACCAATAATTCTCCCTCTTCTTATTTTGTCTCGTGGATAGGTACAGAAAAAGGGCTCCTCAAACAGTGACCCAGTATGATTGGAAATGGGGGGGGACTGGGACAAATGAGGAAAGGTAAAGAGTAGGTAAGTGTTGGAAAAGGAAAGGGGAGAATAAGGACAAAGCTGTTATATATAGACAAAGTATGACTGTCTTTGTCCCCTTTAGGACTAGCTAGGATTGCTTTGTCGACTATGGTTTAATTTTGTCTTTTGACATATCTTTCGTTGCCTGCCACGTGTTATTGAAATGTGTCAGTCTATCTAGTTTGTAATGCATAATGGATACCAGCTCATGAACATGGTCTGCATGTTCTACCCAGTCCTTTAAAGAAGGAACTATGGATGTTTTCGAAAGTCTAGGTATCAAGGTATGCACTGCATTAAGTGACTAAGCAAGTGTTTGGGTGGTAGAGTAAAACCATCTTTGGTTTCAACGTGTAGTAGGAAGACTTCTGGAGAGCAAGAAAGGTTCAAGCCTGCGATTTGTCTGATCAATAAATGGATTATTTTTCAGAAGCTTTGTAGTGGTTAGCAATACCAAAAAAATATGACTCAAGAAATTGTTTTCTTTTAGGCTATCTCCAGCAAGTGGGAGAACTGTTTGGATCAATTTTATGTAAACTGATAGGGTTTCTCTACAAGAAAAATACCTTTTTATTTAATCTCTATAGTCCGCAGACTGAATGAACTGCTATGAGCTAGCTGGAAAGATTTGGTCTATTAATTATCTGTTAATGAGCTCTTTAACTTATTTTCCCAATTTTATTTAATAGAGAAGTATGGGCATACTTTTATTTTTAATTATACTTACCAAGATGAATGCAACATCGGTCCAATGCTGCATCTGTTCCCCACTGGTTCTAACACTGAGAATCGAGCTATCAAACACTGCCGGTCGCTTGGTTCTCACAGATCCATGGCAGAGAGCTGGTGACTGTCAGCCAGCTACTCTCTGCCTGCCCCCCCCCCCCCCCGTGCTCAATGAAACTCTGGGCTGTAGAGGCGGGGCGGCGGGGGCGGCCAGCTCAGGCTCTCAGCAGCTCGCTGAGAGCCTGAGCTGGGTGTTGGTCCAGGCATGTGGGCGAATCGGCTCTGTGACGTCAGCCGACAACAAGCCTCAGACCGCTGTATCCTGAAACCAGATCACAGAAGTGCAGAATGAGCAGTACTCCTGTGATCCACAGGAGAAGTACTGCCAAATGAGCTTTAGCTGTACTTTTCCTTTTAAGCTCGAAGTGGGGGGACTAAAAGTCTTCTAGTTTGGAGTAGATTCAGGAGATCAGATGAGTGCGAGGACACATTTCAAACAATGTTAAAGAGCATGTATGAAAAAACTACTTGTTATGAAAAAATTTATGTACCTTCGTCCTATTACTAGATAAGAAATTGAACTATTGTGGAGGCAGCATGGACTCTCATGGTACGATATAAACTTACAAAAGTCAATTTACAAAAATATAAAAAAAAATCTAAATTTACAAAAAATATAAATATTAACATCAAAAAACATACATAACTAATAACCAACCTTCATGGTGTACTGTTACGTATCTATATAAACAAAGGTAAAATCTAATATAACCCCTCAGTACTTCCCTCAACATTTAAGGATTAAACCCAAAATAGAATGATTGATTAGAGGAAGGAAAAAACTCACCCACATAGCCGGCCAGATATCTGTATGTTTTGTGATGTTAATATTGTATAATTGATTCATATGCTTTTTTGTAGATCATTTTCTGACCTAATATACTCCTGATGAAGGGGACAACTCCGAAACATGTAGAGTGTGCAACTGGAAGAACATTTTCCGTGTAGAACAGTACAGAACCATTATATACATCTAATTTCTTCCAATTTGTGTCAGATAAGTGGACGCTCCACTACTAGTAGCATCCAATGTCTAGATCTACTTATTCAAGGCTATTTATTGTGTATATTTTTGTATAATAAATTTATATTTTTTGTAAATTGACTTTTGCAAGTTCATATCGTACCACAAGAGTCCATGCTGCCTCCACAATAGTTCAATTTCTTAATGTTAAAGAGCAGGTATAATTGTGTCTGAAATAAGTGCTACTAATGTCTACCAATGTAGATTTTGTCTGTATGTCTGTTCGAGTATCTGTCTTAAACAGAAAGTTGCATGATGAGAGGACTCCTTCGGGTTGTAAAGGTAGGAGAACAGTGGGTGTTTGTCTAGGGACTAGTACTGGCCACAGTATAATTGTGAGTGGGCACTTAGTCCAAGTTTATTTTATTTTTATTCATGTCTTGATGTTTTCGTTGAGAAACCAGTCTGTGACATTCAAAGGATGATATGCGTAATAATGGTGTTTAGAATTTGGTAAACCTAGACCTCCTTTGCTTTTAGGAAGACGAAAGGTGGTTTTCTGAATATGAGGCCTCTTCTCTACCCAAATAAAATGGTTTAGTTTTTTTTTCTAATGATTTGAAGAATTCTGAAGAAATCTGAATAGGGATGGTTCGAAATATTTATAACCAGCGAGGTCAAATATTAATTTTTATAAATGCAATGTGGCCCAACCACAAAATTAGCAATTTTTTTCCATTTTCAGAGGTTTTGCTTAATCCGTGACATCAAGGAGATAAAATTTAAGCTGTGATAGACAGATATAAGAGACAAGATAAAGAAGTTCTTTAAAAATGAATTGTATTCTTTAAAAATGGAAATAGTGCAGGTACCTAAAATTGACTTGGGGTGAGCCTTTTGTAAGCCACTGTACAGCAGTGCTAAGACTGAGGGAGAAGCAACTCAAGGAGCATTATAATGAGAGGAGAGAGCAACTGAAATAAAGTTGAGCAATCTCCTTCCACTGCCCAGAGACCTTTAAGTGTTACTGAACTTCAGCAGAGAAGGTCTTCTATTGTGCCATACTATGCCTCTTCTGCAATAAATGCTTCTTACATGTCAGCTACAAAACTACTTCAGATAGTAACGTGAGATGCACATGTTCAGCTCAGTGTGCAATTTTGGTATGCCTAAGTGACAGAATAAATTAGGACCTGTGTGCATGCATGGTAGTTATGTCATCCTGAGCTGGACAATCAAAATGGCCAAAGATGCTAAACCCTACAGAATACCAGGCGAATGGTGATGGAGCTTGCATGGCTGGAGGAAGTAATTTTTGCAGACTTTAGCTCCTGCTTTACGTCTCAAACATCTACAAAAGTTACCTTTAAAATTTTTGGATGGGCTGAACCTTTAACCTCTTCCCGACCAGCCGCTGCAGTTATACTGTGGCAGGTTGGCTCCCCTGGGCGAACCAACGTAGCTATACCTCGGCTCGCCTTTTGACCACTGGGGGGCATGCGCGATACCGGAGCCGATGCGCATGCCCGATGACTGCCGGGTACCTGCGATTGCTCCTACACAGTAATCAGTGCATTTTTATAGCACTGATCGCTGTATAAATGCCAATGCTCCCAAAAATGTGTCAAAAGTGTCCAATCTGTCCGCCATAATGTTGCAGTCCTGATACTGATCACCGCCATTACTACTAAAAAAAAAAAAATAATAATAATAATAAAAATGCCATAAATCTTTCCCCTATTTTGTAGACGCTATAACTTTTGCGCAAACCAATCAATATATGCTTATTGTGATTTTTATTACCAAAAATATGTAGAAGAATACATATCGGCCGAAACTCAGGAAAAAATTAGCTTTTTTTTAAAAAAAAAAAAAAATTGGGTTTATTATAGCAAAAAGTACAACATATTGTGTTTTTTCAAAACTGCCGCTCTTTTTTGTTTATAGCGCAAAAAATAAAAACCGCAGAGATGATCAAATGCCACCATTTGTAGGAAAAAAGGGAAGTCAATTTTGTTTGGGCACAACATCGCACGACCGCGCAATTGTCAGTTAAAACGACGCAGCCAAATCTTCCGGGGCTGAAGTGGTTAAAGAAAAAAAAAAGTCTGAAATAGTAAAGACAGCTTAAACATTATCATGCATGAAATGAGCACCTACCTAAACTCTCCCATCTGTTTTACCATCCAACGAGCGAAGAGGAGAGGATACTGCTGCTAGAAGTCCACTTACTATCTCTCGTCTGATGTCTCCAACAATAGATTCTTTGATCTAGAGAAGGACAACAGATGTAAGCATTTCAGTCAGGTGCACATGGTTCCTTAGCTCAATTATTAAGTCATTCCTCTATGAGAAAATGTAAAGGAAATGTAGTAGTTGTACATTTTTATGTGGTCATAAACGAAGAACAACAAAAGGTATTTACAAAATATTGTATATTAATATTAAATACATAAAGATGTTATCTAAACATATAAATGCAAGGGTTTTTTCCCCCACATGCAGAGCTGCACATGCTTTTTAGTTTTCATTTTGGGGTGTGTGTGTGGTGGTCTATGGTGTGTATGGGTACGGGTCAACTCTAGCAAAGAGAAATATAGGATATTTACTCAATAAATGGAGTTTACAAAACCACACACCAAAAATATTTTTATGGATACAGCTACTGTAGCACTTTTATATTATAATATTATGAATGAATACTGGACTAAACAAAACTCCAATTTACAAATGTATGAGAAAACCACTAATAATGCATATTTTATTAAAATGCCTGAGTGTACTAACATGAAAATCTCAAACAAAAATGTTTATCCAGAGCAGATGTAATACATTCACTCGTCTTTCAATCCATGTTTGCAGAATACAGAGTGCTAGAGGTTGTCATTTATAAATCAAGGCTTAAGAGCTTGCCTAAAAGACACAACATAGGAATAACAAACAGCAAAGAATAAACAGTTTACGGGAGGATATTCCACTGTCTCCAAGAAGTGCTTTTCATTAAAAAGTTTTGTATTTGGAGTCCTGCACGCTAATAAATGAAGGTTCCTTGATAAAGCTAACAACTTAAAAAAAATAAACACAGTGGCTGGGCTGCGTAAATACTGACCTATGCAAATCATGCACACTTCTCTTGTTATACACACACACACACACACACACGTCTAACAGTTTTTCAAACAGTTTCTTGTTACTTTCCAGCAATGAAGTACAAAAGGGTTGAGTGACTATTACTACCCCAGATACTGCTATAAGGAACCCAACAGAATGGAACAGTATTTTTGGATATAGAGAATTTACTTTCTGGTGGCATTAGATCTTATGAAAAGCAAACCCCAGTCTCTCATTGCTGGGTATTGATGAGTGACAAGACGAGTTTGCTACACAGTATTGAAATTAGAGGGACTGTGTATAAAGCTTAAAGTTTTTTTATTTCTCCATCTACTCTATAGATGGAAAACCTACTTCTCCATTGTGTGTGATGTAACCCCATCCAGCTATAGTAAAAGGCAAGTCAAACAAGACTAGGGAAACACATGTCAATAAGAGGGAAAAAAACAACACCTGTAAGGAAAATACTGTAACTTTTTTACAAATATATAAAAGACTCCTTGGTGTGTAAACAAGGCAAATATTTTAAAATTGCCTTCAGGAATTCAATTAAAATATAACTTCTAAGAATACGCTACTATTTTTTTTCTTTTGGAGAATTTAAATTCTTTTGACCATGTAAGACAATGGGACATTTTATAGCAATAAGCATGTGTCTGCTGACCATTTGGCAGCCTGTAATACTGAGAGTAGGCAGCACTTGGTCATACATTTTATCATGCATGCCACCCAAACTCAACCCGCTGAACTGCTGAATGAATCACACACTGTTTCAGTTAGCAGGCAAGACAATAGGAATCATGTAGTAACACAAGAACAAAATGTATTCCATTACCTACTTAATCACAACTGAATTTGTGTATTAGTTAGAGGAGAACAAAGTGTCAACTATGATATAAATTGTGACATTATGGGTTATTTAAATTAAACTCCCACTAACTGGCAACAAGTTTGTAAATAGGAGTATTCTTGTCTATAAACACGACATAATATTACTACCATTACCAACTTATAAAACAGGTTAGTCAAACATGTGCTTGCTTTATCATGTCTGTATGTGTTTCCCTCTACAATTCACAAATATACTAGTAGGTTTAAGATTATGTAAACCTAACATTTCATATTCCTGATATGTGCCTGCTGTACCATGTACTTGTATGAGAAAGTCTCCTGTTATCTTTGTATTGCTTCCTTTGTGTAAAATCCTCGGTGTTCCTGCCAGTACCTCTGCTTTCCAAATATAAACTGACCACACTAAGCAAGACAACACATTGTGGTCAGTTCTCTAGCTGTGCTAGGAACTCAGCCTGCTGGGAAATTGCATATTTCATATTCCTTATGAAAGGTTTGCCTCACAAATATCTAATAAAACTTCTAATACCTTGGTTATTCTAGTCTCTTTTAGCTGACTCATGTCATTGGAATGTGATTGTAAGCTGACTATGGACAAGCCAGCCCCCTCTCCTTCAGGAATTTGACATTTTCCTTAGGTCATTTTGCTCTGTAGGTGGGCTTAACCATTTCCTAAATACAAGACCTATATACTGTACATCACAGCCAAAACCTATAAAGGTCTTTGTCTCACATCAGAGTTGCCTCATGGAGGTATGCGTCTGTAGTCACCTGTGCTATGTTACGGGGCCCATGGCGGAAACAGCAGATTAAGTTAAGTATTCTTGTTTTTTTATCTTTATCTGTCATTACTTTTAATACATTTTAAGTATTTGTGTGGTCTTCCTTTGCACATATCAAACACAACCCCAAAAAAGTGACAAAACACCTGATCTCCTCCAGTGATCAGTCTTCTCCTGGCAGCCCCCTTGGACAGCCTTTCACTGGGAAGATCAGAGTTAAACTGAATAGGTTGTTTTACAAGGTGAAGGTATACAATCACTTTAAAGCGGACCCTCAGTCATTTTTTCAACTTTCCATCTATTAAATCTTCTGACCTTGTTGTTTTAACTTTGGATAGTAAAACTTTTTTTTTCTCCCTTATACAGCCCACGTCCTGTTTGTCTGGTCATTAGCCTAGGGCAGTGATGGCGAACCTTGGCACCCCAGATGTTTTGGAACTACATTTCCCATGATGTTCAACTACACTACAGAGTGCATGAGCATCATGGGAAATGTAGTTCCAAATCATCTGGGGTGCCAAGGTTCACCATCACTGGCCTAGACTCATGACATCATGCACAGCTCTCTCTCTCGTGAGAGTTTGCCAGGGGGGGGGGGGGGGGAGTCATAAGAGGGCCAATGAAAGCTGCAGAGTTGGAGGTAAGCCTCTGTGTGTCTGTGTAAACCCAGTAAGTGAACAGGCAGCAGCTTCAGCTACCCACAGGTAAAATGGCTGCAGCCAGACTTAGTGGAGGGAGATTTCTGTAGCATATTTGGCAAGTACGGAATCACAGTATATATAAATAAATATATAAAATAATATGCAAAGTGGTTGGAGGGAAGCTTCAGCATGGCAAAGATGTTTTTATTACAAATTATGTGAGCAGATTGCACACTCTAACAGACTTACTCTCAAATCTTTCCCTAGCACATGCATTAGTGTAGTAAAAACAATAAATTGTGAGCTCCTTCAGGGAACAGGGACTGTTGTGAATAAGTCCTGCATACTAAAGTGTTGTTTGATAATTTAGTGCAGTATAAATATGGAAAATAAATATATTTAATGCTCAAGACTTTTTTTATATTAGTATGGCTGGAATTACATTTTCAAAATTTAAAGTGACAACTATAGTTTTAAATATAATGGGGCTAACTTCTCCTCACATCCTCCCTATCCCATACATAATGCCTACTACAAAACACAAAAAGATAAATGGTCAATCTCATATATGGGTATACCATTTGGACCATGTGTGTTGGCCTAGGAGTTCCAGGTAGCATTATGGTAGAATTTTCTTCCTTTCCCTTTCATCCTTTCCTTTGGTGTGTAGTTTCTATTTCACATGATGCCTCAATGGGTTGGGGTACATTAAATCACCTTTAAATTTCCCCTTACTCTTACACTTAGATATGGCATTTTCCCATATGATCACATTTTCACTAACTACCTCTCGGTGATAGTATTGGCCCACACTTTACCATGTTAAATATGTACACTTCATACTATATGTAATAATACACATAACTTCAACACTTATTTGCAGAGGTTTCACGGATATGCCATTCACATCACCCCTGACCATCCATGGGGGACCTTACTCCCAGGGACATTCGTCTCCTAAGTGTTTTTCCATCAAATATCTTGGGTTTTCCACCTCAGCTCCCGGTGCTAGTGAATTGTTTGGCCAGCCTGCAGCTCTCATCGCTCTATTTCAGACTCATAGCTATATTGTAAGTATGTGTGGATCTTTTTCATACTTTTGTTTTTCCTCCCTCTCCTCTGCCCTCTTATATTGAGACCGATCATTAATGTGTACAACTTATTAATTATAGATATATATCAAGCATCTGTTCCTGATGAGTGGAGGTCATCCATGAAACACGTCGAGCTATGTTGATGCCACTGCATGACTGCCATGCGATCATGTTTACAATCAGGATCATTTCATCAATTTTATTCAGTTTTATTGCAATATGTTGTAACAATCATGCACTTTTATATATGTATTGTGTGATACATGGGTTATGTGTCTGACATTATTATTATGGATTATTATGCTATATTATGATGTTTTGGTTGTACACATCATATATGGAATACATTTTTATTCTATTATACTCTTTATGTGCATTGTATTGACATTTAGTAATTACAGTTATATAACGAACTGATCAGACACAATTTGCATCATGGTCCACCCCCCCCCCCCCCCCCCCCCAAGCTGTATGCTTCATACAAAGTTCCAAACCTCTTTCTTCAATGAAATCTCATATATGGGTTGCAACCCACTTTTGGGTCAAGCTGCTTTTCCTTCCTCTCCATTAAGCAGACAGACTATCTAGCGCACTGTACAGTCACTCTCTTCATAGACAGTATACTTACAAGCACATAATTAGCTTGCATGCAGAGTTGAAACGATGGGGAGTCACCCGGCCTGGTGACCACAGTGACTCATGGTTGGGGGAGTCCAATGATCTAAGGTCTGTCGTGGTCAATATCATTGCAATTCCCAGTAAAAAAAGTATAAAACCTGATTGGCACTATAAGCAACTTGTGTATTTCAAATTTAACTAAACAGATCCTCCATAGATCTCAGCAAAAGGTTAACATGTCAGTTTACAGCCAGCATTTGCTTGCTCCAAATAAAACTATACTGTGTTTTCCAGACTCCAAAAAATGAACATAGGTCATATCCTGAGCAACAGCCTCGGTTGGGGATGAAGCAACTGATAATCACAGATAGCTGGTGGAGTTCCCAAGCCACTAGAGCTGCACGATTTTAGATAAATCAAGAATCACATTTTTTTTTCCTTAGAATAAAGATCACAATTCACTCACGATTCTTGGCGTAACATTATCTTTCACATTATACAATACAATTGGGCTAACTTTATGGTTTAGATTTTTTTTTAATTCATTGAAGTTTATTTTTTCCCAAAAAATTGCATTTGAAAGACCGCTGCGCAAATACAGTGCAACATAAAATTTTGCAACAACCGCCATTTTATTCTCTAGGGCCTCTGCTAAAAAATATATATGATGTTTGGGGGTTCCAAAAATTTTCTAGCAAAAAATACTGATTTTATCTTGTAAGCAACGAGTGTCAGAAAAAGGCTTAGTCTAAGTGGTTAAACTGACCTCATTTGCAGACTGAAGTTCATCCCTTTGATCTAAGAAGTGAGTGATATAAGAAGCAGGGTGATAAGTAGACAGTAGTGCCAAAAATCTTAACGTTGAGATTCATAGTCCATATGCAGACTTACGTTACAGTTCCCTTCAATCCCCTGTGCAATGAAAACCCTCCACCAGTGATAAAAAATTCCTGCTTACCAGATGTACTGCACCTTAAAAAAGGCCATTAACGCTTGTGGCTGATTACCCCGCCAGGGCCTTTAGGTTGCAATCCAACCAAAGATCCGTGGTCCTGCAGGCAATCTCTCTCACTCCCGATGTTAGGACGTTCCACTCAAAAATATTCTATTCTGCCGCAGTATATATGCGTGAGGTGGTCAGCAAGCAGTTAAAGCAGAACTTCACCCAAAAGAAGGAGTTTTATTTTTTTGTCCTTCTCCCTATCTCCTCTACATTTTGGAACTTTTTTTTTTTTGGGGGGGGGGGGGGGGTTTGCCAGAGTGTAGTTTTGATATAGGTCCCAGAAAGCTGCGGGACAAATTTCCATTTCAATGTGCAGTGGGAAGCCAGCTGTGAAGGTTCAAGCAGTTGCAACCAGCTTACCAAAGTAAGTGCCGGCTCCTGGACCCAAAGAGCTAGCTGAGGTGAGGACAGCGCTGGATCCCTGGACAGGTAAGTGTCCTATTAATAAAAGTCAGCAGCTACAGGATTTGACGAGGAAAATACTTGTTGTTTGCCAATGCTAATGCAGCAGGATGGCTGACATGAATGTAAACTTAGCAAGTGAAACATTTTACGACATTATTGGAATACAAAAATAGATTTAAATGTGTAAAAATCAGGAGTACAATCACTTGATATTTGAAATCAATAACATGCTAGATCAACTATTAGAAGGGTAAGTCAACAAGATCTTTATAGAAAAGTGAACAATCTCTTCAATGCGTGTGCCTCCAACATTTACAGTGTCAGAAAGAATAACAAGACTGTAATTGTAATAAAGAAAAGGAGCGCTCTTACTGCCTGTTTTTAGAGTATAAAATGTCCACCTATGAGTCAGGAATGACAAAAGAAATTTGGAGCCATGGCCATTTGTTGTTTGGAATAATTTATAGATATGCTGCATTAGTATGAAAATCTCAGTGATCATAGGTCATGACTTATCTAGGTCAGATGCAGTTGTAGGAATCATACCTCTCTTATTACTTGCTGTAATTCTCGGCTTTCTTCAGGACTCCAGCGGGTTCCCCCTTCAGACACAGGTGTCACAGTTTCCAACTCTGACTTCTCTGCTGAATCCAAGTTTCCAGGTTCTTCTCGAGATTCTGTTGTAGTATTCTGATTGGCTCTTACCGGAGGACTTGGTGTCAGAGCTACAGAAGCACGGTATACAGCTTTGCTGGGAGAGGCTTGTGCTTTTGGCTTATCAACAATGTCAGAAGTGTTTAGTGGACCTTTCCTGTTTCTATACAGTGGACTGGAGCACACTGAAGATGAATCAGAGGCTGCTTGAGATAAGACAGAATCACATCGGTCAGCTCCATGTTCCAATCGAATGTCTTCGAGGCCCAACTCTGACTTCAGGTGTGACTGTTCTCGAATCAATTCAGTAACCTATGAAAAAGAAGAAGATTTACAAGGAGCATTAAATATTTGTCTAAGAATATTTTTTAGGGAACAATGCTGACCTAATTAACCAAAATACTGTTATAAAACCAGGAGCTTCAGAGTCTATTTTATGGTGATCAAATTTGGAGTGAAGAAAAATGTCAGACTTATCTCACGCTAGACAAGTAGGTGGGCTTATGTCACACACAGGGGCGCTACTACAGTTTTGACACCAAAGTTCCAGCTGGGAGCCATTGACCACCAACTGGGTGGATGGTGTGGCCAGAAACCAAACCATGGGCAACCTGTAATGCCGTGCACACACAGTTGGACTTGCCAACAGGATAACCTCCTTCTGCATTTCTGACGGAAAAATTTAGAACATGCTCTCTAAGTCCGTCGGAAATGCCGACAGAAAAAGTCAGATGGGGCATACACACGGTCGGAATATCCGACCAAAAGCTCCCATCTGACTTTTTCTGTCGGAAATTCCGACCATGTGTATGGGGCATTACTCTCAGCACTAATCTAAGGGATGCAAAATGACCACATCAGTAAAATCTACTTTCATGCTTGGCGTGGTCAGTTTGAAACAGGAAACAAGGGAACTGGCAGGATCACCACATATTTTTGGAGCAACAAAATAAAAAAACACATTAGAGGCCAGATTTAAAGAAAAACTATATCTGTACACAGACATATATTGGATCTTACATTTTCTGGGGTAATACACACTTTAAAAAGGCAAGATAACCTTACAAACCATATGCTTTTCATAGGAAGTTTGGGGGTTTTCTGAAATTGCATTGGGCATTATGCCAAGTGGCTAGTTTACAAGGTGAAACACATTTAGTGATCACACTCATGATATGTATCGAAGCATTGTATTAGGGAGTATTTACTTAGTTGAATAGTGAAGTAAAGGCATCAGTCTGCATGCATACCTCATATGCAGGCTGTAGCCTTGTAATATTAAGAATATATATATGGAAAAAAACAGTAAGTAGATTGTGCACAAAAGTGAATTAAGGACCAAGTAAAAGAGGAAAAAAATGGGTGATGTTCATCAGCTAATTTAAATAAGATGGTTGGAGGTGAATGGAAAAACCATAATATATGAATAGTGGTTAGTGCTTTGACTATAGAGGTGAAGACATGTTCGTGCAGTGTATGCTGTGAGTACTATATGGCAACCAAAAATAATAAGCATGCAAAGAGTGTCACTAAAATAAAAAGAAAAAAAGTGAAAAAATGTGGAAAGTGCCCACAATGAAAACGTGACAATTAATCTTAAGTGTGTTACCTTTGCCAATGTGCAAACAAATGTGAGACTGCACTGTATCGCCCTATGTACTTGGACTCAGTTGTGACCTAACCCGGGATTGGCCATAGGATTTGTTAGGCTCATTGCACACTCATCCAAACAGAGTCGACAAGTCTTAAAGTGTATAAGAGGGATAATATTGTATACAGCATAAAGCATATATTGTGTATGTATGATCAGTATGGTAAACTGATCATTTCATATAGGGCAAAAGACAGTGCAGAAACACATTAATGAAAAGTGTACTTACAAAGTGAAGGCTGCAGGGAAGTCAAACCGACCGAATAGGAGGATTACCAGTGTTTGTGCTTTAGAAAAATATATATATCCTTATTTGTAGGCGTGTAACAATCAGGAGCAGATTCACCGCAGGTGTAGGCACCTCCCCCCACTGCGCCGATCCGTGGGACCATCCTGGAGGGCATGGCTGCCATTAGGGCAGCCTTGTGTGGCCTCCCCGGCGTTCGGGACGAGCCAAAGCCCCGTCGCTGACGTCACCCCCGCGCATGCGCCATGACCGGGAGCATCCGAGGATGTACCCGAACGCCGCCGGCAAGGGAGGAAGCATCCCCAATGTGGGAGCCAGGGCCAGCCTGGATGTCCAATGGGGAAAGGGGGGGGGGGGGGAGGAGCCAGCAACAAAGGCGGCCTCCCCCCCCCTTGCCGGGAAGGCACATCAAAGGAGAAAAACCACGGCCCATATTATTGGTTTTAAGCATGCATACACAGGAAACATCCATATATGCAGGGAAAATTCACATATCTTGATAAATTGAAGACGGGATACTAGGAAAGAGGGAAAAGGAGAGGTGAAAAACATACACATATGTATATCAATTAATATGTAAAAAAATATATACAAACACAATAATTCAAAATCATAAGTATATCTGGAAGGGAAAGGGAATGGATATTAAAGGAACAAGGGAGGGCCTATAGTGAACTTTAATATCCATTCCCTTTCAGATATACTTATGATTTTGAATTATTGTGTTTGTATATATTTTTTTACATATTAATTGATATACATATGTGTATGTTTTCCCGTCTTCAGTTTATCAAGACATGTGAATTTTCCCTGCATATATGGATGTTTCATGTGTATGCACGCTTAAAACCAATAAGTATATTAGTTTGGGATAGTATGTCCATGGATGCTATGGATTATCAGTCCTTTATATATTCATTTTTGCAGATCACAAACCAATACAAATAATTATCATATTTTTCCCTTTTTTGCTTGCCCTTTCCTCCATGAGGTTTGACGGCTTTGCTGCCACGGCCTCTAGGCCGGGGTTTTTCTCCTTTGATGTGCCTTCCCGGCAAGGGGGAGGAGGCCGCTTTTGTTGCTGGCTCCCCCCCCTTTCCCCATTGGACATCCAGGCTGGCCCTGGCTCCCACATTGGGGATACTTCCTCCCTTGCCGGCGGCGTTCGGGGACATCCTCGGACGCTCCCGGTCACGGCGCATGCGCGGGGCCCCGCGCGTGCCACGTGACGCGGGCGCGTCGTGTAATTACGACATGGATGACGTCAGTGATGGGGCTTCGGCTCGTCCCGAACGCCGGGGAGGCCACACAAGGCTGCCCTAATGGCGGCCATGCCCTCCAGGATGGTCCCACGGATCGGCGCAGTGGGGGGAGGCGCCTACACCTGCAGTGAATCTGCTCCTGATTGTTACACGCCTACAAATAAGGATATATATATTTTTCTAAAGCACAAACACTGGTAATCCTCCTATTCGGTCGGTGTGACTTCCCTGCAGCCTTCACTTTGTAAGTACACTTTTCATTAATGTGTTTCTGCACTGTCTTTTGCCCTATACGAAATGATCAGTTTACCATACTGATCATACATACACAATATATGCTTTATGCTGTATACAATATTATCCCTCTTATACACTTTAAGACTTGTCGACTCTATTTGGATGAGTGTGCAATGAGCCTGACAAATCCTATGGCCAATCCCGGGTTAGGTCACAACTGAGTCCAAGTACATAGGGCGATACAGTGCAGTCTCACATTTGTTTGCACATTGGCAAAGGTAACACACTTAAGATTAATTGTCACGTTTTCATTGTGGGCACTTTCCACATTTTTTCTTTTTATTTTAGTGACACTCTTTGCATGCTTATTATTTTTGGTTGCCATATAGTACTCACAGCATACACTGCACGAACATGTCTTCACCTCTATAGTCAAAGCACTAACCACTATTCATATATTATGGTTTTTCCATTCACCTCCAACCATCTTATTTAAATTAGCTGATGAACATCACCTATTTTTTTCCTCTTTTACTCGGTCCTTAATTCACTTTTATGCACGATCTACTTACTGTTTTTCTCCATATATATATTCTTAATATTACAAGGCTACAGCCTGCATATGAGGTATGCATGCAGACTGATGCCTTTACTTCACTATTCAACTAAGTAAATACTCCCTAATACAATGCTTCGATACATATCATGAGTGTGATCACTAAATGCATTTTCTTTGGGTTTCTGCTGCAGGTGCTGCCTTCTCCCAGACCGACCGTGCGGTCCGGGTGGGGGGGCGTTTTTCAGTGTGACCTCTCGTAAGCCACATCACTGGTTTCTGCCCTGGTGCTGGTGGAGGTGTTACAGGACCTCTTGGGGAAAGTGAGCAGGCATTTTGATTTTAAAAAGGGACTCTCTTATAGGAAGTTTTTCGCTCTCAGGACACGCATAATTGGGTAATTATGTTATATGGAATATGGTACACTCTTTCTAATATATATAATTAAGTCCTTATATGTGTATCCCTGTTGTAGATTCTCTAACAGACTGACCTCTGAAGAAGACCTTGAATATATAGGTTGAAACGCGTCAGATACATTTTTCTGATATTGACAATATTTATACAATGTTGTTATGAAAATATGTCTGTATAATGCGTGTCTGTTTCCACTAGACTTGTAAACACTCTATATCAGAGCTCATTTTTTAATCTTTGTGTTAAATTATTTTTTGTACAATAAAATATAATTCTTTTTATACAAAATTGGTCTAATATCTTAACCCCGCTGCCTAAAAACCCCACCTGGGGAAACCCTTTTTCCATTCAAACTCCATTTCTTATTCTACCTAAACATTCTTTTAAAATATTTAATGTACAAACAAAAAAAAAAAACTTTTGTCATAGGGATATATGTTGGAAATTTTTTCCTCAATCAGCGGCAGGTCCTGCTGTCAGAACACAATGCCCAGCGGATGGGACAACTCGTTTGTGTGGATGGAGAAATCTGTTATTTTTTCCTTCAGCCAGTAGTAAATTTCTATGGCCCGCTCAACACTGAGACACACAGATTGGTGGGCAGCTTTTACTAACATAATCAAATTAGACCAGTTCTACAGGATTGGATACTTCATTAAATATTTTTTGCCATAAAAGTGTTACCTTGCTCCTTTTCATGAAAATGTAAGGCAGGCCATACATGATTCATTTTTTTTTTCATTCAACCAGTTGGAAACAATGATCAGTGTTGCCAGGTACAGCCGGCGGCACTGATTGTTCAGGAAAAACTCAACAGGCTTGTTGTGCAGCAGTTGACCGATAGATCCACTTGTGTACAACCAGCTAGCCCATGCATGGATCGAAATTAGGCCAGCCTCTGCTGAACCGGTCAAATTTCAAACCGGTAGATAAAATACCATACACCTTGGTCAAACTAAAAATTAACTGAAAATGTATTTTTAATTGATAAAAACAAAATACTGCATGCATTATGCTTCTGTGATTTGAGACTATAAACAAGTTAATTTACATAGTGTGGAACTTACTGGTTCTATGACATTCATAGGAGAGGTATAACACAGACTGTCAGTACTTCCTCTTCCTCCATACATACCCTAAACAGAAGAAAAACCCAATAAAGGTTCAAAATACATAATCCTGAATCACATTTAGTTAATTATATCCCATTCTAATTAATCAGATAAAAGCTTTAAAACCAAATCTTACCATAGCCACCTGTCGCTGAAAAGGAGAGGAGATGTGGTAATTGCGCAGTTGCTCCTCAAGAGTCATTAACCGCTCATCCAGCTGAAGTTCCAACTCCTGCAGTTCCATTCGCACTGAGTTCCTCAGTCCCTGCAGCTGATCAGCCTCATACCTAAAACAGAAAACTGCATCTAAATCGGGGTTTTCATTCTGAAGCACCATCAAAGTCTGTTGCACGACAGTTCAATTTAAGTCATTAAATTCCAGGGGCCTCCACATAAAACTGAACAAGGAATGGTCTTGGAATCATTCTTTGAGATGTACATGCCTTGTTTCTGACCATTTTATGATGGTTTACTATACAAAACAGGCTTCATTTATTAAAAAAAATCCCACAAAGTAAAAATCTAGAAATGCCCTTAAGCCGGCCATAGACTATTCAAATCTTGGCCGGGTTCAGCAGAGATCAGCCGAGATTCAAACCATGTATGAGCAGGGTAATTGTACCCAAGTTGATCGATCAACTTGGGTACAACAAGCACGTTGGACCTTTCTACATATGGTAGCCGCTAGCAGTAACCTTTGTATTCAGCTGGCCGGGAACTCTCCGTGCGCCCTCCCGATGGAAGAATACATAATGCAGTCGAAGGCATTCCCCCATCAACACTAAATGTGTTGATAAGGAATCAAGCGATTTTCTTTCCTTCCACCCATGGTGGAAAGAAAGAAAGTTGTATCCTCTATGGCCAGCCTTAATTGAAAAAGACTGCTCAATGGGTAAAGGTAAAAATTAGTATAATATACAGATACCGTCATCCCAAAACATGGTAGAAGATTGGAGTGAAATGGGGCAGCAGGATTTTCATGGGTGATGTCATTGACAAAATAGAAGTTACTAAAAACAAAAACTTTTATTACAAACATACATGTTAAAACAATCCATAAATATAGGATTACATAAAAATACAATACATGAGAATAGAAAATTGGAATCCCTCTAGACGGTTCCTACACCCCCACCAGGGGAGCCACCCCTGATTGAGAAGCTGCTCAAGAAGTAGTGTAGGCGTGGGCCCTGGTACCTGTATGAAAGTAGATATTTGCCAGCACACCATGGATCGACACAAAGTAGCGTCCAAACGGATAGTTCATTGCATGATCACAACACAAGGAGAGTGCAATGTTTTGGAGACACGCAAGACCCTTTCGTCAGGTCCTGTGTGACTTCCAAACGTTGCACTCTCCTTGTGTTGTGATCATGCAATGAACTATCTGTTTGGACGCTACTTTATGTCGATCCATGGTGTGCTGGCAAATATCTACTTTGTGACTTGAACAAGTATCCAGCTGGTTGTTGTTGCAGCACCCAAATTTTGAGAGCTTATCCAGGAACGTGTGCGCTGGGAATATGAAGTATTACTGGTACCTGTATGCTCCCATGCTCTGTGGCTGATGATTAGGGTATATATGAAATCCCTATACAATAAAAAATACATGGCTTATCAGAAACCACCCACCATTAGAAAATGATCTGCCCTATAAATTGTGCTGGCATGTCAGTTTTGAAAGCACTGTGCCCTTCCTTCCCCAGTGCATACTAAAGAAACTAAACTGACATACAAGCTGTCCTAACTCCCTCCCCCAGAATAGCGGCATTACTGTACTATCCAGGTGACCGAAAGCAGTTCTGCTGGCATAAACAGAAATGCATAAACTAACATAAAAACACTTATTAAAGTGTTATTAAACCCAAAAGAAAACATGTAATTAGATGCAGCTTACCAAATGTTGGATGTGGTGGCTGTATTCCATTTTTTTTAATGCTTTTTTTTAACCTGATGATCTGGCCAGTAACACGCCTGCTGTATTAGAGTGCCCTCTGTGTATGAAGGAGCACAGGGGCCCCTTTGGGCAGCAGCAATGTTAATCTTGGGGGAGGGGAGTATTAGATGTACTACTGTAGATGGTTTAAATAAAGCAAATTTTTTTTTATACAGTGATAAAATTACTTGAAGTCTAGTATAGCCCTGGCTCAGGCGAATGGAGATCTCTCTTTTCTGTTAATTATTTTGTCCAGTAAATATTTAGGCCATTGAGCCACACTACAAATATTGATATGGCGAGAGGGCAATCGACCAGGGGTAATATAATTCCCCATTATGTTCCCTTATTTTTATGATTTGTGTGGGGTGGAGTATAAGATGTACTAGCAGATTTAGATGCACTAACAAACTGAAGCTGAACTTTACCACTTTAGGTCAAAGCAACTGTTGCAGCCACTTGCTGCTATATTTTTGCTTTCATGACTTTGGTTAAGATTTATCTGACAAAACTACTAGCATCTGAAATTTGTTTGATCTGCCAAAGGCAAATTCTAAAATGTGCAGCTTAATTTCTGACCACTAGAGGGAGGCATTGACAAAAGAATGTTACGTAAAGAGATAGACGAAAGATCTACACAAAAAACTGTACCAGAAGGCCAAACCTGAAAAAAAGTTATTGCACATTACAGTTATAGGGAGGCCACAACTGTCTGCTCTTTTATACTGGATCATTAATATAAGCAACAATCCTTTTCATGTTTAGACAGCTGTGAGGGAATTCGATTTTTATCTCTCAAGGTAGCATTTAGGTGGACTTTCTAGTCAATGTTGGACCACCATGATTTAAATGCCTTCGCCTTTGATGAGTGAATACAACGTGCAATAACCCTTTGGGATCCAGTTGAATGAAAGGGGTTGTAAAGTCAGAAGGTTTTTTTAATTTAATACATTCTATGCATCAATATAAAAACCTTTGTGTGGAAGCCCCCTCCCCCAATACTTACCTGAGCCCCATCTCTACCCAGCAATGTCCTTGAGTGTCTCGGCCGCCTGAGAATCTCCCTCCTGATTGGCTGAGACACAGCAGTGGGGCCATTGGCTCCCGTTACTGTCAAAGTCAGTCAGCCAATCAGGAAAGGGTGGGGGGGCGGGGCTGGGCCGCAGCTCTGTGTCTGAATGGACACTGGGAGCTGTAACTCGGCTCGGGTGCCCCCATAGCAATGTGCTTGCTGTGGGGGCACTCTACAGGAGGGAGGAGCCAGGAGCACCAAAGAGGGAGATCCAGGCTGTTTTTTGCAAATCCACTGCACAGAGCAGGTAAGTATAACACTTTTATTATTTTTATAGAAAAATAGAAAAGAAAGACTTTACAATCACTTTAAATACTTTATTTAAGAGAAGTTACTTATGCCAGTTGTATCTCTGATCATTTTCTTCCCTTTTTAAGCAAAGTTTTTAACGGTGTAACAAAGGTTGACAGAATTGCAGTGTTTGTGTCATGCATAGTTTCCAACATTTCTTAGAAGGATCCCCCTAAATATCCAGAGTTTGAGTACAAAGATAAGGCTCACCTTTCATCTTCCGACAAATGCTGATAAACCATAGTCTGCTGCCGTAACATATTCAACTCCAAGTCCATCATTTGTGCTCGGAAGAGATTTAAACTTCTTCTCATTATCTGAAGTTCCTGGAAAGTATTCTAAAAGAACAAAAAACATATAGAAATAAGTGTCTAACTAGCATTGAGAGATAGACAACCACTTCACACACATCTTGTACAGAACTTACTTCATAAAGAGACAACATGGACGACCTTGGAGCGTTGTACATGCCAGGAGAAGCCATTTCATTTCCTCGCATTACTGGATGCTAAGAAACAAAGATATCCATATATATTAGAACTTGTTTATGGGGTTGCTTATGGAAACAGAGTCTAGGTTAAAAAAAATGTATAAAAATGCATATTTCCAAAGACATTGCAAACATAAGTCATAACCAAGGGCAAGTCTTGAGGTACAACTTGAGGCAGGTTTTAACCCCTCCCTGCCGCCACTTCCCGGCCCTTTAAGAGGTTATAAATGCAGGGAGGCTGAGGCGAGCATTCCTATCACGGGGACTGCTGTGATTGGCTGTCACAGCGGTCACATGACTGGAAACCTCCCAATCGTAAGTATGCATCTGGAGCATTCCAGTACCCGCCAGTCTCTGTGGTCGGCGTGCAGGGCGCATGATCTCAGCACAGAAAAAGGGTTTACATAGAGCCGCATATATGCAGCCTCTCAACGTTAAAACCCACCCGCCAAGAGGCCGCATATATGCGTACGGCCAGCGGGGAAAACCAGTAAGGGTTCATTAACACCAGATGCACTGGGGTGCATTTCTGAGCGCATTTCCAACGCATGGCAACCAAAAAATAATGCAGTTAACACCAGCGCATCACGTTCCATTTGACCAGCACTGAAAAAAAAAAAAAAAAAAAAAAACTATGGCATGCGCTAGTTTTTTCAGCGCAGTGAAATGTGTTCTAAAGCACACAATCGCAAATAAATGCAATGCACTGCAAGGCAAATCAAGGCAAACAAAAAACAAATGCAACGCATCTAAAATGCTTGTCAAAGAATTACAACACATTACAAAAAACGCAACACTGCAATAAGCATGCATTATTGGATGCATTTTGATGTAAATGAACTTCAAACCAAGCCCTCACTGACCTCTGTAGCTGCAGACCTTGTGGAGCAATTTATCTTTAAATATCACAACAAAAGCACTGACATCATTAAGCCACCATTCACAGTACTATAGCAGGCCAGCAGGTGTCATGCAAATGTATATTATTTCACATGTAGGGTAGCCAGCTGGCTGCCCTACCCACAAAAAATGTGGCATAGAAGCTCATGCACCTTTTTGAGCCTCAAGGGTTTTTCTATGCAAGCAAAACTAACCCTTCCTGATGCATTAGGGGTGGCAGGAATAATGAATGGCACCACATGTGCAATGCGTTTGGGCGTCTTATTCAATCAGCACAATATTTTGTATTTTCGGATGCTATACTAGAGTAAGCCTTTCTCTCAGCAGCTCAACGCAGTCTGCTTCCCCCTTGCAGGTTTCCTGTTCTGTGTTTACATTTGAAGGCTGCCAAAGGGGAGGTAGGGGCAGGGTGAGATCAGCTTCTGGAAAAAGGACTTGAACGACTGGAGAATCTGCTGTGAGGATTGATCCCTCAACAGAGTCTGTAGCTACAGAGGTAATTGATGGGTTATTTAAAGTCCATTTACTTCTTGTTAATAATATGTAAAAATGTAACGATGCATAACCTGGCCACACACTTACATTTTATGTATAAGGACAATGTCAAATCTGTGTCTTGACACAATGCCTGTTTGTAAATAAAAACAGTAGTAGCAGTAGGAGTATCTTCCTTAACTTACCCTTAACTGAGCAAAATCCTTGCAGCATTAAAACAGAAGTTTGGGTTTAAAAAAAAAACCAAAAAACAAAGATTCATACTCCCCTAGATGGCTGCATCGCTGATCCCAGCTGCCTCCCACTGCCTCCAAGACCAAGAACTGAGCAAACACCGCTGATCACCAAGCTCTCAGTCCTTGGCCTACAGAGAGCTGGTGATGGTGGACCACAGGCTCTCTGCTCTGTTCCTCCAGCTCTCACTGGAGAGTTGGGCAGGAGACTGAGCCAGCTGCCAGTTAAGGCATCTGGATGGATCCTGACCATATACTTGGGATCTTTCCCCAGTCTGGACTGGCTGAGTGACATCAACCAACAGTGGGCTTTAGCCCACTGTTGGCTGAAAACGGTGACCCCCCCCTGGGGAAGTACAGACAAAATAGCTTTGTTTATACATCTCCTTTAATCTAAATAGGGATAACTACGCCCATCACACAGTTGTGGAGAAGCACAATCTGCTTCCGATTTTTATTTTAATGATAAAAACATAATGGGGTTGATATACTAAAACTGGAGAGTGCAAAATCTGGTGAAATCAATCAGCTTCCAGTTTTTTTGGTCAAAGCTCATTTGAAGAAGCTAAAATTAGAAACTGATGGGCTACCATGCACAGCTGCACCAGATTTTGCACTCCCCAATTTTAGTAAATCAGCTCCTATGAGTCAAAATGGTCACCTGACCTTTAACCTGGTAATGTTCTTTTCGAAAGACATGTACGTGGTAATAGTTTGTAATGTTAGTACTTCCCATCACAGTCTCTTCAGTCTACCTAAATATACATGTTTTTGTTCTAACTATGGAATGCCTGTGTGTGGTCTCAGAGACCATAAAATTGGCAGTGGAGTGTGTAATCTGTATGGCTGTTAGAAGGAAGGGATACTACAAATGAGAGAGCTAAACATTCTCATAACAACTCAACAGAAAAAAAAAAATGAAGAGAAAGATTTCCATCAATTGTGGGTTCCGTCATAGTGGAATAAAATGCACTTTAATTAAGCCTTGCATGATTTGTAATCTCTTAATGTTACTATACCTAAACTTTTAAAAACTGGAAGAACCAGTTTGAAATAGAGAGAAAATATTATGTTTGGTTTCCATGCTAATTAACACACATCATCATGCAGTGTGGCTCACTTGTCCTAGGCATCTGTCACTTCCGCTTTACAACTCTAAACTAACAAAAATAAATATGTTGTGCTTTTAGAATTAATTTGATCAACTATTTTAAAATGAACATGCTTTCAATTTTTTTGCCTTCATAGAGATGATTCAGTTTAACATGATTGAACTAGCTATAGCAGCCACTAGCGATAATCACAGGTAAAACCCGGCATGCTGGTTGTACCCAAGTCAATAGATCGACTTGGTGCATTCAGCCTGCACATGCACTGTTTGAATCTTGGCTTTCCCTGCTGAACTGGCCGACATTTGAACCATGTATGGCTTGCCTAACTTTCCTTACTAGATCCATATTCATATAGATCAAGACTCCAGCACATGTATTGTAACAGTTGATTATTGTATGTGATGATTTTTTTTTGCAAACGTTTAATTATAGTTTTAGTGGATATGCTTTCATAATATTCAGTCACTCTGCGTTAGGTTCAGAGTGACTGATCGCGCGCATGCCCTGTTTAAATGGACGGACGCGATGGTGCCCAGACAAGTATAAAATAATATGCCAACCACCCACCCTTTCTTTTTACATAAAGCAGGGAATAGTTACAATCTGGTCATGTTTTTTCTTAACGGTTTCCCATTGGGGAGGTTTCTTTTCACCTTGCGGCAAATGGAATATCCATTGTTACTTGTCACAGGACAAGTGTCCCCAGTGAAAGATTTCCGCTATATTTCTGTTCTAGTGATACTCAAAATTTTGGAATTCGAGGCCACCTTGTGGAAGTGCGAACCTCTTTAGCGGGGACACAGGTGGCAATAAAAAACTTAATAGGTGTCCAAACACCTTACCACTGAAACCAAAACTTTAAATACATTTTAAGGAATGAGATTTATTTTGCTTATTTATCTGAGACCTATCCTGTATTACAGATTAAGTATTATCACCAACTCTCAATTACCTGGGAAAGATTTTGCAGCGAACTCCTGATGTCATGTAGGACCCGACGTAGCTGCATTTCAGTAGTGGAAGGTGGTGAATTTAAAGGCAAAGAACACGCAGAACAGGATCTGTGAAGTGATCCATAGGCGAACCTCTGATTAAATGGACAGGAAAATTGGGACATTGCTGAACCACATGTGGCACCAGAAAAGTTAGGAATGTTGTGTGTGCTCCACGCTCTCGAATGTTCACATAGCGGTCGTTCATGCCAGTCAGATTGCAGGGAGTGGAGAGAACAGGAAGAATGAGACCTGTGTGATGGGACATGTATTGTGCAGGATTGTGATCTGTTAAGTTGATCTTCTGACACTTGCCCCAGGTTTCTTCTCTGGGTCTCCTTGGTATCCAATACTGGGGACCTGTATGCCATAGATTTAGGGGATGTTTCTACTTCTTCTATTTGTTCCAAGGATTCATCTTCCTCTGGGGTATACTTGTAAGAAAATGATGGAGGGCTACACACAGTTGCCCTGCCAGAATTTAAGACTATATTTACTTTGGATACCACTTTCACAGGACTTAAAATTGCAGAAGGCAAAGACTGAGTCCTCCTCAATGGGTATCCTGAGCTTGATAACTTGTTCTTCCGCCTCAGCAGATCCTTTGAAGAGACTCTGCTACGCCCAGGTCTTGTCCCCACTGTCTCAGAAGAACCAAACAGTTTATTTTGAGCCCTCTGTAGCGCAGTATTAACACGATCCACAGAACTTGAATCAGTTCTATTAAAACCAAGATAGCAGTCATGGTCAGAGAAACTGTCCAAGGCTTCCGATATATGGTGAGTGGTATAAGAAATAGCTTCATAATCACTGTGTGTTTCCAACTCGCTTTCTGCTGTACAGTCCTGCTGTAATTCATAAACTTCCTCACTGATGTCCTGAGCATTATCCACAGCAGAGCTGAGGTCCCTGCTGGTCGTGCACACCTCGTTTTGACTGCATTCTGGTGTTGTGGCCTGTAGGAGTTGCTTGCTTATTTCGTTCTCATCAAAAAATGATTTTCGGTCAACGGGAGTTAGGAATTCATCATCTTCTAAGTCAATGGATTCCCTCTGATCAATCGCAAGTGGGGTCCTTAGGTCCTCTCCGACAGAAGTTACTGTTGTTTCACTATCACAGCTGTCAGCACTACTCCCCATTGCTTGCAAAGAGTCTTGAACCTGTTAAATCAAAATATAAGACTGAAGATAGAATATCCAATACTCAAGCACATTCATTTATATAGTAAACTATTCAATGAATTGGCAGAAAAACAATACTATTTGACCTCTAATTTGGTCATCATTTTGGTTAATTGATTATTTCCTATTTTAAGAACTGCTGTATGTCTGTGGGTGACTGTGGTACTGCTTTGGGATGATTAGAATATTTTATAGCGGGGTTTACATGTTTAACTGCTTAATGTGAAAGCACCGTGCAATAGTTGATTGTTATGTAAATACTTAATTTAAAGAAGAAAAAAAAAAAAAAAAAGACACACCCAGAAAAATAAATTAAGTACAATTAATATTTGTACTTGCTGTATCTACAGTAAATGGGAGAATTTACCTGACTGGGTTGCCTTGTGGCACCTATAACCCCGATCTCAGTAGAGAGCCGAAGATGTGGCTCTTTACACATGTGATCGGCTGTGTCCAATCACAGTCGATTGGCTGTGTAAACACAGAAGTGCTGTTTATCGGCTCTCCTCACCTCACAGGGGAGACCTGGATGGATAATCAGGGCACTGATCATTAGTGCCCCGATTATGTGTGCAGCCCCAACAATGCCCAGCAGTGATGTCAATTAGGCACACATTGGCATCACCGATTGTGCCTATCGGTGATGCCAATCTGTGCCCATCGGTGATGCTAATCAGTTCTGCCTTTCAGCGCCCATAAGTGCTGCCTTGTCTGTGCCCATTAGTGCAGCCTATCAGTGCCCATCAGTACAGCTTAATCAACGCAGATCAGTGAAGGAGAAAAATTACTTAATTACAAAAGTTTCTGAGAGAAACTAAGGAAAAAAAAAAAGTTTTTCTAATTTTTCCGTCTTTTTTCATTTTTTTTCAGCAAAAAATTAAAAACCCAGCGGTGATTAAATATCACCAAAGGAAACTATTTGTGTGAAAAAAAATTATGAAAATGTAAATTGGCTACAGTGTTGCATGACCGCGCAATTGTCATTCAAATTGTGACAGCGCTGAAAGCGAAAAATTGGCCTGGACAGGGAGTGGGTATAAGTGGCCTGTATTTAGGCAGTTAATGTTGGTAATACATTCAGGTATTATGTGCAACGAGATTACAGCTAATAGAGTTCACAGTTATTTTTTTATATTTTAAAGTTGCACTTCTGTTTGGCAGACAGCAATATTTTCGTTTGTTTACGAAACTTGGTTTTATTTCTAAAGAGGTTATACATCGCAGCTAAATCTGTGTCTATAGTGCATGTTCAAACCTTAACTGCTTCCAGACCGCCCACTTAGAGCCCTTTCACACTGGGGCGGGCGTCGGCAGTAAAGCGCCGCTATTGTAAGCGGCGCTTTACCGCCGGTATGCAGCCGCTAGCTGGGCGGTTTTAGCCCCCCGCTAGCGGCCGAGAAATGGTTAAAACCCACCGCAAAGCGTCTCTGCAGAGGCGCTTTGCCGGCGGTATAGTCGCACCACCCCATTGATTTCAATGGGCAGGAGCGGTGAAGGAGCAGTACACACTCCGCTCCTTCACCGCTCCGAAGATGCTGCTAGCAGGACTTTTTTTACCGTCCTGCCAGCGCATCACTCCAGTGTGAAAGCCCTCGGGGCTTTCACACTGGAATGAAAGCAGCGGCACTTTCGGGTCGGTTTGCAGGCGCTATTATTAGCGCAGTAGCACCTGCAAACCGCCCCAGTGTGAAAGGACCCTTACTGCGGCAGGGTGGCCCGGCTGCACGAAACATACCTGTATGTTGTTTCCTCCTCAGGGTCTGGGGCGCACGTGCCGTCAGTGACCCTCTCTCGCTGTGATTGGACACAGCGGGAGCCAATTAGCAGTCTGCCGGGACCCGCTGATTGTTCGCTGGAGAGGGAGGACGGCGTAAACATGGCAGACCTCTGTTCTGTCAGAGAGGAAGAGAGACCTTGTGTTCCTGCTAAACAGGAACACAGATGTCTCTCTTCCTCCAGTTTAACCATCTCCCCCCCCCCCCCCCAGTTAGAAATCACTCCCTAGGAGCACACTTAAACTTTTGATTGCCCCTGATGTTAACCCCTTCCCTGCCAGTATCATTTATACAGTGATAGTGCATTTTTTTTAGCACTGATCACTATTAGTGTCACTGGTCCCCAAAAAGTGCCACTTAGTGTCCAATTTGTCCGCTGCAATGCCGCTGTCCCGCTAAAAATCCCTGATCGCGACCATTACTAGTGTAAAAAAAAAAAAAAAAGAAAAAAGCCATAAAAATATCCCATAGTTTGTAGACGCAATAACTTTTGTGCAACCCAATCAATATACATTTTTTTTTTTTTTTTTTTACCAAAATATTGATGAAGAAATTAGATTTTTAATGTTTTTATTGGATGTGTTTGACAGCAGAAAAGTAAAAAATATTGTTTTTTTTTTCTTTTTAAATTGTCGGTCTTTTTTTGTTGATAGTGTAAAAAATAGAAACCGGAAAGGCGATCAAATACCACCAAAAAAAAGGTCTTTGTGGAAAAAAAAGTCATAAATTTTGTTTGGTTACAGCATCACACAACCGCGCAATTGTTAGTTAAAGCAACGCAGTGCCGTATTGCAAAAACTGGCCTCTTCATGAAGGGGGTTAAACCTTCTGGGGCTGAAGTGGTTAATAGCATAAATAACAAAATGTAATTAGATTTTTACTCCAGGAGTGTATAATGAGTTTGGCAATGATAGAGAAATGTTTAAAATAATGCATTACAATATAACTACACCCATTAGGTTTTAGTCGACTACAATGTACTGGAGGTTTTCATGGACTAAAACAATTCAGATGACTAAAATACGACAAAACGAAAGAAATGTAATTTTAGTCAAAAGGCTAAGACTTAAACTAGATTGAAATTTGGCGTCAAAATGAACACTTACAGAGGCCTACACAAAGTGGGTGGAGCTTCATACAAAGATATGAATTACCTGGCACAGGCTTACTATACTTAAAAATATTCTAAAACTTATCACTTAACATTTCCCACTCACCTCCTACAACATACAGCATTTGCAAAACTACAGTTATAATAAAAATACCCAGTCATCCAATTCAGGTTGCTTGCTAAAGCCATTAATATTTCTGTAATGGTAACTTGGGTAGAACTAAATTAAGTAAAACTGGTAAATGAAGTTGGTTTTGGCATCAAGTAATTAGTGCCGTTAAACATCTAGTACATACTGCTGGTATATAACCTAGTCATGCCCTGCTTTTCCAGAAAAGGATACCTGGATCTACCTTAGTGTGCTGCAAGGATCAGAATGCATTAGATTTCAAAGAATAATTTCAGATACTCTCTGGCTCTCTAAAGCTAATGCAAACTCCATTGAGTATTTCAAACTACACCTAAAAATAATTTACTATTTTTTTTGTTTACAGCTGTACCAACTTCTTACCGGAAGAGAATTTGTTAGGAGGCAGTCACCCGATGTGTCTTCAGCAAAGCCACTGCTATCAGAATGCTGACTTGCAGTTCTGAGCAGATTATCTGTAAAGATATAAAGGATTCACCTTAGACATCTGAAAAGCTTTATGTTCAGGATAAAAACAATTATTATCAGTTCCGTGGTCTCTGAAGTAGTCAAAAAAAAAACACCACTGGGAAAGTGGAGGGAACTGAGGTATGTATATTACACACAACACTCAAATTTCCACATCATTCTCTTGCAGGAACCGAGGTGTGGATGAGTCTGGAACCTTTCAACCTTGGGCTTCCACTTTAATCGCTGGCCTAAAACTGAATGGCCAGTATCAAGAGTACTCGCAAAAAGTATTTTCTTCCAATTTATGAACTGACTGATGCATTTTAGTATGGGAAATCCAATAATCCTTAGCCTAAAAATGAAACCCATCGAAAGAGTCAAAAGGAATGGATGATGCATAACCCTAACGTACAGGATTTTTTTTTTTTTTATGGAGTGTTTGCTCATCTTGATTCGCTTATGTCTTTTTTTTTTTATACATAAAACCACAAAACCCTCATATGAACCCTTAACTTATGGGGATTCAAAACATTACACGTCAGGTTCTTGCATCTACTCCACCAGTGATATTTTTCCTACCCTCCCCCCAAACACCCTCCGCCCCACAGAGGGGCTTAGTTCTTATTTTTGGCTCGCAGATGCATCCAATAAGTTGAATAAGCTGTATTGTTTGTTCTAGATGCTCAATTTTGTTGAATATTCTACACCAGGGGCAACCTGGGGCATTCCAGCTGTTGCAGAACAACTAGTCCCATCATGCCTCTGGGAGAAATTGTAACTGCCTGCCTTGCAAAGCCTCGTGGGAAATGTAGTTCCACAACAGCTGGAGGGCTCCAGGTTGCCTACCTCTGTTCTACACTATAAGTTTGAGCTGCGATGTTATACTGCTCACAGGTATTATACAATGTGTACTTCATTATCGCAATATCTTAACAATATGATTGTATCTCTTAAACTTCAATAAAAATTCTTAAAAAAAACAACAAAAAACACCTTAACTAGTCAAGTAAGCTATACAAACAGAAAAACAAATATGGGGGTGCATAGGTCTAGAGTTACCTTTAAATAAAACAATGCCAAAAGACAGAAAATCCCCCAGTATTGGAGGTATCATATGGTGCCTTAACCTTCCAAACCCCATGTATGATGCATTTATTGCCAAGTTACAGGTGCTCTTTAATATTTGCCAATTAAATATTCACGGTGGAACAATACCTCTGGGTAGAAGAAATAAACCTGCTTACCTTTGCTCTTTTCCAAGGACAACTGGCTAATGGGCGGAACTTGGGAATGCTCCTCCTCTGTGCTCTGCAACTAAAGAGTACAACTTTTCAGACAGGCTGAGAGCAAACACATTCAGCAACGTATATTTTGGAACACAAACCCTATTTCAGCTATTTTAAGGTATCACAGAGCGTGGCTGCCAAGATAAAAGTATCTGTGCTGTGCAGAAAAAGCCTCTTCCTAGTGAGAAAAGGTTGAATCAAGCCTCAAACTTTGAACAACCCACATATAGAAGACAAAATATTCATTTCTGCCTTAGATCATTATGATGTTAAAAATAAATAAATAAATGCAGCTGAACAATAGCTTCCAAAAGCACAAAGGAAGTGCCTTGTGGCAGGTTTCATACAAAAGAAATCCCGCTGTAAAAAGCAGTTACTGAAATTATGAATCACGCACCCGTTTCCTGTATAGCAGAGGTCACACAATGGTTTGGCAGCTAGAAGAGACCCGGAGGTAAACAGACATTACAGGCAGTAAAAGCTTTCACTCTGCCCTGTATGGTGTCTAAATAATGAACAGCAAAAACATTCTGATCTGAAGAAACCAACTGGAAAAAAAAGTGTAAAAGAACAAGAACCTAAACTGCATGACAGTGCTACATAGCAGTAACATACTGATGGTTGGTGGCTGTTGATTGTGAGTTTCAAGATAATAGTTGACCAATGCGTCCCTGTCTGATGTCTAAAGTCAACCATGGGAACTTAGCAATGGAAAGTTTTCTGCACTAAAAGATAACTTATGTTTGGATATATAGGAATGCAAATATGACAGATAAACAACCATGCCATATATCATAACCAAATATACCATTCATTACAGGAAAGTCAAATAAGGAAATAAACCTGGTTAACCTCAACAAAGACTGACCTAATTATGTAAAGTGTACCACTGAACACATGCAAACTAAAAACATACAACACCCATCAAGGCGGACAATCAATATTTCACTAAGCAGTTCAAGCTGAAAGATTTATAGACAGTGACATATGGAAGACAGAGTCCATAAACGTATTGTGTGCAGTATGAAGGTAATCATTGAAAAAGCTACTTTGCCCCACAATTTTAGCTAAAGCTATATACAGAAATTGTATATTAGTAGGATGTTCAGACACAATCCAATGTTAATATCCATCTTCAAATTGGTAAACTATGCATGTTTATGTCTATTGGGGGAATGAGGAAGCACTACACATCCTACAAAAAATAGATAAATAAAAAGGTTAGTTGGGAAAATACAGCTGGCCAATGAGTTCTTTCCTCGTTAAAGGGGTTGTAAACCCTGGTTTGTTTATTTTTTAAACAACAAACATATCATACTTCCCTCCACTGTGCAGTTCATTTTGCACAGAGTGGCCCCGGTCCTCCTCTTCTGAGGTCCCTCAGCTGCGCTGGTAGTTCCTCCCCGCATCGAGTGTCCACATTTGAGAAGGCTCACCTATGGTGGACACCCGTGCGGGCGCGCGTGCAAATTGGATGCGGGGAAACTTGCATCCAATTTGGACTAGTGTGAACTTGGCCTAATGCTTAGAACACATGGGCCTGACTGGGATTTGAACCAAGGACCCCAGTGCTGCAATGCAGGAGTGTTAACCACCAAGCCACTGTGCTACTCTTTATTTTGATCAACTTTTACAAATAAACTATGAGTTATAGCAACAGGGTCTCTTTAAAGTACAACTAGCAGTCTAAACAAGGAACAAAATCAGTTACTGTGTGATGCACAACCTCAAAAGTAAACAAGAACTTCCTTTACCTTCCCCTGACTGAGACAAATTCCTCCTTCATTATACACCCCCCCCCCCCCCCCCCTCCAGACACTGCAGCTCACAGTGGGGGGAGTTCAGCAACAGAAGCACTGCTGTCAATCCAGAAAGTAATGAGGAGGGCTAAGTGTGGCCAGATGCTGATTGGCATGCTACAGATTTATGAATCATCTATGAAAAACTCCAAGCAGCATTTTTATCCCACTGTAGTGCAAGCAGGCACAGCCTTCATTAGAGTGGCAACTCTGCTCTGAATTCAGGAGCAGTGCAGCATCTTTCCAAATCACAGGGAATAGGCATTAGGTGGACTTCACTGGCAGGAACAGGTATTTGTGGGACATTGCAGGGGGACTAAGAGAAAACTACATTTGAATACACTTATAAGTGAAGCAGACTTTACAGAAAATATGATTTTCTGTAAAGGAAAACTAACACTAAGTCCCGCAGCAGAGGAAGGCCATAGTTCCAATTTAAGCTCCCCCCCCAAAAATAAACACCACACACCCACCCGGCCCCTACCGTTCCCTAAGATATACTTACATAGCAAGGTAGTAATTAGTGGCAACCTTTTTTATTTTACATAAGTCAAATGAGGAACAAGACAATCTATGCACACAACAGTACATCCAGGCTACAGTCCATTACACAAAGTTAACAGATGTGTTTAACTGGCACCAAAAAAGTCATGAATGAAGTGAGGGAAAGGTATGTTCCGTACGCATTAAAAAAAGCTTTTGTGATCTGCTGCGGGTGCCAATAGATTTTTAACTGCATCCCAAATGCATATCAAAAATGCAGTGCAATTACGAGCACCAGATTGCACAGTACCATGCAATTTGGTGCGGTACATTTTTCAGAAATAGTGTATGTACTTTTTTGTGCCATGCAGTGCGATTAATCTCACTGCAGAGCGCACAAGAATGCGGACCGTGATGCTGGGGTGAATAGTCATTTCAAATCAAAAGCTTCAAATAATTCAAGCTCAGGCACTTTTTCTGACACTGGTTTGTTTTACAGGCTAGTGTAGACTATATATACGGTCTGATTGCACCACGTAGCCACAAGATAGCAGCATTTACCTGATAATACAGCCTTCTCTTTACAGTCAAACAGTTTTCCTGCAAAGTCCATTTCCTCTAAAACCGGCAGATGGGAAAATTCCCAAATGATAAACACATTTTTAACTAGGATTCTATTCTAGTGCATTGAGAGCGCAAGGAGGAAAGCGCTGTGTATACTTCATGTATCCCAAAGTCTTTTGATCTGATGCATAAAGCAAACCTTCGGTCACTTTCCATATTTTTCCTCCTCCCCTCCAACCGGTTACACAAACATGTATTAACTTTACAAATACCTTTTTCTTTTTTTTTTACAGGACATGGCCCTGCACTTCCAGCTTTCTTGCCTAGGCAAGAATGAAGTCAGCCGGCTGCCTGCACTCTCCTGGGATACCACATGACACATCCCAGGAGGCTTTGGGGCATTTTACAATGCACGTGCCACAGTGCATCATTAGAGGGCCATTTGTCTCTTTCTGGCTCTTGTAAATGGCCACCTAATAATAGTGGGTAGCAGTGGATGTGCGTCATCGGGGTGTGGCTGCAAGAACAAGGAAGAGAAAAACAATCCCGATGACATGCAAGAAGAAGCTGGTCACACTGGACCAGGTGAGCAGCAGTAAAGATGGTGGGGGATGGTATGGAGGTGTACGAGTATGATAATGAAGGACAATCCAATGAAAAAGTTAAAGAGATTCTAAAGAGATATATTTTTAAAATAACAATAATGTTATAATTAACTGTTCTGTGCAATGGTTTTGCACAGAGCAGCCCTGATCCTACTCTTCTGGGTTCCCCCACAGGGGCTCCTGGCTCCCCTCACCCTCCCCTTCCAAGTGTCCCCCATAGCAAGCTGCTTCCTATGGGGGCACTTGTGTGGGCTCTTCCATTGACACACAGAGCACAGTTTAACCCCACCTCCCACTCTCACCTCACAGGCAGCAGAGGGAGCCAATGACTCCCGCAGCTTCCTCAAAGTCCAGTGAGGAGAGAGAGTGGAGAGAGAGTGGAGAGAGAGAGTGGAGAGAGAGTGGAGAGAGTCGATGCGCTCAGAAATAGCGCTGGATCAAGAATCACTTTAAAAGGAGTTCTTGAGGGGCAAAAAAAATTGAGAAAGGCAGTGAAGTTCCTGTTTAACTACTTTGATAATCACAACAGGCATTCTAATACTTGTTACTTAGTACGAAGGTTGAAAATATTAGAACTGCTGGTACTCTAAGACCCCATACACACTATTAGATTTTTTCTGCATATTTTTGTCTTCAGATTTACCAAAACCATGTAGTACAAGGGCCTGCCTGATTGCATACAAATTGAAACTCTTAAGGTTTGACCTCATATTATATGGTTTTGGTAAACCTGAAGACAAAAATCTGCAGAAAATCTAATAGTGTGTATGGGGCTTTAGACCACATTCACACCTATGCAACAAGTCACTTTTTAGCACTTTTTGGGCACTTGTCACGTGACACTACATGTGACAAATGCACCAAAGTAGCTTGTGAACCTTTTGGTACCGAGCCAAGAGAGTTTTTCCATGCAACAAAACATAGGACTGCTAACCACGTTTGAGGTGTGATGCAAGTTTTGCTGTGTTTTCAGTGCATTTATGCCAGCATTTCGGGAATGCTTCGGTGTGAAAACAGCCTTATAGAATGCCTAGTACACACGATCAGAAAATCGGATGAAAAATACCACTTTTGAATCGATCATATGATAATCTGATTGTTAGTACACAGCTTTCGAGAGCCGATCACGACAGTTAATGCAAATTTATCAGAAGGGACAAACACTAAATTGTTTCTTGTACGATACCAGAATGAACTAATTTTGTTTAATAAGTACAGTATTCATCCAAAAAAATTTGTAAGACCAAGACCATGCATGCTCAGAAACGAAAGAATACATTACACCACTTCCAAAGTTGTATTCTATCGTACAAGAATTTTCGTAAGTTTAGTAACCTCTTCATTTTCTATAGGAGGCTAGTGTGCAAAAAAAAAAACAAAACAAAAAAAAAAAAAAAAATAACAGACAATTAATCGTCCGACATTCTCATCATGTGTACGAGGCTTAACAGTTAAATTGTATTTTTTATTGTAAAGACCCAAACAATAGACTAGACTAAACAATGTGAGACCAAAATGAAACATTTGTAACAAAAAGCATAACTACAGCGCTACATTAAAACTAGCATGTAAGAATCTATCCAGGTGTCACTTCTAGCATGTAAATATATATATATATATATATATATATATATATATATATTTATTATGTATCAAAATGTACATATTTAATCATGTCAGACTCTTTGACCATATATCAAAGTATGTACTGCTCAACCTACTGCAGAACGTCATACTTCTCTATGTACAGTCCTCTGGTCTTCCACATAATTATGTGCCAACAGAGCACCTTTGTTTATTCCACCGGAGATTTGCATACCAAGACAAGAATCTGAGCTGGAGGGGAAGCGGAAACCAGGCCAAAACAGAGAAACAGGAGGTTAAACAAAACCAATATACACAACACCTTGGTATAAAGAATGCCAGCCTAATAGTTTGTGGTCTTGAGACTAGCCATAAGCATTAAATGGCATACCAACATATCATCACTATTCAATCACACCCTGGATAGGAAATTGAATGAGAGCCTGAAGTGTCATTAAAACACAAATATTTTTACAGCATGTTTTTTTTTTTTCCAAACATTGCATTATTTACCTTCCAAAAATTCTGGAATATTCAAGTTGTACATAAATTACTAAATATCTTTATGATCCCACCGTTTTTTTTTTTTTGTGGCAACACAATAGCAGCCGATTCTCTTACGATTGCGTTGCCACCCTTAGTGCACATGTACCTCAGGTGTATAATGGGAAAGCCATTCATATATTTTTTCTATTCCAGCCAGCCCACACGACTATTTTCATCACCTTTTGGGGTGGCTCCAGAATGTAGAATGGCAACCCCAATAAATGCTACATGAATCATTTGCCCTTAACTCAAGATGGCCACAGGCAGAAATTCTAGGGGGGTGTTTAAAAGATTTTTCGCCAAAATAAAGCATGGAGACATGGATGGATGGGGGAGTTTGCTTTAAAAAAAAAAAAAAAAGATGACTTAAATATCGTTTTTGGTTAGTGGAGCTCAGATGTAGTGAAGATCCGCTTTAAGATAACAATGCCTATTTTACATGTGCTACAGTGAGTGGCATTCAGTTCCTCCCTGCAGCTAGTCTACAACCAGAGTATCACAGTACATCATGTTTTTCATGTTTCCTTTTAGAGGGATGTGGAAGAGTCCTACCAGGTTGAGAAGTATGTGGCAGAAGAAAAAGAGTGCCACACCAAAGGTACACAGCCAAAACCCACTGCAAGAACGGGCATTGCAATAATAGGATTTTTTACTTACCGTAAAATCCATTTCTCCAAGTTCATTGACAGACACAGCCTTCATAACAATAGGGTTATATCGCCTCCGCAGGAGTAGGGCTAGGCAGAAACAAAAAACACTTGGCCACTCCCATGGGCCATCCACAGTCAGTATATAACCCCCTCCCTGCTCCAGGTATTCAGTTTAGTAGCAAACAGTAATAGAAGTATCAAAAGAACTCCATAGAGGGGTGGGTGCTGTGTCTGTCAATGAACTCAGAGAAATGGAGTTTACGGTAAGTAAAAAATCCTATTTTCTCATTCGTTCATTGACAGACACAGCCTTCATAAGGATAGGGACGTCCCAAAGCAGTCCCAACATGAGGGGTGGGAAAAACGAAAAATCCCAAGGCTAATACAAGAGCCAACCAGGTAACAGGAACTTCACCCAGGACAAGCTGGAACCCAAACTGAACAATACCCCTTCCAGAGGGAATAGACCCTCTAACCAGTGGCCTCCAAAAAAACTTGCGGCCAAAAAAGGCACCCGCAGATGGCAAACCATCTACTTCGTAGATCTTGTGAAAATGTACACCGATGACCAGTGGCCGCCTTGTCAACTTGCGCAACGGCCGCCTGATGACAGAAGGCCCAAGAAGCACTAATTGCCCGAGCAGAATGCACCATAACCGGGAAAGGAGGAAACCAATCCCTGACAGGATAGCCCAGAGACATTATCTGTCCGATCCATCCAGACCAACAGACTCAGTGGCTGGCAAATACATCCGAATCCTCCCCCAAACTACATCCCGGCCAGATAAAGACAATTCCTTGGAATGTGCTGACCAGGGACACAAGAAGCCACCTCCAATGTCCTTATTCAAGTGAAAATCCAAGGACGGAACTATGTAAAAAAAAAGGATGGAGCACCACCTTAACCTAGGTAAGGTGAACGTTCAAGATAAGTCCAGCATTCATGACCCCCTGCGAGTAGAGGCGATAGCCACCAAGAGGTCACCTTCTGAGACAGAATAAGCAGTGGAACCTCCCGAATATTTTGAGAGAAAGATAATGAGGCCTTTAGAGGACCAAAAGCACCCAGTTCAGATCCCACGGCGATGGAACAAACCACCCCGGTGGAAACAGACGTCTAACCCCTAGCACAAAAAAGGCACGCACAAGGGAGTGCGAGACCAGGAGACGCCCAGGCCGACACCTGGCCCTCTATGGTACTCAAGGCCTATTCCTGCTCATCCCTCCGTAAATGGAGCTAGGAAAAAATAGAGCCACCTAAAAGGAACAAGGACAAATCTAATGAAACTCGGCCCAGAGAAAGGCCCCGAAGTCGAGCTGTCCATGATCCAGACCTAGTCTGATCAATTGTAGTTCCGGGATATTACCCGGTAGTCCGGATTTCACCAATGTCCAATGACTCCGAGCCGAGCTCAATCCCAGAACATCTTCCCACCCAGACAGACTGGTATTGGTGGTCACCCTGTTCAATATGACGGGAGAAAGAATCCTCCCCACTGAGGAACTGGAGAATGAAGCCCCCAGACGAGTAAACCTCTGGTTTCCTGACTCAGCCGAATCCAATTGCTCAAAGACCTTGGGTATATGTCCCATTATACCAGGATCTCCCCGAAGGGAGCCTACATGGAACTGTGCAAATGACCTTGCCTCAAAACAGGGTAGATACCATCAGACCTGACATCCACATGGGGATCCGCAGAGCAGCCCACCTGCTGGATAGTAAATGAAACAAACGCCGCATGCCACTCCTGGAGTCTGTCCAGGAGAAGAAACACACTGGCCAGAGCTGAAGCCCCAGGAAGGCTCAGATACATAAACGTTCTGGCCGGACCAAAGCCGACTTCCGATAATATAGACACCAACTGAAATCAGAGAAGTCTGTCTAGAAACTACATTGCTCCTCGGGGTATAAAAACGAGAATTCTGCGCAGCAGATCGCCCAGGCAGCCCAGGACCGTCAACCCCCACTGACGTAACCCTGCCAGATCCGGGGTCAACACGTCGTGAACCCCCGGGGAGTGGTGGCCAGATCAAAGGACCACACCACGCGCGATAATGCTCTGCACCCACAGCAGACGGAGGAAGTGCTGTAGTCGAGCACATAACAGAATGCTTAAGCATTCGTAAAGTTGTAGAAGTCAGAAAGACCCCATGATGGAGTGCCACCGCTGCGTGGACGGACTCCATCCTGAACTCCTGTACCCACACAAGGCAGGTCAGGGCCTTGAGGTCGAGAATTAGAAGTACTCTGCCCTCCATCTCTTAGACTGTGCCCAGGTTCAAATAAAACCCCTGACACTGTTCCCAGCACGGGAAACGGGACAATCACACTCTGCAGCAAGAGGGCTTGCACAGCCCCCTGGACAAACTCAAGACGCGACATGAAGTCATTCAGAGTAACCCCCCAAAATACGTGTCTAAGCACCACTGAGGCAACAGACTCAGCAACCAGGGGAACTGCAGCCAAGAGGCACAGCAGACAAACCACAGCGCCTACCCAATAGGTCCCCAAGCAGCAAGGCAGGGGGCTTCTGCTCCCCCTCTGGGTATGCCAGCTGGACCCTTAGAAGCCAGAGATTCCTCTATTAGAGCCATGGTTGCCTCTAGCAGCCTAGAAACAGAGGGGTTTGCCACTGGTGTAATAGTCCCTTTCTGAAGGGTGGACCCCCCCAAAGGGGTACCTTACAACTAGCATTTTTGGAAGCGCAAAAATAATTTATGACACTCCCAGCCTTCCTGGACAAATTTGTCAAAATAAGAAAAAGAAGGGAATGCTTTCGCCACGCAAGACGGCTTATCCAAGTGGGTACCGGCCCTCCCCTGCAGCCACCGCTGTATCCCCCATCCTGAAAGGTTCCCACACAGATGTAAGTGCGACAACCAGCGCCCCCTTGAGCCCTTCTGCCGTCATCCCCACTCCCTGACAGGATAGGGAGCGTGGACATCAGCCCACAAGGTGGCCACCTCTGTGCGGCAGAGTCAGATAGGGTTGTTCAACAGGGGAGGGCAGGAGTGCCCTATACTAGGCTAACTGCCTAAGCACCACACCAAAAAACCAGGGGGGAGGGGGGACGGGGGTCCACATAGAGCGTGTCAACTGAGGCCCTGCACAGGGGACACAAACAATGCCCCCCCACGGGAGACACAACCGTGGCCCCCCCCACGGGAGACACAACCGTGGCCCCCCCCACGGGAGACACAACCGTGGCCCCCCCACGGGAGACACAACCGTGGCCCCCCCCACGGGAGACACAACCGTGGCCCCCCCCACGGGAGACACAACCGTGGCCCGGAGACACAACCGTGGCCCCCCCACGGGAGACACAACCGTGGCCCACACCCACGGGAGACACAACCGTGGCCCACACCCACGGGAGACACAACCGTGGCCCCCTCACGGGAGACACAACCGTGGCCCCCTCACGGGAGACACAACCGTGGCCCCCCCACGGGAGACACAACCGTGGCCCCCCCACGGGAGACACAACCGTGGCCCCCCCACGGGAGACACAACGTGGCCCCCCCACGGGAGACACAACCGTGGCCCCCCCACGGGAGACACAACCGTGGCCCCCCCACGGGAGACACAACCGTGGCCCCCCCACGGGAGACACAACCGTGGCCCCCCCACGGGAGACACAACCGTGGCCCCCCCACGGGAGACACAACCGTGGCCCCCCCACGGGAGACACAACCGTGGCCCCCCCACAGGAGACACAACCGTGGCCCCCCCACAGGGGACAAAAAGTAGCCCCTCAGAGAGGCACCGACCATGGCCCCTCACTTAGGGGGCACCGACCATGGCCCCTCACTTAGGGGGCACCGACCATGGCCCCTCACTTACGGGGCACCGACCATGGCCCCTCACTTAGGGGGCACCGACCATGGCCCCTCACTTAGGGGGCACCGACCATGGCCCCTCACTTAGGAGGGCACCGACCATGACCCCTCACTTAGGGGGCACCGACCATGGCCCCTTCACAGGGGACACCGACCGGAGCCCTTCACAGGGGACACCGACCGGAGCCCTTCACAGGGGACACCGACCGGAGCCCTTCACAGGGGACACAGACCGGAGCCCTTCACAGGGGACACAGACCGGAGCCCTTCACAGGGGACACAGACCGGAGCCCTTCACAGGGGACACAGACCCCCGCAGTGCTGGGAAGGAAAGGGGGTGCCCACCATGAGGCCTAGCAGGCCACCGAAGCCGCGGCCCAGTAGGCCGTGGGCTAAATTTCTGACCACCCGCTGCGAGACCACTGTAGGCCGCAAAAGCCGCAGCCTAAATTTCTGGCCGACCACACGGCCCACGGTAGGCAGCAAAAGCCGCGGCCTAAATTTCTGGCCACCCACTGCGAGCACGGGGCCCGCCGGGGGAGGGCGATAGACCGCAAAAGCCGCAGACTAAATCTTTGGACCCCTTTGCCGGCCCACGGGGGGACCGGGCCGACCCTGAGCCCTGGACGGACGCGCGGCCGGTAAGTCGCAAAGCCGGGGCCTAAATTTCCGCACCAAGTGGGGGGACCGACTAATCACTGCTGGTAGGCCACAAAGCCGCGGCCTAAATTAGCCCCAGGACCCCCGATCACCCTCCACCCAGGCCCCACCAATATAAATCCCGAGGGTGGAAAAAAAGGGGCCGTGTGTCCCAAAAAATTTAAGTTACGCTTACCGGTAACGTCTTTTCCAGTAGTCTTTCAGGACAGCCACATTGAGAGACCTTGGCTCCTCCTCTTCCTTGGAAACACTGCGCCAGCCCCCATAAATTTACACCTCCCCCTGCCAGCCTCAGTTTTTTCTAGAGCACCTCCGGTTAGCTGGGGAAACACAAGAACACGTTAATAACATACTATCACATATTACTATTGTGCCCCTTTTTAGGTCTTGCTCAAGACCCCCCCAAAAATTCGGGTGGGTACTAGGGCTGTCCTGAAAGACTACTGGAGAAGACGTTACCGGTAAGCGTAACTTAAATTTTCCCTACCCGTCTTTTAGGACAGCCACATTGAGAGGATAGACGAGCACATACCACTTAGGGTGGGACAACAGCTTGCAATACCTTTCGCCCAAAGGATTGCTCACTTGCTGATACCAGATCCACTCTGTAGTGTTTCACAAACGAAGTGAAACTGGACCAAACAACTGCCTTGCAAATCTGCTTTGGCGTTGCTCCAGCTCTTTCCGCCTGTGAAGCTGCCATAGCTCTGGTAGAGTGTGCTTTAATTCCCATGGGGGCTTCTCTACCCTCTAGCCTGTAGGCCTGAGTAATAGCTGTTCTGAGCCATCTGGCAATGGTGCGTATAGACGCCTTCTGTCCCTTTCTTGCTCCGCAAAAAGAAATAAAGTGAGAGTCTGACTTTCTAAAACCCTTCGTCAGCTCTAAATAACGTAGGATACATCTCCTGACGTCTAAAGTATGAAATCTAAATTCCCTTTCACTTGAGGGATTAGGACAAAAAGTTGGCAAAATTACCTCCTGGTGTCTATGGTATTTCAAAGCCACTTTCGGTAAAAAAGCCGGGTCAGTCTTAAAAACGACTCTATCCGAAAACACAACACAAAAGGGAGGTCTAATTGAAAGGGCCTCTATTTCACTGACCCTCCTGGCCATGGTTACAGCCACCAAAAAAACAGCCTTAGAAGTTAGGTCCTTTAGAGTACACTCTTCTAAAGGCTCGAACGGGGGTTCCATCATAATCTGTAAGACCAGGGAAAGGTCCCACTTAGGGAAGGAAGGACCCTGCACTGGCCTCGGTCTTGAAAGGGTTCTGAAAAACCTGACTACCCAGGAGTTGGTGGCCAGGGATTTCTCTAGGTACGCGCTAAGCGCTGAAACTTGGCTTTTAAGGGTACTGATGGCTAACCCCTTATCTGCCCCGCATTGCCGAAACTCCAGGACTGCTATAGGGCTCTGCACCTTAAAAGAGTTTTCTAGGCACCAAGCTCTAAAACGCCCCCAAACCTTTTGGTAGATTTGGCGCATCTCCTCCTTTTTACTATCAAGGAGGGTGGATACCAGTTGCTCGGAAAAGCCCTTGCTTCTTAGTATCCCTTCTTCAGAAGCCAGGCGGCTAAGTTCCAGTGGCCTGCTTGGAGACAGAACTGGGCCCTGCGATAGGAGATCCTTTCTGGTTGGAAGGAGCCAGGGAGGTTCTGCTGCCAAATGTCCGGGGATTGAGAACCAAGCCCTTTTGTGCCAGTATGGAGCCACTAAGATCAGTGTGGTGTTTTCTACCTGAAACTTCCTTAGAGCTGCTGGCAGAAGCACGGGAGGTGGAAAGGCGTAGCAAAGTTTGAAGTGCCACTTTTGTGTTAGGGCGTCTACCCCTAGCTCATTCTCCCATCTGCTGAGAGAGAAGAAATACGGGGTCTTTGTATTGCTTCCTGAGGCAAAAAGGTCCACCTCGGGGAGGCCCCACCTCCTGACTATGAGGTCGAAGACTTCCTGATTGAGTACCCAGTCGACCTCTTAGCTGTGTTTGGCTGAGGAAATCGGCTACTACATTCTCTTTCCCCCTTAGAAGCACTGCTGAAAGGGAAAGAGCATTGGCTTCTACCCAGCCCAGGATCTCTGAGGCTGGGTTTAACAGAACTTCGCTTCTTGTGCCACCTTGCTTGTTCATATAAGCAATGACAGAGGAGTTGTCCGAACGCAACTGGATATGTTGTCCAAGGAGGTCCCCTTTGAAGGCATCGAGTACCAGTCCCACTGCTTTTAGTTCTTTCCAGTTGGACAACCTCTTGAGTTTTTTTCCATGTCCCCTGCGCCCACCGCGATCCCAGGTGTGCTCCCCAGCCTCTGCCGCTTGCATCCGTGGTAATCACTCTGGACACTGGAATGATCCACAAGCGCCCCTGCGACAGATTTATCTGCTTCCTCCACCACCAGAGGGATCTTTTGACCCAAGGAATTGAAAGCAGGGTGTATAAAACTCCTGGCTGTGGTCCCACACCTTTAGAATCAGTGCCTGCAAGGGACGGAAGTGAAGGCCTGCCCACTGGACTGCTGGAATGGCAGAGGTTAGTAGGCTGAGAGCTGACATGGCCATCCGTATTGACACCTGTTGACTGCTCTGAAGGATTGCTACTGCTCGGTCTAGCTTTAGAATTTTCTCTTGTGGGAGAAAAACTCTCAGCTGAGTAGAATCCAGCAGATATCCTAGATAGGAAATCTGTTGAGCTGGAATTAGGCTGGATTTTTCCAGGTTTAGTAGCCATCCTAGCCCCATCAGGGTTGTTTTTGTTAGTTCCAGATCCCTGATTAGTTGCTCCGAGGATGCTGTGAATAGAAGATCGTCTAGGTATGCAATAATCGATACCCCCCTGATTTGCAGAAAAGCCATGGCCTCTGCCATGACCTTCGTAAATACTCGGGGTGACAAGGATAGGCCAAATGGTAGCGCCTGAAACTGCAGGTGAATGGTTTCTTCTTTCACCTTTACCGCCAGGGGCAGGAATTTTTGAAAGGCTTCCGCAATGGGAATGTGGAGGCAAGCGTCTTTCAAATCCAGTGACACCATGTAACAGTGCTGGGGCAGCAATGGCGTGACTGTAAATATCGATTCCATCCGGCATCTTTTGTAGACAATCACTTTGTTCAGGGGTTTCAGATTTAGAATTAACCTGTAACTCCCCGAGGGCTTTCTCACCACAAAAACGTGTGAATAAAAGCCTGTCCCTTCTTCTTCTTTTGGAACTCTGCAAACTACATTTTGTTGCTCTAGTTCCTTTAATGCCCCTAGGAGGGCTTCTGCTTTTGCCATACACCTGGGGAGAAGCGTTGTTAAGCTTCGACGTGGAGGGGGCTCTGTAAATTCTAGACAGTACCCCCTTCATATGATCCCCAGCATAAATTGGTTGGGGGAGATTACTTCCCATTGTGGAAGGAAGGCTCCCAATCTTCCCCCCACTGTGACCCTTGGAGTCACTGGGTCTTACTGGGCTGCTCAGGAGGGCGAAAAATCGCTCCTCTTTTGCCCTTACCCCTTTGGCTCCAAGTCATTTTCTCCTGTGTCTTGGGAGGCCTTCTTTTTTGTGGACGAAACCCCCTCTTGGGTTGATTCGGGGGTTTTCGTTTCACTGGGAACACCTTCTTTTTATCAGCAGTACGGTCTAATACTGTTTCTAGACCTGGGCCAAAGAGCACATCACCGGTCAGTGGAATGCCACAATTTAATTTTTGAGGCATTGTCGCCTGGCCATGTTTTGAGCCAGAGGGCTCTTCTGGCTGAGTTGGCCAGTGCAGCAGTCCTGGCTGACATGCGCACTGACTCAGCCGAAGCATCCGCCATATAGGCTACACCTCGTAGAATCTTTGGAAAGGATGACAAAATAGGCTCTTTTGCCGTACCTACCTCAATATGAGCCTGGATTTGTGCAAGTCAGTGCTCAAAGGTTTGGGCCACCACCGTGACTGCCATCTCTGATTTCAAATTACCTAGAGTTGATTCCCAGGTCTTTTTTAACAGGGAATCAATTCTCTTGTCCATGGTATCTGTCAGAGCTCCAAGATCCTCAAAGGCCAGATCTGTGTGTCTGGACACTTGCGAGAATGCTGCGTCCAATCTGGGGTGCGCACAAGGGAGTGCGAGACCAGGAGACGCCCAGGCCGACACCTGGCCCTCTATGGTACTCAAGGCCTATTCCTGCTCATCCCTCCGTAAATGGAGGTAGGAAAAAATAGAGCCACCTAAAAGGAACAAGGACAAATCTAATGAAACTCGGCCCAGAGAAAGGCCCCGAAGTCGAGCTGTCCATGATCCAGACCTAGTCTGATCAATTGTAGTTCCGGGATATTACCCGGTAGTCCGGATTTCACCAGTGTCCAATGACTCCGAGCCGAGCTCAATCCCAGAACATCTTCCCACCCAGACAGACTGGTATTGGTGGTCACCCTGTTCAATATGACGGGAGAAAGAATCCTCCCCACTGAGGAACTGGAGAATGAAGCCCCCAGACGAGTAAACCTCTGGTTTCCTGACTCAGCCGAATCCAATTGCTCAAAGACCTTGGGTATATGTCCCATTATACCAGGATCTCCCCGAAGGGAGCCTACATGGAACTGTGCAAATGACCTTGCCTCAAAACAGGGTAGATACCATCAGACCTGACATCCACATGGGGATCCGCAGAGCAGCCCACCTGCTGGATAGTAAATGAAACAAACGCCGCATGCCACTCCTGGAGTCTGTCCAGGAGAAGAAACACACTGGCCAGAGCTGAAGCCCCAGGAAGGCTCAGATACATAAACGTTCTGGCCGGACCAAAGCCGACTTCCGATAATATAGACACCAACTGAAATCAGAGAAGTCTGTCTAGAAACTACATTGCTCCTCGGGGTATAAAAACGAGAATTCTGCGCAGCAGATCGCCCAGGCAGCCCAGGACCGTCAACCCCCACTGACGTAACCCTGCCAGATCCGGGGTCAACACGTCGTGAACCCCCGGGGAGTGGTGGCCAGATCAAAGGACCACACCACGCGCGATAATGCTCTGCACCCACAGCAGACGGAGGAAGTGCTGTAGTCGAGCACATAACAGAATGCTTAAGCATTCGTAAAGTTGTAGAAGTCAGAAAGACCCCATGATGGAGTGCCACCGCTGCGTGGACGGACTCCATCCTGAACTCCTGTACCCACACAAGGCAGGTCAGGGCCTTGAGGTCGAGAATTAGAAGTACTCTGCCCTCCATCTCTTAGACTGTGCCCAGGTTCAAATAAAACCCCTGACACTGTTCCCAGCACGGGAAACGGGACAATCACACTCTGCAGCAAGAGGGCTTGCACAGCCCCCTGGACAAACTCAAGACGCGACATGAAGTCATTCAGAGTAACCCCCCAAAATACGTGTCTAAGCACCACTGAGGCAACAGACTCAGCAACCAGGGGAACTGCAGCCAAGAGGCACAGCAGACAAACCACAGCGCCTACCCAATAGGTCCCCAAGCAGCAAGGCAGGGGGCTTCTGCTCCCCCTCTGGGTATGCCAGCTGGACCCTTAGAAGCCAGAGATTCCTCTATTAGAGCCATGGTTGCCTCTAGCAGCCTAGAAACAGAGGGGTTTGCCACTGGTGTAATAGTCCCTTTCTGAAGGGTGGACCCCCCCAAAGGGGTACCTTACAACTAGCATTTTTGGAAGCGCAAAAATAATTTATGACACTCCCAGCCTTCCTGGACAAATTTGTCAAAATAAGAAAAAGAAGGGAATGCTTTCGCCACGCAAGACGGCTTATCCAAGTGGGTACCGGCCCTCCCCTGCAGCCACCGCTATATCCCCCATCCTGAAAGGTTCCCACACAGATGTAAGTGCGACAACCAGCGCCCCCTTGAGCCCTTCTGCCGTCATCCCCACTCCCTGACAGGATAGGGAGCGTGGACATCAGCCCACAAGGTGGCCACCTCTGTGCGGCAGAGTCAGATAGGGTTGTTCAACAGGGGAGGGCAGGAGTGCCCTATACTAGGCTAACTGCCTAAGCACCACACCAAAAAACCAGGGGGGAGGGGGGACGGGGGTCCACATAGAGCGTGTCAACTGAGGCCCTGCACAGGGGACACAAACAATGCCCCCCCACGGGAGACACAACCGTGGCCCCCCCCACGGGAGACACAACCGTGGCCCCCCCCACGGGAGACACAACCGTGGCCCCCCCCACGGGAGACACAACCGTGGCCCCCCCACGGGAGACACAACCGTGGCCCCCCCCACGGGAGACACAACCGTGGCCCCCCCCACGGGAGACACAACCGTGGCCCGGAGACACAACCGTGGCCCCCCCACGGGAGACACAACCGTGGCCCACACCCACGGGAGACACAACCGTGGCCCCCTCACGGGAGACACAACCGTGGCCCCCTCACGGGAGACACAACCGTGGCCCCCTCACGGGAGACACAACCGTGGCCCCCTCACGGGAGACACAACCGTGGCCCCCTCACGGGAGACACAACCGTGGCCCCCCCACGGGAGACACAACCGTGGCCCCCCCACGGGAGACACAACCGTGGCCCCCCCACGGGAGACACAACCGTGGCCCCCCCACGGGAGACACAACGTGGCCCCCCCACGGGAGACACAACCGTGGCCCCCCCACGGGAGACACAACCGTGGCCCCCCCACGGGAGACACAACCGTGGCCCCCCCACGGGAGACACAACCGTGGCCCCCCCACGGGAGACACAACCGTGGCCCCCCCACAGGAGACACAACCGTGGCCCCCCCACAGGAGACACAACCGTGGCCCCCCCACAGGGGACAAAAAGTAGCCCCTCAGAGAGGCACCGACCATGGCCCCTCACTTAGGGGGCACCGACCATGGCCCCTCACTTAGGGGGCACCGACCATGGCCCCTCACTTACGGGGCACCGACCATGGCCCCTCACTTAGGGGGCACCGACCATGGCCCCTCACTTAGGGGGCACCGACCATGGCCCCTCACTTAGGAGGGCACCGACCATGACCCCTCACTTAGGGGGCACCGACCATGGCCCCTTCACAGGGGACACCGACCGGAGCCCTTCACAGGGGACACCGACCGGAGCCCTTCACAGGGGACACCGACCGGAGCCCTTCACAGGGGACACAGACCGGAGCCCTTCACAGGGGACACAGACCGGAGCCCTTCACAGGGGACACAGACCGGAGCCCTTCACAGGGGACACAGACCCCCGCAGTGCTGGGAAGGAAAGGGGGTGCCCACCATGAGGCCTAGCAGGCCACCGAAGCCGCGGCCCAGTAGGCCGTGGGCTAAATTTCTGACCACCCGCTGCGAGACCACTGTAGGCCGCAAAAGCCGCAGCCTAAATTTCTGGCCGACCACACGGCCCACGGTAGGCAGCAAAAGCCGCGGCCTAAATTTCTGGCCACCCACTGCGAGCACGGGGCCCGCCGGGGGAGGGCGATAGACCGCAAAAGCCGCAGACTAAATCTTTGGACCCCTTTGCCGGCCCACGGGGGGACCGGGCCGACCCTGAGCCCTGGACGGACGCGCGGCCGGTAAGTCGCAAAGCCGGGGCCTAAATTTCCGCACCAAGTGGGGGGACCGACTAATCACTGCTGGTAGGCCACAAAGCCGCGGCCTAAATTAGCCCCAGGACCCCCGATCACCCTCCACCCAGGCCCCACCAATATAAATCCCGAGGGTGGAAAAAAAGGGGCCGTGTGTCCCAAAAAATTTAAGTTACGCTTACCGGTAACGTCTTTTCCAGTAGTCTTTCAGGACAGCCACATTGAGAGACCTTGGCTCCTCCTCTTCCTTGGAAACACTGCGCCAGCCCCCATAAATTTACACCTCCCCCTGCCAGCCTCAGTTTTTTCTAGAGCACCTCCGGTTAGCTGGGGAAACACAAGAACACGTTAATAACATACTATCACATATTACTATTGTGCCCCTTTTTAGGTCTTGCTCAAGACCCCCCCAAAAATTCGGGTGGGTACTAGGGCTGTCCTGAAAGACTACTGGAGAAGACGTTACCGGTAAGCGTAACTTAAATTTTCCCTACCCGTCTTTTAGGACAGCCACATTGAGAGGATAGACGAGCACATACCACTTAGGGTGGGACAACAGCTTGCAATACCTTTCGCCCAAAGGATTGCTCACTTGCTGATACCAGATCCACTCTGTAGTGTTTCACAAACGAAGTGAAACTGGACCAAACAACTGCCTTGCAAATCTGCTTTGGCGTTGCTCCAGCTCTTTCCGCCTGTGAAGCTGCCATAGCTCTGGTAGAGTGTGCTTTAATTCCCATGGGGGCTTCTCTACCCTCTAGCCTGTAGGCCTGAGTAATAGCTGTTCTGAGCCATCTGGCAATGGTGCGTATAGACGCCTTCTGTCCCTTTCTTGCTCCGCAAAAAGAAATAAAGTGAGAGTCTGACTTTCTAAAACCCTTCGTCAGCTCTAAATAACGTAGGATACATCTCCTGACGTCTAAAGTATGAAATCTAAATTCCCTTTCACTTGAGGGATTAGGACAAAAAGTTGGCAAAATTACCTCCTGGTGTCTATGGTATTTCAAAGCCACTTTCGGTAAAAAAGCCGGGTCAGTCTTAAAAACGACTCTATCCGAAAACACAACACAAAAGGGAGGTCTAATTGAAAGGGCCTCTATTTCACTGACCCTCCTGGCCATGGTTACAGCCACCAAAAAAACAGCCTTAGAAGTTAGGTCCTTTAGAGTACACTCTTCTAAAGGCTCGAACGGGGGTTCCATCATAATCTGTAAGACCAGGGAAAGGTCCCACTTAGGGAAGGAAGGACCCTGCACTGGCCTCGGTCTTGAAAGGGTTCTGAAAAACCTGACTACCCAGGAGTTGGTGGCCAGGGATTTCTCTAGGTACGCGCTAAGCGCTGAAACTTGGCTTTTAAGGGTACTGATGGCTAACCCCTTATCTGCCCCGCATTGCCGAAACTCCAGGACTGCTATAGGGCTCTGCACCTTAAAAGAGTTTTCTAGGCACCAAGCTCTAAAACGCCCCCAAACCTTTTGGTAGATTTGGCGCATCTCCTCCTTTTTACTATCAAGGAGGGTGGATACCAGTTGCTCGGAAAAGCCCTTGCTTCTTAGTATCCCTTCTTCAGAAGCCAGGCGGCTAAGTTCCAGTGGCCTGCTTGGAGACAGAACTGGGCCCTGCGATAGGAGATCCTTTCTGGTTGGAAGGAGCCAGGGAGGTTCTGCTGCCAAATGTCCGGGGATTGAGAACCAAGCCCTTTTGTGCCAGTATGGAGCCACTAAGATCAGTGTGGTGTTTTCTACCTGAAACTTCCTTAGAGCTGCTGGCAGAAGCACGGGAGGTGGAAAGGCGTAGCAAAGTTTGAAGTGCCACTTTTGTGTTAGGGCGTCTACCCCTAGCTCATTCTCCCATCTGCTGAGAGAGAAGAAATACGGGGTCTTTGTATTGCTTCCTGAGGCAAAAAGGTCCACCTCGGGGAGGCCCCACCTCCTGACTATGAGGTCGAAGACTTCCTGATTGAGTACCCAGTCGACCTCTTAGCTGTGTTTGGCTGAGGAAATCGGCTACTACATTCTCTTTCCCCCTTAGAAGCACTGCTGAAAGGGAAAGAGCATTGGCTTCTACCCAGCCCAGGATCTCTGAGGCTGGGTTTAACAGAACTTCGCTTCTTGTGCCACCTTGCTTGTTCATATAAGCAATGACAGAGGAGTTGTCCGAACGCAACTGGATATGTTGTCCAAGGAGGTCCCCTTTGAAGGCATCGAGTACCAGTCCCACTGCTTTTAGTTCTTTCCAGTTGGACAACCTCTTGAGTTTTTTTCCATGTCCCCTGCGCCCACCGCGATCCCAGGTGTGCTCCCCAGCCTCTGCCGCTTGCATCCGTGGTAATCACTCTGGACACTGGAATGATCCACAAGCGCCCCTGCGACAGATTTATCTGCTTCCTCCACCACCAGAGGGATCTTTTGACCCAAGGAATTGAAAGCAGGGTGTATAAAACTCCTGGCTGTGGTCCCACACCTTTAGAATCAGTGCCTGCAAGGGACGGAAGTGAAGGCCTGCCCACTGGACTGCTGGAATGGCAGAGGTTAGTAGGCTGAGAGCTGACATGGCCATCCGTATTGACACCTGTTGACTGCTCTGAAGGATTGCTACTGCTCGGTCTAGCTTTAGAATTTTCTCTTGTGGGAGAAAAACTCTCAGCTGAGTAGAATCCAGCAGATATCCTAGATAGGAAATCTGTTGAGCTGGAATTAGGCTGGATTTTTCCAGGTTTAGTAGCCATCCTAGCCCCATCAGGGTTGTTTTTGTTAGTTCCAGATCCCTGATTAGTTGCTCCGAGGATGCTGTGAATAGAAGATCGTCTAGGTATGCAATAATCGATACCCCCCTGATTTGCAGAAAAGCCATGGCCTCTGCCATGACCTTCGTAAATACTCGGGGTGACAAGGATAGGCCAAATGGTAGCGCCTGAAACTGCAGGTGAATGGTTTCTTCTTTCACCTTTACCGCCAGGGGCAGGAATTTTTGAAAGGCTTCCGCAATGGGAATGTGGAGGCAAGCGTCTTTCAAATCCAGTGACACCATGTAACAGTGCTGGGGCAGCAATGGCGTGACTGTAAATATCGATTCCATCCGGCATCTTTTGTAGACAATCACTTTGTTCAGGGGTTTCAGATTTAGAATTAACCTGTAACTCCCCGAGGGCTTTCTCACCACAAAAACGTGTGAATAAAAGCCTGTCCCTTCTTCTTCTTTTGGAACTCTGCAAACTACATTTTGTTGCTCTAGTTCCTTTAATGCCCCTAGGAGGGCTTCTGCTTTTGCCATACACCTGGGGAGAAGCGTTGTTAAGCTTCGACGTGGAGGGGGCTCTGTAAATTCTAGACAGTACCCCCTTCATATGATCCCCAGCATAAATTGGTTGGGGGAGATTACTTCCCATTGTGGAAGGAAGGCTCCCAATCTTCCCCCCACTGTGACCCTTGGAGTCACTGGGTCTTACTGGGCTGCTCAGGAGGGCGAAAAATCGCTCCTCTTTTGCCCTTACCCCTTTGGCTCCAAGTCATTTTCTCCTGTGTCTTGGGAGGCCTTCTTTTTTGTGGACGAAACCCCCTCTTGGGTTGATTCGGGGGTTTTCGTTTCACTGGGAACACCTTCTTTTTATCAGCAGTACGGTCTAATACTGTTTCTAGACCTGGGCCAAAGAGCACATCACCGGTCAGTGGAATGCCACAATTTAATTTTTGAGGCATTGTCGCCTGGCCATGTTTTGAGCCAGAGGGCTCTTCTGGCTGAGTTGGCCAGTGCAGCAGTCCTGGCTGACATGCGCACTGACTCAGCCGAAGCATCCGCCATATAGGCTACACCTCGTAGAATCTTTGGAAAGGATGACAAAATAGGCTCTTTTGCCGTACCTACCTCAATATGAGCCTGGATTTGTGCAAGTCAGTGCTCAAAGGTTTGGGCCACCACCGTGACTGCCATCTCTGATTTCAAATTACCTAGAGTTGATTCCCAGGTCTTTTTTAACAGGGAATCAATTCTCTTGTCCATGGTATCTGTCAGAGCTCCAAGATCCTCAAAGGCCAGATCTGTGTGTCTGGACACTTGCGAGAATGCTGCGTCCAATCTGGGGTGCGCACAAGGGAGTGCGAGACCAGGAGACGCCCAGGCCGACACCTGGCCCTCTATGGTACTCAAGGCCTATTCCTGCTCATCCCTCCGTAAATGGAGGTAGGAAAAAATAGAGCCACCTAAAAGGAACAAGGACAAATCTAATGAAACTCGGCCCAGAGAAAGGCCCCGAAGTCGAGCTGTCCATGATCCAGACCTAGTCTGATCAATTGTAGTTCCGGGATATTACCCGGTAGTCCGGATTTCACCAGTGTCCAATGACTCCGAGCCGAGCTCAATCCCAGAACATCTTCCCACCCAGACAGACTGGTATTGGTGGTCACCCTGTTCAATATGACGGGAGAAAGAATCCTCCCCACTGAGGAACTGGAGAATGAAGCCCCCAGACGAGTAAACCTCTGGTTTCCTGACTCAGCCGAATCCAATTGCTCAAAGACCTTGGGTATATGTCCCATTATACCAGGATCTCCCCGAAGGGAGCCTACATGGAACTGTGCAAATGACCTTGCCTCAAAACAGGGTAGATACCATCAGACCTGACATCCACATGGGGATCCGCAGAGCAGCCCACCTGCTGGATAGTAAATGAAACAAACGCCGCATGCCACTCCTGGAGTCTGTCCAGGAGAAGAAACACACTGGCCAGAGCTGAAGCCCCAGGAAGGCTCAGATACATAAACGTTCTGGCCGGACCAAAGCCGACTTCCGATAATATAGACACCAACTGAAATCAGAGAAGTCTGTCTAGAAACTACATTGCTCCTCGGGGTATAAAAACGAGAATTCTGCGCAGCAGATCGCCCAGGCAGCCCAGGACCGTCAACCCCCACTGACGTAACCCTGCCAGATCCGGGGTCAACACGTCGTGAACCCCCGGGGAGTGGTGGCCAGATCAAAGGACCACACCACGCGCGATAATGCTCTGCACCCACAGCAGACGGAGGAAGTGCTGTAGTCGAGCACATAACAGAATGCTTAAGCATTCGTAAAGTTGTAGAAGTCAGAAAGACCCCATGATGGAGTGCCACCGCTGCGTGGACGGACTCCATCCTGAACTCCTGTACCCACACAAGGCAGGTCAGGGCCTTGAGGTCGAGAATTAGAAGTACTCTGCCCTCCATCTCTTAGACTGTGCCCAGGTTCAAATAAAACCCCTGACACTGTTCCCAGCACGGGAAACGGGACAATCACACTCTGCAGCAAGAGGGCTTGCACAGCCCCCTGGACAAACTCAAGACGCGACATGAAGTCATTCAGAGTAACCCCCCAAAATACGTGTCTAAGCACCACTGAGGCAACAGACTCAGCAACCAGGGGAACTGCAGCCAAGAGGCACAGCAGACAAACCACAGCGCCTACCCAATAGGTCCCCAAGCAGCAAGGCAGGGGGCTTCTGCTCCCCCTCTGGGTATGCCAGCTGGACCCTTAGAAGCCAGAGATTCCTCTATTAGAGCCATGGTTGCCTCTAGCAGCCTAGAAACAGAGGGGTTTGCCACTGGTGTAATAGTCCCTTTCTGAAGGGTGGACCCCCCCAAAGGGGTACCTTACAACTAGCATTTTTGGAAGCGCAAAAATAATTTATGACACTCCCAGCCTTCCTGGACAAATTTGTCAAAATAAGAAAAAGAAGGGAATGCTTTCGCCACGCAAGACGGCTTATCCAAGTGGGTACCGGCCCTCCCCTGCAGCCACCGCTATATCCCCCATCCTGAAAGGTTCCCACACAGATGTAAGTGCGACAACCAGCGCCCCCTTGAGCCCTTCTGCCGTCATCCCCACTCCCTGACAGGATAGGGAGCGTGGACATCAGCCCACAAGGTGGCCACCTCTGTGCGGCAGAGTCAGATAGGGTTGTTCAACAGGGGAGGGCAGGAGTGCCCTATACTAGGCTAACTGCCTAAGCACCACACCAAAAAACCAGGGGGGAGGGGGGACGGGGGTCCACATAGAGCGTGTCAACTGAGGCCCTGCACAGGGGACACAAACAATGCCCCCCCACGGGAGACACAACCGTGGCCCCCCCCACGGGAGACACAACCGTGGCCCCCCCCACGGGAGACACAACCGTGGCCCCCCCCACGGGAGACACAACCGTGGCCCCCCCACGGGAGACACAACCGTGGCCCCCCCCACGGGAGACACAACCGTGGCCCCCCCCACGGGAGACACAACCGTGGCCCGGAGACACAACCGTGGCCCCCCCACGGGAGACACAACCGTGGCCCACACCCACGGGAGACACAACCGTGGCCCCCTCACGGGAGACACAACCGTGGCCCCCTCACGGGAGACACAACCGTGGCCCCCTCACGGGAGACACAACCGTGGCCCCCTCACGGGAGACACAACCGTGGCCCCCTCACGGGAGACACAACCGTGGCCCCCCCACGGGAGACACAACCGTGGCCCCCCCACGGGAGACACAACCGTGGCCCCCCCACGGGAGACACAACCGTGGCCCCCCCACGGGAGACACAACGTGGCCCCCCCACGGGAGACACAACCGTGGCCCCCCCACGGGAGACACAACCGTGGCCCCCCCACGGGAGACACAACCGTGGCCCCCCCACGGGAGACACAACCGTGGCCCCCCCACGGGAGACACAACCGTGGCCCCCCCACAGGAGACACAACCGTGGCCCCCCCACAGGAGACACAACCGTGGCCCCCCCACAGGGGACAAAAAGTAGCCCCTCAGAGAGGCACCGACCATGGCCCCTCACTTAGGGGGCACCGACCATGGCCCCTCACTTAGGGGGCACCGACCATGGCCCCTCACTTACGGGGCACCGACCATGGCCCCTCACTTAGGGGGCACCGACCATGGCCCCTCACTTAGGGGGCACCGACCATGGCCCCTCACTTAGGAGGGCACCGACCATGACCCCTCACTTAGGGGGCACCGACCATGGCCCCTTCACAGGGGACACCGACCGGAGCCCTTCACAGGGGACACCGACCGGAGCCCTTCACAGGGGACACCGACCGGAGCCCTTCACAGGGGACACAGACCGGAGCCCTTCACAGGGGACACAGACCGGAGCCCTTCACAGGGGACACAGACCGGAGCCCTTCACAGGGGACACAGACCCCCGCAGTGCTGGGAAGGAAAGGGGGTGCCCACCATGAGGCCTAGCAGGCCACCGAAGCCGCGGCCCAGTAGGCCGTGGGCTAAATTTCTGACCACCCGCTGCGAGACCACTGTAGGCCGCAAAAGCCGCAGCCTAAATTTCTGGCCGACCACACGGCCCACGGTAGGCAGCAAAAGCCGCGGCCTAAATTTCTGGCCACCCACTGCGAGCACGGGGCCCGCCGGGGGAGGGCGATAGACCGCAAAAGCCGCAGACTAAATCTTTGGACCCCTTTGCCGGCCCACGGGGGGACCGGGCCGACCCTGAGCCCTGGACGGACGCGCGGCCGGTAAGTCGCAAAGCCGGGGCCTAAATTTCCGCACCAAGTGGGGGGACCGACTAATCACTGCTGGTAGGCCACAAAGCCGCGGCCTAAATTAGCCCCAGGACCCCCGATCACCCTCCACCCAGGCCCCACCAATATAAATCCCGAGGGTGGAAAAAAAGGGGCCGTGTGTCCCAAAAAATTTAAGTTACGCTTACCGGTAACGTCTTTTCCAGTAGTCTTTCAGGACAGCCACATTGAGAGACCTTGGCTCCTCCTCTTCCTTGGAAACACTGCGCCAGCCCCCATAAATTTACACCTCCCCCTGCCAGCCTCAGTTTTTTCTAGAGCACCTCCGGTTAGCTGGGGAAACACAAGAACACGTTAATAACATACTATCACATATTACTATTGTGCCCCTTTTTAGGTCTTGCTCAAGACCCCCCCAAAAATTCGGGTGGGTACTAGGGCTGTCCTGAAAGACTACTGGAGAAGACGTTACCGGTAAGCGTAACTTAAATTTTCCCTACCCGTCTTTTAGGACAGCCACATTGAGAGGATAGACGAGCACATACCACTTAGGGTGGGACAACAGCTTGCAATACCTTTCGCCCAAAGGATTGCTCACTTGCTGATACCAGATCCACTCTGTAGTGTTTCACAAACGAAGTGAAACTGGACCAAACAACTGCCTTGCAAATCTGCTTTGGCGTTGCTCCAGCTCTTTCCGCCTGTGAAGCTGCCATAGCTCTGGTAGAGTGTGCTTTAATTCCCATGGGGGCTTCTCTACCCTCTAGCCTGTAGGCCTGAGTAATAGCTGTTCTGAGCCATCTGGCAATGGTGCGTATAGACGCCTTCTGTCCCTTTCTTGCTCCGCAAAAAGAAATAAAGTGAGAGTCTGACTTTCTAAAACCCTTCGTCAGCTCTAAATAACGTAGGATACATCTCCTGACGTCTAAAGTATGAAATCTAAATTCCCTTTCACTTGAGGGATTAGGACAAAAAGTTGGCAAAATTACCTCCTGGTGTCTATGGTATTTCAAAGCCACTTTCGGTAAAAAAGCCGGGTCAGTCTTAAAAACGACTCTATCCGAAAACACAACACAAAAGGGAGGTCTAATTGAAAGGGCCTCTATTTCACTGACCCTCCTGGCCATGGTTACAGCCACCAAAAAAACAGCCTTAGAAGTTAGGTCCTTTAGAGTACACTCTTCTAAAGGCTCGAACGGGGGTTCCATCATAATCTGTAAGACCAGGGAAAGGTCCCACTTAGGGAAGGAAGGACCCTGCACTGGCCTCGGTCTTGAAAGGGTTCTGAAAAACCTGACTACCCAGGAGTTGGTGGCCAGGGATTTCTCTAGGTACGCGCTAAGCGCTGAAACTTGGCTTTTAAGGGTACTGATGGCTAACCCCTTATCTGCCCCGCATTGCCGAAACTCCAGGACTGCTATAGGGCTCTGCACCTTAAAAGAGTTTTCTAGGCACCAAGCTCTAAAACGCCCCCAAACCTTTTGGTAGATTTGGCGCATCTCCTCCTTTTTACTATCAAGGAGGGTGGATACCAGTTGCTCGGAAAAGCCCTTGCTTCTTAGTATCCCTTCTTCAGAAGCCAGGCGGCTAAGTTCCAGTGGCCTGCTTGGAGACAGAACTGGGCCCTGCGATAGGAGATCCTTTCTGGTTGGAAGGAGCCAGGGAGGTTCTGCTGCCAAATGTCCGGGGATTGAGAACCAAGCCCTTTTGTGCCAGTATGGAGCCACTAAGATCAGTGTGGTGTTTTCTACCTGAAACTTCCTTAGAGCTGCTGGCAGAAGCACGGGAGGTGGAAAGGCGTAGCAAAGTTTGAAGTGCCACTTTTGTGTTAGGGCGTCTACCCCTAGCTCATTCTCCCATCTGCTGAGAGAGAAGAAATACGGGGTCTTTGTATTGCTTCCTGAGGCAAAAAGGTCCACCTCGGGGAGGCCCCACCTCCTGACTATGAGGTCGAAGACTTCCTGATTGAGTACCCAGTCGACCTCTTAGCTGTGTTTGGCTGAGGAAATCGGCTACTACATTCTCTTTCCCCCTTAGAAGCACTGCTGAAAGGGAAAGAGCATTGGCTTCTACCCAGCCCAGGATCTCTGAGGCTGGGTTTAACAGAACTTCGCTTCTTGTGCCACCTTGCTTGTTCATATAAGCAATGACAGAGGAGTTGTCCGAACGCAACTGGATATGTTGTCCAAGGAGGTCCCCTTTGAAGGCATCGAGTACCAGTCCCACTGCTTTTAGTTCTTTCCAGTTGGACAACCTCTTGAGTTTTTTTCCATGTCCCCTGCGCCCACCGCGATCCCAGGTGTGCTCCCCAGCCTCTGCCGCTTGCATCCGTGGTAATCACTCTGGACACTGGAATGATCCACAAGCGCCCCTGCGACAGATTTATCTGCTTCCTCCACCACCAGAGGGATCTTTTGACCCAAGGAATTGAAAGCAGGGTGTATAAAACTCCTGGCTGTGGTCCCACACCTTTAGAATCAGTGCCTGCAAGGGACGGAAGTGAAGGCCTGCCCACTGGACTGCTGGAATGGCAGAGGTTAGTAGGCTGAGAGCTGACATGGCCATCCGTATTGACACCTGTTGACTGCTCTGAAGGATTGCTACTGCTCGGTCTAGCTTTAGAATTTTCTCTTGTGGGAGAAAAACTCTCAGCTGAGTAGAATCCAGCAGATATCCTAGATAGGAAATCTGTTGAGCTGGAATTAGGCTGGATTTTTCCAGGTTTAGTAGCCATCCTAGCCCCATCAGGGTTGTTTTTGTTAGTTCCAGATCCCTGATTAGTTGCTCCGAGGATGCTGTGAATAGAAGATCGTCTAGGTATGCAATAATCGATACCCCCCTGATTTGCAGAAAAGCCATGGCCTCTGCCATGACCTTCGTAAATACTCGGGGTGACAAGGATAGGCCAAATGGTAGCGCCTGAAACTGCAGGTGAATGGTTTCTTCTTTCACCTTTACCGCCAGGGGCAGGAATTTTTGAAAGGCTTCCGCAATGGGAATGTGGAGGCAAGCGTCTTTCAAATCCAGTGACACCATGTAACAGTGCTGGGGCAGCAATGGCGTGACTGTAAATATCGATTCCATCCGGCATCTTTTGTAGACAATCACTTTGTTCAGGGGTTTCAGATTTAGAATTAACCTGTAACTCCCCGAGGGCTTTCTCACCACAAAAACGTGTGAATAAAAGCCTGTCCCTTCTTCTTCTTTTGGAACTCTGCAAACTACATTTTGTTGCTCTAGTTCCTTTAATGCCCCTAGGAGGGCTTCTGCTTTTGCCATACACCTGGGGAGAAGCGTTGTTAAGCTTCGACGTGGAGGGGGCTCTGTAAATTCTAGACAGTACCCCCTTCATATGATCCCCAGCATAAATTGGTTGGGGGAGATTACTTCCCATTGTGGAAGGAAGGCTCCCAATCTTCCCCCCACTGTGACCCTTGGAGTCACTGGGTCTTACTGGGCTGCTCAGGAGGGCGAAAAATCGCTCCTCTTTTGCCCTTACCCCTTTGGCTCCAAGTCATTTTCTCCTGTGTCTTGGGAGGCCTTCTTTTTTGTGGACGAAACCCCCTCTTGGGTTGATTCGGGGGTTTTCGTTTCACTGGGAACACCTTCTTTTTATCAGCAGTACGGTCTAATACTGTTTCTAGACCTGGGCCAAAGAGCACATCACCGGTCAGTGGAATGCCACAATTTAATTTTTGAGGCATTGTCGCCTGGCCATGTTTTGAGCCAGAGGGCTCTTCTGGCTGAGTTGGCCAGTGCAGCAGTCCTGGCTGACATGCGCACTGACTCAGCCGAAGCATCCGCCATATAGGCTACACCTCGTAGAATCTTTGGAAAGGATGACAAAATAGGCTCTTTTGCCGTACCTACCTCAATATGAGCCTGGATTTGTGCAAGTCAGTGCTCAAAGGTTTGGGCCACCACCGTGACTGCCATCTCTGATTTCAAATTACCTAGAGTTGATTCCCAGGTCTTTTTTAACAGGGAATCAATTCTCTTGTCCATGGTATCTGTCAGAGCTCCAAGATCCTCAAAGGCCAGATCTGTGTGTCTGGACACTTGCGAGAATGCTGCGTCCAATCTGGGGTTCTTGTTCCAGATTGAGGCAGGGTTGTCCAAAAAAGGGAATCTTCTTTTACAGACCTAGAAAAGAAGGGTTTCCGTTCGGGATCCTGCCATTCTTTTTTGACCGTTTCTATTAGGACCTCATGAATAGGAAATACTTTACTTTTCTGTTCCTTTAAGCCCCTATACATCTGGTCATGGAGAGATAGGGTTTTTTGTCCTCCTGAATACCCAGGGTGGTGTAGATAGCCCCTAAGAGGTCCTCTACCTCATCAAGGGGTAACTTGTACCTTGAGGGCTTTCTGCACCCCCCGTCCCTACTCTCTCCCTCTGAGTCGTCCTGAGAACCGGAGGTAGCACTGTCTGGTTCCTCCCTAGCTTCCCCTCTGGAAGTGCCCGCCACTTCTTCTGTTGAAGCAGTGGCTCCAGGTTGGGAAGATGCAGAGTCCTGTGCTAAGAGCGGGGTTGTATTCTGCGATGCAGATGAGGGTTTAGGGGAACCTGAAACCCTTCAAACAGGGTTTTAAATGATTGGAAAGTTGAGGATAGTTCCTTGACTGATGCTGCTAACCCTGACTCCTGTTCAGATGCTCTTTCGTTAACTAGTGCATCAATACAGTCCTTACATAAGACCTTTTTCCAAGCCTCCCCTAGGGTATCCCTACAGGAGGCACACTTTCTCTTAGAGCTATGTGGGGGGTTTTTCTCAGAAGATTTCTGAAATACATGGAAAAAACAAACACCAATCAATATCCCCATAAAAATCTCACACACAAATACAACCATGAGTAAGAGTAAAGTTCCTCCTACTGAATGAGGGACCCGGTCCCCCCCCCCCCCCCCCCCTGCCCACCTAGAGGGATTCCTTCCCCTCCCCCCTACAGGAACCATGTGGGGGGAGGGAGAGCCTAGGTAAAAGGGGGAACCCTTCCCCAGGGTACCCTTACCTTAGGCTGGCTGGAGCTGGCATCGCCTAGCGCCGTCTGAGCATCCCCGTATGACATGCTTGTGGAGCGGCCTGTGGAGTCTTCACACTGCCTGTGCAGTGAAACAACTCATCTCCAGCCTGTGCCCGGCCCTCTAACAGCGCTGCGCGACCCGGAAACAGAAGTCGCGGGTCAAAGGACACACATCAGCACCCCCCACCCTCACCCCCCGCCGGAAATGACATCACCCGCCGTCCGGCCCGCTCGGCTCCACTGTGGCCTGTACGCTGTACAGGGGGGACAGAGATGCCTCCTGCAAACAGCCCTGTGGCTGTGAAAGAGGGCCCCCAGACTTCCACCAGCGCTCGAATTGGGGGAGGCAGAGTAGCCTGCCGCTGCCCCAGAGAATCCCTGTCTCTTAGTTAGGGACTTTAGAAATACAGCCCCCAGTCTCCCTGACTGCTTAGGTCTGGTTCCTAGCACAGTGTCTCCCCACCGGGGGAAACACAAATAACTGAGGCTGGCAGGGGGAGGTGTAAATTTATGGGGGCTGGCGCAGCGTTTCCAAGGAAGAGTAGGTCTCTCAATGTGGCTGTCTTGAAAGACGGGGAGGGAAAGTCCCTCGGCCAGAAGCCTGGGCCTCATCCGGGAAAGAGGGGGGGGGGGTGGAGGAGAACCCAAGAGGGACCGACCACCTCAGGGGGTACCCGTGTACCACACCACTCCGGGGAAGGAGAGGAGGGGACCCCTCACTTACCTCTCCAGTGAACTGTGCAGGTAACGCTCCCGGACAGATCTTCCTCGCCACCGAAGTGGGGGGGCTGTCGGCCATGAGGGACGCTGCGACACAGGCCGAGACCCGGTCGTACGCAAGCTTGCAAGACTTTTAACTGGCAGGGCCAGCCCCTGTCCACTGGGGCTATGTCGCGGCCGACCTAGCGCGTAGCTACGGTCTGCACACGCTCGCTGGCCTTTCTGGGGTGACCCTCTGGATCTATGTATCCAGTACGTCACCCAGCCCGGCAGTTGATTGTAGATCTTAGCCACACAAAGGGGTCAATAGATGACAGGTTGAGTATTGTTAAAGGTTATATAAACTTGAAGTAAAATTCGTTAAAAAAATGTACTTATCTTAAAAACCCTCAAACGCATATGACGAGATAATCATTTCTGGAGTCATGCTTATCAAGGGACTCCCATTTCCTCAAGTGCCTATTTAGTTCACTTTCTAGCTGCAAACATCTCACAATGACTTTTCATGATATTTCTGTGGTATATTAAAAAGGAAATGTATGCTTATCTAACGTCGCAGGGAACACATGGCAAAAGAGTGACCAAACCCCTATGAAAAACAAGTGACATTTACAGTTTCTGGAAAAACTAAATACGTAGAAATAAGGGAGAAGTCTTCCTTTGTTTAAAACTCTATTACCAACTCAAACTTCTGTTTCCTGTCACTGTTACCCCTTGTACATTTCATCTAAAAGGACCTGTTAATGATGCAATGGGATTTTTTCCAAGGAGTTTGCAAAGAAAATCTGAGGACATCATCTGGAAAACGTTCTTGTAAGCAGTTCAGGCATTTGTAAATTGAGGGATAAAAAAAAAAAAAAAAAAAATATGGAGGGAAGAAAAAACAAAAAAGGACAAAAAAGAGAAAAAGGAAAAGAAAAAAAAGGAAAAGCGAAGGATAATTAAAGAACAAAGGAAAAAAAAAAAGAAGAAAAAAAAAAAAAAAAAAAAGAAGGACGAAGGTAAGAAAAAAATTAGGACAAAAAAAAAAAAAAAAAGGAGAGAAAAGAAAAGAAAAATCTACCAATCTTAAGACTCATTTTGTTGTTCTATAAATATATAATCTAGAACAATTTGGTTCATATTCAAAATGTGTGGATAGCTGTGCACTATTTTTTTTCTCCATAAATTAGGTTTTACCATCCTCTGATCTTTTTTGCACTTTCACACTGGGGCAGTGAGAGCGTTGGCGGTATAAGCGGCGCTTTACCGCCTTTTAGCAGTGATTTTCGGCTGATAACAGGGTGCTTTTAACCCCCGCTATCGGCCGAAGTTGGGGTTAATGGCGCCCACAAAGTGCTGCTGCCAAAGCAATTTGGCAGTGGTGCCCATTCATTTCAATGAGCAGGGAATGTTTTAGGAGTGGTGCTCCTAAACCGCTCCAAAGATGCTGCTTGCAGGACTTTCTTTAACATCCCGCAGGCACACCGCCCCAGTGTGAAAGCACTCAGGCTTTCACACTGGAGTGACAGGAGAGGCTCTTCACAGGCGATATTTGTAGCGCTAAAACGCCTGTAAAGTGCCTCAGTGTGAAAGTAGCCTTAGTGCAGCTGATCTCCTGCCCCTTTCACACTTGAGGCGCTTCTAAACTGCCAGTAAAACACAGTGCTTTGGAAAAGCTTTTCAGGCATTTTTAAAAAGCTTTCCATTCAATTCAATGGAGAAGGGCATTTTTTTCACCGCCCTGGCAGCCCACTGCCCCAGTGTGAAAGCATGATTTTAATAGAAATAGGTTTTCATGAGCTTTTCAGGTGCTTTTTTTTAGCGTGAAAGCACCTAAAAAGCGCCTCAGTGTGAAAGGGGTCTAACAGCATTAAGCACTTGCTGTCTACATGCAATGACCACACATTACTCTGGACCGATTTACTGATGCTGACAATAGTGGACTGTGTCTGTGCAACGTGTGTTAGCATTTGCAGCCTACACCAGGAGTGGGTGTGACAACTCAGGGGGCTCATCTAGGAGACAGTTGTCACCCGATAACCAAACACCTGAATGAGGACCTTTATGGCAGATAATCACTTTTTAAAACACTGCACATTTAAAAAGAATGAAAAGAACTTTTGAGATGGCATTAAAATGTTAAATATTACATGGGATTTTAGTCACAGGGATTGGATCTACTTTACCTGTGATACTTTGGAAATGGGGTGTGCTCGTTTTTAACTCGAAACTTAGCTTGGAGGGTTTTGCCACAAAGAATCATAAAAAATAGAAATTAAAAAAATAAATACATTACAGCTGATTTTTCCCATATGGAACTTGCCTGAAAAAGGAAAATCACACCTGAAAAAGAAATGATCGCTTACTGACCCTATTACTTACCTATTGGAAGGGGCGTTGCTAGGTCTACAAAAGATCTGGGTCTAGAGCCCATAGCAGCGTAGTAAAGAAAGTCATACGCTTGGGCGGGCATACACATGTACATACAGCAATATACGTGTGTAAATATCCCCAGAGAGCCCCCCACTTACATCAGGGTCCCCAAGAGAACCCCCCCTTACATCAGGGTCCCCAGAGAACCCCCCCTTACATCAGGGTCCCTTGAGAGCCTCCCCTTGCATCAGAGTCCCCAGAGAGCCTTCCCCTTAAAATCAGGGTCCCCAGACAGAATTCCCCTTAAAATTGGGGTCCCCAGAGAGCCTCCCCCCTGCATCAGGGTCCCCAGAGAGCCTCCCCCTTGCATCAGAGTCCCCAGAGAGCCCCCCACTTAAATCAGGGTCCCCAGAGAGCCTCCCCTCCCCTCGGGGACCTCTGCAGAGACTCGGTGCTATGGGCTCCAGATTCGGGGCTAAAGCCCCAAAAGCCACCCCCTAGCGATGCCACTGCCTATTGGTAACCTAAAACCAACCATTACCAAAAGCGAACCTCGCTTAATCTAAATTCATGTTAACAATTTTACCATCTCTGCAACAAATACTATAATATAAAGATAATAAATGCCATAGGCTATACTATTGCTGAAAATACTATCACACTGAAAATTTGCTAAATTATTGGTGCATCACAAGACTGAGAGTCATATGAAAGAAAGCTGCCCATGGCCTTACATTACATTGCAGAAAATCCCACGCAATCATACACCTGTCAGGCTGCAGACATCAGAGGGAGGTTAGGTCTGTCAGCACAATTGGATTTCCAAAACATATTTCCATTAAGTCATACCTGAACTTTCAAGTAGTAGTGCAAGAACTACTTTCAAAATCCGTACGACTCCGATGGAGTCAGAGTTGCACCTATTTGACAACTTCCATTGCGGACAATAGGATGCAACTTGCCATGCGTTTTGAAACTATTAAATTGACAAGTTGCACTGGTGTGACCGGGGGCTTAAAAATTGTTGCTGGCACATGAACACAACTAGATTACAAACTACATTTTCTTTATTATGATTTTCAAAAAGAAACGGTTAGAGAGATCACATTTGGATTGTGAAAGCTAAAAACTTCCCTATTCCTTAGAAGTAAGGAGCAGAACTAGAAGGCATTCATGTGAGTGAAGTCATGCAAATGAAGATGATAAAAGAAATTTGCTTACACATTGTAATTTGTTGTGTCAGAAGTAGAACCTCAAAACACACGTGAAGTGACCTCCAAGCCGAACATAATGAATATACATACAGTATATCACAAAAATAAGTACACCCCTCACATTTTTGTACATATTTTATCTTTTCATGTGACAACACTAAAGAAATGTCACTTTGCTACAATGTAAAGTAGTGAGTGTACAGCTTGTATAACACTGTAAATTTGCTGTCCCCTCAAAATAACTCAACACACAGCCATTAATGTCTAAAACGCTGGCAACAAAAGTGAGTACACCTCGAAATAAAAATGTCCAAATTGGGCCCCGTTTTAATTTTCCCTCCCCGGTGTTATGTGACTCGTTAGTGTTACAAGGTCTCAGGTGTGAATGGGGAGCAGGTGTGTTAAATTTGGTGTTAATCGCTCTCACTCTTATACTGGTCACTGGAAGTTCAACATGGCACCTCATGGCAAAGGACTATCTGAGGATTGTTGCTCTACATAAAGATGGCCTAGGCTATAAGAAGATTGCCAAGACCCTGAAACTGAGCAGCAGCACGGTGGCTAAGACCATGCAGCGGTTTAACAGGACAGGTTCAACTCAGAACAGGCCTTGCCATGGTCGACCAAATAAGTTGAGTGTACATGGTCAGCGTTATAACCAGAGGTTGTCTTTGGGAAATAGATGCATGAGTGCTGCCAGCATTGCTGCAGAGGTTAAAGGAGTGGGGGATCAGCCTGTCAGTGCTCAGACCATACACCACACACTGCATCAAATTGGTCTGCATGGCTGTCATCCCAGAAGGAAGCCTCTTCTGCAGATGATGCACAAGAAAGCCTGCAAACAGTTTGCTTTAGACAAGCAGACTAAGGACATGGACTACTGGAACCATGTCCTGTGGTTTGATGAGACCAAGATAAACTTATTTGGTTCAGATGGTGTCAAGCGTTTGTGGCGGCAACCAGGTGAGGAGTACAAAGACAAGTGGGTCTTGCCTACAGTCAAGCATGGTGGTGGGAGTGTCATGGTCTGGGGCTGCATGAGTGCTGCCAGCACTGGGGAGCTACAGTTCATTGACGTATCCATGAATGCCAACATGTACTGTGACATATTGAAGCAGAGCGTAATCCCATCCGTTCGGAGACTGGGCCGCAGGGCAGTATTCCAACATGATCACAACCCCAAACACACTTCCAAGATGACCACCGGCTTGCTAAAGAAGCTGAGGGTAAAGGTGATGAACTGGCAAAGCATGTCTCCAGACCTAAACCCTATTGAGGCATCCTCAAATGGAAGGTGGAGAAGTGCAAGGTCCCGAACATCCACCAGCTCTGTGATGTCGTCATGGAGGAGTGGAAGAGGACTCCAGTGGCAACCTGTGAAGCTCTGGTGAACTCCATGCCCAAGAGGGTTAAGGCAGTGCTAGAAATGAATGGTGGCCACACAAAAAATTTAAACTTTGGGCCAAATTCGGACATTTTCACTTAGGGGTGTACTCACTTTTGTTGCCAGCGGTTAAGACATTAATGGCTGTTGAGTTATTTTGAGGGGACAGCAAATTTACACTGTTATACAAGCTGTACACTCACTACTTTAGTGTTGTCACATGAAAAGGTATAATAATATTTATAAAAATGTGAGGGGTGTACTCACTTTTGTGAGATACTGTACCCACTAAATGTACTCTTATGCAGATGAGAGTGGTATCTACTTTTGAAACACATGATTTTAAAAGTCATAAAATTAGAAACTAAAATGTAATGTTGTATAGCACTTTGAGTATTTTTGCAGAGTATAAATAAAACCAAAGGTGGACAAATTTATTTGGAATTCAGGAGGCAGTCAGTCCACTCCAGAAGAAAAGCAGGAATTTTTTGTAGGAGCCAACTTCATTAGCAACCACCACCTCAACGTTGGGTGCAAGCTGTAATTTTTTCAAGATAAATTCCAGCTTAAATCTAACTAGCCTTAAAATGTTACCTCTCCTTCGTAACACCTATACTGACTAACCTGTGTAACCAGGTAGGTATTTGAGCATTTTGGGTGCAGTTTCAATGACTGCAGTTCCACCAGCCATCATTAGATGGGACCTTGTAGAAACAGGATTTCCTAAATTACCAATTACTCCCAACGCAATAAACCTGTAGTGTAGACCAGTGGTTCTCCAACCTGTCCTCAAGTACCCCCACCAACAGGCCATGTTTTCAGGTTTTTCTTTATCTTGTACAAGTGCTTTAAATCAGAGTCAATAGCTTGGTATTTTGGATGGCTATTTTATCTAAGGTTGCTATCACACAGGAGCAGGCGTTGACGGTAAAACGCCGCTAGTTTTAGCGGCGCTTTACCGCTATTTTAGCTGCGCTATTCGGCCGCTAGCGGGGTGTTTTCAACCCCTGCTAGCGGCCGATGAAGGGGTTAAATGCCCCGTGTAGCGCCGCTGCCCAAGTGCTTTGCTGACGCTTCAAACAATTGTGTACACAAAAAAAAAAAACCAAATCACCACATCTGTTTCTTGGGGAGTCAGCTCTATTTATTTTTTGCTCGGTTTGATATAGGTACACAAGAGTTTGGTCTGTGATTGTCTGCAGAAATACAGGCTTAAGGTTTTGTATCAGATTTAATTAAATTTAAGTTCCTCAATCAGTTGCAAGTGTCTTTTCACTGTGCTGTCAAGTGTACACACAGTACTGACCCATATGCTCTCTCATTCTTACACAAGTAGAGATCAGTACTGTCTGCGTGAAATTGTGGCCACCAATATTGGTCTCTTTTATACAGTGGTGAAAATAATTAATCTGATCCCCTGCAGATTTTGCAAGTTTGCCCATGGAAGGGGATCAGAATTGTTTCAATAGGTGTATTTTAAATGATAGAGACAGAAAATCAACCAAAAATCCATAAAAAAACACATGATATAAATGGAGTTGCAGTTCAGTGAATAAAATAAGTATTTGATCCCCTACCAACCAACAATAATTCTGGCTCTCACAGACTGGCTACAGTATGTGTTCATGTGGTACATAGATGAGTCCTATCAATTTAACCACTTCAGGCCCGGAAGGATTTGCCCCCTTAATGACCCGGCCATTTTTTGCGATACAGCACTGCGTCTCTTTAACTGACAATTGCGCGGTCGTGGGACATTGTACCCAAACAAAATTTATGTCCCTTTTTCCCCACAAATGGAGCTCTCTTTTGGTGGTATTTGATCACCTCTGCGGTTTTTATTTTTTGCGGTATATACAAAAAAGGGCGACAATTTTGCAAAAAAAAAAAAACATTATTTTGTAGTTTTTGCTATAATAAATATCACAATTTAAAAAAAAAAAAACACAAAATTTTTTCCTCAGTTTAGATCGATATTTTATCTCTATCATTTAAAATACACATTTAATAAAAATTATAGACCCTTAATTTCTTTGTAAATGGGCAAACTTACAAAATCTGCACGGGATCAAATCATTATTTTCCCCACTGTATTTACACACACTTTAAGGTCTTTTTACTAAAAAATTGCTGTGTTAATGCCGCAAACATCTGGACAACTATCACAAATTTTTATCGGAATGTGTCTAATCTGTTTATTTCTTGTGGTCGCCAGCACCATCTACTGACCATAATGCAGTATTTACTTGATCAAGGTATTTCAGGAACATTACTGCATTATGGCCACTAGATGTAGCTGACAGTCATAGGAAATAAACATATTAGACACATTACGACACTTATTTGTGACGGCTGTGTGAATGCTTGAGCCACAAATAGTCCCCTTAGTGTTGGTGAATTTGTGTAAGTTTGTCAGCAGAAGAAAACTGAGAAACACCAACTGCGATGACGACTGGCTGTAGTTTACGGGCTCCTAACTTTTTCAGCTGGCTACTACATCTGAGATTTTGCAGGACTATTACCCCTGGCATCTAATTCTTGCAATGAGACAGGCTCAAATTACATAATTATGTAAATTATGTTGCCTGTGCAATTCTTGGGCAAATGTATGACACTGATCTGACCCTGCTGCAGCCTCTCAGACTGTGACTTGCTACAAAATTACAGTTGCTCCCTCCTGTATACTGATGACAAAGTCTAAGCAACATAAATTGACTGGAGCTCAAGGAAGACTTTTCAATAATAAAAGATGCCACTATTTTTTCTTTTTTAATTATAGAATTACTGTATATTGTCATGGCAGGAATTTACTTATGCAGACCTACAAAGTTACTGAAAGGTCCAATAAAGAAAAGACTTGTTTCTAGAAGAATTTCTTCGCCCTTTAAAACTTCTTCCTATGGTTGCGTAGGAGGTGTTTCAGTTCAAACGCTGTTTGCTTACTTTTCTTACGCAAGCATATAATCAGTGTGATCCTATCTAGGTGCAGTTAAGTCTAAAAGATTCGTTTTTTGTTTGCTATATTGGATCATGTCACTAATGTTTAAAATGAAGCATCCGCTTCCTGAACTTGACTGTATGGACATCAAGTTCAGGAGAAAAAGTTAGAAAGCAGCGCTTTAACAGTAACAGAATGGTCAACTTATTGGTTTAGGTTCAAAAATATCTAAACATCTCGAAATAATCAGTACACATCTTCACTGGGGGTTTTTTTTATTTAACCTGAAAGGATACTGTACCTGTATCTACAAGCACTAAGCTATTCTCAAAGTGCTGGGTTTAGAAGCCCAAGAAATAAAACAAACCTGCACCCAGGGTTGTAATTTGTGCTGCATTTAGTGCTGTATACATGTAAATGTTGATGCCATCGCTGATTAGCTCCCACAAATAAATAACAATATGTAGCCAGAGGTGCCACCACCACCAATTACTCACTATTGAGGTGCCCATGTAGGCTTAGACCCCTTTCACACTGGGGCGTTTTTCAGGCGCTTTAGCGTTAAAAAAAGCGCCTGTAAAGCGCCTGAAAGAAGCCTCGCCTGCAATCCCAATGTGAGAGCCCGAGTGCTTTCACACTGAGACCCCTTTCAAACTGGGGCGTTTTTCAGGCACTTTAGCGTTAAAAAAAATGCCTGTAAAGCGCCTGAAAGAAGCCTCATCTGCAATCTCAATGTGAAAGCCCGAGTGCTTTCACACTGGGGCGCTGCGCTGGCAGGGCGTCAAAAAAAGTCCTGCAAGCAGCTTCTTTGCAGCGCTTTCGTGTTTTTGCCACCAGGCTGGGTGCGCCAATGGCCCAAGCCCTTTTACACTGCCAGCGCCTGAAAACGCCCGAAAAACGCCCCAGTGTGAAAGGGGTCTTCTTTACCAGCGTTTTTCAGGCACTGGCAGTGTGAAAGGGCTCAGGCTTTCACATTGGAATTGCAGATGAGGCTTCTTTCAGGCGCTTTACAGGTGCTTTTTTTAACGCTAAAGCACCTGAAAAACGCCCCAGTGTGAAAGGGGTCTTAGAATGTCATTCATGCAGTGACGGCAGCACATGTGAAGAATGATCTCAGCCTTCAGCCATTTAAAATCATCAGAGGTCATTCTTAACATGTGCCATTGTGTAAATATCAATAGTGTGCAATTAGCTGGCACTGCCGCCGCTGATTGCACACCATCACGTACATGTTGACCTGCTGCCGCTGCCTAGTCGATGACTCATTCACTCTGTAGGGGAGAAGAATAAAGGCTGCCTGTATTTATCCCAGCTCGTATAGACATAAGCTATTTAGATACAGGGCTACGTGCAGGTCTTTGATAGGATCTTGGCCTTTCAATCCTTAAATTGCCATGTGCTGCATCGGGGTGTCATGGGCCCCTTACACAGCTCTGCAGCGGTTATTTTATCAACCAATGAAAACAGTTGAAATAGCAATACAGACAATATGTGGAAGGCATCTACTCCTGAGGAAGTGAAGACAATGTTCACGAAACGCGTTGAGTTTTCGGACGCATTCCCCCCCCTTTTTTTTTTTTTTTGTATATGTTCTTTGAAATATTCTATGGAACAATTATTTTAGGGATTGTATACTTTATGTTAATGCTTGTCAGATATAAGAACCAACTTATTTTTAACCCTCTGATCTATGTATTAACAACTTCATGTGTTGTTGAATAAATCGATAATGCACAACCAAGCTATATGTCTTGCCTCATTTAAAGTCCCACAGGCAAAATAATTGTTTGTATTGTATCAAGTTAACCGCTTCAGATCCGGGCCATTGCCAAATGACGGCAACAGCGCGGATCTAAATTGCCGGGACTAAGTCTATTGACGTCGTCCCGTGCACGAGCGGCCTGCGCGCCCCCTGCAGGGCGCACGCGGCGCGCTCGGTGATAAGCGAGTCTATGAGACTCGCCTGATCACAGATCAGAGTAAGGGACCGGTCCCGACCCCTTACCACATGATCAGCTGTCAGCCAATGACAGCTGATCATGTGATGTAAACAGAGCCAGTAATCGGCTATTTTTCCTCCTCGCGCTGACAGCGTGAGGAGGAAAAAAAAAAACCCGATCACCGGCGGCCGTGATTGGGACATCAGTCCCGATCACGGCGATCTTCTGACACACAGCAATAGGCAGCAGTGCCGCCTACCAGTGCCCACCAGCGTCACCCATCAGTGCCCATCAGTGCCGCCCATCACTGCCCATCAGTGCCACCCATCAGTGTCCTCCATCAGTGTCCTCCATCAGTGTCCTCCATCAGTGTCCTCCATCAGTGCCACCCATCAGTGTCCTCCATCAGTGTCCTCCATCAGTGTCCTCCATCAGTGTCCTCCATCAGTGCCACCCATCAGTGCCACCCATCAGTGCCACCCATCAGTGCCACCCATCAGTGCCACCCATCAGTGCCACCCATCAGTGCCACCCATCCGTGCCACCCATCCGTGCCACCCATCCGTGCCACCCATCCGTGCCCCCCATCCGTGCCCCCCATCAGTGCCCCCCATCAGTGCCCCCCATCAGTGCCACCTATCCGTGCCGCCCATCAGTGGCCATCAGTGCCGCCTTATCTGTGCCCGTCAGTGCGGCCTTATCTGTCCCCGTCAGTGCCGCCTTAACTGTGCCCATCAGTGCCGCCTTATCTGTCCCCGTCAGTGCGGCCTTAACTGTGCCTATCAGTCCCGCCTTAACTGTGCCTATCAGTCCCGCCTTAACTGTGCCTATCAGTGCCGCCTTAACTGTGCCTATCAGTGCCGCCTTAACTGTGCCTATCCGTGCCCATCAGTGCAGCCTATCAGTGCCCATCAGTGCAGCCTATCAGTGCCCACCAGTGCAGCCTCATCAGCGCATATCAATGAAGGAGAAAAATTACCTGTTTGCAGAATTTTATAACAAACTATTAAACATGATTTTTTTTTTTTTTCAAAAATTTCCATTTTTTTTGTTTGTTTAGCAAAAAATAAAAACCCCAGCTGTGATTAAATACCACCAAAAGAAAGCTCTATTTGTGGGAAAAAAATGATAAAAATTTCATTTGGGTACAGTGTTGTATGACCGCGCAATTGTCATTCAAAGTGCGACAGCGCTGAAAGCTCAAAATTGGTCTGGGCAGGAGGGGGGTTTAAGTGCCCAGTAAGCAAGTGGTTAAAGAGGAGCTCCAGTCTGGAAAAAATAAAGTCAGCAGCTACAAATACTGTAGCTGCTGACTTAACATAAGGACAATTATCTGTCCAGGGATCCAGCGACGTCGGCACCCCGTGCCGATTCGTCAATCGGCTTCAGATGCAGGCACCAGCATTGTAGGTAAGGGAAACTGGCAGTGAAGCCAGGCTTCATTGCCGGTTACCTATTGTGCATGCGTGAGCCACGCCCTGCTTTCTGAAAGGTGCCGCCATTTTCTGGGACCTGTGTCTGTACTAAAGGCAGTGGGGGGGGGGGGGGGGGGGGGGGTACACCCTTGGAGAGCAGTATTGTCAATCTGGGGAGAGGGTAGTGCTGGATGCACTGGCAGATTTAGATGGACTTAACAAGTTAAAGCCAAACTTCAGCTAATACTTTCAAGTTGTTAGAGCAACATTTGTTTTTTTTACCATTTTGGGATAAAGGTTTAACATAAATTGTTAAGAGCTGACTATTGTAAGCACCCTTGTCTGCCTTGAATGGTTTGTCTCAACCCTCTCACCATCACTTTGCTGGCCAGCTTGTGGTGATCCAGCCTGTTTTAAAACAGGCTGGATCACCAGGTGAAAAGTAAAAAAGCATAAAATGGAAACTAATGCAGTCACCACATCTTAGAATTGGTTAGCTGCAACTTAATATTTTAGTTTTTTAGCTTTAACAGAGCTTTCATTCTTACTTTGTTGTCAGACATAAAAAAGAATCCTAAAGAGACTCTGTAACCTGCTCATTGGGGGCAGTATGACAGTGCATCCTGATAACCCATTTTCACAGCAAAGCATACTCACCTGCCCCCCACTCACTTGCCACCCCCTGCTAAAAAAAAAAAAAAAAAAAAAAAGTTCACACCAGGCAAGCTGTGGTGTCAGAGCTCGCTTGGGTTGATAAGATCACTGCTCTGACCATGTGACAGTGGTCTTCTATAAGAAGCCAATAGCCAGGCCAGAACACTGTCACATGGGGGAGACCCCTTACCAAGGAGTTCTGACACAATAGGGGCCAGCAAATAGAACTAGCAGTCAGCTGGGGATTATGCCACACCCAGAGGTATGTTGGATAACAAAGCTCATCAAGAGGGTGAAGTCTATGGACATGGGCGATAGGACAGACAACTATCAAATGTCCTCTTTCACAAGCACTGCTTTTTACTTTTTTTTTTGTTTTTTCTTTTGTTTTTTAAAGTCTGACATCTCTAAATTCTATTTAACCCACTCTTGTCACATTTCACAAAGCTCCTCACACATGGTATAGAAGTGTATGCATCCCAAGTCATACTAGGGAGCCATTTTGAATGCATCTTTTCTGATCATAATATCCGGCAGCCGACATTCCTCTATACACACACTACTTAGCATGGCTGATGGCATTGATGGAAATGCAAAGTGTGTATGGTCACATACAGCACATTGAACAAGTAAAAAGTAGGCTGTGCTCTCCTCCTGCATTCCTGTTTACAATTAACACAGGTAATCTTCACTAACAGATAGATGTGCAGCATTCAGATTGTACTACATAAAACATCCTTCATGACATTCACAATGCAGTGTTCAACTGAAACAAAAGAGGCTTAAAATATAAGCTCCCTTTTAAAATTTCCAATAGATAGTGTCTGAAAACAAAAGCCAGGCTTTAGGTACAGTCATAAAACTGGCTCATTTGTTCTTTTTTAGACAGGGTGGAGTAATAGTTAAGTGCTGATAAGAGTGGAGAGAGAGTAAAAACAATAAGGGGGGGGGGGGGGGGGGGTGACAAGTGGGTGGGAAGCAAATGATAAGCAATTTATACCCACAAGGGTTGTCACTTCCACCCACACATTTTTTGACAAGCCAGTTCAATATAAATGACTCAGATGCGTGAGATAATCCTGCATTTTTGGTCTGATGATTCATTTGCACAACACTGTCATGGATGTCTGGAGGTTTTAAAACCGATGCGGCCAATCCTCATAAGCAAAGTCACCCTGTCCCTTGACTAGGATAAGGCAATGTCATGCAATCCTATGGATTTTCAGTGAGTATGTGTATATATATATATATATATATATATATATATATATATATATATATATATATTTATTTATTTTTATTACACACACACACTTTTTCCTTGCGTTTCCCTGTTTCACAGACAGGAAAGATAAACTTGCCCTCCCCTATGCCAAAATGACAAAAATAGTTTTTGGCTATGCATTTGCTTTAATGATTGTAACGAAATACAGAAGGCAAGCACAGGGCAAGTCTACAAACTTTTTTTTCGTTTTGGCATAGGGGAGGGTAAGTTTATCTTTCCTGTCTTTGAAACGGGGAAACACAAGGAAAAAGCAAAAAGGCACTCTCTACAAGGTGAGGCAAAATTTCCCTCTAAGCCTCCATTCACACCTAAGCGTAGCACTTTTTTTTTTTAATTTTTTTTTTTTTTAGCTTTTTTGTGGCACATTTTTGGAGCGGCACCATTCATTTGAAAGGGGCCACCCTCCGCTCCAAAGAAGCTCAAGTACCAAATCTTGGCACAGAGTCAGGTGCGTTAGGCGTTGCATTTTTGTTGCAATTTTAGCGTGTTTCGTCGCACAACAATCGCTAAAAAATGGCACCGCATTTGGGGCGTCATTAAGAAATAATGCCATTGCAAACAAGACCCGCGTGTTGCCGCGATTTTGGAATCACAGGCAGAATTGCGCAATTCCAGTATGCTCAGGAGTGAATGGAGCCTTATCACTGGAACAAGAGTCCCAAATAAAAGATTTCTCCCCCACCTCCTGTTCTGGTGACAATTGTCATTTTTTCATTTTGATTACTCCCTGTCCTGGTGATAAGGGTAACCAGGTGAATCTATGAGTCAGTTAGAAATTCAATGCAGAGTCAACAGCTGTCAAGAAAAAAATTCAACTACAAGGAGAGTGCATTGGTTGAAAAAAGTCATCCCCAACTGATAGGCTGATGATAGAGGAAAAGTAAAGTACCAGCCTTTTCATGTCTATATAAAAGACACACACCAGCTGAGCTTTTAGGCCTCATGTACACTGCTGCTAGTAAATGGACGTTTAGGAGCAGTTGGGCATCGCGGACTAGGCCGAAGCCGCGGCCTCGCCTAAAAACTCCTGCCCCGCAGCTCCTCAGGACCGGCGCGTTGAAAAAAAAAAAATCTAAAAGAACCGATTTGCTTAAATTTTGAATCGATCTGACCTCTCAACTCAATTCAAGATTTAAATCGATTTTTTTCCCCAGCCCTATAAATGGACGCAAACGTGGCTAAACACGGCATGTAAACTCGGCTAAACCGATGTTTTTAGCCACCGGTTTCTATCTGTCAAGTTAAATCATTCAGGAGAGGTTAAACAACGTGTACATGCAGCCTTAAGGGTGAGTGGAGTAAATAAAGAGGCGGCAAGTTGAAAACCTTGTTGAATTATGACTGTTCTTCCTCAGAAATCTGTGAACTTTGTCTATGTCACCTTTGCAGATTATAAATAAGCCTCGGTTCACACTATAACCTGCATGTGAAATGCCCAAGAATGGCACAGCATTCCTGTGCAATTCACATGTGATTCAGTGCGGTACGATTTGAGTCCATTCATTTTGAATGGGCTCAAATTGCACCGCATCGATCCAAAGAAGTGAAGACAAAACTTTTTTTGAGCTGCACTGCAACCGGATCGCATGGTTGGCATGCAAGCAAAGTGCACTGTGTTTTGTGATACCTTTGGGGTTCCGTTAATTTTGTATTGATGCTTGCAGCAGGTTGCAAAAACAGTGCGATTGGCGCAGGGATCGCTGCGTTTCCTGCACTGCATGTGTGTGAACCTAGACTAAGACTTAAGTATCTTGAGTGCTTGTATTTATGGAAGAGCTCCTAAATACACATGCTATATGTTCCTGGCCAGCCTTGGGTTACTGCCACTGCAGTGTCCTAAAAGTGGGATGTATCTGAACAAACCTATCTGCCCTAATTAGTTTATTTTTAGAAAAAAAAAATGCCTAGGTCTGGCACGAATAAAAAAAAAAAAAAAAAAATACAGCTTTCACTGCAAAAATACTCAGCTGTCCAACACAGACACACCAATCTCCCTCGAGATCAGTGGTCGTCAAACTGCAGCTTTTGCTTGCCTTTATCTGGCCCTTGGAGAATTATTCCACCAACTGACAGCAATGATGGGGCACCATTCCCCCAACTGACAGCAATGATGGGGCACCATTCCCCCAACTTACCATCAATGGGGCACTATTCATCCTATTAAATCCAATGATGGGGAAACTGATGCCAGGGTAGTTTTTATTCCCACTGGCCAGTCTTGCCCCCCTAAAGCCTGAAGGACAGTAAGCTGGTCCTTTGCTTAGAAGGTTTGAAGCTTTAGTTTGCTCTAGACGATGATTCTCTTTGGGTTTGTAAGATGCACACAGTTGTTCAGTGCCACTCAACCCACTTCATGGGAGCCCAGGCTACCATGAGCACACCACCTGGGGTTGCAGGTACTGCTACACAAAACAGCACATACGTGTCACCACGTGAGTAACATTCTCAACAGCAGTGAGGCACGCCTACCGACAATTCTAGACAAGAGGGAGATCACATCACCAGCTGCAGTTTGTTAAATGTATGGGGTCCTGGGGGGAAAACATGGAGTTGGCCTTTAAGGTTTTCACCTGTATATATTTATAAAAAAAAAAAAAGGAAAAAAAAACTCTGTGATAAAGAGTGGTGTCCGAACGAAACACTCATTTTATTGGATTCAATTAAACAACTGCATACAGTGTTTTATGACTGGTGACACATCAGTGTTCTCTGCACCAGCTTCATGAGTAAGCCTCTATGTGGCAGAGACTCCAGGTAGAAAGTGAAAAGACTTTACATGAGCACAGGGGGTCTCCTAAACCTGCAGCAGAAATGAACACAACAAAATCCCCACTGCAGGGCTGACGCAAAAGGCTCAGAGTTAAATTTAGAAACGTCTTTGTGTTTGTGAAACAAAAACAAAACACACAGACATCTATTTTATTACAAAACCCAATGTTAAATAATAGCAGCCGGGCTCAAGAGGTAATCTATCCCACGCTCTTTATGGACTGTGTATTCACACATTAACCCTTGGCATGAACTGCAGGAGCATTCTCATTATACTGCAGTATAGAGGACAGTCAGAATGTCCATCAAATAAACATCATACATTCTAAAACAAGAAACTGAACACTACTCTGTTATTTCAACAAACCTCATGCAGCAGCCATAATACTAGCAATAAGACCTTCCTTGGATTTGTATGTCATAAATACTTAAAGTAGTAGTAAACTCCGCTTCCTCACCTGTACCTACAGGTAAGCCTATAATAAAGTTTACCTGCAGGCACAAGGAACCTGCATGGCTTAGGAGATATTCACTACTTCTGCAGCCAGTGACGTTACTGGTGCATGCGCATTGTTCTCTAAAGGGACAGCATGTCGTCTCTTCACAACGCTGTGCTGCAGCCGTGACTCTCAAGTGCATGGACGGGAGTGGCATTATCATGGCTCAGCCATTCAAACGGCCGGAGCCTCTGAAGTCAGAAGGAAGACCAGGCGAATTTGGAAGCCCTGTTAGTGGTGACCGCATGCCACTGAAGGGCTTCAATTTAAGCTAAGTCTTTCATAATGTGCTAGTATGCAATGCATACTAGCATATTTTGACTAATTTGCAGGGGATTTAGTTTTTGGGCACTTTACTACCACCTTGCCTTACATTTTCAGATTCTGCATTTTCATCTAAGTTTCTGTTATAAAATTTTGCAAATAAGTAATTTTTCTTCTTCACTGAGGTGCGCTGATGAGGCTGGACTGATGGGCATTGATAGGCAGCACTGATGAGGAGGCACTAATGGGCACTTTGGGGCTGCACTGATGATCAGTGCCCTGATTATCAGTGTAAATATCCCATCACACTTGCTGGTTACTGGCTCTCCTCTCCTCACGTTGTGAGTGTGCGTGAGGAAAGTAATGCCGATAACCAGCAAAATTTGTTTACATGGGATCTGCTGTGATTAGACACAGCTGGTCACATGATAAAGGGCCGCTATGATTGGATACAGATTCCCCTCTGCTGGCCGGCTGACGTCACAGGGGAATCTTGGCCCCTCCTTCTCTCCAAAGGTGGAGGCCAGCCAGCAGAGGGGGATTACGTGACCGCACAGCGGTGGTGTCAGAAAAGGTATTTAGCCTTTTCATTTCAAACACTTACACTTTTGTTAATGACAGCATACCTGCATGGGTTACAAACACTTTAAAGCTGAACTTCAGACAGATAAAAACAAAACCCATTAATGCAAAAATATCACTAAATGTATTTTTTTTGTTTTTAATGCAAGCAGTGCAAGTAACTGAATTTGACCCATTATCAGATCGATTCAGGCTTGCGGTCCCTGTATGAGACGATGAAGCAATAAAAGGAGCCAGTCAGTTAATGTGCTGACAAAAAGCATGCTGATAGAGAAGAGTGATCGAGAGATAAGCTTGTCACTGCGCTGTTTCTCCTTTTACTGTCCAGTTAAGAGTGTGGGGTGGGTCCAGGAGGAACCTAGATTGAATGATGCTGGGCATCAGACTAAGAGCATCTAGCAGCAGAAAAAAAAAAAAAAAAGTATTGTGGGGAATCTCACTCGAAATATTATAACAAAAGCTAGTTTTATTTTTTTATTTTTTAACAATTAATGAGCTATTCATTTTTATTTGTTACGTTTGGCTGGAGTTCAGTTTGTATGCACACATAGTTCTATTGTTCTGGGCCCATACAGCTCAGCAGACTTGCACTTGTTTAGATCTGTAAAATCGAAATATAAAATCTGCATCCAAGATCAGTGACATGCCCTGGATGGACACAGCAACTTTTTGCTCAAGGGCTCATATACAGGTGACAAGAAGGAATTATGATCCCTCCTCGCTGCCTATTTTAACCACTAAAAAAACTGCACCACTGCAACGCAACTACAAAAATTTTTTTTCACAGTTGCTTCACAGAAGATGCAAAGCTACTAACCCCTGACGTGCCAGAGGCAGGAAAAGAACACCAGAGGCAGGAAAAGAACACGGTACCCCTGCCGATTTCTACAGGATCCAGCTACCTGCACAACATGGGACATCCTTCATGTCTGGGAAGTTAGTTCACTAAAGTTAGAGATTATTAAATTATTTTATATATATATATACACATACATACATATATACATACATACACACACACACACACACACACACACACACACACACACACAGAAGTTGATTTATGCACTGAAAGTAATTATGTTTAGCCAGTCATTAGTCCCATCAGACAGAGACAGGTTGATGACCTAAGTTTTCTCTACTGTCATTAAGCAATGCAGACGGTCGGTTCCCTGCAGCCAGCCTATGAGAAGGTGTAGCAGCAAACTGATAATGTACCCCTACACTGTGTTCTTGCAAACATATATGCATGTACACTGGTTCAAAGTACCGACCCTTCTTTTGTCCCAAAGTTCTACTATACAGGGTTGGAATCCAGAATGATTGAGCCATTTACATTTTCATTTAAAATTAATGCATTTTTAATTCGCACAAACTGCACTCAGTGACTTTTTAGATCGGACTGGAGAACAGCTTTATACACTGGCTGGCTAAACTGCTTCAAAAGGAACACTGTTCTTTAAAGAAAAGGTCTGGAATTACAGAAGTCAGCATTTCAATTATAACAAAACCCTGTGACTGTAGATTCCTCCACCTCACTATCAGGCTCCAATAGTCATCATCCCGCTTATGTGAAGCGGGGTTCTAGCTGCTCTTTGTTTCGCTACAGTGTTGGCTGTGGGAAAATGTTTGATGAGGTTTCAAGTAAATATTAGAACTTCAACTTCCTTAGATTACATGATCTGAAGTAGTGCAGATCAGGGTCTGGCTGACGGGTTTTACTGGAGGAAGTGATGCAGCTAAGTGTTCCATATCCTTCCAGCTGGAGAGTTTAAGGTTAAAATAAAATACAAAAAAAAGGGGACTACTGTGCTGAGGTCTGAAAATCAGGAAACTAGAAGAAAAGTTAGTAAATAAGAGTCAATCATGAATACTCTTTCTAGACAAGCTTACGAAGTCACTTTGATGATTTGCTTTACATTATTTTGTAAGAGTCTTGTATTTTAAACAAAAAAAAAGCAATTTAGAAGGCCTCTTGTACACAGGAGTAAATTTTTTAGGGCAGTTGCACACAGGTGTAAATATTTACTGAGGTTTATGCTCAGGATATTGTTGAAAGGGAAGATTCTAAGTAAAATGTTGCGTAAAGACCTTGCATAAAAAAAAAGCATATAGGCGCGTAAGTGTATAGATGAGTAACATTTTTCATCATTGCCAGTGTTGTAATATATGCCTTTATACTCACATAAACATGAGTATAGACAACTGAACATGTGTATGCACGGAAATTACAGCACTTAAAATGTACAATGTTCTATTTTAGTGCTCTGTGCTCATTGCTTCTTGTACACACAGCCTACTTTGAACGCTGGCTGTGAGAAAACACGGCAAAAATCGTGCCATGGTTTAGCCACAGTTTGTGTTTTCTGGTGGCCGACTGTCAAAATGTTCCTATCCTGAATGCTATTCTTCCACGTTCAGGAGAGGGAGGTTGAGGCTCCCCCAATTGCAGCGGCTCCTAAATGCTGGTAAAAGCCTATGTGTACATTGACACGTGTGGGTTTTATGGAGTTAAATTTAGGAGCTTTGGCAAAAAAAAAAAAAAAAAAAAACACCAAAAGCTCCTAAACTTACGTTTAGGAGCTCTAGTGTACGTGAAGCCTTAAGCCCCGTATACATGGGCAGGATGTCGGAAGACAATTACCGGTACAAAAAATATCAGCCGACATTCTCCCTGTGTGTATGTCGGTCTGGCTGGCTTCTGTCAGATGTGCATGCTGGAAAATCAGCAGCCGACCAACTACCAATCAGCGCACTCAGTCAATGGCTGATCAGTGTGTCAGAGTGTTCTGGCGGCTGTCTGTGCACGAAAAAGAAAAAAACTGTAGTGTGTACCGGGCTTTATACTGATTTTTACTCAGCTGTGAGCATTGTTTCATAGACAACAATGCATCTAACTTCAAATCAGTAAAAAAAATAAAAAAAAAATAAAAAAACAGTTTTTTTTTTTACTCCCATGCCTTACTGATCTGAGGTGGTGGATGCTCAAAGATGTTACACCCAAAATACAAGTGTAGCATGTTGAGAAAAGTGAACTTATCCTTTAAATGTTTAGGCTGAAGGTACTTTTTACATCACTGCATTGGTCCACCTGGGACCAATGTAAATCAGCTTGTTCCATACCTGTAGGATCCCTGTGGAAGCTGGAAATCACTGTACTAGGCAATGCTGCTGCAGTGATTACTGCTAGCTTTTGGGTCCCATGCTGATTGGCTTCCCTGCTGCTTACTGAATCCAGTAGGTTTTTCATTCGGCATGGGCATCATTCAGAGAACATTTTGCATTTTCTTAAAGTGGAACTTCACTCTCCCAATCAGCATTGATTATTTTTAATTTTTAATGTAGTAATAGATAGGAATGCATGTCATATTTACTTGTTTTAAACTTATTTTTTTTTTACATTTCTTCAGTTACTTCCTTGTTTCTACCTTGGCAAATTATGTCATACATCCCAGGAGTCTTCAGGAGGGGTTTTCTTAGGCATGCATGCAGGAGAGTGTGCTTAACTGAGTTAAGGGCAGATGGATTCCATGAAGTAAATGCTACATGAATCAGCTGCTTTACTCAAGATGGCCGTGGCCAAAAAAAAAGAAAGGGTTTTTTTTTTTCAAAGGGATTCCTCAACAAAATAAAGCATGGAGACATGGATGGATGAGTGAGTTTGCTTTGATTATTAAAGATGAATTAAACAGTGTTTTTGGGTTGTGGTGCTCCAAGCAGTGAACATCCACTTTATCGAATGCAAATTGTACTCTGAATGGATGATGTGGAGATTGTGATGTCACTGCCCCACCTCTCCATCTCATCCAATCAGATAATGCTTTGCATTCATTGAGAAAACAAAGTGATCCCTGAATGGTGCCTATGCTAACCTCCTGTGTTCACAATGCAGCAGGGCAGCTGCTTGGCCCGGGAGAGGGAAGCCAATGGAGATCACTATAGTAGAGGTGCCCGTTACAGTGATTTCCAGCTTCCATGGGGATATCACAGGTATATCACAAATACTCACATTGTTCCAAGCTGGATCAATGGAAATATGTAAGAACCGCCACACCTACACTTTAGCTATAAACAACAAAATTGGAGTGACAATGATTAGGGAGCCTTGAAAATGCAGAAAGTGCTTTGTGAGCTGCAGCATAAATGCATGACAGGGACACCCAACTGTGTAATATAATATGGATACAACACAAATTATTAAACCATTTTAATATTTTGAGATGTTTTACCAAACAGGCCTTATAGTGTTTTGGTCAGTTTATGGGATAATTAGAACGCATATTTCTATCAAGTTTACAAAATGGGATGGAGGACAAAAAAAAACAATCAAGGTGGAAAGCCTGAGCACCACCCATTTGATAGATGACCACGTAAGTTTATGAAACCATACAAAGGAGCTCACAAGTTACCAATAAATTCTGTGTAAAAGATCATTCACAGCATTTAGGAAAACCACAAATGCACACAAACACCAATAAATTTTGCTGTCCGCTTTCCCAAAATAAATACGTTACATGCTAAAACTAGGTCATCCATATCACGCAAAACAAATACAAGCAAAAAGTGCAGCTACTATGTGCTAAGCAGAATAACCCATAGCAACCAATCAAGCCTCAGAGAGAGATTGGCAGACAGGTGACCATCTGCTATGGGTTACTTCTTTTTGCACATAATCTATTTACTTTGTACTCCCTCATTAAAGTGGAAGTTCACCCCAATACTAATATCCCTTAATCTACTTGCATCCACAATCTAAGACTAACCTATCTAGCCCTATAAAGAAGAAAATCGCTATACAGTACATACCTTTTCTGAAGCTGCTCCGCTCCAGTCTCCAGCGGTGGAAGCTCGGCAGAGGAGACAGCCGACAATGGCTGTGAAATTAATGGGAAATGACATCACTCTTAGAGTCAGTATGGGCCTTCCGTTGTCGGCTGCCTCTCCTGCAGGCCTACACAGAACAGCTGCCGCTGGCAGTTCAGCGTGGGACCGGAGCAACTTCAGAAAAGGTATGTATAGCGATTTCTTCTTTACAGGGCTAGATAGGTTAGTCTTCGATTGTGGATGCCAGTAAACTGAGAGATTTTAGTATTAGGGTGAACTTCTACTTTAAGCATGCCCAAAATGGAGCCTTCTACATAATGCAGGAATGTTGCTAAAAGTTTGACGCACTGGTTAAAAAAAGAGATTGCATCTTGTAGGCCATTACTGACAGCTTTTCATAGTATTAAACATGATCTTTTATAATTCCTTCTTCTTCATGTTTATGTTATCTGCACTGCAGCTACAAGACTGATAAGGGAAGGTTACACTGCAATCTCATAAGAGACTATGGCATTGCACAATACTGTCTGGCCTTCTTTTCAGACACAGGGAGCTGCAATATGAAGTAGTGAGAGTGGCTAGTTACATACAGGTAGCTTGTTTGTGTATGGGACTCGTATACGCCACTGAGTTCAACCAGAAAAGTGAAATCTCTCGGGAAAGATAAGGCAACTTCTATGATAATGCAGTCTTATTTTATTTATTTTATTAGTCTTCCTTACTTGTGGCTCCATACACCACCTCTCTGTAAATCCCAATTCTGGACAATAGACTATCACAACTATCACCATTTCAAAAAAGGAAACCACATTGCCCATCTTACCTCTTCTAATTCAAAGGACTCCTTTGTCTGTGTTACAAGATTTTTTATCGATGGATTAGGAGCAGGCAGTTCCTTGTCTGGGGTAGATGTGGGTGGATTTTTTGCCGTTAGGTAGTTCTCACATTCCTGATCAGTGGATATACTCAAATCTTTAAACCCAGAATCCACGGTTTGTGAAGAAATACATTCAACTGAGTTCATGGAGGTTTCTGCCTGGTTAATGCAGTTGGCTTTATCCAAAATGTCTGTTGCAACACCGTTTTCTTTTGGAAGGGTAGAAATATCAAGACCATTCAAGTCTGTGACAACTGAAGTTGAGGCTTCCTCTTTAACTGTAGCAAGAGGTGACAAATTCTTTTTGAACAGCTTCTGTGCCTTCTGTTCATTTTTACTTCCTTCCTCTTCATTATTCTTCAATAACTGCCCTCCTTCATCTGGAGACTGAACAATACTGCTATCCCCAGCTGCTCGATTTCCACATAAGTTAAGTTTTGATAAAGTCTCCATGAGTCGAGCGGCAGTCTGGCTGGAAGCTCTGGTAAGAGGTGCCGGTTTGGTGGGTTCCGCAGTAGGAGGTGTTGTTAGAGACTTTGAGCTGCCTATTCGTTGGAGTGGAGTTCCAGAAACTTGAGAATATAATGAAGAAAATGCATTTGCAACATCTGTGAGAACTTTAATCTGACGGAAACGACCTGGTTAAAGAAAGATAAATATTAAAAAAGGAGGGAAACAAAATCTCATAGTTACAGTCGTAGATTCGCACATTGTAAAATATATTCGCTAATTTGACTTATTAAAGTTGCAATCCAGAACACAGATTTTGAAAAACTTCGAAAACAAAAGGGTGTTTTTTTTTCACTTTTTTTTTTAATTTTCTTTTTTTTTGAGCCAAACATTACAGTATTTATTTTTTTTAAAGGGAAAAATCTGGAGGACTACACTTTAATATGTTCAGCCTACCATTAAAAAAATATAGAAAATATACCCAGATTTAAAGATAAACTCCAGGCAAAAGGCTAAATGCATAGATAGAATACATATATACGAGCTAGTTTACCTGCAAAAAGTATTTCTATGCATCAAGTCCTGAGATGTACAGAGCTCTGCCCCACAACACAACCCTGCCTGGCAGGCTAAAGGGGACCTCATATTTCTTCTTCTGCAGTTTCACGTTTACTTACAGGTCTCCTCTGTGCTTCTACCCTGAGACTGGACAGTGAAAGGAGAAGCAACACACCGATGAGCTCATCTCTCCGTCACTCTGCTCTCTTCTCCTATCATGCTCCTTACACTGCAACACATCTGATTGGTTCCTTGTGTGGTGTGTCCTTCGCCCTTTCCAACCTATGCTGTACAGGGCTAGAAGGCAGGACTGTTTAAAGAAGTGTTTTAAAAAGTGCCATATTCAATTACTACGTGATGGCTTTGTGTTTTACATGCTCCCCACAATGCAGCTCACATAAGGAGAATTTCAGCAATAGATACACTGCTGTTAATTCAGAAAGCAGGCAGCAGATTAGGAGTGGCCAGGTGTTGATTGACAAGCTACAGGCTGCAATAATTATTCATCCTGCTGTTTTGCAAGTAGGAATAGACTACATGAGCGTGTTAACTCCACCCTGAACAAAACATCTGCACAACACCTTCAGGAGGAAGCTGCATGAAGTCGAAGACCAACAGGTATTTGTAGGACTTTGCAGGGGGGACTAAGCAAAAACCGTAATTGCAGATGGACTTCAAATTAAGTGCTGGAGCACACTTTTTTAATGGGGGGGGGGGGGGGGAGACGGGACGCACAGTTATACTATTAAGCTTGTGTTAATTACTGGCCTGCATTTATTTTTGCTTTTTATATATATGCCTGGAGTTTAGCTTTAATAATTACTATTCTTTAATCCATTAAAAAATATGTACATTAAGCTTTTAAGATTTTACTAACCAAGAAAGAAATTAAAAAGTAATTTTAAAGATATTCCCATATTTTGAATTACTGTCTCTTATCTTAAAATTAGGAATCCTGTAGGAGGCATATTGGCAAGTTAGCCATTTAAAAACTTACCAAGGTTTAAAGATATATAAAGATCATCTACAAAAACAAAAATAGGAGATCTTACATGTTAAAGAGTGAATGCTGGATGCTTACAAGAAAAATAACTTCAACCCAAGCTAGTCACTTATGTAGTGTGTATTCCTTAGTCAATACAACAAGAATTCCTATAGTTGGGCAGTTTAGTCTGATTGTTGATAAATAAATATATCTACAGTATCTAGTAACGTAGTTACATCTAATGCACCCTATGTACCACTTTGAAAAATAAAAAATTAAAAAAAAACAAAAAACACACACGTATGTAGAGCGTTCAGCCATAAATAGATCTTAAACATAAACCCCTACATATACATACAGGTCTAATTTTACCAGCACTCACTTCTAATATACAGCATGTTATAGTCTTTTGCTAGTGCATCCATCAAATAGATCTTTAAAAAAAAAAAAAATAAGAAAAAAGCACTGCTGAGCAGTAGTAACATGTGTGTGACTAAGCAGGAACAGGTAACAACCTTATGTGGGGGAAAAAAAAAAAAAAAACTATTCCAGAGAACAAGATAAAAATCAAGCATTAGCAAAATGTAGAAAAGTCATCACGTAATTTACTATTAACTTTAGTTTTATGTGGCAGTCCAAGAAGCTTCACAAGTATAGTCAAGTCACTAACATTAATTCCACACAAAATTACCGGTACTTTTTTTTTTTTTAATCGGTTGATGCATCAGCATCATTCTCTGGCTAATTAGGCAGCACTGAGACTGAACCAAGATGTGGCAGAGTGATCTTTTAGGGGGTGCAGTGTGGTAAGGGGCGTGGGATATTGAAGAGCAGCTGAACGGAACAGGTTCTTTGGATGGCAAACAGTAAACATTTATTTCACATAATTCTAAGAGCATGAGGCATGCAAAGCATGGGTGTGGTTTAAATTGTGCTAAATATTGGACATGGCCTAACGGGGGTGTGGTTAAACAGAGTCTGAGATGACTTGCATAGTGCAGAATGTGGTAATATTGAAGAATGTACAGTGCAGAATGAGGAGGCATAGATGCCAATATATACACATACTGTGTATGTATGTGTGTATGTATATATATATATATATATATATATATATATATATATATATATATATATATATACACACACATATATATCTCTATCTATATCTATATACACATTCTCACAAAAGTGAGTACACCCCTCACATTTTTGTAAATATTTTATATTATCTTTTTATGTGACAACACTGAAGAAATGACACTTTGCTACAATGTAAAATAGTGAGTGTACAGCTTGTATAACAGTGCAAATTTGCTGCCCTCTCAAAATAACTCAACACACAGCCAATAATGTCTAAACTGCTGACAACAAAAGTGAGTACACCCCTAAGTGAAAATGTCTACATTGGGCCCAATTAGCCATTTCCCCTCCCTGGTGTCATGTGACTCATTAGTGTTACAATGTCTCAGGTGTGAATGGGGAGCAGGTGTGTTAAATTTGGTGTTATCGCTCTCACGCTCTCATACTGGCCACTGGAACTTGAACATGGCACCTCATGGCAAAGAACTCTCTGAGGATCTGAAAAAAAAGAACTGTCGCTCTAAATAAAGATGGCCTAGGCTAGAAGATTGCCAAGATCCTGAAACTGAGCTGCAGCATGATGGCCAAGACCATACAGTGGTTTAACAGGAAAAGTTCCACTAAGAACAGCCATGGTCAACCAAAGAAGTTGAGTACAAGTTGACTCAGCGTCATATCCAAAGGTTGTCTCTGGGAAATAGACGTATGAGTGCTGTCAGCATTGCTGCAGAGGTTGAAGGGGTGGGGGTTCAGCCTGTCAGAGCTCAGACCATACACCACACACTGCATCAAATTGGTCTGCATGGCTGTCATCCCAGAAGGAAGCCTCTTCTAAAGATGATGCACAAGAAAGCCTGCAAACAGTTTGCTGAAGACAGGCAGATTAAGGAAATGGATTACTGGAACCATGTCCTGTGGTCTGATGAGACCAAGACAAACTTACTTGGTTCAGATGATGTGAAGCGTGTGTGGCGGCAACCAGGTGAGGAGTACAAAGACAAGTGTGTCTTGCCTACAGTCAAGTATGGTGAAGGAGTGTCATGGTCTGGGGCTGCATGAGTCTCTAACATCCACCAACTTCATGATGTCGTCATGGAAGAGTGGAAGAGGACTCCAATTGCAACCTGTCAAACTCTGGTGAACTCCATGCCCAAGAGGGTTAAGGCTGTGCTGGAAAATAATGGTGGCCACACAAAATATTGATACTTTATGCCCAATTTGGACATTTTCACTTAGAGGTGTACTCACTTTTGTTGCAAGTGGTTTAGATATGAATGGTTGTGTGTTGAGTTATTTTGAGGGTACAGCAAATTTACACTGATGTACAAGCTGTACCCTCACTACTTTACATTGTAGCAAAGTGTAATTTCTTCAGTTTTGTCACATGAAAAGATATAATAAAATATTTACAAAAATGTGAGGGGTGTACTCACTTTTGTGAGATACTGTGTATATATATATATATATAAAACATATACACGCACACATTCATATCCTCTGTACATCATTATACCTCTCTTACATACCATGACCTCTTCTATATGTACCTCTGTAGTTAATGCAGAGAAAGGAGTGCAGAGTGTATGAGGGGGGCCTGGAGGGAGGGGGATCTGAGGAGGAGAAGTGGAAAAAAGTTCCAACGCTCCTGATGCCTAAAGACAATACTTTACCCACTTGGGGCTCAGGGAAATGTTGGATGTGGATTTATTTTATCTAATCCATGTGTGCAGTATGTGTCAGGGTACAGTGGTCCCCCCTTTCCTTTGGGCCCGTGTGCAATGCTCACCCTGCACACATGGATAATAGGCCACAGATTCTTGTGTGTTATTGAGCAGAGAAAACAAAAAATAGAACAAAAAGCTGAGCCGTTGCCCACAGGAGCCACTCAGATGCCATCTTGGAAAACAGTTTGGCATGTTGAAGTTTAGGCTCAAGCTGAAAGATAAAAAGGTAGCTCGCAGCTAAAGTTAGCACTATATTCTTTTAATTTATGCCATGTTGACATTAAAGTTGTTGTGCCGTTATTTTTTTTAGAATTTACATTAAATACTGTATGCATACCACGCATCTTAAAAGCCAGACATCAGATCAGCATGCAATATTCATTGTAAATATAGGACATTTAACTTTATAGAGGTGTCAGGATTTTTTGAGACTTGCATCTTTCAGTTTACTCCACAATGCAGCAGATGCCAAGAAATCCTGGAATTTTAAGCTATAACAAAGGTCTATTTGTTAGGGAAAAAAAAAAAACACGTTTGCATGCACACATATTAGTTGCATGTTTACCTGACATAGTTTAATCACTTGACCTCTGAAAGATTTACCCCCCTTCATCCCCAGGCCATTTTTTGTAATACAATACAATACTGCGTTATTTTAACTGACAATTGCGCTTTCATGAAACACTGTACCCAAATTAAATGTATATAATTTCTCCCCACAAAAAGAGCTTTCTTTTGGTGGTATTTGATCACCACTGTGTTTATGTTTTGCAACAATATTGAAAAAACAAAACAAAACAAAAAAAAAAAACAATATTTATTTTCTGCTATAAAACATATCCAATGCATTTTTTTTTTAAAATCTAAATTTCTTCATAAGTTTAGGCCAATATGTATCCTGCTACATATTTTTGTCACAAAAAAATAAAAATAGCAAGCAGCTATTAATTGGTATGCGAAAAGTAAGTGTTTACAAACTATGGTGTATATATACATTGGAATTTTTAAAAAATTCTTATACTAGTAATGACGGCAATCAGCAACTTAATAGTGGGACTGTGATATTGCAGTGGACAGTCAGATTCTGGCACTTTTGACTCTTTGTGGGAACCAGTAACACCAATACAGTGATCAGTGCTAAAAATATGCACGGTCACTGTACTAATGACACTGACTGGAATGGGTTAAACATCTAGGGCAATCAAAAGGTTAACAGTGTGCCTAGCCAATGCTTTACTGTGCAATGTGTGCTGCTTTTACTCAGGGAAGTGATGGATTTTATACCCCGCCGGGACACAAAATTCATCCCTTCCCCGTCACAATGGAGATCTGCCTTGGTTACGCTATAGCTCTGTTCTGCGTCTCTGCCCATCGATTGACGGGCGGCGCCGGACATCCACAGATTGGCTTCTGCTGTGAGTAATCACAGCAGAAGTGATGTGCCCCCTAGGCAGAGGTGCAGAATCACATATACACATACGTGATTCTGCACAGGAGGGCCACCCTGTAGCCGTAAATCTGCTATAGGGAGGTCCTTAACTGGTTATAAGAAAACTACAACCAACATAACTTTAAGGCTTCATGTACTCTGCTGCTGGTAAACAGACGTTTAGGAGCAGTTGGGCAGTTTTTTCAGCTGCCCTGAACTCTCTTCTATGTTATCTTATTAGTACATGTACACAGGGTCGTTTATAGTAGTTTCTAGGCAGTTGAGTTTAGAGGCATTTTTTGGAAAGCAAAAAAATGCGTTCAGGATGGATGTTCATAGGCATTTCAGATGCCAAACGCCTGTAACAGCTTGTAAATGCGGTAACTCGCGTTTAGCCACGTTTCATTTACAGATGGTTTTAATGTTTTTTTAAATCATTCAGGAGAGGTTGTATAACGTCCCGTGTACATTAACTCTAACAGTACATTTAGAGAACACGGAAGTCAATGTTTCATTTTTATTTGCTGGTACACAAGGGGTTTATTGCTGGACAAACCAGCGATATTCATTATTTCTTGTTTTGTTGTCCTAAATTCACAGAAGCAAAACTTTGCCCAATACCGACTTACAGTACCTCCTGCTGCTACCAACCTAAAGTTTTTTTCTTCTAATCAGCGTATCTGAACGTGGGAAAAAAAGCAGGCGTAGATGAACAGCTTTTCGTTTTGTATATATTGGACTCTATACTATGTTTTACCTGGAATCTAAGGATCTAACTAGATAACCATATGAACACAACAGGGACATATAAGCTAAATAGAAACAAATTGTCTTACTTGTTAAGGCAAAATTAGGATTCTCCACCTCCAGACGCTGCATCTGTGCATTTAAAAACACTTTAATATCGATCCCATGGGCGAAGGAGGAGTTGTTGAAAAACCTTGGTGGTATTTTAGAAGCAATGTCAGGCTCATCTCTACCGAATCCTAGATTATAAAGAACTTCCTCGGGGTCTTCTTCATAGAGGTCTAACAACTCCGATACGCTGAAAAATAAAAAAATGCTATGAATTAAAAACATATCTTGCATATCTCCTCACACCCCCCCGAACCTTTACAGACAAGTTCTTAAAGGGGATACCATGTGTTTATTTAGCCAACTTTCTGTGAGTATCCCCCTCCATCAACATTACAGTTTTATCTGTTATCTTTTTCATGAATTCTCAGCATCTCATGTTTCTCATCCTATAAAGCTACTTACAATGTGTACTTGTGGGTATCTGGCACTGTGCCCAACGCTGATCACTTCTGTTTGTACTCCTAAGTATAGCGTAAAAGTACCCACTACCAGTGAATACACATTCACACTGAGGAATATGTATTTTACAAACTTTGCCGGTTTTGAGATTTGTGGTATTAGCACTTGAAAAGATTTTTTGATTTTATTTTAAACACAGCCCAGCGATAGTACTTGAAATGAATGAAAAGTATCTTGTGTGCGGAGGTCTCCTATTCTAGCTTTATTATCTGCTGTTGTGGGATTAATCAGAGTGATACTTTTCAAAAGTGTTCACTAGGCCCGACCTTTCCACCGTACTGCTCTATTCATAGAAGCCATATGATTGGCTCCCATAAAGAAAAAAATGCTCTATGAGAGGAGGCAGACCTTTAATTCCTGGATCGGATCTGCCTGTCCTTTTTTCAAGTGGACCCGATCGGACCAACCATTGTTTGCTATGGGGCGGCGTATATGTCCGCTGACTCCTGCTGGGCATCCGATAAAATCTGGTGGATCAGATGACAACCTGATGGAAACGGACATGGAGTCAGTTTCCATCCGACCGCCCCCATAATGGACAGCGGGCTGTGTCAAGGTCTGCTCTGCATTACGGAGCAGACACAGACCTGTCATCCGCCTGCTCAGCGTGGATCAACGGAGAGAGCCCCCTGAGCAGGTGGATCCGCTCGGACGAATCCGCTTCAGCTGAATGGGGCCGAAGAGTGCAAAATCTGGTGCAGCTCTGCATAGAAACTAAACAGCTTCCAGGTATCTCTGTCAAAGCTTAATGGAACAAGCTGAAGTTAGAAGTCGATTGGCTTCCATGCATAGCTGCACCGAATTTTGTACTCCTCCAGTTTTAGTAAATCAAACCCTATGTGTCAATGTTCGTTTCCTGTAAATATGGGTCTTACATAGGTTGATTTAAAGTAGTTATAACTTTGTAAGTTTGCATTGGTGGAAATGTGTAAAAATTGTGTGAAGACACATATAACTCCTGCCTTACAAGCTTTCTGAGCAGTGTACACGATAGATCTTTGTTAAACTTAAACCTTGAGAGTAAATATGACACTCTTTGGCTACACGCAAACTGTACTTGAAGGCATCTTAAGTTGGCAGTACGTATCCTTGACTTGTGGAAGGTCTACTCTAGCACACCACAGGAGATCTGAACCTTGGGCAAATTGTATGCAAATACCAACTTCTACGTTATAAGTCAAATCTTAGCCATATGCAGATGCCTCAGGGAAGCACTGCTTTGTCTTAGTGTTTTCACAGTTTCTTGTTCTGTATTTCAGCAAAACCAATCCTGAGGACTAAACAAAACCGGTGTGGAAAGAAATGTACAAGTTGCCACTGCTGACCTTCTTTTATGAAAAGGTTAGTTGCCTAGCTATCATTCTAAACTGAATGACTACAATGCTGACCTGAAACAGGAATGGTGGACTGCAATATCAACTTCCACTCAGCGCAGGTTTCCATTAGCTACAATTCAGGGCTATCCCATTTGTTACATGTAGTATCACAGATTCACAGAATGCACAAAGTTTTGAACCAGTTCTGCCTCTCTCTGACTCCAAGCATCAATGACCCTATCACAGAAATAAAGATGCTCTAACTGATCTTTATTAAAACAGCCCACCTTACAAATCAGCCTTAAAGTGTTACTAAACCCACAACAGTAAAATCAGTCTGTATATGCAGTAAAGCATGCTTGTTATACTCACTGTGGAACCTAAGGGGTTAATCCTGCATATTGTAAAAAGGCTGTTTGATCCTGACTTCTCTGATCCTTCCCTTCTTCCACAGTCCCTAATCCATCTCCTGACAGTACAGAGCCTTGGAGGCAATCTACACATGCTCAGTTTGGTGTGTACTGCCAGAGTTTTTTTTATTTGTTTTTTTTTTTGGTAGGAGAGTGCATGTGATCAGCACAGAGCCAATCAGCACTGTCCAGACAGAGGGTCCGGGCTCCTGCAGTCTCATAAGACAGTAAGAGTATAATGAAAACTCCTCCTACAAACTTTAACCAGTGCTCTGCCAGAGACTGATAGAAGTCATAAGACTGCTATACAGTGCTGATGAGAAAAGGTATTTAGCCATTTATATTTACTAAAATAATTATATTTCCATGTTCTGTGCACTGAAGGAGACCAGATATAGTGAATGCAGGGTCCTGGGTTTAGTAACACTAAGCTGGCCATGCGCTATACAATACGATTGTACAATCTCTTTAGCTCTACAATCAACTATGTAGTTTACCTGCGTAATTGGAAACTGTTTGAAAGAATGGTTTTGGTTTGTCCCCATATTACACTATTATGTTTTGGTAAATCTAAGAGGAATTGTACAATCAGACTGCATAGTGTAAAGTCAGCCTAAAGCTGGTCATACATTATACAATTTTCTTGTTATATTTCCTTAAAATTTACCTTCAACCATGTAGTGCAATGACCTACCTGATTGCATACAATTTGAAAGTGTTTAGGTTTGACCTCATATTATATGGTTTTGGTAAATCTATAGGAAAATTGTACAAAAAGATGGTATAATGTGTAGTCAGCATTAGGAGGATTAAGGACATCAATATATCAAATTTTTCAAGGAACACAACAGTTCTTACACAAAAGTACGCCAGGAGGAAAAGACACCCCCAAAATGGTAGTCATTCGGAAAAACGGTAGTCATTCAGAAACGCTCAAAACGTTACTTGATGTATTCATAAATGGGGCCCTGTTAGGTCTGGAAAATTATAAAAATAATGCTAGTACCCTGCAAAAGACTAGACAGTACACTTGCCTCTCTTGTGTCTCTTGTGACTTACCTCCCCCTCCAGCCGCCATCAGACAGTATTTGGCATTCAAACACCTCTGGAAGTGTCACATGCTCATGTTTTCCCTGACAGGTGATATGGTTCTAACCTCCGGCCCCTGAATCCTGTAATGACTTAGGACTAGGAGAAAGGACCTAGACTTAGAGACAGACAAAGACTTCCTACACTTCTGAAGTGTCAAATGCCAGAGGCTTATGTAGACTGCAGTGCTGGAATGGAGGGGAGGTAGGGCATACATCAGCTGCCAGAGAGGTGATGACAAACTTCAAATAAAAACCTTTATTAGCTCAACCAACCTAATGGTGGCACATATCTATGCAACTTCACTCACCATACAAACATGCTAATCAATGTTGTGGTCTGTTGACTGTGAAAATATAGATTGTTAGCATTGAAAAGACTCTGAAGCACTGAAGAGAACAATAAACACAGCAGCATCAGCACCAATAAGAAGTGCCAGTAAACAGTCTTGTGATCGGAAATAAGAACATCTGAGAAAACGTGACAAAACGGCCATTGTTATATGGGAGTAGCAGCCTCTAACTACCAACACTTCCTGCAAACGAAGGCTGTATTGGCAAACAGTACAGGAGTGTAAAAATATAAAACAGGAAACAATGTACTAGCTTCCAATGTAAGAAAAGAACAGTTATATTTTGGGCGCCATAAACGCTGGGAATGAAATCGAAGGACTATGTGTCCTTGCTTTCTGAAGATAACAAAGTACAATATTTACTAAGAGTTGTTTTCTTTGAAGTCTGATCTAATGGAAAAAGAAGATGTACTTTTAAGATGAAGCACAGCTGCTGCAATTACTCAGTATATCCAATTAACAATTACCTATTTTTTGCTTTGCAAAAGGAGAAAAGCATTTAATTTTTCTATATACACCCAACTGCAATTGGTATTTTTTTTTTTTTTTAACAATGTAAAAAAAAAAAAGTAAATTTTTTTTTAGGGTTTTTTTTTCTGTTCCCCATGATGACATTTGCCTTTTTTCCTTCACCTCCTGTTTCAAGAAACAAAAAAGTAAGCAGAGATGTCTGAATTTTAGACCCCCGCCCTTTAGTCCCAGTGACAATGGTCAATAGGGGAGATAGAGGGGGAAAAATTCACCAGCAGAGACACAGACCGCAAAAAAAACCTGAGTTCTACACTAAGGTGTCAGTTTATGAAGCTGTGGGAAATTTCATCCACTGCTCCATTCTCCCGCATTCACAGAGGAGATCTCTCTCCTCTGACTGTTTGTTTATGAAGTGGTGTAGATCACTTCTCCTTTTGTGAAGTGAAGTGATCTACAAACACTTCAAACAGTGGAGAACGCCCCCTGATACTGGAATCTTGTGAGACTTGAGATTACTAGTACCAGAAATTCACAGAGGTATCCATTTATTAAGCAGTGATAAAATATCACTGCTCAGTACACGGACAGACAGCCCACCTCTTGTTAATAAAATAAATAGTGCTAAAATTTATTTATATAAATATATATATATATATATATATATATATATATAAAACAGGGGGACATGGTTATTGTCTTTGGGGGTCTGATCAAGGAAAAAAGTTAGTTAATCTTCCTCCTCAGTTCCCCCCAGTAGATTCTCTCTTCTCTCCCCTATTCACCACCTCTCAGCAGTGAATCAGGGAGTTCTGACACAGATCACCAGTGACGTGCAGAGATTGCAGCTTCATAAACTGGCCGTTTCGGTGTCAGTCAATCACAGCTTCTCTGTGTGCGGAGATCATCTCTGTTTCATAAACCGTTTATGAGCTGATATGAGCGGCGATCCTTGGGATCACTGCTGTTCACAGTTTCATAAACGGACAAACTGAAAAAATGTCTATAGGTAAAACATTAAAGTGCCTTTAAAGCCACTTTTTTATCTTCCTAGAATCTCCTATGTTCCATTAAGTTACGTGCCCCAGTGTACATTCTATATGAGCGGCGTGCTCACGTAACTGCATGCCGCTCTCCTCCCCCGATCTGACAACTACAGCGAGAGGGGCTGAGAACCTCCCCGCTGATGTCAGATGGGAGGAGGAGAGCTGCGGGTGGTCACATGAGAGCCAAGCAGCACTCTGAAATAAGGTATAAAGTGGCATGTTTTTTATATAGAACATACACTGGGGCACATACCTTAACGAAACATGGGGAATTCTAGGAATATAACAGTTATTTTAGCAGCCGGAGGGGAGGGTAGCAGATCAGCAGAAACTAGGTGACAGGCATGGAGGAAGGGGGAGAGAGGAGAGACAGCAGGATGACGGAGGCACGTAAACTGACCACGGTGATCAGGGATCAGCAGCCATGATAAATGTAGTCAGTTTACAGAGGAGAAGGCAGCATCAGCCAGGTATTTTATTTGATATAAAGGGACAAATTACACAGCACAAGTGCTGTTATTCATGCTTTAAAAAGGAACTAGATCTGTTTATTTTTTTTTTACGGTTACAACCACTTTAAATTGCGCTGCAGTTATGGCATGTGACCAGTTTAGCAGTATACAGTGCAGATCTAGCGAGTTCTTTCAATATGTTTGTTGGTGTGCTGTCATTTATATATAACAAATGAACAACACTTAGGCTAGCCATAGATGATGGGATTTTCTTTCCTTCCACTACAGGGTGAAGGGGAAAAAAAATTATCGCTTGATTACCCCCAGCAACACAGTCAGTGCTGATTGGAAAGTCCCTCCTGGAGAGCTATTGTGTCCCCTCGGTAGGTTAAGCACAGGAAACCATCCCTGCCAGGAGAACACACAATGGCCTAGCGGCTATAACCACTTGCAATAATTGCATAAATAATTCAGCATGCTGGTTGTACCCAATTTAGGGGACAATCAGCCTGCCCAAGAATGGTTCAAATTTTGGCCAGTTGAACCAGCCGAGATTCTAACGGTCTATGGCCGGCTTAAGCCATTTAGATGGCTCGTCAAGGCAAACTGCAGTGTTAAAGAAGATAAGCAAACTCTTAACCAACCAGCATTCCCCCCTCAGTGAAGACCATTTATGAATGGAATTTCAAAGAAACCAGGAGCCAACACCTACAGGAAGCAATCACTTCACTTCCTAGTAAAGGAAGGCATCTCACAGGTTGCTACTGGCAAAGGCTCTAGCTTTTTTAAATCAGCCTATTTCTTACGACTGCACAAAACTAGCATCACTCAAAAAGCCTTCGGTACATACCAAGCAGGTGAATCACCTTCTAAAACACAACACAATCTGTGTGACATCACAGAAATATTCTATATACTGCAACATGGAGAAGACAATCATCAGTTAAAGAGCAACTCCACTTTTCATTCATGAAAAAAAAAATCTAATAAAAAGAAAAATAAATTTAGCATATACAATTGTGACACAAGCCATATTGTTATATAATTTATTAACCACTTTAGCTCGGGAAGGTTTTACCCCCTTCCTGGCCAGGCCAATTTTTGCGATACGGCACTGCGTTGCTTTAACTGACAATTGCGCAGTCATGTGACACTGTACCCAAATAAAACTGATGTTCTTTTTTTCCCCACAAATAGAGCATTCTTTTGGTGGTATTTGATCACCTTTGCGGTTTAAATTTTTTGCACTTTAAACAAAAAAAAGCTGACAGTTTAAAAAAAAAAACAAACACCACACAATATTTTTTACTTTCTGCTATAAAACAAACAAAAAAAAAAAAAAAGCAAAAAAAAAAAAAAAAGTAAAAGAAAATGGGATTTCTTCAATAAGTTAGGCCAATATGTATTCTGCTACATGTTTTTGATAAAAAATCCCAATAAGCATATATTGATTGGTTTGTGCAAAAAGTTATAGCGTCTACAAACTGCGACAATGCGGCGGACAAATCTGACACCAAGTGACACTTTTTGGGGACCAGTGACATCAATACAGTGATCAGTGCTTAAAAAAAAAAAAAAGCACTGTTACTGTATAAATGACGTTGGCAGGGAAGGGGTTAACATCAGGAGTGATCAAAGGGTTAAATGTGCTCCTAGATAATGCTTTCTAACTGTGGGGGGAATTCTGTGACTGGAGAAAAACAGAAATCAATGTTTTTGCTTACAGAACAGTGGTCTGCCTTGTTTACATAAGCAGATCACCATTATGCTTCTCCTGTAAACGATCGGCGGGTCCCGGGGGAAAACTGTGGCTGCCGGACTCGCTGATTGGCTCCCGCTGCGTTGAATCACAGCAGGAGGGGGGCTCCGGCGGCGTGTGCACGCCCCAGAGCCGAAGAGAGGAATCACATGCAGTTACGTGATTTTGCACTTAAGGGTCGCCCTGCCGCATGTATATGTATGTGGGGCGGTCCTTAAGCACTTAAAAATGACCTTTCCTTTTCAATCTGCATGGCTGTAATTCTCTGTAAAATGCAATGCAATACGGCTACCTGGAGGAGTTTTTTTTTTTTTTTTTTTTTTTTTTTTTTTTTTTTACACAGATGGTATATGGAACACCCCTAGAAATGTCATTTCCTACTTGTGTGATTGGATCACTGATTTTCTCAGAAGTCTGGATGAAGATACAAAGCAGATTTTGGAAATCCTCTGCAACAAACAGTTTTGGTGAGATACTTCCAAAGGATTAAATCACATCTAAAAGAGATTCAGACCCGTCACTTTCCTCAATAGAACCCTGCAAGTGCAGCAGTTGATCACTATTGAAAAAGTCAATCCCAGACACAGAAAACCGCTATTTCTTTAGAACAACAACAGGTAGGAATCTGCAACAATTGTTAAAATCCTTGCAATGTACATAGATCACCCAGAGGGGGATAGTTTTTTTTTAAACAAAGGTTACTCTTTAAAGCGAGGAATGTAAATTCTAGGATTTTTAATTAAAAATGCACTGCAGACATAAAAAGCTCCCATCTGTCCTCAGTGAGATGGTTTTAGCTGTTATGGCAGGAAACAAGTAGGTGGAGACATACAGGCACTGGACAACATAGTCCTTGGGTGCTCCACCTGTGGCCCTCCAGGCTGCCGCAGAACTACAAATGCCATCATGACTCTACCTTTGGGAGTCATGCTTGAAACTGTCAGTTACAATGCAATGCCTCAAGGGACTTGTAGTCCTGCAATCGCTGGAGGGCCATAGGTTAAGCACCCATGCAATAGTTCTACGTAAAGATGAAAATGCAATTCCCCCCATATCTGGGTAACAATAGCCTTCTAAAATATAAAGAACAAAAGCAAAAATACCTGGATACAGTTGCACTGCTTTTCCCAGAACCTGTAGAGTTCATGCTTCTCCCTTTCTGATGAAACTGAAGTCTACGGTCTTTAGCCAGCATTCCAGTGCTTTAAAAAGAAAAGTTATTATAAGCATGCACAATTATCGCCAATGATTTATCAGCAAGTCGATCAAGAATAGGGGAGGGCTGGCGTATACCACATAATGTGCTACTTACAATGGGTGCTCCATTGGCAAGTTTCTTTCATGGAGATGATTTGCTATAAAACAATGGAGAGAGAAGAAAAATTAGTCATACTTCTTGGTTACTATAGATACATGCAATTTCATTTTTAACTGGCAAGGGTTCAGATCGCAGAATACTTTCTAAAGTGCCCAGCCTGTCAGATCTGTAGGTACATGCCATTTAGAAAAGTCTTTTACAGACCTGTAACAATTAAACAGCAGCTGCCTCATTCACAGGACAAGACTCAAATCCACAAAAGCTAGCTTTTGTTTAAAAAAATAAATCCTGTAATTGATTTCACAAATATCAGATTCCCTTTACAGAATAATATGTAGCATGCATGCACTAATCTACTCTTAGACAGCTGATAACTCCTACGTGTCAATACACGTGTGGCCCTGCAAATCTTAATCTCGCTCATTTCAAAACCACATATGGACGTTTTTCAAAGACCTCAAAAATCATTTTGCAACTTTCTTATAGGAAGGTGTGTGAAACAAAGAACAACTGGGAATAAGGGATGCCAAGATCAACTATAAAACCACACTGAATTAGTTATAATACTTTTCATATTATGTGGATGAATGCACCAATGTCAATCCTACCCCCCCCCCCCCCTTTTTTTCCTCTTTTTAAATCGATGTCAGAATGAATCACTCACTGTCTTTCTGTATCTCTTGAATGTTTTTGTAAGAACTCTGTGCTATGGTTTGCATCTGAGCCCATTATTAAGGAGACCATCATAAGAAGAGATGACACCAGTTAAAGCAAAAGATGTGAATTGGCAGGAGCAGACATAGATACTGCAGGAGAAAGAAATAACAGCCAGGTACTAGATGCCATTGGGTAATTAAACCTATCAATGTCTACTCATAACTGAAATCTTAGTTTGTGTGGTATGACCCTTCCAGAAGATAAGTAGACTTATCCTTGGAATCTGACACTCTGGCGTTTATTAGAATGCCTGGTGTGCTTCAATGTATAAGTGAACTACTATAGGATGCCCCGCTTCCATCATCCTAGTGTAAGAACAGACAGACATTCTACAAGTAAAGCAGAACTAATCCCATTCATTTAACAGTTTCCCAGACAGTCAAGACATGCTGTAGTGTAAATGATAAGTGTCATTTTCTTTTGTTCTCAACCCAACTGTCAAGCTATCAGATGGCTGGTGTCATGGCTCAGGGGTGTCCAACCTTTTGACCTTCCTGGACCACATTGGAAGAAGAGAAATTGTCTTGGACCAAACATAAAACACATTAAAGGGGCGTACACACTGGCCGAATATCGAGCGGCATCAGCCGGTTTAATAGAAACTGGACAACATTTGGCCCGTGTGTACAGCAGGCAGGCTGGCTTCTGTCGAAGGGGCATGACCGAAAAAGGTCTGCCGATCAGCATCCGATCAGGGCTCTCGTCCAATGGCTGAGAGTGCTGACCAGTGTGTTCTGGCGTAGGGGCTGTCACCCTACCAAAACACAATAACTCGGAGATCGCTATACTTACATCGCATAGTTAGTAGTGCGGTGGCTCCCGAGCTCTTCAGTTTTTTGGTTTATGGCATTCAGCCCTCTGGGTTAAATGAAAAAAACTAATAGTGTGTACTAGGCTTAACACGAAGGATAGCTGATGAGCAGAAAAAGTCAGGCAGATCACAAGTTAACAAATCACCCATATAGATAATGTACCCATCTGATTTTTTATTATAAAAGTAAAAGAGGGCAATATACAACTAGTGCGATATTTGACAATGTTTTTGATAAACTAACTCATCAGTATCTAGTTTGATGGATGTCGTAGCAATTCTCAATGAGTTCTCAGACATTTTGGTTCCCCCTGGTTTTCCCTTCATGTCCTTCATCCTTGAAAATAGTTGCTCACAAATATAGTTGCTGCCGAAAACTGATGACATGAATGAGGCATGATTGTGAAGAGTGGGGCATTTTTCTTTGGGAAGATAAAATACCAGTAAAGAGACACTGTCACACTTTTCTTCAGCCAGATGTGTTGCCTACGTGTAAATGCATTTTTACAAAAAAATCCCCCCCTCCTAAAAAAAAAAACCTGAGAGTTTATAATTTTGTGTTGAGCTGCCATTATAGCCGTCTTGGGGCGCAGATCAGACATCCCTGTCATAGCTGATCCCATGTGCAGCACCATGGCAGCTACTGATCAAACAGAATAAGATGGCCGTAAAGGATAGGAGGAATTAGTTTCACTTTAAAGTTAGAGCCAACAATGGCCAAACAGGCAAAGCCCACAGAAATTGAAGGGCATATGTAGAACACACCAAGCTGGCTTATGTACATCTTGGCATAAGAAGGAAAGATCACTGTGGAATAATACAGACATGGTAATATTGATAACATGCCAATTTGATTAATATATCTTTTTAGCAATTAAAACTGCAATAAATAAAGTCTAATTGGCACTTCACTGGGTGCATGCTTGTTTCAGGCTGCCAACGCACTAAAGCCTCGTACACACGATCAGATTTTCGGACGAACATTCGTTCGCTTTTTGTTGCATGCTAGTCTCATGTCCAAAGTGAAGAGGTTACCCACCATACGAAAATTCTCGTACGACAGAATACAACTTCAGAAGTGATGTAATGTGTTGAGTAGTTTAGTATGTATTCTTTTGTTTCTGAGCATGCAGAGTCTTGCTGTTACAATTTTTTTTTCTTATGAAAACTGTATGAATTAAACGAAAAATCGGACGTTGAGTTCACATATGACAAAAAATGTTATAGTCTGCGTATCCAGCTTTTGTCAGACGAAAAACTCAGAATCGGCTGTCGAAAAGACTATACCAACAACCCAAAAATCAGCAGATCGTTCGCCGGACGAAATTTTACTTCCAATTTTTGGATCATGTGTACGGGCCTTATGGTTTGAAGGAGAGATATCAGAGAGAAAACAAAGGTCTTTTTAATGGTTCCCATAAACAAATGCTAAGATATCGGTTATGCTCAAATGCACATCTATTGGACAGTGCGTGGCAAGCAACCTCTGTCGGCTTTTCCTTTTACTATAAGAAAGGGAACGATGACACATCAGGTAAACGTTTTCTCAGCGCAGCCCAACGAGCTAGCACTTGGCTGCGATCTGGTCATTTCTACTCAGGTATCAAACTGCCGGTAACTAGGAAGCTCAGGTTGTGTCAGAATCATTTGCATGGTGCAAAAGGTTTATCTTCATGTTTATTTTCAGCTTCCTGTCCCTACTGCCCCCAAAATATGCGAATTCCAAATTGTTTACAGGGCACCAAAACCTTTCATGGTGCTTTACAAAGTGAATAGGACACATGAAGTTAGGAAACAGTATTACATTGCTATTCTTTTTTTTCTACATACTACAAAACACTTTCTAAGGGCTAGACTTCTACCAAGAATACTAATCTGTTATCTTCCATAAGAAGCCATGAAGTTTAACGCCACACAAAGTCACTATTTGTATTCCTATCAGCCTCTAAACAAGAAACCAAACATTGCTCTTAGAATCGCGACCACAGAAACAAAACTTTTTCACATAACTCTGAACAACGTAAATGGTGTGACAGCCGTCAGGTTGCTAGGAAGTTAATCCTGACACAAAGGAACAAATTGACAGATCTGGTTCTTGTGCTAATACACAAACCAAACAGTCTCCAAGAAGAATCGGCCATTTCTACAAGCCAAGGGTCTTTAAGAAAAAGTCTTCCTTACAGTTATTACTTTATGTCCAAGCTTGCCACAACTTGCACTATTTGACATTCAGCATTACATGCATGCCAAGTATTTCTATTTTTTTTCCACAATGATGGCAAGTTTAAAAAGCAGCCTGACATTATACACAAGCAATACATGGCTCTAAATGAAACCTGTTGTAAGAAACATATGAAGGTCGCTGAGCTTCTTCCTTATACAGCCCCAGTCTTAGGACAGTCTCCCTTCAAGCATAATTGGAAGGAAACATCTACATATCACGCAAGTCTGCCTGTCGGGGCACACAGATATCTGTAGGTCAGTAATATGGAACTATACTATACAGTAAGTTTTAAATAGGCAAGATGATGTAATGTAAAGGAAAATTAACACTACAGAAACCATTAGGCTGCCATTGTTGACCTCCCAAAAATACTAGTTGTCTGGCTGTCATGCATGTCAAGTCACTATCCCCATGAGAAGTAAACAGCTAGAGACCAGAACTACCATATATTTGTTCCAGGTCACTGAAATGAGAAGTGTCTAAAAGATTAGCATAACAGGCATGCAATAGCAGCCCATATATTCCTCTTGTGACAAGTTCCCCATAAACACAAAGGAGGTGATAAAGGAGTCGAGCTAAAAGAATAGAGCATGTTCGCATTTACATCTGCAAAAGTGAATTATCTCATTGCAAGGCAATTTTCACTTAGCTAAATGAATAAATCGCGAAAATTCACTTTGAAAAGAATACCCAATAACATGCAAGAAAAATTATAGAGAAAAATAAATAAATAAAATCACACAGGGAATTTTGCTTGCACATGATTGGATGACTGAAATCAGCACAGCTTCAGTTCATTCACCAAGCAACATAAAACTTCCCTTGCAAAAAGAAAATTCACTTTGCAAAGTGAACATGCCCTACTTCTTCAGTACATCAGCCTAACCCGTTTTGAATGATTTGAAGGACTCTGATAATAATAGATAAGCCAAAGAGCAAGGTACAACATGTAGTATCTATCCAATAACCACCAATCAGCACTCTGTTCTAGAAGAATGACCCCTTTAACCTGGTTGTAACAATGCTATCGCCTTACGAAACAACTTCTGAGGAATTATGTTTATTGGTGAAAAATGTGATCTGATCTTCCAAACCTGCAATACACTTTTTTCCCCCCCAAAGTACCATAGAGGTGAATAAGACTAGGATTGGCCACATACAGTACATTGTAATAACATTATTACAATCTAGTTTTCTTTTTGATCACATGGTTATTTTACATATAAAGCCATCAGACCTGCTATTCAAAAATATAAATTTGCTATTATTATTATTATTATTATTATTATTATTATACAGGATTTATATAGCGCCAACAGTTTGCGCAGCGCTTTACAACATGAGGGCAGACAGTACACTTACAATACAAATCAATACAGGAGGGATCAGAGGGCCCTGCTCGTTAGAGCTTACTTAGAAAAGGATATCTAAAAACTGTAAACATGAACAGAGCCAAAGACTCCAAATCACACATACACAATAATATGCACAATCTGAACTCATTTAGTATCCTGTAGGTCCCCATACCTAGAGCATTTTCTCACCATAAATGCATTGCAGATGACTACTATCAAAACATCTGGGTAGAAGGGGGAATTCATCCAAAAGTGCAACAAGCTATGACATTTGGAAACAAAATCCCTTTATGCGAAGAGTCTTTCCTCATCTCCAAACTATAAATGGGCAAGACCAACTATGAAGATTTCATACAATGTTTTTGTGTGAAAGGGACAAACTGCTCATTTAACATCACCTGTGCTACCCAGAATCCATGCAAGTACAAGCTTGACTGCAAACAAACACACTGGATAACGAGTTCCTGGAAACCCCCTTTAGACCAGGACCTCCACTTACAGTATTCAGAAAGCTTGGAAACTTCCAGTTTCTAGCAAGGCAATGGAACCTGAAGAGGCTACTTTTTTTGATGACTGGCTCCATGCACACTGCCAGTTCTCTTGGCAGAAAAAAATGTTCATATAAATTTTTTTTGTACATAGTCTAGACGAGTTTAAGAGAGTTTTGCGATTTTTCTGCCAGAAAGCTCCAATCAGAAACGCAAACCAGAATGTTTTTTTTTTTTTTTTTTCCTGCCTCTAAACGTTGAGCTTAAAATAGGCCTGTAATGTGCATGGACACATAGGATAACATTGAGCTGCTTCTACAGGCAAAATACAAAAATGTAGAAGCAGCGATTTTAAGCCAGTGTGCACGGAGCCTAAGGGTTTGCAGACTTGCACCCAAATTAAAACTGTATTTGGAAGCAATAAAACAAGTGAAAGCTTATTTTGGTCCAGGACTACAGTAATGCTTTGCCTTTAATCCAAAGGTTTTTCCCCCACTAAGCCTATCCACAGGGTGGCTGAGAAATACAAAGCAGAGCATGGGAACACACGTTACATACTCTGACAATGAACACAGCCGACAAGTCTGTACAGGAAGCTCTTATACCATTTAAAGGTTAATTAAACCCATTACCTGTTCCAGTGGGTTGTGTGTGACTAAGTAATTGTACTACCTCGCAACTTTACCCTAGCATTTACAGACACGCTTTGCCCTCCAGAAAAGATTTTGCTTTATGCAGTAATTAAATATCAAGCTTGTTGGCAGCTTGGAAACCCTCGCTGCAAAACATTAAAAAAAACATGGTCAACAACTATGTGTGCATTTACATGAGAAAAGACCCGGTGTTGTAAAACTGGCCATCCCGTTCAGATTACAACAAAAAGATTTAAGATGTCTTCTTTTCAGGCAAAAGTCCTACTTAAAGATCAAAAAATACCAAATACTCCTTCCTAACACCATTTTTGTGACAGTCATACAGTATGCAGGAATTGGGAACATTTCCTAGCAGGGTGAACACTAACAGCTGGTGCTGTTTTGCTGCACTTTGTTGCAATCACCTAACCCACACAATAACCAATTATTCCAAATGACATGCAAAATGTTGGACTGCTTACAAAAATATAATAAATGTTGTCTGCCCCAGTACTAGACAGAGCCGGAAATGCTTGTAGACCAGTACTGGATTCATCTAAAGTACTGTACAGACCGTTCTCCTGCTGGCTAGACTACAGAGGGAAAAGTCTACTCACCTTCAGCTCCCAGAGATAAGTCATCTTCAAAACTGTTGCCATTCTTTAAAATCATTCCTGGGGAGAAAAATGCAACATGAACTTTCAGTCAGAACTGCCACATGTTTTCCTTGTTACTGTATCAGATGCCTGCAGCGTACTGAAGGTCAGTGTTCAGCTGAACTAAGCACAGTTCAAACAAGACAAGAAAAAAAAAAAAACTGGCTGTTCATGCAACATGTTTCACTTCCGCACTGCAAAGATTCAACAAGAAAAATAAAAAAAATAAAAAAGAAATCATTACCATTCTCTGAATTACTTTGTACCACGCTCCTTCTACGTATCGTGAGGAAAATAAATCAGGTGTGGCAGGTTCAGAGTATTATATATATATTCTGCAAACATCATGCAGAAATCTCTCATTTACATTTTAAGGAATACATGAATGACTTTAAAAGGCACTTTTTCCTATTGTACAGGCATAGAGATATGTATATTCCTAGAGTGACTTCCTTTTTTAAACAAAATCCTTTATTGGATGAAACTCAATCCTCTAGAAACATTTTAGAATTGTTTAACCACTTCCAGCCCAAGGACGTCATATCACGTCCTGGACTTTGAGGATATCATCTTCTACAGCCGGCGATTCTGTGCACCGTAAGAACAATCATAGCGGCAGTTCAACCGCTTGATCGTTCTTGCAGGCGACGGGAGGGGACGCCCCCCTCCGACCACCCTCCGGTGCTTCTACTGGCTCACCCGTGCCAACGGCGAGCCGGAGAAGGAATCCGTTGCCGTCGGATGTCGATCATAGAGATTTCTGGTCATCTATGACCTTCGTAGGCCCGGGCGCAACGCTATGATGTCATGTCATGTCCGGCCGGCATAAGTAAACAATGCCGAGGAATGAGCTGGAAAGAAAGACATCTCTCTTTTTTCTTTTTTGATCTCGGTCTTTCCAGCCTGGAGGAGACCCCAGATCTCTCCATAAAAAGGGGACCTGTCACACACTATTTCTATTACAAGGGATTTTTACATTCCTTGTAATAGGAATAAAAGTGATCACATTTTTTTTTAAAGAGAAAGTGTAAAAATTAAAAAAGTAAAGTAAAATAAATATTAAAAAATAAAATAATAATAAATTTAAATCACCCCCGTCCCCGCGCACAGAAGCGAATGCATTCGTAAGTTGTGCCCTATGTGGTAAACGGCATTCAAATCACACATGTGAGGTATCGCCACGAGCATTAGAGCAAGAGCAACAATTATAGCTCAAAACCTCCTCTAACTCTAAACTGGTAACTTGTAAAAAGATTTAAAGCATCGCCTATGTTTGGCTCCATTCCAAAAGTGTGCACAATTTTAAAGCATGAGATGTTGGGTATCTATTTACTCGGCGTAACATCATCTTTCACATTATACAAAAAAAATTTGGCTAACTTTACTGTTTTGTTATTTAATTCACGAAACTGTTTTTCCAAAAAAAAAAAAAAAAAAAAGCGTTTGAAAAATTGTTGCGCAAATACTGTGTGACATAACAACGACCTCCATTTTATTCCCTAGGGTCTCTGCTAAAAAAAACATATATAATGTTTGGGGGTTCTGAGTAATTTTCTAGCAAAAAATGTAGGAGTGCCAGAATTGGTCCGGTATGGAAGTGTTTAAACCAACTTTAGACCAGATTTATAAAACCAAAATTGGATTAAACTAACTTTGGGTGTAGTTCCCAAAAGAGACCATGAGAGCTGGGGGCACTTGAAAACATTTTGATTTGATTGGTGGGGGGAAAAAAATGGGGGATTACCATAGATCAGGGGTCTCCAAACTTTCTAAACAAAAGGCCAGTTTACTGTTCTGCAGACTTTAGGGGGCCGAACTATGGCTATCAGGAGTAGAAAATGTTCTGGCATCAGTGGGAGTAAACAACGCCTCATCTTTGGTGTCAGTGAGAGGAATTGTGCCCCATTATTGGTGTCACTGGAAGGACTAGTGCCTCATCGATGGCGTCACTGGAAGGAAAAGTGCCCCATCATTTGTGTCATTGGGAGGAACTGTGCCCCATCATTTGTGTCATTGGGAGGAATTGTGCCCCTTCGTTGGTGTAAGTGGATAAAATAGTGCCCCAAGGGTCAGATAAAAACAAGCAAAGGGTCACATCCAGCCCCCGGGCCGCAGTTTGGAGACCACTGCCATAGATGATGATAATACTAATATAGTTTATAATATTGGTCCTGCGTATTTGCACGATCAGTACTGTCAGTTTACAGTAACAAGTCAATTTTAAGCAGCACAGTGACCCTATTTGACTAACATCGTGCATAAAACACCCTCCATTAATTCTTATTATGACATGGATTGTACACTAGGTTGGAAATCCATTCATTGTTGCCCTCTCACTAATAATGTGTTATTTCAAATCAGTAGTTTGAAACTTTAAAGTGTAAGTTCACTTTTAACAAAAAATGAACTAACCAGACACCCTAACTCACTACCCCCCCAGCGCCCGCTGCACTTACCTCCATGGACGATTCGCTTTCACTGCCCACCAAGCTCAAGCAGGGGTTTGGGGATTTGAAAGCCATGGCCTGTCTTCAGGGATGAATCAAAGTGATTCTGAATGGCCATGACCACTTTGATCAAATCACAATCGCTCAGATCTGTCCTGCGAGGGGAGTGAAAGTTAAGAGCAGGGCATGTGGTGTTAGTTCAACCTTTTAATTTTAAAAGGTGAACTTACACTTTAATGCTTGTTTTTGTGCCCATTTCCACACTCTGTATATGTACAGTTTTCATGGATTTAGATTGTAAATCAGTAAATACTGTTCCTGCTTTATATGGTCCACCTTGGTACCTGCATAGTGGTATCTAACTTGGTACATAAACTAACTATACCATTTTTGCTTCAATGTATTCTGTCTCTGACAGTTCATGAAGCAAGTGTCAATCCTCCCTGTCACACAGGATGTCAGGAAGACAGAAAGTAAAAGGGAATCTACCCACTGAAGAGCAAAAGCAATAAAAACCAACAGAAGTATTACCCTAGCTCATTCTATTCAAAACTGAAAGAAAGCGCCTTCACAACAAAGAGCGTCAGGCGCCAAAAGGCCATCTGCATCCTCTTTGTGCTGTACTCTGTATGGATGTAAAGATTAGCACACACATCCTATGCATACAGTGTACAGAGAAGATTTTACATTGGATCTGGCTGCCAGCAAGAACCTCAGTAAAATCATGTGGCCATGTGGATGAGCCCTAACTTTCAGTTCACTACCATGAAAGCATACTTTATTTTTATTAGAAATACTGTACACAACTCTATTTTCGTAAAATATTTTATCAACCGTTTTATCCCAACATTCTAGAGCAGGGGTCTCCAAACTATGGCCCTCCAGTTATTAAGGAACTACATTTCCCATCATGCCTAGCCTTGTCTGTGAATGTCAGAGTTTTACAATGCCTCATGGGATGTGTAGTTCCGCAACAGCTGGAGGGCCGTAGTTTGGAGATTCCTGTTCTAGACTAATCAGCTGTGTTTCAGGTATGGGAAAACTGGCACCTGTTCTAGTGTAATCCAGAGACACATCCCCTTCTGTGTAACACACTGTACAAACAGCTTCTATTAACTGCCCTGTCAGCAAACATATCAGGCAATACATAGAACTGTCACTTACCCTTCGGAAAGCCTGCTGGATTAGTCTGTTCATCCAGGGACGCTCCCAGAGGCGTTCTGAAAAAAAAAAAAAAAAAAAAAAAAAAGTTTGCCCAATTTAGTTTAGTACTGAAGAAAAAATGGTTTCACATCCTTCCTCTGTTACTCATACTAAGTGAAAGATACAAAGGGTGGGGGCCAAACATTTCTGTAGAAACTGCAAATTGGGAAAGACTAAAAAGGAGAAGAAGAAAAAACAAAACAGCACTCTCTACACACGCACACACATTGTATGTAACACAAACCCTGATGGGATTCCCCGATAGGTTTCTCTTAGTTCTCTTAATTGGCATGATAGTTAAAGATAAATGACACCAACTGCTTTGGGTTCCAAGCTTCCACAATATCAGCTACCAAAAAGAAAGCATCTTTCTTATGTAGGTCACACATTAAAGTGATTGTAAAGGTTTGTTTTGTTTTTTTAAATAACAAATATGTTATAATTACTTCCTCTGTGCAAGGGTTTTGCACAGAGCAGCCTCGATCCTCTATTTCTTGGGTCCCCCAGCAGCTCTCCTGGCCCCTTCACTTCATTGGGTGCCCCCATGGAGAGCTTCTTTCCATGGGGGCACCCGTGCATGCACGCTCCTGAGTCCTGCTGCTGCGTCCACTCCATTGACACAGACAGCAGGACTCGGCCCCGGCTCTCGTGTCACTGGATTTGATTGACAGCAGTGGGAACCAATGGCTCCCGCTGCTACCAATCTATCCAAGGAGGACCCGAGACAGCAGCTAGAGCTGCTGGGCTCGTGCTCGTCGATGGAACGATCGAGTTAAGGTAAGAAAAAGGGGGGCTCTGGGGGGCAGCTGCAGCACAGAAGGTTTTTACCTTAATGCATACAATGCATTAAGGTGAAAATCCATGAGACTTTACAACTCCTTTAAGCCGGTCATAGATGGTTCGAATCTCAGCCAGTTCAGCATGGACCAGCCGAGATTGGAATCATGTATGGGCAGGCTGATTGTACCAAAGTTGATCGATCAACTTTGATACAACCAGCATATCAGGTTTTTCATGAGATTACTGCCAGAGGCTACAGCCGCTAGCAACAATCACATGCGGGGTATTTTAATAAAACTGGAGAGTGCACAATTTGGTGCAACTCTGCATAGAAACCAATCAGCTTCCATGTTTTATTGCCAAAGCTTAACTGAACAAACTAAAGTTAGAAGCTGATTGGCTACCATGCACGACTGCACTCGATTCTGACTACATCAGTTTTATAAATCTACCCATCTGTACTCCTTGCCTCGCTGTACCCCACCAACCCACCCCCTTTCTATTTTCTGTTCTACAACTAGAAAATCAGACCATCTATGGACAGCTTTATGTTCTTCCTGCATTCGGTGAACGACTTTAAAGACCAACCTCACCTGATGATACAGCAATTTCTACTAAAGCCATTTTGTAAAGTTACCTTTCCATTTCAATCTGCAAATACCAACCCACTTAACATTGCAGGTACTGCCTCCTTGCAAAATGGCAACATGGGTCCTTTAGCTAAAACAAGCCCCAAAAATTATTATTATTATTATACAGGATTTATATTGCGCCAAAAGTTTACGTAGCGCTTTACAACTTGAGGGTAGACAGTACAAATACAATACACTTTGATACAGTAAAATCTAATATTATGCTTATGTTATAGCTTGCCTGACACTCAGCAAAGAGAAGTCAAGTTATAGTCAGTCATGAGAAAAGATGGTCTGCAACTCCTTGCTTACTCTTTAAAGTCTTCAAAATGTTTTGATTCTCCATAAAAGACACAGGAACAGACAGCAATTGTACATGTGTTTCAGCCTTGTGGGCCTTGTTCACTACTTTGAAGGCCCATAAGGCTGAAACGCGTTTACATTTGCTGTCTGTTCCTGTGTCTTTTATGGAGAATCAATACATTTTGATGACTTTAAACAGCAAGCAAGGAGTTGCAGGCCATCTTTTCTCATGATTGCTATTGCAGCTGTGCGATTGCCTTTCCATACCCAGGTAGCTCTAAAAAAAAAAAAAAAAATCTGATCTTATTGGGTAGTAGTACCCTACCTCTGCTCTATTTTATCAAGTTACTGGTAGCCCTCCATAAGAGTGATTTTAGCTTTGGAGAGGGACTAGAAAAGAACAAATACAGTTCTAAAATGATGTGGATCCTGCTACTTTTATTTTAACAGATATCTTAGATAGAGAATAATAAAATGCACTCCCAAATAGTACTCAGTTTTAGAAAGGCCACCATAAGGACATTTTTTTCATGAGTAGAGAAAGACAAGATTCTGAAGAAAAGTGTGCTGGAATCCTCAAAATGTACACAGTTATTTTTTCCCTTGGCAAAACTGGAATTTAACACTAACAGCACCGTATAAATATTTGAAAATTCTCCTTCCACTTGCGTGAAAAGCTCCGGCTCAATCAGGGTAGACTACATATTCGCAATGTGTGACTTTTAACAGACCAAAAACAAGACCAGATGAAAGTCCTAATGATGGTCAAAGCGAACGAACATACATACATACATACATACATACATACATGACACAATCAACAGGCCTGAACGTGTGTCCAAGCTATGGACATTCAAGTATTTATACCTGTCTGAAATCTACAGCTGCGGGCACTGTGTAACTTTCATCCTCCGATTTTACAGTAGAAACACTAAAGTCATGTTCCCCCGATAACTCAACTCGCCTTGTTTTTACGCAGTGATTTGGCAGCCTACCAACCTCGTAATTTTTAACATAAATTAGGGAAACAGCCAGTGATGGGGTAAATACATGCATATCATTTGTTTTACTTGCCAAAGGAAAATTTGGTACATTAAATGTACCCACCACCGCTGCACTACATGCTAGGAGACAATCATATCTTCTGGTTCAGACTTCAGGGTCAAATCTCTGCCTGCCCTTTTTGGGCTCATAAATGGGGCTTATGGGGCTCACTAGAAGAAAAGCAATGCAGTGCAGTGCGATGAAGGTGCCTGTTATATAGCATGATGTTTTCTTTTGCCCCTTCCACAGGTTTTTAAGCTAACTTGTTTCCATAGAGTGAAAAAACAACAACAAAAAAATAAAACCACCTGATCCAACAGTTGATCATAGGCAAACTAGCTTTGCGTGCAAGACCTCTATGTACATTTAACAGTCGTTATGTACAGAAATCAAAGAACACACAAGACTGTATAAGCAATAAACAAATAAAACTCTATTGGGCCAATACAACAAGTTGCACAAGTTTGTCTTTTTACGACTATCACAATTTTTCTAATTTAAGATTTAAGTTCAATTTTCAAGATCTTTTTGTCATCTATGTCCCCACCAGGAAGATTTGCCCCATTGGTCTTTGTGACTGCTTTCACCAGGACACCTAGGAAATCTAAAATTGTATAATTCTCATTAAAACAGGATGCACAGGGCTTTCCCCTTCTTACTTTTCTAATGTCTTCCAAACAGGAAGAGAAATCTGCCATAAAGGACACAGAGAGTGGTTGTAAAGGAAAAATATTTTTTACCTTAAAGTGACACTAAAGGTGTTTTTTTTTTGTTTTTTTTTTTGTTTTGTTTTTTAAACAACAAACATGTCATACTTACCTCCACTGTGCAGCTCGCTTTGCACAGAGTGGCCCTGAACCTGCTCTTCTGGGGTTCCTCTGCGGCTCTCGCAGCTCCTCCTTACATCAGATAACCCCCTAGGAGAAGCGCTCTCCCAGGGGGTTACCTTGCGGGCGTGCTGCCAAGTCCAGCATTCGGCGTCCATAGAGGCCGAATGCAGGACTCGGCCCCACCCCCCAGCGCTCGCGTCATTGGATTTGATTGACAGCAGTGGGAGCCAGTGGGAGCCAATGGCTGCGCTATCAATCTATCCAATCAACAGCCGAGAACCCCGGGCAGAGAGATAGTGCATAGCTCGAGGGGTCAGGTAAGTAAAAAAAAAGGGGGGGGGGGCGGCTGGTCACTGACAGGTGTTTTTTCACCTTAGAGCATAGGATGCATTAAAGTGAAAAAACACGAAGGTTTACAACCCCTTCAAGGCCCCATTTACACTTGTGCGACTTGTCCTGCGACTTGTGACCGCAAGGTCGCATGACAAGTCATACTCCATAAATTCCAATGAGTACCGTTCATATCTCTGCGACTTAAATTTGCAGCGACTTCAAAAGTAGTCTCTGCACTACTTTGGTCTGACTTTGATGCGACGCAAGGTCAATAGACCTCAAGATTACACAGGCATTGCTTCAAGTAGCGTCAAAGTCATGCGACTTTCAGGTCACACAAATGTGAAAGAGGCCTTCTGCGTTAAGGTAAAAAGTCTTTCAATAACAACGGCCCCAAGCATCCCCCGCACTCCTTAGGCCCCGTCACACATGTGGGCCATTTGTTCCATCAGTTGTGTCATGTTTTTTTCAAAGAAAAAAATGGATGAAGTTTACATCAGTTTTTGTTATATCCGCCAGCTAGAGTTCTTAACCACTTGAGTCCCAGAGCCATTTTTCATCCAAAAATGGACCGTTTCTCTACATCCGTTTTTCGTCTGATACTTTTTTTGAGAGAATAAAAATAGGGTTTTGATCAGTTTAAAAAAAAAAAAAAAAAACAGAGGTTTACAGAAGCAGATGTAAATGAATGATACGTTTACATCCGTTGTTCCATAGAGATGCATTAATGTAAATTTTTCCATCTGTCAGCGAATGGATGAAAATGGACAAACGGTCCGCATGTGTAAAAGGGGCCATAAGCACTTTCCTGACTCCTGTATCGATCCAATGCTGTGCCCGGCTTCATATATCACTATCACTATCACAAGCGTGTCTGAGAAAAGGGGGAGCCATTTGCTCCTACTGCTATCAGTAGAAGGCCGGGCCACACTGTGTGCATCTATAGACACACACAGCCCATCTTAGGAGTGCACCTGTGCGGCTTGATATTGGGGGAAAATGAAAAAAAGAGGAGGAGCCTAGAGCGCCACCATGGGACCTCAGAAAGGTGGTAAGGAGATGCTCTGTGCAATACCATCTTACAGAGCAGTCAAAGAGAACAAGTTTTAAGGAAAAAAAAAAAAAAAAACACAATCTTTACAATCACTTTATTGCCTATTACTAAAGATTTTGGCTTAAATGGTAATTTTTGCTTTGCTGAGACCGATCACTGGAACTTCAATGCACAACCTCCACAAATCACACTACTTAATGAACCTGTAGCAAACAAACATTCCTCGCCATCCACAGATAGGTTTTCTTTGTGTTCCTAGCAGCCAAGATGACCATTGCTAGATTGTGGAAAAGCCTATAATGTCCTTATCTTATGCGAGACAAAAAATGGCCTTAATTATGGTTCAGGAGAAGATGGCAAGTACAGGGGGTCCCCTAGTTACAAACACCCGACTTACAAACGACTCCTACTTACAAACGGAGGGAGACAACAGGAAGTGAGAGGAAATCTACCCCTAGGAAGGGAAATTCACTCCTGTAAGAGATATTATGGGGAAAAGGTACCTCCACTGATGCTTTATCACCAAGGCTTGTTTCCACAACAACCCAAAATTTTCAAAATCCAATTGTCATTGAGACAGAAAGTGAGGTGAAATCTTCTGAACAGGGGCACACACAGCAAAACAAATGTTACAAGGGTGATAACCCTTCCCTATGCTATCCAAAAAGCTTAAAAATAGTTTTTTTGGCTGGAGCTACACTTAAAAAATGTACCTGTTCCGACTTACAAACAGATTCAACTTAAGAACAAACCTACAGTCCCTAACTTGTTTGTAACCCGGGGACCCCCTGTATTGTGAAGGATAGTACAAAGCAATTTGAAAAAGCCTCTAAACCCTGGGCCCAATACTGTATACATCTCTGTCTTTATGAGAGGAGATTCACCACCCATTGAAAAGGGCTTCCAGTTTTTCAGTTTCTAAGAGTTTTTTCTCTCTTGCTCTCATTTTTCCTAACTTTTTTCAGTATTTTTGGTTGTCACTGGACCGGAACTATTTCATTTTGTAAATAGTGGCCACTGAATGTACTTTATATTTTTAGTGCCTCGTGGTTACCACCCAATATGTACTACTGCTCACTTTACTAATGTTGCTGTATGTCAGCACATTTCTTTGCTTTTTAACGGTTTCACAGTTGTGACCATTACCTGGATGGTCTCGTGAACTGTACTAAACTTTTTTTTTCTATTATTATTTTGTTTTGATTATTAAAAAGGATTAAAACATCAAAAAAATAAATAAATGATAAAATAAATAAAAATAATAAAAAAATAAAAAAAAAAATAAAAAATTTACAGCTCGCTTTTTATCACCTTTGAAAATCAAAACTTTGTACAGAAAAATGTTGTTACTTTGTACTTTCAGCGGGTTAAGTGATTCTCCTTAAAGACACCTCACAAATAACATCAGTTCAAAGCTCACAGTATTTTGAGGGGCAAAAGCAGTTCAGACTAAGTAAATAGAAAAAAAAAAAATGAATAAAATATCAAATGGCACACTATAATAAAAACACTACCTGCATTATTCAGCAGTGAACTGACCTTTATAATTTAGTCACTATACACATAAAAGACCCTGTGGTAACATTATACATAGTGGTGGATGGAGACAAACATCCAGTGGACATCTCTCATAGCATGCATACCAAATGCCAGTATGCGTTTATTTTCTTCCAGTCAGGCATTTCAATATTTGCATACCCCCTGCCCTGTGATGTAACTGGTCACTAACTTAGTAAAGCATTGATATTGCCTTAAAGAGGCCAGGTGTAAGGAAGGACAGCCATTCCAAATGGCTGAGATATCAAATAGAAAAACCTCTCTGCGACAAAATTCTCACAAGAATCACAAACCACCTAAAAACATATTTAAAAGGGATAAATAAATTGGAGTCCCCATCTCAACTGGTAAAAATCTAGAGCAGGCTGTCTGTGAAGTAAACTACCATAGACATAAACACACCTTACCTTCTCAAGATTAACTTTTTTTTTTTTTTTAGCATTTCTTCAGTTGCTTCCTGGTTACTAGCCTAGGTTAAAATGAGGTTAAACATGCCAGGAGTCTTCATGGGTTTTGTTTCATCTAGAGAGAAGGGGCTCTCACCCCTCTGCATGCCTGAGCTAAGGGCAGGTGGATTCCAAGAAGTGAATGCTACTAAGTCATCTGCCCTTATGCAGGACAGCCACATATAGAAATGCTGGGGGGGGGGGGGGGGGGCAGTTTCAAGGTGATTGCTCTGAATATTAAAAATGAGATGGCCTTTACACTTTGTGGCGCTCGGGTATAGTTTTGGTTCTGCTTTAATTATGATGCACCCATACAGTAGAAGCAGGTTCTAACCCTAGTCTATGGGTTGTAAGTGCGTAGATAGCCTGGCACTAGATTATTACCAGCTATACTGCAGACATTGCAGGCTGTAGGCATCATAGGGGTTAAGTAGGGATCTGCTAGGAGGGGGGGGGAGCAGATCTATGTATGGAAGGGGCTAGAGCAGTGGTTCTCAACTCATGTCCTCAGGACCCACTAAGAAAACTGAAAAAAGAACTGATAACTGAAATACATCACAGGTGATATAATCTTCTGCTCAGTGATTGCAGTATTTTAGTCTGCATCTCCCCAAGGTAATACTTAAAAATCTGGCCTGTTAGTGGATGCTGAGGACAGGATTTGAGAACCACTGGGCTAGGGAGAAGGGGCTGTGCAAAATTGTAGTTTTATCAAAGTATGTCTAAAAGTATCTCTCAAACTTTTTTTTTTTTTGCAGCACCCCACCTTCATCCAGCCGGCTGTACAAAAAAAAAAAAAAAACTGAATGGATTCCCCTATCTACATACGAGGTGGTTGAGGGAATCCCTCCAGCAAAGCCATTGTATTCTGAGAGTGGGAGTCCTCTGCTGTACGAATACACTGATTAGCGCTGCATGAATTGATCGAACGGAAATTTTCTAGCAGTCCCCTTTAAAAGGAGTCAGTTTAATTGACTCCTCTCGAATGGGAAAGGCTATGGATAGATCGCAATTTGGCATGTTCAGTAGTGACTGGCCAAATTTTGATCCGTCTATGGACAGCTTTAAACTAGTCTGTGTCCTCACTGGGGAAATTCACCTTCTCTGTCCGATTTGGAAATTTAAAGGAGATCCAAAATTTACAGCTGTCTTTCTAGGAGGAGGAAAGGGAAAGCCTTCTGCTGGACACTCAGTCTAAACTGTCACTTTGGAGAGATTCTCTCGCTCCGTTCGGCAGACTTTTTTGGTCATGCCCCTTTGAAAGAAAGCGGCCAAACAGCTTCTGTCGGGCCAACTGCAGCACACATGGGCCAAAATGTCGGCCGGTTCAATAGCCACATTTCATACATGTTACAAGCATTACAGTTATTTTGACTTTCACATTTTTGCATAATTAATTTACTATACATAGACCCCTTTGAGTCAATACTAAACACTTAAAGAGGAGGTCCGGCTCCCTCACGAAAAATAAAAAGTCAGCAGCTACAAATACTGTAGCTTCTGACTTAATATATGGACACTTTCCTGTCCAGGGAGCCTGCGATGTCGGCACCCCAGCCGCCGCCATTGCCGGTAAGGGAACCCGGCAGTGAAGCCTTTCAGGTTCACAGCCAAGTCCCTACTGCTCATGTGAGAAGCGCGCTGCGCTTTCTAATTGGTCTGGCGGTGGAGGAGAGGACCGAACATCTGAGAGAACATCAAAAACCTGTTCCCCACCACCTCCCCCCCAAAAAGGTGCCAAATGTGGCACCGGAGGGGGGGAGGAGACGGATAAGCAGAAGTTCCACTTTTGAGTGGAACTCCACTTTAAGATGCTTAGTGAATATGGAAGGTCATTAATGAATATCAACCATTGCACAAACCTTGCAATTTCTCCTTAAAACAGAACCTCCCTCAAAAGGGGAAGCTCCACTCTTCCTCCTCCTCCGTCCCCTCTTATTTGGAACTTTTTTTGGGGGGTACCTAGTTTTAAATCGCCTAGGCGATCCAAATGGAAGTACTCCTCTTCTCCTCCTCCCCCCCTGCTCGCAGTCTTCTGGGCCACATCACAGGTCCCAGAAAGCTGCGGCACCATTCACAAAGTACAGCACGGCTCATACAAGCATAGCCTACAGGTTAACATGCTTGGTGCTGGGGGCTAAAGACCGATGAAGAAACTGGCTCAGGTGAGGTCGGCGCTGGATCTTTCGGACAGGTAAGCGCCCGTTTAATAAATCAGCAGCTACAGTTTTCGTTACAAAAAAAAAAAAAAGTAGCTTTTTAAAGAAATAACTGAAGATCCTCTTTAAAGTGTATATATGATCAAAATGTTTTGTTTTAATTTTAGATAGGAGTAGGGAATGGTTAAAACTATTACTTTTTTTTTTGCTGCCTGTACATTGCTGGGGAGATTTCCCGTTACTTCCTGTCCTAAAGGCAAAACTGGAAATCTTTCTAAAAGTGAACAGAATTTCCACTTTCAATCATTGTCCCCCCCAACTTTCAGCTGCAGTAGCAGTGGCCACCATGACAATAGAAGGTGAATCTCCCCAGCAGGGACATAGACAGCAATAAAAACATTAAAAGCGGCATTAAAACCAAAAGCAAAAATATAATATATTGCAGCTTACCAACATTAGATGTGGTGGCTGCATTCATTTTTTTTCCCTCTCTGTTTCCACCTGGCGATTTGCCCAGTATTAGAAGTCAGCAGCTACAGTATTTGTAGCTGCTGACTTTTAATTTTTTCTAAAGGAGCCTGGAGCTCCTCTTTAACTGATACATTTGCAGGAAAGCCTGTCTGTCTAAGAACATACTTACTGGCCAGATCACCAGATTAAAAATAAAAGAACACCTAAAAAATAAAACAAATGCAGCCATCACATCTAAGAATTGGTAAGCTGCAATATAATAAAGGTTTGCTTTTGGGATTAATAGCACTTTAAGGGTCTAGTCCTCCTCTACTCTATTAACAAAATGTCTTTACCACACTGAAAAAAATGTGCCGATTTATTTGACTGTAACTAAGCAAGTTACGGCATGATCGTTCACTGCTCAGAATACCTATACAAGTGGTAATGCCTATAGAGGTAGGTCCTGCCGCTAAGGAAGCTGCCATTGCTAGTTCTGTTGCCAGGTTGTCTTTGGAACAAGTATGCAGATCAGGAAAGTCAGAACATTTGATTTGCATGCTCGTTTAAAAAGGTCAGCCAGATAATATTTCCAGAAAGATAAGCAATACCAGACTCCATTTCTCAAAGCATTCTTCTATGTTAATACTAAATTATGAAAGTTTGAGGGGGGCGTAGCCTGGCACCAGAGGAAGATGGCAGCTTGAACTGAGAACTCCGCCACCTAGAGCTCCTATACTGCCTTTAAACAGCGGGACAATCATTTCACCTGTGTGCAACGATGACCGGGAGGAGCTCGTCAGTCACCCGGTCCCAGCAGGACCCATCCACGCAACTCAGCCGCAATATACCGGCGATGCTCCGGACGCAGCAGGGTGATCCACAGGCCGCATCTCAGGCCTCAGATTGGAGTGCGGTGAGTAACGCCATCACCGCGGACTCCCTGGGTGCCTCTGCCTCCCACACCTCTCCCCTACTGTGCTTAGCCGATCTCCAACAGGTTGTAATGGACATTAAAAGCACCCTATCTGCAGCTATATTTGACCTGAAGACAGAAATCTGTCAAGATGGTGACCTTCCTGAAAGAGACCCTTTTGAAACTTACTTCTTTTCAAGCAGGCCTGTTAATCCTGGGGGAGGGGATTTTACCTGACGTACCTTGCAGACGCAACCATAGAAAATATGGTGCTCTCTGACCATTACCCAATTACGCCAACTTTACGATTCCCGTGGAAGATGGAGTCCACTAAGACATAGAGATTGGATACTTCCACTCTTGCTGATCCTGGAGACCCAGAAACCATCAGACAGGCCCTTAATGACTATTTTTGTCATAATGGCACAACTTAAGTGTTGTCCATGACACAATGGGAGGCTCATAAATGTGTCATACGAGGCTAGCAGCTAGGAAAAAGAAAGCACTGATACTATCTCTTTCTAAAAAGATAACTAAGCTAGAAGTCCAACATAAACAATCCCAGGCTAGCCAAGTAGCTACAGAGTTAGCGGACATGTGAGCTTTGTTAGCAGAGGAACTTTTTAAAAAGGCACAAAGAGGACACATACTGGTCACAAAAACTGTTCCATGAGCAGGGCAATAAGCCAGGTAAGCTTTTAGCTAAATTCACACAAATACATACCCTTGCCTGCAAGGTCCACCATGTAACAGACCTGTCTGGGACAATCTACTCCAAAAATGAAGACCTTGCGCAACAATTCCTTAGCTTCTATAGCGAACTCTACAATCTTAAGGGGGCAAGCCAGAGTTCTGTGGCAGATGGGACCCGTTCCCAATTAATACAGGACTTTCTTAGCAAATATAGCCCTGGTCCCCTGTCAGAAAGTGACCAGATCGTGTTAGAAGCCCCATTGTCCTCTGAGGAATGGACAGAAGCCCTGAAAGCCAAGAAACCGGGCAAAAGTCTGGGACCAGATGGATTCTCAGCGCAATACTATAAATGTTTTGTGGATCTTCTAGCACAACGTTTCCTTAAAGCCTTTAACACGCTGGCTACTACCTCCTGCCCCTCAGACACCTTAGGGGAAGCATATATTTCATTGATCCCCAAAGAAAATAAGGATCCCACTAATGTGGCTAACTATTGGCCAATTTCACTTCTAAATGTGGACGTCAAACTTTTCTCTAAAATCCTGGCAACCCATCTAGTGTACCATGTTCCCGCCTGGGTAGGCTTGGATCAGGTGGGTTTTGTCCCTGGCAGGGAAGCTAGGGACAACACCATTAAGGCCCTGAATTTACATCACTGGCTCACCTCTACCCAAAGGGAGGGATTTTTCCTGGCAATGGATGCGGAGTAGGCATTCGATTGAGTGGCCTGGGACTACATGGAAGCGGTGTTAACAGCTCTTGGTTTGGGGAGCTGTATGCGTGCTCTAATCGGTTCCCTTTATGTGAACCCACGAGCTAGAGTTCGAGTCAACAGCCACCTATCTGACGCCCTCCCCATCCATAATGGCACTAAGCAGGGGTGTCCTCCTTTGCCTTTAGTTTATATCCTTACACTAGAACCTCTACTACAGTGCATACGGGCTAATCCAAATATAAAAAGGCATAGGAGGTTTATCAAAGGGAATACAAGATTGCAGCCTTTGCGGAAGACATCCTGCTCTTTCTTTCCTCACCACTGATGTCCCAATCCAACTTTATGCCTGTCCTAGATCATTTTAATCGCATTTTGAATCTAAAAATCAATCTCTCAATCATTTGCACTAAATGTTTCTCTACCGAACGATCTCGTGCAGCAATGTCAAACGAATTTCCCATTCAAATGGCAAACAGAGGCGATCACCTATCTGGGTATTCAACTCCCTGGCAAGCTAGCAACATTGTACGATAAAAAATTCTTATCCGAATTGAAAGTGATACAACAGGATCTCCTTAAGTGGGATGTACCCACCCTATCTTGCTTTGGACGGGCCTCTATCTTAAAGATATCCTATCGCCTATTATACAAAATGCAGATGGATCTCGATCCGTTTACCGCCCTCCTTGTTTATGGCCTACAGGAAGATGTGTAGATCTTTCCTGTGGGGGTCAAAATTGGCTTGCATCGGATGGACGGAGCTAGTACTACCGAAAGGTAATGGCGGTATTGGTCTCCCTGACCTACAGCAATATTACTGAGCAGTCCACATGACTAGGGTGGTGAATTGGAGAGTGCACGCCTGTTGCAAAACCTGGGTAAATCTTGATAGATTGCAGAATCTGAGCTGGCCTCGATACCCTGTGTCTCTAAACAACACGTGCCACATAACCTCCACGCGCATCCGCTTACTGGGGCAACTCTCCATGCATTTGACAAGGTATGTAAAGTCCATGCGCTGTCGGCCACGGATTGCCCGATCACCCCCTTTAGAGATAATACAGACTTCCCTCCGAGATTGGCAAACACCATTAAAGGAATGGCCACAAGCACAGATGCAGGCAAAACATTTTTTCCGCAGAGGCAAGTTTCTACGGCTACAGGATTTCGCTGTGTTGTCTAACACCAAGTCCTTTCCCTCTTGGTCCTATAAGCAACTAAAACACTTTCTATGCGTCCCAGCAAAAAGAGAAAAATACACAAAAGCTCCTACAGTGTTCGAATCTGTGTTCAAGCTCCTCACCCCAGAGTCATGTGATTTCAGCCCTATACGCCTCCATGTTTAGGGAGCTGTATGCCTCTATGCGCTCAGATCATGCATTCTGGGAATCAGCATTGGGTATGGAAATAGGGGACGCATTCATCTGTTTTTACACAAAGTTTCCCTCAATGTAAATACACAGGAAAATGGGTATAAGCTTAAAACTAGATGGTATAAGACCCCAAAGTTGTTTCATAGGATCTTTCCGACGGTGCCGGAACATTGCTGGAGTTGTGCAACGGACATAGGTACTTTTCTCAACATCTTGTGGATGTGCCCACTGATTCAGCCGTATTGGCATAAGGTACATGATGTGATGCCGGCTATCTCTTCGCTCCCATTGGAGCTTTCACCGGAAAAATACCTCATTCATCTTTCAAAAATACCCCCAAAAAAGATACTGTAATTCGATAGCAATGCATCTGATAAATGCTGCTAGGCTTTGTATACCGGTGCATTGGAGGTCCACGTTGTCTCCCTCACTAAAAGAATGGGCTCTACGTATCGACCACATAGCGACCATGGAGGAGCTGATATTCACTTTGCAAGATAAAATTTCTAGCTTTTCAGCTATTTGGGAGGCGTGGATCACTTATAAAAACTCCCAGATGTATCAGGAATTGTTGCAAGACAGCATGTGATCTATTTTCGAAACGCAGTGTTCTCTGATGGTCCACCCGGTGAACCCAGGAGACCATGTGAATGTACTCGGCTGACAGTAGATGGAGGGGGTAGCTGGCGGGATCCCACCCCCTCTCTGTCTGTCCCCCTTTTGTACGCATCCCCTCTTTTTCTCTCTCAGCTCCCCTTCCTACCTTTTCTTTCCTATTCTTTCTTCGTTCTCGTTACCTGAGGCCTACTGCATGGTGGCTGTGGAGCTAGGGGCTGACTGAAGTAGTCGGCTCCAACCTCTGGGTTGCCTTTAAACGACTGCATGATAATGAAATTAAGAGCCCCTAAGAAAGTGCCCTTTCAGGTGGTTCTGAAAGATGTCTAGAGGGCCAGTAGACCAATTTAGACTATGATGCACAATTAATAGGGAGGCCACTACACTCTTTAACTTTAGACATTGATAATGATGCATAGCTGGTCTTTTTCTCAGGACTACTACAAATGGAACCTGTATACTAATTTACTGCAATACATTATATATTTCTTGAAAATCTGAATAAAATCTTTAGGTTTAAAAAAAAAAATATGAAAGTTTAGACATTGATAAGGGACACATGCATTCCAATCAGTTCCTATTTCCTTATTGCTAACTGGGAGGCCCCCAGTGTTTTGATGATGTGGTTCATAGTTATGAAGTCTCTGATCCTAAAACAGGTTCTTGCAGCCCTTCACCCTGCCTTTCTATGCCATTTGCAGGTGTAGACCACTGCCAGGCCATTAAGATTTAGCTGAAAGAAGAAAAATGAAGCCACCATTTACCATCCCCACCACAGAGAAACAAGCTGAGAACCTTCCTGGAGCCCTGGGATCTCTGCTCAGTGAAATGTTCTGTTTGTTCCCCTGTGCTGGGAATAGGTAGCAGTGACTGCCTTTTTCTTTTGTCTCACAGGGTTATAATAAGAGATAAACTGCTGGGAAAAGCAGAGAGCTCTTCACATGGGCAGGAAATGACACTTCTAGGCCATTCTGTACCAGCAACATACAGATTCCTCTCTGCTGCCATGGTTACAAGAGGCAACATTTGATTTCATTTCATCAGTTTTAGGAAGACATGGCTGGCTTTATACGAGAGAATGTAATCTGTAATAATGTTTAAATAATGTTAAAAAGGGACCATCCACCCAAAATTTATTTCAGCCTTTAGTAGGCATCGGAGCTACCTGACACTTTTTTGCCACTTTTGTAGCATCTATGCTTGAGGTGATTGTAGCTGTTATTAGTCCACTTGCAACAAGAAAAGTTGACTACTGTCCGTGATACTCTTTATTTGCACTAACATCCAAGATTTCAGGACGAGCTTTTGGTGCCCCCTTCCTCAAGGCCCAAACTGTACTGAGAACTACCTCAATCACAAGAATTATATGTTAGCTTGTCCCCTGCCCCACCGCTTGAGAGAAAGGAGAGCTGGTGGATGAGCATTGTAAGTAATTACTGGGTGTCCCTTGTAATAAATAATATGGTCCTTTTATTTTTCCTTCATGTATGGCCAGCTTAAACATAAACATAATTGCAGAAAATAGCTTCAATTCTATGTATACTTTGTATTATGGGGAGCTTTTTTGATTCCTTTTAGGGCAGTATCTCTTATATCCCTAAAGAAATTGGTTCAATAAAGCTCAAAACGTGTTGGATGCCCAATGCCATTAATTGAGCAATTTTGTAAAATATCAAGGCTTCTCAACAGATATGGTTTTGGGGAGTATCGCTTAATCTTTACATGCTTATGAATGTTAATCATCTTGAAGCCAATTCTGGCTGCCCATGTGGTTTTTGTAGGTCTTTAAAAAAAAAAAAAAAATTGTATACGTTTTATGTCATTGATGGTTTGCTTGCCTTTAAAATCCTACAGAGGTCAAAAGGAACAAATACAATGTCACACATCCCAGGAGTCTGCGTGACCAGTCACATGGCACTGCTGTGCACAGAAGTGAAGGAAATAGGCTTGGGTCATTTCTTTTTTTTGGGGGGGGACAGGCTTGCTTTAATTGGCTGAAAGCAAAAATGAAAAACCTAAATAAAATACACCATGAGAAAAAGAAAAGAGGTTGTCCTTACCTGCAGTCTTTCAGCCATATAGCAATCTTTTCATTAGGAATATGTCCTGTAAAAATAAAGAAACGCATTAGTTTGTAAAAAGGAAAGTTGTACCTCTATTCATCACTACAAAAAAGGTGTTCCCGTTATACCGGAAGTGATAAACATGCTTTGCTCATCTTCAATATAGAAAAGGTTTCTACTTCACTTCTAATAACATGGATCAGCAGAACTTTGTGTGTACGCTATGGTATCGATCTTTGCAGTATAGCGTAATATTATGCATAGAAGTAACATCACAAAAGTTATCATACCGATTATTGCTTCTATAAGCATATTATGCCCCCACCCAAAAAACAAAAACAAAAAAAAACTGCAATATTTTGCAGCTTACCAGTCATTTGGTAGTCAAGCTTTGCCCCTTGATCTTTCCCTAGTAATCCTGCACATGACATACTTCCTGTCATCTTCTCCCCATGTATCTAAGACAGACTATCACACAGGCTGGACATCAAACATGAAAAAATGGCTAGCACTTAAAAAAATAAAAACACCTTGGCTCTACATGGAGGTCATAGATACAAGAAAACAAAAACAGACATTATTTCGTTGATAAATAGGTCCCATTTCCCAGGTAAAAAAAAGGAAGGCTGAGAAACGGTGGCATGAAATCTGTATTTGAACTTTTTCATCTAGGATCTCAGTAAAGATTGGGGTATATTTCATTTTGGAGCGCTGGCCATTTTCTTCCAGGACAGTGTCCAACTGTGCACTCTCTAGTCTGAGATATTAAAGTAGTACAGCCAAAGCTCATTTGGCAATACTTCTCCAGTATGTTTTGCACTCCTGTGACCCATTTTCAGCAGACAATGGGCTGAAGCCTGCTGTCGGCTGACATCACAGAGCTGGTCCTGGCTCGGGCAAGATCGCGACAACGAAGATCTGCCTACATCCCTGGACTGCCACCCGAGTCAGCCTCTCAGCAAGACGCTGAGAGCATTAGCGGGCTGCTTCTGCCCCCTCCACAGCCCAACTCAGTTCTCAATGTTAAGAGGCGGGGGGGGGGGGGGGGAGACAGATGCTGCATTCACCTAGGGAAGAATGACTCAAAAAAAAAAAAACACTTCTTTTAAAGTGGTTGTAAACACTCATATACACAGTGAAATGAATAGCTTCAGGTGATACACAGAGATGAAACAAATTCTTCTAACAAGTTTATCTGAAGTCTTCTCTTCCCTACATCCCTTCAAAAGTGCAGATTTGTGATAAAATTCTTCTGTATCTGTAAGGAGCTTATCTGCATTTGTGCGTTTTTAGGCATTGACGTTAGAGCGTTTTTACAGCTGTAAAACTCCTCTCAGAACCCACTAGTTTTGTTTTTTTTTTACAGCCAAAACACTCCCCAACCAAAACCAGTTTATAACCACCTATGTGTGCCTGGATACATAGGATAACACGCTGGAGAGTTTGACTGTAGAGAAAAAAAAAAAAAAAAAAAAAAGAGATGTCTGAAGCCAAAAACAGCAGCTGTAAAAACGTCCAGTGTGCATGAAGCCTCAGTATTGGTGCTGGATGGAAGGTTTCTAAATTTTAGTTTGAACATGTCTGCATTTGCTCATCTTTATTACATGTGGAATGGGGAGATCGGTAGTTTACAGACACACGATAAGACTGTTTTGCTGTCTTTTCAGCTCACAGGAAGTGACAGGGATGTATTTCTAGCAAGATTACAAAGTATTTTCTTTACTTTCTGAAAATGTTCTTAGATGTGATGGTTCCATTTGTTTGCTTTTTTTTTTTTAAATCCTAAGGCTCCATGCACACTGGACGCTAAAATAATGTTATAAAAACGCCAGTAGCTATGCAGTGAGTCTCAACGTTTAACGTTTTTGCAATAGCGTTTTTCAGTGTTTTTTCTTTTTCAATTTTTTTTCTTCAGTGGATAAAAACGCTAAACGCTCATGTTTTTGAGCATTTGACGTTTATCAGTAGGGCTGAAACAACTAATCGATTAATCGACAACTAATCAATTATGAAATTAATCGATTACGATTTTCATAATCGATTAATCGGCCAGTAACATAATGTGGTTAAAAAACTAAAATGAGCCCTTTATAGTACAAAAAAGCAAATAATCGCTATTGTAACTATTTCTTTCACAGTTCTACAGTAAAAAAAAAATGAACCCCTTACAGTAGTGATTTGCTTTTTTTGTACTATAAAGGGCTAATATTCGTTTTTTTAACCCCATTATGTTACTAAACGTCTTACACCTGGTTCACAGCTATGTGATTTTTGGTGCTTTTTGCAGAAACAGACTACAGTTCATTTACATGGTTTCCTATGGGACACATTCACATCTATGCTTTTTCAGCCGCTGCGTATTTGGAAAGCGTCAGTGACTTTTTTTTTTTTTTTTAACGCAAAACAGTGCTTTTTTTGGTTCAACATACTTCAATGGAGAAGCTGCAGAAAAGCATGTAATGCGTTTTTGCAGCAATTTGTGTTTTTTAATCTGCCCAACAACTGGCCTTATGCTGGCCACACCGATCAATTTTCAGATGAGAATATTCAGACGAAAAATCTTTGTACATTCGCTGAATGAAAGAGAATGTTTGAAATTTTCACTTGTTTTTAAAATAATTGTAATTTCTAAACGAAAACCACATACACTGTCTGAAAATTCCTTTCACCAAGAAGTTTTTTATTATTTCAAAATTTTGCCATCACTGTGGTTGAAAATGAACGTCGATTTGACCCCACTAACGATTAGAAAATCGAACGAACGTTCTTAGCTCTCCTCTAATAGTATATACAGTATAACTCTTCTGTCTGTTATTCTCAGAGTGGATTAGATATTTTGCTCCCTAGCCATATAGTTGGTTATTTTTATTTACCACTGCATAGAGATATTTAAGAATAAATTGCCTTTTTTTAAAACTTTACATATTAACTAAATTATACACCACACTTTTTTTTTTTTAAAGGTTATTAAAGCGGGGTTCCACCCAAATTTTGGACAATATCTGTATGTATTCTCTTCCTTGCCTAGATGCTGACATGCCATTTAAAAAAATTTAAATCGCCGTAATTACCTTTTATTTTTCTATTCTTCTTTGCACTTCCTGGTTCTCCTCCCGTGGGAGTAGGCGTGTTTCTAGCCTCTCCCAGACTCCTGGGAGCTAGTCTCAGGCTTCCCAGGATGCCACTGAGCATGTGCGGGAACGAGCGGTGAATGCTGGGAGCACAGCATTCACCGCATCCAGGAAATAAATGCTTGTGGGCTTCAAATGCCCACAATGAAGATGGAAGCCGCCTGCAGTGAATAATATAAGTTATTCTTTCCGATGAAATCTGACACAGGCGGACATATTACACACAATATGTGAGTATGTAATGCTGAGAAGAAAAGTTTGTGAATGAAATCAAAAAAAAAAAAAAAAAAAAACACGATAGATAGGTGGACCCCCGATTTAACCGATTAACCGGACAACTAATCGATTATGAAAATAATCGTTAGTTGCAGCCCTATTTATCAGCGTTCTGCGTTTAGCATTTTTTTGGAGGTAAAAAAAAACGGCACTTTGAACGCGATTTTCGGGCGTTCAGAAAAAAGCCCATAAACTCCACTGCTCATTAAAGCTGAAAAATGTCCATGTGTGCATGGACACATAGGCTAACAGAGTGGAGTTTATGGGCTTTTTTAAAAACTGCAGTTTATCAGCTCCAGTGTGCATGGAGCTTAAGAACTGATTCACTGAAATATATTCATTTTTTGCTGTGGGATTTACATGCACGTTAAAAGCAACATCTCTTGACCAGCAGTAAATGTATGCCTCTAGGTTGTGTCTACTGAGGAAAGCAGAAACAAAGTAATCTGAGAAAGAGAATACAAGGTTTATGAGATAAAATGTGAAATGTAAAAAACACAGCTCTGCAATATGTGCGTGAATGAAACCGTGTGATCAGAAAATTATCAAGAATTTTTTTATTTTATTTATTTATTTCAGGTACTTATATAGCGCCGTCAATTTACGCAGCGCTTTACATATACATTGTACATTCACATCAGTCCCTACCCTCAAGGAGCTTACAATCTAAGGTCCCTAACTCACATTCATATACTAGGGCCAATTTTAGACAGGATCCAATTAACCTATAACACGAATTAGCCGGGTCAGCAGAATATCATTGGGGCACTAGAGAGCTGGACTAGTCTACCCTCCTCCACAAACTCAATCTTTCAACACAACTAAAGCGCTACGTAAACTGTTGGCGCTATATAAATACTGTATAATGTATAATAACTTAGAAAACCATTCAATGACAAAGTGAAAGATTAGATTACCTTCTGACTTCATTCAGTCATTTATTTCACTATACTGACAAGTTCACAACACTGCATGCACTAGGAGCGCGCCAAAAATTAAACACACTGTATGATGTTAAAAGCACCTCAAAGGGGGATAAAAATTGTAGTTTTTGCTACTGAGGGAGATCACGGGGTAAACATTAAAAATTACAGCCCTAAGAATGAGGAGATTTATCCAATTTTCTGTGCTGCAATCTTACCTAATTGTGCAATTCAAGTCACTCATACAAGAGGATTACAGATAATTATGTACTACCACTTTGATGTCACATTACATACATGACCTCATGCTCCTGGTCAGAGACATGGTTCAAAACTAGATCTACAAAACCAAATCGTATCTTTAGTTTTTCCCTGTCTCCATGTCTTATTCTGCCGCATGCACAACACACAGGTAGATAAAATTAGTATATATATATACATATACATATACACACACACACATACATATATATACATATACACAGCGGGTAAAATCTGTATTGAACACATTACCATTTTTCTAGGTAAATAAAAGGGGCTATTGACATGAAATGTTCATCACATCAGTAACAACCCATGCAATCCATACATACAAAAAAAATAAGTCCAGAAATTAGGTTATGTGTAATAAAATGGAATGACACAGGGAAAAAAGTATTTAACACACTAACTGAAATTTAATACTTCGTACAAAATCCTTTGTTGGTAATGACAGCTTTAAGACGCCTCCTATATGAAAAAACTAGTCTCATGCATTGCTCAGGTGTGATTTTGGCCCATTCTTCCACACAGTCTTCAAATCTTGAAGGTTCCGTGGGTCTCTTCAGGTCCTTTCACACTGGGTCGGGGGCATTGTCGGCGGTAAAGCGCCGCTATTGTTTACCGACGGTATGCGGCCGCTAGCGGGGCGCTTTTACCCCCCTGCTAGCGGCCGAGAACGGGTTAAAACCACCGCAAAGTGCCTCTGCAGAGTATAGCCGCGCCGTCCCATTGATTTCAATGGGCAGGAGCGGTGAAGGAGCGGTATACACTCCGCTCCTTCACCGCTCCGAAGATGCTGCTGGCAGGACTTTTTTTACCGTCCTGCCGGCACATCGCTCCAGTGTGAAAGCCCTCGGGGCTTTCACACTGGAATGAAAGCAGCGGCACTTTCGGGTCGGTTTGCAGGCGCTATTATTAGCGCAATAGCGCCTGCAAACCGCCCCAGTGTGAAAGGACCCTTCTATGAACTCTGATCTTTGGTTCTTTCCATAGATTTTCTATTGGATTCAAATCAGGTGATTGGCTGGGCCATTCTAGCATCTTTATTTTCTTATTTTGAAACCAATTGAGAGTTTCCTTGTCTTTGTGTTTGGGATCGTTGTCTTGCTGAAATGTCCACCTTTGTTTCATCTTCATCATCCTGGTAGATGGCAGCAGATTTTTATCATGAATGTCTTGGTACATTTTTCTATTCATCCTTCCTTCAATGCCACTAAGTTTGCCAGTACCGTATGCTGAAAAACAGCCCCACACCATGATGTTCCCTCCTCCAAACTTGACTGTTGGTATTGGGGTGTCTTTGGGGTGATGTGCCATTCGACCTCAAAACATGGTGTGTATTATGGCATCTAAACATAGTTCAATTTTGGTCTCATCTGTTCAGACTATATTCTCCCAGTATTTCACAGGCTTGTTTAAATGTTGTGCAGCAAACTTTAACCACTTGCTTACTGGGCACTTAAACCCCCTTCCTGTTCAGACCAATTTTAGGCTTTCAGCACGATCACACAACACTGTACCCAAATCAAATGTTAATCATCTTTTCCCACAAATGGAGCTTTTTTTGGTGGCATTTAATCACTGCTGGTGTTTTTTCTTTTTTTGTTAAAAAAAAACAAAAAAAGACTGAAAATTAAAAAAAAAAATACAAAACAGTTTTATATTTAGTAATTTTTCTCCTTCATTGATGTACGCTGATGAGACTGCACTGATGGGCACTGACAGGCTGCACTGATGGACACCGATAGGTTGCACTGATATGCACTGGTGGGGACTGGCAGGTGGCACAGATGAGGTGGCTGTGGCTCTTTGTCTTCGGGAACGATGTCCCTCCCACAAAAGCCGGTGATCAGCTTTTTTTTTTCTCCTCATGCTGCCAGCGTGAGGAGAAAAAAAAAAAAAAAAAAAAACAACGATTACCGATCTTCTGTTTACATCACGTGATCAGCTGTCATTGGCTGACAGCTGATCATGCGGTAAGGGGCCTCATTGACTTGGTGATCACAGAGCGTGTCTGTGGGGTGCACGGGGAGTGTGCAAAGGGGAGGGCATCATATGACAGCAATGTCGGTCCGTGCTGTTGCCATCATTCAGCTATAGCGTGGACCCAAGGAGGTTAAATGAGCTTCACCATGCTTTTGCTTCAGCAATGGAGTCTTGCGTGGTGAGCGTGCATACAGGCCACGAAAAATGGTGACATGTTCTTTTACCCAATATCTATCTCTCTATCTACACATTATCTCACAAAAACGGAGTACACCCCTCACATTTTTGTAAATATTTTATTATATCTTTTTATGTGACAACACTGAAGAAAATGACACTTTGCTACAATGTAAAGTAGTGAGTGTACAGCTTGTATGACACTGTAAATTTGCTGTCCCCTCAAAAAAACTCAACACACAGCCATTAATGTCTAAGCTGCTGGCGACAAAAATGAGTAAGTGAAAAAGTCCGCCAGATTAGCCATTTTCCCTCCCCGGTGTCACAAGGTCTCAGGTGTGAATGGGAAGCAGGTATGTTAACTGTGGTGTTATCGCTCTCATACTGGTCACTGGAAGTTCAACATGGCACCTCATGGCACAGAACTCTGAGGATCTGAAAAAAAAAGAATTGTTGCTCTACATAAAGATGGCCTAGGCTATAGGAAGATTGCCAAGACCCTGAAACTGAGCTGCAGCATGGTTGCCAAGACCATACAGCAGTTTACCAGGACAGGTTCCACTCAGAACAGGCCTCATCATGGTCGACTAAAGAAGATGAGTGCACGTGCTCAGCATCATATCCAGAGGTTGTCTTTGGGAAATAGACATGTGAGTGCTGCCAGCATTGCTGCAGAGGTTGAAGGGGTGGGGGGGTCAGCCTGTCAGTGCTCAGACCATACGCCGCACACTGTATCAAACTGGTCCCCATGGCTGTCATCCCAGAAGGAAGCCTCTTCTAAAGATGATGCACAAGAAAGCCTGCAAAGTTTGCTGAAGACAAGCAGACTAAGGACATGGATTACTGGAACCATGTCCTGTGGTCTGATGAGATCAAGATAAACTTATTTGGTTCAGATGGTGTCAAGCGTGTGTGGCAGCAACCAGGTGAGGAGTACAAAGACAAGTTTGTCTTGCCTACAGTCAAGCATGGTGGTGGGAGTGTCATGGTCTGGGGCTGCATGAGTGCTGCCGGCACTGGGGAGCTACAGTTCATTGAGGGAACCATGAATGCCAACATGTACTGTGACATACTGAAGCAAGGCATGATCCGTGTGCGTGTGTGTATGTATATATGTATATATATATATATATATATATATATATATATATATATATATATATATATATATATATACACATATACATACATACATACATACACACACATATATATATACACACATTTTTTTACTTTTTTTGACCAAGCTGGCTCTTGAGGATATACTTCTAGTAAGGACATCATTACACTGTTAAAGTGTTGGCATTTCCAACATCTTACTAAAAACATACTCCTGTTCAACATGCCAATGGGATTTGTAATTCTGTGCAAAACCATCCCATGATCCATACATCCAAACATACTCTAGGCTGATAGACAATGCAAGACCACACAGATCATTAGGTCATTCTGCTGATAACGCTTACATCAGAGTTTAGGTGGCCCCTCTTCAAGTCCGAGTGCAAGTGTACAGGTGATAACAAAAAGGCAGATCACAAGAAAAATTCATATATGACCGCTGTAATGAGTTACTGCATACATGGCTGGTGAGTGGGGGTGGGGGGGGGGGTTGGACAGCACATATGCACTATATAGGTGTGGGGGGGGGCTGCAGATACGGCTGTTGGGGAACTGTAAATATGGCTGCCTTACAGCACTGGGGTCCCAAGTTCAAATCCAAGTCAGGAAATTATTTGCATGGGTTTCCTATGGGTATTCTGGTCTCCCGCTGCACTCCAAAGACATATTTGTAAGTTAAATGACTCCGATCTAAAAATGTACCGTGTGTGTGTGTGTGTGTGTGTGTGTGTGTGTGTGTGTGTGTGTGTGTGTGCGGTAGAACCTTTAATTGTAAGCGCCTAGAGGACGGTGACTGATGTAAATGTACACTATATACTGTATACAGGAAGTCCCCGAGTTACGAATACAATAGGGACTGTAGGTTTGTTCATAAGTCAAAGTTGTTCGTAAGTTGCAACTTCTGGTCAGAAACTGCATTCCTAATGCCGCGTACACACGAGCGGACTTTACGGCAGGCTTTGCCTGGCGGACTTTGACGTACTTTACGACGGACTTTCTGAATGAACAGACTTGCCTACACACAATCCACCAAAGTCTGTCGAATTCGTACGTGATGACGTACGACCAGACTAAAACAAGGAAGTTGATAGCCAGTAGCCAATAGCTGCCCTAGCGTGGCTTTTTGTCCGTCGAACTAGCATACAGACGAGCGGACTTTTCGACCAGACTCGATTTCAACGGATTGATTTAAAACATATTTCAAATCTAAGTCCGTTCAACTTTTGAGAAAACAAAGTCCGCTGGAGCCCACACACGATCGAATTGTCCAACGAAATCCAGTACGCCGAACCAAGTCTGCCGTAAAGTCCGCTCGTGTGTACGCGGCATTAGTGTAGCGTCCACCTGTGCATGGATTTGGCATGGTCCGGGCGCTTGTTATGTTATCTGGAGCTCTTCTGGCCATGTAGTACTGCAGTGTGAGATGTGTCCGGAGGTATCCAGGACCAGCGTGGAGCACAAGTGGCCGGCATTTGAGGCCGTTCGTAAGTAGGAGTCATTCGTAAGTAGGAGTCATTCGTAAGTAGGAGTCATTCGTAAGTAGGAGTCATTCGTAAGTAGGAGTCATTCGTAAGTAGGGTGTTCGTAACTCGAGGACTGCCTGTATCTGCTGGGAGAGGTGAATTGCAGATGTCAGATGGAAGCCACATACTTGCCATCAACTAGATATTTTTTTAATGATCCATCTCCTAGATTTTGTAAAGACTTGTTCAGGCCAGGGCTGCAGATTATACTAAATTAATATTATCTCAATTCCCTGAAAATTACACAGCATTTGCAGCCTAGCGAAACAGCTATAATAAAAATGTAACAAAGAATGATGACCAACCTATACAAATCACAGATCTGTGAAACGTGCAGGAACATAGATCAGTACAATTGACGTTGTCAGCCCACTAATTGACATTTACATACTACTACATTCTGCATTTCTTCACGGATATCAGGACCAGGTGTCCATTAATCAATTATCAGGGGAAGAGGTCTAGCTGAATGCTCTGTACCCAGACTTCGACAACAAACTAAAATAATAGCTTGGATATGGAAAAGAAAAAAAGTTGATTTGGTGATCTGAAAAATGCACATAAAGAATGAGCACTCATTGTGTAGTTCCTTTTGTCTCCTGTATGATTTAAAAGTATGGATAACGTATTACAAATCACAGTTTTATAGATTCATATCTATGCAGGTTGCGGTTGATGCGTTTTGGTTTGTTTTTTATTTTTTGCTAATACAGCAGGAAAGTATGACAGTTCTGTTCATGTAGTGTGACTTTGATGTTACACTCAAAGTCTTGTGTTTTTTGTTTAAAAATAACAGACATGTCATACTTACCAGCTCTGTGTAATGGTTTTGCACAGAACAGCCCCGATCCTCCTCTTCTCGGGTCCTTCGTCGGTGCACCTTGCTCCTCCCTTCCACCAAGTTCCCCCAGAGCAAGCAGCTTGCCATGGGGGACACCCGAGCCATTCAGACATTATTTTTATAGAAAAAAAAAAAAAAAATATGCAAGACTTTACAATCACTTTAAGATAAAAAAACCTTCTGTGTGCAGCAGCTCCCTTAATACTTACCTGAGCCCCATCTCGATCCAGCTATGTTGCACAAGAGATTTGGCTGTCCAGGACTCCCCTCCTGATTGGCTGAGATGCACAGTGGGCACCATTGACTGTGAGCCCAAAGTCAGTGAGCCAATGAGGTGAAAGAGGGGGCAGGCCTGAGCCGCAGCTCCTTGTCTGAATGGCTCGGGTGCCCCCATTGCAAGCTGCTTGCTCTGGGGGAACTTGGCGGAAGGGAGGGGCAAGAAGCACCGACGAGGGACCTGAGAAGAGGAGGATCGGGGCTGTTCTGTGCAAAACCATTACACAGAGCAGGTAAGTATGACATGTTTGTTATTTTTATAGAAAAAAAAAAAAACACAAGACTTTACAAACATGTTATACTTACCTGCTCGGTGTGGTGGATTTGCACAGGACAGCCCAGATCCTCCTCTTCTCTGGTCCTTCTCTGTCAAGTGCCCCCACAGCAACAGGCTTGCCATGGGGACACCCAAGCTGAGTCACAGCTCCCTGTGTCCATTCAGACATGGAGTCCCGACCCAGCTGCCTGTCTTCTAATTGGCTGACTGACTTTGATTGACAGCAGTGGGAGCCAATGGCGCCGCTGCTGTGTCTCAACCAATCAGGAGGGAGAGTCTGGAACAGCCAAGACACTCGTGGACATTGCTGGACAGAGATGGGGCTCAGGTAAGTATTAGAGGGGCCGAGGGGGGCTGTTGCACACAGAAGGTTTTTTATCTTGATGCATAGAATGCATTAAGATAAAAAACCTTCTGACTTTACAACCACTTCAAGTATCATCAAAGTAGAGCAGGAACCAAAGTGTCCAAAGTCACATGTTAAGGTTAATGTTTAGAACTAGGGCTCGGGTTAGCAGTAATCAGAGTTGGGGTTACCGTTCTAACCCTAACAATTACCACTAACCCCATCACTGACGCTAACCCTAACATTTAACCCTATCCCTCTCTCTGACCCTAATATTTAACCCCAACATTAACCATAACCCTTAACCCTAACCATTAACCCTAACCCTAACACATGACTTTGGACACAAAAGTTCCTGCATTACTCTGATGCTACTTGAGTGCCAGAGAGTATACAGTTGCATTAAAGTTGCACTACATGATCAGAACTGTCACACATTCCTATCAGCAAAAAAACACTGCAAAACACATCAAAAACACAACACTTGCGTTTTTAGTCGGGTCCGTTGAAGTCTATTACATGCAAAACACCACCTTCTGTGGGGAAAAAAGTCCCTGACCTTTTCCAAAAATGCAGTGGCTGAAAAAAAAATGCATAGATGTCCCATAGGAAACCATGTTAAAAGGACTGTAGTGCGTTTCTGCAAAATGCACAAAAAAAAAAAAAAAACGCATAAGTGGTAACCAGGCCTGATAAAAGGCCTTTGACATCGAGAGTACATATTTTAAGGCGTATGGACACCTTCAGTGAAATGATCCAATACTGCCAGCATCCACAGCAATGCATGGACAGAAATGCCTGCATCTCACAGACTGATATTGTAAGATTGGAAGCCGTGCAGTAGGTTGGTCACACACACCATTGCACAGTCTATCACTAGGCCGCAGTCCTGCAAATTGACAACACTTCTCCTACATAGACACACTCAGGAGGAGTGCGAGTTCTAGGGTTACCGACCTGTTCCTGCACAGAGATGCTTTTACTTAGGCCCTGTTCACAGCTAAGCAACACTCCTGCATCAAGATTTTTGCGCATTTCTGGAGTGGCACCATTCATTAAATGGGCCTCCCTCCACAAAACACACTAAAAAAGCTCAAGTACCACATTTTGGCACTGAGCCAAGTGTGTTTTGCAGCGTGCATTTTTGGGTGTTTTACATGCAACTGTTGCCCATGTTTGCGGTGCCATTATGAAATAACCCCACAGGCGTGTCACGCAGTTTAGTGCATTTGCAGGAAACGTGAGAAGAAACATGCGTTTCTGCTAAGCTTAATTGTAAATGGGGCCGTGTTGTCAACATAGAACAGGAACTTGCTTCTTGCACAACTGATACTAGTAGGAACAGATAATAGAATAATGGAATAGAAAATAAAGCCTACAGGAACATGGGAAGGAAGTCATTGTCCTCAATTGAAGAGAAAAGCACCGTTTAACAATTGTTTGCACTGATACATTCTCCTGACAACAATGTTTCAATATTTTTGCAGAGAATGAATTTCCAACCAGCTGGAAAAATGATTAACTGAAATTTCCTATATTATCTGATAAATATTTCATTCAGCATTCAACAAACAATGCTACAACATAATTTCCTTCAAACGATATTCAAAGGTCGTAATTTCTACATACAAGTTTAGAGACAAATAAGTAGTGGGCACCTTCACACAAGGTTCTGATTGGATTCAATTGGAAAAATGTTTGAATCCGTATTGTTACAATTAGCCAAAGTCACAAAAACATCAAAATTGTCTGAAAGTCACATCAAGTGGCAAGCAAGTAGCAATGCAAAGTCACACAGGAAGTCACACGATTTTGGGGTCGCATCAATGTGAGGCACGCTATATACACCCTGTAAGTGACAGTTTGCAGTTGAAACCATAAGCAACGACCCCAAACACACACATGATCTGCGGAGACCTTGGTTACAGCTACAGAGTCTCCCTGTTTATTTACACCTATAATCTTTTTCTAGATTTACATTTGTGGCACTGAGCACTGCCAGGCAGTTTTGTGTATGATTTTAAACAGAGCACATTAATAACACAAAAAAAAAAAAAGAGGGGTGGACACACACTACACACACAAACTTTAGAGTGCCTTTACATGCCCTAGACACATTGTTGTATGACGTCAGCTGCTTTTCTTCTTGCCAAGCTGAACTTGACCACAAAGCAGTGCTGTTTGCATACACAAATCACATGAATGTTATCGTAGCGGGACATTTGTAAACTCCGGTCTCATATTCAGTGGGGAATTTGGTTACACTCAGAGACATGAGTGTCTGCATAAGAACTACTTAGTAAACCTCTATGCTTAAGTGCGACTTTTTACTTAAAGATGCAGAAAGGAAATAAGTACACAGCACCCAACCAGACAAACCAGAAAAGCTGGAATGTTTCAAAGCAGCTGACACAAAAATTTTCTTATAATGTGACCAAATTCCTGCTTTAATGTGTGCTTAGTGGATGAGAATTGGAAGGCATAATTGGCTCAAGAACTATTAGAAGGCTTCAGGTACATGGTGATCATACAGTATAAAGAGCCTGTGTAATTGTTACCCCGGGACCTGCTCCCACCATACACCGACACCCATCAACCACTTCCCCCGGGCTGACATCAGATGACCTCGGAGACTTGAAGTGGAGATATCTGGATGATGCCGGCGTTCTGTCGAGAAGTGCCCCCCCACCGAATAGTGCCCAGAATGTACTGCGCATGCGCCGTACGGAACAGCACAACAGCTGATTTGCCGATCAGCTGGGCTGACGTAACCTGGGCGCATGCGCACATCGTAGGATGGGAGATACCATTTCACAGGCACAATTTAGACCTATACAAACAGCGGGGGAGACCGTAGTTCTCAGATTGTGCATCACTGCTGCTGGAAGGCGGCTAGTGGCTGTGATGAAGAGCTGGTTTCGTCTGTGCTGCAACCCTCCCATTCACACAGCAAACCCGCCCTGTAACACAGAGAAAACCGGAGCATCAGCACACTGTAAAGCCGCCCCACAACAGCGAGGTACAATGTGAGAACCTCAGTCTCCCCCCGCTGTTTGTTTAGGTTTCAATTGTGGCCCGTGAAACGGTATCTCCCATCGAGATGCCTCCTACGATGTGCGCTTGCGCCCTGGCCATGTCACTCCAGCTGATCGGCAAATCAGCTGAAGTGCAGCTCCATCCTGCGCATGCGTGGGCACTATTCGATGGGGTGCATTCTCGACAGAACACCTGCAGCTACAGAGGTCCCCGGCCATCTCTACCCTCAGAGGTCATGACCTCACTTCCGGCACTGGCAGATGTAAACTGCCTTTTTTTTTTAGCTGGAAAGCCTGAGATCGATTTTTTTTTCTCAGGCTTTTCAGCATAGAGGAGAGATATGGGGACTTAGACCCTACATCTCTCCATAACGAGGACCTGTCATGCTCTATTCCTATTACTAGGGATGTTTACATTCCTTGTAATGGAAATAAAAAAAAAAAACAAACCCTATCCCCTCATGCTCGCATGCAGAAGCAACGCATACATGGCTGCACCCGCAATTGTACACAGCATTCAAACCACACATGTGAGGCATCGCCTTATAGTAAGAATAATTCTAGCACAAGACCCCCTCTGTAACTCTAAACTGGTAACCTGTAAACATTTAGCCTATGAAGATTTTTAAGTACCGCAGTTTGGTGCCATTCCGCAAGCGTGCGCAATTTTAAAGTGTGACATGTTAGGTATCTATTTACTCAGCGTAACATCATCTTTCACATTATATGAAAACATTGGGGTAAATAGTGTTTTGTTTTTAATTCATTAAAAAAGTGTTAAAAAATTGTTGCGCAAGTACCATGCAACATAAATAAAATTGCAATGATCGCCATTTTATTCCCTAGGTAGGGTCTCTACTAGAAAAATATATAATGTTTGGGGGGTCTGAGTAATATTCTAGCAATAAAATCAGGAGTTTTACATGTAGGACAGAAATGTCAGAATTGGCTTGCGTGGTAAATGGTTAAAGGTGAACTGGAAGAGCAGTAAAGCAATGTTACTCAACTCCAGTCCTCAAGTACCCCCAACAGGTCAAGTTTTCAGGCTTTCCATTATTTTGCACAGGTGTTTGATTGTTTCATCTGAAAATCCTGAAAACAGGAGTTGAGAAACATTGGTGTAAAGCACCCACATGCGAGCGGACATATGCTGCAAATGCACATTATATGAGCTCGGAGCTTACGTCAGCCCCTGTACATAATATTTAGCTGCACCCCTTCAAGAAAATGTTGTTTATCAGCAAAATGTTTAAAGATACACAATCGCTTTTAGCAACAGATATTGCTATATGCAATGACGGTAATCAGATCGTTCATATTCGACATATACATTGCTATATGCTATAGTATGCAACGCTTTATTGTGAGCGTAGAACCAACTGGTACCTATGCCTCAGACGCTTACAATCAAATGCTAGGATCCTAAGAATTGGTCATAAACAGCGGGATGTGATCTTCAGAAATAATACAAATAAGAATGAAAATAAAGCTCTTTTTATCCAATGTATGTTAGTAAATGTCCCATTCCTGAATTGGGGTGGTGGAGAGCTTGAATCAAAGTTTAGAGGAATTTCTGACTGCATTAAATGATGGTTACAGCATGGCAGCCGTTACCCGTTGGACCCCCAGCTTGGATGGACAGAAAGGAGGAGATTGGTCCAGATATTCATTTTTATATTTGTTACAAAAAAAAGGGTCCTTCATGACTTGACATTAAGGCCTCATGAACACTGGACGTTTTCGGATGTTTTTACAGCTGCTGTTTTTGGCTACAGTCAATAAACTCCCCATCATGTTATCCTATGTGTCCATGCACACATAGACGGCTATCAGCAGTTTTTGGCTGCGGCGTTTTTTGGCTTTAAAAAAAAAAAAAAAAAAAAAAAAAAAAAAAAAACACAAAACTAGTGGTTTCTGAAAGGCGTTTTTCAGCTGTAAAAATGCTCTAACGTCAAAAAACGCTGATGAATGCCAAAAAATGCCAGTAAAAGCAGCTCACCAGCTTTTTAATGTTTTTGATCTATTGAAATAAAAATTTTTTTTTTTTTTTTTTATTGCAGAAAAAACAACAAAACGCTAAAAAATGCTAAGGCGGAAAAACATAAAAAACTCACTGCAAAGCTACTGGTGTTTTTATAACGTTATTTTAACGTCCAGTGTGCGCGAGGCTTAAATAGCCAACTGACAAACCGTGACGGGGAAAGGAGTTGCCAGCTTTTACCAACTTTTCTCAATCTTTTTAACCTTTGAAATATATTTATGGTCTCAGGGAACTGCTAATAATCACTCTTTACACAGTTCATGTTATATTAGTGTGATGGTCACTGGGAATAATACTGATTGAAGACAAGACATTCATAAGCTGCCCAACACTGAAAAAAACCTGGAACAACCCAAGATCGCTGGACTGTCTGAGGACCATTGTGACCATCCATAGTGAAATTGTTATGTCTTACGACGTCTTATAAACTATTGCCGCTCTCCAATGGACTAGTTATATTTTTGGATTTGTGATGCCTTGAACGGTAGAAAAAAACTGCTGGAACAAGCTGCCTAACTCCAGGAAGAAAGTCCATTTCATTTCACCTTTGGCTGGAGTGAGTCTCCCTCCTGACGCTGAAGCATTGGAAACATCTCCCATTGTGTGCAGCGCTTACGAGTGGACCCAAGTACCGGTATCCATCTGTCCCCGCAGAGGGCTATATCTGCAGGCCTGCATGACCTTGCTATAGGAGGTCCAACGCGTCCGGTAAGGGTACATCTCTAACAACTTTTCGGAACTACTGGTGGTTTGGAAGTGTCCTCTAATCCTCCCACTTTCTCTCTTCACTTTTATGGGATGCACCAAAGGAACTGCTAAATGTGTTTTTTTCTTTTTGTGATTTTGATTCCCATGAACTGATGAATGCGCTTTTTATGCGATTCGGATTTCAACTGGAAACTCATATCCTATTTTTATTTTTTGATTGAAAACTATGCTACACTCTTTATTTGCACTTTCCTTCATGGAGATATATTGTACATGTAACAGGCTTGTTTTTTTTTTTTTTGTTTTTTTTTTTTTACACTGGGGAAGTTAGCCAAGCATCTTCTTGTATTGTAGGAGAAAAACACAAAAGATAGCATATACAGAGCCTCATCTGAAGGTGACCTTTGCTTCATCCATTATCAACAGACATCCAAAGGAGGCATCAGACAAGCAGGCCATGCAAGGTGCTGTACAGTCCATGTATTGTATTGTATTGTATTGTGTTTATATCAACTTGCAGAAAACCACAGAAAAGGACAAGGGGAGGGAGCGAAGTAGGGGGAGTCACAAGTCTGAAGCTTAAATAGTCTAAGTGAATTCTACAGTTAAAGTTGCATAACATTCCTGCGGGGCTTTCTTTCTATAAACTGTTCCCATCCAAAAATCACTAAACCTACTCACAGGAAGAAGAAAAGTTCAAGACAAAGTACACCACACACACGATAAAACAATCAAACTGCATTATAGAGGAAAAACTACCACATGAAAAACGTATAAAAGCTGAGAGATTTGCTGCTTTAAGGAGAAAGTTATCAGGAGTTTAGAACGTAATAGATATTTGAAAGTTTCCGCAGACAGCAAAAATATACAAAGCAGTACACCAATCACATTTCAGCATTTCTCTTTTTTAGACCAGACATAGCAATGGCTAAAATAAACTGGTCATGCCAGGCTATCATTTCTTTTAAAAAGGCTACTTCCCTGGCAGTTATCCAGACCCCAAATTATATAAATCCCCACATTTCACATAACCTTTCCACACAACAAATGTAACCATCAGGTTCTACATCGACTGAGCAACTTGGGTACAATGTGATTATTGTAATGATAAAATTAAGAAAAGCAATAGGAAGTTTTATCTGGGCTCACAACCCCCCCCCCCCCCCCGAATAAAAAGAGAAATTTTAATTAGCACTAAGAAAAATGGAGGACTAGCATTGCCTGATTTTTTTCAAATATTTACAAGCGGCATCACTGACAATAATTATAGACTGGTATCACAATAGGGAAGATAAACAATGGGTTAATTTAGAAGAAGATATTATAGGAGTACAACTCAAATCCCTCCCATGGATAAAACCATGCTTAAGACCGGGAACAAAAAGAAGAATTAACGATCTTTGTAACAGCCACATAAAAAATATGGGATGCAGTATTAAAGAAGGGTAAACTCTCCACTATGATCAGACCTATGACCCCACTGTTCTCCAATCCAGAATTTCCGCCAGCACTGGGAACTACAAGCTATTTAAAATGGATTATATTGGAGAATGCAAGGTTGGTTCAGATTCTAGTGGATGGTAAATTACCAAGAATACAGGATCTAGGACCCAAATATAAAAATAAATGGCTACAGTGCCATCAATTAAACACATTTATTGAAACAAAAACTATCTTTAATAAATAGGCCAATAACCAAATTTGAAAAAATATTAATAAAAACAAAAACTGATTAAAAAGTTAATCTAAAATATATGATTTATTGCTCCCCTATGGATCTCTCAGAGATATGATAGGAATGAAAAAATTGGGAGAAGGAAATAGGAAGCCCAATATCAGAGACAGAATGGGAAAAAGCATTTTTAACAATACATAAAACACCTGTAGCGATTAAGCATCAAGAAAGAAATTATAAAATTATAATGAGATGGTACTGGAGCCCAGTAGCCCTAAATAAAATAAAGGAAATGTAGAGACCTGCTGTATGTATGGGAGGAAGGGGAACACTGGACCATATCTGGTATAGTAGTCATTTGGTGAGGAATTTTTGGAACAAGATATTCGAGATTTATCACAAGGTGTCTGGAGTAGAGATGAATCCAAATATAAATATCTCAATACTAGCTATAATATCAAGCTCAATAAAAGATATTAAAACGGATATTCTTCACCATATGACAAATGCAGCTAGAACATTAATAGCTCGAAAATGGAGAAGTACAAAAAGACGGACGATAACAGAGTGGATATGTGAAATGAACGAAACGTATTATATGGAAAGACAGATAAGGGAAGAAGGATATATAGAAAATCATGTATAATTGTGAAATTTTGTATAAATCGATAAAAAGACATTGAAAACAATGTGATTACTGTCAATGGCAATACTTTACCATCCAGCTCTGATAAACTGAATATGCCTAAAGCCGGCATGGATAGAAATGAGGCATTTCAGCAGGGACTGGACAAATTTTGACCCATGTATGGGCAAGTTGATTGTAACCAAGTTGATCGATCAACTTGGGTACAACCAGCATGTCAAATATTTTTTCATACTGTTACTGCCAGTGATTATAGGCTGGCAATGCTCCCAGTGATGCCCACTGACAGAATACAATAGTGCAGAGGGAGATATTGCCGAGTAATTTTCTTTCCTACCATCTGTGGTGGAAGGAAAAGAAGATGCATCATCTATTGCCAGCTTGAAGAGGAAGTAAAGCTTAGTTTTTTTAGTGTACTATAGCACAATACCAGCAAGTATACTGGAGTGTATCAGATCATTTCACCATCAGCATCTTCCAACTAGTGCCAATCTCCGCTGAAGCACTCAGCTTGTATCAGAGACCATCACTCCCTTTCCTGCATCAACCATGGAAGCCACCATGCTCTAAACTATGTGGGTGATGTATGGTAGTGTACATAGGTGGTGGCTTCCATGGCTGATGAAGTAGAGGGAGTGAAGCTGTGGGATGATTTGATACCCTCCAATATGCCTGCTGATATAGTGCTAATAATGTGCACTAAAATAATGAGTGTGAGCTGGGCGTCTCTTCCGGGTCTTAGTAGCTAGCCTCCTGATGACGTTTCACTGCACATGCAGTAGATTACACACAGCCCTAAAGCCTCCTGGAATTCGTGACACAGGCATCAGGCAGTGGAGGATATCATTCTGGCCCAGATAAAAAAGGTGGAAGTGTTGGTTGTGCTCCGCTTAAAACTAAATTTTCTCCCTCAGAAACAAAATTATGGGTTTTTTTTTTTTTTTTTGCAATTTTCAAAAGAAGCAAAAAAAAAAAAAATAGTATAGTATAGTATATTGAAAGATTAACTTTTTGCCTGGAATTTCTTCATAAAAACAACAGTGTACTTCCTGGTATGTGAGGGAGCCCAAGAACTCCTACAGCCATGAAGCTTGTATATCTATCTATAGAGTGAAATCTACTGTTGCTTCTGGCTGATCATGTTAAAAGATTTGGTGAGGTCACCACCTGTACCGGGACTGGGTCGTTCAGTGCAAGGATCTAAAACTGTACCACCCTGTGTTTATTCTTTGTCCCCTTACTTCACCGTGCCTGGGGCAGCCGTCCCTTCTGCCCACCCTTTGTCCTGGCCCTGGTCACCACTGTGCTACCCACAACAGCTTCTCCTTGCTAGTGGCCTAAGGAAACAAAGTCCTGTGCCTCTACCAAGATGACCGCCTCCAAATAGAGACACCATTACGAACAAAGCATGCCGAGTCAGTAATGAGGAAAGATCAGCTGTCCGCCTTTTTTGGACAGTTTCAAGAGTTCAGCTTCTCTTCAAGGCAGCCTTTCATTTTTAATGGTCTGGTAACTCAACTTAAAGAGGAGTTCCACCCAAAAATGGAACGTCCGCTGTCCGAATTCCTCCCCTCCCCCAGTGTCACATTTGTCACCTTTCATTGGGGAGGGGGAGGGGAGCAGATACATGTATTTGCTCCCACTTCCGGCAAAAGATTGCTGCAGTATCTGCGGCGAACTATGTCATGTCTGGCCCCTCCTGCATCCCCCCCCCCCGCTGTCTTCTGGGAGACACACAGGTCCCAGAAGACAGCAGGGACCACTCAGAATGTGCAGAGCTACTCGCACATGCACAGTAGGGAACCAGGCAGAAGATGCCGGCGCTTCCACTCGGGAGCCAAGGGACAGGTCGTCTTTGGGTGAGGACATCATGGGCGCCCTGGACGGGTAAGTGTCCTTATTTTAAAAGTCAGCAGCTGCAGTATTTGTAGGTGCTGACTTATTTTTTTTCAGAGGAACTTCGCTTTAAAGTGTTACTAAACCCAGGACCCTGCATTGACTATATTTGGTCTCCCACAAGACATGGAAATGCAATTCATTTTAGTAAATATAAACTGCTAAATACCTTTTCTCACTAGCAGTATATAGGAGTCCTTTGACTTCTATCAGTGTCTGGTTGAAGCTTGTAAGAGGAGTTTTCATTCTACTCTGGCTGCAGGAACCCTGACCTTCTATCTGGACGGTGTGGATTGGCCCTGTGCTGATCACATGCACCCTCCTAAGGAAATGCTTTAAGGCATATACACTGATTTTACAGTTGAGGGTTTAGGAACACTTTAATAGCCAAAAACATGATTACTACGTTTTTAAACCACTATAAGCTTTAGTAATAAAGCACTGCTACTGCTGCGTGATATTCATTCTACCATACAGTACAGCAGTTTACAGATGTGAGTGGGCCTCATGAACAGAAAGTTTCCATTTGACAACCTAAATTTACCTTAATATTATATATTTTTTTTCATTTTTACATTGATTCCTCTTGTGCCTGCCAGCACACATTCAGACAAACCTGGGTGGAAGAGCATACTTGCCTGATTTCCTGGCCATTATCAGATGAAGTGTCTATTTTCTATGTGAAGAGGACCAGGGAGCTCTCACTACCAAACTTTTATGGTACAGAAGCTGCCTGACTGCCCGCCCTCACAATTTTCTGCTTTGTTGCTATGACTACTGCACCCGGCTCCTAACTTCTCCGACAAGCCCTTGTGTGTCAGCTCTCCCTACGCTGCTAGATACTCACAACCTACATTGAGTCATTTGACTAGTCGAAACATGTTGCAATCCACTTCCGTACACTTTGCCTCAATTACCTTATTACACCTGGCTACATTAAGACAGTCAGTCCTGTATTTCTGTAGTTGCTCCATGTCACACAAACTACTACACCAGCCTGTTTCTGCTCATGTAAGCACACAAGATTGTCCCGAATAATTACACTGCAATGTACAATGGAATCAAGGGAGAATTGTCAAGAGACAAAATCATCTAAGCAAGGACAAACAAACAGTTCAAATATTTGCCAAATAACACAGGGATAGAACATCTGTAACCTACACAAACTGTCACAACACAAAACAAATGGTGTAATCACTGGTGCTGCAGAATGCCATCTATGTAGCACATTCATGTGGCAATTCTTTCTTGTCAAATTTGTTTATTGAATTTTAACAATTAGTATATATATGTACATATATGATGGCAGCAAAAGAAAAGATTGCATATATGGTAATAATATTGAGTTGTAGTTCCAACATAAACTAAAAGTAGTTTAACTAAAACAATTTTAGCATGGATCCAACTACTCAAAAGATTGTGTCATACATTATATAAGAGAGGATAAACCAATTTAGACCAGGTTAATATAAGATGACCTCAGATAATAATGAAGATTTTTTTTTTTCAAGAGTATAGTTTTTAAATAAATAATAAAAAAAGGAAGTAATTTATTATTGAATCTAAAATCTTATACTACATATTGGAACTATGTACAATTGGTATAATGTTAACCGAGGAAATAAAAGTTCTGCTACCAGAACTATATAAAAAGAGTAAATTGAAAGAGGAGAGAGAGAATAGGGGGGAAAAAAGTAGGAGATAAAAGAAAGAGTAAAATTAGGTAGGAGAAAAAATAGATAGGGAAGAAAGAAATTAGAGGTGGTAGGGGTCCATGGGGTAGTACATGTTAATAAACACATACCATGAATGCAGATAATGGAAGTATAAATCGAGATTAAGGTCTTAGTAGGGAAGCATCAAAATTGTAAGGCAAAAATTAGTCACGCAGGGATTCCATATATTATGTGGCAGTTCTTTCTAATGTTAAAAGGAATGTATATTGGACTTGCGCATATTTTCTATTTATTCTAGAAGAAAAAAAATAATATTCTTTATTTTTTGTCATGTAAACATGAAATATTGCATGTTTGCAGTCTTCCATCTAACCAGTAGATGGAGCGCTAATATCCTTTTAAACATACTCTGCTACTTCAGCTTTTAGCTGTGCTAAAAACAAAAAAACACACCACACATTAGGGCTTATTGAAAATGCATGAATCAGGGTGCTGAATTCAGAGACAGTTAAACTTTACCTTTGGAAGCAGCAGCACTCTTTGCTATGACCACATATAAATTGGTCAAATAGCTGCGGCCAGTTGGTGTGTGGCCAGATATGCAATCCACAGATGTGCTGACTAGTTGCATTCCAATTTGTGTGCGTACAGAGCTGTAAGAGTCCAGAACCAAGCATAACCATTTGCTAAACGGCAGCAACACTGGCCAGTTATTTGTACAGAGCACTAGTCTGCCTGCAACCACAGGTTGTTTGCATTTAACTTTCCCTGCCGGTAAGTGTCCTATTGCCCATGTGAATGCAGCCTTAGAGAACTCAACAGGAGTCATCACAGCAGTGACTCATCCCTTATCAGACAAAGGGAGCTGCAAAGCAGGCAGGTGGTCCTGCAGTACCAACTTCCTGACGCGCGCATGCGTGAAATGCATAGAAGAGAGGCTTGAGACGCACACCCACAGGAGCTCTTTACTTAAGCTGGGCTATCTGAAACGCACGCCATAGAGCGGACGGATCCAATTTCAGACCCCAGAGCTGCAAACGTGCTGATGACTTACTAGGACTGCATTAGATGCAAGTGCAGCACATATCATTTTTAAATAAAGCAGTATTACACCATCACCTGCCTCTTTGTGGCTCATTTGCTGGAGCCATCCTTGCAGAGCCTTTGATAGGAAGAGAAGCCAAATCTTACATTGTGGCGATTATACCTATCAATTGAAGGGAATTCACATTTATCTTATACATGCTTGATGGTCACTTGCTGGTCGAATTTATCTGGTGAGCTCATTTGTTTATCTCACTTTGGGTGGACCACTACTTCTTTGGTTAATGAAGCACTTTATTTCACTGAATCACGGTGTTGGAGTTTATACATTGGACTGTCATTCATATATTTTTTTTCAATTTTTCGTTTTAGCATTTTTTCTATTCAATCTTTTTGATCTCTCACATTTTTGGACATTTATTTTGAATATACACTGATGTTTTGGAATTTTTAATGAAATTATTAATTTATCACTGGATTGATCAGTTAGCGCCCTTTTTTCATTTATTCTATTGTTATTAGTATCACACTAATTCTAGGTGCAGCACTGGTTTATGATTAGTTCATTCGATTACCATGTTGGCACCGTTCCCTTCTTGTTAATCATCAATCCACAGGAGCGCTGACTAATTGCGTTCCAATTTGTGTGCGTCCATAACCGTTTGCTGAACGGAAGCCACACTGGGCATTAATTTGTACAGAGCACTAGTCTGCCTGCACTCACAGTTGTTTGCACATACGTTTCCCTGCTGGTAAGCATCCTATTGCTCATGTGAATGCAGCCTTACAGAACTCAACAGGAGTCATCACAGCAGTGCCTCATTCCTTACCAAAGGGAGCTGCAAAGCAGGTGGTCCCGCAGTACCAACTCTTTAGCTAGTCTTCTGTAAACTTTCATAACATATTAAATGTTTGTAGAACAAAAGATTGTATACATATATTAGTGTTGTGTATCATTTTAAAGCTGCATAGGAAAATAAAAGCCTAAAACTGATGTAAAATCATTACAACTTCACAGCAAAATTGAGGGACCCCCCCATGCCTAAATTCAAATGAGTTTGGTCACCGTGGATGGAAATCTTCCATCCTCCAGACTTTGATCATTGCCTACCTCCTTGAATTTGAGAGGTATTTGCAGTATTTTCAACAAATTTTGGGGTTGATTTACTAAAACTGGAGAATGCAAAATCTGATGCAGATGTGCATGGTAACCAATCTAAGCTTTGACATAAAAACCTGGAAGCCAATTGGTTTCAATGCAGAGCTGCACCAGATTTTGCCTTCTCCAGTTGTAGTAAATCAACCCCTATGCCTAGATCCCTGGCAAGCTACACATCCCATAGCCCATACACATCTCTTTTATCCCCCTTATCAACCAGTCTTTTTCTTAAATTCTCTTACAAGCTTCACATCCCCACATTTCAAATTGCACTTACACCCTCAACCTAGAGCCTCAGTTGTGTCTTCTAGCCTGATCAATTTGGCCACTTTGACAATATCTTGGAATACTATTCCTAAACACTAGCAATGTAACTGCCTGTAAAAAAGTACCCTCTAAGGCAGGGGTGTCAAAGTCTATTCCATCGCAGGCCGCATCAGCATTATGGTTGCTCTCAAAGGTCAGCTGTGTCTGCAAGACTGGATGTCCAGAGCACCCCACTGCCCCCACCATCAGAAGTCAAGAGTCACCCATCCTCCTTTACATCACAGTGCACCCCCTTTACCTTGTGCTGTTGTCAGTAAGAAACTGAGGGCAGAGCTAGAAAGCAGAAAGTGCAGGATCAGGAGGAGGGCTGGAGTCAGCTGCCGGAGATGGCTAAATGCTAAGAACAGGGGAGGCAGAGGCAAGGGGGTGTTGCAGCTGCACAGAGATGTGCAGGATCTGTAGGAGGAGTTCTGTCCTCTCTGCTGCTAACTTCTGAGACGGGGGAAAGAGAGGAGCCTCTCTGTGGCTGCATAGAGAAATGTAGGATCTGGCAGAGGAGTTCTGTCCTCCTCTCTTCTGCTGACTGCAAGGTGGGGATGGAAATGAAGGGGGTGCCACAGCTACAGAAGAGGTGCAAGAGGCCACCTGAATTGGCCTGGTGGGCCAGATTCGGCCCACGGGCCTTGTGTTTGACACATGTGCTCTAAGGGCTTGCGTACACTTGCAGCTGTCATTGCCGTCCCTCTGAAAAGCGTCCCCCAGTGGAGAAAAAAAATAAAACGTTTTTGCTGACCTTTGTTAGTTAGGCTGGCAATATATGATTTTTTTTTTGTTGTTAAATCAGGGGGTTGAACAAAACCTCATCCATTTAAAAAAGGTAGATGAGGGAATCCTCCCGGTGTGCCTTTGTATACTGGGGAGCCTTACCTGGCATCAGAATACACTGATCAATAGCTGGCAGCACTGCTCAACTGGAAAATTTCTATGGGGCAGTTGTACAGAAGTCGTTTAGTAAATCCACTTATGTACAACCACCCTTCCCATATATAGACTGAAATTTGGCCAGTCCCTGCTGAGCTGGACAAACTGCGAACCATGTATGGCTGGCTTTAAATCACCTCCATGCTCTGTTTTATGTCAGGGGTTAGACCTCGATCACTGTTTGCACGCAATACACAATAGCTTTATATTGCTTTTTTTTTTTTTTTTCGTTCCTCTTCCCCATTTAGAAAGAAGCTGGTACTATTTTTATTAAACAAACACTGAAATATATTGCATCAGATCACAAACCTATAACTTCAGTAATTAAAGGCATAACCATTACACCAATTTCCAGGGGTGACAGTGGGTCAAACATCATCTACCTACATAATTTATGAAAGCATATAAAGCGTTTGACAAATCATTTTGGATAAAACTATCCAGCATAAACAATTCTGGAACTGCTTCCACACTACTAAGAGCACCTGGCATGCATCAATGTGAGTTATGTACTGGATTCATACAGAGCACACTAATGCATCTGCTTTAGGCTAGAGAGCCAGGAGCCCTGAGGTCCCGGGACACTGACAGCTTATCCCCTGTGCATCCAATCCCAGCATTTTCCTATACTGAGGAGGCACAGGTGCAGAGTCCAACCCCGCTGCTTGCAGCCTGGCAAATTCTATGACAACGACAGGCTGAAATACACTGCAGCTGGATACTGTACTGAGTGGTATTTGTGTTCAGGTTTGTACGCATCCAAAGACATGTGCCCAGAATATAGGTATTCTGTGTCCCAAGTATACATCCCTGAATGTATAGGGTCCTAATGGTGGGGCTGGCAGCTGTACCTGTGCCTCCTGAGCGCACAAAGAGCCATGATTGGTCTAAATGCCCAGAGCTTGAGATGATTTGGTTAAACTTTAAAATTAGCATCCTGAACTATTGGTAAGAAAAATAAACTACTCCTTGAGCAAATACCCACAGACAACAGAACTGAATCCCCAGCTACTGAGAAACAAATATACCAGCACATGGACATAAAATAGTTGATTTTTCATGCAACACCATTGGGATTTGCAGTATGTGCCTGCATTATAACCCATGTAGATGGACATTGGGGGTTATTTACGAAAGGCAAATCCACTTTGCACTACAAGTGCAAAGTGCACTTGAAATTGCACTTGGAGGTGCAGTCGCTGTAGATCCGAGGGGGACATGCAAGGAAAATAAAAAAAAAAAAAAAAAAACAGCATTTTTGTTTGCACATGATTGGATGAAAAAATCCCCTCATTTCAGATCTACCCCTCAGATTTACAGCGACTGCACTTCCAAGTGCACTTTCAGTGCAATTTCAAGTGCACTTTGCACTTGTAGTGCAAAGTGGATTTACCTTTCGTGAATAACCCCCATTGTTTTCCTGTGTTTGAAGCCCACTTCTGCACATTCCAGCTCACTTCAATGGTGTAGTGTGGGTGACCATTCTGAAGCCGAGATTGACATGCACTGCGTATTCTTGGACCAAGCACATCTTCTTGCAATGCATTTCCATTGCAAGCAAAACTGGTCAAACACACCCATTTATGTTCAAACTCATGCATGTAAGCATTGCTGTGTTAAAAAGAAAAATTAAAAAAAAAAAAAAAAAGAAAAAAGGAGTTTTGGACAACAAAAGCGCCTTTAATCCCCTCTATTCTAATGTCAAACAATCATTGGAAAAACCTAAAAAAAAAAAAAAAAAAAAAAAAAAAAAAAATCAAGAGTTTTCAATTCGGTCATGATTGTGGATGCTTGATCGCTCCATGCACTATAAACCGGGTTGAAAACTTTGGATTTCCAAATCATGTTTGCCCTTAAATTTGACCCATCAAAATGGGTCAAAAGCAAATCGATCTAGAACTAAACAAGATTGCCTAGGTTTGATTGTAGGATTGAAACCGTCTATTGATCCAACAGTGATACATATAAGACCAAAATGCTGATAATTATCACTAGATTTGATCAAGCAGAGGGTGATACCCTTTGTTTGCTAACTTAGGGGGTTATTTACTAAAACTGCATGGTGCAAAATCTGATGCAGCTCTGCATAGTAACCAATCAGCTTCCAGATTTTATTCTCAAAGCTTAAAATTGAACAAGCTGAAGTCAGAAGCGGATTGGCTACCATGCACAGCTGCACCAGATTCTGAGTGTACTAGATTTAGTAAATCTTCCCCTGTAAGGGTCCTTTCATACGGATGGTCCGCCCGGCGGACTGTGCTTTGCACAGCAGGGAATCGCTCCGCCGATCCCCGCTGAGCAGGCGGATGACAGGTCCGTCTACAATCACTGTGCAGAGACGGACATGTCAGAGCCCCTCTCTCCTCTTTGGAGGAAAACAGTGACTGCCTGTCTGTTTTCACCTGATCCCATCCGAACTGCCAGACGGATGGAAAGTAGGGTCACCATCCATCTGGATTTCACAGACAGGATCGGATAACAGAGGGTGTCTGCGGACATGTCCACCTGCTCCATAGGAGTGAATGAAGGCTCTGTTTATGTGGATCTGATCAGAAAGCCTGCGTGAAAGGGGTCTAAGCAGAACTAAACTCCCAAAAATACTAATCGCTAGAAGGCAGAGATCAGGCGGTTAAATTCCTTACTGGCTGCTGTCAAGCTCTCTCAGGCTACTTCAAGGTGCTTCTTGATTCACTCGTATGCACACAGGAGTCAGTCATTCCGACACCACCAGAGATTGTCAGGAATACATGCTGGAGCTGCACATGTGGAGCTCAGTGTATACTCAATAGAAGACTGAAAGCAGGTAGGCAAGTGTATGACACTGCAGAAGGGACATAGCATACCTCTTCTGCAATAAAAAGCTGCCTGCTCATAAGTCAGGTTTAGTTCTGCTTTAGGGCACTTTTACAATGGGGCGGGCGTCGGCGGTAAAGCGTCGCTATTTTTAGCGGCGCTTTACCGTTGTTTTTGCTGCATTTTTTGGCCGCTAGCAGGGCGCTTTTAACCCCTACTAACAGCCGAAAAAAGGGTTAAACAGGCCCGCAAAGCGCCGCTGCCCATTGATTACCGCTCCTACAGCGCCTCAAAGATGCTGCTTGCAGGACTTACAGTTACAAGCAGCAGCAATGAAATAGAATATTTAAAAAAAGACATTGCATTTATGGCCATTTCCAAAGGACTGTCATCAGAGGTGAGAGCGGTGCCTGGAATCCCGATCTGAGAGTTAAGCCGGCCATACATGCTTTGAATCTCGGCCAGTCCCATGTATGGGTAGGCCAATTGTAGCATAGTTGATCAATCGACTAACATTTTTCAAGTGATTATTGCCAGTGGCTATAGTCGCCAGCAATAATCAGTGTTCTCCTGGCCTGGACGGCTCCCCTCCATCGGAAAAACACCACAGCTCTGTGGGAGGGATCCCTCCCATCAACACTGACTGTGTTGATGGGGTAATCTAGTGATTTTCTTTCTTGCAACCTGTGGTTGCAGGAAAGAAAATTACACCATCTATGGCCTGCCTAAGTTACCCCAATGACACCTCTAAACTCTGATCTCTTACAATAGCCTTTACCTATAAGGTTGGGTTCACACTATTGCAAATTGGCTGCGGTCACAATCTCCTCACCTAATTTGCCGGGAGGGCGTCCATAGACGTCCTCCCATGCTTGAGCGGCCTGCGCACCCCCTGCAGGGCACACGGTGCGCTATGTGATCAGTGAGTCTATGAGACTCAGCTGATCACAGATCGGAGTAAAGGATCAATCCCGACCCCTTACCACGTGATCAGCTGTCAGCCAATGACAGCTGATCAGGTGACGTAAACAGAGCCGGTAATCGGCTATTTTTTTTCTACTCACGCTGGTAGCATGAGGGGAAAAAAAAAAGCCGATCACCGGAGGCTGTGAGAGGGACATCAGTCCAGATCGTGGAGAGCCTCTGCAGAGGCTTCTGTGCCCACCAGCGCCACCCACCAGTGCCCACAATGGTTACATTTATAGGTGACAATCAGTGCCTCATCACCAGTGCTGCCTATCAATACCACCTACCAGTGCCCATCAGTGCAGCCTCATCAGCGAATATCAATGAAGGAGAAAAATTACCCGTTTGCAAAATTTTATATCAAACATGTTTTTTTTTTAATTTTCTTATTTTGTTTGTTTGTTTAGCAAAAAATAAAAACCCAAGTGGTGATTAAATACCACCAAAAGTAAGCTCTATTTGTGTGAAAAAAAAATGATTTCATTTGAGTACAGTGTAGCCTGACCACTCAACTGTCATTCAAAGTGTGACAGCGCTGAAATGTAAAAACTGGTAGCAAGTGGTTAAGTAATTCTAGGTGATTGTTTCTCCCGGTAATCCAGTGTGGAAACATGTGGATTTTCGAACCATTTCAAATGTGCTGAAATTTCAGCTGCCGAAAATAGGGTTTTCAGCGATGTGCCAAAAAAAAAAAAAAAAAGATTTTGACATGATTTTACCATTTGCTTATGGTGTGCTTTTTATAGGTCCTGTAACTCAAGAAATGCATCAAAACTACAACGGGTGCATTTTTGATGCGTTCTTGCTGCGCTTCACTGGGGAGGTGCAATTTTGGTGTGGTTTGCCAAATATGCACCAAAAATGCAGCAAGCAGGATTTATAACACCAAAAGGTGCCGATAATGGCCAACAAATTCATATTAATCTAAATTCCTATTAAATTGAAAAGTCGATTACAATACAATTATTTACAAAAAGATATATATTTTTTTCTTTTAAATGTCAATTTCAGTTTCAGCCAAGAGCATCCTGAATTTTCGGTACCAAAATTTTATTTCGGTGCATCACTAAATTTCAGAAATGTATGAAGTCTTACAAAAAGGAACCGATGTTATCCCAAAACTTGAATCTTGTATAAATCAGTTTATACAATTCCAGCTAAATCGGCTTGAAAGTCCTCCCATGGATTGCCCTGTCAGAACCTCCCAGATTGACTATTGTTGAACGAGATGGGCGGAAAATTCTCAGCCGAACAGTCGGATACAGTCACTGTTTGGTGCCATCTGTCAGAATACAATACTGGCAATGGGAGATTTGTGCATTCCTGCTGTATAGCGTGGATGGAGGAATCTGCAGGATTTCTTTCATTCAACCCACAGGCTGAGCACAGGTAATCTATGTGTGTATAGGCAGCTTTGATCCTAGATTCAACCACAATACTGATTCATCGCATATTGAAATGAATACATGCAGGATCATGTAGTGATACGTATTCTACAAGCACTACATGTCACCATGATAGTGAACCAGACTGTTCAATGGATGATGTGATTGTAATAACATTCAACAATTTCTGGATTCAACCACAATATTTACAATGGGGCTGATACATATAAAACCATGTAGTGATTGGTATTCAACAATTTCTAGATTTGGCCAGAATATTAAACAACAACTGTGATATGTATTAAATCAAGCAGTGAGAACGATTCAACAATCCCTGAATTCCACCACAACATTGAACAATGAGATTGATACATAGAAAAAGATCAGTTGGTAAAAAGCATTTAACAATCTATGGATTTGACCAGAATACTGAACCAAACTGATCACTGGACAGTGACGGCGATATGCGTAATGGTGGGCAAACATCTAATCAAATGATTGTTCACAGAATTAGAAAAAAAAATAAAAAAAACACACACACACACACACACACACACACACCCCTCAACAACATACTGTGCCATCTATCAATTTTAGGCAAAACTGATTGCATCAAAACTTTTGACAGGTATGGGAGGAAAGTAGATCTTTTTTGCTCTACCGATTGTATTTTGATCTTTGACATTAAAAACAATTGACTGTATGATCTTATATAATAATAATTTTACACATGGCCAGCATAAGATCAGGTAGTGATAAATATTCAACAGCCTCTGGATTTGACTATAGCATTGATCTAGTATGTTCCCTGATCAATGGCTCACATGTTAGATCAGGTAGTGATAGGTAATCAATCTCTGGACTCAACCATAACACTGAATGGATCGGTTCATTCTACAGCAAGATCGATATGTGTAAGATCAGGTATTTATGGGTATTTAATGATCTCTAGATTTAACCACAGTATTGAACCAGATTGTTCACTGATCAATGAATCATGTAGAAGAAGATCTGGTAGTGACAGGTATGTAAACGGGCACCATAAGATCTGGTAGTGACAGGTATGTAGACGGGCACCATAAGATCTGGTAGTGACAAGTATGTAGACGGGCACCATAAGATCTGGTAGTGACAGGTATGTAGACGGGCACCATAAGATCTGGTAGTGACAGGTATGTAGACGGGCACCATAAGATCTGGTAGTGACAGGTATGTAGACGGGCACCATAAGATCTGGTAGTGACAGGTATGTAGACGGGCACCATAAGATCTGGTCACAACAGGTATGTAGACGGGCACCATAAGATCTGGTCGCGACAGTTATGTGGACGGCCACCATAAAATCTGGTCGTGACAGGTATGTGGGCGAGCACCATAAGATCTGGTTGCAACAGTTATGTGGACGGGCACCATAAGATCTGGTCGCGACAGGTATGTGGATGGGCACCATAAGATCTGGTCGCGACAGGTATGTGGACGGGCACCATAAGATCTGGTCGTGATAGGTATTCAACGAACTCTGGACTCAACCATAACCTTGAATGGATCGGTTCTTTGAACATTGATGTTGATATGTGTAAGATCAGGTGGTGATAGGCAGCCAACGATCTCTACATTTGGCCGTGATATTGAACAAGACTGGTTAATAATCAATGCATCATGTGTAAGGCAGCCCATACATTTGTCTTTTTCTTTTCCCATTCAAGCTGCGGTTTGAACAAAAAATAAATAAAAATGGCCCAATCCCCCCCCATGCACACTCTTGTGGATGGGAGAATCTTTCCTGTTGAGTTATTGTATTCTGACAAAGAAAAGACTCCCTGCTGTCAGAATAAACTGATCAATGTGGCCGGCTATAGTTAGTGGAAACAGGTGATTGGGAAAAACCCAACAGGCTAGTTGTACAGAAGTTTGTCTTCTATACAACCTACCTGCCCACATATGGATCAAAATTTGCCCGGTCCCTGCTAAACAGGACCAATTTTGATCCATCTATGGCCATGTTAGATAGGGTATGTGGATAGCCACCATAGGAACAGGTAGTGATAAGTATGCAGGTGGCCCCCACAAGATCGGTGAGCGATAGGTGGACAGCCACCACAAGATCGGTTAGTGATAGGTAGGTGGAGGGCCACCATAAGATCGGGTAGGACAGGTAGGTGGACAACTACCATAAAATCGGGTAGGATAGGTAGGTGGACAACTACCATAAAATCGGGTAGGATAGGTAGGTGGACAACTACCATAATAGGATAGGTAGGTGGACAACTACCATAAGATCGGGTAGGATAGGTAGGTGGACAACTACCATAAGATCGGGTAGGATAGGTAGGTGGACAACTACCATAAGATCGGGTAGGATAGGTAGGTGGACAACTACCATAAGATCGGGTAGGATAGGTAGGTGGACAACTACCATAAGATCGGGTAGGAGAGGTAGGTGGACAACTACCATAAGATCGGGTAGGATAGGTAGGTGGACAACTACCATAAGATCGGGTAGGATAGGTAGGTGGACAACTACCATAAGATCGGGTAGGATAGGTAGGTGGACAACTACCATAAGATCGGGTAGGATAGGTAGGTGGACAACTACCATAAGATCGGGTAGGATAGGTAGGTGGACAACTACCATAAGATCGGGTAGGATAGGTAGGTGGACAACTACCATAAGATCGGGTAGGATAGGTAGGTGGACAACTACCATAAGATCGGGTAGGATAGGTAGGTGGACAACTACCATAAGATCGGGTAGGATAGGTAGGTGGACAGCTACCATAAGATCGGGTAGGATAGGAAGGTGGACAGCTACCATAAGATCGGGTAGGATAGGAAGGTGGACAACTACCATAAGATCGGGTAGGATAGGTAGGTGGACAACTACTATAAGATCAGCTATGTAGATGGTCACCATAATATCAGGTAGTGATAGGTAGGTGGACGGTCACCATAAGATGGGGTAGCAATAGGTAATCAGTCTCAGGCACAGTAGTGACCCAATGGTAGGTAGTAGGATGAGACAGATATGTGTATGATCAGGGGTTGATGGGCAGTAAGCGATCTCTGGGATTAATACATGCATGGCCATCATCAGTAATGATGGTGAGCTGTATGGTCTCTAGAGCCCCCCATTATCAGAGGTGGGTGAGGGCCCCCCCATTATCAGAGGTGAGGGCCCCCCCCCATTATCAGAGGTGAGGCCCCCCCCCCCATTATCAGAGGTGAGGGTCCCCCCCCCCATATTATCAGAGGTGAGGGCCCCCCCATATTATCAGAGGTGAGGGTCCCCCATATTATCAGAGGTGAGGGTCCCCCATATTATCAGAGGTGAGGGTCCCCCCATATTATCAGAGGTGAGGGTCCCCCCATATTATCAGAGGTGAGGGTCCCCCCATATTATCAGAGGTGAGGGTCCCCCATATTATCAGAGGTGAGGGTCCCCCCATATTATCAGAGGTGAGGGTCCCCCCATATTATCAGAGGTGAGGGTCCCCCCATATTATCAGAGGTGAGGGTCCCCCCATATTATCAGAGGTGAGGGTCCCCCCATATTATCAGAGGTGAGGGTCCCCCCATATTATCAGAGGTGAGGGTCCCCCCATATTATCAGAGGTGAGGGTCCCCCCATATTATCAGAGGTGAGGGTCCCCCCATATTATCAGAGGTGAGGGTCCCCCCATATTATCAGAGGTGAGGGTCCCCCCATATTATCAGAGGTGAGGGTCCCCCCATATTATCAGAGGTGAGGGCCCCCCATATTATCAGAGGTGAGGGTCCCCCCATATTATCAGAGGTGAGGGTCCCCCCATATTATCAGAGGTGAGGGTCCCCCCATATTATCAGAGGTGAGGGTCCCCCATATTATCAGAGGTGAGGGTCCCCCATATTATCAGAGGTGAGGGTCCCCCCATATTATCAGAGGTGAGGGCCCCCCATATTATCAGAGGTGAGGGTCCCCCCATATTATCAGAGGTGAGGGTCCCCCCATATTATCAGAGGTGAGGGTCCCCCCATATTATCAGAGGTGAGGGTCCCCCCATATTATCAGAGGTGAGGGTCCCCCATATTATCAGAGGTGAGGGTCCCCCCATATTATCAGAGGTGAGGGTCCCGGCACTGACCTGCTCTGTCCCCCGGCTTGTTGGTGGGGTTGTTGGTGGTCTCCCCCGGGACCTCGTCTCCCGCCTCGGACGCCTGCCATGAATCTCTGCTCTTGGCCCAGGCCAACCTCTTCTTGGCCACCAATTCCCTGGCCTGAGCCTCCTCCATGCTGGGATCTCCGGACTGAGCTCCTCCGACCGCCTCAACTATCACACAAGAAGACAAGTCCGCCCGGTGAGCGCCGTCCCCGCCCCGACCAGTCCGCACACCGAGCCCGGGACAGCCCGCTCACTCCATGCCTGTAAAAGTTACTTTGTTATAGTGTACAGCTCGCTACATTCTCTCCGCTTCCCTTCCCAGGGTTATACTATGGGCGGCATCCCCGGCCTCCCTCCGGACGTGCGCTCCTTCCTGCCCACCGCTGGGTGGTGCTCGTCCCTCCCATACACCTCCCCTATACAAGTCATAGCTTCCCGTCCATTGTATACAGAGCTGAGAGGAGTGTGAGCTGTGTGTCCTCCACTGTTACCTCATACAGCCACACAGACCATCCTGATAGTATCCAAATACAACTTTGTTTTAGTTCTGTATACAGTAGAGCCCCCCTGTCAGCTTTCATTGAGGTCTGTGTCCCCGTTAAAGACATTCACCCCCTATTTGTCCTGGTGACACCATTACTGAAAGTGAAAACCCCAAATTCAGAGTGCTCATAGAAGAGAATTTTCCAATAGAGCCCCATGTTCTGGTGACTCCCAGGGATTCCCTATCGCTTCCTGTTGCAACTATGGGAGGATCAGGAAGTGAGGGGAAATCTCCCCAATGGGGGATACGGGTTATAAACCTCTCTAATGCCGCGTACACACGGTCGGACTTTTCAGCTACAAAAGTCCGACAGCCTGTCCGACAGACTTTCGACGGACTTTCGACGGACTTGCGGCGGACTTTCTAACGAACAGACTTGCCTACACACGATCACACAAAAGTCCGTCGAATTCTTACGTGATGACGTACACCGGACTAAAATAAGGAAGTTGATAGCCAGTAGCCAATAGCTGCCCTAGCGTGGGTTTTTGTCCATCAGACTAGCATACAGACGAGCGGATTTTTCGACCAGACTCGAGTCCGTCGGAAAGATTTGAAGCATGTTTCAAATCTAAAGTCCGTCGGATTTGAGGCTGAAAAAGTCCGTTGAAAGTCCGGAGAAGCCCACACACGATCGGATTACCAGCCAGCTTTAGTCCGTCAGCGTCCGTTGGACTTTTGTAGACGAAAAGTCCGACCGTGTGTACGCGGCATTAGGCCTCATTCACACTGGGCTTATAACACTGTACACCCTGCAGGGCTGTGTTCACCAGCATGGGAATGTACAGTTGTTTATTTCTTTTTTCACCACTGTTTGTCTTTCACTTTTGTGTGTTTTTTTTCTCACTAAGATGACGGGGTGCGAGTCCACGGGCTTGCCCTGATGTCTAGGGGGAGGATGTGTGGCCCTCAGGTTCCTTCCTCTCCTGCCCCTGAGGAGAGCACCTTGACTTAGTATTTGATGGTCAGCTTTGGCTGACCTAGAAGAAAGGGGTCTGCCAGGCCTTTTGGCTTGGCAGACCATTATAACCCTATGTCCCTGTCAGGAGCCTTGCACCCCGGGGTATCAGGGAGAGGTCCTACACCTTCGGGGGGTGGACAAAGCACACTCTTAAGTGCACACCTTTGTTTCATATGCACGTTTTTTCTACACTTAATGGTTTTTACGTTTTTGCACCACCACAGATTAAAAAAAAAAGGGGGGATGTACAGGTATTCCATGCATCCCCGTACGGGCAGCCCCATTGATGTCTATTGGGATGTAGTGGCTGCACGGGCACAGACACACTCAATTTGATGTTGGTGTGTGAGGGGACATGTCCCTGAATGCAGACAGTGTGATTTCAGGGACCCACATCCACATGGATGTCATATTGGAACAGAGCATCTATGTCCGTTCAGCCGCTGCGTCCCAATAGACATCAATGGGGACTGTCTGTAAGGGGATGCATGGAGGAACACTGGTACATCCCCATGCGGGTGAGCACGGCCTTATACGGGTGTACGGTGTTGTACACCCCCTGTGAATGAGGCCTTACCTTACCCTATCCAAAATGAAGAGAATGTATTGCCTTCAGTTTTATTTTAAGTCTTTCCGACAGTACCTTGAAAAAGTATTCACACCCCTTGACATTTTCCACATTTTATCATGTTACAACCAAAAACATAAATGTATTTTATTGGGATTTTATGTGATAGACCAACACAAAATGGCACATAATTGTGAAGTGGAAGGAAAATGATAAATGATTTTCAAAATGTTTTAAAAATAAATATGTGAAAAGTGTGGGGTGCATTTGTATTCAGCCCCCTGAGTCAATACTTTGTAGAACCACCTTTCACTGCAATTACAGCTGAAAGTCTTTTGGGGATGTCTCTACCAGCCTTGTACATCTAGAGAGTGAATTTTTAGCCCATTCTTCTTTGCAAAATAGCTCAAGTTCTGTCAGATTGGATGGAGAGCGTCTGTGAACAGCAATTTTCAAGTCTTGCCACAGATTCTAAATTGGATTTAGGTCTGGACTTTGACTGGGCCATTCTAACAGATAAATATGTTTTGATCTAAACCATTCCACTGTAGCTCTGGCTGTATGTTTAGGGTCGTTGTCCTGCTGGAAGGTGAACCTCCACCCCAGTCTCAAGTCTTTTGCAGACTCCAATGCCGCGTACACACAACCGAACTTTCCGGCAGAAAAGGTCCGACATAACGAATCTGTCGGACATTCCGATTGTGTGTGGGCTTCATCGAACCTTTTTTGTCGAAAAATCTGACGGACCTTAGAAATAATGTTTCAAATCTTTCCGACGGAAAAAAGCATTCATCTGTATGCTAGTCCGACGGACCAAAAACGACGCAAGGGCAGCTATTGGCTACTGGCTATTGAACTTCCTTTTCTAGTCCGGTCATACGTCATCACGTTCGAAACGATCAGACTTTGGTGGGATTGTGTGTAGGCAAGTCCGTTTCAGCGGAACTCCGTCAGAACTCCGTTGAAAAATTCTTCGGAGTTCAGTCCGACGAGAAGTCCGCTCGTGTGTACGCGGCATTACAGGGTTTCTCCTAAGATTGCCCTGTATTTGGCTCCATCCATCTTCCCATTAACTCTGACCAGCTTCCCTGTCCTTACTGAAGAAAAGCATCCCCACAACATGATGCTGCCACTAGAATGTTTCATGGTGGGGATGGTGTGTTCAGGGTGATGTGCAGTGTTAGTTTTCCACCACATATAGCACTTTGCTTTTAGGTAAAAAAGTTCAATTTTGGTCTCATGTGACCAGAACACTTTCTTCCACATGTTTGTTGTGTCCCCCACATGGCTTCCTGCAAACTGCAAACTGGACTTCTTATGGCTTTCTTTCAACAACGACTTTCTTCTTGCCACTCTTCCAAAAAGGCCAGATTTGTGGAGTACACGACTAATAGTTGTTATGTGGACAGATTCTCCCACCTGAGCTGTAGATCTCTGCAGCTCCTCCAGCGTTACCATGGGCCTCTTGGCTGCTTCTCTGATTAATGCTTTCCTTGACCGGCCTGTCAGTTTACATGGACGGCCATGTCTTGGCAGGTTTGCAATTGTGCCATCAGTGGCAACCCGTCCATTAGGGGTGCCCAGGCATCGCCCCCTCTCTCCACGCCACCCCCTATATGCAATGGAGAGATTCATGCACAGCACGAATCTATCCACGGCCGCCGCGGCCACCCCCTGTTCCTGCGTTCGGCCCCTTTTAGGATACCGGGCGCATGAATTACAGCAGGTTTTTTTTAAGTACCTGATTAGAGCCAGAGGCTCTAATAGGCTTCAAAATAGGGTGGGCTCGGGGCCCAGAGAATGCGCGCCGATCCCACCCAGGTGTGTTACAACAGCGAATGAAAATTCGCTGTTGAAACACTGATCCTCAATCCGGACAATCAGAAACGGGTGTGAGACCTGTTTTCCAATTGGCCAAAAAAAAGAAGACTCCCGATTGGCCACCGAGGAGGAGGGAGGAAACGGAAGCTGCAGCCATTGGCGTGATGACCCATGGAGAGCAGGAGAATGGGAGGCCGCCGCTGCCGCGCAGGGAAAGCGGCTGGTGATGGGGTAAATGCTACCGACCAACCGGGGGGGGGTGGCATACTGTTTGTCCCCCCCAACAAAAAACTTTCACTGGCCACCACTGTGTGCCATTGAACAGTGCTCCGTGAGACATTCAAAGCTTGGGAAATTTTTTTATAACCTAACCCTGCTTCAAACTTCTCCACAACTTTATCCCTGGCCTGTCTGGTGTGTTCCTTGGCCTTCATGATGCTGTTTGTTCACTAATGTTCTTTAACAAACCTTTGAGGGCTTCACAGAACAGCTGTATTTATACTGAGATTATATTACACACAGGTGGACTCTATTTACTATTTATACACACCACACTTTTCAGATATTTATTTGTAAAAAATTTGGAAATCCATTTATCATTTTCCTTCCACTTCACAATTATGTGCCACTTTGTGTCGGTCTATCACATAAAATCCCAATAAAATACATTCATGTTTTTGGTTGTAACATGTAACATGTGGAAAATTTCGAGGGATATGAATTCTTTTTAAAGATACTGTATGAAATAAAAAATTATATCCACGGCCTTGTAGCTTTTTCCAGCCTGGGAATCTTTGCACAGCACTACAGAAAAAATAGAACGTGTCCCAGCATCATGTGATACCTTTATGAAAATGAATTAAATATGCAGGAATGTTCTGGCAATGGGGCCAGTTGAGGCAGCTGCCTCATGCAGCCTTCACAAGGGTACAAATGTCGAGGTGTCCATACCGGATACTCCATCCTCATTGCAGCTCTGTAACTCTGAGTCTCATAAAACCGCAGGCTCAGAATTATTGAGCTCCCTGTCTGGACACGCTCCTGTCACACAGGTAGGTACAGTATCCGAGCCTCTTTAGTGATGCACAGCATGTTAGGTCTTGTTCACATATGGCATATCAATGTATATGTCCATGCCAGGCCATGTTTACCTGGTTGGTATGCAGCGGCCACTCGGACACAGTCGCTGCTCTCAATTTGACATCTGTGCTAGTGCGGGTGCCTGTCCCCAATCCCACACAGTGCACATTTGGGGACACGCACCCACACCCCGACAGGCGACAGATTGGGAGAAGCAACTGTGTCTATGCTGCAGCTGCATCCCAATTGATATAAATGGGACTGCCTGCACGGTGGATGCATGGAACACCTGAGCATGTCCGTGCAGGTAAACACGTCTCTCACATGCAAAAATATATGAAGTGCGCCAACTACTCTCACCCTAAATCAATATGGTGTGAAATTAGGTTGCTGCCCCTTTAATAGTGTCAAACACTATACAGCATATACTGTATGAAAGAATAAAGTGGGTGCTACCTTCAACAAAAAAAATGAATGCGTGAAAGTTCAAAAATAATCAGTGCACATATGTTAATTATACATAACTCACATAACATATAAACAGTCCATAATGTTTCAGTGAGTCCATATTAAAAAACAGAACTAATCAAGAAATATGTTTTCAGTCACTGTGTTCTTATAAAAATGATTATAGTGCTTTAATCTCCCAAAAAAATTTGCTCCTCCCAATGTGCAAAAAACAATATGTGCTCACCAGAAATACTCGGCCAACAGAGTGACCATCAGGCAAATAACTATCCAATGCCTCTTCTCACAGATACTAGGCGGTTCCTCCTGTAAACTTCCTCACTCCTCTTTCCCACTTAAGGTACTGAAAAGAGAGGCTCCAAGGCAGGCCACAAGAGGGTCGTGTATAGTGTAGTATGTTTTTTAATAAAACCTGGACATATAATTCACAAATGGATACACTCACATGTACACGTAAAAAATGAGATATAAAACATGTACAGCTTCCCGGCCAGTGTGTCCCACACAACGTGTGGCACCAGGGATGGCTCCGGCAAATGCGTGTCAGACTTGCGTTATAATGCATTTTGCGCATGCAGGCATCATCAAGAATTCTTGAAGAACTCTAGTGGGGAATGTGGCGCTGTTCATAAAGTGTGTGTTAGTAGGGAGTGTATAGTGATAATATTATGATAATAATGTGAGAAAAACTATAAATGAATAAAAAACAAAACCTATCAGGTGCATACCATAAATATCAAATGTCACATAGTGTAAAAAGCAGAGGTACAAATACGTGATAAATAATCATGTAAGAAATACGTGCAATCAAAAAAATTTAATTATACCAACAAGTGAGTGTGCGTGTTGGTGACGTGAATAAGCTAAAATGCAAAGAAAAAACGCACAAAAATGTCTAAAAGATGCACAAATAACAACAATGGTGTAGTGAATGATAAGTATACTGGTGCACCAAAATAATCATAAATCAAGTCCAAATTATGTAAGTGTCCAAAACTAAAAAAACAGTGAAAAAATGTCTTGGCAATCCAAAAAAACCATTAAAAATATTCAAAAAAAAAAAATATATATATATGGTGATCGTGGAGAGGAATACATGGAGACAGGATCAAAGGCAACCCATAACAGGAAGGGGATCGCGGATCCATAGAAGGGGACACCGATCGGATTCCAGTAGTGGATTTATCTTCACTTGCCCATTACCCCTGCAGGGGTTGGGTCTTCCGGTGAGTGGGGACACAAGTGGGGGTTCCAGAAGAAGAGTCATAAACCACGATCACCATATATACACTACCGTTCAAAAGTTTGGGGTCACCCAAACAATTTTGTGTTTTCCATGAAAAGTCACACTTATTCACCACCATACGTTGTGAAATTAATAGAAAATAGAGTCAAGACATTGACAAGGTTAGAAATAATGATTTGTATTTGAAATAACATTGTTTTTACATCAAACTTTGCTTTCATCAAAGAATCCTCCTTTTGCAGCAATTACAGCATTGCACACCTTTGGCATTCTAGCTGTTAATTTATTGAGGTAAGCTGGAGAAATTGCACCCCACGCTTCTAGAAGCAGCTCCCACAAGTTGGATTGGTTGGATGGGCACTTCTGGCGTACCATACGGTCAAGCTGCTCCCACAACAGCTCAATGGGGTTCAGATCTGGTGACTGTGCTGGCCACTCCATTACCGATAGAATACCAGCTGCCTGCTTCTGCTGTAAATAGTTCTTGCACAATTTGGAGGTGTGTTTAGGGTCATTGTCCTGTTGTAGGATGAAATTGGCTCCAATCAACCGCTGTCCACTGGGTATGGCATGGCGTTGCAAAATGGAGTGATAGCCTTCCTTATTCAGAATCCCTTTTACCCTGTACAAAGCTCCCACCTTACCAGCACCAAAGCAACCCCAGACCATCACATTACCTCCACCATGCTTAACAGATGGCGTCAGGCATTCTTCCAGCATCTTTTCATTTGTTCTGCGTCTCACAAACGTTCTTCTTTGTGATCCAAACACCTCAAACTTGGATTCATCCGTCCACAACACTTTTTTCCAGTCTTCCTCTGTCCAATGTCTGTGTTCTTTTGCCCATCTTAATCTTTTTCTTTTATTGGCCAGTCTCAGATATGGCTTTTTCTTTGCCACTCTGCCCTGAAGCCCAAAATCCCGCAGCCGCCTCTTCACTGTAGATGTTGACACTGGTGTTTTGCGGGTACTATTTAATGAAGATGCCAGTTGGGGACCTGTGAGGCGTCTGTTTCTCAAACTAGAGACTCTAATGTGCTTATCTTCTTGCTTAGTTGTGCAACGCGGCCTCCCACTTCTTTTTCTACTCTGGTTAGAGCCTGTTTGTGCTGTCCTCTGAAGGGAGTAGTACACACCGTTGTAGGAAATCTTCAATTTCTTTGCAATTTCTTGCATGGAATAGCCTTCATTTCTAAGAACAAGAATAGACTGTCGAGTTTCAGATGAAAGTTCTCTTTTTCTGGCCATTTTGAGCGTTTAATTGACCCCACAAATGTGATGCTCCAGAAACTCAATCTGCTCACAGGAAGGTCAGTTTTGTAGCTTCTAAAAAGGAGCTAGACTGTTTTTAGATGTGTGAACATGATTGCACAAGGGTTTGCTAATCATCAATTAGCCTTCTGAGCCAATGAGCAAACACATTGTACCATTAGAACACTGGAGTGATAGTTGCTGGAAATGGGCCTCTATACACCTATGTAGATATTGCACCAAAAACTAGACATTTGCAGTTAGAATAGTCATTTACCACATTAGCAATGTATAGAGTATATTTGTTTAAAGTTAGGACTAGTTTAAAGTTAGCTTCATTTAAAAGTACAGTGCTTTTCCTTCAAAAATAAGGACATTTCAATGTGACCCCAAACTTTTGAACGGTAGTGTATATATTTTTTTTTGGAATATTTTTAATGGTTTTTTTGGATTGCCAAGACATTTTTTCACTGTTTTTTTAGTTTTGGACACTTACATAATTTGGACTTGATTTATGATTATTTTGGTGCACCAGTATACTTATCATTCACTACACCATTGTTGTTATTTGTGCATCTTTTAGACATTTTTGTGCATTTTTTCTTTGCATTTTAGCTTATTCACGTCACCAACACGCACACTCACTTGTTGGTATAATTAAATTTTTTTGATTGCACGTATTTCTTACATGATTATTTATCACGTATTTGTACCTCTGCTTTTTACACTATGTGACGTTTGATATTTATGGTATGCACCTGATGGGTTTTGTTTTTTATTCATTTATAGTTTTTATCACATTATTATCATAATATTATCACTATACACTCCCTACTAACACACACTTTATGAACAGCGCCACATTCCCCACTAGAGTTCTTCAATATTTCTTTTGGATTACACTTCGGTGGTTTTCCAATTTTTGGGGGGGCTGCAGTTCTCTTTTACATACCGTCCTAAGCGCGGAATATTTTAGTCTATATCATCAAGAATTCAACTTGAAGCACACTTTTTTTTTAGATTGAAGCACTATTATCATTTTTCATAAGAACATGGTGACTGGACACATATTTCTGGATTAGTTTTATTTTTAAAAATGGACTCACTGAACATTATGCACAGTTTATATGTTAAGTGAAGAGTTATGTATAATTAACATATGTGCACTGATTATTTTTGAACTTTCATGCATTCATTTTATTTGTTGAAAGTAGCACCCACTTTATTCTTTTATATTGTCAGTCCCAGCAAAACTCACCTGACACCGCCTTTGCCTGGGAAACAACAGTGATTGGCCAGCTCACCTTTAAATCACCTGTATCAGCACACAATCAGTGCTTGTGATAGAGTTGTTACCTTTGTGTGCCACTGCTTGACCCAGCTTTCTTTGTCCCGAAGAAGGATGGGGGACTGAGGCTTTGTGTTGACTACAAAGGTCTAAATAAGATAACTGTTCCCAATCGGTATCCTCTTCCTCTCATCACAGAGTTGTTCTCCCAAATCCAGGGAGCCAAAATCTTCTCCAAACTGGACTTAAGGGGAGCCTATAATCTAGTGCGCATCTGTGCAGGAGATGAATGGAAGACGGCCTTTAACACCAAGGATGGCCGTTACGAATGTCTTGTCATGCCTTTCGGTCTCAGGAATGCCCCAGCTGTATTTCAGAACTTTATGAATGACATTTTCCGTGACCTGTTGGGTCGCTTCATGCTTGTATACTTAGATGATATTTTGATATACTCTCCCAATCTTGAGACACATCAGAGGCACGTCTGCTCGACATTGGCCCGATTAAAAGCTCACTCCCTTTTGTAAAGCCTGAAAAGTGTTTATTCCATGTTAAACAAATACCTTTCCTGGGCTACCTAATTTCTGACACAGGCCTCACAATGGATCCAGCCAAGATTCAAGCCATTTTAGACTGGGCTTCACCTTCAGACTTGAAGGCAATTCAGCGCTTTCTTGGCTTTGCAAATTTCTAACGGAAACTTATTAAAGACTTTGCCTCCATTGCACATCCCTTCACTTCTCTCACCAGGAAGACTCCGACTAAGTTTAAATGGACTACTGAAGCCCAGGTGGCCCAGTTGAAGAAAGCCTTTACCTCTGCACCAATTCTATGCCATCCTGTTCCTGAGCTGCCTTTTATTGTGGAGGTAGATGCATCTGAAGGTGGAGTGGGGGCACTTTTGTCACAAAAGGATTCTGTAAATGCTGCCATCCACCCCTGTGCCTTCTTGTCCCATAAATATTCCCCAGCAGAGTGCAATTATGATATAGGCAACAGAGAACTTCTAGCCATAAAGCCTGTTTTGGAGGAATGGAGACATTGGCTAGAGGGAGCTCTCTATCCATTCATAGCTCTGACTGACCACAAAAACCTTGAATACATTTGTTCTGCTAAAAGACTGAACTCACGTCAAGCCAGGTGGTCATTGTTCTTCTCCAGATTTGACTTCAAAATTTCTTATCTACCAGGGCCAAAAAACATTAAGGCTGACGCCTTGTCTCGGATTTTTTTTATCATAGTCTCCTCCTCCGCTTCCTCCATAACCCATTTTAGCTTTTACCCAGACTGACATCTCTGAGGCCTTGTTACCTGCACAGGCTGAAGCTCTCCCTCCACTCCCTCTGGTATGCTTTTTGTGCCCCTGGCTCTTCGTTTGCAGGTATTGCAGCAGGTATGCATGCATCGAAGCCTGCAGCACATCCAGGATTTAGACAGACTTTTGAGATTATCTCTTGCAACCTCTGGTGGCCATCGATTAGGCAGGATGTGTTAGCCTTCGTCCAGGCCTGTGAAGTTTGTGCCAGAAGCAAGAGCAGTACCTCTAAGCCCTCTGGTCTCCTACATCCTCTTCTGATACCTACCTGTCCCTGCACCCATTTATCTATGGACTTTATCACTGACTTGCCTCCGTCCCAGGGATGTTCCATGATCTGGGTGGTGGTAGACAGGTTTAGTAAGATGGCCCACTTTTTTCCGCTTCCGAAACTTCCATCGGCTAAAGAACTGGCATCTTTATTCATTAAACATGTTTTCAGGCTCCATGGGGCACCAATTAACATTGTCTCAGACCGTGGCTCTCAGTTTATAGCCCAGTTTTGGAAGGCCCTTTGCTCTCAGCTGGAGATAAAGTTATCATATTCTTCAGCATATCATCCTGAGACAAATGGCCAAACAGAAAGGACTAATCAGACTCTAGAGAAGATGGTACATTGTCTGATGGCCAATGATGCTGTGGAGTGAGTAAACATCCTTCCGTGGGCGGAGTTTGCCTTTAATAATTGTCCCAGCACATCTACAGGGACCTCTCTTTTCTTCTGCGTTTTCGGGTTGCATCCTCGTGTGTGCTCTTTTGATCTTCCACCCTCCGATGTTCCTGATGCCAACACTATGATTGAAAATTTCTCTAAAATCTGGTCTGATGTTAATCGTGCTAATTCTCGCTCTGTGCGGGCTTTTAAGAAAATGGTTGACAAGAGGCGCTCAAAGACACCAGGATATAAAGTTGGTGACAAAGTGTGGCTATCATCTAGCAATATGTCCCTGCATGTTCCATCTAAAAAACTTGGTCCAAAATTCATCGGGCCCTATGAAATTTCAGAGATTGTTAATCCAGTTTGGACTCTGATCTACCTGTGTATGACCCAGCTTGCCTAGACTATGCTTTGCCTGATTCTAACTTCATCTGCAGCGGTGAACTACAAGGTTCAGCCAACATCTACCTTCATCTGCAGCGGTGAACTACAAGGTCCAGCCAACATCTACCTTCATCTGCAGCAGTGAACTACAAGTCCCAGCTGACCTGCTCTGCTTGGACCTGCTCATGGTATGTGCTCTTGTTCCTTAAACTTTTTGCATAATCAGCACACCTGAACTGTTACCTGTTATCTGCTCCTAGCCTGACATATATATGTCCCTCACATGGGTGTATGCATTGATACTTTCCATGTGAACGAGGCCACTGGCTGGGCACAAACTTAAACTCAGTGATGCTGAGACTGAACTTTTAACAGGCTCCACGTCATTGAGCTGTCTGCCTGAATGCACTACCGCCACCCAAGGTGACCATCTTTGCTGTGGTGGGGAGTCAAAAATGGCCACCTCAGATGACATCTTGAGGTATCTTATACTCACAAAGCTACTTCACAAGTCAGCATATTACATAAAATTCATCCAAGGTGAGCTCTGTTCAACCAACTGGATACAGGAGATCACCAACTGTTGTATCTACCAGGCAGTACATGCTTACTGTCTAGAGTGTACATTTTGGATGATGTGTTTCAAGGGTGAACCCTCTTCTTCAGACCAACGTGCTACCTGTTGGAAACAACAAACGATGATTAGAGATAAGCTTGGGCCTCCTCCGTACTCATCTCTGCATGAACTCAGAATATATGCTTTTTTTTTCTTTACTTCAATAAATTTAATACTTGCTCAACCAACTGGATACAGGAGATCATCAAAGGAGAAGAATCATCTGAACTCATCAGAAGTCATCTGAACTCATCTCTACTACCCAAACTCGAAACTCCAGCTACAAGCCGGGTTATTCCTACCTTTTTGTTTACATGAGCCGTGGGGCAGGAATGAACTGGCCTGCAGCTGACTGAAGTTTTGAGTTTGGGTAGAAATTAGTTAATCTCATGAGTTCACAAGCTCATGTCCTTTATCCGGTTGATTCAGCAGGACCTGGATTCATTAGGATAAAAAAAAAAGTATACGTTCGGAGTTCGGGTAGAGATGGGTTCGGAGTTCGCCCAAGCTCATCTCTAATCATCAACTGTTGATTCCACCAAGTAGGGAGTTGGATCTGAGGAAAAGGGTTCGCCTTGGATGCACATTCTAGACACATGCTGTCTGGTAGAATCAACAGATGTTATCTCCTGCATCCAGTTGGTTGAGTAGGGCTCACCTTGGATGGATTTTATGTGATATGCTGATTTGTGAAGTATATTTGTGAGTATAAGATATTGTCATTTAATAAAGATTTATAGAAGAAATCACACAATGCTACCAGTGCACTTTCTATTTGTTCTGTAGTGCTGTGCAAAGATACCAAGTCTGGTGGGTGCTGAAAGCTTATGGATATCATCTCTCTGGGAAATACACTATATGTTGTGTGCGTTTTCTCTGTTGATCATTGCTGTGTAGTTTGGAACAATTATAATGGAGTTTTTCTTTAGGTAGACTGGGGCAGAGTGACAACATAACAGCCAGGCAAGCATCAATTCCCATTGGAAAAGTTTACTTTGTTTTTTGCACATTTAGCCAAGGGCCACACTGATCATTGGATCTCTTTGCCACTTGGAGATTTACCTGCTTACTGTAAGTTATCTTATTACTATCACATTTATTTCAATGTGTAGCAAATTGAATGACTACCATTTAATAGCCCCCACCTAATCCTTCATGATTAGTTTGATTTGGGTGTAGCAAGGGTGTGTTCCTCTTCGCTATCTGACAAAGTTGGAAAGTATACATTCATGTTTTTTTGCTTTTACATTGGCTAGCCCTGAGTAATATCAGTATAGGGTCACCCTAAACATCCAAACTTTAAAGCGGGGTTCCGCTTAAAAAAAAATTAAAAGTCAGTAGCTACAAATACTGCAGCTGCTGACTTTTAATAATCAGACACTTACCTGTCCCAGGGTCCAGCGATGCGGTGATCGAAGCCCCGCTCGTCTCCCCCTCCGCTCGGTGGCGCCGGCATTGTAACTGTGGGTGCCCGGCTGTGGCTTCACAGCCGGGCACCCACTGCACATGCGCGCCCTGCGCGCCATGACTGGCCGCGCAATCATCTGGGACCTGTGACGTGTCCCAGATGATTGCCTAGAGGGAGGAGGGAGAGGTGATCTTCCTTCCGGCGTCGGGGGTGTGCCAGAAGGAAGTGGGAGCTGGAATCCTCTGAAAAGAGGGTATCCGCTCCCCCCCCCCCAAAAAATGACATGCCAAATGTGGCATGTCAGGGGGTCACCTTCTCTTAAACCGATGTTCCATTTTTGGATGGAACTCCGCTTTAAAGAAAAATAATTTATAGTATAGTTGAAAGCAAAACTTTTTTTTTTTTTTTTTTTTTTTAGTTTTGGATAGAATGGAGAAGGCATGGAACACCTGTCCAGTTTTTATTGCGGTCTTTGGGGGTTATTTACTAAAGGCAAATCCACTTTGCACTACAAGTGCACTTGCTGTAGATCTGAGGGAACATGCAAGGAAACAAAAAAACAGCATTTTAGATTGCACATGATCGGATGATAAAATCAGCAGAGTTTCCCCTCATTTCAGATCTTCCTCTCTGATCTACAGTGACTGCACTTCTAGTGCAAAGTGGATTTGCCTTTAGTAAATCATCCCCTTTGTCTCCAAAAGGGCCTGTTAACATTCCCAGCAGTCTCCGAAAAGAGTTCCGTGGTGGATCGTTTTGGGAGATTTACTATTGCTATTTGTCCTGTTAATCATTACAACAAAAGTAAAAGAATATCCCAAATTTAGGAAGGTCTCCAGAAAGAGAGGGGAAATCTTCAAATGGGGGAGCCAGTTCTGGTGACCGCAGTGACTACCAGGGATTTCCTCTTGTTGTGGCTATGGGACAGGAAGTGAAGGGAAATCTCACAGATGGACACAGATGGCAAAAAAAAAGAAAAAGCAAAGCTGCACTTTATCCACAGCTGACAGTGCAACATAAAAATAATAAACTGCATGCTATTTGTTTTTATTAGTGATTGGTGTCCTGGCAGAGCAGAGTTGAAGGCAGGTGGCAGGCAAGACTGTAGCTGGAGTCCAGGCTGCGGACGAGTCAGTCAAGAGGCAAGTGGATAACAGGCACAGACAGAGTTGGCAACTGGGACAGGAGATAAGAGCAATTTTAAGCGATCCAGGTCAGCAACAGGTAAAACAGAAACAACAGTAACCTCACTCACTAGATGGCGAGTAAGAAGACACAGCTATGGCCACCATAAGCTAAGGCATCCAAGGCCAATGTGCATGCCCAGCTTCAGAGACACACCGCACATGGACTGGAAAGACCAGGTGCAGACCCCGGTGGTACTCTAATGCGCCGTACACACGGTCGGACTTTGTTCGGACATTCCGACAACAAAATCCTAGGATTTTTTCCGACGGATGTTGGCTCAAACTTGTTTTGCGTACACACGGTCGCACAAAGTTGTCGGAATTTCCGATCGCCCAGAACGTGGTGACGTCAAGCACGTACGACGAGACTAGAAAAGGCCAGTTCAGAACCAAGCGCGGCACCCTTTGGGCTCCTTTTGCTAATCTCGTGTTAGTAAAAGTTTGGTGAGAGACGATTCGCGCTTTTTCAGACTCGTGGCTTTCAGATCGTTTTCTGCCGTTCAGTTTGTGCTTGTGGGTTTGTATCTGCTCTTCAGTGCGTGCAAGCAAGTTCCGCGTGACTTTAATTAGTCATTGTATTCTTGTTCGTTCGTTACTGTTTTTCAGGTCGCTCTTCACAGGCCTTGCTGTTCTTCAGTGCGTTCTGTTACTTCGTTCTGAGCAGCCGACCGTTTTCTAGCCATGTTGCGTATGCGTACTCCTCGTAGAGTTCGTGCTGTGCGGGGGCTTGGTGTTGGGGTCCTGACCTTGACACAAGTCCAGTCCATGAACAGGGTGGGGAGGAGTTCATGGACAAAGAATTGGTTGCTTCAGCGTGACCAGTTCTCTCATATGCCTTTGCTCCGTGAGATCCGTGAGAATAATCCTGATGATTTCAGGAACTTTCTCAGGATGACAGACCCCGTGTTTCACCGTTTGTTGGCTTCGCTGACCCCTTATATTAGCAGGCAGGATACCTGCATGAGGCAAGCCATCACTCCGGAGCAGAGGCTGGTCGCTACCCTGCGGTATTTGGCGACAGGGAGAAGTCTGCAGGACTAGAAGTTCTCGACAGGCATCTCCCCCCAGGCTCTGGGTATCATTATCCCAGAGACCTGTTCTGCCATCATCCAGGTCCTGCAGAAGGAGTATATGAAGGTAAGATTTTTATCCTTTAATCTCACATTTTTTGTATTTAATGTTTGATAATATATTGTATTTCTTTCCTCATTCCCTAATTACCATGATTGGAATATGCTGTGAATGTCCCCTTTGTTCTCATGCATGCAGGATTTTTATGTAATTATTTTTTTAGGTCCTTCATACAGATTGGCCTTCAATAACCTCCCCAGCATGTTCTCTCCTGGCCCTATATTCACCTCATGTAGTCACTTAACAATGTATTTTATCAGATCCATAGTAGTGCTTTACCCCAAACACCCCCTAAAATGTTTAGAAATGTTATTTTACCTTTAAATTCAGGCAGAGTGGCAGAGGCTTTTTTTTGTGGTGTCCCCAAATCATTTTTAGTAACCCTCCCTCCCCCCAACTGGTAAGTCAGCTGATACCAATTCTCTATCTATCCTCAATCATCTATCTGCTGACTTTGCCAAACCCATACACACTATACCCATCTCTTTACTGGTCAGATTTATGGATTAATTACCCAAAGCATGTAGTACAAGGGCCTGCCGGTATACTTTCAAATGGTACTGTTTAAAGTTTTTGCATCCTATTATTATCTTGACAGGTAATAGCATAATGTCCAAATGTCCTCAAATGTGTACAATGTGTATTTATATCTTTGTATTATGACACTTCTTACCTGTCCAGTGGGCTGCCAATAGTGTAACTAAGGAGGGGCTGTTCCAAGTAATACCCTGTATTTAGGCATTCATCTCTCAATGAAGTGAAGAAGGTTACCTGTCCAAGATTTCCACACACCCCATAATGTCAGAAATGGCCCATGAGAGGGGGAGAGGGGGAATATGATAGTTGTACCTTATACTTTGGCGTTGTTAAATTCCCCTTAATAAATGCTATCTGGAGGTTGCCCCATAATGTTTGTGCCTAATCTGCTTGCCATGTTTCTGAGCAAAAATAGTAATTATTTTTTTTTCCCTCAACAGTTTCCTTCCATGCCACAGGAACGGCAGACTGTGGCCTCCCACTCCCCAGCGGTGGGACTTTCCTAACTGCGGAGGGGCAATTGATGGGAAACACGTCCACATCGTCCCACCACCCAACTCGGGGTCGTACTATTTCAACTATAAGGGGTTCAATAGTATTGTGATGTTGGCGGTGGTGTCGGCTAATTACGACTTCTTGTATGTGGACGTGGGGAAGAATGGCCGGATGTTCGATGGTGGAGTCATCGCCCAGACAGAGTTCTACAGGCGTCTCCAGAATGGCAGCTTGGACTTGCCAGCTCCAGAGGACAATGTGGAAGGACTCCCATTCGTGTTCGTTGCTGATGAAGCATTTGCACTGGGGGACCACCTGATGCGGCCATTCCCGATGAGGACCCTCACCCCGGAACAGAGGGTTTTTAATTACCGGCTGGCCAGAGCCCGAAGAGTGGTGGAGAACACATTTGGAATCCTGGCCAGCCGGTTCCGCCTATTTCTGACACCCATCCATATGGTGGAGTATAAACTGAACCATATTATACTGGCGTGCTGTATTCTCCATAACTTTTTAAGGAAACATTCGGCCAACTATGCTGGCTCAGTTAGGCCTGAGGCCGGAGTGATACCTGAAACACTGACGGCGCTTGAAAGCGGCCGTCCTGGCTTGCCCTTCCTGAGTGCCCGCGATGTCCGGTTACGATACCTGGAGTTCTTTGCGGGTAGGGGGGCTATCAATATGCCTTCAAATTTGTGAAGCCTTTTTCCAATAAAAAAGCAAAAAAATTAAAATCTTTATGGACATTTACTGCTTGTGTTTGTTTTAGCTGACCCTGACAGAAATGTGGGGAGTTCTGAAAATGGCATGATTGTGTAACCTTATACAAAGCACTGTTGTCTGTTATTTACTAAAGGCGTATACACTTTTTATACTACAAGTGCTCTTGAAACTGCAATGAAAATGCTCTTGTAGTGCAAAGAGGATTTGCCCTTAGGAAATAACCCCCATTTTCGCTGAAAACAGCAATTACATCACCCCAAAAGTGTTGTAGTGTTGAGACAATAATCCACACATTCTTGATTAACAAACTTTTTTATACCTGCACAATCACATGTGCATTTATCAAAGGTTTTTAAAACAAACCAACATGTTTGTTGTATAACAATTTTTGGGGTGGCATTATCAAAAATATAAATGTCCATTTAAGATAAAACAGGCCTGTGTAAAACCAACAAGAAAGACAAAAAACTTGAGCTTACAAAGTTCACATATGGTAAAACCTGAAGGCAATATCAGACATGAGTATTTAGGAACTGTGTTTGATATTGCATTCAGATGGGGTCAAATCACCCCAGGAAAAGCCAAATTTGGAAGATGCACACCAATTTACGAATGTCAACGTGTGCTAGCTGCCATCACGGGGGATCAAGGGACGTATTTTGGGGGAGCAAGCCCTTCCTCACCGCTACTTTATAATTGAGGAAGGGGTTGCACCCCCAAAACGCGTTCATTGATCTCCCATGATGGCAGATAGCACATGTTGGCACACTGTGTGCATCCTCCAAATTCGGCTTTTCAAAACATTGCTAAAATATTTAAAACATTGGACCACACTAAAAAAGTGATTTTGTGGGGTTTTAAATTCGCCCCAAAACATCAATTATGTTATTATTTTTTTTGAATAACATCATTTATTTTTTTCTGGATGTTTTGCAATTCTACATTACACCCCATTATCTCCCCGATCAGGATCTGGGCACTTTCAGATGTGAAAGGATCTCGATCCCTAACATCACGATCACCTAAAAAGAGAGAAACCAAACAAAAACAGGTATCAAAAATCTGCCACCATCCATCTCATACCTGAGTCTGTGGTCGCAGACACTCACCTGTTGTGGTGCCCATCTCCACCACATCTTCTTCCTCCTCCTGCTCTGCTTGGGTTGGGGGTATTTCACCTTCTTCCATAGGTGGGGGGTCTGTGGTCTCCTCGGATGAGGGGTGTCCTCCGAGTCTTTGCCCCCCTATGTAAAACAAAAATGGTATAATTAGCACACAGATATTTGATGGCAGAACTAGAAATAGGAAACATTGCTTGGAAGTGGGGTACAATTGTCTATTTTAGCAGAGTTCCAAGATGTCGCTTTTTTATTGGCATTTGTCAACCTGCAATACTTTACCTGTTTAGTACAAGCTTCACAGATGGAGACCCCCCCTATAGTATACACTGGAGCACCTGTGTGGCCCCCCTAATAAAAATGGTGTTGTTGTGTCCCACACTAGTGCTCCAGTGTCCAGATGTGAAAACAGCTGCTCAGTGTCCTCTCCTTACACAGATTCTAGTTTGCATTTCATTCTAGTAACAAACCCATCTACACCACCAAATATTTTGCATCCAAGAAGGCCCTAAAAAATGTCTGAAAATGCATATGGCCTAAACAATGGTGTTTTAGAGGGGTCCAAAAAAATGTTTGATACGAACGAATAATGGGCCCATGAACATTAAAATTGACATTTTAAACTGTACAACAATTAAGAAAAGCATATGGAGCAGCACGAACGTAAGAAAGACAAAAAGAATAGGAACCCAGCACAACTACTTACCTTTTTGCAGCACTCTCCGGATCTTTCTGTACTGCTCGGCAGTGGCGTAGCGTGGGTTGTCAGCACCCGGGGCAAGGCAAGTAATTTGCGCCCCCTAACCTGTGGGCTTTTAGCACCCAAGAATGGGGGCCCAGGTTCCTCCACTCACAGTCTGAGCCTCTGATTGGCCACCTGCAGCCTTTTATTAATGGTTAGATCTGAGATATCTCTTTGATTACAGTAGTCAAAGAGATATCTTCTCAGTATCAGCCAATAATAAAAGGCTGCGGGCAGCCAATCAGAGGTCTAGGTTGTAAATAACAAGGAGCACCTTATATACAGCAGAGCAGGCAGCCAATAGTAACCCAGATGTAAGGGTTGTGCATATTATTTAATGCTAGACATACTACAGGAGACAGTCAGAAACTGCAGACATACTACAGGAGATGGTCAGAGACTGCAGACATACTACAGGAGATGGTCAGAGACTGCAGACATACTACAGGAGATGGTCAGAGACTGCAGACATACTACAGGAGATGGTCAGAGACTGCAGACATACTACAGGAGATGGTCAGAGACTGCAGACATACTACAGGAGATGGTCAGAGACTGCAGACATACTACAGGAGATGGTCAGAGACTGCAGACATACTACAGGAGATGGTCAGAGACTGCAGACATACTACAGGAGATGATAAGAGTCTTAATGGAGCATTGTTAAATACTACTTGTGCATTCTGCGCAGAGTGCAGAGTTCAGGAGTGCAGTATGTACAGAGTTCATGAGTGTACTGCGTACAGGGTACAAAGATCAGGAGTGTGCTATATACAAAGTGCAAAGATCAAGATTATGCTACGTACCAAAAATCAGGAGTACCCTATACACAGAGTGTAAAGTTTAGGAGAGCGCTAGGTACAGAGTTCAGAGTGCAATTCATACAGAGTGAAGAGCTCAGGAGTGTACTGGATACACCGTGCAGAATTCAGTAGTGAGCTACGTACAGGGTGCAAAGATTAGGAGTGTGCTAAATACAAAAAGAAAAGATTAAGATTCTACTACGCACTGAGTGCAAAGATCAGGACTGTCCTATGTACTGAGTGCAGGATTCAGGAGTGCACTACATACAGAGTGAAGAGTTCAAAAGTGCAAATAGTTCAGGAGAGCGCTACGCAGAGTGAGCAGAGTTCAGAAGTGCACTGCATAGAGAATGCACTGCAGAGTTCATGACTGTGCTACGTACAGATTGCAGGGCTCAGGAATGCATGTCTCACAGGACAGTAACTCCCCTTCCAGTACAGAGCTCTCCTCCCACCCACAAATCCTCTCTTCCCCACCTACAAAGTATCAGGAGAGGGGCTGCTACAGAAGTGCAGCTACAGCTTACAGTAGGAGTGCAATGTTGTTAGGTGGGGAGAGGGGGCATTAGTGCAATGAGGGGGTATAGGCAATGATATTGGTGCTAAGTTAATAGGGTATTGATGCTAAATGGGGGGGGCAATTTGCTAATTTCTAACTTGGGGGAGAGTTGGAACATTGGTGCTAAGTGGGGGGAAATTTGGGATAAGTGAAGAGAGAGGGGTTACTTGGGATAAGTGGAGGATATTGGGGATACATGGGAGGAGAGGAGAAACATTTGGGATAAGTGGCGGGACAGGAGGGACATTGGGGATAAGTGGGGGGAGAGGAGGGGCATTGGGGATAAGTGGGGGGAGAGGAGGGGCATTTCGAATAAGTAGGAGGGGAGGGGTGACATTTAGGATAAGTGAGGATAAGTGGGATAATGGGGATAATTGGGGGAACAGGAGGAACATTGGAGGGACAGGAGGGACATTGGGGGGGAATGGGAGGGACCATGAGGATAAGTGGGAGGACAGGAGGGACACTGAGGATAAGTGGGAGGACAGGAGGGACACTGAGGATAAGTGGGAGGAGGGGAGGGACATTGAGGATAAGTGGGGGGAAAGGAGGAACATTTGGAATAAGTGAGAGGAGGGGCATTGGGGATAAGTGGGGGACAGCAGGGACATTGGGGGACAGGAGAAACATTGGAGGGACATTGGGGGGGGCAGGAGGGACATTGGGGGACAGGAGGAACATTGGGGGACAGGAGGGACATTGAGGGGGGGGTGGGTGGGAGGGAGATTGAGGATAAGTGGGAGGACAGGAGGGACATTGGGGGAAATGAGGAACATTGGAGGGACAGGAGGGGCATTGGGGATAAGTGGGGGGACAGGAGGGACATTGGAGGAACAGGAGGGACATTGAGGATAAGTGGGGGGACAGGAGGGACATTGAGGATAAGTGGGGGTACTGGAGGGACATTGGGGGGACAGGAGGGACATTGGGGATAAGTGGGGGACAGGAGGGACATTGGGGGACAGGAGGAACATTGGGGGGGACGGGAAGGACATTGAGCATGAGTGGGAGGATAGGAGGGACATTGGGGGACAGGAGGAACGTGGGGGGGGGGGGGCGGGAGGGACATTGAGGATAAGTGGAAGGACAGCAGGGACATTGGGGGACAGGAGGAACATGGGGGGCGGGAGGGAAATTGAGGATAAGTGGGAGGACAGGAGGAACATGGGGGGGGGGGGGGCGGACGGGAGGGACATTGGGGGGGGGACGGGAGGGACATTGAGGATAAGTGGGAGGACAGGGGGGACAGGAGGGACATCAGGGATAAGTGGGGGACAGGAGGAACATGGTGGGGGACAGGAGGGACATTGAGGATAAGTGGGAGGACAGGAGGGACATTGAGGATAAGTGGGGGGACAGGAGGGACATTGAGGATAAGTGGGGGGCAGGAGGGACATTGAGGATAAGTGGGAGGACAGGAGGGACATTGGGGGGGGACAGGAGGGACATTGAGGATAAGTGGGAGGACAGGAGGGACATGGGGGGGGGCAGGAGGGACATTAAGGATAAGTGGGGGACAGGAGGGACATTGGGGGACAGGAGGGACATTGGGGATAAGTGGGGGGCAGGAGGGACATTGGGGGACAAGAGGAATATTCAGGGGGGCGGGAGGGACATTGGGGATAAGTGGGGGGCAGGAGGGACATTGGGGGATGAAAGGAATATTCGGGGGGAGGGAAGGACATTGGGGATAAGTGGGGGCAGGAGGGACATTGGGGGACAAGAGGAATATTCGGGGGGGCGGGAGGGACATTGGGGATAAGTGGGGGGCAGGGGGGGACATTGGGGGACAAGAGGAATATACAGGGGGGGGCAGGAGGGACATTGGGGGACAGGAGGGACAAGAGGAATATTCGGGGGGGCAGGAGGGACATTGGGGGACAGGAGGGACATTGGGGATAAGTGGGGGGCAGGAGGGACATTGGGGACAGGAGGGACATTGAGGATAAGTGGGAGGACAGGAGGGACATTGAGGATAAGTGGGAGGACAGGAGGGACATTGAGGATAAGTGGGAGGACAGGAGGGACATTGGGGGGGCGGGCGGGAGATACATTTGAGATAAGTGGGGGAGAGGGTGATGCTCTGTGTATGTGAAGTGTACATCTGTTTCACATACCGCAGTTCACTTGGTCAGGAAGATCCGGTTCCCCGGAGATGTTATCATTGCATGTGGGGTAGAGCTGGACTGGCTGCCGCACTGTAGAAATGGGAGATCCAGTCCAGAGCGGCGGAGGAGAAGACGGCAGTGGTTCACACAGTAAGGCGGAAGCGGGACTCCTGGAGCAATCCAGCCCTGCCACCGCACGTGACCCCCGTTCATCCAATCACCGAGCACCCGCTGCCCATGCCGCAACACAGCCAGTGACACCGTCCGTACACACTTAGCATTTGGACGGCGTGTCACTGGCACCTGATGCTGCGCCCCCCCAAATTTTGCGCCCGGGGCCACGGCACCCCCCGCACCCCCCACGCTACGCCACTGCTGCTCGGGCACTCTTAATTTCAGGTCCGACCACCGCTTCCTGAGCTGATCTTTCGATCGTCGTACCCCGAAATTCCTGTGAAGACTTTTGACCACTTTCGCCATGATCTTGGCCTTTCTGATATTGGGGTTGGGGTAAGGCCCATACTTTCCGTCATAGTCGGCCTTCTTCAGGATGTCGACCATCTCCAACATCTCCCCAAAGGACATATTTGTGGCCTTAAATAGTCTCCTTCTGGATCGGGACGTGTCCGGATCCGGGCTTTCCTCCTCCTCCTCCTCGTTCCTGTAATTAACACGCACCTGCTGTGACTCAACCATGTGCTCTTCCCCCACTGCGCCGAACGAAAAGGGGCAGGGAATAGAATAGAAAGAACGTCAGGGGCGGGCGGAGTTACACGCATGCGCAGTGTATCTAAAGCGTAACACATGTGTGTATTACGTACGATCTGTGAGTGGAGGAAGGAGCATTGGACGCGCCGATCGTAAGAACGAAGGTAAGAGACAAACTTGTGCCTATACTGCTTCTACATTGAGGCCTATATTGTAACAAGATTAGGAGAGTTTTGTCTGACATTAGGCTTTGTCTTGTGTTGTGTCTTGCAGTGAACATGGATATGCTATTGAAAGACAATGACTTCATGTCACTATTCATTGATATGTTAAGGGAGCTGCCATGTCTGTGGGAGATCAACCACCCACATTATAGGAACCAAACAAAAAGGAAGGCAGCGCTGGAGCAATTGTGTAAAATTGTGAAGCAGGTGATCCCCACGGCAGACATCACATTTTTGAAGATCTTATTTGGTGGCCTGAGGAGCACATATGTAAGGGAGCGCCAGAAAGTCCAGGATTCGCAGAGATCCGGAGCAGTAGATGACATCTATGTCCCCAGGATGTGGTACTATGACAGGCTGCATTTTCTGGCAGGCCAGACTGAACCCAGGTCATCCCTCTCCAGTCTTCCTTCCACGCTTCCTTCCCCCCCGGCTGAGGCTTCTGACGCCCAACCTGGGCCTTCCAGGCAACATGTGGAGGAGCCCAGCTTGAGCCAGGTATAGCATTCCTCGAAATATTTCTGCTTGTCCAATCAATGATGTTAACTAGATGTTAGTTGGGAGTACTAATTTAGGATTGTGATTGATGAAGCAAAAAATAAAACCATGTCCCTTTGTCATACACAGGGAAGTCGCAGCCAGGAGGTGGCTGGGCCGAGCCGCCTGTCTGATATGCCGGTCCCTCCCCAACACCTGGAAAGAGAAAGTGGCAGAAGGAGGAGTACCCTAGAGGAGGCTACCAGAGGACTCTTTTGGAGGGCTACAGAGGCCCTGGAAGCACCACACGCCGTGGAGGAGGACATCTCCAACAGCACAGCCACAGCCCGGAAGGAAGCGTGGAAGGAAGACCAGAAAGTGAGGACCCTGGATCCAGTCTGGTCGGCCAAAAGATGCAGCCTCTTGTGGTACCACAGCCTGGGGACACAGATGTCATCTGCTGCTTTCCGGATCTCTGGGACTTCTGGACCAGACTGCCCTCCCTTACATATGGACTCCTCAGGCCACCAATTTTGATGTTCAAGAATTGATGTCTGCCGTGGGGGTCCCAGGCTTCGCTAATTTCTCCTGTTGATCCAGTGTTGCCTCCCTCTTTGTTTGGTTCTGAGCCCTTAATAAAGGAATTTTGTTTTGAATTATACTTGCCTATGTGTGTTTTACTTCAAAAAGGACAGTTGGTTTGTGAGGATTCAGGTACATTTCAAATATACAATGTGAAATGAACAAGGGACGCCAACACCAAACAATCTCCTTGAGATTAAATAATAAAAGATATCAATGGTGTTGTGGTAACTTGACACACAAAACACACACAAAAATAGTCTGGAGTAAAAATAAAAATAACATTGAACAAAGATCAGCCTTGGAAAAAATACAAACATAAAATCTAAAACAAAAATGGCTTAAAATACCAAAAAAATAAAAAAATAAAAAAAAACATTATGTCAGATGTGACAAACAACAATATATTCAGGGAATCCCAATAAAAAAAACAAAAAAAAAAAGTTTGTGAGAAGTGTGTGTGAATATGAGCAGCAAAACTACTTAATTCTTCTCACATTATAAAGAAGAAGAGAGTGCGCTGTATTAAACCATTTTTGACATTGCAGCGTGACAAAAGTGCTGTATCCATTGTGAACGCTAAGTTTACCAGAACGAGCTGTTCCGTGTCGGAATTTCTTCTGAGCATGCGTGGCACTTTGTGCGTCGGAACAGGCCACACACGGTCGGAATTGATGCGATCGGATTTTGTTGTCGGAAAATTTTATCTCCTGCTCTCCAACTTTGTGTGTCGGAAAATCCGATGGAAAATGTCCGATGGAGCCCACACACGGTCGGAATTTACGACAACACGCTCCGATCGGACATTTTCCATCGGAAAATCCGACCTTGTGCACGGGGCATAAGACACGCAATCACCAAGATCTCTATAGTGAGAACACCTCTTCTTTATTTTGGTTCCAGCAGTAAATATGAGGTGAAGGCTGGATCAGGATCACAGCTCTGAAACATGTACCTTTAAAAAAAAATCAGCACATCAGCTCCCATATTACTAGTATCTCATGTTTACTTTACAATTGACCTTTCAGCAATGATACAATGTTATAAATCTCCGTGAATACCAGCTGCTGAGGAGACCCGTGCAGATCATCAAAATGGAAGAAATACTAAAGGTCCAGTTCTCTTCTAGTCCATATACATTGTTTTTTATCTGAAGCCCACTTGAAGGGGCAATTTTGGAACATAAAACCCACTGGATACTCTATTGATGAGCCGACCCTTACTGGAATTAAGTCATAACTGGATCTTCTTGTAGTGGTGTGGCACTTCAAATCACATTTTTGTTTTGAGAACCTCTGGGGTGTAGAAGCCTAGGAATCAGATCATCTACTCTACATAAGCATCATTAGATTAGAATAGGATAGCAATACAGAATTGTATTTTTGTGCAACAACTACTGTACATCAGTATAAATATTCAGTAGAGATATATGGGACTGCAGACAAAACTCAAATACTACTTCTAATATATATGATTAAATAAAGACAACTAGACCCACTATTGTCGTATAAATGGTCACGACCCTTTATTATTGGCATAAAAAATACAATTTACCAATAATAAACCATTTATTTATAACGAGACAATAACTATATTTTATTCTTAACCATACCACTATATTTATTTATTTATTTATTTCAGTTACTTATATAGCCCCATCAATTTATGCAGCGCTTTACATATACATTGTACATTCACATCAGTCCCTACCCTCAGTTAGCTTACAATCTAAGGTCCCTAACTCACATTCATACATACTAGGGACAATTTAGACAGGATCCAATTAACCTACCAGCATGTCTTTGGAGTGTGGGAGGAAACCAGAGTACCCGGAGGAAACCCACGCAGGCACAGGAATAACATGCAAACTCCAGGCAGGTAGTGTCGTGGTTGGAATTTAAACCAGCGACCCTTCTTACTGCTAGGCGAAAGTGCTATCCACTACAGCACTGTGCCGCCCATTATAAGTACATGTTTATACAGTACCAATGGTTCAGCCATTAAAACTCAAACCAAAGAACGAATATACCATTACAACCAACTGTCCCCTTCTGCAGAAGGGACAAAGCTACATAATGAAGGACCGTGACAAAAGGAGGGAGGGATGTGTCTTCTTCAGTTGTAGCCATTGGTCTGACATTTCCTAAATTTCTTCTTTAATCTTGTTTGTTGGGTCACCTGACAAACTGCAGAACTTTCCAGAAGATTTTGGAAAAAAAAAAAAATCACATGACAGGTAAGTAACGAATCAAATAATTTTAAGTTTAATCAGGCTATAGGTAGGGATCACTATTGTGCTCCCCCTACTTTTCATTCTTCAGCCAGTAGATTGCAGTGATTATAAGTTTGTAGCTGCATCTATGGTATGCTCTGTCTTTTCCCTGAATAAAGTTCCTGTCTGCAGTTCAGCAGCAAGGCCCATGTGGTTTGTGCACCGTCTGTTCTGAAGGGCAGATGTTCTAACAAACAACAACAAAATAAAATTGTGGGCGCAGCGCTATCTTTCCACTTTTCTTAATTAGCTTTTAGCACCTGTGTGTGACTATCAATTAGAAATGAGGTTTGATTTTGTGGCAACTCAGGGTTGACCACACTGAATCTCTAGTTGTGCAGGAAGTCATTCATCTAGTATTGCCAATTAATGTGACAGCCTCCTACTCAGGGCCCTCATTCGTTGCCAAGTAAATGGCAGCAGCCTGCACCCTAGCAACCAAAAATGCATTCTCAGCCCCATTCAGCTTCCCTCTGGGTGAATGCAAACAGAGAGGCAGGGATGCTGGCTGATGTAATTGTCCAAATATAGCCACTGAGTCATCCGGCATGCCCGACCCCTTGTTTGCATTCAGCTGCAATAAAAGTCTTTCAGGAGAAGATCAATAGTGTGGGTCATCTTTTATGTGTCATGGGATCAGCATTCATTGTAACTAATGATGGATCTATATCACCAGATGACAATGGATTCACATTGTGGCATTTTGTCTGGGGGGAGAGGTTGGTGTTAATAAAAGTTTTTATTACAGTGTATGTGAGGGTTAATTACTCATTCACGTAAGGGCAAGGGCCGAATATTTAGAGGCCTCCTTAGCTTTAAAGGGGTTTCCAGATTCCTATACCCCCCCCCCCCCCGTAGACCCATGTAGCCAGGAGCAGACTAATATTGCCTGCATTATCAGAAAAAACACTTAGTAGTATTTGCTACAGTGAGAGTATTCAGAGACTGTTCTCTCCTAGTGCTCAGCCTGGACCCCATGTCATCACATCCTGAAGGCAGGGTGTATAAGACTTAAGAGTGGAGCAAAACATTTTGGGATATGTAGTCCGAAGAACCAGGTTTTGCATTTAAGTCGGATTGTATTGGACTACATGTGCCAGCCGGCTGGAGAGGAAAGAACTCAATGCTGGGAGAGGATATATAATGCCTGGGGGGAGAAGGGGATTGCGCTCTTGTGGTCCCGGCCTGGATCTGCAAGCAGTGACTTGTGCGGTCGATTGTGCTCTGGCTGAGCCACGGCCTGTGTTACGGGGAGAGAGAAAGTCATCACAAGTGGGTGCTGGAGCATCAGCTGCCAGCCTCATCTGATTGACTGGCAGGAGCCTGGAGGCTGACCTCATCACATCCACGCCAGATCCAGCTGGATGGTAGTGCAGAGTGACACGGGGTTGGGCGCTGTCCCATGAGCCAGACTCTGCAGAGGCATCACGCCATTCTTAAACAACGAAGGTCGCTAGGGATTGGTGAGTGGGCACTTGCCCATTCATTCTATAAAAAAGGACACTGCATGCAGACACTGTTGCCTTATTTGCTTTATCAAGCTTGCAGAAGGAACCCTTGTTACTCCTCAATCCACATTAAGGGCCAGTTCACACCACATGCAGTCCAGTGCGTTTTTGTTCTGCATCAAAAACGTATGGAAAGTAGGTTATATGGTATCCAATGGCATAGTTCACACCAATGCTTGCAGTTCCAGTGCATTCCAGTTCCAGAAGAAAAAATAGTAGAACATGCTGCCTTTTTCCTGTACTGGACTGTACTGGAACGCACCTAAAAGCATCAAAAATGCACTGGAACGCACCTAAATGCACCAAAAACACACATGTTCTTATTTAAGGTTAAGAAAAAAGAGGGACAAAAATTGCACTGGACTGCATCAAAAATGCACCAAAAACACGCATGCAGAAAAGTATCTGGAATGCATCCGGACATTGTTTCTGTGGTGTGAACTGGCCCTGAGAGAAACTAGTATACATCTTATTTGCCAGAACACATTATGAACACCTCAAAAGAGCTAGCTGAAGACTCAAAATCCTCCTCCAAACCCTCCTCTTTAACCACTTGCCTACTGGGCACTTAAACCCCCCTCCTGTCCAGACCAATTTTCAGCTTACAGCGCTAATGCACTTTGAATGACAATTGTGCGGTCATTCAACACTGCACCCAAATGAAATTTTTATCATTTTTTTCCCACAAATAGAGCTTTCTTTTGGTGGTATTTGATCACCTCTGCGGTTTTTATCCCTTGTTAAAAAAAAAATGTTTATATATTTTTATATTTTGTTATAAAATTTTGCAAACAGGTAATTTTTCTCCTTCATTGATGTACGCTGATGAGGCGGCACTGATGGGCACCGATAGGTGGCAGTGATGGGCACTGATCGGTGGCAGTGATGGGCACTGATCGGCACTGGTTGGTTACACTGATAGGCAGTACTGCTAGGTGGCACCACTGGTGGGCATTGATAGGTGGCACTTGTGGGCATTGATAGGTGGCACTCATGGGCATTGATAGATGGCACTGGTGGGCACTGGCAGGTGGCAATGGCAGGTGGCACTGGCAGGGGGTACTGGTGGGCACAGATGAGGCAGAATTGCCTCTTCCTCTTCGGGACCGATGTCCTTTGCAGTGATCGGCTGAGAGCGTGAGGAGAAAAAAAAAATCAATTACCAAGCTTTTGTTTACATCATGTGATCAGCTGTCATTGGCTGACAGCTGATCACGTGGTAAGGGGCTGTGATCGGCCCCTTACTCGGATCTGTGATCACCCGAGTCTCAGTGACTCGGTGATCACAGCGCACGCCGCAGGGAGTGTGCAAAGGGGAGGATGTCATATGACGGTCTCCTGGAAAGTCAGGTCCGCGCTTTGGCCATTATTCGGCTATAGCGCGGACGCCAAGTGGTTAAAGGACTGCAGTGTATGTCCACCCCACAAGAGACAAGGACATCTGGTGCCTATCTAGGCCCATACAGTAACCAAGGACTCTATTTGTTAGAGCATAGAAATAAGGACTGTAGAGTGTTTGCTAGTGTGAATGTAGAGTTTACACATTTCCGGGACTTTGGTGTCAGGGTATTTAAGGTAGAGGTTTGACTGAAGCCTAGTCACTCCTCTACCCTTTTTGGCCTGTAGCCATAGACTCCATTCAGGGATAAACCTTGCTCCTTATATGTTTTGAAGTTGCTTTAGTTGATTAGTCTTTAATTGGGTTTGCCACTAGCTTATCTATTGTCTGTTACAAACTCCTGTTACTGAATTCCTTGCCATTAATCTGCCAGTAAACAAATGTAATTGATTTACATTGCATGTGTGTCCCTTTAAATTCTTTTGCTTATGGCAGAAATGTCAGAACCCAGAGTGTCAGAGGTGTCGAAGGAATTGTAAGGTCAAGGCAACCAGTGAGGTACAGAATCTTTGAGCGGCCCTCACGGAGGTAGAGCTACAACCCCATGCCTCATGTCCTAATTAACATGGGGATAGGGTGCCCTGCAAGGAGGTCACATGCGATTAAGCAGTCTGACCAGCCCTGGACACAGGGAAGGCATTTCTGGCCACATACAAACTGGCCACAGCTAATCAACCTCTTTGTATGCAGCCATGGCACAGGGTTAGCAGCATCTGAACACAGCAGCCTATCCACCCCCATTTATTCATCTGAATGAGCCCTAAGGAATAAGGCTGAAACCACACATGAATTTTGCCCAGATGTGTTTTCTACTAAAATCTGTGAAAACGATTGAAAAAGTGCATTGTCGCATTTTAATACTTTTTTTTAATTCAGTAGAAAATGCATCTGGCCAAATGTCACAAGTGTGCCTCCAGCCTGAGTAATTTTGCAACTGATTTGGATGCTTAGCTGATACAGCGGAACTGGGGGATGAGCAAGAAGTCTGCCCATCTAAAGGGCTGTCAGGGAAGCCTTACTGTATCTTACTCTGCTTTCCTGTTCACCTCGCCCCCGCCTTTTCCACTGGCTTTTTTAATCACTTGTTAAACTGAAGAAACTTAAAACGTTTTTGACGTAAGCATCGCAGAAGGAAACTACCATTCAGACAATTATTGTCAAGATTATGCTGAAAAGACACCTGACTGACGAAGGGACCGATGACTGGGAACCTTCCCCCTTTCTCATTCCCCCGGCCAAGTGTCAAAACAGAGGTCACACTAGGAATTTGCATCCACAGAGAGGTTGTCCTGGGGCTTTCAGGCTGCCATTTGTTATGCACTAGAAAAATGTGGGCTTTAAACCCGGAAAACACGAAGGTGTCAACTGGCCCTGAAGATTTGCCCCAGAAATGATTTTCAGTAATGGCCGGTTATATGTATTTCTTAAGCTGGCTGTACACTGGCAGATTTTTCAAACATTCGTACAAAAATGTTCAAACATTCTCAATCCCGGTTCTTCAACTTTTCTCCACTTGCAAGTTTAGTCAGGTGAAGGAAAACATCAAAACAAGCTCAATAGCTTTAGTGAGGCGGCTCCCACATAGCAAGGCTTCCTTCAGTGGGCACCCAGCCGTAACTTAAACCATTGAAATACAGAAAGGAGGGCCAGACCATAATCCGATAAAAGAGTCCAAGGTAATTGAAATTGTTGATAAGAAAAAAAAAATTACCCACTTGTCGTATACTGCGATGGGGCGGCTCCTACAGGCATCACGATGTACCCGTATTTCGCTGCCTGTTCCCGGGTTTAGGACATGGGCAAGTGCCCCCACCCACCTGCTCCCCTGTGATTTGACACAGCGAGAGTCTGTCAGCAGCTGAGCGGCTGTGTAGAATCAGGGCTGGTGCAAGGATTTTTGACACCCTAGGCGAAACCTCAATTTGCCACCCCTGAATCCACCCTCTATGCCCGAGCATCAGTGTGACAGGAGCTGGCGCTAGAAGAAGCATGCGGCTTCAGTAGAGAGCACTGATCATAGAGGTGCGCAGGGGATGTTTGCTTCCGTTCCATCAGGACAAGTTCTCCAGTCCTGCTCCTCTATAATGACACTACAGAGCAGCTGCCTGAGTAACATGCAGCAGAAGCATCCCCCTGCATACCCCTAGATGTGCACGCTTTATCCCAGCAGCACCCACTAGAGGTTATAGGTTATAATATTTATTACAGAGGTATTTATAATACAGCACCTAAAACGTACATAGTGCCGAGACGGAGAGTAGGGAAATCAGCGGCTGAGCGCCCTAGGCGGCCGCCTAGTTTGCCTAGTGGTAGCACTGGCCCTGTGTAGAATCACAGCACAGGGAACGATTGCTTTGTTTCTTTTCCATGCAAAGGGAAATCAGAAAACATTACACATTGTTAGCCACACAATTAACCCCTTAAATGCCCCTATATGTTAACCCCTTCCAAGCCAGTGTCATTAGTACAGTGACAGTGTATATAATTAGCACTGTATTAGTGTCACTGGTGATGTCAATGGCAGTTAGTCAGTTCCCACAAAGTGTCAGATTGCCTGCTGCTCTATCACAGTCCCACTATAAGTCGCTGATCACCACCATTACTAGTATAAAAAACAAAAATTAAAAAAAATAATTCCATTATAACTGTTTACCTTCATTTGTAGACGCTTTAACTGTCACAGAAACCAATTAATTGACACTTATTTTTACCAAAGTGAAATTGGGAAATAAAGTTCATTGCAACAGTGTTGCATAACCGTGCAATTGCCGTGCATATCCTGTGAGGGATATGGGCTTGGGAGGGGGGGTTGCACCGGATAAAGGTAGTAATGTTTGCTTGTACTCTGTACAGTGGCCTGTGCATTATCCATTCCTGACCCCTGAACTCCCTGTGTTACCCACTCCTAACCCCTGCATTCTGTGCATCACACACTCCTGGCCCCTACTGTCTGTGTTATTAACTGCTGCCCCTGCACTGTTTACGTTATGCAGTCCAATGTTATGAAACAAAGCGGTCGTTCCCTCTGTACAGAGCCCTGCGCTGATTGTCAACACAGGGCTCTGGGCTGTGATTTGACACAGCCGATCAGCAGGTCCCGGCCATGAATCATAGTGATGATCTGCTGACAAACTCCTGCTGTGTCTAAGCACAGGGAAGCAGGCAGGGGCGTGCATGTACACCTGAAACCCAGAAGCAGGCAGCGACATAGAGTACCCTGTCGCAGTATATGTACTGTGGTGGTTGGGCAAGTGGTTATTTACAATAATGTTACTAAACACTCATATTTTATTTATTTTAAAGGTGGAGTTTCAAGCTTACTCTTTGTATTCTCTGGCCATGGAGCTAGCACTCTGAATATAAACAAAAATCTCCTGATTTCCCTCCTCAGGCCTACATGCCCCATCGGTCTTAGTGGCATTGAGCATGTGCACCCAGTTATGACATCATTGTTCCTATTCCTCTGGGCTGCCTGTGTGCTTCCAGAGCATGCAGTAGCTGCAAAAATTCTGCACCCTGTAAGCCAAGGGGGTCACCCTTTAAATGGAAAAATGGGCCATTGTTTAGGGGACCACGTGAAAAGGAAGGAAAGACAACAGGCAATGTAATTCTTGCTATCAGTCAGCATCTGCAGTTATAACAATAAAATAATGTAGAGTTTAATATCACTTTAGGCCTTGTTTACACGTGGGGGGGGGGGTAAAATGATGCAGCTGAGATGCTTTTTTTCACTCCCCTTTATAATGCAAAGGTAGTAGAGGGGATGTACATATGCTGTGTCTGAGTGCAGGGTTTAAGGGGTTAAAGCAGGTGTTGATGGGTCAAAACTCGATCTGAACATGGATCGCTCTTCACAGGGAAACACTAATGTAAACTAGACTTTAAGCTGTCATATGCTGTTAAAATTTTGTACATGGATGCTCATCATGTGACATCATAATTTGATGGTTGCTGCTGTTAAAGGTATTTAACCACTTGCGGACTGCCCCATGCACATATATGACAGTGAGTTGGCCGCTCTGCGCTGGATCATGTACATGTACATCAGGTCAGGTAGGGGGCCCAACCTGATGATCGGCTTAGCGAATCACAGTACAGAGCCCTGTGTTTACTTACAACATAGGCCCCAAGGGATTCTGAGTTCCATGGGCCCCCCCTGCCCAAAGTGACTCTGTCACATCTTTCATTGCTCCTAGATGTTAATCTTTTCCCAACCAGTGTCATTAGTACAGTGACAGTGTATAGCAGGGGTCTCCAAATTTTTTTAAACAAAGGGCCGGTTTACTGTTCCATTATAATAATTCCAGTATATATACTATAGTTTGTAGATGCTATAACTGTCATGTAAACCAATTAATATACACTTATTGGAATTTTTTTTTTTTTACCAAAAGCATGCATCAGAATACATTTTGGCCTAAATTTATGAAGAAATTAGATTTTTCAAAATTGTATTTATTGGATGTGTTTTATAGCAGAACAAAGAACTGGTCAGAAGTGCTGAGACTATGGCATAACTCTAATGCCCTGTACACACGGTCGGATTTTCTGATGGAAAATGTGTGACAGGACCTTGTTGTCGGAAATTCCGACCATGTGTAGGCTCTATCACACATTTTCCATAGGAATTTCCGACACACAAAGTTTGAGAGCAGGCTATAAAATTTTCCAACAACAAAATCCGATCGGTTAAACTCCGATCGCGTGTACACAAATCTGACGCACAAAGTGCCACGCATGCTCAGAATAAATAAAGAGACGAAAGCTATTGGCTACTGCCCCATTTATAGTCCTGACGTACATGTTTTACGTCACCGCGTTCAGAACGATCGGATTTTCCAACAATTTTGTACGACCGTGTGTATGCAAGACAAGTTTGAGCCAACATCCGTCAGAATAAAACCAAGGAATTTGTTGTCGGAATGTCCGATCAATGTCCGACCGTGTGTACAGGGCATTACACATACAGGGACTCAGGTGGGCTCTATACAAGTGCACACCACACTTTTCATATATTTGTTTGTATAACATTTGGAAACCATTTATCATTTTCCTTCTACTGTGCACTCTTTGATTGTAACATGACAAAATGTGGAAAGTGTCAAGGGATATAAAACTTTTTCAAGGCACTGTAAATCAAAGAAGGAAACTATATTGCCCCTGGGACTAATGAGTTGTGTCAAAATAAAATAAAAAAAATATACATTTTATTCCTTATAAAGTTTAAAATCCAACAACGTAGACACTGTATGTGTCAAAAAATATATATTACCAAATAAAATTGTAAATGTGTAATTTTATATTAAATATTTCCGTTTATGACATGGTCTTTCAACAGATGCAAAAATACTATGGTCGTCTCCTGATGAAGTGGATGCTGTTCCAGGAAACGTGTAGAGACTCCAGTTCATAAATGCTTCAACCTGAATGTATATTGCATATACTGTATATTACTCTCAGTAGTGAACGTTAGTGTATTTGTTTTTAGGAGACATACGTGTCTACTTTGTTGGATTTTAAACTTTATAAGGAATAAAATGTATATTTTTTTTATTATTTGTTTGATTAATTTATTTTGGCTCAGCTCATTAAAGTACCAGGGGCAATATAGTTTCCTTCTTTGATTTATGTTTTATAGCAGAAAGTAAAACATTTTATATTGTTTTTTTTTTCAAAATTTGTAGTCTTTCTTCGTTTATATAATAAAAATAAAAAACCCAGTGGTGATCTAATGCCATCAAAAGAAAGCTCTATTTCAATGAAAAAAAAAATTGGAAAAATGTAATTTGTGTACAGTATTGCATACTGCGCAATTGCCAGTTAAAGTAGCGCAGTGCTGAATAGCAAAAAATGGCCTGATCATGAAGGGGGTGAAACCACCCAGAGCTCAAGTGGTTAATTAACTAGATTTGAAGAACATATCCCTTACAATTTTCTTTTGATTAATCTTCATTATCTACCAAAAACTTAAATATCAGTTTTAGGTTAACTCTCCCCTTTTATAGGGGTCATAAGTGATATTTTAAAACCTTGTTACTAAACTGTACATACAGTTAACTGGGCAATAGGTTTACTAGCAAGTTATGGATTTAGGCTACAGCATTTGCTAGGAAGAGGTTAAATCTCTTGCTGACAAAGAGATTAAAGTCTCATAAGCAACATTTAGACTTGGGTCATGTGATCACATTGGATATAACCCTACCACAATCTGAAAAGTACATTGTGCATGTTTGTAGACAAGCTTTTGATACCTTGGTTAAATAATACATTGTGAGCACCTAATTAGCATGCTGGGAGCCAAACTTTATTCTCCCATTTAAGGTAACATTCACACCAGGTGCCGTAGGATTGCTTTGGGCATTTATCACTGAGCAGTCCCCATGTAAAACCTAGTACACATTGTTAGAAAATCAAGCGAACAATTTTTACATTTTTATCCAAATGTTCATACTATGTTGAAAACAAGAATACCATTAAAGCGGTAGTAAACTAAACTAAATAAAAAAAATAAAAACATTCTCCCTGCGGGGTAAAGTCATAATATGCTATTATGCATCACATACAAGCACATTATGAAAGACTTATCTTTAAACAAAGCCCTCCAGCAACGCACTGTCACCACTGACAGGGCTCCCATCTATACCCAGTCTTCCTTCCTTCCGATTTTCTCTTAAAGATTACCTGTAGATTTTCTGATTTACACCCTGGACTTTTCATCACTTCCCTTTATAAGGGATTTTTTTAAAGGACTCTTTTCTGTTATAAGACTGTCCCTATGTGTTGTTGGCCACAAGTTTCAATTGCTCAACATTAGCGCTGTCTAGTGTAGTAATTTAGTCTAAATGTGGATTATTTTATAACACTGTTTTTATTTGTATTTTTTACCTGGTTCTTTTGGTATGAGACAGCTGCTGCTTATTAGATTGTCTCTCTGCCTAGACAGACACAGTAGAGTTCAATCATTTACTTTCAGTTTGTAAGTGTTTACTGATGTGTATTTATGGTAACCACTTTTAATTATTCTTTTTAATTCTATCTACATCTTGGGCTCTTTTGGGTGTTTGGCGCTGAGTAGTGGTTTCTGCAGGCCTGGTGAAACGCTATTTTTTCTAGTCTTCCTTCCGTGTTCGCAGGTTCTGACTGCTTGAATGGCCGAGCTACGATAACATCACTTCAACGCACACGTCTCGGCCGCGGCACAGAGCGCTAACGGAACGGCATACTGTTCCTTCAGAGCACGTGTCGATGACGTCACTGACTGCAGTGACAATGAATATCTCCTAAACAGTGCATGAGACCCGATTGGCTGGGAGTCCTAAAGCAGACCAGGGACAACAAAGACAGCTACGAGCAGAGTAAGCTCAGCAGCAAGAAGCCCAAGGAGCAGAGGTCCTTGAGGCTGAGCATCAACGCCCGAGAGAGGAGGAGGATGCATAACCTTAACGATGCCTTGGACGGCCTCCGGTCCTTTACCCCCTATGCCCAAAGCCCCTCCATCAGGAAACTCTCCAAGATTGCCACCTGCCTGTTTGGCTGGGAGGAGAAGCCCCACCTCTTCTCCTGGAGAAGTTGGAGCGAGGAGTCACAGCCCGGATCCTCATCATCTGCCTCCTTACGGCAAGGCCTCTGATCGCCGCCGCCGGGGGGTGTCGGTGGTCTGAGTGAGGAGGTAGGTTTGTTTGCCACCCCCCTAAAATATTGAGCACCAGCCGCCACTGCAGATTCAGAACACACCGGTCAGCTGACCGATCGGAAGACCTTTTTCAGTTATGCCCCTTTGATAGAAGCTGGACATTGGGCCATCTTCTGTCGGACCGGCTGCCATACACACAGGCTGAATGGTTTCTATTGAACTGGCCAATACTCTGATATTCATCCCATTTGTCCATTGGGAGTTTACTAGCACTTTAATGATATGAAAATTCTCAAATGGCTTCCCACGTACGTAGCTACATTCCAGCGAATAATTGAAATTGATGTGATGTGTATGGAACCCTTCTAACCATAGTAACAATAATAATAATAACAATAGTATTAAGTAAAATAAAAAAATGGTAATAATAATAATAAATAATAATTTTATTTGTAGTCCAAGAGATAATCTATATTCTGATAAATGAATTACTGCTTTTCATTTTATATACAAATTAAATCTCCTTAAAAAATATTTTATTATCCTATATACAATAATTCTTTTGTGTTTGCGCAAATTTTCATTGCCATCTTCTTATAGGTCGTAGTTTCTTCCGATCATAAGCAGTCTTGCTCATTTGATTTTTTAAGGCCAAATACAGTACTAATTAAACAAAAATCATTTGTTCTTGTAACTAATGAGAAAAATTTCCAATATGTTCCTTCTGAATTTTTTTGTCTGAACAGTCAACATCGGGTAAGGTAAAATGGCCTGTCTTGTACCTGGTTGGTGCACACCAGTGGGTTGCATTGATGTGCACTAAAGTACCCGCATGGTGTGCAACACAGTCCACCGCTTTGTACCATGCTGTGGCCAAAGAACCTAATGAAATCAAAGCTTAGGAAATAAATAGAAAATGGCAAAGTGTTGGGAAAACAAGTAAGTTTAGATGCTTGAACTTGTAGCACATTGGCTACAATTCTAAGATCCTTATTTTTTATATTCAGTGTTTAATTAAGGTGTTTCAAGGAATAGGATATGTGTGCTAATTGAGAGCAGGTTATGGATGTTATCTGCAATACACACCTAATGACCATCGGTTTCAGCAAATAATACGTTAATGAGTAGTTGGGTGTTTACTGTGTACACTCTGAGTCATTTTTGGTTTACTCGGAGAATCACATATATTTTTCCAATAAAAATATCATTCAACTCCAAGGACATATCTGTTTTTTATTGTTTAGATTGGCCTGGTGCAAATGTTTTAAAGGACAAAAAAATGAAGCGTATTATGGTTATGGCAGATGCATAAAAAAAAATTTTGTGTCTCACAAAATGTATTAAAAAAGAAAAAAAATCTGCAATTTAAAGGGGCAAATCTGTATTTTGTTCATTCTAGGCAAAGTAACAAGTAAGCTTGGATTTACACTTGAGCGTGAGCGTTTTCATGTGATTTCAAAGGGTTTTTCTTTGTGTTTTTTTAGGAGTTCTTGGGCTAGAGCATTTTTGTTTTAGCCAATATAAATATAGTTACTAGGAGGAGAGGATGGTTGTTAGGTATGAAATATGTGCATTACCCAAGTTTTTCAGGTGCTCCCATTCAGGGATATGCAATTAGCGGACATCCAGCTGTTGCAAAACTACAAGTCCCATCATGCCTCTGCCTCTGGGTGTCATGCTTGTGGCTGTCAGAGTCTTGCTATGCCTCATGGGACTTGTAGTTCTGCAACAGCTGGAGGTCCGCTAATTGCATATCCCTGTATTAGAGCCATAAATGTGCAAATGTGCCCCAAAGAAGCTCTTGTACTTTTTCTGAGCATTAGCACATTGCTCAGATGTAAACAGGCACAATACAATAATGGAAATTTGGTGTTGCGCTTCTGGAAACACTATAAGGAGGAAGCATTGTAAATGGTCTGTACATAAAGGGTTGTTTTACCTTTACTAAAAATACTGCCTATACCGGTAAGGGGCACCTGTAGATAAAAACAAACTGGGCAGCTTTGACTAAAGTTGGATAATGCTCTTGATATATAGGTGTAGGTTATTTATGTACCTCCTGAAGCCTGGTCGAAAAACCCCCAGAGATAGCATTATCCCATCCTGCCTTGTTGGTAGAATGTTGCAGTGTGCTGTATACCATATACCCAGACTGCTTAGATTCCAAACATTCCTCCCTGGACACATTCTGCCCTAACGGTAAGTGCGCCATCTAGCTCCATTCAGCCGAAACAGCTGTCAGCCTTTCATAAAGTTTGACAGGTTGCCGTCAAAGGAGCTGGACAGTGCGCCTGTACTATCCACCCGCACCTAAGGCTGGAGACTCATGCGCCAGTTGTGCATAAGGCCAAAAACATTAAAAAAATTAAAAATGGTAATTGTTTGTGATACATAGTGCTTTAGCAATGACCTAGCTAGGATTTACATCTACCAAAGATATGTGCATGATATATTGTTCCCGGAATTCTTCAATTGAGTCAAATGTAAGCAGTGTCTGTATTATCCAGGATACTCTGGGGTTGATTTACTAAAGGCAAAAGACTGTGCACTTGCACTCTGCAAGGGCAGTTGCTCCAGAGCTTGGTAAATAATGGAGAGCTCTGCTGACTTCCATCATCCAATTATGTGCAAGGAAAATTACAAAAACAGCATGTTTTGCTTACACGTGATTGGATGATGGAAGTCAGCAGAGCTCTCCATTATTTACTAAGCTCTGGAGCAACTGCACTTTCAAAAGTGCACAGTCTATTTGCCTTTAGTAAATCAACCTCATAGATACATATACAGAGAATGGGAAAGTTTTAATCATTATCAGGTAGGAAAAGATCCACCACCAATCTTTGTCATTAGAAGCAAGTGCACAACGTTTGTTCAGAATTTCCAAGGAAGACTGATCTATTGTGGCGGTGATAAAAGTGACTGGTACGACAGTGATAGTGATATGTTTCTTCCTCTTTTATGATGACTATCCAGGGATTGCCTTACCTGGACGGAAATGCCAAGTTAATTTACAAGCTCCCATATAATAGACTGGTTTTAATCAATACAGTAATTATGTGAATGGAGTATATATATATATACACAAATGACAAAAACGTTAGTGGACTCACAGGCTGCTAGCACACTGGTAGTTCCAAAAGCTTAGAGTGCACCTATTCTTAGAGACCCTGTTAACCGCCCATTAATTTCAACAACATTTTTCTCATAAGATTGTATGTACATTTTATGTTTTTTTTTTGTGCATGTTATATACCTACAAAAACCTCCCTTGTGTAAACATACAAAAGCCATAAGACTGCTGCTGGATGTCGCCATCTTTTATGTGAAGTCAGCATCCCTAGCAGGCTCACAGCTGTTGCTCAGATATGCCCCTGGCTCAGTCCCTGGTATTTGCATAAGGGGTTTGTAGGCAGGTGGAGTGGCGAAGGAACTGGTAAGTAAACAGTAGGTTGGAAAAATGTAAGCTTGGTGTCTGGGTTTCACACCATTAACAAATTGAGTGAAATGTGCAGCGCTTATGTGATCATATAAACCATAACAAATAATATGAGTACAAAAAACCTGAATAATAAATGATGTGCTCAAAATACTCCAAGCAGTCCTCTATTATGACATGTGATGTCTATAAACAGAGGAACTTGGACGTGTGATGTCCAAAAAAGAAAAAAGTCAGTGACAAGCTTCAATCATGTGTGAGGATAATCCTCAACCACATGTGGATATAATATAGTGACCGTCTTTAACTTCAAATATGTATGATGTAATAACAGTTAATAGTAGGTCCACCACCAAAGACACCAGAAGCTGCTTACCAGAGGGATTGAACTCAAATAGGTGTACACCTAGTGAGTCAATCAAGCTTTGTGGTATAATATACCAAGGGGATCAGATGCTCTATCCAGATATGACCTCCAGATGGACCTCCGAACAGGTGTAAGGTATGGATGGACTCAGTAGATATAGGCAGTCAGCCCCATCATTAAAAGAAAGAGGAAGCCATATAGTGTAACTCCGTATGGAAATTTTAATACATAAAAAGCAAAGGAAATACACTCACGTGTTTAGCAGTAAAATCAAGCGCTTGTATAACAGAAGACATTGGTCTCAGCATATCCTCCCGACACGTTTCAACTTAGAAGTCATCATCTGGGGTGCTGGACCACTGTACTGGCTGAGTATTTATAGATACTGGTTACCCCCATAACAAGTGGCAGCTCAGTCTGATTGAAAGTGCAAATTATGGAGATTACTTCCTGGTTCCTCCAAAATGGCACCCGGGCTTGCATTCCAAGCCTCGTTTTCATATGTAGAGGAGGATTACTTACTGGTTCTGCCAAAATGGCGCCCGGAAAAGAGTTCCAGGCCTCATTTTAACATGTGAAAGAGGATGTGACATCATGTGGAACAGTGACTGGTTTAAACAGCCAAAAACATGGCACCGCTATTCTGGGGGACATATAGGAGCAAATGTGGCTTAAAACGGAACAATGTCCGGTGTATATAACCTAGAAACATGGCGCTGTTTGTCATAAGGACATGTATATTAATACACTAAGTCACAAGGTATCGCCCTTCTGGCAGCAAAAATGAAAAACACTACAATACATCCAAACATTACTCTAGCCTGAACATGGGCAGTGGTGTAGTGGCCAGCACTCCCACCCAGTAGCAAAAGGGCCGCCGGTTCGAATCCCGAGATTCCATGTGGGGGTAGAAAAAAAAAAAAAAAAATATATATATATATATATATATATATATATATATATATATACATATATATATAAATTATGTAATATATATAAAAAATATATGATACTAAGGTGTGACAAATGATGGCACCCCTCAAAAAGGACATGTTATTGGTTGGATCAAGCAGATATTTGTGATAGGGACCAAACCAGTGTATATTCAAATAAGAAAGCCAAAATACATTCAAAAATATATGTTATCAGATAAATTAATAAGAAATTAATAAAAATACCCTCATAAAAACATTTAAATATACTTATTAAAAACCTCTCATAAAAGATATTCTAATAGGTACCAACTGGACCCTAAAGTACCAGAAATAGAGAAAAGGCATCATGCATGGTTGATAAAAGCATTGATGTCTCATTCTATGTTCAACCCAAAAGGGTTGAGAGGTTTTTTATAAGTATTTTTATTAAATTCTTATTAATTTTTCTGATAACATATATTTTAGAATGTATTTTGGCTTTCTTATTTGAATATACACTGGTTTGGTCCCTATCACAAATATCAGCTCAATCCAACCAATAACATGTCCTTTTTGAGGGGTGCCATCATTTGTCACACCTTAGTATCATATATTTTTTATGTATGTTACATAATTTTTATATTTTTTTTTCTACCCCCACACAGAATCTCAGGATTTGAACCAGCAACCCTTTTGCTGTTGGGTGGGAGTGCTGGCCACTACACCACTGCCCATGTTCAGGCTAGATTAGTGTTTGGATGTATTGTATTGTTTTTCATTTTTGCTGCCAGAAGGGCGATACCTTGTGACTTAGTGTATTAATATACATGTCCTTATGACAAATGGCGCCATGTTTCTAGGTTATATACAGTGGACATTGTGCCGTTTTAAGCCACATCTGCTCCTATATGTCCCCCAGAATAGCGGTGCCATGTTTTTGGCTGTTTAAACCAGTCACTGTTCCACATGATGCCACATCCTCTTTCACATGTTAAAATGAGGCTTGGAACTCTTGTCCAGGCGCCATTTTGGAGGAACCAGGAAGTAATCTCCATAATTTGCACTTTCAATCAGTTGGAGCTGCCACTTGTTATGGGGGTAACCAGTATCTATAAATACTCAGCCAGTACAGTGATCCAGCACCCCAGATGATGACTTCTAAGTTGAAATGCATCGGGAGGATATGCTGAGACCAATGTCTTCTGTTATACAAGCGCTTGATTTTACTGCTAAACACATGAGTGTATTTCCTTTGCTTTTTATGTATTAAAATTTCCATACGGAGTTACACTATATGCCTTCCTCTTTCTTTTAATGATGGGGCTGACTGCCTATATCTACTGAGTCCATCCATACCTTACACCTGTTCGGAGGTCCATCTGGAGGTCATATCTGGATAGAGCATCTGATCCCCTTGGTATATTATACCACAAAGCTTGATTGACTCACTAGGTGTACACCTATTTGAGTTCAATTCCTCTGGTAAGCAGCTTCTGGTGTCTTTGGTGGTGGACCTACTATTAACTGTTATTACATCATACATATTTGAAGTTAAAGACTGTCACTATATTATATCCACATGTGGTTGAGAATTATCATCACACATGATTGAAGCTTGTCACTGACTTTTTTCTTTTTTGGACATCACACGTCCAAGTTCCTCTGTTTATAGACATCACATGTCATAATAAAGGGCTGCTTGGAGTATTTTTGAGCACATCATTTATTATTCATGTTTTTTGTACTCATATTATTTGTTATGGTTTATATGATCACATAAGCGCTGCACATTTCACTCAATTTGTCATTTTTGCAATTTTATCCACTGCTGTGCTGGCTGCTTTAGTTTTTTTTTTTTAATTTCTTTTATAGACAGCGCGGTATATATTTGTTTATAATTAACCACTTGCTTACTGGGCGCTTCCTCCCTTCCTGCCCATGCCAATTTTCAGCTTTCAGCGCTATCACACTTTGAATGACAATTGCACGATCATGCAACACTGTACCTGCATGAAATTTTTATCATTTTTTTTTTTTTCACAAATAGAGCTTTCTTTTGGTGGTGTGTCATCATCACTGGGTTTTTTATTTATTGCTAAACAAACAAAAAAATACAGATAATTTTGAAAAAACACAACATTTTTCAGATTTTGTTATAAAATTTTGCAAACAGGTAATTATTCTCCTTCACTGATGTGCGCTGATGAGGTGGCACTGATAGGTGGCACTGATGGACACCGATGAGGCGGCACTGGTGGGTATTGATCAGGAGGCACTGATGAGGCTGCACTGATAGGTGGCACTGATGGGCACTGATAGGCGGCATGGAGAGGTGGCACTGATTGGCAGCATTGGTGGGCACTGAGAATCAGCACTGATGGGCACTGATTGGCAGCACTGATAAGTGACACTGATGATGAGGCACTGATGGGCACTGATTAGCAGTACTGATAAGCACTGATAGAAGGCACTAATGGGCACTGATTAGTGGCATTGGAGGGCACTGATTAGCAGCACTGGTGGGCGCTAAGGGGACCAATGTTAACTGCCTTCTTCTGACAGCATGAGGGGGGAAAAAAGCAGATAACCATCTTCTGTTTAATTCAGTGATCAGCTGTCATTTGCTGACAGCTGATCACGAGGTAAAGGGCCCACCGTGATTGACCCTTAACACAATCTGTGATCAGCCAAAGTCCCAAGGACTCTGCGATCACAGAGCGTGCCACGTCATGTACGCCCTCCCGGCATTTTACGCATTTTAAATCCATGCTGACCAGGTGGTTAACCTTTTAGTTTTTGTAGTCTATTTTAGTAATAATTTTCTCTACACAGATAGAATTTTACAGTTTTAACTCTCCTTGACCACCGACTTGAAGAAGAACATGTTGTATATGGCAGGCAGTACCACTGTTGAACGTAACTCATCTAAGTAAATGGGGCCAGCCCCAAAACATGTTGTTGCTGTGCAGTGTGCTGCCATTTTTAAGGTTAAAACAATTGGCAATGAGGTGATCTAACCACAGATCAACCAGGGCTGCTGCATGTATGAATAGGTCATACATGTTCACATGATGGAGGATGGAAATGCCTAGTTGATAAGAGAGGTCAGAAGAGAATTGCTGATTTTGGTTTGAGTTCATAGGGTATGGTAAATCAGATAACCACTTGTGATGCACAGAAAAGCATCTAAGAATGCACAACACACTGAACTATGTGGATGGTAGTGAATAAATACAACATGGGTAAATGGGTACAACAGTGAAAAACCATGTTGGGTACCACTCCGGTCAATCAAAAACAAAGATCTAAGGTTGCAGGGAGCACATACTGACCAACACTGGGCAGCCGAAAATGTAGCCTGTCAACATGAAGCAGAATCTCAAAGAAATGTTTATGGAATGTGAAAAAAAATTTAGACTGTTTTGAGAGCAAAGAGAGGTCCTACCCAGTTTTAATATAGTGCACCTAATAGATTGTTTGTTGGGTGTATTTCAAGAGTATTTCAATTTTCTAAAATTTCTTATAAGAAATAGTGAACAATTAGAACTATATATTCTTGTAATTTTTCCCAACATACTTTTTTTGTAATTTGCATAGAACTGGATATTTACCCCAAAGTGTAACTGATAATAAGTCTTCTGATTAACAAGTGTGATTTTTATGTCATGGAAAAGCTCAAAGGGAAAATTACATTTCACTTTAGCGGGCCATAGATGGATAGAATTTTGAAAGAAAATTTTTAGGAAAAGTCTTACAAAAATTTGTATGATAATTCTCAGACCATTCTCAGAACATTTGTTTGTTGTTCAAAAGATTTGTTTGCTGTTAATATTTCATTTCAGAATAAATAGACTTGAATGAAAATCACATACACGGTTAGAAATGTATAGTTCGAGAAAAATCTTCTTCAAATTTTCTTGTCATTGTGGTCGAAAAAACATAATGTGTATTTGCCCCACAAATGATTGAAAAAATTGACAAACTTTCTTAGAACCTGCTTTTCACAAGAATTTTCTTTCAAAATTCTACCCATCTATGGCCAGCTTTTAGAAGAGCTTCATTACCTTTTAGACACTGCATTACAATGTGCACAGTTCGCATAAATTGTTAGCATCACATTAAGATAAAATCGTGTCAGTTGGTAAGGACACAAATTAGCACCATGGCAACATTTTCACAGGTTTGTGATGGCTAAAATGTATGCATTCACTTACATTTGATTTGATTGTCTTGCAATAAACACTAATGTCATCTCGATCATCTGAAGAAATTTTTAGGACTCTTTAGGGTGGAAATATATTTTAATTATTTTCTCTCTTTTGGGGTACTTACCTGAGTAAAAGACGAACATCATAGTTGGAGGGAGTGAGCGATCTGCAAGATCCAATCTGCTGTTTTTGGTGTTGACATCCACAAGCTAAAGGCCACGGCTGGGTTAGCCATCTGCCCCTTATGCTTGCTATCTGGTAAGCAGGTCCATATTACGGTGGCGGGCACTCTCTTGTTTGCTTTTATACACTGTGGTTACATCAACAAGCTGAAGTGATCAATTATGGACTTTCTGCATGTTCATATGTTTTGATTTGATCAATGACATTTTTTTTAGCGCAGCTTTTTTATTTCTAGTTGTCCTTTGTGTGTATCCCACTTCAAGCTACTGCTTGTCTTTAATTGATATATGTTCTTCATGTATGTCAGTGAGTTTAATTTTTAGCGCAGTTTATTTATATTTTTTGTCTAGCAATGTAAAAACATTTATTTCAAAGTAGACAATTGGTAACTCACAAGATCATAGCTATGTCAGCGCATTGGAACATTAAGGAGGTTCATCCACTCATTATGGGAAGGTGGTCCGTCTTACACTGGTGGCTCCGAGTGCTTCCAGACTCTCTGAACGGCTCTGGGGCTGCGATACACGTCACTTCCGGTTGGAGAAGGAGTGAGGAGGGGCACATGTTCAGAGCATGCGTGCTTCTTTGTCAGGCAATCAGATTGAATGACGAAGTAGCAGGCATGCCCTCTCCAACCGGAAGTAACGCGTATCACCGACCCCAGAGCCGTTCTGAAAGTCTAGAAGCGCTGGGAGCCACCAGCATCAGCCAGACTACCAGCTGCCTCTCCACCTGTGAGTCAACTGCCTTCCCATAATGAGTGGATGAACCTCCTTAATATTCCAATGCACTGACATAGCTATGATCTTGTGAGTTACCAATTGTCTACTTTAAAATAAATGTTTTTAGATTGCTGCACTTAGATTGGCACTGCTCTCCTTTGTGTCTTGTTTCATTTTATCTTTTAATGTTCTATCAATTTTTATCTAGTTATTTTTGGCTGGTTCAATAGTATGAAAACCATGCTTTTGTAAACAGGGAAAGTGCATGTCATTTACATTTCACTCTAATTCCTGTGTTCAGGGATGCCAAACAGGTCATCATGATAAAGACAGTATTGAAGAAAACCTCCACTGATGTCATATGAACCAATTACACTGTAATGCTGGCTTTTAAATGACCCCACGGAGAGAAAATCAATATTTTTCAAAGGGCAACCATTTAGAGACATGTTATTGATGTCTTTTTTCTTGTCTACAACCTGCCTCATTAGGTGCACAGTCAACTATGCTTTCTCCTGGCAGGCTTGTTATAATAATGTTATCTTTAGCTATATAGAGCACTGAAAATGTTATCAGTGCTGTACACATCATTTTCTGGAAGTGCGTCTTTTCTTCAATAGTGGTTATTGTGTGGTCATCAAGGGACCTAACAGGGTGGGTGTGTTTGTTCTTTATAATGAGTTTATAAAAGTACTTTTAGTATAGATAAAGGAAAAAAAGAGGCCAATACACACAATTCTGTAAAGGAAAGATTTATGGTAAATGAAGAAACTGTTAAAGGTTCTGAGTTTTTAAGTTTTGGTAATATATACATTTGTACAAAAACCACAGTACAAATATGCACTATATTACCAAAAGTATAGGGACGCCTGCCTTTACACGCACATGAACTTTAATGGCATCCCAGTCTTATGCCCCGTACACACGGTCGGACATTGATCGGACATTCCGACAACAAAATCCTGGGATTTTTTCCGACGGATGTTGGCTCAAACTTGTCTTGCATACACACGGTCACACAAAGTTGTCGGAAAATCCGATCGTTCTGAACGCGGTGATGTAAAACACATACGTTGGGACTATAAACGGGGCAGTAGCCAATAGCTTTCATCTCTTTATTTATTCTGAGCATGCGTGGCACTTTGTGCATCGGATTTGTGTACACACAATCGGAAATTCCGACAACGGATTTTGTTGTCGGAAAATTTTATAGCCTGCTCTCAAATTTTGTGTGTCGGAAAATCCGATGGAAAATGTGTGATGGAGCCTACACACGGTCGGAATTTCCGACAACAAGGTCCTATCACACATTTTCCGTCGGAAAATCCGACCGTGTGTACGGGGCATTAGTCCGTAGGGTTCAATATTGAGTTGGCCCACCCTTTGCAGCTATAATAGCTTCAACTCTTCTGGGAAGGCTGTCCACAAGGTTTAGGAGTGTGTCTATAGGAATGTTTAACCATTCTTCCAGAAGTGCATTTGTGAGACCAGGCACCTTTTATTTTATTTATTTTTTAGTCAGTTTAGTCAATTGTAACCATCTATGATTGCTGTATGGTTTCAATGTACCATCTAGTTTTATTTTCCTTTTTGTCATTTTGGAATGTATGGTAGATCCTCCCTGCATAGACTAACTGTGTCTGACACAGTTTTGAACAATGTCATTATAAAAATGTAATAAAAAAAGATTTTGGAAAAAAAAAAGTTCCACTTTAACCACTTGCCCCCTGCCATATAGCAATATGACATCGGAAATGTGGTTTCAATATCCTGACCGGGCGTCATATAATGTCCAGCAGGATATCAAGCCACTGAGCGCCCCCGGGGGTGCGCATTGCGGCGATCGTTGTTGCAGTGTGTCAGTCTGATACACTGCAACACCGATCTAGGTAAAGAGTCTCTGACGGAGACTCTTTACCACGTGATCAGCCATTTCCAATCACGGCTGATCACAGTGTAAACAGGAAGAGCCGTTAATCGGCTTTTCCTCACTCGCGTCTGTCAGGTGCGAGTACAGGAGAGCCAATCAGCTGCTCCTCTGACGGGGGGAGTCTGTGCTGATTATCAGCTCAGCCCCCCCCCCCCCCAGGGATACCCACACTGGACCACCAGGGACGCCACTAGGACCATCAGGGATGTCACCACCAGGTATGCCACCCTGGACCACCAGGGATGCCAATCAGTGCCCACAATGAATGCCAATCAGTGCCCACAACGGGCATCACTGATTGGCAGGCATTATTGTTTAGCACTGATTGGCATCCATCCGTACCATCAATAAGTGTACATCAGTGTCTCTATCAGTTCCCATCCATGCCCATCCATGCCACCTATCTGTGCCCATCTGTGCCGCCTATCAGTGCCCATCCATGCCGCCTATCAGTGCCCATCCATGCTGCCTTTCAGTGCCCATCAGTGCCACCTTATGTGTACCCATCAGTGCTGCATATCAGTGCCACCTATAAGTGCCACCTATCATTGCCCCATCAGTGCCGCATATTAGTGCCCATTATCAGTGCCACCTCATCGATGCCCATCAGTGCTGCCTTATCAGTGCACGTCAGTGCAGCCCCAACAGTGCCCATCAGTGAAGGAGAAAACGTACTTATTTACAATGTTTTGTAACAGAAACAAAAAAAGAACTTTTTTTTTTCAAAATTTTTGATCATTTTATTTGTTTAGCAGAAAAAAAAAATCCCAGAGATGATCAAATACCACCAAAAGAAAGCTCTATTTGTGGGAACAAAATGATAAAAATTTCGTTTGGGTACAGTGTTGTATGACCGCCCAATTGTCATTCAAAGTGCGACACTGCTGAAAGTTAAAAATTGGTCTGGGCTGGAAGTTGTATAAGTGCCCTGTATTGAAGTGGTTAATAAATCTTTACAGCAATCAGATGGTTACAATTTACTGAACCAACTTAAAAAAATAAATAAAAGGTAATACAAATAAAATAGTGGTGTATGACTCAAGCACAAAGATCTGGATAATGGACAGGAGCATCAATACCCAGTCGAAACCTCACATTGCCCACAACATTTATTTAAGAATGTAATGTAGTGTTTGTCGAGGAGTTACCCAGTCAACCTTGTAAAACTTATTAGGACAACCTCTATTAAGGTAAGTATTCTTATACATGGGAATATTAGAGTTAACTAATTGCATCCAGAAACGAGTCGAAGGAGGGGTGGATTTTTTCCTGCTAAGCGTAATGGCTTTCCTTGCATAAAACAGCAATAAGCTCAACAGAGCTCTCCTAGCTACTTGTCACGTACCTAGTAGATGAGCCCAATATGCAAAAGATATTTGTTTCTATACAAAGCTTTCTAAAGCTCTCTAATGCCCCAAAAAGGTCTGTGTACCTTAGGTAGAAGGTAAGTCCAGTAAAGTAATTCCTTTTAAGGAAAAAGTCCCTTCAGGCAACAAATCCAAAAGAGGCAGTGCAAGTCCTTTAGAGTCCATGAATTGGCAATAACCCATAGAAGCAATCAAGTCCATGATTGGCAGCTGTAAGCCCACAAGGTTCTTCAGGCTCAAGACCCCACAGGGAACCCTGACTGGACCCCCATCACCTCCCCCCAGGGGCTGATCACTACATTTTGGCAGTATTCCCCAGGAACAGACAGGAGCTTCTCTTTAGGGGCTCAGTGAGCCCATTGTATAATGGTATGGTCTGTAGGGGGTGGTAACCTTGCTAAAAATGGCAGGAAAAACATTAACCCCTCCTGCTTGGTTACCTTCAGCTCTGAGGTCAACCTGGGGACACAGTGCAGCATGTAGACCTTGTAATATTTTGCACTTGGCTGGCTTAATTAACATGAAAGCACGAGCACAGATAGGAAAAATAGGAACACAGAAGAAAAAACACATTAACCCTCTTGTAGGCACTTGCCCACATGCTACTACACAGAGCATTTTGAGAGTATTTCTTTGTGCTTGTGAGAGCAAAAAAGCTGAACTGGGCTGTTTTCTTGACTGTGTGTTAGGGAGCTCAGCACATGCAGACTGCTGCAAACCTGAAAGCCTATGTACAGTATAGGGCTCTGGGGCTGAAGACTGTCTGCTAATAAACCATGCTGTAGGAGGAAGGGCTTCAAGAGGACTTTGCTACCTAGGGTTCAGGAAGAGTGAGGGATTGGCCACTGTAAGTACTATTGTATTGTTTACAGAGGTGGCTGCTGTTTCCACTGTTGGTGAAGTCAGCCTGAGAGACACATGATACTGCAAGGGAAGGACCACATGCTTCTTGTTGTTTCACTTTGTTCCAGTTTTATCCTGTATTTCAGTGTTTCAGTTATCCAGAGTGACACTTGTTCCAGCTGCTACTGCCTGTTCCAGTTACAGATTGCTGGCTCGAGAGGGAGGTCCCTTGGACCAGCCACTAAGAGACCACTAAGGACCAGAATCAGAGTCATCTGTGCTGAAAGGCCTTTGGCCCCCCATCTTGTTTATCCAATTGAGTGCTCCAACACAAGGGCTCCATTGCCGGCATACTAGCTACATTGTCCCACTGGATATTGGTTAGGTAGGGCATCTTTGCAGTAGGAAGGCTATATTGGTATTGTGAAAGTAATTTGCGTTACATGAAAGCATCACTCTTTCAGGCTGCCTAGTGCACCCTCTTGTACTGGTTGCTTCCTAGGTGGTCATGGGGAAAGAGCAGTGACACCCTGTGATTTGTGTTGCTTAAAGAGGTACCCGCTTTGTCTTCAGATTGGAAACAGTTGTCTAACTAACCCATTCCCTTTTAAAGCAGTAGTAAAACACAGTTATAGAAAAATCCCCTAAAAGGCAATGGCATACTATTATTATTATTATTATTATACAGGTTTTATATAGCGCCAACAGTTTGCGCAGCGCTTAACAAAATAAAGGCAGACATTACAGTTACATTACAATTTGGTACAAGAGGAATCAGAGGGCCCTGTTCATTAGAGCTTACAATCTAAAAAAGGAAGGGTCAATTTATACAAAAGGTAATAGCTGTGGGGGATGAGCTGATGGAGGAAGTAAAACGGTGTTAGTTAGAAGCAGGATAGGCTTCTTTAAAGAGAAGGGTTTCAGGGATCGTCTAAAGATGGATAGATTAGGGGACAGTCGGACAGATAGGGGTAGGAAGTTCCAAAGGCTGGGAGAAGCTCTGGAGAAATCCTGGAGGTGAGCATGGGAGGAGGTGACAAGGGAGCTAGAGAGCAGGAGGTCCTCCCAAGACCTCCTACCCTCTAGCTCCCTTGTCCCTTGTCACCAAGAGAGTGGCTTGTTTGGTATTTTGGGACTAGGTTAGTGGTGTAGCTGGGGGCAGAGCTATGGATGGCTTTGTAAATTATTGTTAATACTTTGAATTTTATTCATTGGGTGAGTGGAAGCCAGTGGAGCGATTGACAGAGAGGGGTGGAGGACACTGAATGGTTGGCAAGGTGGATGAGTCTTACAGCAGCATTCATTATGGACTGAAGGGTGGATAGTCTATGTAAAGGTAATCCAATGAGGAGGGAGTTACAGTAGTCGCGGTGAGAGATAACCAGCACAGACATGACTCAATTGCACATACTTGCACATTATAAGAGACTTGACTTAAAACAAAGCCCTCCATTGTCACACTGTCACCGCTGAGAGAGCTTCCATCTTTACCCGGTCTTCCTTCCGGGTTTGCGGCCTCCAGCTACATGATTGGCTGGTTGCACAATGATGTCATGGGCTCTAAAGGGTTGGCACGGTTTGCCGGACCTTCAGAACGCGTGCGCTGGTGACGTCACCGGCTACATGCACTCTGAATATCCCCTAAACAGTGCAAGTTTAGGAGATATTCACAGTACCTACAGCTAAGGCTTATTACAGGCTTACCTGTAGGTAAATGATGAAAAAGTGGGTTTACTACCACTTTAAGTCTTTGTCTTTAAATAAAGCCCATTAAACTGTGTAAAGTGTGTTGCTGTTCTCGGGTCCTGGTAAGGGAGGTCATCACAGGTGCAGGGCATAAGGGACTTTATACAATTCAACAGCTCTTTCGTGAGTTATGTTAAGCAGCTCCTTTTTAAAACTTTTTTGTCCGCTATATTTTATGGTCTTCTTCTTGATAACAGCACAGTTGGATTTTGTAAAAGTACAAACAGACTCATTATAGGTCTATATACAAATTGTGACAAGTGATAAATTTAACTTTACTTCCCCTTTTGCTCCTGTAAACAGTGGAGGTATAGTGTATTCAGAACATAAGCAAATTGGTTTTACCTGTCTGGAGCACGCACCATCTGAATAAGCAGGACACCTTGTAGTATATGTTAGCAAGTTTATAGTGACATTTAAAATATACAAGGACTATATTTTAAAATATTATGTATGGAACTCAGATATATACATTTGGAGACATTTCTAAATATGACCAGGCTAAAAACTGGGCACATACTCATCTTAGTATTTAGTTTTGTTTTGTCCTAAAAGAAGAGTTTCAAGATAGATTAGAATTTTTCAGCTCTTAAAATAACAACTGGTTACTGTATATGCAATGAAGAGACACCCTGCTGTTTCAGAGCAGAACAGAATGAATGTCACTTTTGTTACATCCATGTCTGTTCAATTTTTTGGTCCACATTTTGACAGTGGACATTGACAGCAAACCCATGTTGGAAATACAGGCTGCCAGAATTAAATGGACTAATGCACTAAAGTGTCCCCTTACGTCAGGTTACCTCTGGTCTATCACATGTATGTCCTTTCTTTTCTGATGTGCATGGACTAGAAGATAGGCAGATGTAAATGAACACTTGTCTATTAGTATCCGCCTGCTCATAAACTTGCATGGACCATCTGATAATGCCCTTCTGAAGAGGTGATAGGTTGACCTAATCGTAAAGCCTGTGTGAAAGGACTCCTAGGACCCATTCACACTAGTGTGATTCCTGCTGCATCTGCCATTGTGCTGCAATGCATGACAATTCTTTTTTTTTATTAACATTTTTTATTAGGAAATCCAAGTTTACAGTTAAAATAAACCTTAAGGCAGTAAGCAGTACATTTCATATTCCTGTCCTGATATGTCTGCTGTGCCATGTACTTGTATGAGAAAGTATCCTGCTCTTGTTGTTTTGCTTCCTTTATGTGAAATCACTGTTGTTCCCTACTAGTCCCTCTGCTTTCCTACTAAAAACTGAACACACTAAGCAGGAGAGCTATTTAGCTGTGCTGGGAACTCAGCCTGCTCTCCTCCAATGATCAGACTTGTCCTGACACGCCCCAGCTGCAAAGCCATTCACTGGCGAGCTCTGTGTGTTGCTGTTTCTCCTCTGCAGCTGAAAACAGAGGGAACAGATGGAATGTGATCACTTATAAAAAGGGGGGAAAAAAGGTATCTATAATGTTTTTTTTAAAAAATCTATACACAAATTATTTGCCTTTCATTACTATTTTAAACTGAATGGGTTGTTTTACAAGAAGATTGTTTACAATCACTTTAAAGCGGAGCTCCACCTAAAAGAGGAAGTTCCGATTTAAAGTGGAATAAAAACCTCCTATTGTTTTCAGCCAAGGAAGCTGCCATCTTGGCCTTTGTTTGATCTTCAACTACTATGATGTTGCACATGTGATCAGTTTTGACACCAGCCATTGGATGGTTTGACAGCACAATCAATGTGATAGTTAAATTCCTGGCATGTTCCAGAAATGTAACAGTTTTTTTAAACTGTTAATTCGATGGGTTTATTTCCACTTTAAGCATTCCCCCCCCCTTCTATGCCACATTTGGCATGTCATTTTTTTGGGTGGGGGGGAGAGAAGGTACCTAGTTTTGACAGATACCTGCTCCCACTTCCGCTCAGGCCACCTAGACGACTCAAGCGGAAGTTCTCACCTCCCCCTCCCTCCCTGCAATCTTCTTGGACACGTCACAGGTCCCAAAAGATTGCCAGATGCGCAGTGCGCACCTGGCTGTGAAGCCGCAAGCTGTCACAGCCAGGTACCCACACTTGTAATGCCGGGGAGGGAGAGATGCAAGGGTTTGGGCGGCCACATCGCTGGATCATGGGACAGGTGAGTGTGTGTTTATTAAAAATCAGGAGCTACACTTTTTGTAGCTGCTGACTTTTAATAAGCACAAAAATGGCTGGAACTCTGCTTTAAGTTCGCCCCCTTGCTATTTGGTTGCCTGCAACATATATTGTTTATTGGTAAATAACAGAACCAACTAAAGAACCAAAGAGATCAATTTGGCTCTAAATGAAAGTAGAGGATATCATAAATGTGGCAAGCTCCTCCCTCCGCAACCATCACTCGACCACATATGTTCCGCAGATATCATGCCCGGATGGAAGGAAAGCCACTCTTCCCAAACTAATAGCCCAGTCATTCCGAGACTTTTACTCTTCTCTTTCCAATCTGAATCTGGAACCCCCCTCCCAACCTAGAATTTGAATCTGGAACCCCCCTCCCAACCTAGAATTAACGATTACCTGGCAGTGTCTGGAATGCTTTGCCTTCCATCTCCGGTGCAGCAAGAATTGGAAGCCTCAGTTACGCAAGCAGTAGTTGGCTCAGCTAAGTCTGGTAAAGCTCCAGGCCCGGATGGCTTTACAGTACAATACTATTAGCTCCTATAACTCGCTCTGGGTCCCTACTTTGTCAAAATGCTAAATACTCTAGGAGACTCAGATTCCTTTCACAGAGAGTCAGTGAAAGCTCTTATTTCAGTCATCCCTAAAGATGGGAAAGACCTCATGCAATGCGGAAGTTACAGGCCAATCTTCCTGCTAAACGCAGACCTGAAGCTTTTTACCAAGATATTGGCCTCCCACCTTCAAATATATCTGCCCTCTCTGATCCATTTAGACCAAGTGGGATTCATCCTGACAAGGGAGGCAAGAGATAACGCCACCAAAATTCTTCACCTGATCCATGTAGCCCAGTGGTGGCTGATGCTTAAAGTTTTTGGGGGGGTGCAAATGAACTGAAAAATTCTGAAAAATACTAAAACAAAAAAATCAATTGCAGCCACTGTGCCATCAAATGCAGCCACTGTGCCCATCATATGCAGCCAACTATGCCCATCATATGCAGCCAACTGTGCCCATCATATGCAGCCAACTGTGCCCATCATATGCAGCCAACTGTGCCAATCATATGCAGCCACTGTGCCCATCATATGCAACCAACTGTGCCCATCATATGCAGCCAACTGTGCCCATCATATGCAGCCACTGTGCCCATCATATGCAGCCTCTGTGCCCAGCAAATGCAGTCAACTCTGCCTATCATATGCAGCCATTGTGCCCATCATATGCAGCCACTGTGCCCATCATATGCAGCCAACTGTGCCCATCATATGCTGCCAACTGTGCCCATAATATGCAGCCAACCTGTGCCCATAATATGCAGCCAACCTGTGCCCATCATATGCAGCCAATTGTGCCCATCATATGCAGTCTCTGTGCCCAGAAAATGCAGCCAACTGTGCTCATCATCCTCCTCTGTGCGTGCCTCCTTCCTGTTCTGCTAGGCGGCCAATGCGATCGCCTCTGCCTTCAGCCAATCAGGTGACTGGTATTACATCCATTACAAAATATTTTACAGCACACACATACAAGAATGACATTTCCTGCAGGGCTAGTTAAAAACACCTGAACACCTGAACATATTCAAAAAATACGGGGGTTTGGTCACACTATATGGTCATATAGTGCTAAGCCCACTTACTGCGACAAAGTACCCCGAATTAGTGGGTCCTACACTAGTAATAGAATGGAAGATCCTCTGTCTCAACCATGGGAGCTGAACTCCTCTATGTGGGAGAACTGAAAGGGATACATCCTAATCACTGGTGGCCACTAAATAGGAGGTAATGAGGAGGGGGAGGGGTGCTCCAGCCCAAAAACCTGGTCAGGGCCTATTACAACATACAAGAACATATTTGGGGGGCACACCATACAATGCATTTAAATTCAAGATGGTGCTGCTGTAAGACCTATAAACAGTACAAAATATTTTACAGCACACACATACAAGAATGACATTTCCTGCAGGGCTAGTTAAAAACACCTGAACACCTGAACATATTCAAAAAATACGGGGGTTTGGTCACACTATATGGTCATATAGTGCTAAGCCCACTTACTGCGACAAAGTACCCCGAATTAGTGGGTCCTACACTAGTAATAGAATGGAAGATCCTCTGTCTCAACCATGGGAGCTGAACTCCTCTATGTGGGAGAACTGAAAGAGATACATCCTAATCACTGGTGGCCACTAAATAGGAGGTAATGAGGAGGGGGAGGGGTGCTCCAGCCCAAAAACCTGGTCAGGGCCTATTACAACATACAAGAACATATTCGGGGGGCACACCATACAATGCATTTAAATTCAAGATGGTGCTGCTGTAAGACCTATAAACAGTACAAAATATTTTACAGCACACACATACAAGATATTTTGTACTGTTTATAGGTCTTACAGCAGCACCATCTTGAATTTAAATGCATTGTATGGTGTGCCCCCCAAATATGTTCTTGTAAGGTATTACATCCATGTCTCCTGATTGACTGAGAGGCAGTTCTGTGTTAGCAAAGCAAATATTCATTTACTTTGCTAACACACCTGGGTGGACTGCGAGCGCAATAGTTTGAGCTCACAGTTCACCTTTTTTGAAGCCTATTAGAGCCTATGACTCTAATTAGGTGCTTCTAAAATATACCCCCACGCCGCTTTAATTCAGGTGCCCGACGTCCAAAAAGGGGCCAGACGCCTGAATAGGGGGTGACTACAGCGCCCATGGATAGATGCATGCAATGCATGCATCTATCCATACTACACAGAGGGGGTGGCTGGAGAGAGGGGATGGCGCCCATGCACCCTTAATGGACGCACCGCCACTGATGTAGCCTGTCAATCTCGGACTCCATGCATATTCTTGGGAACAGATGCGGAGAAAGCTTTTGACCGGGTTAACTGGCAATTCATGTTTGCTGTTCTGAGACATAGTGGCTTAGGGGACAAGATGCTCCGCTGACTCTCAAGTATTTATTCTTCACCGACAGCACAGGTTAAGTTGAATGGTGTCCTGTCACCCCCCTTCCCAGTCACAAATGGGACTAGACAGGGATGCCCATTGTCACTTCCTCTATTTGCCCTTACATTAGAGACCTTCTTATGCACTATCCGTTTAAGCCTTGATATACAAGGCATGTGCATTGGGCGATATCATCCTAGGGTCTCGGCCTGTACTGACGACATGCTTTTCTCTTTGACAAATCCGTTAATCTCCCTTCCAAATCTGTTCAGATAATTCAAACTATACGGGTCCCTTTCTTATCTTAAGGTCAACTTTTCATAGTCTGAAGCTTTGGGTGTGGAAATTTCTTCTTTCCTGCTCCAGTCTCTACAGCTCAGCTTTAAAATTTAGATGGACAGACCAAGCCCTGAAATAACTGGGGACCTTTATCCCTGCTGACCTCTCCCATGCTTTTGATCTTAACTTTCCTCCCCTTTTACAAAATGTGCTTGCTCTTCTGGAAAAGTGGGACTCAGGATTACATTCTTGGTTTGGGAGGTGCAACATTGCCTTTTTCAGGCTTTAGCTATAGCTAGCCCTACAAGATATTTTAAGCAAGCTCATGCCTTGTTCACCATGTTTATTTGGGCTCATAAACGCCCAAGGACCAGGAGATCTCTGTTGTCCCTTGCAGTTCCAGATATTTCCAAATACTACCAAGCAGCAGACTTGGGATGTCTTATAGACTAGTGTCGTTATGGTGACTTCAAACTCTGGCCTTGTATAGAACAGGACCAAAATCGGGTGTTGTTACATAGATCCCCTTGGTGTTTTGAGGACCTTCCTTCTCCTCCTCTAAAAAAAAAAAACACCCGCTTATGGGAACTATGACCCGTCTGTGTTTCCAGCTCATCTCTATGAATAAGTGTATCTCCTTGGAGTCTCCACTGTCCCCTATACTAAGTAATCCCCTTTTCTCTCCTGGTCTTTGAGCGGGTCCTTTTAGCCCATTGATCGGGTTGTGGCATTATCAAGCTTCACATTTTGCAATAACAGGGGCCTGGCCCTCGTTACAGACCCTGACAGATCGTGATGGCCTTTTTCAACTGGATATTTGGAGAGCTTCGCAATTATTCCATTTTCTACAGACTCTTTCAGCTCCTGACAATTACTGCCGCAACCTGACTTCGCTTGAAGACTACTGCTCTGAAAGTGGCGCATTCCTTCATGCCCTCTCGGCAATGTACAACCTTTTAGTTTCTCCACCCTTTCTTGGCAAAATGGGAATCGGACCTGGATAGAATATTCACGAAGACGCAACGATCCAAAATAACCTGATTTGCCTTGAAATCCTCAATAACCTGATTTGCCTTGAAAGTGCAGAAAAAACAATGTCAAGATCCTTACCCGGTGGTATCGTACCCCATCTCTCCTTCATAAATACTTCCCGACCACCTCTGCTCTGTGTTAGAGATGTCAGGAGGAACATGTGAAAGCAGCCAAAATGTCCAAATTGGGCCCAAAGTGTCAATATTTTGTCTGGCCACCAGTATTTTCCATCACTGCCTTAACCCTCTTGGCCATGGAGTTCTCTAGAGCTTCACAGGTTTGCCTCTGGAGTCCTCTTCCACTTCTCCATTACGACATCATGAAGCTGGTGGATATTAGAGACCTTGCGCTCCTCCATCCTCTGTTTGAGGATGCCCTACAGATGCTTAATAGGGTTTAGATCTGGAGACATGCTTGGCCAATCCATCACCTTTACCCTCAGCTTCTTTAGCAAGGCAGTGGTCGTCTTGGAGGTGTTTGAGGTTGTTATCATGTTGGAATACTGCCCTGTGGCCAAGTCTCCAAAGGGGGAGGGGATCATGCTCTGCTTCAGTATGTCACAGTACATGTTGGCATTCATGGTTCCCTCAATGATCTGTAGCTCCCCAGACCTCATGCAGCCCCAGACCATGACACTCCCACCAACATACTTGACTGTAGGCAAGACCCACTTGTCTTTGTACTCCTCACCTTGTTGACACCATCGGAACCAAATACGTTTATCTTGGTCTCATCAGACTATAGGACATGGTTCCAGTGATCCATGTCCTTAGCAGACTAATTGTGGGCTTTCATGTGCATCACCTTTAAAAGAGGCTTCTTTCTGGGACGACAGCCATGCATACCAATTTAATGCATTGTGCAACATATGGTCTGAGCACTGACAGGCTGTCCCCCCACCCCTTCAACCCCTGCAGCATTACTGGCAGCACTCATATGTCTATTTCCCAAAGACAACCTCTGGATATGAAGCTGAGCACGTGCACTCAACTTCTTTGGTCAACCATGGCGAGGCCTGTTCTGAGTGGAATCTGTCCTGTTAAACCATTGTATGTTCTTGGCCACCGTGCTGCAGCTCAGTTTCAGGGTCTTGGCATTCTTCTTATAGCCTAGTCCATCTTTATGTAGAGCAACAATTCTTTTTTTAGATCCTCAGAGAGTTCTTTGCCATGAGGTGCCATTTTGAACCTCCAGTGACCAGTATGAGAGATTGAGAGCGATAACACCAAATTTAACACACCTGCTCCCCATTCACACCTGAGACCTGGTAACACTAACGAGTCACATGACACATGACTAATTGGGCCCAATTTGGACATTTTCATTTAGGGATGTATTCACTTTTGTTGCCAGCAGTTTAGACATTAATGGCTGTATGTTGAGTTATTTTGAGGGGACAGCAACTTTACATTGTTATACAAGCTGTACACTCACTACTTGACATTGTATCAAAGTCTCATTTCTTCAGTGTTGTCACATGAAAAGATATAATAAATAATTAAAAAAAAAATTTTGACCCATCCCACTTCTCATAAGCCCCACCGCTTATAGAATCCACCCACTCCGTCCCCTGTATTCCACTTGCTTCTACCCATAGTGTCAGGAGTATACAGCTCAGAATTACAGGACAGGGTATACAGCCCCAATATCACAGGACAGAGTATACAGACCCAGCATCACAGGATAGAGTATACAGCCCCAGCATAACAGGACAGGGCATACAGCCCCAGTATCACAGGACAGAGTCTATAGCTCAGCCTCACAGATTAAGGTATATAGGTCAGCATTACAGATAGGGTATATAGCTCAGCATTACAGATACGGTATATAAATCAGCATCACAGAAAGGGTGTATAGATCAGCATCACAGAAAGGGTATATACTGTAGATCAGCATCACAGATATGGTATATAGGACTGACAGAACCCTCTTGCCTCACGGCACACTGATAGACAGCACCCCCCCACGCAACAATGTATCATATTCTCTCAGCAATGTGCAATTCATAATATGAATAATGATGCCATTAAAAAAAGGAGGGGAAATCACCAGATTTGCTAAAAAAAATTCTGCAAATGTAAACCCAGATGGAACGGTATGTACAACCAAACCCAAGACTTTTTTGTGAACAGCCAGCTGATACTTAAAGTGGTATTAAATGCAAAAGCAAACATTAATTATATTGCAGCTTACTAACCCTAATGCCCCTACACACGATAGGATTTTCTGACGGAAAATGTTCTATAGAAGCTTGTTGTCAGAAATTCCGACCGTGTGTAGGCTCCTTCGGACATTTTCCATTGGAATTTCCGACACACAAAATTTGAGATCTGGATCTCAAATTTTCCAACAACAAAATCCGTTCTCGTAAATTCCGATCGTGTGTACACAATTCCGATGCACAAAGTTCTCGGCTCATCGTACGTGTTGTACATCACCACGGTCTTGATGTTTGGAACATTTGTGTGACCGTATGTATGCAAGACTAGTTTGAGCCAACATCCGTCGGAAAAAAAACATGGATTTTGTTGGCGGAAAATCCTATCGTGTGTACAGGACATTAGATGTGGTGGCTGTATTAGTTTCCTCTCCTAGGCTTTCTTTCTTCTATTTTCATCTGTTGATCCGGCCAGTGAGTCTGTGGTTTTTCAACAGAAACTCTTGCAGTTACAGGGATTAAACAGACCATATGACACTGACGGGAGCTTACAATGATCAGCATTTATGTAAAACCTTTATTCCATAAGAAAAAAAAAACTTTTACTGATTATTAAAGTGTAACTCCACTTTTGTTGAGAAAAAACATTCCCCTCTGGGTGATCAATGTACATTGCAAGGATTATAACAACCATTGTTGCAGATTCCTACCTTTTGTTATTCAGAAGAAATCCCTGTTTGTTCCTCTGTGCTGAGTGGGTCTAATGGGAGTGGTTTCATAATTATCAGTCAGCTGTGCAGCTGCAGAGCACTAATGAGAACATAATTTGGGCCTGCATCTCTTTAGACATTATTTCCTATTGGGAGTATCTCACCAAAAATGACATATTTGTTGCACATTTGTGCATATTTGGTGTCTGTAATCTGACTTGTATTTTAGGCAAACTTCTGAAAAAATCAGTCAGCCAATCACTCAAGCAGGAAATGATGTTTCTGGGGTGTGATCAGTACGCATTCTGTGTACAGAACACCGCCAGTTAGCCATATTGCATTGCATTTAAAAAAATTACAGAGCTGCAGATTGAAAAGGAAAGGTAATTTATAATAACATTCAATTACAATATGACTCGCAATTGTATACGCTATATTATTTTTACTTTATTTGCTATTTTTTTCCCCCACGAAAGTGGAGTTACCCTTTAACCACTTAAAGACCGCCCACCACATGTATACTGTGGTAGGGCAGCTCTGTTGCGCGAAACGATGTACCTGTGCGTCGTTGCATGCAATAGATAGTGTGGGCTTGAGCGTAAACAATGTAAACAAGGCAGATCCCCGTTCTGACCGGGGACAACATGGAGATCTGCTGTTCCTAGTGATCAGGAACAGCGATCTCTGTGTTTTTTTTTTGTTTCTTTTTTCTTTTTTTTGCCACGTCAGCGAGGTATATTTCCGGGAATCATATTTCAGTTATTAAGTTTCAAACTTGTCCCTTCACTTCATCACATCATAGTGGTAATTTTATATATTTTTTTTCTGCTTAATACCAAACAAGATATATCCCCAAAAGACCCTTATTACAATAAACTACCCTCTGTCGATACAACCTAGGGTCCACCCCCCCTCCCACTACCACCCGACCCCCCAGCCACCCCTCTCTTGTATCGCCCCCTCTTCCACTCCTGCTCTCCTCTCTCCTGTCTTCCCCAATGTCACCGCATCACTCCCTAACCTATATTTTTCCCGTCTTGCAGTATCTAAATCTCTGAGCTAAATACCCCACACCTCGGCGGCTCTCAGTGAGTTTTTGAACTCCACCCATTCCCTCCACTTCGTCTCGAAGACTTCCATTTTCGTCCCTTCGCTAAACCTGAGATATTCTAGGCTTTGGATTTCATTAATTTTGTTAAACCAGTCCTCCATCGTGGGTCTTCCTTTCTTTTGCCAATACCTAGGTATAAGGCTTTTAGCCGCGCCGGTAAGCTGTGGTAATAGCATTTTCAGGTATGTCTTTGTGGGCATTTCGCTCTTGTGAAATAGACATTCCCAAGGATCATCCGGAATAGCAATATTGGTAATCTCTTTAATGAATCCCCTTACTTCTCCCCAAAATTTCCTAATTTCTGTGTACTGCCACCAAATATGCGCCATTGTCCCTGTTTCTTTGCAGCCCCTCCAGCATAATTGCGAAATTTCCTTCTGACATTTATGTACTCTGTCAGGAGTCATATACATTCTCACCAAACACTTGTAATTCAACTCCAGCATTTTGCAGTTGACCGAGGTGGCGTTAACTCTCCTCAGTATCTGCCATACTTCCGAGTCTTTGAGCTTGCTTCCCAATTCCTTCTCCCACATCCTAATGTATGTTCCCCAACTCTATTAATACTTTATAAGTCTTAGAGAACCCCCCCCTTCCTTTTTTTTTTCCATACATAATTTCTCCAATGGGAGTAGGTTATCTACCGATCTAATTGGCTGCTGGAGTGAGTCAATGAAGTGGCTCAGTTGGTTGTACCACCATGGGTCGATGACTAACAGATTTTTCTTATCTTTTAGTCCTTGGAATGTACAAATTTTATCCTGATTCATTACATCTTTTAATTGAGCGTCTTCCTCTAGGATCCACTTCCCAAACCAGTCCTCTCTCCCCGGTGCAAAATATTCTGAGTTCTTAAGTGGCATTAAGGGTGAAGTGTGTGTCTTGTAATGTCCTGTGTTGCAACTCTACATTTTCTTAAGTGCGGTGGAATCCAAACTATCTTATTCAACGTGGTTTCACTAATTTTGTTTTCCATTTTTACCCATTGTTTTTCTTTGTTCTTCTTAACCCAGTCTATTACTCGAGCTAGTGCAATTGCCTCATAATACTTACAAATATCTGGTGCTCCCCACCTTCCCTTACCCTTGTCTTTGGTTAACTGTGTGAAATTTAAACAAGGTTTTTTTCCTCTCCAGATGAATCTCAAAAGCATTGTGGAAAAAAAAGGCGATTTTGAGCGATCTCTGTATTGTTCCTTTAATTCGCCCCTGTAGTTAACCCCTTACCTGTCAGTGTTATTTATACAATGACAGTGCATTTTTTTTAGCACTGATCACTGTATTGGTGTTACTGGTCCCCAAAAAAAGTGTCACTTAGGGTCAGATTTGTCCGCCGCATTGTCGCACTTCTGGTAAAAATCGCAGATCGCCACCATTATCAGCAAAACAATAAAAAAAAAGTTAAAAGTCCATAAATCTATCCCCTATCTTGTAGACGCTATAACTTTTGTGCAAACCAATCAATATACGCTTATTCCGATTTTTTACCAAAAATATGTAGAAGAATATGTATTGGCCTAAACTAATAATAAATTGTTTTTTTAAATATTTGTCAGTATTTCTTTGTTTATAGCGCAAAAAATAAAAACCGCAGAGGTGATCAAATACCACTAAAAGAAAGCTCTATTTGTGGGGAAAAAAAGGACGTCAATTTTATTTGGGTACAGGGTCACACGACTACGCAATTGTCAGTTAAAATAATGCAGTGCCGTATCGCAAAAAATGGCCTGGTCATTAAGGGGGTAAATCCTTCCGGGGCTGAAGTGGTTAAATATTAGCTGGAGTTCAGCTTCAATTTGTTACTGTATTTTAAATCTGTTAGAACATTTAACACTCCCATCCCCCCAGAATGACAATTCGGTTGTCCAAAGGTGCCCCCTGTGCTCCTTAATCCAGAGTGAGGCACTCTAATACAGGCGGTGTGTAACTGGCCAGATCACCAGGGGGAAACAGTGGGAAAAAAGCCTAAGAAAGAAGAAAACAAATGCAGCCATCACATCTAATGATTGGTAAACTGCAATATATTACATATTTGGTTTTGGGATTAATACCACTTTAAGCAGTTATAAATATTAACACACTATTGATCAATTATATTAATAAAGCCCAACTCAGCACACCCCAAGAGTTCCCAGTGTGTATTTTATACTTTTTAAAACCCTTTATAATTTTGCGTAAAAATACCTTTTGTTACAGAAGTGATAATGAGTTTGTGTCCTGGTTGTATGTAGTGTAACTCCATCTGAGGTTTCTGGTTCCCGGCCTCTGTGTTTATATGTAGACTGTGTACTGTGCACCTGGAGTCACTGTTTATACCAAGTATGCACTGTCTGGGGATTAGTTTATGCTTCCTTCTCAGCAGATACTAACATTTTACTATTACAAACAAAAATTGGATGTAACATGCACACTTGTATGCCGCAAGACTAAAATATGCACTAGGCGTTTCCAAAGACTCTTACCAAATAGTATCTTAAACATACACCTCCTGTGTACATTTTCTCACAATCTTGAAACATAAGGTTAAAACATTTGAACCCGGGTAGCTAAAATTATTCAGTGAATGGGTCAATATAAGCCAAACCAACAGTTTAGTTTTCGGAAGGTCCTAGCAAAATCAAGTCTCGAACTCCAAAAACCCTTTATATCCACTTGCCGCCCATAGCACACTTACTACTGCAGGATGGCTGCGCTGTGCTGGGCCTGAGTGCGTGCTGCCGCCGGCTCGCTCCCGCTGTGATTTTACACAGAGGGAGTTGCATAGCTGCCAACAGTCCTAATTTTCCTGGGACATTCATGGAATTCAGACCCTTGTCCCGGTCTGTCTGTGTCCTGGGAAAAATCAATTGGCATTGTCCTGGCAAACCGGCCATCATTGGGTGACCACCGTGACCAGCCGCAGCTCCCGGCTATGAAAACATGGCCGCGGGGGATCTCCATGTAGCTAGCAGGTCACTTCCGTGTGTAAAGTGGAGAGGGGAGTAAACACGTACACTGCAGCTGATTAGCTGACCAGATCGAAGGCCCCTCCCCTCTCCACACAGAAGAGACCTGCTAGCCACATGAAGATCTTGTGGGCACCACAGAGCTGCTGTCCTCGTGGTGATGATCTGTGTGTTGGGGGGTACAGAGCGCTGTGTTGGAGGTGCACATAAAGTCCTGTACCACGTCTGCACCCTCTCTGACAGTCTCCTGTATCTTCTCTGCACCCTCTCTGACAGTCTCCTGTATCATCTCCGCACCTTCTCTGACAGTCTCCTGTATCATCTCCGCACCCTCTCTGACAGTCTCCTGTATCATCTCCGCACCCTCTCTGACAGTCTCCTGTATCATCTCTGCACCCTCTCTGACAGTCTCCTGTATCATCTCTGCACCCTCTCTGACAGTCTCCTGTATCATCTCTGCACCCTCTCTGACAGTCTCCTGTATCATCTCTGCACCCTCTCTGACAGTCTCCTGTATCATCTCCGCACCCTCACTGACAGTCTCCTGTATCATCTCCGCACCCTCTCTGACAGTCTCCTGCATCATCTCGGCACCCTCTCTGACAGTCTCCTGTATCATCGCCGCATCCTCTCTGACAGTCTCCTGTATAATCTCTGCACCCTCTCTGACAGTCTCCTGCATCATCTCCGCACCCTCTATGACAGTCTCCTGTATCATCTCTGCACCCTCTCTGACAGTCTCCTGTATCATCTCTGCACCCTCTCTGACAGTCTCCTGTACCATCTCCGCACCCTCTCTGACAGTCTCCTGTATCATCTCCGCACCCTCTCTGACAGTCTCCTGTATCATCTCTGCACCCTCTCTGACAGTCTCCTGTTCCATCTCCGCACCCTCTCTGACAGTCACCTGTATCATCTCTGCACCCTCTCTGACAGTCTCCTGTTCCACCTCCGCACCCTCACTGACAGTCTCCTGTATCATCTCCGCACCCTCTCTGACAGTTTCCTGTATCATCTCCGCACCCTCTCTGACAGTCTCCTGCATCATCTCCGCACCCTCTCTGACAGTCTCCTGTATCATCTCTGCACCCTCTCTGACAGTCTCCTGTATCATCTCCGCACCCTCTATGACAGTCTCCTGTATCATCTCTGCACCCTCTCTGACAGTCTCCTGTATCATCTCCACACCCTCTATGACAGTCTCCTGTATCATCTCTGCACCCTCTCTGACGGTCTCCTGCATCATCTCCGCACCCTCTATGACGGTCTCCTGTATCATCTCCGCACCCTCTCTGACAGTCTCCTGTATCATCTCCGCACCCTCTCCGACAGTCTCCTGCATCATCTCCGCACCCTCTCTGACAGTCTCCTGTATCATCTCTGCACCCTCTCTGACAGTCTCCTGCATCATCTCCGCACCCTCTCTGACAGTCTCCTGTATCATCTCCGCACCCTCTCTGACAGTCTCCTGCATCATCTCCACACCCTCTCTGACAATCTCCTGTATCATCTCTGCACCCTCTCTGACAGTCTCCTGTATCATCTCTGCACCCTCTCTGACAGTCTCCTGTACCATCTCCGCACCCTCTCTGACAGTCTCCTGTATCATCTCCGCACCCTCTCTGACAGTCTCCTGTACCATCTCCGCACCCTCTCTGACAGTCTCCTGTATCATCTCCGCACCCTCTCTGACAGTCTCCTGTATCATCTCCGCACCCTCTATGACAGTCTCCTGCATCATCTCTGCACCCTCTCTGACAGTCTCCTGTACCATCTCCGCACCCTCTCTGACAGTCTCCTGTATCATCTCCGCACCCTCTTTGACAGTCTCCTGTATCATCTCCGCACCCTCTCTGACAGTCTCCTGCATCATCTCCGCACCCTCTATGACAGTCTCCTGTATCATCTCTGCACCCTCTCTGACAGTCTCCTGTATCATCTCCGCACCCTCTCTGACAGTCTCCTGTACCATCTCCGCACCCTCTCTGACAGTCTCCTGTATCATCTCCGCACCCTCTCTGACAGTCTCCTGTATCATCTCTGCACCCTCTCTGACAGTCTCCTGTATCATCTCTGCACCCTCTCTGACAGTCTCCTGTTCCATCTCCGCACCCTCTCTGACAGTCACCTGTATCATCTCTGCACCCTCTCTGACAGTCTCCTGTTCCACCTCCGCACCCTCACTGACAGTCTCCTGTATCATCTCCGCACCCTCTCTGACAGTTTCCTGTATCATCTCCGCACCCTCTCTGACAGTCTCCTGCATCATCTCCGCACCCTCTCTGACAGTCTCCTGTATCATCTCTGCACCCTCTCTGACAGTCTCCTGTATCATCTCCGCACCCTCTATGACAGTCTCCTGTATCATCTCTGCACCCTCTCTGACAGTCTCCTGTATCATCTCCACACCCTCTATGACAGTCTCCTGTATCATCTCTGCACCCTCTCTGACGGTCTCCTGCATCATCTCCGCACCCTCTATGACAGTCTCCTGTATCATCTCTGCACCCTCTCTGACGGTCTCCTGCATCATCTCCGCACCCTCTCTGAGAGTCTCCTGTATCATCTCCGCACCCTCTCTGACAGTCTCCTGTATCATCTCCGCACCCTCTCCGACAGTCTCCTGCATCATCTCCGCACCCTCTCTGACAGTCTCCTGTATCATCTCTGCACCCTCTCTGACAGTCTCCTGCATCATCTCCGCACCCTCTCTGACAGTCTCCTGTATCATCTCCGCACCCTCTCTGACAGTCTCCTGCATCATCTCCACACCCTCTCTGACAATCTCCTGTATCATCTCTGCACCCTCTCTGACAGTCTCCTGTATCATCTCTGCACCCTCTCTGACAGTCTCCTGTACCATCTCCGCACCCTCTCTGACAGTCTCCTGTATCATCTCCGCACCCTCTCTGACAGTCTCCTGTACCATCTCCGCACCCTCTCTGACAGTCTTCTGTATCATCTCCGCACCCTCTCTGACAGTCTCCTGTATCATCTCCGCACCCTCTCTGACAGTCTCCTGCATCATCTCTGCACCCTCTCTGACAGTCTCCTGTACCATCTCCGCACCCTCTCTGACAGTCTCCTGTATCATCTCCGCACCCTCTTTGACAGTCTCCTGTATCATCTCCGCACCCTCTCTGACAGTCTCCTGCATCATCTCCGCACCCTCTCTGACAGTCTCCTGTATCATCTCCGCACCCTCTCTGATAGTCTCCTGCATCATCTCCGCACCCTCTCTGATAGTCTCCTGTATCATCTCCACACACTCTATAGTCTCCTGTACCATCTCCGCACCCTCTCTGACAGTCTCCTGTATCATCTCTGCACCCTCTCTGACAGTCTCCTGCACCCCCTTACCCACCATGTCTGCACTCTCTCCCAGGGCCGTAGATAATTTTTTTTCCTGGGGGGATTTAGGTCTTTCAAACTTAAAGGCATCATTTACATTAACCGTGTGAACCAGGCTTTAAATCTCATTCATATGTTCTAAATGGCCATGGAATGGCAAATATACCATGAATACCTACAGCCAGGATCCCAGATGTTCCAATTTTTGTCAGCTGCTCAGCCTGTTCACCTGAGTTATGGGCTGATAAGAGCCACTGCTGTTAATATGTATCTGCACATCCAGTGGTCCCCATGTTTAAGCTCCGGGGGACAAACCAAAACACCTGACAGTCTCCTGTATCAACTCCGCACACTCTCTGACAGTCTCCTGTATCATCTCTGCACCCTCTCTGACAGTCTCCTGTACCATCTCCACACCTTCTGACAGTCTCCTGTACCATCTCCACACCTTCTGACAGTCTCCTGCACCCCCTCACCCACCATGTCTGCACCCTCTCCTGTACCATCTCCACACACTCTCTGACAGTCTCCTGTACCATCTCCGCACCCTTTCTGACAGTCTCCTGTATCATCTCTACAACCTCTCTGACAGTCTCCTGTACCATCTTCGCACACTCTCTGACAGTCTCCTGTATCATCTCTGCACCCTCTCTGACAGTCTCCTGTACATCTGACAGTCTCCTTTATCATCTCCGCACCCTCTCTGACAGTCTCCTGTATCATCTCCGCACACTCTCTGACAGTCTCCTGTACCTTCTGACAGTCTCCTGTATCATCTCCGCACATTCTGTGACAATCTCCTGTATAATCTCCGCACACTCTGACAGTCTCCTGTACATCTGACAGTCTCCTGTATCATCTCCGCACACTCTCTGACAGTCTCCTGTACATCTGACAGTCTCCTTTATCATCTCCGCACCCTCTCTGACAGTCTCCTGTTTCATCTCTGCACACTCTCTGATAGTCTCCTGTATCATCTCCGCACACTCTGTGACAGTCTCCTGTATCATCTCCGCACACTCTGTGACAGTCTCCGCACCCTCCCTGACCCTCTCCCTTTCTCTCTTTTTATCCCTTTCTCCCTTTCTCTCTCTCTTTCCCTCTTCCTTCTCCCTCCATCCCTCTTTCATCTCAGATTCTAACCACACCCTCGTTAAGCCATGCCCAATATTTAGTTTAAGCCATGCCCATTTTTCACAGCAGTGCATCTTTCTCATTGCTAAGCCACACCTACAAATGAATGCCCCACCCCTAATTAAAACAAGACTCCGCCTACATACAAAAAAAGTGTCCCTATAAATTTTTTCAGAATGTTGGCAACTATGGGAGTTGATCAGTGGCTCCCGTGGACCTGATGTCCGCCGAAACCCACTAATCGTTCAGTACACTGACAGAGCAGCAGTCTGCCTATGTAAACAAGGCAGATTGCTGTTCTGTCAGTACAGAAGGCATGGATCCTGCAAAGCAGAAACTCCGATCCATGTCTTCCACTAGTAAAAGCACCTCCCCCACTACACTGAAACATTAGCTAGGCACACAGTTAGAGGAATCAAGTGGGGTAGGACCTTCTTCAGCTTCACAGGCTGAGAAATTGCTGGTGCAATCTCTTACTGAAATGGTCCGCTCCACATTTAAGTTACCCGTAACTGAGTTGGTTGAAAAGCCCACTTCTTGTTTGGGTTCACTGAAGCCTCCTCAAGCTTTGCGTGCTTTTCCTGTCCATTCATTGCTGGAAAAGCATATATATTCTGAGTGGGATCACCCAGATAAGCATTTTTCCCTCCCAAAAAGTTTTCAACACTTTATCCTATGGAGGAAAAATTTACAAAGATGTCGGGTATACCAGCAATTGACGCTGCTATATCCTCTGTAAATAAAAGTTTCACTTGTCCTGTTGACAACGCTCAAATGCTTAGGGATCCTACCAATAAAAAGTTGGAATTCCTGTTAAAAAACATTTTTTCTTTGGCAGGTTCAGTAGCTCAACCTACAGTAGCGGCAATTGGAGTGTGTCAATCCTTGAGAGACTACTTGAAACAGGTGGTCAAGGTTTTCCCTGAACAGCAGGCCCAGGATTTAGCCGAGCTGCCAGGGGCTTTATGTTTTGCAATTGACGCAATCAGAGATTCTTTTCTTCGGACCTCTCACCTTATGCTTCGGTTGGTGCATATGCGTAGAATCTCAGGGTTGAAAAATTGGTCAGCTGAAGCGCCATGCAAAAAGCTCCTGGCTGGGTTTCCTTTCCACGGTGAAAGGCTGTTTGGGGATGATTTGGACAAGTATACCCAAAAGATATCAAGTGGGAAAAGTACCCTTATGCCAGTTAAGAAAAGGACTAAATGTCCCTCATTTAAACAGGCTCTTTCTCCAGTGCCAGGGGCATCAGCCTCCAGGCAGTCGCGACGGCCTCCACCGTCAGGTTCAAGAGGTAAACCTCAGAGTCAACCCCAGGGACAAAAGAAGTCCTGGGGGAGGAAACCTACAAGACAGAATGCTAAAGCCTCTTTATGAAGGAGCACCCCCGCTCGTTCAAGTGGGGGGAAGACTGCTACAGTTCTCAAGGGTCTGGCAGGAGGATTTTCAAGATCGATGGGTGGTCTCCACAATAGCTCTAGGTTACAAACTAGAGTTCCAAGAATTCCCATCTCCTCGTTTCCTCAGGTCAAATGTTCCCAAAGATCCAGAGAAAAAGAAGTCTCTCCTTCAAGCGTTAGGTTGGCTTTTGTCACAGAAAGTGATCATGGTGGTCCCTATGGAAGAGCAGGGGTTGGGGTTTTATTCAAACCTTTTCACGGTGCCAAAACCAAATGGAGATGTCAGACCCATTCTAGATCTCAAGGATCTATACCGGTTCCTGAAAATTCGATCTTTTCACATGGAATCAATTCGATCAGTAGTCTCCATCCTACAAGGAAGAGAACTTCTGGCATCAATCGACATCAAGGATGCATACCTGCATGTACCTATTTTCCCCGCTCATCAGAAATATCTGCGTTTCGAAGTGGAAAAACTTCATTTTCAGTTTGTAGCTCTGCCTTTCGGTCTAGCTACTGCAGCTCGGGTGTTTACAAAGGTCCTAGCCCCTCCTCTGGCCAGATTAAGGGCCCAAGGTATAATGATTATAGCTTACCTAGACGACCTGCTCTTGACAGACCGGTCGGTAGCCTGCTTAAACCAAAGCTTGGTCACCACAGTCAACTACTTGGAATACCTAGGTTGGGTCCTCAACCTAGAGAAAGCTTCTTTAAAGCCAGTAAGAGTACTTGGGTCTGGTTATAGATACAACCCAGAAGAGGGTGTTTTTACCCCAGGCAAAGATCAGCGCCATAAAGGAGCTGGTTCAGGGAGTCAGGGCGAAGAAGGGTCCTTCTATTCGCCTTTGCATGAGCTTGTTGGGAAAGATGGTGGCTTCATTCAAAGCGCTTCCCTATGCTCAGTTTCATTTGAGACTGCTGCAAAACAGTATCCTGTTTGCCTGGAACAAGAAAGTCCAGGCGCTAGATTTTCCGATGCGTTTGTTGTCAATAGTGCGCCAGAGCCTCAGTTGGTGGTTGATACCCGAGAATCTGCGAAAGGAGAAATCCTTTTTAGCAGTTACCTGAAAGGTGGTAACAACAGATGCCAGCCTTTTGGGTTGAGGAGCAGTCCTGGAAAAGACGACTGTAAATGGTCCAGAATGGAAAGGACCTTACCCATCAACATTCTAGAGATTTGGGCAGCGTACCTAGCCCTAAAGGCCTGGACATTCAGGTTGCGGGGTTGTCCTGTCAGGATCCAATCCAACAATGCCACGGCAGTTGCTTATATCAATCACCAAGGGGGCACCAGAAGCCGTGCAGCCCAGGGAGAGGTAAACCATATCCTAACCTGGGCAGAAAAGCATGTGCCGTGCATATCGGCAATCTTCATTCCAGGGGTAGAGAACTGGCAGGCGGACTACTTAAGTTGCCAGCAGTTGTTCCCAGGGGAATGGTCCCTTCACCCCGATATCTTCCTGGCTATAAGCCAAAGATGGGGGGTCTGTTTGCGTCCAGGTTCAACAACAAAATCGACAACTTTGTGTCAAGAACAAGGGATCCACTCGCATGCGGAACAGATGCATTGGTGACCCCGTGGGATCAGTTCTCACTGATTTATGCATTCCCTCCTATTCTGCTGCTACCACAACTTCTTCGCAGGATCAAGCAGGAAAAGAAGTCGGTGGTTCTTGTGGCCCCAGCGTGGCCCAGAAGATCTTGGTATGCAGAAATAGTAAAGATGGCGGTAAGGGCCCCATGGACCCTACCACCACGTCCAGACCTGCTATCGCAAGGACCAGTGTTCCATTCTACCTTACAAATGCTAAATTTAACGGTTTGGCTATTGAAACCCACATTCTGAAGAATCGTGGGGTTTCAGGTTCAGTGATATCTACCTTGATTAATACAAGGAAGCCAGCTTCCAGAGTCATTTATTATAGAATCTGGAAGGCATATGTTTCCTGGGGTGCCAGGGGTTGGCATCCCAGAAAGTATGTCATAGGTAGAATCCTTGCCTTTCAACAAATGGGATTAGAGATGATGCTGGCCTTGAGTACTATCAAAGGCCAGGTCTCGACCTTATCAGTATTGTTACAATGACCACTTGCTTCGCATTCTTTGGTCCGTAGCTTCATACAGGGGGTAACGCAGCTTAATTCACCGGTTAGGTCACCCCTGAACCTTTGGGACTTGAAGTTAGTTCTATCCGCATTACAGAAACAGCCTTTTGAGGCGATACAACATATTCCCTTGGTCCTTTTGACAAGGAAGCTAGTTTTTCTGGTAGCCATATCTTCTGCAAGAAGGGTATCAGAATTGGCTGCTCTTTCTTGTAAAGAGCCATATTTAATTATTCATAAGGATAGAGTAGAATTGTGTCCTCATCCTAGCTTTCTGCCGAAGGGAGTTTCAGGTTTTCATCTAAACCAGGATATTGTTCTGCCTCCATTTTATCCAGAACCCTGTTCTACGGAAGAAAAGTCACTACATTCTTTGGATGTAGTGAGAGCAGTCAAAATCTATTTGGAGGCGACTGCTCAGATTCGGAAAATGGATGTTTTGTTTGTGTTGACTGAAGGTCCTAGAAAAGGACAGGCATCGTTGAAATCTACTATCTAAGTGGATTCGGCAAGTAATTATTCAAGCTTATGGTATGAAGAGGAAAGTTCCACCTTTTCAAATCAAAGCGCACTCCACCAGGGCTGTAAGTGCTTCGTGGGCAGTGCATCACCAAGCCTCCATGGCTCATATCTGCAAGGCCGCAACCTGGTCTTCTGTCCATACATTCACCATATTCTATCAGGTGGATGTAAGAAGGCATGAGGATATCGCCTATGGGCACAGTGTGCTGCAGGCAGCAGTATAGGTCCTTAGGTCTGATTGCACCCTACTTTTGTTTGTGTCTCCCTCCCCTCAGATAGCATTGCTCTGGGACATCCCATACAGTAATTACTGTGGCTCTGTGTCCCGTGATGTACGATAAAGAAAATAGGATTTTTATAACAGCTTATCTGTAAAACTCCTTTTCTTGGAGTACATTACGGGATACAGAGGTCCCTCCCCTCTTCTAATACACATATATTGCTTTGCTACAAAACTGAGGTACTCCCAGTAAGGGGAGGGGTTATATAGGGAGCTAAACTTTCTGTCTAGGGTGTGCCAGTGTCCATCACCTAAAGGTGCCTATATAACGCTGTGACAGACCTAGCCGGGAAAGAGACTTTTGGAGGGGACTGTATGCTAGCCTCTTGCCGATCGATCGGGGGCCCTTGCATTTGGGGGAACGGTGCTCTTTGTCAGCTGTATGTCTGGGGACCCTGGATTTGCCATATTGGAATAGTGGCTGATTCATAATGCTGGGACAGATACTGTTAGGAGATGCTGATGTAAATTCCAACACCTGTCTGTCTATTGTCTGTTAAATGTGTATTATAAATAAGTCTACTATGAGATCTAAGAGTCATTAGATCCCCATTGTTATTTGTGTTGATTAACTCTGCTATTGTGTGAAGAAGAGTCTATGCTGATTGTGATAATGTTGATTGGATTTTCTGAACTACAAGACGGCCAGTCTGGTCTAACGGTCATGTCTGAGTCATCTAGGCTGTCTAAAGGGATTAGTTAATTAGCTCATGTTAATTAGGTTAATTAGGTTACAGCTGTATTGTTAGAGTAATATGAGCAGGAGGTCTGCACCTCCACTTTGAGTGTATAAAAGTCTGTATTTTGTCAATAAAGAGGGTTTCCTGTTTGAACTTACATACAGCCTGCCTGGTGTTTGTTCTGAGCTATCACAACTGGGTTAGAACGGCACATAGCTGAAGTTCTAATCCTGGAGCATTGGATGACTGAACCATCAGACGTTGCAATCTGATTCTATAGCTGCAGAGGAGTGTTGGGAGAGTGGAACCGAGCGAGCAAGGGGCTCGTTACATTGGTTGGCAGCAGTGGGATTTGCTCTCCAGTTACTGGGACACTCCAAACCAGCCTGCAGGAGAGCCACGCTGAAAGACTTACTTGAGAGCCGTGGAGGGAATGGTGGGATTGTGCTTCCTTGCCGTGAACACATCCAAACCATCACCTGGATCCAAGGTAGCAGGATAGCAGGAGAGGAGAAATACCAGCCACCATGGATGAGGAATTCAGAAGGAGGTTGCGAGAGGAGATACAGCACAGAGGACCAGTATCAGAGCAGGTCCTGCTAGGATGGTTTGATTCTGTCCGCTGTGAGCTCTGGAAGGAAGCGCTAGCCCGTGAGCAGCGACACCAGGGAAAAGTTCTCCCCTCCGTCCATGTGAGGTACTGGTCGCAGTATGAAGTGCGAATGCTGTTTTTGGGGGAACAGCCGAACCAGGAGTGGACAGCCGAGTTAAGCAGGCTGATCCGGGCAGAAATGCGGTTGGACGAGAGCTACAGAGCCCTCCAGTGGTATGTAGCCCAAGTGTGCCCATGGACAGCGGATGACAGCCCCGCGGAAGGCTTTGACTACGATGGCCTGGGATTGTTATACTGGAGGCTTTCCAGGGACCCTGACTTTGGAAGTGATCGGGAGTGGTGTTTGAAGGAAATAATGGAGCACAGAGAGCGGAGACTGAATGTCTCAGAAGTGCACTGGGCACTGGAAGATTTGGAGTTTCTGGCCGTTCATGAATGGGAGTTGGAGATCGCCTACAAACAGCTGTTAGACTCTGCTCAGCAGCAGGGTGGTGCTCCCTTTGCCTGGGACTATCAGGAAATACCAGTTGACAACTCTGAAATCCTGGCTGAAGAGTTGACAATGTGGCAGAGTAACGATGTGCTTTGCCAACCTGCACCCGCGGCTATGGAGGCGGAGGTCTTATGGCGGATGCAGCAAGTGCTGACTGACCTTGATGAATCTGTTTCTGCATTGGATGATCTTGGATGGAGGAATGTGCCTGTCCAGCAGAATGCCAGAGAATCGGCAGTGGAAAATCTGAAGATTGCCGTTCCCAAACCTGAAGTGCTGACAACAGGGCAGAGCTCTGCTAACCTCTGCCCAGCACTGATAGCATCTTCTGGGTTCCACGGAGAGGAGATGGTGAACCTTTATCCCCAGACACCAGTTGCAGAGACAGGGGATTTGATAGACTTTTCTGCTGAGGAAGAACAACCTGGTGAGCCTCCAGCAGAAGAAGAGCTGTTATTAGGGCCAAACTTCACTATACTCTGCCCAGCACCAACAGAAGTATCTGTGAAGTCACAAGGAACTTCCCCAGCTGAAGCGCTGGCAACCGGACAGAGTGTCCAAGATCTCTGCCCTACACCTGCGGCGGTTCCGGAGGCTCAGGGTAAGAAGGAGGTGGTCACGTCCCAGCAGCAGATCAGGATACAGGGGGAGAAGGGAGAGGAGGTGTTCGTCATCCCTCCCCAACAGTTAGCCGGAGCAGATGGTGTGGGGTTTCCAGCAGAAGGGCTGGCAACAGGGCCGAGTACTGCTGGACTCTGCCCTCAACTAACAGAGGATGGATGTCCTGTGAAGGTGGATGGGACTTCAGTCTCCACCTGTATACCCCAGGGATGCTGGGCAGTCGGCCCAGATCCACAACAGCATGACGGAGTGAGCCCAGACACCCTGTCTTCTCTCTAGCGGCAGAAAGGACTCCAGGGAGAAGGGCCAGTCCAGGCCTCTCCCCAGCGGCAGATATGTTCTTTGAGAGAGGCAGAGGTTGGCTGGGTGAGTAATACTTTGTTTGGAACAATTTGTTTGGGGTACTGTGTGGGTACAGGCATTAGAGGACTGGAACTACTGACTAACTTCGGAGTCAACCCGTCTGGGGTCTCCTCCTGTGTTAGTCTCCTGCCGAAAGGGGAGAAATGTAACAGACCTAGCCGGGAAAGAGACTTTTGGAGGGGACTGTATGCTAGCCTCTTGCCAATCGATTGGGGGGCCTTGCATTTGGGGGAACGGTGCTCTTTGTGAGCTATATGTCTGGGGACCCTGGATTTGCCATATTGGAATAGTGGCTGATTCATAATGCTGGGACAGATACTGTTAGGAGATGCTGATGTAAATTCCAACACCTGTCTGTCTATTGTCTGCTAAAATGTGTATTGTAAATAAGTCTACTATGGGATCTAAGAGTCATTAGATCCCCATTGTTATTTGTGTTAATTAACTCTGCTATTGTGTGAAGAAGAGTCTATGTTGATTGTGATAATGTTGATTGGATTTTCTGAACTACAAGACGGCCAGTCTGGCCTAACGGTCATGTCTGAGTCATCTAGGCTGTCTAAAGGGATTAGTTAATTAGCTCATGTTAATTAGGTTAATTAGGTTACAGCTGTATTGTTAGAGTAATATGAGCAGGAGGTCTGCACCTCCACTTTGAGTGTATAAAAGTCTGTATTTTGTCAATAAAGAGGGTTTCCTGTTTGAACTTACATACAGCCTGCCTGGTGTTTGTTCTGAGCTATCACAACTGGGTTAGAACGGCACATAGCTGAAGTTATAATCCCGGAGCATTGGATGACTGAACCATCAGACGTTGCAATCTGATTCTATAGCTGCAGAGGAGTGTCGGGAGAGTGGAACCGAGCGAGCAAGGGGCTCGTTACAAACGCATACAGTAATTACTGTGGCTCTGTGTCCCGTGTAGGGTTGCCACCTGTACGGGAATGACCCGGACAGTCTGGGTTTTGACAGCTGTGCCCGGGTTTCTCTCCTCCTGAAACCCAGACAGAGCAGCATAGGCTCCAGCCAGTGTGGGAAGTGGGTGTTCATACCTCCAGCAGCATAGCCCCCCCTCAGCTCCTGTAGCTGGCTGCGCTCCATCCTGTGTCCCGGAAGCAGCGCAACCCTCTCCTTTTGCTGGATGCACACTCTCCAACAGCACCTGCCCCCACTCCCCCGACAGCTCCTGTGTGGCTTCAGTGGTGAGAGTTCCCCTCCATCCACCTCTCCGCCGTCAGTGTGTCAATTCCGATCGGCAAATGCAGCCCTTGATTGCCCCTGATGTTAACCCCTTCCCTGCCAGTGTCATTAGTACAATGTCAGTGCATATTTTTAGCACTGATCAAGGTAATAATGTCATTGTTTCCCAAAAAAAGTGTCAAAAGTGTCAGTTAGGTATCTGATCTGTCCGCCACAATGTCACAGTTCCGCAAAAAATCGCTGACCACCGCCATTACTAGTAAAAAAAAATTAAAATGGCATAAATCTATCCCCTATTTTGTAGACTCGATAACTTTTGCGCAAACCAATCATAATACGCTTATTTTTTTACCAAAAATATGTAGCAGAATACATATTGGCCCTACTAATTGATGAAGAAGTTAGATTTTTAAAATTTTTCTTATTGGTTATGTTTTAGATCAAAATAAAAAATATTGTTTTTTTTCAAAATTAAAAAAAATAAAAACCACAGAGAAAGCTCTATTTGTGGGGAAAAAAAGGACATCAATTTTATTTGGGTACAGTATCGCACGCCCACGCAATTGTCAGCTAAAGTAATGCAGTGCTGTATCCCAAAAAATGGCCTGGTCATGAATCACTTTCCGCCCGCCCTTGTTCTGGGTGGACGTCATATAACGGCTTCCCAGAACGGCCGCTCTCGCGCGCCCTCGGGGGGGGCGTGGCTTTCGTGGCTGCGCTGTGTTGCTGGACACAGTGCGACCCGGATCTCTGTAAAGAGCCGCGGCTCTTTAACCATGTGATCGGCTGTGTCCAGTCACAGCTGATCACATGTAAACACGGAGATGCCAGTAATCGGCGCTCCTCGCCTCACACTGACAGAGTCTTAGGAGAGGAGAGCCGATAAGCGGCATCTCCTCACAGAGGACATCTAGGGATGTAATCAGGGCACTGATCATCAGTGCCCTGATTACAATTACGTGCCCACCAGTGCCAGCAATATTTACCCACCACTGCCAGAAATCAGTGCCCACCTTTGCCCACAAGTGCTAGCAATCAGTGCCAACAAGTGCCAGCAATCAGTGACCATTAGTGATGCCAGTCAGTACTGGCTATCGGTGCTGCCCATCAGTGCCACCTATCCGTGACACCTATCTGTGCCCACCAGTACTCACCAGTGCCACCCATCAGTGCCGCCTATCAGTGCTTATCAGTGCCACCTATCAGTGCCCATAAGTGCGGCGTATTAGTGCCTCCTCATCAGTGCCACCTCATCAGTGCCCATAAGTGCTGCCTCATCAGTGCCCATAAGTGCCACCGCATCAGTGCCCATCAGTGCAGCCTAACAGTGCCCATCAGTGCCGCCTCATTAACTTGTTTGGTGCCAAGTACTGGGTCACATGGAAGGCCTACATGCACAGGGTCACTTTAATAAACATGGGGTACCTTTACTTTGTGCCGTCTTCATCAATTCCCTGGGACAAGGCTGAGGCTGCCATGGGGGAATACTCAACCTTAAGGCGGGCCTCCACTCTTGAATGTGCACTATGCACACTGACACCTTAACTTTAGTTACTGTAACTCTTGGTTCCCGTAACAGTACATACCTTCTCTGTAAACTTAATTTAGGAGGGACATGCTGAGCCAATGTCCTCACCCACCTGTCCAGCGTGGGCCCTGCTGTGCACTCTGCATGGGCTCCACATGCGCACCCAACTTAACACCTAAACCTCCGTACCTCTGTACAGGATGGAGAACCTCTGTGGCACACTCCGCTCCCGTTGCTATAGGAGACAGACCATGGGCAGAAAGAGTGCCAGCAACATCTCCCTCGCTGCTAGAGGCTGTACCAACTATAACAGGTACACACTATTAACAGGCTGCTTGTTGAACTTCCATTGCTCTTGGCAGCCACTTATTTCTTTGCATCACTCCATTCCACATAAATGCCTTCATGCCCCAATGTGTTAAGACAAACTTGTTAAACTATGCGTGTGCTATTACTTGCGATACACCTCTTTAGTAACTTTAGACCAGGCAAGGACACGATTTAATTCTTTGCTTAAAGCGCAAAATAGATATTTCACAGTCCAACAGGCAAGGTATTAAATAACCCCTAACCCCAACCTTAATCTTAACCCCTAACCTTAACCCCTAACCTAACTAAATAAATAAAATGATACGTAAATAAATAATAATAAATAATAGCAGATGAAAAAGCTGAAAAACATAGCAACAAACGATGAAACAGATGATATTTTTTATATTGGCTAATTTAAAATTGCCAATGCTCAAAAATGCTGTACACAAACACTCAAAAACACGAATACAAACATTTGAAAAAATGTAACGCTCAGGTGTGAATGCAGCCTCAGCATACTGTGCAAAACTTCAAGAAATGTAAGCCTAGTACACACGGGCTGAATGTCGGTCGGCATAGACTGGTTCAATAGAATCCGGCTGACATTCCGCCCATGTGTACTGCAGCTGGTCAGACAGAAGCCGGACGTTCAGCTGGCTTCTCTAGAATGGGCATTATCGAAAAAGGTTTGCCGACCGCCTCCCGATCAGCACTCTCAGCCAATGGCCAATGACTGACAGCGCTGACCGGAGTGTTCTGGCAGAGGGGCTGTCCCCCTACCAGAACACAATAGAACAGCAGGGGAGATTACTGTACAAACATCTGATTGTTAGTACAGCGGCTCTGACCTGAGCTGTCAGTTTTTTCTCCTTCAGCCCGTTGGGTTGAATGAAAAAAACTCTTATGCCCCGTACACACGGTGGGACATTGATAGGACATTCCAACAACAAAATCCATGGATTTTTTCCGACGGATGTTGGCTCAAACTTGTCTTGCATACACACGGTCACACAAAGTTGTCGGAAAATCCAATTGTTCTGAACGCGGTGACGTAATACGCGTACGTCAGGACTATAAACGGGGCAGTAGCCAATAGCTTTAGTCTCTTAATTTATTCTGAGCATGCGTGGCACTTTGTGCATCGGATTTGTATACACACGATCAGAATTTCCGACAACGGATTTTGTTTTCGGAAAATTTTAAAGCAAGCTCTCAAACTTTGTGTGTCGGAAATTCCGATGGAAAATGTGTGATGGAGCCCACACATGGTCGGAATTTCCGACAACAAGGTCCTATCACACATTTTCCGTCTGAAACTCCGACCGTGTGTACAGGGCATTAGTGTGTACCAGGCTTTAGGTTTTAGCTGTTTATCTCCTGCCTAGTTACACTGAAAATATAATAAATATGAAGCTGTCTGTGTGGGTAGAGGATGGATTAGAGGTCTTAGAGATGAGACATGATAAAAGCTTTATCTTGCCTAAATAAAACATTTGAAACAGAAAAAAAAATTCCATACTTTTCAAACAGCCATGAACTATCTATAAAACTGGTTCTACATTAATAGAGTTTATGATGATAGGTATGATTTCACTATACAACAAAACATCTAAATTTTACTGTGGAGGTAAGGAAAACACTGAGGAAAGGGAAGAATAATGATTGGGGAGCTAATAACAGGTACTGTATTTATACTTCAGCCAATTATTCTTAGGAAATATTTGCAAATAAAAGAAGAAATTACTTTTTGGCAGGGGCACACCTAGAGCATTTGGCATCTGGGGCAGATCCTATATCTGCCACCCCCCCAAACTTTAAAATGTAAAAACACCCACAAAAAATGTGTAATATTTTCAAGAATATTATAATAAACAGACAGCTAATACTATTAGCAATGTGTTTAAGTTTTAGTAAGAGATTGCAGACATACTACAGGAGATGGTCAGAGACTGCAGACATGATACAAGAGATTGTCAGAGACTGCAGACATGATGCAAGGGATAGTAATATTGACTGGACCTCGGGCACACATTTTCTTGCCCCCCCCCGTGCAATTTCGCTCTCCACATGCTTTGAGACATACAATAATTAGCAGTTAGACTCAAAATCAGTTTACTGAATCAGATCAGGCAGCAATTGCAAATGGTTGCCAGAGGTTACAGTGTATCATTACCGCTCACTGACTGTTAGAGATTACTGTACATCAATACTGCTCACTGATTGCTAGAGGTTATTGGACATCTATACCACTCACTAATTGGTTGCTAGTGGTTACTGTACATTATTACTGCTCACTGATTGGTTCCTAGAGGTTACTGCATATCCTTACCACTCAATGATTGGTTGCAAGAGGTTAGTACACAGCATTACTGCTCACTGATTGGTTGCTAAAGGTTAGAGCACATCATCCTCTCACTACCTACACACCATGGACTGGGGAGGTGAGGGGACCCATTAATAGACGGAAACTCCTAGCAATCCTAGGGCTCCTGGGATCAGTGACAATGCTGGGGGGGGGGGGGGGGGTTATCAGTGGCAATGCTTGGGGGTTGATGGGATCAGTGGCAGTGGTGGGGGGATGGGATTAGTTAGGAGGCAGTACACTGTGACAAGTCATATAGAGCAAAGCTGGAAATCTTTGGCAAGTATATAGTGGGGAATTCTATCAATGTAATGGGGAATTTACAATGATCACCAATGCGAGGGGGGATTTACCCTGACCACCAATGTGAGGGCGAATTTGCACTGAACACTATGTACTGGGGGATTTTATGCCACCCACCAGTAGAAAAGAGGGATTTCTACACTGACACCAATGTAATAAGAACATTTACACCAACCACCAGTGTAAGGAGGAATGTACAATGACCTCAATGTAAAGGGGGATTTACACTGACCACCAATGTAAGGGCAATTCTGCACTTATCACCAATGTAAAGGGAAATGTACACTGATCACCAATGTTATGAAGAATTTACACTGACAACCAATGTAATGGGTGATTTTACATCAACAGCCAATAGAGGGGGATTTCTAGACTGGCCACCAATGTAAGGGGGATTTACACTCACCACCAATTTAAAGGGGGCTTCTACATGGACCACCAATGTAAAGGAGGATTTGAAACTGACCACAAATGCAATTTTGGATTTTTTTAACAATTACCAATATAAAGAGGAGTTTCTACACTGGCCACCAATGTAATGGGGATTTACACTGACCACTAATGTAATAGGAGCATTCACAGTAACCACCAATGTAAAGAGGGATTTATACTGACCACCAATGTAAGGGGGACCTTCACACTGGCAACTAGTGTGAATGAAAGGATTGTACACCAAGCCCCAATGTAATGAGAAGATTTACACTGACCACCAATGTAACTGAGACATTTAGCCTGCGGTCACATTTCTGTGTGTTGGGAATACATGCAAATTGCTTTCCTGACACCACAGAAATGTGCTGCCCTTTAGCAGATACAAAGCAGTGCCATTAATTGTTAATGACACCCTCATGCATCGGCTGAGATGTGCGTATTCACATGTACCAAAATTCAGGGTGCTGTGGCACCATGTTCTTTTGATGAAGGGTTCCACCTCCAATTTGCTTACCTTTGCATAACAGGCTGATGTTAGGCTTAATGACTATAGTTGTAGGCAGGACTTTCAAGGACTGAAAAGTCTTCCCAGGACTGAAGGTGCGGTGTGTGACCCGGCTCGGCCAGAACTAAGGAGGCGGCAACATTCCCACACCCACTGTTTGTGATCTGAAGATCTTTTCCATTTTGAGCCTTCTGCTGGGCGACCTCTTTCATTTGGCTAGAGCAAGGTCCTTTACAGCAGTGCCAGGAGGTACCATCATCCCTGGTGGGATACATGCGTGTCTGACCTCCTGTGACTAAGAGGTCCATCTCTTCTGGTAAGCGCAAATTGGTTTATATGGTGGAGGATACCATCACCCATTTTTCCCCTTTGAGGAATTCGTTTACTCTTTGTCACGAGGAACCTTGGCTTTCATCCTTCCTGGATTTAGCATTGTTTTACTCATATGGACTGGACTCATTCCTTTTCTTTATTTTACTATAGATATTGCGTTGCACTTACCATCGTTTACTGACTTACTTTTTAGGCATATGTGATTACCTATAGTGTTCACCTTGCATTTTATTTGCGCTATTTAGTTGTGTTTGCGCTGATTGTTCCTTGTTTTTACATGATACAGGAGATGGTCAGAGACTGCAGACATGATAACAGAGATGGTTAGAGACTGCGGACATGATACATGAGATGGTCAGAGACTGTGAAGAGATGGTCAGAGATTGTCATTCCAGACTGCCTCTCACAAAAGATCATTCTAATCTTATGCTAGATTATTAGGTTTCAACTCACAGGGAAGATCACACCTGTAGATCCATTTGGATTTAGAAGTTTTTTTGTGTACATATAAAGTATCACACAAAGGTGAGTACACCCCTCACATTTTTGTAAATATTCTTTTCATGTGACAACATTGAAGAAATGACACTTTGCTTCAAGTAACCTCTGTAAAGTAGTGAGTGTACAGCTCGTATAACAGTGTAAATTTGCTGTCCCCTCAAAATAACTCAGCACACAGCCATTAATGTCTAAACCGCTGGCAACAAAAGTGAGTACACCTCTAAGTGAAAATGTCCAAATTGGGCCCGATTAGCCATTTCCCCTCCCCGGTGTAATGTGACTCGTTCATTTTACAAGGTCTCAGGTGTGAATGGGGAGCAGGTGTGCTAAATTTGGTGTTATCGCTCTCACTCTACTGGACACTGGAAGTTCAACATGAGAAGGAAATGTCACCAGCACACCAGGATCTCCAAAACTAGGTCCAAAACTTTAAACACATAGGGGGTCATTTACTAAGATGAATGCACTGCGCTGGTTCAGACCTTCTTTTCTTCCGATGTTGACACGACGGTCTCTCCGGCTGGAATGCTCTCTGAGCGCTCCGCTCTGACTTATATAGGTGGTGACCCCGCCCCCTTATGCCGTCACAGTCCCTGGGCATGCTGGGACTGTGATGTTTTAGGGGGTGTGGTCAACATCGCCCGGTCGTGTCAACATCGGAAGAAAAGAAGCGGGAAGAGGGAAGAAGGCAGAAGGCAGAAGGCAGAAGACCGGGCTCCTCCACTAGCAAAAGAGCGACAAAAGAGCAGAAGATAGCGGAGGAGCCCGGAAGAAGACCCGGAGAGCGCGGAGAACAGGTCGAACAACGGGAGAAAAGGCCGGAGACAGTGGAGAAGAACCGGAGAGACCCCCGAAGTCGGAAGAAGACCCCGAAGTCAGAAGAAGACCCCCAAAGCCGTAAGAAGACCCCCTGGAGCTGTCTAATAAATTACATTAAAAACCTGTGCAGTGTTTTTTTTTATTGACATTTTTTCCCTAGGTGAATGGGTAGGGGTACCATGTACCCCATACTCATTCACATAGGGTGGGGGGCCGGGATCTGGGGGCTCCCTTATTAAAGGGGGCTCCCGGATTCCGATAAGCCCCCCGCTCACAGACCCCGACAACCAACGGCCAGGGTTGTCGGGAAGAGGCCCTTGTCCTCATCAACATGGGGACAAGGTGCTTTGGGGTGAGGGGGCCCGCAGCGCGCCCCCCCCTTCCCCAAAGCACCCATCCCCCATGTTGAGGGCATGCAGCCTGGCACGGTTCAGGAGGGGGGGGCGCTCGCTCGTCTCCACCCCCTTTCCTGACCGGCCGGGCTGCGTGCTCGGATAAGGGTCTAGTATGGATTTGGGGGGGATTCTCCACGCCGTTTTTTCGGTGTAGGGGGTTGCCATTAATATCCATAACAAACCAAAGGGCCTGGCATGCCCCTTGGGGGAAACCCATGCCGTTTTCTTTTTTTTTAATTTGACGTGGAGTTCCCCCTCAAGATTCATACCAAACAGTGCCGGGCATTGGCGGGGATCCAAGTCGGATCCCAGTTCAATACAGTCGGTACCCTGTCGGGTTGCTATGGAAATGGCAAACCGCAGCTAAACACAACCGCAGCTAATCACAACCGCAGCTAATCGCACTGTACCAATGCAGCTGATCGCAGTGCCTGGAGTTAAATTTCACAGAAAAAAAACATGCTTTTAACTACGACAGTATAGCCGTCCATGTGAAAGGCTCCTAAGGCCTCTTTCACACTGGGGCGTTTTTCAGGCGCTATAGCGCTAAAAATAGCGCCTGAAAAACGCCCTAAACAAGTGGCTCTATTCACTCCAGTGTGAGTCTGGCTTTCACACTGGAGCGGTGCGCTAGCAGGTTAGTAAGGCTCAATTCACATCTAGGCATGTTGCTTTTGAGTGTTTCTGCAGTGCTTTTTGCGGTGCTTGCCGCGTTTTTGGACCGGCATTTTTACCGCGATTTTTCTGCGATTTGCGTTTTTTTTCTTTTTTTACACTGTATATAGCCAGTTGCTAAGGAGGGGGCCAGGAAGCCGGCCGCCGCATCCTTAACAACCCATGAGTCATCAGCTGACTTCCCACTCAATGTAAAAAAAAAAAATGCCGACTAAAAAAAAAAAAAAAAAAAATCGAGAAAAAAAAACAGCGTGGGGTCCCCAAGGTCCATACCAGGCCTTTGGGTCTAGTATGGATTCGGCAGGTCAGGAAAGGGAGGGGACGAGCGAGCGCCCACCCCCCCTCCTGAACCATACCAGGCCATATGCCCTCAACATGGGGGGATGGGAGCTTTGGGGCAGGGGGGGCTCTGCGCCCCCCACCCCAAAGCACCTTGCCCCATGTTGATGGGGACAAGGGCCTCTTCCCGACAACCCTTGCCCGGTGGTTGTCAGGGTCTGCGGACGGGGGGCTTATCGAAATCTGAAAGCCCCCTTTAACAGGGGGGCCACCAGATCCCAGCCCCCAACCCTATGTGAATGAGTATGGGGTACATGGTACCCCTACCCATTCACCTGGGGAAAAAAAGTAGGGTAGTGTTAAAAAATACAGTAGACAGTTTTTGACGAGTCTTTTATTATGCAGCTCCGGGGGTCTCTTCCGACGTCTCCACTCTCTTCTCCGAGCTCTCCGGTTCTTCTACCGTTGTCCTGTGCCTTCTGCCGGGTTCTTCTGCTCTTTTGCTAGCTCTTGCCCGGTCTTCGTCATCTTCTTCCCTCTTCTCTTCTTCCGATGTTGACTTGTCGCTGTCTCCCGCTGTAATGCCGTGTGCGCCGTGCCCAAAGACTTATATAGGCATGGGGCGGGGTCACTGGGTGATGTCATCCGGTGACCCCGCCCCCTTATGACGTTACAGCCCGGGACATGATGGGTCTGTGATGTCACAAGAGGGCGTGGCATTCTGATGATGTAATCTGTTTGCCACGCCCCCATCGTTATTTAAGAAATGCAGGACATCGGCGGCGGCGACAGATCAGTGGCACGCAGCATCGGAGGAAGGTCGGCGGCGGGAGCGGAGAAAGAAGAACACCGGACAAAGAAGACAGATGAAGAGCGGAAGAAGCAGGGGGAGAAGGAGAAGAGCGGAGGATGAAGATGCGGGAGAAGATGGAGGAAGAAGCGGAGAAGAAGCTTTGTAATAAAAGACTCGTCTACTGTATTTTTTAACACTACACTACTTTTTTTACAGGTGAATGGGTAGGGGTACCATGTACCCCATACTTATTCACATGGGGGGGTCGGGATCTGGGGCCCCCCCTGTTAAAGGGGGCTTTCAGATTTCGATAAGCCCCCCGCCCGCAGACCCCGACAACCTCCGGGCAAGGGTTGTCGGGAAGAGGCCCTTGTCCCCATCAACATGGGGGCAAGGTGCTTTGGGGTGGGGGGCGCAGAGCCCCCACTGCCCCAAAGTACCCATCCACCCATGTTTAGGGCATGCGGCCTGGTATGGTTCAGGAGGGGGGGGGGGGCGCTCGCTCGTCCCCTCTCTTTCCTGACCTGCCGGGCTGCATGCTCGGATAAGGGTCTGGTATGGATTTTGGGGGGACCCCCATCCCATTTTTTTTTTTAATTTTGGCATGGGGGTCCCCTCCGAATCCATACTAGACCCAAGGGCCTGGTATGGACCTGGGAAGGGACCCCACGCTGTTTTTTTTGATGATTTTTTTTTTTACATTGAGCGGGAAGTCAGCTGATGACTCATAGGTTGTTAAGGACGCAGCGGCCAGTTTCCCAGCCCCCTTCTTAACAACCAGCTATATACAGTGTAAAAAAAAGGAATAAAAAAAATGCAAATCGCGGTAAAAACGCGGTACTTGCGTTTTGGATGCAGGTCCATTGAAATCCATGTTAAATCCGCATGCAAAACACAGCTGGATCTGTATTTTGCTGGTGGTATCACAGCGCTGCCCCACTGATTTTAATGGGGAGGAGCAGTGAGTTCACCGTTCCAAAGTAGCTGCTGACAGGACTTTTTGTGATGCCCTGCCAGCGCACCGCTCCAGTGTGAAAGCCAGCACTGGAGTGAATGGAGCCGCTTCTTTAGGGCGTTTTTCAGGTGCTATTTTTAGTTCCGTAGCGCCTAAAAACACCCCAGTGTGAAAGGAGCCTAAAAAAAGTCCTGCTAGCAGCATCTTTTGAGCGGTGTATAAACTGCTCCTGCCCATTGAAATCAATGGGACAGCGCGGTTATACCGCCAGCAAAACGCCGCTGCGGTGGCGTTTTGCGGGCGGATTTTACCCCTTTTCGGCTGCTAGCGGGGGTTAAAACCGCTAGCGGCAAAATACCGCCGGTAAAGCAGCGCAGTTTTAACGCTGCCACCCGCACCGCCCCAGTGTGAAAGGGCCTAGGGCTTCCCTCACACGGACGGACCTTTCAGGTCCACCTCGGACCTGAACGGACACTCCATAGACCTCTATGGAGGGTCAGATGTCAGTGGTGACATGTCCGCTGACATCCGATCCACTCCAATCCTAAAAAGTGTAACGGAGGAAAAACCTATTTTTCCATCCATCTGCGGATCGGGTGACGACGAACTCTACGGTCCGTCATCATCTGATCCCCCATAGAGGAGAGCGGCACTCTGACAGGTCTGTCCCTGCACAGTGTGCAGAGACAGACCTGTCATCTGCTTGCCCAGCGGGGATCGACGGAGCGATCCCCCGCTGAGCAGAGCGGGCTCCGTACACGGGGTACAAAGTCCCATCGTGTGTATGAGGCTTAAACACCAGAAATTCAAGTTTTCATATCTTTAAAGGTCACCATACACTGGCCAATCAGTTAGATCTTCCATAAATTAGATTCAGTGCAAGAGCCTATTTGATTTTCTACAATTAGAAGTAATTCTTACAGTGCATCTTCCTATTACCGCTTTAGCCTAATGCTCTCTTTCCACTATTTCAACCCCAAAGTTGCGTGATTTACAATGTGCTTTTTCAGCTTGTTTTCCACTATTGCAACTTGTCATGCCACTAGGGACTGAAAAGTTGCATCACAAGTTCTACCCCATGATTTACAATGAGTACCGTTCATATGTGTGCAACTTCAAGTCGCAGCAACTTCAAAGTAGTCCCTGCACTACTTTGGTCCCACTTTGATGCGACTTGAGGTCCATAGACATTGCATAGGCATTGCTTCAAGTTTTTGCAAAAAGTTGTGGGAAACTCGTGGCAAAAAACACGCAACTTTGGGCTTTCAATAGTGGAAACCGAGCCTTAATGCCGTGTCATGCGACTAATTCAAAACATCTGAGAAAAAGTCGCACTGAAGTCGCACATGCCATATACACAGCGGGCACACATCTTTATTACAGAAATCCATATTTGGCATGGAAATTAACCACTTGCTTACTGGGCACTTAAACCCCCCTGCTGTCCTGACCAATTTTCAGCGCTGATCCATTTTGAATGACAATTGTGAGGTCATACTTAGCCAAATGTTTTTTTTTTTTTTTTTTTAGTTCCCATAAATAGAGCATTCTTTTGGTGGTATTTGATCACCTGTGTGGTTTTTGCTTTTGTTCAAACAAAAGAAAAGACAGATTTTTTAAAATAATTTTGTATATTTTTGGATATTTTGATATTAAATTTTGCAAGCAGGTAATTTTTCTCCTTCATTGATGTACGCTGATGAGGCGGCACTGATTGGTTACACTAATAGGCAGCACTGCTTGGGACCACTGGTGGACATTGATAGGTGGCACTGGAAGGTGGTACTGGTGGGCACAGATGAGGCAGAATTGCCTCTTCGGGACCAATGTCCCTTGCACCTAAGCCGGTGATCAGCTTTTATTGTCATTCTCATGCTGTCAGCGTAAGTAGAAAAAATAAACAGATCGGCCCTTACTTCGATCTGTGATCACCCGAGTCTCAGTGACTCAGTGCGCGCGCAGCAGGGATCATACGGGGAGCCCGTCCTTTTACAGCCTCCCAGAAATTCAGGTCCACGCTATGGCCGTAGTTTGGCTATAGCACAGACTCAAAGTGCTTAATAGAAAAACAGACGCAGATTTCTAGGACTGGTCAAAAATAATGTTTAGAGCAGGGGTCTTCAAACTGCGGCCCTCCAGGTGTTCAGGAACTACAATTCCCGTCATGTCTGTGAATGTCAGTTTTACAATGCCTCATGGGATGTGTAGTTCTGCAACAGCTGGAGGGCTGTAGTTTGAGGATCCCTGGTTTAGAGTCAAAGGCAACTGATGACTTTCTATTAAAGGTCTAAATGGGCCATTAACATGCATCACAATTTAACTTAGGAATGTGTCTTTACAAAGTTAAACTCTTTAAAATCCTTTCTTATTTTTGCTTGAGGATAGACTGCAGAGGGATTATAAGTTTTGGGGGATGTCTACACCCCTGATAGGGTGAAAACACCTCCCAAATTTTGCCAATTTTCGCATTCAAAATTATTCACTTCCTGTCACATAGCCAAACAAGAAGTGAGGGTTAAACCCTACCAATGTATGTCCTTGGGGACATACAGGTCAATCTAAATAGTTTCCCCATTCAGGAAATTGCATTCTAGCATTTTGCCACGTACATCCCAAATTATTATGTATCTTGGGGTTTATTTACTAAAAGGTAAATCCACTTTGCACTACAAGTGCACTTGCTGGAGATCCGAGGGGGACAAGCAAAGAAAAGAATAAAACAGCATCTTTGCCTCTACATGATTGGATGATAAAATCATCAATGCTACCCCTCTGATTTTCATCAACTACACTTGTATTGCAGAAAGGATTTACCTTTAATAAACCCCAAAATACCTAATAATTTGGGGTGTACACAACAAAGTGCTAGAGTGCAATTTGCATAATGGGAGCACTAGTTAGATTGACCTGTGTGTCCCCAAGGAAAAATATTAGGGTTTTACTCTCACTTCCTGTTTGGCTATGTGACAAGAAGTGAAGTCAATTTTAAGAAAAGGGACACAAAGCTCAACCTTTATAAAAAAAAATAAAAATAAATAATCTTGATTTCCCTCAAATGTCCACAATTAGAATAGGATTGTCTTCAGCTTAATTTTAGTTCAGTGCTCTAAATCAGTGCTTCTCAACCCTGTCCTCAAGTATCCCCCAACAGGCCATGTTTGCAGGTTTTCCTTCATCTTGCACAGCTGCTTTAAATCAAAGTCAATGGCTTTGTATTTTGGACAGCTATTTTAGATAAGATAAAATTTCCTAAACATGTCCTGTCAGGGGGGTACTTGAGGACTGAGGCTGAAAACCACTGCTCAAAAAGAAAATTGAATACTTACCACTCTGTAATGTTACTTTCCTGGTCACTATCCATGGCAGCATACGCACAATCCATGCATGTGCTACTATGAAGGTACCAGGAAAGTAACTTAAAACTAAATGATTTTTTCAAGACATGCCAATCAGCCTAGTTAAGCCGCAGCTGGGAAATCCGTTGCATGAAAAGAAAAGATACAGAATTTGAAACAAGTTTATTGGTCCAAAAAAACAAAACAAAAAAAACACCAAAAAACACAACCACACACACACACACACACACACACACACACACACACGACTTGGAAAAGAAGCAAGGAAAGCAAAATACACACATGTATGTTAATTTGAGACACTAACAGAATAGGTTTGACCCTTTTGCAGTGTAAATTAACAGGAGTTAAAAGGAGTGCACCCACAAATGGACATCTATTCAGGATTAAAACAAAATTAGGCACAACATCTTGAGAAAGAATTTTAAAAATAAGGCAGTGCAGACAGTTAAATCAAAGTGAACAATGTAAAAACAAAAATTGCCAACATAAAAAAGATTTCATAGTAAAATAACCACCACCCAAAAAAAAGCAAACCAAAGTAACAAATAAATTGCATAAAAACACATCTGTTTTGCAACAACATAACAAACAAAATACAAATAGAAAATACATGTGTTAGAAACTCAATAAGGACACCCGAATGTACTCTCTTGCTGGCCCCACACCAGGGGCGGACTGACCATTCGGTCACTCGGTCGCCGACCGAGGGCCCGACGTCAGGAGGGGCCCCATGAGCGGCTCAGTCAGTAGTGGAAAAAAGCCGCCCGCTGCACCGCACGAAAACCCCGTCCTCCTGCATTATTTCAGCTCCCAGCACCGCATCCAGCCCGCTGCCGAGCAGACCTCGGCTTAGGCTGAGAGAGGCTCTGTCAGCAGGGAGGGGCGGGGCAGGGATCTCCACTGACGCTCTGACCCTGCCCTGCCCCGCCCCTCCTCATGTAGTCTGAGTGTGTTCCTAATTAGAGCGTCTCTCCTGCACTTGTGAGAGCTCCGCTCTGGACCACAAAGATCACCGCCCCTACCGACGAAAGCCCCGCCCCTACTGACAAAAGCCCCGCCCCCTACCGACAAAACTCCGCCCCCTACCGACGAAAGCTCCGCCCCTGGACCTCTGAGAGCGGGAGGTGAGCCCGACTGGTCAGGTAGGTCCTTCTGCCTACATTATATACACGGCCTGTAGACCCCTTTTTTTCCCTAAACCATCCCTGGAAATGTTGTTTACCCCCCTGTATAGCTGTGCATTGCTGAAAGTTTAAATTTTAAAACTGGCTACCTGGTCATCTCCTGTAGTCGCATCCCCAGTCTCTGGTCATTTCTTGTAGTCGCATCCCCAGTCTCTGGTCATCTCCTGTAGTCGCATTCGCAGTCTGGTCATTTCCTGTAGTCGCATTCGCAGTCTGGTCATTTCCTGTAGTTGCATTCGCAGTCTCTGGTTATCTCCTGTAGTCGCATCCCCAGTCTCTGGTTATTTCCTGTAGTCGCATCCCCAGTCTCTGGTTATTTCCTGTAGTCGCATTCGCAGTCTTTGGTTATTTCCTGTTGTCGCATCCCCAGTCTCTGGTTATTTCCTGTAGTCGCATTCGCAGTCTGGTTATTTCCTGTAGTCACATTCGCAGTCTGGTTATTTCCTGTAGTCGCATTTGCAGTCTCTGGTCATCTCCTGTAGTCGCATCCCCAGTCTCTGGTCATCTCCTGCAGTCGCATTCGCAGTCTGGTTATTTCCTGTAGTCGCATTCGCAGTCTCTGGTTATCTCCTGTAGTCGCATCCCCAGTCTCTGGTTATTTCCTGTAGTCGCATTCGCAGTCTTTGGTTATTTCCTGTTGTCGCATCCCCAGTCTCTGGTTATTTCCTGTAGTCGCATCCCCAGTCTCTGGTCATTTCTTGTAGTCGCATCCCCAGTCTCTGGTCATCTCCTGTAGTCACATTCGCAGTCTGGTCATTTCCTGTAGTCGCATTCGCAGTCTCTGGTTATCTCCTGTAGTCGCATCCCCAGTCTCGCGGTTATTTCCTGTAGTCGCATTCGCAGTCTTTGGTTATTTCCTGTTGTCGCATCCCCAGTCTCTGGTTATTTCCTGTAGTCGCATCCCCAGTCTCTGGTTATTTCCTGTAGTCGCATTCGCAGTCTTTGGTTATTTCCTGTTGTCGCATCCCCAGTCTCTGGTTATTTCCTGTAGTCGCATTCGCAGTCTGGTTATTTCCTGTAGTCGCATTTGCAGTCTCTGGTCATCTCCTGTAGTCGCATCCCCAGTCTCTGGTCATCTCCTGCAGTCGCATTCGCAGTCTGGTTATTTCCTGTAGTCGCATTCGCAGTCTCTGGTTATCTCCTGTAGTCGCATCCCCAGTCTCTGGTTATTTCCTGTAGTCGCATTCGCAGTCTTTGGTTATTTCCTGTTGTCGCATCCCCAGTCTCTGGTTATTTCTTGTAGTCGCATCCCCAGTCTCTGGTCATTTCTTGTAGTCGCATCCCCAGTCTCTGGTCATCTCCTGTAGTCACATTCGCAATCTGGTTATCTCCTGTAGTCGCATCCCCAGTCTCTGGTCATCTCCTGTAGTCGCATTCGCAGTCTGGTCATTTCCTGTAGTCGCATTCGCAGTCTCTGGTTATCTCCTGTAGTCGCATTCGCAGTCTGGTCATTTCCTGTAGTCGCATTCGCAGTCTGGTCATTTCCTGTAGTTGCATTCGCAGTCTCTGGTTATCTCCTGTAGTCGCATCCCCAGTCTCTGGTCATTTCCTGTAGTCGCATTCGCAGTCTGGTTATTTCCTGTAGTCGCATTCGCAGTCTCTGGTTATCTCCTGTAGTCACATTCGCAGTCTGGTCATTTCCTGTAGTCGCATTCGCAGTCTCTGGTTATCTCCTGTAGTCGCATCCCCAGTCTCGCGGTTATTTCCTGTAGTCGCATTCGCAGTCTTTGGTTATTTCCTGTTGTCGCATCCCCAGTCTCTGGTTATTTCCTGTAGTCGCATCCCCAGTCTCTGGTTATTTCCTGTAGTCGCATTCGCAGTCTCTGGTTATCTCCTGTAGTCGCATCCCCAGTCTCGCGGTTATTTCCTGTAGTCGCATTCGCAGTCTTTGGTTATTTCCTGTTGTCGCATCCCCAGTCTCTGGTTATTTCCTGTAGTCGCATCCCCAGTCTCTGGTTATTTCCTGTAGTCGCATTCGCAGTCTTTGGTTATTTCCTGTTGTCGCATCCCCAGTCTCTGGTTATTTCCTGTAGTCGCATTCGCAGTCTGGTTATTTCCTGTAGTCGCATTTGCAGTCTCTGGTCATCTCCTGTAGTCGCATCCCCAGTCTCTGGTCATCTCCTGCAGTCGCATTCGCAGTCTGGTTATTTCCTGTAGTCGCATTCGCAGTCTCTGGTTATCTCCTGTAGTCGCATCCCCAGTCTCTGGTTATTTCCTGTAGTCGCATTCGCAGTCTTTGGTTATTTCCTGTTGTCGCATCCCCAGTCTCTGGTTATTTCCTGTAGTCGCATCCCCAGTCTCTGGTCATTTCTTGTAGTCGCATCCCCAGTCTCTGGTCATCTCCTGTAGTCACATTCGCAATCTGGTTATCTCCTGTAGTCGCATCCCCAGTCTCTGGTCATCTCCTGTAGTCGCATTCGCAGTCTGGTCATTTCCTGTAGTCGCATTCGCAGTCTCTGGTTATCTCCTGTAGTCGCATTCGCAGTCTGGTCATTTCCTGTAGTCGCATTCGCAGTCTGGTCATTTCCTGTAGTTGCATTCGCAGTCTCTGGTTATCTCCTGTAGTCGCATCCCCAGTCTCTGGTCATTTCCTGTAGTCGCATTCGCAGTCTGGTTATTTCCTGTAGTCGCATTCGCAGTCTCTGGTTATCTCCTGTAGTCGCATCCCCAGTCTCTGGTTATTTCCTGTAGTCACATTCGCAGTCTGGTTATTTCCTGTAGTCGCATTCGCAGTCTCTGGTTATCTCCTGTAGTCGCATCCCCAGTCTCGCGGTTATTTCCTGTAGTTGCATTCGCAGTCTTTGGTTATTTCCTGTTGTCGCATCCCCAGTCTCTGGTTATTTCCTGTAGTCGCATCCCCAGTCTCTGGTTATTTCCTGTAGTCGCATCCCCAGTCTCTGGTTATTTCCTGTAGTCGCATTCGCAGTCTTTGGTTATTTCCTGTTGTCGCATCCCCAGTCTCTGGTTATTTCCTGTAGTCACATTCGCAGTCTGGTTATTTCCTGTAGTCGCATTTGCAGTCTCTGGTCATCTCCTGTAGTCGCATCCCCAGTCTCTGGTCATCTCCTGCAGTCGCATTCGCAGTCTGGTTATTTCCTGTAGTCGCATTCGCATTCTCTGGTTATCTCCTGTAGTCGCATCCCCAGTCTCTGGTTATTTCCTGTAGTCGCATTCGCAGTCTTTGGTTATTTCCTGTTGTCGCATCCCCAGTCTCTGGTTATTTCCTGTAGTCCCATCCCCAGTCTCTGGTTATTTCCTGTAGTCGCATTCGCAGTCTTTGGTTATTTCATGTTGTTGCATCCCCAGTCTCTGGTTATTTCCTGTAGTCGCATTCGCAGTCTGGTTATCTCCTGTAGTCGCATCCCCAGTCTCTGGTCATCTCCTGTAGTCGCATTTGCAGTCTCTGGTTATCTCCTGTAGTCGCATTCGCAGTCTCTGGTTATCTCCTGTAGTCGCATCCCCAGTCTCTGGTTATTTCCTGTAGTCGCATTCGCAGTCTGGTTATTTCCTGTAGTCGCATTCGCAGTCTCTGGTTATCTCCTGTAGTCGCATCCCCAGTCTCTGGTTATTTCCTGTAGTCACATTCGCAGTCTGGTTATTTCCTGTAGTCGCATTCGCAGTCTCTGGTTATCTCCTGTAGTCGCATCCCCAGTCTCTGGTTATTTCCTGTAGTCGCATCCCCAGTCTCTGGTTATTTCCTGTAGTCGCATTCGCAGTCTGGTTATTTCCTATAGTCGCATTCGCAGTCTCTGGTTATCTCCTGTAGTCGCATCCCCAGTCTCTGGTTATTTCCTGTAGTCGCATCCCCAGTCTCTGGTTATTTCCTGTAGTCGCATTCGCAGTCTGGTCATCTCCTGCAGTCGCATTCGCAGTCTCTGGTTATTTCCTGTAGTCGCATTTGCAGTCTCTGGTTATTTCCTGTTGTCGCATCCCCAGTCTCTGGTTATTTCCTGTAGTCGCATTCGCAGTCTGGTTATCTCCTGTAGTCGCATCTCCAGTCTCTGGTCATCTCCTGTAGTCGCATTTGCAGTCTCTGGTTATCTCCTGTAGTCGCATTCGCAGTCTCTGGTTATCTCCTGTAGTCGCATCCCCAGTCTCTGGTTATTTCCTGTAGTCGCATTCGCAGTCTGGTTATTTCCTGTAGTCGCATTCGCAGTCTCTGGTTATTTCCTGTAGTCGCATCCCCAGTCTCTGGTCATCTCCTGTAGTCGCATTCGCAGTCTCTGGTTATCTCCTGTAGTCGCATTCGCAGTCTCTGGTTATCTCCTGTAGTCGCATCCCCAGTCTCTGGTTATTTCCTGTAGTCGCATTCGCAGTCTGGTTATTTCCTGTAGTCGCATTTGCAGTCTCTGGTTATTTCCTGTAGTCGCATTCGCAGTCTGGTTATTTCCGGTAGTCGCATTCGTAGTCTCTGGTTGTCTCCTGTAGTCGCATCCCCGGTCTCTGGTTATTTCCTGTAGTCCCATTCGCAGTCTTTGGTCATCTCCTGTAGTTGCATCCGTAGTCTCTGGTTATCTCCTGTAGTCATTTATGATATCTATGGCTATGCATATTTCTTGAATCCATATTGAGCACTATATTTGATTGGCTGTTTGCTTCTGCTTAGGCCTGGCAAACACGCACAATCGCATATGATGCTGACTCCATCATCATGTGCGTGATTGTGATTGTGCGTGTGTGCCAAGCAGAAGCAGCCAATCAAATATAGTGCTCAGTATGGATTAAATAAATAGTGGGAAGATTGTTCCTTCCATTGGTGGTCAGTGGGAAGAATGTTCCTTACATTGGTGGTCAGTGAGAAGAATGTTCCTTACATTGGTGGTCAGTGAGAAGATTGTTCCTTCCATTGGTGGTCAGTGAGAAGAATGTTCCTTACATTGGTGATCAGTGAGAAGATTGTTCCTTACATTGGTGGTCAGTGAGAAGTAAGTTCCTTACATTGGTGGTCAGTGAAAAGAATGTTCCTTACATTGGTGATCAGTGAGAAGAATGTTCCTTACATTGGTGGTCAGTGAGAAGTATGTTCCTTACATTGGTAGTCAGTGGGAAGAATGTTCCTTCCATTGGTGGTCAGTGAGAAGAATGTTCCTTACATTGGTGGTCAGTGAGAAGAATGTTCCTTACATTGGTGGTCAGTGGGAAGAATGTTTCTATACATTGGTGGTCAGTGAGAAGAATGTTCCTTACATTGGTGATCAGTGAAAAGAATATTCCTTCCATTGGTGGTCAGTGAGAAGAATGTTCCTTACATTGGTGGTCAGTGAGAAGAATGTTCCTTACATTGGTGATCAGTGAGAAGTATGTTCCTTACATTGGTGGTCAGTGGGAAGAATGTTCCTTACATTGGTGATCAGTGAGAAGAATGTTCCTTCCATTGGTGGTCAGTGAGAAGTATGTTCCTTACATTGGTGGTCAGTGAGAAGAATGTTCCTTCCATTGGTGGTCAGTGAGAAGAATGTTCCTTCCATTGGTGATCAGTGAGAAGTATGTTCCTTACATTGGTGGTCAGTGAGAAGAATGTTCCTTACATTGGTGGTCAGTGAGAAGAATGTTCCTTACATTGGTGGTCAGTGAGAAGAATGTTCCTTCCATTGGTGGTCAGTGAGAAGTATGTTCCTTACATTGGTGATCAGTGAGAAGAATGTTCCTTACATTGGTGGTCAGTGAGAAGAATGTTCCTTACATTGGTGGTCAGTGAGAAGAATGTTCCTTACATTGGTGGTCAGTGAGAAGAATGCTCCTTACATTGGTGGTCAGTGAGAAGAATGTTCCTTACATTGGTGGTCAGTGGGAAGAATGTTCCTTACATTGGTGGTCAGTGGGAAGAATGTTCCTTACATTGGTGATCAGTGAGAAGAATGTTCCTTACATTGGTGATCAGTGAGAAGAATGTTCCTTACATTGGTGATCAGTGAAAATTATATAAAGTTAAGAAAAATAATTAAAAAAAAAATGTAAAGCACCCCCCTGATCCCAGCACATGCTCTATATGAAAAGCTTTATGTAGGATGAGCACATGTATGTAAACATGTGTCTATAGACGCAAATGCTGGACACGGGAGCCCACCTGCAAGGTAACCCCCCCCCCGGGAGAGCGCTTCTCCTAGGGAGTTATCTGATGTGGGGAGGAGCCGCGAGAGCCACCCCCAGATGTCGAGGTTCGGGGCCACTCTGTGCGAAACGAGCTGCACAGTGAAGGTAAGTATGATATGTTTGTTATTTAAAAAAACCAAAAAAAAAAAACCGAGCCTTTACAATCACTTTAATTTTGGTAAGGTACCGTTGTTGCACTTTCTTTAATGTAATTCTGTGACGAACGCATGTAGTGTGGGCAGTGCAAAATGTAGGTGCGGATTTGTGTGGGTGTGGCTTGAGTGTGGGTGGGAACACATGAGCGGGGACAGGGGGCCCCAGGATCTCCTATTGCCCGGGGGCCCCATGAGTTGTCAGTCCGCCCCTGCCCCACACACAATCTTGGCTCTTTTCAGGGCAAAGTAAAGCTTTATATAACATAGGTTTGTGTGCTAATGAGGCAATTGCAAACACATGGACAGTCCATTAAACACACAAAATGCAAGTTCACCCAATGTAGAGAGAACTTCAAAGTGGGTACACCTGTTAAGGATGTCCTTAAATGACTAACCCAAAAAACACACTCTGAGCATGCCCAGAAACATCCAAGTGCTGTTCACACACAAAAAGCACCACCAAAAAAACCAAAGTCCCTGAGCATGCCCAGAACAACCCAAATGCAGCTAGCACAAAATAAGCCACCCCACTGTCCAAAATTAAGCACATCATCCAGCATGCACCAAAATTACAGATGGGACAAAACACCCCCCAGTCCAGGGGGGCAACTAAAGAGCCTAATGTGCAAAAGTTATACAACAAATACCATTGCAGTCTAAGGGAACTGACTTGGCAATTTTACTAGTCCCCACTTGGCTGGCTTATCTTCTAGTTATTGGCCTTAAAATGAGTATGGGGCCCAGGTCCCACCCTAAGGGACATATATCAATGTCACCAATTGGACAACCCCAAAAACAAAACAAGGAGAAATGCCTTTAAATATGCCAAATTGCTTAAGGGCCAGTTCACACCAATGCAGTCCAGTGCATATTTTATGCATCAAAAATGCATGGAAATTTGGTTATATGGTATGCAATGGCATAGTTCACAACAGTGCTTGCCGTTCCAGTGCGTTCCAGTTCCAGAAAAAAAAGTAGAACATGCTGCATTTTTTCTGCACTGGACTGTACTGGAAAGCTGTAAAACGCATCAAAAAAGCACTGGAACGCACTTGTCCTTATTTAAGGTTAAGAAAAAAGAGGGGGGAAAAAAAGCACTGAACTGCATTAAAAACGCACCAAAAACGCACTGGAACGCATCAAAACCGTGCATGCAGAAAAGCACTTGGAACGCGTCCGGACTGCATTTCTATGGTGTGAACTGGCCCTAAGGGCCCTAAGGGCAAGATCACACCATAGAAAAGCAGTCCGAATGCGTTCCAGGTGCTTTTCTGCATGCACGTTTTTTATGCGTTCCAGTGCGTTCCAGGTGCATTTTTGATGCAGTCCAGTGCTTCCCCCCCCCTTTTTTCTTAACCTTAAATAAGGACAAGTGTGTTGCAGTGTGTTTTTGTTGCATTTTACAGCGTTCCAGTACAGTCCAGTGCATAAAAAATGCAGCATGTTCTACTTTTTTTTGGGGGAACTGGAAACGCACTGGAACTGCAAGCACTGGTGTGAACTATGCCATTGAAAACCATATAACCTACTTTCCGTGCGTTTTTGATGCAGAAAAAAACGCACTAGACTGCATGTGGTGTGAACTGGCCCTTAAGGAATAAAAGTTATTTAAAACTACTCGCGGCTATAATGAAATGTCGGTCCGGTAATTAGGGATGAGCCGAACACCCCCCCCGTTCGGTTCACACCAGAACTTGCGAACAGGCAAAAAATTTGTTCGAACAAGCGAACACCGTTAAAGTCTATGGGACACGAACATGAATAATCAAAAGTGCTAATTTTAAAGGCTTATATGCAAGTTATTGTCATAAAAAGTGTTTGGGGACCTGGGTCCCCCCCCAGGGGACATGGATCAATGCAAACAAAAGTTTTAAAAACGGCCGTTTTTTCGGGAGCAGTGATTTTAATAATGCTTAAAGTGAAACAATAAAAGTGTAATATTCCTTTAAATTTCGTACCTGGGGGGTATCTATAGTATGCCTGTAAAGGGGCACATGTTTCCCGTATTTAGAACAGTCTGACAGCAAAATGACATTTCAAAGGAAAAAAAGTCATTTAAAACTACTCGCGGCTATTAATGAATTGCCGGTCCTGACAATACACATAAAAGTTAATTGATAAAAATGGCATGGGAATTCCCCACAGGGGAACCTCAAACCAAAATGAAAAAAAAAATGACGTGGGGGTCCCCCTAAATTCCATACCAGGCCCTCCAGCTCTGGTATGGATTTTAAGGGGAACCCTGCGTCAAATTTTTAAAAAATGGCATGGGGTCCCCCCAAAAATCCATGCCAGACCCTTATCCGAGCACGCAACCTGGCAGGCCACAGGAAAAGAGGGGGGGGCAGGACCCGGGTCCCCAAACCCTTTTTATGACAATACCATGAATATAAGTCTTTAAAATTAGCACTTTTGATTATTCATGTTCGTGTCCCATAGACTTTAACGGTGTTCGCGTGTTCGAACTAATTTTTTGCCTGTTTGCAAGTTCTGGTGCGAACCGAACAGGGGGGTGTTCAGCTCATCCCTATCTGACAGCAAAATGGAATTTCAAAGGAAAAAAAGTCATTTAAAACTACTTGCGGCTATTAATGAATTGCCGGTCCGACAATACACATAAAAGTTCATTGATAAAAACGGCATGGGAATTCCCCACAGGGGAACCCCGAACCAAAACGAAAAAAAAAAATGACGTGGGGGGTCCCCCTAAATTCCATACCAGGCCCTTCAGGTCTGGTATGGATATTAAGGGGAACCCCGGCCAAAATTTTTTTTAAAAATGGCGTGGGGTCCCCCCAAATTTCATACCAGGCCCTTTAATAATGCTTAAAGTGAAACAATAAAAGTGTAATATTCCTTTAAATTTCGTACCTGGGGGGTATCTATAGTATGCCTGTAAAGGGGCACATGTTTCCCGTATTTAGAACAGTCTGACAGCAAAATGACATTTCAAAGGAAAAAAAGTCATTTAAAACTACTCGCGGCTATTAATGAATTGCCGGTCCTGACAATACACATAAAAGTTAATTGATAAAAATGGCATGGGAATTCCCCACAGGGGAACCTCAAACCAAAATGAAAAAAAAAATGACGTGGGGGTCCCCCTAAATTCCATACCAGGCCCTCCAGCTCTGGTATGGATTTTAAGGGGAACCCTGCGTCAAATTTTTAAAAAATGGCATGGGGTCCCCCCAAAAATCCATGCCAGACCCTTATCCGAGCACGCAACCTGGCAGGCCACAGGAAAAGAGGGGGGGCAGGACCCGGGTCCCCAAACCCTTTTTATGACAATACCATGAATATAAGTCTTTAAAATTAGCACTTTTGATTATTCATGTTCGTGTCCCATAGACTTTAACGGTGTTCGCGTGTTCGAACTAATTTTTTGCCTGTTTGCAAGTTCTGGTGCGAACCGAACAGGGGGGTGTTCAGCTCATCCCTATCTGACAGCAAAATGGAATTTCAAAGGAAAAAAAGTCATTTAAAACTACTTGCGGCTATTAATGAATTGCCGGTCCGACAATACACATAAAAGTTCATTGATAAAAACGGCATGGGAATTCCCCACAGGGGAACCCCGAACCAAAACGAAAAAAAAAAATGACGTGGGGGGTCCCCCTAAATTCCATACCAGGCCCTTCAGGTCTGGTATGGATATTAAGGGGAACCCCGGCCAAAATTTTTTTTAAAAATGGCGTGGGGTCCCCCCAAATTTCATACCAGGCCCTTCAGGTCTGGTATGGATATTAAGGGGAACCCCGGCCCAAATTTAAAAAAAAATGATGTGGGGTCCCTCTCAAAATCTATACCGGACCCTCCAGGTCTGGTATGGATTTTAAGGGAAACCCGCGCCAAAATTTTTTTAAAAATGGCGTGGGGTCCCCCCAAAAATTCATACCAGACCCTTATCCGAACACGCAACCTGGCAGGCCGCAGGGGGGACGAGAGAGCGGCCCCCCTCCTGAACCATACCAGGCCACACGCCCTCAACATTGGGAGGGTGCTTTGGGGTAGCCCCCCAAAACACCTTGTCCCCATGTTGATGGGGACAAGGGCCTCATCCCCACAACCCTGCCCGGTGGTTGTGGGGGTCTGCGGGCGGGGGGCTTATCAGAATCTGGAAGCCCCCTTTAACAAGGGGACCCCCAGATCCCGGCCCTCAAAAAAACTGTCAAAAATGTTAAAAATGACAAGAGACAGTTTTTGACAATTCCTTTATTTAAATGCTTCTTCTTTCTTCTATCTTCTTTCTTCTATCTTCTATCTTCCTTTGGTTTCTTCCTCCATCCTCTTCTTCTTCTGGTTCTTCTGGTTCTTCCTCCGGTGTTCTCATCCGGCATCTTCCTCCGTGGCGTTGGCATCACACAGCGGGAGCCTCCCTCCATGCCATCATGGATGCAGAGCGGCCCGAGGAGAAGAAGGAAAGAAGACGCCGACGCCGCAGAGGAAGATGCCGAACGAGAACACCGGAGGAAGAACCAGAAGAACCAGAAGAAGAAGAAGATGGAGGAAGAAACCGAAGGAAGATAGAAGAAAGAAGAAAGAAGAAGCATTTAAATAAAGGAATTGTCAAAAACTGTCTCTTGTCATTTTTGACACTTTTTTAGTGAAATGGTACCATTTCACACAGGGGGGAGGGCCGGGATCTGGGGGTCCCCTTGTTAAAGGGGGCTTCCAGATTCTGATAAGCCCCCGCCCGCAGACCCCCACAACCACCGGCCAGGGTTGTGGGGATGAGGCCCTTGTCCTCATCAACATGGGGACAAGGTGTTTTGGGGGGGCTACCCCAAAGCACCCTCCCAATGTTGAGGGCATGTGGCCTGGTATGGTTCAGGAGGGGGGGCGCTCTCTCGTCCCCCCTTTTTTCCTGCAGCCTGCCAGGTTGCTTGCTCGGATAAGGGTCTGGTATGGATTTTTAGTGGGACCCCACACCAATTTTTTTTTTAATTTTGGCGCGGGGTTCCCCTTAAAATCCATACCAGACCTGAAGGGCCTGGTATGCATTTTTAGGGGGACCGCACGCTTTTTTTTTTGGCGTGGGGTTCCCCTTAATATCCATACCAGACCTGAAGGACCTGGTATTGAATTTCGGGGGAACCCCATGCATTTTTTTAATGAATTTTGTTTGTATATTTAATGCTGTTTTTATCAATGAACTTTTATGTGTATTGCCGGACCGACATTTCATTAGAGCCGCATGAAGTGAACCAGCGTTAAAAAAAAAAAAAAAAAAAAAAAGTCTAGAGGTGCGCCCGTTCAACCTATGCAAATGCTTTTACGTTGCTTGACATTTACTAATGTTTTGTCAGTGAACCAGAGTATTTGAACAAGCGCAAATGCCGTTTGAGCATGCGCAGTGTATAAATTCACCTCCCACAGCTTAAATGTATTTGCCGGCGCAGCCGGCTTATTCAGAGAAAGTCACTTTCTCATTCTATTTTGGCCATATTTGTGACTTGGACAGTTAGTACTACACTTCCCCACATCACCCCACATCACCCCCATATTATTGGCACTTCCAGCTTGTTTAAATTTGAAGTTAAAGATGCCATGCACCAGGTCTATAGTGGCGTACAGATCACCTCTTCCCGTGCGTCGGGAAGAGAATAGTAAATGGGGGATCGCGCTGTGTTCCCGGCGCAAATGCTTTGTAAATACAAAATCGTCATTTGCGTATCGGCGTGCACAGCAAGTCATGGCGCAAATGCTTCGTAAATCAGCCCCATAGTATAAAAAAAAAAAAAAAGCGGCGCTTGATGAAGGGGTCCTGCGTGGCTCCAAAACATCGCTTTTATTTTTTGATACTATGTGATTAAAGTTTTGTACCCAATTTTGGAGATCCTGCTGTGCTGGTGACACTTCCTTCTCATGATTGCAGTCGGTTTCAGACGTTGGTCATTTCAGCACCCATTCTAAGATACAGCCATTTGTACAGGAACATGTGCGTTGGGAGTATTGCATTGGAAGTTCAACATGGCACCTCATGGCAAAGAACTCTCTGAGGATCTGAAAAAAAGAATTGTTGCTCTACATAAAGATGGCCTAGGCTATACGAAGATTGCCAAGTCCCTGAAACTGAGCTGCAGCGTGGTGGCCAGGACCATACATCGGTTTACCAGGACAGGTTCCACTCAGAACAGGCCTCGCCATGGTTGACTAAAGAAGTTGAGTGCACGTGCTCAGCGTCATATCCAGAGGTTGTCTTTGGGAAATAGACGTATGAGTGCTGCCAGCATTGCTGCAGAGGTTGAAAGGATGGGGGGGTCAGCCTGTCAGTTGTTTAGGGAGAAATTTAGTGATGGTATTATTGTGATGCACTATGATTGTGGATATGTATCCTTCTAATTAACCTCACATGTGCGCTTTGTAGATGTATATGTTTCCTCGTTCCTGTCCCTCCTCATCTTTATGATTAAGCCCAGTGGTGGGTTATATGTATCAGAGGAGGACATACCAGGTGGAACTTCATGTAGGTTGTTCTGGAACAATAACATTCTACTAGCGCATGATACCGACTGCTGTTCTCTGGATATATTGGCAGTTTGGGCTTCTACTTAGGTACACTACAGCTGCTAAACTGAAGTTTAGCAAGCAGTTGGGTATTTTTTTCAGCAGCCCCTGAACTCTCCCCTATGTTATCTAATGTGTACATGTTTATGTACGTTTATAATAGTTTAGAGGCAGCTGAGGTTACAGGCATTTTTTTGAAAGCAGAAAAATCTCATTCAGGACTGTAGTTTACTGTGATTTCAAACGCCAAATGCTTGTAACTGCATGTAACCATCATTTATGCTTGTTTGTGTTTATAAGCGTTTTTAAAGGGGAAAAAAATTCTGATACTTTTTGAACATAAAAAAATGTTGAAAGAACACAAAATTCACCACATGCTATTGCCTGCATTAATGGATGAGTCCAGTAGTGACGGACTCTCACGCAATTTTCTACGTGCTCATGATGGGATCCATAGTGAAAACACAAAAAATAAGCTCTACAGAGCACCTCCAGGTAGCCATATTGCATTTTACAGAAAATTAGAGCACTGCAAATTGAAAAGGAAAGGTTTCATCCAAACCATGCAAGGTATGGAGCCTTCGGTTTAATGCTGCGAGTCTGTTCCATCCATCCATTAGCCTCATCATATCCAGTTGGTGATGCATCTGTTCGTTAGGATATCTGCATTTTGAGCCTGCCATCTGGTAAGGAGGCCCTTTGGTATCTTTACTGGTTGATGGTCCACTTACCCGTTAGGATATCTGCATTTTTGGGTTACCATCTGGTAAGGAGGCTCTCTGTGTGGCGTTGGTGCACTGGATTTGTCACTTTCACTGGGTGTTTTTTCCTTAAACACGTTTTTTTTTTATTGAACATATAGAAAAGAAATATACATCAATGAAACTCTTGAGACAAATACATCAATTAGTACAAGGTATTGTAGCAGGTAGTTTGCTATGACTTCCCCTATGTTATAAGCATTTACGTAAGTTATCCTTTGTAATACCAGTGACATTCAATAGTATTCCAAACACTGTGTACACCATGCCGGTCTGTTAATCGCTAATGTCTGTTAATGGTTTAGGGGATACCATTTGCAAGCATCCAGGGCATCACTCCATTCATCATCCTCCAGATCGCCCACCTCCACCTCCCTCTCCCACCTAGATTTCAGTGCATACGCTGATCTGGTTGCTAGTGGTAACATCAACATCAGGTAGAATTGAGAGATCATTTTTTTTGGGTCTGGGCATTTTATTGATTTCATTAGGGGATTATTGGTTGAGACCAGATCATCTAATGGAAATTGCGAGCGGAAGGCATGGCGAAGTTGTATATATCTGAAGAATAGCTGATTTGGTAGTGCAAACTCAGATTTTAATCTGTCAAAGTTCTTCAGTTTTCCATTACAGGTAATATGGGACAAATAAAATATTCCCCTGGAACTCCACACCTCACTGTCTGGGATCATATAGAACTCAGGCAGATTTGTGTTGTGCCACAGGGTGGTGAAGTCATGTATTGCTGGTATGTTCAACTTATCAGAGGCTAGTTTCCAGATCCTTGTGTACTGATACAGTAGTGATCTGCGGTAGTCCATCTTTACCATCAAACTGCTCCTAAACTTCAGCTGTAGTGTACATGAGGCCTCATGATTGACTGCACGCGACTAGCTCTGTCCTGAGAATGCTGTTGTGGAACTGCATACACAGTTTTGAATTCAAATTATTTCCTTACTGTGAAATTTTTGGCAGGTCAGTATTCACAATATAGTACTCTTAAAACATACAGAGAGATCAAACGATCTATGAAAAATGTAATACTTGGGTACAAATTATTGGGTTGCTAAAAGCCCACTTGACATCTCTGAAACAGTTTCTCTTTTACCTACCTTAAAGTCAGTTTTTACCCTCCTGGATTTTGACATCCATCCTCTACAGTGGCAAATCAACTGCTTGTAATGTTTACATTGGACTTCACAATAAATTTCACACTCTCCAGAATGGTCTGCTGTCATACAAGGACATTTCTCTGTACAAAGATCATCAGCTTTGGCAGCACAGCAGAGACTGTCCCTGTAGATCTTATACAGGAGGAGGCAGTGGGGATGTCTGAGTGACTGTGCTTCACCACTGGGAACATTGCGATCTAATTGCTGGCCTTTGAGGAGAGCTGGCATGTTCAAAACGAGAAAAGATGACTTAGCCAAGGAGAATTGTGGTTAGACACAGGCAACCAGATGCTGACAAGACCTGTTCTTGTAATCACACTGGGAAAAAAATTAATTAAAGGTATATTTCACTTCTAGTCCATTTACATTGTTTTTAATCTTAAGCCCTGAAGAAGAGGGCCGTTTTGGCACCCTGAAATGCATTGGTTATTCTTTTAAATGTCCCCCAACCTTTACTGGAATAAAGTCATAGCTATCATTGTCGAAGTCCCAGATGCAGACAGTGTGATTTTGGGGACACTTACCCACACGGATGTAAAATTGGGAGCAGCGACTGTGTGCATGCAGCCACTGCAACCCAACTGACATGAATGGGACTGCCTGCATGCAGACCCACGGAACAGCAGTGTATCCTGTGCAGGTAAACATGGCCCCCACATAGGTAGAAGCTTAAAGTGGTTCTAAAAGCTCAAGGTTTTTTACCTTCATGCGTACTATGCATGAAGGTAAAAAACCTTTTATGTGCAGCAGCTCCCCCTAATACTTACCTGATCCCCATCTCGATCCAGCAATGTGTACAAGAGTCTTGGCTCTTTGAGGATTAGCTGACACAGCAGCGGGAACCATTGGCTCCTACTGCTGTCAATCCACATATATTTATTACGAAAGGCTATTGACCTGTGTATCCTATTGTATCTCTTTCCTATCATGTACAGGTTTCAGGTGCCTTGAGCCACTTGTCCCAAATGTTTTCATACTTTGAAGGGCACCCTCTATGTGAGTTTCTTATAGGGTAGAACTGTATTAACTTCTGTGATCCAATGTTCAAACTCTGGAGGGTTAGGCCTCATCCAGAGTCTGGCTACGACCTTCCTTACAGTGAAGAGTGTTTCATGTAGAAATATCTTTTGGAATTTATTAATCTCTGTATCTGGAAAAATTCCTAGTATGCACATTTTGGGCTGTAGGAGAGCCCATTGTGTCATGCAGGAATCTCACCACCTGAGTCCAGAAGGCCTGGATCTGCGGGCATTGCCATATTAAGTGGAAAAAAGTGCCCACAGCTTGATTGCACATAAGGCATGTTGCCGACTGATTATGTTTGTATCTGGATATTCTGAGCGGTGTGAGATAGGATCTATGCAGTATGAAGATTTGAGTTAAACGATCTGATACTTTAGGGGATACCATTTGCAAGCATCCAGGGCATCACTCCATTCATCATCCTCCAGATCGCCCACCTCCACCTCCCTCTCCCACCTAGATTTCAGTGCATACGCTGATCTGGTTGCTAGTGGTAACATCAACATCAGGTAGAATTGAGAGATCAGTTTTTTTGGGTCTGGGCATTTTATTGATTTCATTAGGGGATTATTGGTTGAGACCAGATCATCTAATGGAAATTGCGAGCGGAAGGCATGGCGAAGTTGTATATATCTGAAGAATAGCTGATTTGGTAGTGCAAACTCAGATTTTAATCTGTCAAAGTTCTTCAGTTTTCCATTACAGGTAATATGGGACAAATAAAATATTCCCCTGGAACTCCACACCTCACTGTCTGGGATCATATAGAACTCAGGCAGATTTGTGTTGTGCCACAGGGTGGTGAAGTCATGTATTGCTGGTATGTTGAACTTATCAGAGGCTAGTTTCCAGATCCTTGTGTACTGATACAGTAGTGATCTGCGGTAGTCCATCTTTACCTCCCCTCTCGCTCCCCCTGTTATCGCTACTAGTGAGTCCTGAGTCTTTTGAGACCACTCAGGACAGAAAAAACTGAGGAATCTCTCCCTATCTACCTTGTCAACATGAAAAATTTGTGCCAATTGGGCTGCCATATAATATGTGTTGAAATCAGGGAGGGTCATTCCAGCTAGGTCAGTGGGGTTTTTCAATTCCTGCCAGGAAATTTTGTGCCTGTTATTGCCCCATATAAATGGCTTTAGGATAGCTTCCATTAATTTGAAATGTCTGAGTATTAGGTATACTGGTGAGTGCCATACCATATACAAAATTTTGGGTAAAAGAACCATTTTTGTTAGATTTATTCGGGCCATCACTCCCAGAGGGAGGCGAGCCCAGACCTGGGTCTTCTGCCTAAGCATTTCATAAAGTGGGACTATGTTTAGTGATATATAGTGATATATAGTCTGCTGGGTCTCTAGTTATCCGCACTTTCACTGGGTGTTTTTCATGCACTTTTCTCCTTTTTTCACATTGTGAGTGCTACAATATTACGCTATGTTATATTTATTTTCTTTTCCGGGATGTTTTCGTAATGCGGAATCAACATTAATCAACGTTAACCTGTGATTCAAGTCTGCTACGAATTCATCATACTGTGATTATTTTTCCATCAAGGCCTGGGCTGGGTTTAAGCCATCTGTCTAATTGGCTTACGTTTCTGGTAAGCATGCCATTCACTAGTTCGGGATACACTTCGTCATGTCAAATCACTGGGTGTAATTTTTGAACCATTGGAACATTTATCATTTTGGACTTTATTTTAGCACTATCACAGAATTTTTCATTTTATACGTTTTTTAGATTGTTCTATATTTTTTTCACAAATTGTTTTATTTTTTGTTTCATAGCTTATACTGAAAAGTAAATATTTTTTCAGGTTTATTATAATTTTTCAATTTATCTAGCGCAGCTTCTCTGCTCCACAAAAAATAAGCTAGCTATCTACAAGCACGCTGCTCTCTCTTCTCTCACAGAATGGCTGAAATAGCTAATAATTGACTTGTTTTTAATGCATTATGGACATTTGAAAGGGTCTCCTGAGGTTATCTTTAAAAAATGCTTCTAACCCCAAATGCTCATAACTGATGTTAAACTCATATAAACTCAGTATGTAAAAGCTGTAAAACAGACTTTTTTCACTGTCGATTATCAGCTGTCAAGTTTCCAGTGTTCAGAAGAGGTCTTCAGCTGCCCTGGGTACATGAGCCCTAAGATAACAGAGGAAAGTTCAGGGTCTTCTGAAAAAAATGCCAAACTGCTCCTAAACTTCAGCTGTAGTGTAAATGAGGCCTCATGATTGACTGCACGCGACTAGCTCTGTCCTGAGAATGCTGTTGTGGAACTGCATACACAGTTTTGAATCCAAATTATTTCCTTACTGTGACATTTTTGGCAGGTCAATATTCACAATATAGTACTCTTAAAACATACAGAGAGATCAAACGATCTATGAAAAATGTAATACTTGGGTACAAATTATTGGGTTGCTAAAAGCCCACTTGACATCTCTGAAACAGTTTCTCTTTTACCTACCTTAAAGTCAGTTTTTACCCTCCTGGATTTTGACATCCATCCTCTACAGTGGCAAATCAACTGCTTGTGATGTTTACATTGGACTACACAATAAATTTCACACTCTCCAGAATGGTCTGCTGTCATACAAGGACATTTCTCTGTACAAAGATCATCAGCTTTGGCAGCACAGCAGAGACTGTCCCTGTAGATCTTATACAGGAGGAGGCAGTGTCTGAGTGACTGTGCTTCACCACTGGGAACATTGCGATCTAATTGCTGGCCTTTGAGGAGAGCTGGCATGTTCAAAACGAGAAAAGATGACTTAGCCAAGGAGAATTGTGGTTAGACACAGGCAACCAGATGCTGACAAGACCTGTTCTTGTAATCACACTGGGAAAAAAAATAATTAAAGGTATATTTCACTTCTAGTCCATTTACATTGTTTTTAATCTTAAGCCCTGAAGAAGAGGGCCGTTTTGGCACCCTGAAATGCATTGGTTATTCTTTTAAATGTCCCCCAACCTTTACTGGAATAAAGTCATAGCTATCATTGTCGAAGTCCCAGATGCAGACAGTGTGATTTTGGGGACACTTATCCACACGGATGTAAAATTGGGAGCAGCGACTGTGTGCATGCAGCCACTGCAACCCAACTGACATGAATGGGACTGCCTGCATGCAGACCCACGGAACAGCAGTGTATCCTGTGCAGGTAAACATGGCCCCCACATAGGTAGAAGCTTAAAGTGGTTCTAAAAGCTCAAGATTTTTTACCTTCATGCGTACTATGCATGAAGGTAAAAAACCTTTTATGTGCAGCAGCTCCCCCTAATACTTACCTGATCCCCATCTCGATCCAGCAATGTGTACAAGAGTCTTGGCTCTTTGAGGATTAGCTGACACAGCAGCGGGAACCATTGGCTCCTATTGCTGTCAATCACAGCCAGTGAGCCAATGAGGAGAGAAGGGTCAGGGCCGAGCCGCAGCTCTGTAAGTAAATGGACATGCAGAGCCGTGGCTCGGGAACAAGCCTGCTTGGGTGCCCCCATTGCAAGCTGCTTGCTCTGGGGGCACTCAGCAGGAGGGAGGGGCCAAGAGCACCGGCGAGGGACCCGAGAAGAGGAGGATCGGGGCTGCTTTGTGCACAATCACTGCACAGAGCAGGTGAGTGTGACATGTTTGTTTTTTTTTGTTTTTTAAAGAAACCCTTAACAGGCAGTCCCCGAGTTACGAACACCCGAGTTATAAACGACTCCTACTTACGAATGGCCTCAAATGCCGGCCACTTGTGCTCCACGCTGGTCCTGGATACCTCATACCATATACATGGTATACATACCATCCTGCAATACTACATGTATTACATGGCCAGTAGAGCCCCAGATAACATAACAAGCACCCGGAAAAAAACCCACATCCATGCACAGGCAGACGTTACACTTACGAATGCAGTGTTCCGACCAGAAGTTACACTTATAAATGCAGTGTTGCGACTTACAAACAACTTTGACTTACGAACAAACCTACAGTCCCTATTGCGTTCGTAACTCGGGGACTTCCTGTACAATCACTTTAATCACCCATGTGAATGAGGCCTTACAGTAAATGACATGAAGTCCATCCAATGAACAGCCAGATAGCAGTAAATACCTGACAGGGGTTGTAATCCTTCCCCACTCTATCCAATACAAGTATTGGTTGGACATACAGTTTAAGTCAGGACTTACACCAGTTGGGGACAGGCTGTAAGTAATCTAAACAGCATAATTAGCATGATCGCAGTTCTCCTTTAAAACTGGAATTCATAAAAAGTGATAAATATCGTGGCTGTCAAACTGAAGAGTAAATGGACCAAATTTCCGGTTCACTGTGCAAAAACTCACATTAATGATTCCTTTAATTCATGCTGTACCTTTTTCTTCTAAACATATTTTGCTCTGACAAATTACCTGCACAGGAAAAGTTTATCCATGGTTGAAGTATTTATAGCTGCAGGGGAGGGCACAGCAAGGCCATTTCATCTTTCTTCTATAATTTCATAACTCTTCTTTCTCTGAGTCCTTGAGGATTTCATAGAACTGGAAGCTTTTTCTCTGGGCACATTTTCGCAGCAGCTTAGACATTTTAAAAGACAATACATTAAGAGAAGAGGATTACTATCTGTTTTTTTAGTATTGAGGATTGTTTGTCTAATTGTGCAGATGCTATCAATAGAAAAATCTCTACAGCTGTTTGCTTTTTTGATTAAAGAAACATTGGTTGCTAGTGGTGTAAACAGATAACTGCTTTAGCTCTGTGTGTCAAATAAACTACCTTGTGCTTACATTTGTTGCAAACCTCAAGTGATAATTTTACTTATACACAGTTATATTTTAACTCCCCCCTCTCTCCCATAGCTTCCCCTCAAAGTTTTACTTATCTGTCCTTGCCCCTGCCAGAGTCCTGATGTATGAACCACTGGGAGCTGCATGGCTGCCACTGCAAACTGGCATTTTTCTGCGCGTGTGCAGAAGTTTAATGGAATTAGGCAAATGATCAGACAGACTAGATCAGTCAGACACATTTGCCTATTTCTACTTTTCATTCTCATTCTCTGATAAAATCTGGAAACATGTTGGATAAGGCTGGCCATGTGTAGAACCCCTCCTGCATGGGGTAGAGGAGTGGACTCCAGCAAGGTGAAGGGTAGCATTTACTCCAAGGTGGATCCATGGTCGCAGTAGGGAGCATCACACGATGAAGGGCTTTGGTCATTTTAGTCATTTCCAAGTTTTATTTCTCCAGCTTCACAGGGAGAGAGGGTTATGCCGCGTAAACACACGATCGGACATTCCGACAACCAAATCCATGTTTTTTTTCCGACGGACGTTGGCTCAAACTTGTCTTGCATACAGACGTTCACACAAATCTTGTCGGAACTTCCGAACGTCAAGAACGCGGTGACGTACAACACATACGACGGCACTAGAAAAGGGAAGTTCAATACCAAGTGCGCCACCCTTTGGGATCCTTCTGCTAATCTCGTGTTAGTAGAAGTTTGGTGAGAGACGATTCGCACTTTTCAGCCTTGTGCTTTTCCGATTGTTACTGCTTTTCAGTTTGTGCTTGTGGGTTAGAATCTGGTTTTCAGTGCTTGCCCCCCCAAAGCGAAAGCGAGGTCCGTATAAAAACATATGGAGTACTTTGCGGGTAGGAGGGCCATTGATATGCCAGAAAATGTTTAATAAACATTAAAAAAAAAAATTATATTTAAACTGAAATAATATTTCCTTTGATTTACTGCTTGTGTTTCCTTTAACTGTCTCCTAGGTTCTCCAATGGGCTTTTATTTTTTGACATTTTCTTCAATAGTGCAAACGTCTTCTACACACACACCTTGTTTCTGTTGTTAATGTATGTAATGTATTACAGTTAAAAATATACATTATCTTCAGCACCATGAATGAATTTTGCAAAGTCACGGAAATGGCATGATTGTGGCAAATTATAAAGCACTGTGGGAGTTATTTAATAAAGGAAAATCCACTTTGCACTACAAGTGCACTGTAAAAGTTCACTTGAAAGTGCACTTGTAGTGCAAAGTGAATTTGCCTTTAGGAAATAACGCCCATTGTCACTGTAAACAACAACTTACTCCAAAAACTGCTATTGAGCATTTAAAGAAGCCACACATTGTTGAGTCTTAACATTTTTACTCTGTGCACATTCACATATGCGTTAGAAAAGGGTTTTTGAAAAAAACAACATATTTTAGGAATAACATTTTTGGTATAGACAGTAAAAATAGCCTTTTTGTGTTAAATAGGCATGTTTAAAACCATAAAACAATACCCAACTCAGGAACTTACAAAGTTCAACTTTGAAAAAATGAAGGCAAGATCAGACATTAGTATGTCCAAACTATGTTGATCTTGCCTTCATCAGATGGGGTGATGTCACCCCTGTGAAAGCCTAATTTTTGAAGATACCCACAAATTGAGAGTCAAAATGGGGATTTCCCTCCTGATCCCATTCCTAATGTCAACATGTGCTAGCTCCCATCATGGGGGATCAATGGACGTGTTTTGGGGGTGCAACCCCTTCCTCTCAGCTACTTTAGTTGCGAGGAAGGGGTTGCACCCACCAAACGCGTACATTGATATCCCGTGATGGCAGATAGCACATGTTGACACACTGTGTGCATCTTCAAAATTTGGCTTTCAAGATACTTAAAAAATTGGTGAAAAATAGCCAAAAAATGAAGACTTTAGGTGTTTTTTAGATTCGGCCTAAAACATCAATGATGTTTTTGAGTCTTTTTTCAATATCATTGATGTCTTCCTTGATCTTTTGTAAATCATGAATGCACACCATGATCTCCCCAATGAGGACGTGTGCACTTGCAATTATGAGATGCAAATCTTCTTCCACAACATCCACATCACCTAAAATAAAAAAACACACCATGTATTATAAATATGCAGGCATACATCTATTACCTGACGTTGTGGTCTCAGACACTCACCTGTTGTGGTCACTATTTCGCCCACTTCATAAACCTCTCCTTCCTCCACATCTTCTGGTTGTGGTGTGGGGATTTGCTTTTCTTTCGGAGGTGGGGGGTCCCTGGTGTCCTCAGATGTCCCGAGTCTTTTCTCCCCTATGTGAATAAAAAAAAGGTATACTTAGCACACAGATATTTGAGGCCAGAAATAGTAATATGAAACATTGCTTGGAAGTGTCATACAATTGTCTTTGTTGGCAGAGTTCCAAGCTGAAGACATTTTTTTTTCCCTTTCTAAAGCTGGAATACTTACCTTTTTTGTATAATTTTCACACATGGAGACACTCCTAGTATCCACTGGAGCACCTGTGTGGGACAACCTAAAAAGTTTGTTCTGGTGTCCCACACTAGTGCTCATGCGTCCAGATGTGTAAACAGCTGCTGAGTGTCCTCTCCTTACGCTGAATCAAGTTTGCATTTCATTCTATTACAAACCCATGAAGACAACAATGTACAAAACTTCTTTTACTACAAATAGGCCTGAACAAATGTAGTTAACCTGTATCTGCCAAAAACATTGTATTAGTGGGCGAATGAACGATGTTTACTACGAACGATTACTGTGCCCAGAAACCTGAAAGTTGCCATTTTAAACTGTACAACAGTAAAGAAAAGCACATGGAGCAGCATGCAAGTAATAATAATAATAGGAACACACGACAGCTACTTACTTTTTTGAAGAACTCTCTTGATCTTTCTGTACTGATCTTGCTCCCTCAATTTCAGGTCTGACCAGCATTTCCTCAATTGATCCTTGGATCGTCGTACCCCAAAATTCCTGTGCAGACTTTTCATAACTTTAGTCATGATCTTAGCCTTTCTGACATTTGGGTTTGGGTAAGGTCCATGCTTCCCATCATAGTCGGCCCTCTTCAAGATGTTCACCATGTCCACCATCTCTATAAAGGACATATTTGAGGCCTTAAATCTCCTCTGGGTTTGGACGTTCGTAGCTGCTGCTCTCCTCTGCATGCACTTGCTTTTTCTCCGCCATGTGCTCTCCCACTGTGCCTAAAGAGAAGGGGCGGGGAATAGACTAGAAAGAACGTCAGGGGCAGGCGGAGTTTCACGCATGTGCAGTGTATGTAAAGCATAACACGCATGCGTCGTACATACGATCTGTGAGAGGAGGAAGGTGTATCCGAAGCGCTGATCGTTTGAACGAAGGTACAATTTTAACTTGGTGCATCAGTGGCCTATACTGCTTGTAGATTGAGGCCTATATTGGGGCAAGATTAGGAGAGTTTAGCCTGACATTAGGGTTTGTCTTGTGTTTTGTCTTGCAGAGAAAATGGATCTATTGAATGATTAGGACTTTATCCCCATATTCATTGATATGTACAGGGAGCTGCCCTGTCTGTGGCAGGTAAATCACCTCTTTTATAACAATCAAACAAAAAGGAAGGCAGCGCTGGATCAATTGTTCAAATTTGTGAAGCCGGTGATCCCCACGGCAGACATCCCCTATTTGAAGGCCCTAATTGGTGGCATGAGGAGCACTTATAATAGGGAGCGCAAGAAGGTCCAGGATTCCCAGAGATCAGGAGCTGCAGCAGATGACATTTATGTACCCAGGCTGTGGTACTATGACAGACTGCATTTTCTGGCAGGCCAGACTGAACCCAGGCCAGCACTCTCCAGTCTTCCTTCAAGGCTTCCTTCCACCTCAGCTGAGGCTTCCGACGTCCAACCTGGGCCTTCCAGCCAGGAAGATGTGGAGGAGCCCATCTTGAGCCAAGTATAGCATTGTTCAACATATTTCTTGTCAAATAATTAATGATGTTAACTAGATGTTATTATTGATCAATAATTTCTGATTTTACAAAGTGTTTTACATATCAATAGACAGTAGTGGCCACAAATGATTGGGACAAGAATGAACAATTCTGTGGGTCAGAATGATAGTCTTTTCTATTTGAATTGATGAACCAAAAACTAAAACTATGTCCCTTTTTCATACACAGGAAATTCTCAGCCAGGAGGAGGCTGTGGAAAGTGGCAGCCAGGAGGTGGTGGGGGTAAGTGGCAGCCAGGAGGTGGCCGGGCCCAGTAGCCTGCCCGAATCCCAGGTCCCGCCCCTCCGCCTTCCAAAAAAAAGTCCCAGGAAGAGGAGTAACCTGGAGTAGGCAGCACTTGGCCTATGTCGGAAGGCTACTGTGGCCCTCAGAACCCCCCCCAGTATTCAAGAGGACTATGCCTACATGGCAGCCTGCAAAATGCAGGAAATGGAGGAAGGCCAATGCCTCTTATGTGAGGAAGTTAGCTTACAAGCCCTAAATAAGGGGTTGAGTGTCATAGGAATAATTCCTCCAGATGCTTTGGCCGTGTTCCTGCGTGCATGCACGGCGGAACAGCGCTCCGGCGCATGCGCATTCGTGGTCCGGCGCTCTGGCGCACGCCCAACGTGATCCTTTCAGCTGGCCTATATAAAGGGCTCTAGGACTCAGACAAATTGCTGGTTTGTCTTCAGCTTCCTGTTTTGAAAACTTGATCTTGACTCCTGTGCCTGTTTACCTGTTACGACCCGGATTGCTACCTGACTACTCTACTCTTCTCCTGGACCTGACCTCGGCTTGTTTAAAACGGATCTCCAACTATCTCCTGTGTTTGACCCTCTGCCTGTGACCCGGATTTGTCTCTTGTCTCCTTGCCCTGACCTCCTACCTGTAACCTTGACTTTCCTTGTGTCTTCCTGACACCATCCCTCAGCCTGCAGTTTTGTTGCTGTTTCCGGTGTTTGACCCTCAGCCTGGTTCTGGACTTTCTGTTTATTCTCTTCCAGCTAAAAGCTCCTGTTACCAGTTTCTGCACAGCAGCTCCTCCCTTCAAGGACCTCCCCGCAAGTCTTCTATGGTCTACTAGGTAGCCTGTGCCTCTTTGTGCCATTCACCCCCTGTACCACCTCCAGGGGGCGGACTGCGCTTAGTTGCAAGGGTAAACCGCTCATGGCATATTGGCCTCTGTAAATACTTTACTGACATTGAGGGGCGAACTCACAAGCCAAAGCCAGGTTTGTGAGTTCAGCCATGGTCCTCCTCCTCCACCTCAGCCTGGTTCTGGACTTTCTGTTTGTTCTCTCCCAGCTAAAAGCTCCTGTTACCAGTTTCTGCACAGCAGCTCATCCCTTCAAGGATCTCCACGCAAGTCTTCTACGGTCCACTGGGTAGCCTGTGCCTCTTTGTGCCATACACCCCCTGTACCACCTCCAGGGGGCGGACTGCGTTTAGTTGCAAGAGTGAACCGCTCTCGGCATCTCGGCCTCAGTAAGCACTTTCCTGACAGTACGAACCAGCCATGTCAGAGGCCGACAGAGCGCGTTCCCCGCTTGAGATTCTATGTCAGCAAGTCTCAGCACTCACTGATGCAGTTCAGAAGTTGCAAGAGGGATACACCCAAATTGAAAATTGTCTTCAGCAACTTTCTGGGGCACCCCCATTAGCAGCCGCAGCTCCTGCTCCTCCCAGTGGGGCCTCTTCTCAGGTATCACCCAACCCTACAGTGATTATGGCTTCCCCCGAACCCAGGGTTCCTATACCAGAGCTATTCGCTGGTGACCGCAAAAAATTCAGGGCCTTCAAAAACGCCTGCTCTCTTTATCATCTCCCTCTTAGCCGATGAACCCCAAGCTTGGGCCCATAGCTTAATGGAACAGAGGAGCCCTGTGTTGATACCTTTTTTGAAAGTATGGCACAACTGTACGATGATCCCCAACGCATGGCTACGGCTGAGGCAACGTTGCACACTCTATCCCAAGGGCGAAGGCCGGTAGAGGACTATACTGTGGAGTTCCGAAAATGGTCAGCCGATACCGGCTGGAATGAACCTGCCCTTAAGTACCAGTTCCGTCAAGGGCTGTCTGAAACCCTGAAAGATGAGCTGGCCAGGATAGAGACCCCTGACACTCTGGAGGATATGATCCAAGCAGCCACCAAATTGGATCGGCGTATGCGGGAGTGACGCTCAGAATGCTTCCAGGTTCTTCGTCCCAGCTGGATGCTCCCGAAACCGACTCCCATCCATCTATCCTACCCAGCTCCTCCAGTCTCCATCACTCCTGAGGTTGAGCCTATGCAATTAGGACTAGTCCGTTCTCCCCTTACCCCGGAGGAAAGATTACGTAGGCGTCAGGGTAACCTGTGCCTTTACTGTGGGGGTTCTGGACATTTCCTTCGTTCCTGTCCTGTGAGACCCAGTAAGTCTTACCCTCGATCTGCCTTAAACTATCAAGTCTCCGGTATTTCACAGACTTATGTTACCCTCTTTGTCTCCTTACAGTTAACGGGAAAGGAAACTCGCCTGCCAGCCATAGTTGATTCTGGAGCTTGCAGTTGCTTCCTGGACGCTTCATTAGCTACAAGATTAAACATCCCTCTGTTGACAAAGAACCAAAGCCTCCAGGTACACCTAGCTGATGGGTCTCTTCCCCGCTCTGGACTTATCACTCAGGAAACCAGACCCAGCCTTACCACCACTGACTCCGGTCACCAGGAGTTCCTACGCTTTAACATTATTCCTTCCCCTATGTTTCACATCATCTTGGGGCTTCCCTGGCTACAGGCTCATGAACCTCAGATTAATTGGAATAAAAAAGAAGTCTCCTTTTCCTCCTAATACTGTTCTCAACACTGCCTCCTTCCAGCACCAGCCTCTTGCTCAACCATAGTACCAATACCTGACAATCTTCAACATGTACCTCCAGTTTATCTGGAATTCAAGGATGCTTTTGATAAACAACAGGCCGACCGTCTACCACCTCATCGGCCTTATGACTGTCCTATAGACCTTTTGCCCGGCTCTGAAATTCCTTTTGGCCGCATCTTCCCCTTGTCTGAGACAGAATTAAAGGCTCTCAAATCCTACATAGATGAAAATCTTGAGAAAGGATTTATCCGTCCCTCCTCATCACCGACTGAAGCCGGTATCTTCTTCGTAGAAAAAAAAGATAGCTCTCTCAGACCATGCATTGATTAAAGGGAGCTAAACAAAATCACCATTAAAAACCGGTACCCGCTTCCTCTCATCCCAGACTTGTTTTAACGTTTCCGATACGCCCGGATCTTCTCCAAGTTAGACCTTCGTGGTGCCTACAACCTTATTCGAATTCGAGATGGTGATGAATGGAAGACCGCCTTCAGGTCCAGGTTCGGGCACTATGAGTACCTGGTAATAACGTTTGGGCTCTGCAACGCCCCGGTGACTTTTCAACACCTGGTAAACGACATTTTCCGAGAATATCTTGATAACTTTCTAGTCGTTTACCTGGATGACATCCTCATTTTTTCTGCCACCATGGAACTACACCAGACACATGTCAAACAGGTTCTGGCAATCCTCAGGAGACACAAATTATACCTTAAAGCAGAAAAATGTGAATTTGAAAAGACAACTGTGCAATTCTTGGGATTCATCATCTCCACCAATGGGGTCGCAATGGACCCTCAGAAGGTCAAGGCAATCCAGGGGTGTCCGGCTCCTGTAGATAAAAAAGGAGTTCAACGATTTATGGGTTTCTCAAATTTTTACTGGAGGTTTATCGCTGGCTTCTCAGCTATTGTAGCTCCCATCACCCAACTCACACGCCAACATAATCGTTTTCAATGGTTTTCAGAAGCACAGGAAGCTTTCATTAAGTTAAAGGCCCTATTCTCATCCGCACCAGTCTTACGACACCCAGATCCAGCCCTGCCATTTATACTGGAAGTTGATGCTTCAGAAACAGCTACTGGGGCCATCCTTTCTCAAAGACAGGGCCCCAAGGCCCTCCTGCATCCCATAGCCTTCGCATCCCAGAAATTAAGTCCACCGGAAAAGAATTATGACAGGCAATAGGGAGTTGTTGGCCATCGAGTTTGCTCTGGAAGAGTGGAGATACTTGCTAGAAGGGGCATCTCATCCTGTCATGATCTTCACCGATCATAAAAATCTGGAGTATCTCAGGACAGCAAAACATTTAAAACCCAGACAGGCCCGATGGGCCCTCTTCTTCTCCAGATTTAATTTCCATATTTCTTACAGACCCGGTTCAAAGAACGGAAAAGCGGACGCACTCTCCCGGATGTTCCACAAAACCTCTCAGGTAACTGAACCCAGTACCATCTTGTCTCCACAAAAATTTTTTTTGGTCAATCAAGCTGACCTAATAACCTTTATTAAATCAGCATCCAGTCAATGTTCTGATCCTGACATGTCCTCCTTGGAGAAACATGATGACTTAGTCTGGTCCCACGGAAAAATTTTTGTCCCGCTGGAGTCAAGGAATCTAGCCTTAAGGACCTTCCATGACCATAAACTGACAGGCCACTTCGGGACACAATAGACTATTGAATTAATTTCTCGCTCTTTTTGGTGGCTGGGTTGGAGACAGGACTGTAAGAATTATGTTGCCTCCTGCATCCCATGCCAACGCAGTAAGGGTCCAAATAATATATCTTGGCATCTACTAAAAACTTTATCTATTCCTGAACGGCCATGGGCAGAAATCTCCATGGATTTTATCGTGGACCTACCTCCCTCGGGGGGGTTCACCACCATTCTTGTTATCGTTGACCGGCTTTCAAAGATGGCACACTTCCTGCCCATGGTTGGTACTCCCTCTGCTTCTGCTACAGCCAACGTGTTCTTTAAAGAAATTATTAGACTGCATGGTGTACCTGTGAGCATCACCTCGGACAGAGGTGCCCAATTCACTTCTAAGTTTTGGAGAGAATTATGTAAATCTCTGGAAATAAAGGTCTGTCTCTCCTCTGCATACCATCACCAAAGCAATGGCCAGACGGAGAGAATGAACCAAACCCTGGAACAGTATCTCTGATGTTTTTGTTCTGACTCCCAAGATAACTGGTCCATTCTACTGCCGTACGCGGAGTTTGCGTATAACAGTTCCATCCATACTGCTACCAATCAAACACCTTTCTGGTCTAACTTTGGGTTCCACCCCTCTTTTCTTCCAGATTTGGTTCCTGAGTTGTCTGTCCCTGCGGTACAAGACCGAGTAGCTTCCATCCAGCTGAACTTCTGGAGAATTCAGGAAGCCATGCAGAAAGCCCAGGAGGATTACCAAAAGCACTATAACAAGGGAAGGAAGGAGAATCCAGCCTTTAAGGTAGGCGAAGAAGTTTGGTTATCAGCCATTAATCTCAGGTTGCCAATTCCCTCACGGAAACTAGGGCCAAAGTTCATAGGCCCCTTCAGAATCAAGAGGGTGGTCAATCCTGTGGCCTTTGAACTAGTCTTACCTAATTCTTACAAAGTGCATCCAGTATTCCATGCATCTCTCCTGAAGCCTGTTGTTCCCAGCCCTTTTCCTGACAGGGAAAGACCACCTCCTCCACCAGTCATGATAGATGGGGAAAGTGAATTTGAAGTAGAAAGAATCTTGAGTTGCAGGAAAAGGGGAAGACAACTCCAGTACTTGATTAAATGGAAGGGGTATCCCCCTGAAGATAACTCCTGGGAACCTTCCAAAAATTTACATGCCCCACGTCTGGTCCAGGCCTTTCATTGAGAACATCCTGAGTTAATGTCCAGTTTGGGTGTCCAGAGGCCACCCCTTGGGGGGGGCACTGTCAGGGAAATAATTCCTCCAGACGCTTTGGCCGTGTTCCTGCGTGCATGCGCAATGGAACGGCGCTCCGGTGCATGCGCATTCACGGTCTGGCGCTCTGGCGCATGCGCACTGGCGCACGCCCAATGTGAACCTTTCAGCTGGCCTATATAAAGGGCTCTAGGACTCAGACAAATTGCTGGTTCGTCTTCAGCTTCCTGTTTTGAAAACTTGATCTTGTCTCCTGTGCCTGCTTACCCGTTGTGACCCGGATTGCTACCTGACTACTCTACTCTTCTCCTGGACCTGACCTCGGCTTGTTTAAACGGATCTCCAACTATCTCCTGTGTTTGACCCTCTGCCTGTGACCCGGATTTGTCTCCTGTCTCCTTGCCCTGACCTCCTGCCTGTAACCCTGGACTTGCCTTGTGTCTTCCTGACACCATCCCTCAGCCTGCAGTTTTGTTGCTGTTTCCGGTGTTTGACCCTCAGCCTGGTTCTGGACTTTCTGTTTGTTCTCTTCCAGCTAAAAGCTCCTGTTACCAGTTTCTGCACAGCAGCTCCTCCCTTCAAGGACCTCCACGCAAGTCTTCTACGGTCCACTAGGTAGCCTGTGCCTCTTTGTGCCATTCACCCCCTGTACCACCTCCAGGGGGCGGACTGTGCTTAGTTGCAAGGGTAAACCGCTCATGGCATATTGGCCTCTGTAAGTACTTTCCTGACATTGAGGGGCGAACTCACAAGCCAAAGCCAGGTTTGTGAGTTCAGCCATGGTCCTCCTCCTCCACCTCCTGCCACAGCTACAACACCAGAGCCACAGCCTGGAAGCAAGCGTGGAAGGAAGCGTGGAAGGAAGACAAGAGTGTGATGGCCTTGGTTCAGTCTGGTCTGACAAAAGACGCAGGCTGTTGTAAGACCACAGCCTGGGGACAGATATGTCATCTGCTGCTGTTCCTGATCTCTTGTAGTCCTGGACCGGATTGTGTTCACTATTACAAGGACTCCTCAGGCCACCAATTTTGACCGTAAAATAATTGATGTCTGCCTTGGGGTACAAAGGCTTCGCAAATTTCACCAGTTTCTCCAGCGTTGCCTTCCTCTTTATTTTGTTATGACCCAGAATAAATGGCCATTTTTATTTTTCACAAATACTTGCCTATGTGTTTTACTTCTAAAAGGATAGTTTGTTTGTGAGTAGGCAGGTACATTTCAAAAATACAATGTCAAATTAACAAGGGACACCAACACCAACCTCCTTGAGGTTAAAAAATAATGGTGTTGTGGTAACTTGACACAAAACGAAAGCAAAAATTATGGAGATCACTATAAAAAACAAAATAGAAATAGGAGATCTGGATCAAAAAAAAATATATATATATAAACAAAAATCCAAAACATTATTATGGAGATCTGACGAAAAAAAAAAAAAATATTCATGAGATCACAAAAAATACTAAAGAAATCAGTTTGTCAGAACTGTGAATATCAGCAGCAAAACGACTTCATTATTCTAGCATTATAAAGAAGAAGAGAATGCGCTGCATTAAAAGATTTTTAAAATTTGCAGCGTGACGAATGTGCTATCTCCATTACAAGCGCTAGTTTTGCCAGAATGAGCGCTTCCATCTCGTACTTAATTGAGAGCATGCGTGGAACTTTGTGCATCGGAATTGTGTATACACGATCAGAATTTACGAGAACGGATTTTGTTGTCGGGAAATCCAGATCTCAAATTTTGTGTGACAGAAATTCCGATGGAAAATGTCCGATGGAGCCTACACACAGTCGGAATTTCCGACAACAAGCTCCCATTGAACATTTTTCTGTCGGAAAATCCGACCATGTGTACGGGCATTAGGGTTAGGTCTCTAATAGCAACCAGGGCCTCTGGACTCCATCAGACCAAGGGAGTGTAACGCTACCCCCTAGAGGGCCCCTAGTCCTGCACAGCCAGGTAACATGCATTTTCCAACTCTAACACAAAGACAGAAATCAGTATATGGACGTTTTTGTTGTTTTTTGTTGTTTTTTTGGGGGGAAAACAACTTGGATGGGGAAGAGCATAGTTCCCAACTGTCTCTGATTTTGAGAGACTGCCCCTGATTTGAAGCAAAGTCCCTCTGTCCCTCTTTCCTCCTCATTTGTCCCTCATTTTGGTATGATCTATATAGTTGTATATAAAATGCACTATTTGACATTCAAAAAGTGTTTCCCAGTGCTAAAGCTTTCATCCAAATCCTTTGTAAATGTCAAAAGCCAGTATAAAGGAATAGTAATGTTAGAAAAAACCCTTGTAGTTTTAACTAATTTTTTTTGGTTAATTCACCTTTAAGGGGGCATGGCAGGGGCGTGCACTATGCCTACACACCTTTTCTAGTAGGTGTCCCTCATTCCCATCTCAAAAAGTTGGTAGGTATGGAAGAGGGATTATGGGATGCCCAAACTGACTTGATAGAACAACTCGAGGACAACTTTCTTCACTATGTACACTGAAAAAATGGCAAACCCTGGACTGTATTTTCTCTAGAACAGCAACAGTCTCTCTAGCAAAGAAGAATTTCTCTGTGTTCCCTTAACTGAAAATATCAGCCCACCTGGCTGCCTTGTAAAGCGTCCCAGAGCAAGGGATTAGGATTAGCTGTTCCTTGAAAGTTTGCTGGATATTGCATCTGGCAGCCTTCTCCCTTATTGGCCCAAGGGGGTGTAAAGGTACTCACACTGTCCCTTGAATCCTGCTGCTTTGTATAGACTGCTGTTCAAGCCTCCTGTTGTCCAGGCCTTCTAATGCTAGACAGGATGTCTCCTAGAAGAGACTGAAGGGTAGTGGAGCTCCCTCTCTTCAGCTTCTCTCCTTCCTCAGCTCCAACCTGGAGGCAAAGCCCCCTCAGCCCCGGGGTCCCCATCCAGGCTCCATGACACAGCCTCAGCACTCCATCTTTCACCCCACAACAACTCCCCTGCTGGTCAGGCTCTACCATATTTATGGGCTGGCCCAACCACCTTGCCAAGCCTCCTGTCTGGGGATCGGCCAGATTACCATGAATATGCAGATCTCAGCCTCTTCACATACACCCACTAGCTTCTAGAAACTTCTGGTAGCTTGTAGAACCAGGAGGAGGTACCAGAGGCCTGACCTATAGAGCCCTCCAGCCTGGCCTACAGTAACCCTAGACCAATTACCCAGACTCCCACAGATTTCTGTGAGTCAGAATAAATTTTACTGACAACTAGACTGTACACTAGAGGATGCTACAGGAGTAACAAGATCCTCAGAGGTGGACACCGATCCCCTTCCAACAGAACACCCATTGGATTCTACTACCCTGAAAGCCTCGACCAGGCAGGGTAACTTAAGAGACTTAAGAGAATTCTGTGCCAGGCCTCATACAGCCTCAAACAACAAAATGGCCTGTGTAAACTACTACCCAGGAAAGGTAAATTTAGCAGACACCACTTAAAACAGGATGGATACAGATGTAATAGCAGATTGTAGAGCAAAAGTTTGTATGAAAATTCGTACAAAAATTTGCAGTACATTTGATGACCTCACAAATGTCATTCAAAAGTACTTCAAAATTTCATTGGAATTTAACATTTGATTTTAGAATGAATGGACTTTCCTGAATGAAAACCACATTCACTGTTGGAAAGTCGTTTTTTGAGAATTTTTCTATCCTTCTCTTTCAAATTTTCTTATGACTGCGGTCAAGAACCAACGATTTGACCCCATAAACAAATAGAAATTTGAGCGTTTTTAAATTGAAACATTTCTAACAAAATTTTACTTGTGTATGCCCAGCATAACAGAACATATATATATTTTCATATACCCATTCTAAATGTTTTACTAAGTTTGTTTAAAGAATGAGTGGGTACTGTTATTTTTTTAAATCAGAGCTATACTCTTTTTCCCTGCAGTGATACAACATCTGTGAGCTCCCTTGCGGGCAATGACATCTTTGCCTGGTCCTCTTCTGGGTTTGGAAGTTCAAAGGTTCCGTTTTAATCACCTTTGTTGATATCTTAATTTCCATATAAGTTAAACAGAGTTTATACGAGGGGTCTTCAAAAAATTTCTGCACTTTTTTTATATTTAATAGAGTTAAAAAAGTGCAGAAACTTTTTGAAGAACCCTCATAATTTAGATGGGGGATTCCAGACATTATGAAGTCCATCTGCTTTTGAATATTGCTATTCAGTAACCTCTGAAATTTGGCTACCGGTAATTCATTTTTCAGCACTACTGTGTGGTAAAAATTGTTGTGGTTGTTAAAGAAAACATCCATGTATTTTAATAATTTTAACCAATGATGATCAATTTATAAAGTAATCATTGTTGGTGATAATAATAAGGGAAAAACATTCTTCAAGAGATTTGACACATACCTTCACAGCCCCATAATTAGAACCTGGAAGAAAGCCAACCTTCTAGGCAGTAAGATGCATCATCTGCAAAAACAAAACATCTTTATGTAACTTGGCATGGCTTAATCATAGCTGCAGTAATTACCAGCAGAACCATCCATTGCCTAAAACAGTCAAAATCTCCTTGGAATGAAGAATGCTAAAAAGGAATATGCATCAACATGTTAAGATTCATTGAAATTGAGTGTAATGTTTGAATTAGGAAACTTAAACTATTTCACGGACTATTCACATGCACACATAATGTATCTATTGAGAACATTTAGGAAACTGGCCGTGAATAAAAAATATTAATGCAATTAAATTCTTTGCTTTGAATTTTGGGAACATTTGGATTATAGCTCGCTATCTATTATGAATAAACTTCAGTAGGGTCTCTTCTGTCATAAAATTTCTACCTGCCAGCATTACCTGAATTAATGCAGAGAATGCACCAAGGTAAAACATTAATGCTGTGTACACACGATCGGACATTCCGACAACAAAACCGTGGATTTTTTTCCGACGGATGTTGGCTCAAACTTGTCTTGCATACACACGGTCACACAAATGTTGTCGGAAATTCCGATCGGCAAGAATACGGTGACGTACAACACATACGACAAGCCGAAAAAAATTGAGGTTCAATAGCCAGTTCGGCTCTTCTGCTTGATTCCGAACATGCGTGGACTTTTGTGGGTCCGAATTGTGTACACACGCTCGGAATTTCTGACAACAAGTTTTGTCGGAAAATTAGAGAACCAGCTCTCAAACATTTGTTGTCGGAAATTCCGACAGCAAATGTCCAATGGAGCATACACACGGTCGGAATTTCTGACAACACGCTCACATCAAACATTTCCCGTTGGAAATTCCGATCGTCTGTACGCGGCATTAGACTTCAGTACTACCCTAACCCGAGGGATCATCTAACGTCTGTCAAATTAATATCTGTGGATTTTGGTGCAGCACTCAATCCTCAGAAAGGCATATATCTGATGCAAAAACATTTTTTAGCTTTGGATAGTTTGCTGAAATGTTAAAATCCCTGCCTGTTTTTTATTTCTCAAAAGAAAGTTAAAAACAAAAAAATATTAAAGTGTTTACTTCAAAAAAATAATTTCAATTAAAATCAGCAATCCAATGCAATCTGGTGCTCAGTGGCTTCCCTCTTCATTATGGCTACATATACATTATATTACCAAAAGTATTGGTAACCCTGCCTTTACACACACACATGTGAACTTTAATGAATCCCAGTCTTAGTCCATAGGGTTCAATATTGAGTTGGCCCACCCTTTGCAGCTGTAACAGTTGCAACTCTTCTGGGAAAGCTTTCCACAAGGTTTAGGAGTGTGTCTATAGGAATGTTTGACCATTCTTCCAGAAGTGCATTTGTGAGGTCAGGCACTAATGTTCAAGAGAAGGCCTGGCTTGCAGTCTGCGCTCTAATTCATCCTAAAGGTGTTCTGTTGGGTTGAGGTCAGGACTCTGTGCAGGCAAGTCATGTTTCTTCACCCCATCCATGTCTTTATGCACCTTGCTTTGTGCACCAGTGCGCAGTCATGTTAGAATAGGAAGGGCAAACCCCAAACTGTTCCCACAAAGTTGGAAGCATGAAATTGTCCAACATGTCTTGATATGCTGACGCTTTAAGTGTTCCCTTCACTGGAACTAAACAACACACAACAACACACACCATAATCCCCCCTCCACCAAATGATTTGAACCAGTGCACAAAGCAAGGTCCATAAAGACATGGATGAGCGAGTCCTGACCTCAACCCGATAGAACACCTTTGGGATGAATTGTGCAGACTGTGAGCCAGGACTTCTTGTCCATATCAGTGCCTGACCTCACAAATGAGCTTCTGGAAGAATGGTCAAACATTCCCATAGACGCATTCCTAAACCTTGTGGACATCCTTCCCAGAAGAGTTGAAGCTGATATAGCTGCAAAGGGTGGGCCAACTCAATATTGAACCCTACGGACTAAGACTGGAATGCCATTAAAGTTTATGTGTATGTAAAGGCAGGTATTCCAATACTTTTGACAATATAGTGTGTATATATATATATATATATATATATATATATATATATATATATATATATATATATAAAATTAATAAACCCATATAATGCATTTGTAATGTTGATACATTTTAAAATTTCTATATGCAGCTAGCAGGCACTCTCATCACAAACAGTTACTAATGAATGTGCTGTATACAGTATATTAAGCCCTGAAGGCACCTTTGAGCCCCCTGAAATAGCCTGGACATACATACAGATTTAGCTTGAATGTTTTCATTTATCAACATTCTAAAGTGAAACTCTTGATTTTTACATATATGTTACGTTTCAATCTTGACATCACCATTTTCACACTATCCTGTGGAAGCAATGTTATCTTGAGGATCCAATACCATCTACTCATTTTTATTGCTGTCTGAGTCACTGCTGGGGAGATTCACTCTCTCTATTTGTCCTGATGACCATTAATATAGGCCCAAAAAGTGACAGGAAATCCAAGATTTACAGTTGTCACTGGAATCATAATAAAGGGGAAATATTCATATGAGGACACCTGTTTTGGTGACAACTGTTTAAAGCCTGGTACACACTAATAGGGCGTACACACGGTCGGACTTTGTTCGGACATTCCGACAACAAAATCCTAGGATTTTTTCCGATGGATGTTGGCTCAAACTTGTTTTGCCTACACACGGTCGCACAAAGTTGTCGGAATTTCCAATCGACAACCACGTGGTCACGTACACCACGTACGACGAGACTAGAAAAGGCCGGTTCAGAACCAAGCGCGGCACCCTTTGGGCTCCTTTTGCTAATCTCGTGTTAGTAAAAGTTTGGTGAGAGACGATTCGCGCTTTTTCAGACTCGTGGCTTTCAGATCGTTTTCTGCCGTTCAGTTTGTGCTTGTGGGTTTGTATCTGCTCTTCAGTGCGTGCAAGCAAGCTACGCGTGACTTTAAGTAGTCATTGTATTCTTGTTCGTTCGTTACTGGTTTTCAGGTCACTCTTCACAGGCCTTGCTGTTCTTCAGTGCGTTCTGTTACTTCGTTCTGAGCAGCCGACCGTTTTCTAGCCATGTTTCGTATGCGTACTCCTCGTACAGTTCGTGCTGTGCGGGGGCTTGGTGTTGGGGTCCTGACCTTGACACAAGTCCAGTCCATGAACAGGGTGAGGAGGAGTTCATGGACCAAGAATTGGTTGCTTCAGCGTGACCAGTTCTCTCATATGCCTTTGCTCCGTGAGATCCGTGAGAATAATCCAGATGATTTCAGGAACTTTCTCAGGATGACGGACCCCGTGTTTCACCGTTTGTTGGCTTCGCTGACCCCCTATATCAGCAGGCAGGATACCTGCATGAGGCAAGCCATCACTCCCGAGCAGAGGCTCGTCGCTACCCTGCGGTATTTGGCCACAGGGAGAAGCCTGCAGGACCTCAAGTTCTCGACAGGCATCTCCCCCCAGGCTCTTCTTTGTGGACATTTACTGCTTGTGTTTGTTTGAGCTGACCCTGACAGAAATGTGTGGAGTCCAGAAAATGTCGTGATTGTGTAACCTTATACAAAGCAATGTTGGCTGTTATTTACTAAATGCAAAGACATTTTTCACTACAAGTGCACTTGCAACTGCACTGAAACTGCACTTGTAGTGCAAAGAGGATTTGCCCTTAGGAAATTACCCCCATTTTCTCATAAAACAACAATTACATCACCCCAAAAGTGTTGTAGCGTTGAGACAATAATCCACACATTCTTGATGAACAATCTTTTTAATACCAGCACAATCACATGTGCATTTACCAAAGGTTTTTCTGACAAACCGACATGTTTGTTGTATAACAATTTTTGTGGTGTCATTATCCAAAATCAAAATGTGCATTTTATAGAAAACAGGCCTGTGTAAAACCCACAAGAAAGACACAAATCTTGATCTTACAAAGTTCACATTTGGTAGAACTGGAAGGCAATATCAGACATGAGTATTTAGGAACTGTGTTTGATATTGCGTTCAGATGGGGTGAAATCACCCCAGGAAAAGCCAAATTTGGAAGATGCACACAAATTTCACAATGTCAACATGTGCTATCTGCCATCATGGGGCATCAAGGGACGTGTTTTGGGGGAGAAAGCCCTTCTTCACCACTACTTTATTATTGAGGAAGGGGTTGCACCCCCAAAACGCGTCCATTGATCTCCCGTGATGGCAGATAGCACATGTTGACACACTGTGTGCATCCTCCAAATTTGGCTTTGGGAAAAATCACAAAAACATTTCGCACATTGTAGCACATAAAAGAAGAAAGTGATTTGGAGGGGTTTAAAACTCGCCCCAAAACATCAATGATGTTTTTATATTTTGGAATAACATCCTTGATGTTTTGCTTGATGTTTTCCAATTGTAAATTACACCCCATGATCTCGCCGATCAGGATCTGGGCACTTTCGGATGTGAAAGGATCTTCATCCACAACCTCACGATCACCTAAAAAGAGAGGAACCCCAAAATAAATTAGGTTTCCCAAAAAATGCCGCCATCCATCTCTTATCTGAGCCTGTGGTTGCAGACATTCACCTGTTGTGGTGACTAGTTCCACCACGTCTTCATCCTCCTGCTCATCTTGTGTTGGGGGGATTTCCCCTTCTTCCAGAGGGGGGGGCTCTGGTCTCCTCAGATGAGGGGTGTCCTCCGAGTCTTTTCTCCCCTATGTAAAACAAAAATGGTATACTTAGCACACAGATATTTGATGGCAGAACTATAAAGATGAAACATTGCTTGGAAGTGGGGTACAATTATCTATTTTAGCCGAGTTCCAAGATGTAGCTTTTTTAGTGTCCTTTGTCAAGCTGCAATACTTTACCTGTTTAGTACAAGCTTCACAGATGTAGCCCCCCCTATAGTATACACTGGAGCACCTGTGTGGCCCCCCTAATAAAGTGTTCTTGTGTCCCACACTAGTGCTCCAGTGTCCAGATGTGAAAACAACCTCTCAGTGTCCTCTCCTTACACAGAATCTAGTTTGCATTTCATTCTAGTAACAAAGCCATCTACACAACCCAATTATTTGAAGACAAGTATAAGGCGTCAAAATGGTGGCCAAATGCATATGGCCTAAACAATGGTATTTTATCGTCCGAAATAAAAATGTGTGATCCAAACGAATAATGTGCCCATGAACATGAAAGTTGCCATTTTAAACTGTACAACAGTTCCTAAAAGCACATGGAGCAGCACGAACGTCATAAACATAAAGAATAGGAACACAGCACAACTACTTACTTTTTTGCAGCACTCTCCGGATCTTTCTGTACTGCTCATGTTCTCGTAATTTCAGGTCCGACCACCGCTTCCTGAGCTGATCTTTCGATCGTCGTACCCCGAATTTCCGGTGCAGACTCCTGACCACTTTCGCCATGATCTTGGCCTTTCGGACATTGTGATTGGGGTAAGGCCCATACTTTCCATCATAGTCGGCCTTCTTCAGGATGTCCACCATCTCCAACATCTCCCCAAAGGACATATTTGAGTCCTTTAATCTCCTTCTGGATCGGGACGTTTCAGGCTCCGGCCTTTCCTCCTCCTCTTCGTTGCTGTAATTAGCACGATCCTGCTGTCTATCCGCCATGTGCTCTTCCTCCACTGCGCCGAACGAAAAGGGGCGGGGTATAGACTAGAAAGAACGTCAGGGGCGGGCGGAGTTATACGCATGCGCAGTGTGTATAAATCGTAACGCGCGCGTCTTACGTACGATCTGTGAGCGGAGGAAGGAGCATCGGAGACGCCGATCGTGCTAACGAAGGTAGGATCTAAACTTGGGCCTATACTGCTTCGAAATGGAAGCCTATATTGTAACAAGATTAGGGGAGTTTGGCCTGACATTAGGGTTTGTCTTGTGTTGTGTCTTGCAGAGAAAATGGATGGGTTCAACGACCACAATTTCCTGCCCCTGTTCATTGACAAGTACAGGGAGCTGCCCTGTCTGTGGCAAGTCAGACACCCCCACTATAATCACAAACAGAAGAGGCAGGCAGCGCTGGAGAAACTGCTGGAGTTGGTGAAGCCGGTGGTCCCCACAGCAACCATCCCCTATTTAAAAACCAAAATTGGTGGCCTGAGGAGCACATATCTTAGGGAGCGCAAGAAGGTCACAGATTCCCAGAGGTCCGGAGCTGCAGCAGATGACATTTATGTCCCCAGGCTGTGGTACTATGAGAGACTGCGATTTCTGTCAGACCACACTGAAGTCAGGGAATCCCTCTCCACTTATCCTTCCACGCTTCCTTCCATCCCAGCTGAGGCTTCTGATGTCCAACCTGGGCCTTCCAGCCAGGAAGAAGTGGAGGAGCTCAGCTGGAGTCAGGTATAGCATTCTTCTACAGATTTCTGGGCAATAAATAAATGATGTTTACTAGATGTTATTGTTGATCACTAATTGCTGATTTCATAAAGTGTTTTACATATCAATAGACAGTAGTGGGCACCCAAAATTGGGACAAGAATGCAAAATGCTGGGCTCAGAAGGATAGTCTGTTATATTTGTTAACATTCAATTTGCAGCAGTCAAGAGGTGAAAATTCTGTGTGATTGATGTAAAAAATACTAAAACTATGTCCCTTTTTCATACACAGGAAGACCTCAGCCAGGAGGAGGTTGTGGAATGTGGCAGCCAGGAGGAGGCGGGGATTAGTGTCAGCCAGGAGGAGGCGGGGCTAAGTGTCAGCCAAGAGAAGCCTGGGACAAGTCGCAGCCTGACTGAGTCTCAGGTTCCTCCCCTCCGCCTGCCACATAAACGAGCCAGGAAGATGACTCCCAGTCCTGTGCAGGATTCAGCATACAGGCTGATCCAGGAGGCTTCGGCGTCCCTCAGAGCCTTCCCCAGTCCTGAAGAAGCCTTTGCCTGCATGGCTGCCACCAAATTGCAGGGCATGCAGGAGGGCCAACGCAAGATCTCTGAGGACCTGATTTATAAAGTCCTACGTAAGGGGGAGAGTGGGGAACTGACACACAAGACGGATGTCATTGAGATCGACGATCCTCCTCCTCCTCCTGCTGCCACAACTCCACCACCAAAGCCAAAGCCTGGAAGGAAGCGTGGAAGGAAGACCTGAGAGTGATGGCCCTTGGTTCAGTCTGGTCTGACAGAAGATGCAGTCTCTCGTATGACCACAGCCTGGGGACACAGATGTCATCTGCTGCTTTCCGGATCTCTGGGACTTCTGGACCAGACTGCCCTCCCTTAGATATGGACTCCTCAGGCCACCAATTTTGCTTTTAAATAATTGATGTCTGCCCTGGGGGTCCAAGGCTTCGCCAATTTCTGCAGTTTCTCCAGCATTGCCTCCCTCTTTGTTTATAGTTGTGACCCCTTAATAAAAAAATTTTCGGTAAATTCTACTCTCCTGTGTGTGTTTTCATCCAAAAAGGACAGTTTGTTGGTGAGGATTCAGGTACATTTCTAAAAACATAAAATGTGAAATTAACAAGGGACAACAACACCAAACAATCTCCTACAGATTAAATAGAACAACATATTAGTGGTGTTGTGGGAACTTGTCACAAAAAACACACAAACATTTTCGGGAGTACAAATCAAAATCACCAAAAAAAACAATTAAAAAAGAGAAACACAAAAAAAGAATCTACATTAAAGTAAAAAAAAAAAAAAAAAATATGTTGTCAGATGTGAGAAATCAAAATATATTGAGGGAATCCCGATAAATAGTAACGAAAGAAGTTTGTGAGAAGTGTGTGTGAATATGAGCAGCAAAACTACTTAATCCTTGTCACATTATAAAGAAGAAGAGAGTGCGCTGTATTAAACCATTTTTAACATTGCAGCGTGACGAAAGTGCTGTATCCATTGCGAACGCTAAGTTTACCAGAACGAGCTGTCCCGTGTCGGAATTTCTTCTGAGCATGCGTGGCACTTTGTGCGTCGGAACAGGCCACACACGGTCGGAATTGACGCGATCGGATTTTGTTGTCGGAAAATTTTATCTCCTGCTGTCCAACTTTGTGTGTCGGAAAATCCGATGGAAAATGTCCGATGGAGGCCACACACGGTTGGAATTTCCGACAACACGCTCCGATCGGACATTGTCCATCGGAAAATCCGACCGTGTGTACGGGGCATTATAGTATTTTTTTCGTTCAATCCATCGGGAATGAAAAAAAACTGGCAGCTCAGGAGGAGTCACTGTACTAACAATCCAATGTTAGTACAGCAATCTCCCCTGCTGTTCTATTGTGTTCTGACAGGGGAACGGCCCTTCCGCCAGAACACTCTGGTCAGTGGCTGAGAGCGCTGATCGGGAAGGGATCAGCAGACCCTTTTCGGTTATGCCTCTTTGAAAGAAGCTGGTCCCACAGTCAGCTTCTGTCAGACCGGCTGCAGTACACATGGGGGCCGAATGTCAGACAGTTTCTATTGAACCGGCCGATGCCGCCCGACATTCGGCCCATGTGTACTAGGCTTAAAGTAATAGGCAAAACTTTTTTTTTTTAATTTTGGATACAGTAAGGGAGGGATATAACCCCTGTCAGATCTCCCATTAAGGAGATTTTCCTTCACTTTCTGTCCCATAGCCAAACAGGAAGTGAGAGGAAATCCATGCAAATTAAGGGAATACCTTGGAGATCCCCAAATCACCAGAACTAGTGTCCCCATAGGAAGATTTCCTCCCTATTACTTTTCTGGGGACAACCCAAAATTTGGGATTTTCTTTTACTTTCACTTTCACTTTTAATGATAATGGTAAACAGGACAAATAGAGAGGGTGAATCTCCTTATTGGGGACAAAGACAGCAATAAAAACTGACAGGTGTTCTAATGCCTCTGTATTCTATCCAAAACAAAAAAAAGTGTTGCCTTTAGTTATACTTTAAGCCTGGTACAGTGGGTTGAACAAAAAAAAACCTGAAACCTCCACTCTGCTAAGTAAGTACAGCGATCTCCCCCACTGAGCTAAGGGACGGCCCCCCGTCAGAACACTCCAATCAGTTCTCTCTCCCATAAGCTGAGAGGGCTGATCAAGAATCGGTCAGCTGCTGGTTTTCCAGCATGCACGTCCGACAGAAGCTGGCCAAATGGCCGGCTTCTGTCGGACAGACCGACATACAAACAGGCCAAATGCCGGATGTTTTTTTTTTTTAACTGTACCCGGCTTTAAGAGGGTATTTCCACTCAATACTTCCTATTGTTCCTTTAGGACAAGCAGTGGTTTAACCATTCCAACAAAAGATTTTGCTTTAGATATAGTTAAAGGATCTGTTTGCCCAGAACTGATATGTAATCTGCTCCTCAAGTTCCTCCCACCCTTTAGAATGGAATCAATGTCAAATGTAAATGAGAGGAAATACAAGTTCAAACTACATTGTGCAAACCAAATATTAGGTCAAGCACACTACTGAAATAAACTGGAGGCGCCATTTGTTTGCTTTTATCATTAATAAATATGCTTAAGATAGTTAGTCAAGTTGTCAAGTGCTCTTCAAAATCTTATGTTCTACTTACAGAATAATTGTACTTCTCGTGAGAGTATTCTGTACCATTGGCAATCTTAAGTGTACTATCCTCTGTACTAAATAGGGATGGTTCAAACGGACCCCTGTTCGCACCAGAACTTTCGAACATTTATGAGCAGTGATTTTTTGATTTTTAATGTGTAAGCATAAAAATAAAAAAAAAATCATCACTGCCTGGGGGTCCCCTTAGTCTACCTGTAAAGTGGCAGATCTGTACCATATCTAGAATCTGCTGCAGCAATAATTGCATTTATAAAGCAAAAAAAAATGAAATTTTCCCTGCAAGCTGCCTTTATTTTTCTCAGCAACAGCTGGGGGGCCAGTGTGTATGATGAGGCCACAATGTAGTGCACTGGGAACAAGATTAGAGATTTTTTGGATAGATTCTGGTGTCACTTTGACTTTGGATATAAGTAACGGTTGCAGAAAAATTGGTCTTTGGGTGTCAGTGGCGCCTTCCCACCGTAACCTTATAGAGGTACTCTTGATGAAAGCAAAAGTTGGCCTTGCTGTAAAAAATTGCAATGATATGCACCTGTCAAACAGGTGCAGAAAAATTACTCTTTGGGTGTTGGGGGCACCTTCCCACCGTAACCCTATAGAGGTGCTCTTGATGAAGGCAAAAAAATTGTAATGATAGGCACCTGTGAAACAGGTGAGGAAAAATTGGTCTTTGGGTGTTAATTGTGCCCATGAAACCTATACCAAAAACATTCTTCTAGATGAAATGATTGAACACCCTCAAAGCTAGGCAGCCTCGAAGTCCTGCAGACATTCCACATCCCAAAAAGACTGAAAGGGGTTGTAAACCTGCGTGTTTTTTCATCTTATGCATTAAGGTGAGAAAACACCTGTCAGTGACCAGCCCCCCAGCCCCCCTGTTTGAGCCCTCGAACTTCACCCATGGGGACACACCGTCTCTCTGCCCGGGGTTTCAGCCCTTGATTGGAGAGATTTTTAGCAGCCATTGGCTCCCGCTGCTGTCAATGAAATCCAATGACGTGAGCGCCGGGGGGCAGGGCAGAGCCCTTCATTCGGCGGCTATGGACGCCAAATGCTGGACTCAGGAGCACGCCTGCAAGGTACTCCCCCAGGAGAACGCTTCTCCTAGGGGGTTATCTGATGCGGGGAGATCGGCATCAGGGACATCATAGCTAGTAATCCAGAACTGATTCATTTTTATAAAAGTCAAACGGTCCACAGAGTCTGTGGACAGACGTGTTCTATGATCAGTAACGAAACCTCCTGCAGCACTGAATGCCCATTCTGAAAGCACGCTGGATGCAGGACAGCCCAACAATTCAATAGCATACTTTGCAAGTTCTGGCCAGTGGTCTATACTCATGACCCAGTAAGTCAGTGGATCGTCAGCTGGAAAGCTCTCCATCTCTGTTTTGGCCACAAGGTAATTGTCCACCATGTGATGCATACGCTGCCGATGGGATGTGGGAGCTGACAGCCCTGGGCGGCGAGGACTAAAAAATTTCCGAAGTGCCTCACTTAGGTAGATGCCTTCTCCAACGCTCCTCTCTTGACCAACAAAAGGCTCAAAACTATGTTTTCCATGACACTGTAACCTACTGCAGTCAGGATAAACGTTCAATAAAATCCTCTTTAATGTGTCCTCAAGAGATTTTATCTTCTGCACTCTCTGTGGGGACGGGATGAGTTCTGAGACTTTCCCCTTATAACAGTGGTCAAGGAGGGTTGCCAACCAGTAATCATCCTTCTCCTTTATGCCACGTATTCTTGGGTCCTTTCGCAGGCTTTTTAAGCATTAGGTTGCCCATGTGCCTCAAATTTGCAGAGGCTTGAGAAGCAGACTCCTCGGGGTCACTCAGGATGACAGCATCTGGAACTTCCTCCTCCCAGCCACGTAATACCCCCAGGACCCTTGGGATTGGAAAGCCATCGCTTACAGATTGACGCATGTCTTCCTCTTCATCGAAGCCTATGAAAGTCCCAGAATCCTCCTCCGCTCTCTCCTCCAGTGTGATCTGTGACATAGGAATGATGGTGTCTGGATAAAGTGGGCCTTGAGAGGAAAGGAAGTCCTCCTCTTCCTCCTGCTGCTCTGCCTCCAGTGCCCTGCCCATAATGCCATGCAGAGTCTGCTCCAGCAGGAACACAACAGGGATTGTGTCACTGATGCATGCACTGTCACAGCTCACCATCCTTGTGGCCTCCTCAAATGGTGACAATACAGTGCATGCATCCTTAATGATCAGCCATTGGCGTGGGGAAAAACAAGCAGAGGCGGCCTGAGCCTGTCGTCGAGTTGTACTCACGCAGGTACTCGTTGATGGCCCTCTGCTGCATGTATAGCCTCTGCAGCATTGCCAAAGTCGAGTTCCACCTGGTGGGCATGTCACAAGTCAGGTGGTTTACGGGCAGGTGGAATTCCTGCTGAATTTCAGCCAACCGAGCACTGGCTGTGTATGACCGCCTGAAATGGCTACAGATTCTCCTGGCCAGCTTTAGCACATCTTTCAACCCTGGATACGTATTTAGGAAATGCTGCACCACCAAATTGAGGACATGTGCCAGGCATGGCACATGTGTCATCTTTCCCTGTCTAAGGGTGGATAGGAGGTTTGAGCCATTATCGCACACCACCATTCCTGGCTCCAGCTGGCATGGTGTGAACCACCTCTGGGCCTGTTCCTGCAGAGCTGCAAGAATCTCTGCTCCGGTGTGGTTCCTGTCCCCTAAACACACAAGCTGAAGCACTGCATGGCACCTTTTAGCCTGACTCATGGAATAGCCCTTTGAATGCTTATTGGGTACCTGATGTTCATAGGACAATTCTGCAGAGGAGGGCATGAAGGTGGCGGAGGAGGTAGAGCTCACATGTCTGGCAACATCACCACCAGCTGTATGGAGACGTGGGGGCACAACAAGCTGCAGCACCGAGCCCTGTCCTGCATCCTTTCGAGTTGCAAGCAGCATTACCCAGTGTGCTGTGAACTAAATATATTGTTCCTGCCCATGCTTGCTGGACCATGTGTCAGCAGTAAGGTGGATTTTACGGCTGTGTCAGGAAAGGTTTCACCTGCTAGTGGCACTGTCGGTTCTTTGGATCGCAGTACCGGTGTCCGCCAGCGGGTGTCTCCTCGCAGTCTGGAGCTGTCAAAGGTTTCACCTGCTGGTGGCACTGTTAGATATTTGGGCAGCAGTACTGGTGTCCACCAGTGGGTGTCTCCTGGCAGTGTGGAGCCGATATCATCTCCTGCGATCAGGCGTCACCTGAGGCTAATTGCAGGAGATGTGTACTTATACCCGGCAAGCACTCACACACTTGCCTTGGTATTGTTCCTTGTGCCCTGACCTGTACCTGTGATCCTCTGAACCCGAACCTGTTCCTGTTCCTGTCCCTGTCCCTCCTGTGTTCCTGTTATCCTGTACCCCTGCCCTGCAGCCTGATTCCATCCACCTTCTCCCTGTCCTGTCTTGCTCCTTGCCCCATCTGTTGGATTTCCTGTGTATGACCTTGGCCTGGCTATGTTTACGATTTGGGTATTCCTTATCTGCTGTAAATATATTTAGTTTAGACTGTTATTATTTGTGGGTCACTGTTTGGTTGGTTGATTGTACGCTGTTTGGTATTGTGTTTAATCTGTATTCACTTAACTTTAATAAACTATATTCACTTTACATGCGTTTGGTTCCCTCTGTTGCAGTCCACACAGTTCTGGTCGCACCTGTTCATGACAGAATACCAAGGCAGGGGCGTAGATAAGGAGGGGTCAGGGGTGTTCAAACCCCCCCAGAGCATCCTGACAAAATGCCCAGTGTCCCTGCTGTTTAGCCTCAGCATCAGCACAGTAGAAGCATCAGAGTTTCGGAGTGCAGCAGCCAGCCCCCCTTCTATTGTGCCCAATCCCCTCAGTTTAATAAGGGGTCCCCCTGAAAAGCATGAAATTAATACGAGGTCTCAGATGTAGGCAATTGACAGTGCACAGTTGAGGGAACCCCTAGACTCCTCCTCGAGGTATCATATGACACAGCTGAAAGGAGGCTGGGGATGCAGAAGTATTCCTGCTTCTGTGCCGCTTAATCTGAGGTTTGGTAAGTGGGGAGGCATCAATTTTCTGTTTTGGGAATGATGAAGTGAGAATTCCAGCTTGGGGGAGTTTCTTTTGGTGGGGGTTAAGGAAAGGGGGGTGGGTTTGCTTTTGGAGAAGGGGGGAGTTTCTTGTAGAGAAGTTTACAGGGGTTGGTTAATGGCAGGGATTTGCTTCTGGGAGGGGAGTTTGATTAGATGAAGGGATATTTTCTTCATAATTATGAATCTTTGCTGGGGGAGAGGGTGTTGACTGAGGGAGATATTTTTGCTTTGGGGAGTCGGTTTAAAGACAGAGGGTTTAATTTTTGGGGAGATATTGAGAGAGGGAATCTTTGCTTGGGGAGGGAGGGTTCTTAGGAGGGAGAGGGGGATTTTTTTCCCTTTAAAAGAGATGTTTTATTTATTTTTTAATTATACTTACCTAGGTGGATGGAGCATCGATCCAATGTTGCATCTGTCCCCAGCTGCTTCTAAGACCAACAACAGAGCAATCAAAGACCACTGATCACTCAGTTCTCAGCCTTCAGTGAGCAAAAAGAGGTGATTGTCAGTCCCTGGCTCTGCCCCCCTCCCCCACGCTCACTGGAATGCCAGGCTGTGGAGGGGGCGGGAGCGGCTGGCTCAGGGTCTCAGCGGCTCACTGAGCATGTAAGCTTGAAGTTCCGGTGCCCGTATCCCAGCCTGCTGGGCCCGTGCCCATTACCTAGCCTGTGGAGCCGGTGCCCGTTACACAGCCTGTGGAGCCAGTGCCCACTACCCAGCCTGCTGAACCGGTGCCCGTCACCCAGCCTGTTCACCCAGTACCCGTCATCCGGCTTGCTGAGCTGGTGTCCGTCGCCTGGCTTGCTGAGCCGGTGCCCGTTACCCAGCCTACTGGGCCGGTGCCCGTTACCCAGATTGTTGAGCCAGTGCCCATTACCCAGCCTGCTGATATGGTGCTTGCTGCCTGGCCTGATGTTTCAGTGTCTGCTGTCCAGCCAGATGATCCGGAGCCTGCTGCCCAGCCAGATGACCTGGAGCCTGCTACATAGCCAGATGACCCAGAGCCTGCTGCCCAGCCAGATGACCCGAAGCCTGCTACCCAGCCAGATGACCCGAAGCCTGCTACCCAGCCAGATGACCTGAATCCTGCTACCCAGCCAGATGATGCGGAGCCTGCTACCCAGCCAGACGATCCGGAGCCTGCTGCCCAGCCAGATGACCCGGGGGCTGCTGCCCAACCAGATGACCAGGAGCCTTCTGCCCGGCCAGATGACCCGGAGCCTGCTGCCCGGCCAGATGACCCGGAGCCTGCTGCCCGGCCAGATGACCCGGAGCCTGCTGCCCGGCCAGATGACCCAGAGCCCGCTGCCCAGCCAGATGTGCCTGTGCCCGCTGCCCGGCTTGATGTGTCTGTGCCCTCTGCCCAGCTTGATGTGCCTTTGCCCTCCTTGATGTGTCTGTGCCCGCTACCAAGCTTGATGTGTCTATGCCTGTTGCCCAGCTTGATGTGCTCGCTGCCCAGCTTAAAGTGCCTGCTGCCCAGTTTGATGTGCCTGCTGCCCAGCTTGATGTGCCCGCTGCCCAACTTGGTGTGCCCGCCTCCCAGCTTGATGTGCCTCCGCCCGTTGTCCAGCTTGATACCATGGACTTTTTACATGCCCAGCTTGATTTGCCGCTGCCCAGCTTGATGCCATGGCCTGTTTACAGCTGCAACTAATTGGAGCGTCCAGAGGGGAGGTACTGTCAGGAAAGGTTTCACCTGCTGGTGGCGCTGTCGGTTCTTTGGATCGCAGTACTGGTGTCTGCCAGCGGGTGTCTCCTAGCAGTCTGGAGCTGTCAAAGCTTTCACCTGCTGGTGGCACTGTTAGATCTTTGGTCCGCAGCACTGGTGTCCAACAGCGGGTGTCTCCTGGCAGTGTGGAGCTGATATCATCTCCTGCAATCAGGCATCAACCTGAGGCTCATTGCAGGAGATGTGTACTTATACCCGACAAACACTCACACACTTGCCTTGGTGTTGTTCCTTGAACCCTGACCCGTACCTGTGATCCTCTGAACCTGAACTTGTTCCTGTTCCTGTCCCTGTCCCTCTTGTGTTCCTGTTATCCTGTAGCCCTGCGCTGCAGCCTGGTTCCATCCACCTTCTTCCTGTCCTGTCTTGCTCCTTGCCCCATCAGTTGGATCTCCTGTGTATGACCCTGGCCTGGCTACGTTTACGATTTTCCTTATCTGCTGTAAATATATTTAGTTTAGTTTAGTTGTTTAGTTGTTATTATTTGTGGGTCACTGTTTGGTTGGTTGATTGCTGTTCACTGTTTGGTATTAGAGGTGTGTTTAATCTGTATTCACTTATCTTTAATAAACTACTTTATTCACTTTACATGCGTTTGGTTCCCTCTGTTGCAGTCCACACAGTTCTGGTCACACCTGTTCATGACAGGCTGACTGCCTTGCCCACGACGCCAGGACATTCCCTTCAACGTGATGATAGAGAGATGGCCTTACCTGAAAAGTAGTAGTGACCGTGAACCTGCCATTGTGGTACAGCACATTGTGCAAATTCAAGGAAGGGAGTAGAATCCACCAGGCTAAAAGACAGAAGTAGGAGAGCTAACAGCTTTGACAAGCTTGCATTTAGATGCTGGGCATGTGGGTGGCAGGGACTGTATTTTTTTTTCCGCTGCAGCAGATGGGGCAGAGAAATTTGCCGGCTAAAGTCTACAGCTGGTGGTGTGCTGTTGGCAAATGTGCTGCTAGGACATGGGACACCCTGTGCTATACCATCATCCCTGTCAGTGGAGGCTGCTGAGAAGTAATGACTCGGTATAGCAGGGGCGGACTTAAGTGGGTAAGGAGGAGGAAGAGGGACAGATTTGTGCCCCTTTTGTGTGGCTTTTAGGTGCTCTTGCCAACGGGCTGAGTGGTTGGACGTTAAATGCCTTGTTAAGCATGTGGTACCCAAATGGCTGGTGTTTTTGCCACGTTTGATGTGCCTGATAGGGATGAGCTGAACACCCCCCGGTTCGGTTCGCACCAGAACCTGCGAACGGACCGAAAGTTCGGGCGAACTTTAGAACCCCATTAAAGTCTATGGGACTTGAACGTTCAAAATCAAAAGTGTTAATTTTAAAGACTAATATGCAAGTTATTGTCCTAAAAAGGGTTTGGGGACCCGGGTCCTGTCCCAGGGGACATCAATGCAAAAAAAATTTCAAAAACGGCCGTTTTTTCGGGAGCAGTGAAAAGTGAAATATTCCTTTAAATATCGTACCTGGGGGGTGTCTATAGTATGCCTGTAAAGTGGAGCGTGTTTCCTGTGCTTAGAACAGTCCCTGCACAAAATGAAATTTTTAAAGGAATAAAAGTCATTTAAAACTGCTTGCGGCTTTAATGTAATGTCGGGTCCCGGCAATATGGATGAAAATCAGTGAGACAAATGGCATGGGTACCCCCCCCAGTCCATTACCAGGCCCTTTGGGGGCCTATTAAGGGGAACCCCGCACCCAAATTAAAAAAAGGAACGGCATGGGGCCCCCAGGCCCTATATACTCTGAACAGCAGTATACAGGAAAACAAGACAGGGACTGTGGGTTTGTTGTTAAGTAGAATCTGTTTGTAATTTTGAACTGGTACATTTGTAAAGTGTAGCTCCAGCCAAAAAATCTATTTTTAAGCTTTTTGGAAAACATAGGGAAGGGTTATCACCCCTGTAACATTTGTTTTGCTGTCTGTGCACCTCTTCAGAAGATTTCACCTCACTTTCTGTCCCAATGACAAATGTTTTTTGAAAATTTGGGGTTTTTAGTGAAACAAGGATTGGTGATAAAGCATTAGTGAAGAGGAGACACATTTTTCCCATATTAACTCTTACAGGAGAGAATTTCCCTTCCTAAGGGTAGATTTCATCTCACTTCCTGTTGTCTCCTTCCGTTTGTAAGTAGGAGTCATTTGTAAGTTGGATGTTTGAAAGTAGGGGCCTGCCCTATATACTCTGCAGAAATTGGGGCCTTAGGTGTTGGTGTTGCCACAACACTGTGAGCCCTCACAGTTACTCTTGGTGGGCGCAGGAATGGGCCCTGCTGTGAAATATTAGATCAAGAATTGTAATTACATGCCATTGATGGACAGTGGTAGAAAAATTGGGCCTTTGGTGGTGGTGGTGGTGCTGGTGCCACAACACTGTAAGTCCTCAAAGTTACTCTTGGTGGGCGCTGGAACGGGCCCTGCTGTGAAATATTATATCAAGAATTGTAATTACATGCACCTGTTGAACAGGGGCAGAAAAATTGGGCCTTTGATGGTGGTGGTGATGGTGTTGCCACAACACTGTAAGCCCTCACAGTTACTCTTGGTGGGCGCAGGAATGGGCCCTGCTGTGAAATATTAGATCAAGAATTGTAATTACATGTCCCTGATGAACAGGGGCAGAAAAATTGGGCCTTAGGCACTGGTGCCACAACACTGCAACCCCTCACAGATGCTATAGTTGGAGTGCAGGAATGAGCCCTGCTGCAAAGTATTGCATCAAAAATTGTAATTACACGCCCCTGTTAAACAGGGGCTGAAAAATTGGGCCTTGAGCACTGGTGCCACAACACTGCAACCCCTCACAGATACTCTAGTTGGAGCGCAGGATTGAGCCCTGCTGCAAAGTATTGCATCAAAAATTGTAATTACATGCCCCTGTTCAACAGTGGCAGAAAAATTGGGCCTTAGCCACTGCTGTCACAACACTGCAACCCCTCACAGATGCTATAGTTTGAGCACAGGAATGAGCCCTGCTGCAAAGTATTGCATCAAAAATTGTAATTATACGCCCCTGTTAAACAGGGGCTGAAAAATTGGGCCTTGGGCACTGGTGCTGGTGCCACAACACTGCAACCCCTCACAGATACTATAGTTGGAGCGCAGAAATGAGCTCTACTGCAAAGTATTGCCTCAAAAATTTTAATTACACGCCCCTGTTAAACAGGGGCTGAAAGATTGGGCCTTGGCCACTGGTGGCGGTGCCCAGAACCAAAAACGTTCTTACAAGCTATCAGCATGAAAATTGAGGAGGAAGAGGATTGTCACTCAGCATAACAGGATAGTCACTCAGCATCAGCATAGGCAGTCTTGAAGGGATCCCACATTAAAAAAAAAATCTGCATCAGGAGCTTGGTAGCTGGTGATCCAAGACTGATTAATTTTTATGAAGGTCAGCCGATCAACCGATTTGGTGGACAGGCGCACACTGTGATCGGTTACAAAGCCTCCAGCAGCACTGAATGTGCGTTCCGAAAGAACGCTGGATGCAGGACAGGCCAGTAGCTCAATTGCATACTGTACAAGCTCTGGCCAGTGATCCATCCTCAAGACCCAGTAACCCAGAGAATTTTCGGTGGGAAAGGTGTCCAAGTCAGATCTTGCCCCTAGGTAATCCTGCACCATGTGAATCAGACGCTGGCGATGGTTGCTGGTACCAATCAGACATTGGGGCTGCGGACTAAAAAACCCTAGTTAGACTTACCGGTAACGGTATTTCTACGAGTCTTTCAGGACAGCACCTGGAGAGAGCGCAGCTCCACCCACTTTCCCAGGAAACACTGCAGTCAGTTTCTTTAAAGACCGGACACTTCCACCATGGCCTCAGTTGTTCATAGAGTACCTCCAGCCATGCTGAAATTAGATAAGCAGAACACAGCAATAACACATCTTACAACCTCAAAACTTAGGGCGGGTCATCGGCGCTGTCCTGAAAGACTCGTAGAAATACCGTTACCGGTAAGTCTAACTAGGGTTTTCTCCCTTCGTCTTTCAGGACAGCACCTGGAGATGATAAAAGAGTACTTACTCTAGGGTGGGACCACCGCCTGCAGGACCTTCCTGCCAAACGACTGTTCCGCTGCTGATAGCAAGTCCAACCTGTAGTGGCGGGTGAAGGTGGAGAAACTTGTCCACGTGGCCGCTTTACAGATCCGACCCGGGGAAGCCCCTGCCCTCTCCGCCCAGGACGTTGCTACTGCCCTTGTTGAATGGGCTACTACCCCCTTAGGGGGCTCTGCTCCTGAAGCTTTATAAGCTTCGCTGATGGCCATTCTGAGCCATCTACCTATGGTGCTTTTGGATGCTCTATACCCCTTCCGTGGACCAGAGAAGAGAACAAAGAGCGAATCTGATCTTCTAAAATCTTTCGTTATCTCTATATAATGTAATAAACACCTTCTCACGTCCAGGGAATGGAAAGACCTCTCCTTAGCACTGGACGGGTTAGGACAAAAGGTAGGGAGAATTATCTCTTGTTCCCTATGAAATGCTGATGCCACCTTTGGCAAGAAACCCGGGTCAGTTTTTAGCACTACCCGGTCTGGAAAAATATAACAAAAGGGTTCTCTTATGGAAAGAGCTTGTAACTCGCTTACTCTCCTAGCTGAAGTTACTGCTACTAACAGGACTATTTTTAACGACCATAGCCTGATTGACGCTTCCTCTGGAGGTTCAAACGGCCCTTTGATTAGACCCCGCAGAACCACAGACAGGTCCCATCTAGGAAAAAACTTAAAAGGTATTGGCCTAGCTCTGGCCAATGCCTTGAAAAACCTAATAATAAGCGGCTCCCTTGATAACTGCCTCTCAAGAAAAACCGATAATGCAGCTACCTGCACTTTTAGGGTGCTAGCTGCCAACCCCATCTCCATTCCCTCATGGAGAAACTCTAGCACTGAAGCGATTTCCTGTGGCGAAAGTATCCTAATCGCACACCAGCTATTAAATCGTTTCCACGTTTTGAAGTAGATGGCCCTGGTAACCTCTTTACGACTGTTCAGCAGGGTAGAGACCAGTTTATCTGAAAAGGCCCTTATTTTTTAACATCTGCTCCTCAGTAACCAACCTGTCAACCTGAGATGCTGGGTATTTGGGTGATGAAGGGGGCCCTGCGTTAGGAGGTCCTTCCGAAGCGGAAGCTCCCAATAAGGTTCCACCGCCATCCCCTGTATTGTTGCGAACCAAGCCCGTTTGGGCCAGAAAGGAGCCACCAGAATCATCGTCGTGTTCTCTTTCTGTAGCTTTCTTAAGACCAAGGGGATCATCTGAAAGGGGGGAAAGGCGTAGCACAACTGGAATTTCCATGGCTGCGCTAATGCATCCAATCCCTCTGCCTGATCCTGCCTGTTCAGTGAGAAGAAGGCCTCTGTTTTTGCATTCTTTTGGGATGCGAAAAGATCTATTTGGGGCATTCCCCATCTTTCTGTTAGTTGTTGAAAAGTCTCTACATTTAGACTCCATTCTGCTTCCAGTACTCTTTCTCTGCTCAGAAAGTCTGCCATAAGGTTTAAATCTCCCTTCAGATGTATCGCTGTTATGGAGTTTAGCCTGTCTTCTGCCCAGGCTAGAATCTGGAGTGCCAAGGATAGCAGAGCCCTGCTCCTTGTTCCTCCCTGCCTTGATATATAGGCCACCGCTGTGGCATTGTCCGATAGGACCTGAACATGATGGCCCCGGACTGTTCTTTCGAAGGCCCATAGACCCAAGAGAATAGCCCTCAGCTCTCTCCAATTGGAGGACTTTCTGGCTTCCCAGTCTGTCCAACTCCCCTGAGCCATCTGCTCGTCCAGGTGGGCGCCCCAACCCCAGGAACTTGCGTCTGTTGTTAATCTTTTCTGCAAAGGAAAACTCCAGAGCAGACCCCTGTTCAGGTTTGAGTGATTTCTCCACCACCAAAGCTTCCTCTGAACCCGCGCAGGTATCCTTATTAATTTTTCTAGGGACTCTCCATAGGACCAACTCGTTAAAATTGTCTGCTGGAGCTCCCTTCCGTGTAGACGTGCCCACTGCACCGCTGGAATAGTCGCAGTGAGTAGCCCTAAGACCGACATAGCTGCTCTTATGGAGATTGGCATATTTGTCTGCGTCTTCTTCACTGCCTCCTGAAGCTTCTCCCTCTTCCCTTCGGGGAGAAAAATCTTCTCCTGGATGGAATCTATCGTGTAACCCAAGAATAGTATGGTCTGAGATGGAATCAAGTTTGATTTCTCCTCGTTGATTATCCATCCTAGACCTACCAGGTGTCTCATTGTCTTTTCCAGATCTCTCACTAACAGGTCCCTTGTTTTGGCAAAAATTAGTAGATCGTCCAGATAGGGCAGGACTGATACCCCCTCTACTCTGAGTGGGGCCAAGGCCTCCGCCAGGACTTTTGTAAAAATCCTCGGAGAAGATGACAGCCCGAAAGGGAGAGCTCTGAACTGGAGATGAAGGGTAGATTCCCCCAGTTTTATCGCAAACCTTAGGTGTTTCTGAGATGTTGACGCTACTGGTACATGCAAGTATGCATCTCTCAGGTCTATGGAAGCCATAAAACATCCCGGGGTCAGGAGATTCTTTACTGAGAATATTGTGTCCATCCTGAACTTCTTGTACCTGATAGTCTTGTTTAGAATCTTCAGGTTCAGGATGAGCCTGAATTTTCCCGACGGTTTCTTCACAAGAAATATGTGTGAATAGCACCCCTGTTCTAATTCCCCAGGGGGTACGTTCACTATCACCTTTTGTAGCATCAAGTCCTTCAGGATAGCTGTCATTGCTAGTGACTTTTCTGAGTCTCGGGGAGCCTGGGTTATGTAAAAACGCACAGGAGGAGGTTGAGAAAATTCCAGCCTGTAACCCTCCAAGATGGTCCTGAGGATAAACTGGCTGCTTGTTATAGTCTTCCACTGTAAAAAGAAGGTCTGTAACCTTGCTCCCACAGTTGGCTGACCGTCACTGGGTTTTTGGGCTTGTGGTTGGGGGGCGAAAAAGTACTCCTGACTTACCCCTCCCTCTTTGAGACTTCCAAGGCCTTTTGTAGCCTGCCTCTTTGGTATCTGGGGTCTTTCGAAAAGCACGAAAATTTCTGTTGCCTTGCGGAAGTACCTTCTTCTTTATAGGGAAAGCCTTCTTTTTGTCAGCTGTTCTGTCAAGAATAGCTTCCAGCCCAGGGCCAAACACTAGATCACCTTCAAAGGGTAAACCGCATAATTTTGTCTTTGAAGCAGTATCCCCTGTCCATGTTTTGACCCATAACGCCCTGCGAGCTGAGTTTATCAGAGCTGTGGATCTGGCTGACATCCTGATTGACTCCGCTGAGGCATCTGCTATATACCCTACCGCCTTTGATAACACCGGTAGCGTATCTAGCAGATCCTTGCGAGGCGTCCCTGCCTCAATGTGGATCTTCAGCTGCTCCAGCCAGTGTTCCAGATTTCTGGCTACCACAGTTGAGGCCATGGCAGGCTTCAAATTTGCTAAAGAAGAATCCCATGCCTTCCTTAATAGGGAGTCTGCCTTTTTGTCCATGGTATCTTTAAGGATACCCATGTCCTCAAAGGCCAGGTCAGTATTCCTAGATACCTGGGAAAAGGCTGCGTCTAGTCTTGGCTTTTTATTCCAAATATGCGAGCTATCCTCATCAAACGGAAACCTTCGCTTGAGGGATTTAGAAAAGAAGGGGGCTCTCTCTGGATCCTTCCACTCCCTTTTAATGGTCTCTGATAGGAATTTATGTACAGGAAAAACCCTGTGTTTTTCCTCCCCGAGGCCTTGGAACATCTTATCATGTAGGGATAGCTGAGCCTTATCCTCTGTGATGTTAAGGGTAGTATGAATTGTTCTTAGTAAATCATCTACCTCCTCAAGGGATAACTTGTACCTAGAAGAAGGAGAAGAAGCTTCATTTACTTCTTCTGCTTCCTCCTCCGAATTTAGTAAAATGTTACTTTCCTCCTCCTCTGAGTCGCTGCCCCCTCTGGATGCTGAAACAGAGGATTGAGAATGTGGCACCACACTGCTATGCGCCGTTGGACGCCTATCTAGGTAGGACCTGAAAGACTCAAAGGTGTCTGCCAGTTCCTTCCTGAAAGAGCTTAGCAATTCGCTTTGTTGAGCTGCAGGACTAGCAGGAGCTGTCTCCTCCTTAACTATGTCCGTAATGCAAGATCTGCATAATACTTTGGGCCAGGAATCCCTCAGTAACCCCTTGCAAGAGGGACACTTCCTTTTAACAATAGGGGAGACATGCTTGGTCTTTTCCTTAGCCTTCTGCAATATCCCAAGGGAAAAAAGACAATAGCTGAACCATATTTCACAAACAACAGTTTACATGCTGTATAAGGAACACAGAAAAAAACACCACCAAGGAAGTTAACCCTTTAACACCTATGATCTGTTCCACAGCCGGTGAATCACCCCACAGATCCACCTTAAAACATAATTAATCACTTATCCCTCCTTTAGTACTCAGGACCAAGTGATCTGCAGGCTCCCCACCTTTTTTTTTTTTTTTTTTTTTAGGGAAGGGATAATAACTAAACATTATGAATGCCCATAGAGTAAAAGACAGAGACCAGTATCCCTGCTTACCTGAGCCTGGCTGATTGTTGTGGCTCCTGCTCCTGCCACCGCCGCCTGATCGTCCTCCATTATTGACAGGACACACAGCGGCGTTTGTGCTCTTTTATTTGATTTTCCCGGGCCGCTCACCGCTGTGAGGGCCGGAAATGAAATCAGCCATAGAGACCGCCCCCCCCTCCTGCGTTCCAGCGGCCGGAACCGGAAGCCGCGTCGCGCCGCTCGAGGCCCCGCCCCCGGTCGGAAATGACACGCTTGCCATCCGAACCCGGAAGGCGTGCGGCCCGTGGAATAGACGCCGCTCTACTCCACAGCCCTGCCACCGGTCTGTAGGAGCGGGACCCTCGCAGCCTGGCTCTCGCCGAGCATGAAGAGGAGGAGGCACCGGAGAATCCCCCACACGTCAGGGAGGATGCTGGGCTGTCTTTGGAAAAGAAGAAAAACGATCCGGTATGCCCTAACCTTCACCACCTGGAGAAAGCGCAGCACACCCCTGGTTCCCTGCAGCGCTTCCACCATGGCGGAGGAAACACTACAACTGAGGCCATGGTGGAAGTGTCCGGTCTTTAAAGAAACTGACTGCAGTGTTTCCTGGGAAAGTGGGTGGAGCTGCGCTCTCTCCAGGTGCTGTCCTGAAAGACGAAGGGAGAAAATTGTCTGAACGCATCGGTCAGACAGCCACCTTCTCCACCACTCCTTCTGTGACTGACTGAAGCCTCAGCAACACGTTGTCCAGGAGGACCAGGAAATTGTAACCTCCCAGGCTCTGGAAACGCGTTGAACAAACCTTTCTGCAAGGCCTCCCGAAGATGTTTTATCCTCTGCTCCCTCTGCGATGGCAAGATAAGGTCCGCAACCTTACCCTTGTAACATTGATCAAGGAGGGTTGCCAGCCAGTAATGATCCCTCCCCTTGATACCACAAATATGAGGATCCTTCCGCAGGCTTTGCAGGATCAGGGAGGCCATGCAGCATAGGTTTGCTGAGGCATTCGGTCCAGAGTCCTCTGGGTCACTAAGGATGACATGATCCGCAGCCACCTCCTCCCAGCCACGTACAAGTCCATGGGTTTCTTCGGACTGTAAATGATCCCTTGAAGACTGCTGCTGATACTGAGTGGCAGGATCCACCTCCATGCTGACACAATCCTCCTCCTCCTCTTCCTGTGTGATTGGCGGGCACGCAGGAACACTGTCTGGATAAAGGGGACCTTGAGAGGTAAGGAAGTCCTCCTCTTGCTCCCTCTGTTCTGCCTCAAGTGCCCTGTCCATTATTCCATGCAGCGTGTGCTCCAACCGGTGGTCAAGAGGGACAGTGTCACTGATGCATGCACTGTCACTGCTCACCATGCTTGTGGCCTCCTCAAATGGTGACAGGACAGTGCATTCATCCCTGATCATAGCCCAGTGGCGTGGCGAAAAAAACCAAGGTCTCCTGACCCTGTCCTGGTGCCATAGTCGCATAGGTACTCATTGATGGCCCTCTGCTGCGTGTGCAGCCGCTGCAGCATGGCCAACGTTGGGTTCCACCTGGTGGGCATGTCACAGATTAGGCGGTTCTTGGGCAGGTTAAATTCCTTTTGGAGGTCAGCCAGACGAGCACTGGCATTATATGACCTGCGGAAGTTAAGGACATGAGCCAAACAGGGCACATTGGTCAGTTGTCCCTGTCGGAGGGCGGAGAGGAGGTTGGTGCCATTGTCGCAAACCACCATACCTGGGTTAATCTGGCATGGTGTTACCCACCTCTGAACCTGCCCCTGCAGAGCTGACAGAATCTCTGCCCCAGTGTGGCTCCTGTCCCCCAAGCACACCAGCTCAAGCACCGCCTGGCATCTTTTTGCCTGCGTGCTTGCGTAGCCCCTTGAACACCTACGGAGCACCGCTGGTTCTGAGGACAAATCAGCAAAGAAAGAGGCCATGGGGGAAGAAGAAGAGGAGGGGGTGGAGGGAAGAGGTGTGGCAGAATCACCACTAGTAGAATTTTGGAGGCGTGGTGGCGGAACAACCTCCAACACTACTGCACCCTGTCCCGCATCCTTTCCAGCTGCCAGAAGAGTCACCCAGTGCGCGATGAAAGATAGGTAATGTCCCTGTCCATGTCTGCTGGACCATGAGTCAGCGGTAACTTGCACCTTACCGCTGACCGCCCTGTCCAGCGAGGCCAAGACACTGCCTTCCACATGCCGTTAGAGAGCCGGAATCGTCTTCCGTGAGAAAAAGTGGCATTTGGGAACCTGCCACTGAGGAACAGCACATTCCACAAACTCAAAGAAGGGGGCAGAGTCTATCAACTGAAAAGGCAGCAGTTGAAGTGCTAGAAATTTAGCCAAGCTAGCATTCAACCACTGGGCATGTGGATGGCTGGGAGCGAACTTCTTTTGGCGGTGCAGCAGCTGGGGCAGGGAAATTTGCCTGGTACAATCTGACTTTGGTGTACCGATAGCAGATTGCCCGCAAGTACTTGGCTGTGACACACCTAATTCTACACCTTCATTCCTCTCAGTGCAGGTTTCAGAGAGGACTGAAGGTATAGTGGGTTTGGAGATCCCAGCTGATGAGGAGCAAGGAGAGGTCTGCTTTGTTCTTTGGTGTGGGTCATTTAGGTACGCTTGCCAACAAACTGCATGGCAGGTCGAAATATGTCTGGTCAAGCATGTGGTGCCCAAGTGAGTGATGCTTTGGCCACGTGAGATACGCTTGAGACATATGTGGCAAATAGCAGCGGTGCGATCTGATGCACTCGTCTCAAAAAGGGCCCACACCAAAGAACTTTTGGAATAACGCGCAGAGACAGCAGCGCTCTGCACAGATTGCTGTCCTTCTTGGGCACCCCCTCTCTCTGGGCTCATATTACTGCCTTCCTCTAGCTGGGTACCATCATCAGAGCCTTCAAAACGCTGGGCATCCTCCTGGAGTATGTACCCAACACTGTGGTCAAACAGTTCAGAGGACTCCTCAGGAGGACATGGTGGGGCTAGGGAAGGAGTGACTGATGCCATTGAGCCGAAGAAAAGAGGCTGCGTTGGCAGCTGCTTTGCCAGACAAAGTACCCTGAGCCTGGGTGAGAGAGGATGAGGAGGATGAGGAGGGCTTGGTCATCCACTCTACCAAGTCTTCCGCATGTTGCGGCTCAATACGGCCAGCTGCTGAAAAAAAGGACAAGCGTGTCCCAAGGCCACGTGCTGATGAGGAGGCACCGTCTCCACGACCAGCACTGTTGCCTCTAGACACAGAGCCTTCTTGCCCTCTTTTATTTGCTTGTGACTGTCTGCCTCTCCTTGTTGGCCTTCCAGACATACTAATGGCCTGCAGTGAGATGTAGCTGCACAAAGCTGGGATGTATATATATACTGATACTGCAGCTAGCAGAATCAACTGCCTGCCTGTAGTATTATTAGTATGAGAACACCAGCAATTTTCTTCAGGTAGCTTTAGGTTCATACTGTGCAGAGGACACAGTACACTACCTGTAAATACTGCAGCTGCCTGCCTGTGGTATTAATAGGATCAGAACAACAGCAATTATCTTCAGGTAGCTTTAGGTGCACACTGTGCAGAGGACACAGTACATTAACTGTAAATACTGCAGCTGCCTGCCTGTGGTACTAATAGGATCAGAAGAACACCACCAATTTTCTTCAGGTAGCTTTAGGTGCACACTGTGCAGAGGACACAGTACACTAACTGTAAATACTGTAGCTGCCTGCCTGTGGTACTAATAGGATCAGAAGAACACCAGCAATTTTCTTCAGGTAGCTTTAGGTGCACACTGTGCAAAGGACACAGTACTGTAAATACTGTAAATACTGTAAAAACATCTGCCTGCCTTTCAGTAGGAAGAGAATAACAGGACCGGATCTAGCCAAACTGAATACAGTGTGTATATATATATATACACACACACACACACACACAACACCTAGGATGTATATATATATATATATAAATATATATATATACACAATACACTGTAAGTGCAGCTAACTGACTCACCTGCCTACTCTAATCTAACTCTAATCTAACTTAAATCAAATGACACTGTCTCTCTGTCTATCTCTCTCCGCCGCAACACACTACACAAGGCCGCCATGCAGGCGGCCTTATATAGTGTGGGGCGTGTACTAAACCCCCTGTACCATAATTGGCCAAAGCCACCCTGGCTTTGGACAATTACGGCTCTCTGTACATACGGCACTGTGATTGGCCAAGCATGCGGGTCATAGTGCATGCTTGGCCGATCATCAGCCAGCAATGCACTGCGATGCCGCAGTGAATTATGGGCCGTGGGGGGGGGGCGTGGCTTAGCGATGGCCGGGTAAAGCCGTGTGCTGGAGGAGCTCCCGGCCCAACCCAATCTTTACCGGCCGAACAAACTACTTTCACCACAGGTAGACACGGCATGAGCACCTCCAAACGTTACAGGACAAGAGCGGCAACAAGAGGGACAGAAACCCTGACCACACAGCTTGGTATTCAGCGATATCTAAGAGGCAGGCAAGATATACAATCGGGCGCCATTGTATCCGCACCACGTGCACATCGCACTGAGAGAGGATCTACAATGTCACAGGTATCCCCCCCTACACCCCCTACGGATGCAGATCCACACATGGGGACCCCTGTGGCGTTTCGATATGGGTCAGCGGGCCCCTCACAGAGCAAAATCCGCCTGGATGACGACCTCCGCACTATGCTGCAGGCCCTCCCCACCAGGGCAGACATCGAAGCCTTAATCCAGCGGGTGGAGGAAGCACACAGCAGGGACTTGCAGGAGGTCAAAACAGAACTTCACACGATCAATCACCGTGTCATTGCCGGTGAGAATCTGACCTCCGCCCTGGAATCCCGGGTACAGTCACTGGAGCAGGCGCATGAAACTCACAATATGGAAATGCAAGAGATGCAGCTCCACCTAGAAGAAATGGAAGACCGTAGCCGCTGCAACAACCTGCGGCTGCTGGGGGATCCCAGAGGCCACGGGACCTGAGGATCTGGCGGAGACGGTTACAGCCATAATTCATAGACTTCTGGTGACCCCACCCTGGAAATTGACAGAGTGCATCGTACTTTAGGCCCAAAGTCTACAGACCCCGCAATGTTCTATGTCGTCTGCACCGATATTCCCAAAAAGAGATCATTTTATGCAGCTCCTGGGAAAATGGAGACATTGAATTTGACAGAGCACACATACAGATACTCCCAGATATCTCCAGAGCCACACTGCAACGCCGTGCTATGTTGAAACCGGCATTGGAAGCAGCTAGACAACATGGCTGCACATACAGATGGGGGTACCCCCTGGCGGTTATATTCCGCTCCAATCAATCCTCATTCACACTACCGTGCTGAAACCGGGGAAGCTCTCAGACCCCCACTGTTAACAGGTCACGTGAGCCATAGCCATTTTACTTTTCAAGTTACTGAAGAGTGAACTGCAGGCATTGACATCATGTTCTTTCAGTGTTAAACCCCACAGACTGTTACCCTTCTGCTGTCTGTCAGTCCCGGATTGCCGGCCTACTCCTCACATAGTCAGATGTCAGGACCCAGCGGAAGACGAGTGTCTACATACTTTGACCTGGCGAGGAACACCCCGCCAATCCACGGATACCCCCCCTCTGGCTCTACTATATGGCACCACTGTTATTTGGAATAAGCTGCAGCTTCCTAATTTATCGCCCAGAAACCCTGGATACAGAGGGGCCTTGTTACTATTGTTATCCGGTTTTAGCGATTTTTTGTTGTTCGGTTGCCCTGTGCTGTATCCTGTGGAGAGACGTAGTTGGGAATGAGATGGCTGCTATACTCCGTCCACCCAGCAAGACAGGGACGGAAGAGCCTCGGAGGCTTTCTCACCCTGGACACAGTGCCTACACATAACCTTTGGGAAGCTTGCTGCTACCCCACCATAAGCTGCATGTCTGCAGGGTCATAGCTAGCGAACACTGACTTACTGGAAAATACTACCATATGATGCACAATAGTCGGCTGTATACTGGGAACTTAACCTTTATCTCCCCGCAACCAGACTACTATTACAATCACGGTCCGTGCACCACCCAGACGGTTGATAAGGATGCTTGGTCTTTGACACCACCGGGTGAACACAGTCATGGGATTCTTATCATATAATACACTCAAGTGTTCTGTTTGGCTGGGGTGTACAATGGTATATTGCGAGGGGGGAACTTTTAAATAAGCAGGTTGAGGCTTCACTCCTATGGGATTCCCTGGAAGTGCGACCGCGAGGGGTCTCCGGGAATGTGGGAGGGTCGTGACTTTGGAGGGGGACGTTGGCCATAGTGGGTGCAGCTTGAGGGCTGTGGGGTGGTGGGGGAGGGGGGGGCACAGGGGACGCATCCTTGATGTCATGTCCCTCCTCCCGCCGCCGGTCCCTGACTCGCAGATTGACCTTCGCCATCTGTTGAGTGGTAGCATAGGAGAAATGCCGACTTGACTCTGGAGAGGCAATGCTGGAAGTGGTAACTTATATGTTTCAGTTAATGTTCAGCTTGCATACTTACTATGTTCACTATAATGTCTGTGTTAGATAAGTAGTAACTGTTATGTAAGAACGTTGATCACCAGAGTTCTCTTACCTTCTCAAATTTTATCACCTGTACCATCAACAAACTATCACCTGCCTGATCTTATACACATAGACAGGTCGGGGAAGATACGGGCGGTGTCCGGGGGTCTTCCACGGCCCTTGCTGAACACACTCCCACATAGGCCTACGCTCATTACTCAGGCCTCCCTGAAGAGCGTATAAGCAATATTTTGCTCATACTTTAGAATCTACACAACTAGAGGGTTACACACCCTCTTCTTTCTCTTTCTTCTACTTCTTTTTCTTTCACTCCCCTACCGCCCCTCTTCCCACCCCTCACAAACCACTCTCCCCTCTTCCCCCCATCCCCCGCGATCATCGACGAACTTCACATTGTTACCTTAAATGCTAAAGGACTTAATGTCCCTGAAAACGACGAATGCTACAAAATGACATGAAACGCATGAAAGCAGACATCGTTCTGCTGCAAGAGACGCACTTTCGGGAAAATGCTTTTCTTATATTAAAAAATAGATATTACCCAACAGTATACCATTCTATGTATTCAGAGGCCAAATCTAGAGGCGTCTCCATCCAGATATCAGCTAAAATCCCATGGTCCCTGATTGCTATAAAGACAGACCCGATGGGAAGATATCTCTTCCTCAAGGGAATGATAGGAGACGTTAAGGTGACTATAGCCAACCTCTATGCCCCAAACTGCCATCAGGATGTTTTCATCAGGAAACATCTGAAACTACTTCAAGCCTTCTCAGAAGGCCAACTCATTGTGGGTGGCGATCTTAATATTCCCCTCATCCCTACAGAAGACACCTCGGAGGGAATCTCGTCTACACCCCGAGGAACGTGCAAAGTAATTCACTCAGCTCTGCATACCGCACAATTGATAGATGTCTGGCGTCTCATTTACCACGGTGAACGGGATTATACATTCTATTCCCGCACACACCTCTTATACTCACGCATAGATTACCTCCTAATACCACATGGACAGCTACAGGCAGTTAGGAGCACTACAATAGGCTCCATTACATGGTCAGACCATGCCCCAGTCCTAATGCGTTATGCTCCGACTGACTTTCACAGGGGACAAAGGAAACCTTGGAGACTTAAGGAGAGCCTATTGCAGGACCCGGAGATACTGGCCAATGTAACAAGGGAAATAACACATTATTTCCAAGTCAATCACACCTCAGAAAGTGACATGGGTCTGGTATGGGAGGCTCACAAAGCAGTGATACGGGGTACTCTCATAAAACATGGGGCAAGACTTAAAAAACTAAGGACTGAACAAATGGGTTTACTTTCTCTTTGTTTCCCTGCAAAGGTAAAGCATAATGGGCTACTGTGCATCGCATAGTAGCCCAATATGTGTCACTTACCTGACACAGGAGCCTGCGGTGTCACCGCTGTCCCCTCTGCTACGGAGCGTCCATCTTCTTTTCGGGTATCGTGGCTCCAGCGCTGTGATTGGCCAGAGCCGCGATGACGTCACTCCCGTGCATGTGCATGGGAGCTGCCGCTAATGGCATATCGCCGTTAGCAGCGGCATGCTCAGTGCGCCTATGCGCCGATGTCTACATCACATGTGCCATAGACAGCGGTGCCTGTCTTTTTGCAAATATCTCCTAAACCGTGTACGAGATATTTCTTGGACCTACAGGTAATCCTTAATCTAGGCTTACCGTAAGTCAAAGTGGTCTGTAAGGGTTTACAACCACTTTTAAGAATCATTTTAGGTCTGATGATTACATAAAAAACCTTCCAAACATTATGCATTTTCTGAAAGCAGACACATTAGAGAATAGAATAGTGGTAGTACCAATTTTTTTATGTCACACGATATTACCGCAGAGGTCTAGGAAACGCAAAATTTCTGTAAAAAATACACAAAAGTTAATCTTAAATCACACCAATGCAATAAATTACCCACTTTTTTGTAAAATATATAAGACGAAGTTGCACTGAGTAAATAGATAGCCAACATGTCAAACCTTAGTTTGCGTGCGCCCGCAAACGCCCGCAAACATAAGTACTCTATATTTTTCCATAGGCAACGTTGTAAAAGCCCCCCCCCCCCACAGGTAATCAGTTTAGCGTTACGGCGTTACGGAAGAGGTCTGGTACTAGAGATATTGCTCTCACATATGTAACATGTTTATCGTAATCAGCGTTTTCAGGTGTAGGCACCCCCGAAGTGTGTATTTACGTTCATGTGGGAGGTGCCTCAAATTTTGTGCCTGGCTGTAACTTTAATTTAGTGAAGGGAGTAGGGGATTGGGGGGGTACCAGAGGATGAAAGACGTCTCCTAAACCAGGACACAACAGTACAAGGGAAACATCACATTGAAGGCAAGTAATATCCCCTATGCTGAATTTTTTATTTTTTAGTAAACTTAGGCTTTATTAAATCACTCACAAAGTCCCACAAAATCAAACATATAATTTGGATAGCAAGTCTTTCCAAAGATGTAGAACGAGCACCAATATGATATAACCCAACTTTTACACAACATGTTCAGATGCTTCACAGTTAACATTTAACTTATATCAGCTATATTAATGCAAATCAAAAATGTTTCCAAATATAGCAACATCTGAGTGAACCTCATCCTCGTACACCAGCGGAGTCTCTGCGTTCGCTTAACATAATACACCATTTCTATATATTCCTCATATATTACTCCTTATTGATATAATGACACATGCAACAGTGAAACGCAATTGATAAACACTCCAACAACTGACATCTTATCACGTTGTGCTATTATCCATATCATGCTCCAAGCAGCTGTTCTTGTCTCAAGACGTGCTCTATAAAGGACCTCTTTCCTTTAACAATCATCTGTGCTCTCTGGGCAAATAAGGAAAGTGTGAGCTGTCACTGTTATCATTCTTCAAGCAAGATTCATTTATTATTCAGGAGTGGTGCCATAGTCACAGGATGACCTTAAACAAACATTTCCCAGCATCATGCTTTGTTCATCAGGTGTAGCAGACACGTCATAAAATCAATATGTTTCGTCCAGCTAGGGACTTCTTCAGGGTGCCTAATGTAATGTCTGTCACTGGATGTTTTCACATGCTGCAGCTTGAAAAAAATCATATTTAATGTAGATTTGTACTATAAACAGAATAGCTTACTGAAAGCTTCAATTATCATCCAGATCATTGATGTTTGACAGGTTATATTATCAGGCTTTATTTCCTGTAATAAGTAAAATAAAAATAAATAATTCTTAGGTCCTGGTATTAAGGAACAAAGGGTCTAAGATCCATATCCATTAATACTCCATTCTCATATACCTGTGCAGATAGCACTAAAAAGGTATCTAAGCCCAAAAGCAACAATATAATGTATTGCAGCTTACCAAACCTAATATATGGTGGCTGCTTTCGTTTTATGTTTATAGGCTTTTTTTCCCTTTATATTCACCAGTGGTTCCAGGCCAGTAACACACTTCCTGTCTTAGGGTGGCTACTCTGTACTAGGGATGAGCTTCGTGTTCGAGTCGAACCCATGTTCGACTCGAACATCGGCTGTTCGATCATTCGCTGAATTGCGAACGATATGGGCCGTTCGCGCCAAATTCGTGTGGCGCGTCACGGCCCATAATTCACTGCGGCATTGCAGTGCATTGCTTGCTGATGATTGGCCAAGCATGCACTATGACCCGCATGCTTGGCCAATCACAGCGCCGCCTTAACAGAGAGCCATAATTGGCCAAAGCCAAGGAGGCTTTGGCCAATTATGGTTCAGGGGATTTAGTACACGCCCCACACTATATAAGGCCGCCTGCACGGCGGCCCTGTGCAGTGTGTTCCGGTGTGCTTAGAGAGAGAGAGAGACAGTGTCATTTCATTTGAGTTAGCTAGATTAGGCAGGACAGTCAGTCAGTTAGCTGCACTTAAAGTGTATTGTGTATATATATGCATCCCAGGTGTTGCATATATATATATATATATACACTGTATTCAGTTTAGCTAGATCCGTTCCTGTTATCTTCTAGACTATTTACATTTAGTGCAGTGCGTCCTGCTCACAGTGTTCAGCTAGATCCGTTCCTGTTATATTCCTACTGACAGGCAGGCTTGTCTTGTTACAGTATTTTGAAGAAAATTACTGGTGTTCTTTTGATCCTATTAGTACCACAGTCAGGCAGCTAGACTATTTACATTTAGTGCAGTGCGTCCTGCTCACAGTGTTCAGCTAGATCCGTTCCTGTTATCTTCTTACTGACAGGCAGGCTTGTCTTGTTACAGTATTTTAAAGAAAATTACTGGTGTTCTTTTGATCCTGTTAGTACCACAGTCAGGCAGCTAGACTATTTACAGTTAGTGCAGTGCGTCCTGCCCACAGTGTTCTGCTAAACCTACAAGTAAGTGGGGTGCGTCCTGCTCACAGTGTTCAGCTAAACCTACAAGTTAGTGGGGTGCGTCCACCTCACAGTGTTCAGCTAAACCTACAAGCTAGTGGGGTGCGTCCTGCTCACAGTGTTCAGCTAGATCCGTTTCTGTTATCTTCTTACTGACAGGCAGGCTTGTCTTGTTACAGTAAATACAGCTACCTGAAGAAAATTGCTGGTGTTCTTTTGATCCTATTAGTACCACAGTCAGGTAGCTAGACTATTTACAGTTAGTGCAGTGCGTCCTGCTCACAGTATTCTGCTAAACCTACAAGTTAGTGGGGTGCGTCCTGCTCACAGTGTTCAGCTAAACCTACAAGTTAGTGGGGTGCGTCCACCTCACAGTGTTCAGCTAAACCTACAAGCTAGTGGGGTGCGTCCTGCTCACAGTGTTCAGCTAGATCCGTTTCTGTTATCTTCTTACTGACAGGCAGGCTTGTCTTGTTACAGTAAATACAGCTACCTGAAGAAAATTGCTGGTGTTCTTTTGATCCTATTAGTACCACAGTCAGGCAGCTAGACTATTTACAGTTAGTGCAGTGCGTCCTCCTCACAGTGTTCTGCTAAACCTACAAGTTAGTGGGGTGCGTCCTGCTCACAGTGTTCAGCTAAACCTACAAGTTAGTGGGGTGCGTCCACCTCACAGTGTTCAGCTAAACCTACAAGCTAGTGGGGTGCGTCCTGCTCACAGTGTTCAGCTAGATCCGTTCCTGTTATCTTCTTACTGACAGGCAGGCTTGTCTTGTTACAGTAAATACAGCTACCTGAAGAAAATTGCTGGTGTTCTTTTGATCCTATTAGTACCACAGTCAGGCAGCTAGACTATTTACAGTTAGTGCAGTGCGTCCTGCTCACAGTGTTCTGCTAAACCTACAAGTTAGTGGGGTGCGTCCTGCTCACAGTGTTCAGCTAAACCTACAAGTTAGTGGGGTGCGTCCACCTCACAGTGTTCAGCTAAACCTACAAGCTAGTGGGGTGCGTCCTGCTCACAGTGTTCAGCTAGATCCGTTCCTGTTATCTTCTTACTGACAGGCAGGCTTGACTTGTTACAGTAAATACAGCTACCTGAAGAAAATTGCTGGTGTTCTTTTGATCCTATTAGTACTACAGTCAGGCAGCTAGACTATTTACAGTTAGTGCAGTGCGTCCTGCTCACAGTGTTCTGCTAAACCTACAAGTTAGTGGGGTGCGTCCTGCTCACAGTGTTCAGCTAAACCTACCAGTTAGTGGGGTGCGTCCACCTCACAGTGTTCAGCTAAACCTACAAGCTAGTGGGGTGCGTCCTGCTCACAGTGTTCAGCTAGATCCGTTCCTGTTATCTTCTTACTGACAGGCAGGCTTGTCTTGTTACAGTATTTTAAAGAAAATTGCTGGTGTTCTTTTGATCCTATTAGTACCACAGTCAGGCAGCTAGACTATTTACAGTTAGTGCAGTGCGTCCTGCTCACAGTGTTCTGCTAAACCTACAAGTTAATGGGGTGCGCCCTGCTCACAGTGTTCAGCTAAACCTACAAGTTAGTGGGGTGCGTCCACCTCACAGTGTTCAGCTAAAGCTACCTGTAGAAGGTTGGTGGTGTTCTCATACTACAGGCAGGCAGTTGATTTTGCTAGCTGCAGTATCAGTACATATATATATATATATATATATATATATATCCCAGCTTAGTGCAGCTACAGGCCATTAGTATGTCTGGAAGGCCAAGAAGGAGAGGCAGACAGTCACAAGCCAATAAGAGAGGGCAAGCAGGCTCTGTGTCTAGTGCTGGTCGTGGAGACGGTGCATCCTCATCAGCACGTGGCCATGGGACACGCTTGGCCTTTTTTTCGGCAGCTGGCCATGTTGAGCCGCAACATGCGGAAGACTTGGTCGAGTGGATGACCAAGCCGTCCTCATCCTCCTCATCCTCTCTCACCCATGCCCAGGGTACTTTGTCTGGCAAAGCAGCGGCCTCTTCCCTTGGCTCAATGTCATCAGTGACTCCTTCCCTAGCCCCACCATGTCCTCCTGAGGAGTCCCTCGAACTGTTTGACCACAGTGTTGGGTACATGCTCCAGGAGGATGCCCAGCGTTTGGAAGGCTCTGATGATGATACTGAGCTCGATGAAGGCAGTAACACGAGCACGGACAGAGGGGGTGCCCAAGAAGGACAGCAATCTGGCAGTCATGCTCCCCCTGCTGCAGCATACTGCCAGGTTTGCTCCAGTGATGAGGAGGGAGGGGATGATGAGGTCACTGACTCAACGCGGGTGCCTGATAGGAGAGAGCAGGAGGAGGAGGAGGAGGCGGCACATCACCAACGAGGCAGGATGCCCTCCAGGGGCCAGCCTAAGGGCAGCACATTGACTGCATCACACCCCAAAGCTCCACATGTGCAGGGCGCTGCAGTCTCTGCGCGTTATTCAAAAAGTTCTTTGGTGTGGGCCTTTTTTGAGACGAGTGCATCAGATCGCACCGCTGCTATTTGCAACATATGTCTCAAGCGTATCTCGCGTGGCCAAAACATCTCCCGCTTGGGTACCACATGCTTGACCAGACATATGTTGACCTGCCATGCAGTTCGTTGGCAAGCGTATCTAAAAGACCCACACCAAAGAACAAAGAGGACCTCTGCTTGCTCCTCATCAGCTGAGATTTCCAACCCCACTAGACCTTCAGTCCTCTCTGAGACCTGCACTGAGAGGAATGAAGGTGTAGAATTAGGTGTGTCACAGCCACGTACTTGTGGGCAATCTGATTTTGGTACACCGACGTCAGATTGTACCAGGCAAATTTCCCTGCCCCAGCTGCTGCACCGCCGAAAGAAGTTTGCTCCCAGCCATCCACATGCCCAACGGTTGAATGCTAGCTTGGCAAAATTGCTAGCACTTCAACTGCTGCCTTTTCAGTTGGTAGACTCTGCCCCCTTCCGTGAGTTTGTGGAATGTGCGGTTCCTCAGTGGCAGGTACCCAAACGCCACTTTTTCTCACGGAAGGCAATTCCGGCTCTCTACCAGCATGTGGAAGGCAATGTCCATGCCTCGCTGGACAGGGCGGTCAGCGGTAAGGTGCATGACGCGCTGACTCATGGTCCAGCAGGCATGGACAGGGACGTTACCTAAGTTTCACGGCGCATTGGGTGACTCTGCTGGCAGCTGGGAAGGATGCAGGACAAGGTGCAGTAGTGTTGGAGGTTGTTTCGCCACCACGCCTCCAAAATGCTAATGATTGTGACACACCTCTCTCCTCCACCCCCTCCTCTTCTTCTTCCTCCATGGCCTCTTCCTCGGAACCAGCGGTGCTCCGTAGTCGTTCAAGGGGCTACGCAAGTACGCAGGCCAAAAGATGCCATGCGGTGCTTGAGCTGGTGTGCTTGGGGGACAGGAGCCACACTGGGGCAGAGGTTCTGTCAGCTCTGCAGGGGCAGGTTCAGAGGTGGTTGACGCCACGCCAACTTAAGGCAGGAATGGTGGTTTGCGACAATGGCACCAACCTCCTCTCTGCCCTCCGACAGGGACAAATGACCCATGTGCCCTGTTTGGCTCACGTCCTTAACTTGGTGGTGCAGCGGTTCTTGGGCAGGTACCCGGGCTTACAGGATGTCCTGAGGCAGGCCAAGAAAGTCTGTGTGCATTTCCGCCGGTCATATAATGCCAGTGCTCGGCTGACGGACCTCCAAAAGGAGTTTAACCTGCCCAAGAACCGCCTAATCTGTGACATGCCCACCAGGTGGAACTCAACGTTGGCCATGCTGCAGCGGCTGCACACGCAGCAGAGGGCCATCAATGAGTACCTGTGCGACTATGGCACCAGGACAGGGTCAGGGGAGCTTGGTTTTTTTTCCCCACGCCAGTGGGCCATGATCAGGGATGCATGCACTGTCCTGTCACCATTTGAGGAGGCCACGAGGATGGTGAGCAGTGACAGTGCATGCATCAGTGACACTGTCCCCCTTGTCCACCTGTTGGAGCACACGCTGCGTGGAATAATGGATAGGGCACTTGAGGCAGAACAGAGGCAGGAAGAGGAGGACTTCCTTAGCTCTCAAGGCCCCCTTTATCCAGACAGTGTTCCTGCGTGCCCGCCGATCACACAGGAAGAGGACGAGGAGGAAGAGGAGGAGGAGGAGGAGGAAGATTGTGTCAGTATGGAGGTGGAGCCTGGCACTCAGCATCAGCAGCAGTCTTTAAGGGATCAGTCCCAAGAAACACATGGACTTGTACGTGGCTGGGAGGAGGTGGCTGCGGACCATGTCGTCCTTAGTGACCCAGAGGACTCCGGACCGAATGCCTCAGCAAACCTACGCTGCATGGCCTCCCTGATCCTGCAAAGCCTGCGTAAGGATCCTCGTATTCGTGGTATCAAGGAGAAGGACCAATACTGGCTGGCAACCCTCCTTGATCCACGTTACAAGGGTAAGGTTGCAGACCTTATCTTGCCATCGCAGAGGGAGCAGAGGATGAAACATCTTCGGGAGGCCTTGCAGAAAGGTCTGTGCAACGCGTTCCCAGAGACTGGGAGGTTACAAACTCCTGTTTCTGGACAACGTGTTGCTGAGGCTTCGGTCAGTCAAAGAAGGAGCGGTGGAGAAGGTGGCCGTCTGACCGATGCGTTCAGACAATTTTTTTGGTCCGCAGCCCCAAGGTATGATCGGTTCCAGCAACCATCGCCAGCGTCTGTTTTACATGGTGCAGGAATACCTAGGGGCAAGATCAGACTTGGACACCTTTCCCACCGAAAATCCTCTGGGTTACTGGGTCTTGAGGATGGATCACTGGCCAGAGCTTGCACAGTATGCAATTGAGCTACTGGCCTGTCCTGCATCCAGCGTTCTTTCGGAACGCACATTCAGTGCTGCTGGAGGCGTGGTAACCGATCACAGGGTGCGTCTGTCCACTGACTCGGTCGATCGACTGACCTTCATAAAAATGAATGAGTCTTGGATCACCACCAGCTACCAAGCACCTGATGCTGATGTAACCGAATAATTTTTTTTGAAATCTCAGATCCCTTCAAAGACTGCCTATGCTGATGCTGAGTGACTATCCCTGAGTAATTATCCTCTTCCTCCTCAATCATCACGCTGATAGCTTGTAAGAACATTTTTGGTTCTGGGTGCCACCACCAGTGCCTAAGGCACAATTTTTCAGCCCCTGTTTAACAGGGGCGTGTAATTACGATTTTTGATGTAATACTTTGCAGCAGGGCTCGTTCCTGCATTCCAACTAGAGTGTCTGTGAGGGGTTGCAGTGTTGTGGCACCAGCACCAGTGCCTAAGGCCTAATTTTTCAGCTCCTGTTCAACAGGGGCATGTAATTACAATTCTTGATCTAATATTTCACAGCAGAGCCCTGTGAGGGCTTACAGTGTTGTGGCCACAGCAACACCTAAGGCCCAAATTTCTGCTGAGTATATAGGGCAGGACCCTACTTTCAAACAGCTAACTTACAAACGACTCCTACTTGCAAACGGAAGGAGACAACAGGAAGTGAAATCTACCCCTAGGAAGGGAAATTCTCTCCTGTAAGAGTTAATATGGGAAAAACATTTCTCCTTTCCACTGATGCTTTCCAATCCATTGGGACAAAAAGTGAGGTGAAATCTTCTGAAGAGGAGGAAAGACAGCAAAACAAATGTCACAGGGGTGATAACCCTTCCCTATGTTTTCCAAAAAGCTTAAAAAAGATTTTTTGGCTGGAGCTAAACACGTTAAAAATGTACCCGTTCAAAATTACAAAGAGATTCTACTTAACAACAAACCTACAGCCTGTATACTGCTGTTTAGAGTATATAGGGCCTGGTGGCCCCACACCTTTCCTTATTTTAATTTGGGTGCGGGGTTCCCCTTAATATCCATACAAGACCCAAAGGGCCTGGTAATGGACTGGGGGGTACCCATGCCGTTTGTCTCACTGATTTTCATCCATATTGCCAGGACCCGACATTACATTAAACCCACAAGCAGTTTTAAATGAGATTTTTTCCTTTAAAAATGACATTTGGTGCAGGGACTGTTCTAAACACGGGAAACACGCGTCACTTTACAAGCATACTATAGACACCCCTCAGGTACGATATTTAAAGGAATATTTCACTTTTTTTTTTTTTACTTTAAGCATCATTAAAATCACTGCTCCCGAAAAAACGGCCGTTTTTAAAAGTTTTTTTTGCATTGATACATGTCCCCTGGGGTAGGACCCGGGTCCCCAAACCCTTTTTAGGACAATACCATGCAAATTAGCCTTTAAAATGAGCACTTTTGATTTCGAACGTTCGAGTCCCATAGACGTCAATGGGGTTCTAACGTTCGTGCGAACTTTCGGTCCGTTCGCAGGTTCTGGTGCGAACCGAACCGGGGGGTGTTCGGCTCATCCCTACTCTGTACATGAAAGAGCAACAGAAACAGCAGTATTGTCTGTAGAGGGTAGTAATAGTGATAGATAGACTAGTAGATATAGATGGACTTTACATAAGTGACTAACAAATTTAAACCTAGATCCGGCTAACACTTTTAGGCAGTTACAGAAACATGTTTTCCTTTAGGGATAATGATTTTAACAATGAATAAAAGGTTATTATTTTTAAGCACTCCTATTAGTGTTAAATAGCTTGTCTCAATACTCTAACTGCTGTACAGCCTTGTCTGGTAAAGGAAATTGAAAAATGGCAGGCTTACTGGCAGGATCCAACAAAAGCAATATATGGCTCAGAGCAGTGGAACCTTACCATGTAGCTGGTTGTAGTCAGGGTGTCCAAGCTGAGGTGTCCTCCCATCCACCAAAAGACAATGTAGTCATCAGAAAAGATAGCTGGCAGCTCTATGAATCATTTTTTATTGTAAAGCCATCCCAGTGAGTATACAGACAGTAGCATATGTGTTTCGGCAATAAGCCTTGTTCACAGCAGGATCACCAGGTGAAAATAAAGGAAAGAAGCCTAAAACCCCCCCAAAAAACTGATGTAGCCATCGCAAACAGCAGCTGGTGTGTACTGGAAGAATACTTTCTGTAGCGCTACCCCCATAGGAGTCGCTGGTGAATATGGGTATCTCCCACCCTGTCAATACTTTGTAGAACCACCTTTCACTGCAATTACAGCAGTCTTTTTGGGGATGTCTCTACAAGCTTTGCACATCTAGAGAGTGAAAATGTTGCCCATTCTTTGCAAAATAGTCCAAGCTCTGTCAGATTGGATGGAGAACGTCTGTTAACAGCAATTTTCAAGTCTTGCCATAGATTCTCAATTGGATTTAGATCTGGACTTTGACTGGGCCATTCTAACACATGAATATGCTTAAACCATTCCATTGTAGCTCTGGCTGTATGTTTAGGGTCATTGTCCTGCTGGAAGGTGAACCTCCACCCCAGTCTCAAGTCTTTTACAGACTCTAACAGGGTTTCTTCTAAGATTGCCCTGTATTTGGCTCCATCCATCTTCCTATCAACTCTTCCCAGCTTCCCTGTCCCTGCTAAAGAAAAGCATCCCCACAACATAATGCTGCCACCACCATGTTTCATGGTGGGGATGGTACATTCAGGGTGATGTGCAGTGTTAGTTATCTGCCACACATGGGGGGTCATTTACTATAGCGTTTTAGCGCAAATAAATGCTAAAACGGTATTCACTATAGCGCTGGTAAAAAAATACTCCCAAAATCGAATTTACTATAGTTCTCTCAAAACAAATAGTGCCCAAACCCTTACCCAGCTAAAACCTGGAATAGTGCACATGGAAATAATGTTTAGAGCATGATATAATTGCCTCAATGGTACTGAAATGTGTGGTATATTGTTTAATGATAATCTGCTTTTAAACTGTGTGAAAAAATTATTTCTACACTGAAATATCTTTAAAAGTCTGAAAAGGGATAAATTCCCTGTCTCTGTACAACTAGGTGCCAGCACAACTGAGCATGCTCAGACCTGCAAACAGCTCTCATTTTAGCTCCCATGGCTTTTTTAAAAGGCGCTATAGTAAATACCAAAATTGACGCTGGCCTAAAATGCGTTTTTGAGAATGAAAATTGGTGCTATTATAGTCCAATGCAAGTTTCAGCCATTGATTCTAATGGTACAATTGTAACTTCCCCAAATAAATACTTTTAATGCTGAGATTAAATGTATCTTTCCTTGAAATAAATGTACCTTGCAACAATGTTGGTGCTTTAATTTGTTTTTTCTCATCTATTTTGTTTTTAAGAATGCTAGAATGTGGAATATATCGATGTTTTGGTAAAATATATTTTTCTCCCTTCGTCTTTCAGGACAGCACCTGGAGAGAGCGCAGCTCCACCCACTTTCCCAGGAAACACTGCAGTCAGTTTCTTTAAAGACCGGACACTTCCACCATGGCCTCAGTTGTAGTGTTTCCTCCGCCATGGTGGAAGCGCTGCAGGGAACCAGGGGTGTGCTGCGCTTTCTCCAGGTGGTGAAGGTTAGGGCATACCGGATCGTTTTTCTTCTTTTCCAAAGACAGCCCAGCATCCTCCCTGACGTGTGGGGGATTCTCCGGTGCCTCCTCCTCTTCATGCTCGGCGAGAGCCAGGCTGCGAGGGTCCCGCTCCTACAGACCGGTGGCAGGGCTGTGGAGTAGAGCGGCGTCTATTCCACGGGCCGCACGCCTTCCGGGTTCGGATGGCAAGCGTGTCATTTCCGACCGGGGGCGGGGCCTCGAGCGGCGCGACGCGGCTTCCGGTTCCGGCCGCTGGAACGCAGGAGGGGGGGGCGGTCTCTATGGCTGATTTCATTTCCGGCCCTCACAGCGGTGAGCGGCCCGGGAAAATCAAATAAAAGAGCACAAACGCCGCTGTGTGTCCTGTCAATAATGGAGGACGATCAGGCGGCGGTGGCAGGAGCAGGAGCCACAACAATCAGCCAGGCTCAGGTAAGCAGGGATACTGGTCTCTGTCTTTTACTCTATGGGCATTCATAATGTTTAGTTATTATCCCTTCCCTAAAAAAAAAAAAAAAAAAAAAGGTGGGGAGCCTGCAGATCACTTGGTCCTGAGTACTAAAGGAGGGATAAGTGATTAATTATGTTTTAAGGTGGATCTGTGGGGTGATTCACCGGCTGTGGAACAGATCATAGGTGTTAAAGGGTTAACTTCCTTGGTGGTGTTTTTTTCTGTGTTCCTTATACAGCATGTAAACTGTTGTTTGTGAAATATGGTTCAGCTATTGTCTTTTTTCCCTTGGGATATTGCAGAAGGCTAAGGAAAAGACCAAGCATGTCTCCCCTATTGTTAAAAGGAAGTGTCCCTCTTGCAAGGGGTTACTGAGGGATTCCTGGCCCAAAGTATTATGCAGATCTTGCATTACGGACATAGTTAAGGAGGAGACAGCTCCTGCTAGTCCTGCAGCTCAACAAAGCGAATTGCTAAGCTCTTTCAGGAAGGAACTGGCAGACACCTTTGAGTCTTTCAGGTCCTACCTAGATAGGCGTCCAACGGCGCATAGCAGTGTGGTGCCACATTCTCAATCCTCTGTTTCAGCATCCAGAGGGGGCAGCGACTCAGAGGAGGAGGAAAGTAACATTTTACTAAATTCGGAGGAGGAAGCAGAAGAAGTAAATGAAGCTTCTTCTCCTTCTTCTAGGTACAAGTTATCCCTTGAGGAGGTAGATGATTTACTAAGAACAATTCATACTACCCTTAACATCACAGAGGATAAGGCTCAGCTATCCCTACATGATAAGATGTTCCAAGGCCTCGGGGAGGAAAAACACAGGGTTTTTCCTGTACATAAATTCCTATCAGAGACCATTAAAAGGGAGTGGAAGGATCCAGAGAGAGCCCCCTTCTTTTCTAAATCCCTCAAGCGAAGGTTTCCGTTTGATGAGGATAGCTCGCATATTTGGAATAAAAAGCCAAGACTAGACGCAGCCTTTTCCCAGGTATCTAGGAATACTGACCTGGCCTTTGAGGACATGGGTATCCTTAAAGATACCATGGACAAAAAGGCAGACTCCCTATTAAGGAAGGCATGGGATTCTTCTTTAGCAAATTTGAAGCCTGCCATGGCCTCAACTGTGGTAGCCAGAAATCTGGAACACTGGCTGGAGCAGCTGAAGATCCACATTGAGGCAGGGACGCCTCGCAAGGATCTGCTAGATACGCTACCGGTGTTATCAAAGGCGGTAGGGTATATAGCAGATGCCTCAGCGGAGTCAATCAGGATGTCAGCCAGATCCACAGCTCTGATAAACTCAGCTCGCAGGGCGTTATGGGTCAAAACATGGACAGGGGATACTGCTTCAAAGACAAAATTATGCGGTTTAACCTTTGAAGGTGATCTAGTGTTTGGCCCTGGGCTGGAAGCTATTCTTGACAGAACAGCTGACAAAAAGAAGGCTTTCCCTATAAAGAAGAAGGTACTTCCGCAAGGCAACAGAAATTTTCGTGCTTTTCGAAAGACCCCAGATACCAAAGAGGCAGGCTACAAAAGGCCTTGGAAGTCTCAAAGAGGGAGGGGTAAGTCAGGAGTACTTTTTCGCCCCCCAACCACAAGCCCAAAAACCCAGTGACGGTCAGCCAACTGTGGGAGCAAGGTTACAGACCTTCTTTTTACAGTGGAAGACTATAACAAGCAGCCAGTTTATCCTCAGGACCATCTTGGAGGGTTACAGGCTGGAATTTTCTCAACCTCCTCCTGTGCGTTTTTACATAACCCAGGCTCCCCGAGACTCAGAAAAGTCACTAGCAATGACAGCTATCCTGAAGGACTTGATGCTACAAAAGGTGATAGTGAACGTACCCCCTGGGGAATTAGAACAGGGGTGCTATTCACACATATTTCTTGTGAAGAAACCGTCGGGAAAATTCAGGCTCATCCTGAACCTGAAGATTCTAAACAAGACTATCAGGTACAAGAAGTTCAGGATGGACACAATATTCTCAGTAAAGAATCTCCTGACCCCGGGATGTTTTATGGCTTCCATAGACCTGAGAGATGCATACTTGCATGTACCAGTAGCGTCAACATCTCAGAAACACCTAAGGTTTGCGATAAAACTGGGGGAATCTACCCTTCATCTCCAGTTCAGAGCTCTCCCTTTCGGGCTGTCATCTTCTCCGAGGATTTTTACAAAAGTCCTGGCGGAGGCCTTGGCCCCACTCAGAGTAGAGGGGGTATCAGTCCTGCCCTATCTGGACGATCTACTAATTTTTGCCAAAACAAGGGACCTGTTAGTGAGAGATCTGGAAAAGACAATGAGACACCTGGTAGGTCTAGGATGGATAATCAACGAGGAGAAATCAAACTTGATTCCATCTCAGACCATACTATTCTTGGGTTACACGATAGATTCCATCCAGGAGAAGATTTTTCTCCCCGAAGGGAAGAGGGAGAAGCTTCAGGAGGCAGTGAAGAAGACGCAGACAAATATGCCAATCTCCATAAGAGCAGCTATGTTGGTCTTAGGGCTACTCACTGCGACTATTCCAGCGGTGCAGTGGGCACGTCTACACGGAAGGGAGCTCCAGCAGACAATTTTAACGAGTTGGTCCTATGGAGAGTCCCTAGAAAAATTAATAAGGATACCTGCGCGGGTTCAGAGGAAGCTTTGGTGGTGGAGAAATCACTCAAACCTGAACAGGGGTCTGCTCTGGAGTTTTCCTTTGCAGAAAAGATTAACAACAGACGCAAGTTCCTGGGGTTGGGGCGCCCACCTGGACGAGCAGATGGCTCAGGGGAGTTGGACAGACTGGGAAGCCAGAAAGTCCTCCAATTGGAGAGAGCTGAGGGCTATTCTCTTGGGTCTATGGGCCTTCGAAAGAACAGTCCGGGGCCATCATGTTCAGGTCCTATCGGACAATGCCACAGCGGTGGCCTATATATCAAGGCAGGGAGGAACAAGGAGCAGGGCTCTGCTATCCTTGGCACTCCAGATTCTAGCCTGGGCAGAAGACAGGCTAAACTCCATAACAGCGATACATCTGAAGGGAGATTTAAACCTTATGGCAGACTTTCTGAGCAGAGAAAGAGTACTGGAAGCAGAATGGAGTCTAAATGTAGAGACTTTTCAACAACTAACAGAAAGATGGGGAATGCCCCAAATAGATCTTTTCGCATCCCAAAAGAATGCAAAAACAGAGGCCTTCTTCTCACTGAACAGGCAGGATCAGGCAGAGGGATTGGATGCATTAGCGCAGCCATGGAAATTCCAGTTGTGCTACGCCTTTCCCCCCTTTCAGATGATCCCCTTGGTCTTAAGAAAGCTACAGAAAGAGAACACGACGATGATTCTGGTGGCTCCTTTCTGGCCCAAACGGGCTTGGTTCGCAATACAGGGGATGGCGGTGGAACCTTATTGGGAGCTTCCGCTTCGGAAGGACCTCCTAACGCAGGGCCCCCTTCATCACCCAAATACCCAGCATCTCAGGTTGACAGGTTGGTTACTGAGGAGCAGATGTTAAAAAATAAGGGCCTTTCAGATAAACTGGTCTCTACCCTGCTGAACAGTCGTAAAGAGGTTACCAGGGCCATCTACTTCAAAACGTGGAAACGATTTAATAGCTGGTGTGCGATTAGGATACTTTCGCCACAGGAAATCGCTTCAGTGCTAGAGTTTCTCCATGAGGGAATGGAGATGGGGTTGGCAGCTAGCACCCTAAAAGTGCAGGTAGCTGCATTATCGGTTTTTCTTGAGAGGCAGTTATCAAGGGAGCCGCTTATTATTAGGTTTTTCAAGGCATTGGCCAGAGCTAGGCCAATACCTTTTAAGTTTTTTCCTAGATGGGACCTGTCTGTGGTTCTGCGGGGTCTAATCAAAGGGCCGTTTGAACCTCCAGAGGAAGCGTCAATCAGGCTATGGTCGTTAAAAATAGTCCTGTTAGTAGCAGTAACTTCAGCTAGGAGAGTAAGCGAGTTACAAGCTCTTTCCATAAGAGAACCCTTTTGTTATATTTTTCCAGACCGGGTAGTGCTAAAAACTGACCCGGGTTTCTTGCCAAAGGTGGCATCAGCATTTCATAGGGAACAAGAGATAATTCTCCCTACCTTTTGTCCTAACCCGTCCAGTGCTAAGGAGAGGTCTTTCCATTCCCTGGACGTGAGAAGGTGTTTATTACATTATATAGAGATAACGAAAGATTTTAGAAGATCAGATTCGCTCTTTGTTCTCTTCTCTGGTCCACGGAAGGGGTATAGAGCATCCAAAAGCACCATAGGTAGATGGCTCAGAATGGCCATCAGCGAAGCTTATAAAGCTTCAGGAGCAGAGCCCCCTAAGGGGGTAGTAGCCCATTCAACAAGGGCAGTAGCAACGTCCTGGGCGGAGAGGGCAGGGGCTTCCCCGGGTCGGATCTGTAAAGCGGCCACGTGGACAAGTTTCTCCACCTTCACCCGCCACTACAGGTTGGACTTGCTATCAGCAGCGGAACAGTCGTTTGGCAGGAAGGTCCTGCAGGCGGTGGTCCCACCCTAGAGTAAGTACTCTTTTATCATCTCCAGGTGCTGTCCTGAAAGACGAAGGGAGAAAACCCTAGTTAGACTTACCGGTAACGGTATTTCTACGAGTCTTTCAGGACAGCGCCGATGACCCGCCCTAAGTTTTGAGGTTGTAAGATGTGTTATTGCTGTGTTCTGCTTATCTAATTTCAGCATGGCTGGAGGTACTCTATGAACAACTGAGGCCATGGTGGAAGTGTCCGGTCTTTAAAGAAACTGACTGCAGTGTTTCCTGGGAAAGTGGGTGGAGCTGCGCTCTCTCCAGGTGCTGTCCTGAAAGACTCGTAGAAATACCGTTACCGGTAAGTCTAACTAGGGTTTTCACTGTCACTTTCACTTGTTACTCTCCATCTCACAAAAATCTTTACCCAAACTTACACAGGTGTTTTTACAAACCACAAACAATACCATTGCTGATGCAAATTTAACCACTTCCCGCCCGGCCTATTGCAGATTGACGGCTGGCGGTGGTTCAGTTATCCTGACTGGGCGTCATATGACGTCCAGCAGGATAACAGCTGCCGCGCGCCCGTGGGGGCGCGCATCTTGGCGATCGATCGAGTGATCAGTCTGACACACCGCTCCACTGATCTTAGTAAAGAGCCTCTGGTGAAGGCTCTTTACCACATGATCATCCGTGTCCAATCACAGCTGATCACGATGCCAACAGGAAAAGCCGTTGATCGGATTTTCCTCATTTGCGTCTGACAGATGCGAGTAGAGGAGAGCCGATCGGCAGCTCTCCTGACAGGGGGGGGTCTGCGCTGATTGTTTATCAGCGCAGCCGCCCCTTGGATGCTCACACTAGACCACCAGGGAAGCCGCCAGGACCACCAGGGAAGGTGGCAACATGTGGATGGCCAGGTATTTGGCCATCCACATGTGCAAATTATGCCCAATCTGTGCCAATCAGTGCCCACAAATGGGCACTGACTAGCACCATTATATATCAGTGATGCCCAGCAATGCCACCCATCAGTGTCATCAGTGCCACCAATCAGTGTCATCAGTGCCACCCATCAGTGTCCATCGGTGCCACCTGTCAGTGCCCATCCGTGCCCACCTATCAGTGCCCATCAGTGCCACCCATAAGTACCCATCAGTGCCACCCATATGTACCCATCAGTGCCGCCTATGAGTGCCCATCAGTGCCGCATACCAGTGCCACCTATCAGTGCCCATCAGTGCCGCCTATCAGTGCCACCTCATCGGTGCTGCCTTATCAGTGCCCGTCAGTGCAGCCATATCAGTCCCCGTCATTGTAGAAGAAAACGTACTTATTTACAAAAATTTTAAACAGAAACAAAGAAAAACTTGTTTTTTTTTCGAAATTTTCTGTCTTTTTTTTATTTGTTGCGCAAAAAATAAAAACCACAGAGGTGATCAAATACCACAAAAAGAAAGCTCTATTTGTGGGAACAAAATGATAAAAAAATGTGGGTACAGTGTTGTATGACCGCGCATTTGTCATTCAAATTGCGACAGCGCTGAAAGCTGAAAATTGGCCTGGGCAGGAAGGTGTCTAAGTGCCTGGTATTGAAGTGGTTAAAATTGGTCACAATTTTGTGTGTTTTTTATTATTTCCAAATAATCATAATTTGAGCCCAAAAAATGTAATGTGTACCAGCATCAGAAATCAAAATGTAATTCCCAAAAATCAGAGGGTAACATCACTATTCTACACTCACCCACCAAATCTCACAGAATAAATCAAGAAGAATAACTCTTGAGTAATGTAATTCCACCACCTATATGTGTATTTATGTGTAGGAGATTTCCACATGTGGTGGCTCTATGGCTTAGAGGTTAGAACTTCTGCTTAGCATTTTTGAGGGTCTGGGTTTGAATCCTAAGCATGCTGCTTCATGTAGAGAAGTTGTCTCATCTCCCTATGTTGTTAAACATAACTCCTGACTCAGGTCCTAAAACTATGTCTAAATGTAGTATTTATGTGTAGGAGGCTTCCACCACCATTGTAAATCTTGCCAGATACACTATCTAGCCAAAATTATTGGGACACATGAACTTTAATGGCAGCCCAATCTTAGTCTGTTGGGTTAAAATTTGATTTGGCTCACCCTTTGCAGCTATAACAGCTTCTGGGAAGGCTGTCCACAAGGTTTAGTGTGTCTATGGGAATGTTTGACCACTCTTCCAGAAGCGCATTTGTGAGGCCAGGCACTGATGTTGGATGAGCTGGCCTGGCTCGCAGTCTCTGTTTTAATTCAGCCAAAAGGTGTTCTATCAGGTTGAGGTCAGTACTCTGTGCAGCCCAGTCAATTTCCTCCACCCCAAACTCCCTCATCAATGTCTTTATGGACCTTGCTTTGTGCACTGATGCCCAAACTGTTCCCACAAAGTTGGGAGCATGAAATTGTCCAAAATGTCTTGGTATGTTGACGCCTTAAGAGTTCCTTTCACTGGAACTAAGAGGCCAAGCCCAACCCCTGAAAAACAACCCCACGTCATAATCACCCCCTCCACCAAATGATTTGGGCCAGTGCACAAAGCAAGGTCCATAAAGGCATAGATGAATGAGTTTGGGGTGGAGGAACTTGACTGGCCTGGACAGAGTCCTGACCTCAACACAACAGAACACCTTGGTGATGAATTAGAGCGGAGACTGTAAGCCAGGCCTTCTCGTCCAACATCAGGGCCTGACCTCACAAATGCACTTCTGGAAGAATGGTCAAACATTCTCATAGACACACTCCTAAACCTTGTGGACAGCCGTCCCAGAAGAGTTGAAGCTGTTATAGCTGCAAAGGGTGGGCCAAATCAATTTTGTGCCCTATGGACTAAGACTGGGATGCCATTACATTTCGTGTGCGTATAAAGGCAGGCGTCCCAATACTTAGGCTTGTACATTGCCTGTGACACTGAGCGTGGCTATGGACTTAAGGCTGGTTCGCACCACAGAGATGCAGACTACATGTGTGAGGCTGCCCACTGGCTAAGTGGGTAGCAATTCCATCTAGCAGCACTGGGGTTGTTGGTTCAATTCCCCAACATGCTAATGCTTGTAAGATAAATTTACTTAAGCGCAGATATGGGATGGTGATAATAAATGAATAAGAGGGGGTTGCTGCAACTATTCGCTTGTGATCTGACCCCAATAAAGAATTATATATATATAAATAATAGTGCGCTAAAACCAAAATAGTACAATATATATAAAAATCTCAATTGTTGTGCAAAACAAAAAACTTCAGTGATAAAATGTGAATTCCACTGACTCCAGGTGATAGAGGATAGTAGTGACCACCACCTTCTTAGGTCTAATCACGCTTTTTTTGTAATAATCCAGAGAATCAGCCAAAACAAGGAGCGACAGACAACAGCTGTTTGATTCAGGTTCCAGCCAACTTCTCCCCATATAATGGAATCAAAATCTCTAAGTATAAATTCTCAAAGCAAACGAAAAGATCATCATCGCGCAAGATTGTATATAGTGCTCGATTTATTAAGAATATTCTATAAAGATGCACTCACATTTTAGTAGTTGTAAAACAGCCTTATAAGATCAATTTAAAACAGGACGGCTCTCCTCATCACTGCACTTCCTAGGATACGAGCCACCGGAAGTATCGTCACCGGCTTGTCCCGACGCGTTGCGTCACAGGTTGAAGTTTATATGTTCTCCCTGTGTAGGTTTCTTACCACAATCCAAAGACATGTCTCCTGTCGAAATAGTCTCTAATGTAAGAAAGTTTGTTTTGGACTTTAGATTGGAAGCTCATTGCAGCCAGGGACTGATGTTAATGTTTGTTAGCACTAATCATGCCCAGAGACTTGGACATTTAAAATTTTAGGGTTTACACTGCACAGGTACATATGCTTAGAAAACTGTTGCTTTGTTTATGTGCATGCAAATAGACTTCGATCTTTGGCCTGTAGTTGGAAATTTGATGCACATAGCCAAGAGCTAACACAGTTGCAAATAGTATTATGTGTTCCTGCTCATCAGGTGCAATCACTTTAGACATACATGAAGAGACAGATTGAAAGATACTGGTGGGTGTGTACTTCTATTGGGCGTGTGTCAGTGTGCTAACAATACAACCTTATATAAAGGGCTTCAGTAAGGGGGGTTCATTTGGCCTGTGCAGAGGCCAGGTTTTTTGCTGTGATTTGTGGGAGAGAAGGAATGATATTGTGCATAATGACAAACGCCCAACTAGGGCTGTTTGTTTGCTGAAATTCTTGTGCATTTTTTCCATCAAAAGTGGGTTTATGTGGCCATGCTGTCAATGTTGTGTGTGTATCCCTGTCTGAACAAGCATTCATGGTTTGGGAGCATCTGCTGACCTTCTACTCTTTATTCTCATTGCTTAATCATGTACACAGAAATGCAGCTTCCAGCAGAACATAGTCACCAATGTATGTGTGTGGCTTGTGGGGTGGTGTAGGCGTTATAGTTTGAATATGTGCCTTTTTTAATATTATGTTGGAATGCTTTGTAAGAATAATTGTTAAGTATGTTTCTATAATCTTGCAGATAAAAATGTGATGTGGGTTGGTGGGTGAGTAGTGGTACTATGAAATGTTATCCATTATACATTGAAAGTAAAGCTGTGTTCACGCCAAGGTTTAGATAAGTTTTAGATTATATGCTCCTATGAGCAGGGCCCTTAAAACCCAATTGCTAACTGTTTTGCTAAATGTAGCACCATCCTGTAGAATATTTATTTTTTTATGCTAGTAAATGTACATAATTTTTTTTTCTGCTGCCAAAATAAAAGTACATTATTGAGCTTGTTGTTTTTTTCTCTTTTCTCTCTTCTTTTTAATTACTTTTGGGGGTGGTGGTTTTGGGGAAGTGCAATATCTTACTTATACCCATAGCAATTATAAGATATAATTGTGCACCAAAAAAAGAATCTCTTCCGCACACCTGCAAGTTAGTGATAAAGTTGTTTAGGTGGAGTCTTTGTATATAACAGCTGTGGAGAATTGCAGGTAATGAATTCAGCTGGTGGATAGGCAGTGTTATATGTGTCAGCCCTGGTTCACGTTGGTGCGATTTGACATGTCAAATCGTATGCAATTGCACCGTTCTAATCGGTGCGGCGCTGCAATTTCCAAAAGTAGTTTCTGTACTACTTTTGCCGACTTTGGGGTGCGATTTCCATTGACATCTGTGCAAAAACCTGCACAGATGTCTCTGAAATTCCCCCTGCAGTCAGGACTGACATGCGGGAATGAAATTGTGTGAGTAAAGCTGAACTCGCACGATTTCCTCTCGCTGTCAGTGTGAACCAGGGCTCAAACTGGGTCTTTGTCTTTGTAATTCACCTGCTGCAATCCCAGGGACACCATTTCTTATCAAACTCCCTTAAGTTTTCCTTCAAATATCGTTATATGTAGAAATACAGGTTTGCATATCTACAAATAAACGAAATTAAAAAAAACGAATCGTTGTTGCGATCAAATATTCGCAGCTCCGATCAAAAGAGTGTGGTTTCACCTTCTGACCAGGAAACGAGTCATTGTAATCACCCGGAAGTTCCTGTGCTGGTCAGGATCTCCATCTAGGTGGACATGGCAAGGTCCCTCTTTAGCAAATAGGAGGTGCTGCTCATTCTCCGGGCAAGTGTAGGATATGTACTTGACTCAATGTGGGGGTGGATGTGGTAGTTAGATTTGGTGTGGGTGGGGTTCATTGATTTGTTTGGCATCACCACCCATTTGCTTCTGGCCTATGTGCACACATCACTTCCTGCATTTGTTTTGCTGGTGTAAATCAGTAAGGACTATGCAAATATAAATGAGAGCTGCTTTATTAAATAATTATGTATGTATATGACTTGTTTCACACGTGGGTGACTTTTCCAGCAAAATTGGACCTCTGAGTTGTATTGACAAGTTGTACCCCATGATTCTCAATGATAACCATTCATATCTGTGCTGCTTCAAGTCGCACCATCTTCAAAGTAGTCTCTGTACTACTTTAGTGTGACTTTCATGCGACTTGAGGTACATAGGTCGCTATATTACACTGGCATTCCCAGAAGTTGGGGCCAAGTTGCAGCGGCAAAGTGGCAGCAAAATAGTGTGACTTTCAGGTCGCAGCAGTATGAATGAGATTCATGAATGAGATTCATTGAATTTGGCCCTATTGTCACTTGTGCATCCTGAAAGTGGGGAAAATTCGTCCCTGCACTACCTTGGTTTGACTTGGTGTGATTTAAGGTCCATACACCACAAGATTACACAGCTATTATTTCAAGTCACGGCAAAGCTGTGCAATTTTAACCACTTGCCGACCGCCTCACGCAGATATACTGCGGCAGAATGGCACGGGCAGGCAGAAATATGTACCTGTACGTGATCTGCCTCCCGCGGGCGGGGGGTCCGATTGGACCTCCCCCCGGCGGTCGGCTTGTATCTGGGAGCGATGAGAGGTGAGGGGGAGACCATCCATTCGTGGCCCCCCTTGCGATCGCTCCCAGCCAATCAGATTCTTGATGATGATGTCATCTCTCCTCGGCTCGGTATTTTCCGTTCCGGCGCCGGGGAGAGAAGACTTCAATGTGAGTGCACAAACACTACACATACAGTAGAACATGCCAGGCACACATTACACCCCCGACAACTGCCCCCCCCCCTCCCCCCCGTCACACTGACACCAAGCAGTTTTTTTTTTTTTTTTGATTACTGCATTGGTGTCAGTTTGTGACAGTTAGTGTGGTAGGGCAGTTAGTGTTAGCCCCCTTTAGGTCTAGGGTACCCCCCTAACCCCCCTAATAAAGTTTTAACCCCTTGATCACCCCCCCCCCCCGTCGCCAGTGTCACTAAGCGATAATTTTTCTGATCGCTGTATTAGTGTCACTGGTGACGCTAGTTAGGGAGGTAAATATTTAGGTTCGCCGTCAGCGTTTTATAGTGACAGGGACCCCCATATACTACCTAATAAAGGTTTTAACCCCTTGATTGCCCCCTAGTTAACCCTTTTACCAGTGATCACCGTATAACTGTTACGGGTGACGCTGGTTAGTTCGTTTATTTTTTATAATGTCAGGGCACCTGCCGTTTATTACCGAATAAAGGTTTAGCCCCTTGATCGCCCGGCGGTGATATGCGTCGCCCCAAGCAGCGTCAGGTTAGCGCCAGTACCGCTAACACCCACGCACGCACCGTACACCTCCTTTAGTGGTATAGTATGTGAACGGATCAATATCTGATCCGGTCAGATCTATACTAGCGTCCCCAGCAGTTTAGGGTTCCCAAAAACGCAGTGTTAGCGGGATCAGCCCAGATACCTACTAGCACCTGCATTTTGCCCCTCCGCCCGGCCCAGCCCAGCCCACCCAAGTGCAGTATCGATCAATCACTGTCACATACAAAACACTAAACGCATAACTACAGCGTTCGCAGAGGCAGTCCCATAAGTGCAGTTCAAGCTGGTGAGGTGGCAAGCACAAGTAGTGTCCCGCTGCCACCAAGAAGACAAACACAGGCCCATTGTGCCCATAATGCCTTTTCTGCTGCATTCGCCAATCCTAATTGGGAACCCACCACTTCTGCAGCGCCCGTACTTCCCCCATTCACATCCCCAACCAAATGCAGTCGGCTGCATGAGAGGCATTTTCTTTATGTCCTCCCGAGTACCCCTACCCAACGAACCCCCCCAAAAAAGATGTCGTGTCTGCAGCAAGCGCGGATATAGGCGTGACACCCGCTATTATTGTCCCTCCTGTCCTGACAATCCTGGTCTTTGCACTGGTGAATGTTTTGAACACTACCATACACTAGTTGAGTATTAGCATAGGGTACAGCATTGCACAGACTAGGCACACTTTCACAGGGTCTCCCAAGATGCCATCGCATTTTGCGAGACCCGAACCTGGAACCGGTTACAGTTATAAAAGTTACAGTTACAAAAAAAAAAGTGTAAAAAAAAAAAAAATAAAACCACAAAAAAATATATAAAATAAAAAAAAAATAGTTGTCGTTTCATTGTTCTCTCTCTCTCTATTCTCTCTCTATGGTTCTGCTCTTTTTTACTGTATTCTATTCTGCAATGTTTTATTGTTATTATGTTTTATCATGTTTGCTTTTCAGGTATGCAATTTTTTATACTTTACCGTTTACTGTGTTTTATTGTTAACCATTTTTTTGTCTTCAGGTACACAATTCACGACTTTGAGTGGTTATACCAGAATGATGCCTGCAGGTTTAGGTATCATCTTGGTATCATTCTTTTCAGCCAGCGGTCAGCTTTCATGTAAAAGCAATCCTAGTGGCTAATTAGCCTCTAGACTGCTTTTACAAGCAGTGGGAGGGAATTCCCCCCCCCACCGTCTTCCGTGTTTTTCTCTGGCTCTCCTGTCTCAACAGGGAACCTGAGAATGCAGCCGGTGATTCAGCCAGCTGACCATAGAGCTGATCAGAGACCAGAGTGGCTCCAAACATCTCTATGGCCTAAGAAACCGGAAGCTACAAGCATTTCATGACTTAGATTTCGCCAGATGTAAACAGCGCCATTGGGAAATTGGGAAAGCATTTTATCACACCGATTTTGGTGTGGTCAGATGCTTTGAGGGCAGAGGAGAGATCTAGGGTCTAATAGACCCCAATTTTTTCAAAAAAGAGTACCTGTCACTACCTATTGCTATCATAGGGGATATTTACATTCCCTGAGATAACAATAAAAATGATTAAAAAAAAGAAATGAACAGTTTAAAAATAAGATAAAAAAGCAAAAAAATAATAAAGGAAAAAAAAAAAAAAAGCACCCCTGTCCCCCCCTGCTCTCGCACTAAGGCGAACGCAAGTGTCGGTCTGGCGTCAAATGTAAACAGCAATTGCACCATGCATGTGAGGTATCACAGCGAAGGTCAGATCGAGGGTAGTAATTTTAGCAGTAGACCTCCTCTGTGAATCTAAAGTGGTAACCTGTAAAGGCTTTTAAAGGCTTTTAAAAATGTATTTATTTTGTTGCCACTGCACGTTTGTGCGCAATTTTAAAGCATGTCATGTTTGGTATCCATGTACTCGGCCTAAGATCATCTTTTTTATTCCATCAAACATTTGGGCAATATAGTGTGTTTTAGTGCATTAAAATTTAAAAAAGTGTGTTTTTTACCCAAAAAATGCGTTTGAAAAATCGCTGCGCAAATACTGTGTGAAAAAAAAAATGAAACACCCACCATTTTAATCTGTAGGGCATTTGCTTTAAAAAAATATATATAATGTTTGGGGGTTCAAAGTAATTTTCTTGCAAAAAAAAAAAAATTTTTCATGTAAACAAAAAGTGTCAGAAAGGGCTTTGTCTTCAAGTGGTTAGAAGAGTGGGTAATGTGTGACATAAGCTTCTAAATGTTGTGCATAAAATGCCAGGACAGTTCAAAACCCCCCCAAATGACCCCATTTTGGAAAGTAGACACCCCAAGCTATTTGCTGAGAGGCATGTCGAGTCCATGGAATATTTTATATTGTGACACAAGTTGCGGGAAAAAGACAAATTATTTTTTTTTTTTTTGCACAAAGTTGTCACTAAATGATATATTGCTCAAACATGCCATGGGAATATGTGAAATTACACCCCAAAATACATTCTGTTGCCTCTCCTGAGTATGGGGATACCACATGTGTGAGAGAGGCATGTCGAGTTCATGGAATATTTTATATTGTGACACAAGTTGCGGGAAAAAGTTGTCACTAAATGATATATTGCTCAAACATGCCATGGGAATATGTGAAATTACAGCCCAAAATACATTCTGTTGCTTCTCCTGAGTACGGGGATACCACATGTGTGAGACTTTTTGGGAGCCTAGCCGTGTACGGGACCCCAAAAACCAAGCACCGCCTTCAGACTTTCTAAGGGCGTAAATTTTTTATTTCACTCTTCACTGCCTATCACAGTTTTGGAGGCCATGGAATACCCAGGTGGCACAAAACCCCCACAAATGACCCTATTTTGGAAAGTAGACACCCCAAGCTATTTGCTGAGAGGTATAGTGAGTATTTTGCAGACCTCACTTTTGTCACAAAGTTTTGAAAATTGAAAAAAGAAAAAAAAAATGTTTTCTTGTCTTTCTTCATTTTCAAAAACAAATGAGAGCTGCAAAATACTCACCATGCCTCTCAGCAAATAGCTTGGGGTGTCTACTTTCCAAAATGGGGTCATTTGGGGGGAGGTTTGTGCCACCTGGGCATTTCATGGCCTCCATAACTGTGATAGGCAGTGAAGAGTGAAATAAAAAATTTACACCCTTAGAAATCCTAAAGGCGGTGATTGGTTTTCGGGGCCCCATACGCGGTTAAGCTCCCAAAAAGTCCTACACGTGGTATCCCCATTCTCAGGAGAAGCAGCTAAATGTATTTTGGGGTGCAATTCCACATATGCCCATGGCCTGTGTGAGCAATATATCATTTAGTGACAATTTTGTGCAAAAAAAAAAAAAAATGTGTCACTTTCCCGCAACTTGTGTCAAAATATAAAATATTCCATGGACTCAACATGCCTCTCAGCAAATAGCTTGGGGTGTCTACTTTCCAAAATGGGGTCATTTGGGGGGGTTTTGTGCCATCTGGGCATTTTATGGCCTTCAAAACTGTGATAGGTAGTGAGGAGTGAAATAAAAAATTTACGCCCTTAGAAATCCTGAAGGCGGTGATTGGTTTTCGGGGCCCCGCACGCGGCTAGGCTCCCAAAAAGTCCCACACATGTGGTATCCCCGTACTCAGGAGAAGCAGCTGAATGTATTTTGGGGTGCAATTTCACATATGCCCATGGCCTGTGTGAGCAATATATCATTTAGTGACAACTTTTTGTAATCTTTTTTTTTTGTCATTATTCAATCACTTGGGACAAAAAAAAAATAATATTCAATAGGCTCAACATGCCTCTTAGCAATTTCCGTGGGGTGTCTACTTTCCAAAATTGGGTCATTTGGGGGGGGGGGAATTGTACTGGCCTGCCATTTTAGCACCTCAAGAAATGACATAGGCAGTCATAAACTAAAAGCTGTGTAAATTCGAGAAAATGTACCCTAGTTTGTAGACGCTATAACTTTTGCGCAAACCAATAAATATACGCTTATTGACATTTTTTTTACCAAAGACATGTGGCCGAATACATTTTGGCCTAAATGTATGACTAAAATTGAGTTTATTGGATTTTTTTAATAACAAAAAGTAGAAAATGTCATTTTTTTTCAAAATTTTCGGTCTTTCTCTGTTTATAGCGCAAAAAATAAAAACCGCAGAGGTGATCAAATAACATCAAAAGAAAGCTCTATTTGTGGGAAGAAAAGGAAGCAAATTTCGTTTGGGTACAGCATTGCATGACCGCGCAATTAGCAGTTAAAGCGACACAGTGCCGAATTGTAAAAAGTGCTCTGGTCAGGAAAGGGGTAAATCCTTCCGGGGCTGAAGTGGTTAGGGTCGCACAAGTGCAAATAGGGCCTAATTCAAAGGTGTTATCAATTTAATCTCATTAGGTTACTTTCACACTTGGGTGACTTTTCATGCAGCTTTGGACTTCAGAGTCGCATAAAAAGTAGCCCTCCATGATTTCCATTAATATCTATGCAATTTCACCCATGTTCACATAGCTCTTAATTGACATGTCAAATTGCAGGCCAAATCAGTGCCTATTGACGGCAATGGAACTGTCCAAATTGGTGAGATGCCGCACCGATTCCCAAAAGTAGTTCCTGCAATACTTTGGGCAACTTCAGGGGGCGATTTCTTACCTCCCAACTTTTTGAGATGGGTATAAGGGACACCTATTAGCAAAAGTATGTAGGCATAGGACACACCCCCTAAAACACCTCCTTAAAGGAGAATTATTAAAAAAAAATGTATATATATATATATATATATATATATATATATATATATATATATATATATATTAGTTAAAGCCCTGAGTGTTTTTTTACCAGTAATATTCCTTTAGATTGGCTTTGGAAATTAGAGTAGGGGTATTAGAGTAAAGGGGGCTGAATACAAATGCATGCCACACTTTTCAGATATTTATTTTTAAAAAATCCTGAAAACCATTTATCATTTTCCTTCCACTTCACAATTATGTGCCACTTTGTGTTGGTTTATCACTTAAAATCCCAATAAAATTAATTTATTAATTTATGTATTAGGTTGTAACATGACAAAATGTGGAAAATGTCAAGGAGTATGAAGTGTTGTGTGAATGGACCCTATATCAAGCAAGGCTTTTTCTGTTGTCTTGTGATGGGGCATCCTTGTACAGCTCACCTGGTGTAGAATGGCCCTAAAGGATTTTGTAAGTGGTTATATATTACATTTTTGTTTTTGAGTTAGATAAGCTTCAAATACTATTCCATTTATGGACATTCCTCATATTATAAACCCTGGGTAAACAGTAAAGAAGCAACATTCTACATATCAATGTATTTTCTTATATAGGTCATAGTTGAAGGTGGTATCTGAGGGTACTGGAGGCACCGGAAGGGTAATTCACTAAGGAGAAGGTGCTGCACCAGTTCATATATTAGTTGGTGCACCGGAAAATCATTAATTGAATGTGGGAACCGATGCACGTTGAAGCGCAAAGAGCGATAATAAATACCCGCGTATGTAAACTGCAACTAGTGCTAGGGTAACTGTGATTTTCTCGTTGATAATAGCGCAACGCTCAATACAATTGGTTGATTTCAACTAATTGGGTGTGTCTTGTTAGGCAATTAGTAGGTGTTCTCAGTTAATTAACCCTTTTGATGATAATCCCATTCCTATTACTTCTAATATATCTTTGAAATTAGTTTTTTCTTTCCTTTTTTACCCAAATCTTTCAATACATTACAAAGAAAAAAGAAGTGTTTCTAAACCCAAAATATTAATATTTTCAGATCTTGATCTTTAACCACTTAAGCCCCGGACCATTTGGCTGGCAAAAGACCAGAGCACCTTTTGCAATACAGCACTGCGTCGCTTTAACTGATAATTGCTCGGTCGTGCGATGTGGCTCCCAAACAAAATTGACGTCCTTTTTTCCCCATAAATAGAGCTTTCTTTTGTTGGTATTTCATCACCTCTGCGGTTTTTATTTTTTGCACTATAAACAAAAAAATAGCGACAATTTTGAAAAAAAACATTATTTTTTACTTTTTTCTATAATAAATATCCCCAAATAATATATAAAAAAACATTTTTTTTCCTCAATTTAGGCTGATACGTATTTTTGGTAAAAAAATCGCAATAAGCGTTTATTGATTGGTTATAGTGTCTACAACGTAGGGGATAGTTTTATGGCATTTTTTTTAATATTTTTTTTTTTACTAGTAATGGCGGCGATCAGCGATTTTTATCATGACTGCGACATTATGGTGGACAGATGGGACACTTTTGGTGCTATTTTGGGACCATTCACATTTATACAGCGATCAGTGCGATTAAAAATGCATTGATTACTGTGTAAATGTGACTGGCAGTAAAGGGGTTAACCACTAGGGGGCGCTGTAGGAGTTAAGTGCGTCCTAGGGAGTGATTCTAACTGTGGGGGGGAGGGGCTATATGTGACACGGCACTGATCACCACTCCTGAATTACAGGGAACGGTGATCAGTGTCAGTGTCACTAGGCAGAACGGGGAAATACTTGTTTACATCAGCATTTCCCCATTCTTCCTCTCCGTGAGATGATCGCGGGTATCCCCGCAGACATCGAGTGCCTTTCTGCCGATGTATATCGGCGTGAGCCGGTCGCCAAGAGGTTAAAGGTGACCATACACTGCAATCAGTTAGATCTTAAATAAATTCAATTTAGTGCAAGAGCCTGCTTGATTTCCTATTCATTTGAATTAATTGTTCAAATGCTTCTTCCTATTACCTATTTTGCCTAAACATTGTGTTGTACAGAGATTGGCCAATCAGATTGCATAGTGCATGACCATCTTAAAGCGGAGTTCCACCCATTTAAAAGTCAGCAGCTACAAAAAGTGTAGCTGCTGACTTTTAATAATCAGACACTCACCTGTCCCATGGTCCAGCAATGCGGGTGAACGAAGCCTCGCTCCTCTCCTCCTCCTCTCCACGTCGCCGGCATTCTAACTGTGGGCACCCATCTGTGGCTTCACAGCTGGGCGCGCACTGTGCATGTGCGAGCCGCGCTGCACGCTGTGAATGGCTGGGCAATCTTCTGGGACTTGTGATGTGTCCCAGAAAATTGCAGGGAGGGAGGGGGGAGAGGTGAACTTCCTTCTGGCGCTGCAGAGCCAGAGGTGGAAGTGGGAGCTGGGTGCCCATAAAAACTAGGTACCCGCTCCCCCCCCCCCAAAAAAAATGACATGCCAAATGTGGCATGTCAGGGGGTCACCATCACTTAAAGCGGAAGTTCCATTTTTGAGTGGAACTCCACTTTAAGTGCAAAACTTGGCATGTAGATGTGCCATGACCCACTTGTATTTTCCAAATTATATTTTTTGGGCATTATACAAGGCACATGAGAACACACCTTTTTTCAAGGAGTGACCAGGAATCTTCAAAATACGGCCCTCCAGCTGTTGCCGAACTACATGTCCCATGAGGCATTGTAAAACTCTGACATTCACAGACATGACTAGGAAATTGTAGTTCCAGAACAACTGGAGGGCCGTAGTTTGAGGACCCCTGTGCTAGATCATTATTATTGGGAGTGTGGCATCTACCCAAGTTCTCTCTGCTGGTGGACAAACAGATGCAGGAAGTGAATCCGTACACAGGAAGTAGGTGTGTGTTTTGAATCACTTAGACTAAGGATGAGTTCTGGCGTGCTTGCATAGTCCACGTGCAGAGCCCGCCAGGAAGTCGGCACTGCGTTGCGCTAATCACAGGCAGTGAGACATTTCCTGATTTCTGCAGCCGTGCATCCGGACAATGTCTCACTGCCTGTGATTAGCGCAGCGCAGTGCCGACTTCCTGGTGGGCTGTGCGAACACGCCTGAGCTCATCCTTAATTTAGACATACACACATGACCCACACAAGCACCACCCCATGTAAAAATAAATAAAAAATGATCTTAATTTGCAAATAAGGATCATCTCTTCCTCAGAGAACAGTGAGCGGGGCATGGTGGTGGGTAAAAAATAGTAGCAATACAAGCAACTTCCTGGAGGGGCGTGATGTCATTCCTGTGTGCCGACTACCGCTTCCGGGAACCAGATATGCGCCACGGGGACATGCACACAGCGGTCGCGCACCTAGCTGCAGGCCCATAACTTTATTAGCGAATAACAGGAAAGCAGATGCAGATTTCCAGGACTGGACTAACAAATGTTTCAGGTGAAAGGCAACTGGTGTTTTCTATTAAACAAGGTCTAAATGGGCCATTGACATGCATCACAGTTGAACTTAGGAATGCATCTTTGCAAAGTTACACTAAATGAAATCCTTTCTTGTTTTTGCTTGGGGATAGAATGCAGGGGTATTTGAAGTCTTGTCAGTTTTTGGGGATGTCTACACCCCTGATAAGGTGAAGACACCTCACAAATTTTGCCAGTTTCTACATCAAATTTATTTACTTCCTGTCACATAGCCAAACATGGGGACACAAAGGTCAATCTAACTAGCGTCCCCATTAGGCAAACTCTAGCACTTTGCTGTGTACACCCCAAATTATTAGGTATCTTGGACTTTGGGGTTTATCTACTACTTTGCACTACAAGTGCACTTGGAAACGCAGTTGCTGGAGATCAGAGGGGGACATGCAAGGAAAATAAAAAGCAGCATTTTTGCTTCTACAGGATTGGATGATAAAATCAGCAGAGCTTCCCCTCAGATTTACAGCGAGCACACCTGTAGTGCAGAGTGGATTTGCCTTCAGTAAATAAACCCCAAAGTCCAAAATACCTAATAATTTGGGGTGCACACAACAAAGTGCTAGAGTGCAATTTGCCTAATGGGGACACTAGTTAAATTGACCTGTGTGTCCCCAAGGAAAGACATTGGTAGGGTTTTACCCTCACTTCCTGTTTAGCTATGTTAAAGGAAGTGAAGCTAATTTTTAGAAAAGGGACACAAAGCCCAACCTAAAAAGACAAGCAGGGGTTCTAACACTCACTTGTTTTCCCTCAAATATCCACAATAATACAATAATAGAATAATAGTATTGTCTAGATTTCAGCTCAGTGCTCTAAATCAGTGGTTCAACCCTGTCCTCAAGTACCCCAACAGGCCATGTTTGCAGGTTTTTATTTATCTTGCACAGGTGCTTTAAATCAGAGTCAATGGCTTGGACAGCTATTTTATCTAAGATAAATTCCCAAAACATGGCCTGTTGGGGGTACTTGCGGACTGAGATTGAGAACCACTGCTCTAAAGTAGCTTTTAGACAAAATCATACCTTTTTTTGTTTTGCTATGCCAATCAGCCTATTTAAGCTGCAGCTGGGAAATCTGTTTCAGGAAAATGGTTTAGGAGGGAGTGTAAAATGCATTATTTGGATCGAGCATGCATCTGCAAAACAGTGCCACCGAAGCGCTAGCAAAGCGTCGCTGTAGCGGCGCTTATCGGGCACTTTTAAAGCTTTTTCAGGTGCTTGCAGTGGTTCAAAACTCCCTGCTAGCAGCCAAAAAGCGCCTCACACCTTTATGTAACATAGGTTTGTGTGCTAATGAAGCAATTCAAAACACATGCACAGTCCATCAGACACACAAAATGTAAGTTCACTAATGTCCCATACACACGATCCGAAAATCGTACGAAAAATGCCGCATTCGAATCGATCGTAAGTACAGAGCTTTCGAGAGCCAATCAGAACAGTTCATCCGATATTCATCCGATATTATTCTATCGGACATGCACGAAATTTTTTTTTCGTACGATGCCAGATCGTTCGATTTTCGTTTCATCAGTACACCTATCGTTCGAAAATACAATACAAATGCATTACAACACATGACATCACTACCAAATTTTTATGCTGTCGTACGGGAATTTTCATGACTTTAGTAAACTCATCAGATTCGACGTGAGATCAGCGTGCAAAAAAAAAAAACGGACGATCATTCGTCCGATAATCGGATCGTGTGTACCGGGCATTAGTGTCGAGACATCAAAGACTTCAAAGTGGGTACACTTGTTAAGGATTTCCTTAAATAACCCAAAAAACACACTCTCTGAGCATGCCCAGAAAAATCCAAGTTCTGTTCACACACAAAAAAGCACAAAAAAAAAAAACAAAGTCCCTGAGCATTCCCAGACCAACCCACGTGCAGCTAGCACAAAATAAGCCACCCCCTGTCCAAAATTAAGCACACCATCCATCATGCTACAAAATTACAGATGGAACAAAGACCCCCCAGTCCGGGGAGCAAACAAACAGCCTAACATGGGCAAAAGTTATACATCACACATCATTGCAGTCTATAACAACCGACCTGTTAATTTTGCTAGTCCCCACTTGGCTGGCTTATATTCTAGGTATTGGCCTTAAAATAGGTAAGGGGGCCCAGGACCCACCCTGAGGGACATATATCAATGTCACCAATTTTAACAACCCCAAAAACAAAACAAGGAGAAGTGCCTTTAAAAATGCCAAATTGCTTAAAAGCTAGTAGCTTGGGGGAGGGGGGCTTACTCTGCCTGAAAAGTGGTGCATCTGTAGCATTTATCCAAAATGCTGCTTCAAAGATGTACGGCTTTAAGGGCCTATTCCCACCAGATGCAGTTCCGTGCGCTTTTTTCTGCACTAAAATGGCTCTAGTTCACACCATGCGGTCAGTTTCTGCACCGGAAACTGACTGCATGGTGTGAACTAGAGCCATTGAAATACATGGAAAACACTGTGCATGCATTTTGTGCAGAAAAAAAGCGCATGGAACTGGGTCTGGTGTGAACTAGCACTAAGAAAACTTACAAATCTGCATTGCAGCTGCAAGATCTTATCCCAAACAAAATGGCATGCCCCCCCCTCCCTAATACATACCGGGCCATTTGGGTCTGTTAAGGCTTTAAATGAGAACCCCCACATGAAAAATACCACCCCAAACTAAAAAAAGATAGCGCCCCTCCCAAACACTAATAAACCCCTAGCTAAACACACAGCAAGCCAGTCAATGAAAGGGGGGGGGGGTGGATGCTTGGGGGCAGGAGGGGCTCGGGCATTCCAAAAGTCAACCACCTTGTTCCCATATTCAGGGGGACAAGGGCCTCCTCCACACAACCCTAGGCTGGGGTTGTGGGGGGCTGCAGACAGGGGGCTTTACGGAATGTGGAAAGCCCCTTTAAACTAGTGGGTACAAGGTTCTTTGTGGTTGGTATTGGGCTGAGCCCAACATGCCCCAAAGGCAGACAGCTATGTTGAGTGCATGTGGCCTTATGGCTCAGGAGGGGATTGGGCGCTCGCTCTTCTCGTCCCTTTTCTAGCTGGCCCTGTTGTATGCGCTGGAAAAGGATGTGGTTTGGACTGGGGAAGGCAGCTTGTGGCCTTTTGAGAATGGAGAGGAGTGTGGAGTTCCCCTTTAAAAGCAAAAGCTAGCCCAAGGAAATCAAAGGGATTAGAGGGGGGGAGACAAGAGCATTGTAGAATGGAGTGTGGGGTTCCCCTTTAAAAGCAAAAGCTAGTCCAAGGAAATCAAAGGGATTAGAGGGGGGAGCTCATGCCCTTTTAGGCTTTCAAAAAGGAGCTAGAGGAGCGAGAGTCTTTTTACATAATTTTAACAAAGTACATGTCACATGACGTGTGTGCAAATCTCCAAACAAAACATAAAGGTGAACCAGCTTAAAAACAATTAGTCAAGATTAGAGGTGTGCCCTTACAACGCATGCAACTGCATGTACGTTACTTAACACTTACTAAGATTTTGGGCACGCAATGAAAAAACTTGTGAACAGGCGCAAGAGTCCGCCCGCGCATTCGCAATTCTTACATGGATCTCACGCAGTTCTAAATGTACTTGCAGGCGCAGCAGGTTATCTCTGAAAAAGTTACTTTTCCATTCTATTTTGGGCATGTCTGTTACTTGGGCAGTTGTTACTAAACTTCCTCTCATCACCCCATAATATTGGCATCTCCATCTTATGTTAATAGTGAATTGGAGATGCCATGCACCATGTCCATAGAGGCGTAGAGATTGCATTCTCCCGTGCGCCGAGATCACAATAGTAAATGGTGGATTTGAGCTCTGTTACTGGCGCAGGATGCCGTAAATATGAAAATGTGCGTTGCGCCTCGCCGTGCGCCTCTACTGACAGCGCACTGCTTTAGTAAATCAACCCCAAAGTCTCTATTGCCTCTAGAGGGTATTATGTAATACAAAATTGTCCTATTACTTAACCACTTCCCTACCCGCCTATAGTCAAATGACGTCCACAGATGGGATCTCCCATCCTGGGTGGACATCATATGACGGCCTCGGGTTCCCGGCCGCCTAGGGGGCGCGTGTGCGCCCGCCGCGTTGCTCGGGACCCGGTGCGTGTGCCCAGCGGCCGGGCACCCGCAATTGCCCGTTAACCGGGCAGGACCGTGGATCTGTGTGTGTAAACACACAGATCCACGTCCTGTCAGCTCAGAGGAGAGCGATCTGTGTTCCCAGAACGGAGGAACACTGATCGGTCTCCTCCCCTTGTGCGTCCCCGCCCCCTACAGTTAGAAGCATTCCCTAGGAAACACATTTAACCCCTCCCCGCCCCCTAGTGGTTAACCCCTTCACTGCCGGTCACATTTACACAGTAATCAATGCAATTTTATAGCATTGATCGCTGTATAAATGTGAATGGTCCCAAAAATGTGTCAAAAGTGTCCTATGCGTCCGCCATAATGTCGCAGTCACGAAAAAAAAATCGCGATCGCCGCTATTATTAGTAAAAAAAATTAATAAATATTTTTTTTTTTAAAATGCCATAAATCTATCCCGTATTTTATAGACGCTATAACTTTTGCGCAAACCAATCAATATACGCTTATTGCAATTTTTTTTACCAAAAATATGTAGAAGAATACGTATCGGCCGAAACTGAGGAAAAAATGTGTTTTTTTTTTTTAAAAATTGGGATATTTATTATAGCAAAAAGTAAAAAATATTGTGTTTTTTTCAAAATTGTCGCTCTTCTTTTGTTTATAGCGCAAAAAATAAAAACCGCAGAGGTGATCAAATACCACCAAAAGAAAGCTCTATTTGTGGGGAAAAAAGGACGTCAATTTTGTTTGGGTACAACGTCGCACGACCACGCAATTGTCGTTTAAAGTGCGACAGCGCTGAAAACTAAAAATTGGTCTGGGAAGGAAGGGGGTGAAAAGGCCCGGTATTGAACCGGTTAAGGCATATGTTTAATTCACTTCCAAGTGCAATTTGCAGCAAGCAAAACCCTCTGATCAGACTTGGGCTCTAATTTCTCTTTATTTTAATTTCTCTAAGTTGAATTATCATGTACAACCTTTACAGGACTTTATAATAAAGGCTATAATGGGAGAGCAATGGGGTTAATTTACTAAAGGCAAATAGTCTGTGCATTTGCTCTAGATCTGAGGGAACATGCAAGGAAAATAAAAAACTGCATTTTTGCTTGCACATGGTTGGATGATAGAAATCAGCAGAGCTTCCCCTCAGATCTAGAGCAACTGCACTTTCAAGTGCACTTGTAGTACACAGTATATTTGCATTTAGTAAATCAACCTTAATGTCACTTCCAGCCAATGTATTACCAATAAGGCCTCTGAAAAGACAAGTCTGCGTTTATTAATGCCAAGAATCTAGATATTTGTTATTGGATACAACAGACAGTCATATTTCAAATCTGGAGGTAGAACACAATTAGTTCTGTTATCTAGATTGCTTAGTGGAACAATTTTTTAAAGGTTAATGGGAGGGGAACCATTATCTCACAATATGATCAATCCTGCATTAGCTAAACTGCATGAGGGCTGCAATTACTGCTCTGAAGACTACAAGGTGAATCACAAAAATGGTGATTTGCAAAGCCCACATGTACACTATATTACTAAAAGTATTGGGATGCCTGCCTTTACCAGCACATTCATTTTAATGACATCCCAGTCTTAGTCCATAGAGTTCAATATTGAGTTGGCCCACCCTTTGCAGCTACAACAGCTTCAACTCTTCTGGGAAGGCTGTGCACAAGGTTTAGCAGTGTGTCTATGGGAATGTTTGACCATTCTTCCAGAAGCTCATTTGTGATGTCAGGCACTGATGTTGGACGAAAAGGCCTGGCTCGCAGTCTCCGCTCTAATTCATCCCAAAGATGTTCTATCAGGTTGAGGTCAGGACTCTGTGCAGACCCGTCAAGTTCCTCCACCCCACACTCGCTAATCCATGTCTTTATGGACCTTGATTTTGCACTTGTGTGCAGTCATGTTGGAATAAGGAGGGGGTCATCCGAAAACTGTTCCCACAAAGTTGGGAACATGAAATTATACAAAATGTCTTGGTATGCTGATACCTTAAGAGTTCCCTTCACTGGAACTAGGGGCCAAGGCCAACCCCTGAAAAACAACCCGACATCATAATCCCCCCTGCAGCAAATGATTTGGACCAGTGCACAAAGCAAGATCCATAAAGACATGGATGATCGAGTTTGGGATGGAGGAACTTGACTGGCCTGGACAGAGTCCTGACCTCAACCAGATAGAATGCCTTTGGGAATAATTAGAGTGGAGACTGCAAGCCAGGCCTTCTCATCCACATCAGTGCCTGACCTCACAAATGTGCTTCTGGAAGAATGATCAAACATTCCCAGAGACTCCTAAACCTTGTGGACAGCCTTTCCAGGGTAGAAGCTGTTATAGCTGCAAAGGGTGGGCCAACTCAATATTAAATCCTATGGACGGAGACTGGGCTGCCATTAAAGTTCATGTGCGTGTAAAGGCAGGTGTCCCAATACTTTTGGTAATATAGTGTATGTGTGATCTTATCTTTATAACAATATTGGGACATGCTACAAAAGTCTTGGTGAAGTATGCTTTGTGCACATGCATTTATTACTGGCAGGCTACCTTTTTTAACTGTTGCTTGGAGTGTAAGTTTGCAAGAAAGGATGCAATCAGTGGCGTTACTAGGGTTGGTGTCACCCGGTGCGGTAAGACATGGTGTCACCCCCCCAGCATGACAGGCAGTATTGCACTGAGCAGGCTAGCGCATTTTGTGCCTCTCACGCCCCCCCCCCCCCCCCCGGCCTATCGCAGTGCTAATTGATAGTGTCACCCAGGGCATTCATCTCAGAGAAAAGGTGCAGGAACTCAACCACGCTCCACACCTTTCCCCAAGTAGGGGGGTGGGGGGTTGAGCGTGCCACAGCAGCTGGGAGTGGGAGGGACCTTAAGGGTCATTAAATACTATGAGGGTGCTACATACAGAGTCAGAGGTCAGAGTTCAGGCGAGTGCAGGGTGCAGAGTTCAGGTGGGTGCAGGGTGCTGAGTTCAGGTGGGTGCAGATTTCAGGTGGGTGCAGGGTGTAGAGTTCAGGTGGGTGCAGAGTGCAGAGTTCAGGTGGGTGCAGAGTTTGGGTGGGTGTAGGGTGCAGAGTTCAGGTGGGTGCAGAGTTCAGGTGTTTGCAGGGTGCAGAGTTCAGGTGGGTGCAGAGTTCAGGTGGGTGCAGAGTGCATGGTGCAGGTGGGTGTAGAGTTCAGGTGGGTGCAGAGTTCAGGTGGGTGCAGGGTGCAGGGTGCATGTGGGTGCAGAGTTCAGGTGGGTGCAGAGTGCAGGGTGCATGTGGGTGCAGAGTTCAGGTGGGTGCAGATTTCAGGTGGGTGCAGATTTCAGGTGGGTGCAGAGTTCAGGTGGGTGCAGAGTTTAGGTGGGTGCAGGGTGCAGAGTTCAGGTGGGTGCAGAGTGCAGATGGGTGCAGAGTTCAGGTGTGTGCAGGGTGCAGAGTTCAGGTGGGTGCAGAGTTAAGGTGGGTGAAGGATGCAGAGTGCAGGTGGGTGCAGAGTTTAGATGGGTGCAGGCTGCAGAGTTTAGGTGGGTGCAGAGTGCAGAGTTTAGGTGGGTGCAGGGTGCAGAGTTCAGGTGGGTGCAGGGTGCAGAGTTCAGGTGGGTGCAGAGTGCATGGTGCAGGTGGGTGCAGAGTTCAGGTGGGTGCAGAGTTCAGGTGGGTACAGGGTGCAGAGTGCAGGGTGCATGTGGGTGCAGAGTTCAGGTGGGTACAGGGTGCAGGTGGGTGCAGAATTCAGGTGGGTGCAGAGTTCAGGTGGGTGCAGGGTGCAGAGTGCATGGTGCATGTGGGTGCAGAGTTCAGGTGGGTGCAGGGTGCAGGTGGGTGCAGGGTGCAGAGTTCAGGTGGGTGCAGAGTTCAGGTGGGTGCAGAGTGCAGAGTTCAGGTGGGTGTAGAGTTCAGGTGGGTGCAGGGTGCAGAGTTCAGGTGGGTGCAGAGTTCAGGTGGGTGCAGGGTGCAGGTTGGTGCAGAGTGCAGGTGGGTGCAGGGTGCAGGTAGGTACAGGGTGCAGAGTGCAGGTAGGTACAGGATGCAGGTAGGTACAGGGTGCAGATAGGTACATGGTGCAGGTAGGTACAGGGTGCAGGTAGGTACAGGGTGCAATTAAGTACAGGGTGCAGGTAGGTACAGGGTGCAGGTAGGTACAGGGTGCAGGTAGGTACATGGTCCAGGTAGGTACATGGTGCAGGCAGGTACAGGGTGCAGGTACAGGGTGCAGGCAGGTACACGGTGCAGGTACAGGGTGCAGGCAGGTACAGGGTGCAGGCAGGTACAGGGTGCAGGTAGGTACAGGGTGCAGAGTTCCACCACTAAATCACCATCCTGGACAGAACTGTCTTCCCCCTCCCAGCACAGACACCCATCCCCCTTCCTGTACAATTAGCACATATTAAACTTTCCCCTGTGAACACAGACCTCAGATACAGCACGGCTCAATCCAGAGAGATGTCCCTCCTCACAGGCTCCTCTCATGACCTGTAAGACACGTCAGAGACGGGGAGGAGCCACCTAGCAAAAGCTTCCCCTCCCCGGCTCTAGTGTGACAGGCAGCGGCGAGCGATGCTTGCTGCGGGAGTGTGGACAGGTGCCGAGAATCTGGCCAGACAGGAGCGCTGTGTCACTTCTAAATACAGAAGCCTGGCTTCCATGTTTAGAAGTGACAGTACTGAGCGGAAAGCACAGGGCAGCAACGTAGATGGCGGAACTCTCTTCCATCACGTTCCAGCTGAAAAAATTCCTGGTGTCACCCCTCTTGAGGGTGTCACCCGGGTGCGGACTGCACCCCCATAGTGACGCCACTGGATGCAATTATGTGTTACCCTTGTCAGCATTATTTTAAGAGAAAATGTAGTGAAATTAGGGCTTAAACTGTATCTGAAGGCAAAGATATGAACCAAAATATGTTGTTACCCATGCTTCTGCAATTTCTGTAAAAAGTTTAAAACTTTATTTTTTTTTATAAAGTGGGGAAGGGTCAGAATCTATTGCTATTTTGCTATTTGGGTCCCGCTGAGATTTTTTTCATTCCCTGTATCTAGCGCACAGGTCACCAGAAAACAGGAAAAAAGTAGATAACTCAAGTGTGTTGACTGGAAAGGTAATTACACTTTTGTGGGGGAAAAAAATAGCAAATAAAGAAAAAATAATATAGCGTATACAATTGCGACACAAGTCTTATTATAACTGAATGTTATTAACAATTACCTTTGCTTTTCAGTTTGCAGCCACTGTAATCTTCTGAAAATGCATTATAGCTAGCTGGAGGTGTTCTGTACACAGAATGTATACAGAACACCCCCCAGAAACATAATTTCCTGCTTGTGTGATTGGCTCACTGACTTTCCCAGAACTCTGCACTAAGATACAAGTCAGATTTTAGGCATCCCCTGAACAAAAATTTTAATTTTTGGTGTGATACTCCCAAAGGGAAATCACATCTAAAGGGATGCAGGCCCAGCAGATTTCCTCATTAGTGCCCAGCAGCTGCTACACTGATTGATAATTATGAAACCACTCCGATTAGATTCACTTTCCCACATGGACACAGACAAACACACAGGGGTTTCTTCAGAATAACAAAAGGTAGGAATCTGCAACAAAGTTTGTCTAAATCCTTGTAGTGTACACCCAGGGGGGGAAATCTTTTTTTCTCAACAAAAGTGGAGTAATGCCCCATACACACGATCTGATTTTCCGACAGCAAATGTTGGATGTGACCTTGTTGGCAGAAAGTCCGACCGTGTGTATGCTCGATCGAATATTTGTTGTCGGACTTTCCACCAACAAATGTTGGCTAGCAGGTTCTCAAACTTTTCACCAACAAATGTTTGTTGTCGGACTGAGCCGGAGATATAACTAGTGTTCGTAATCATGTACGTCTTGTATGTCACTACGTTCGTAATTGTTGGCCAACATTTGTGTGACTGTGTGTATGCAAGACAAGTTGGAGCCAACATCCTTCAAACAAAAATCCATGGTTTTGTTGTTGGAAAGTCTGATCGTGTGTATGGGGCATTACTCTTTAAAGTCCTGGGCTGTCATAGAAAGGCGTCCGTTAACTTCCTCCTACATCTCCTCTCCTGGTGCGTTCCCCACCTCCTCCAGCATCTCAAAATGCATTCGACCTACTCTCAAATACAGCGCAACCGCCCTGGCAAAATATGATCTTTCCCCAGCCCTCTCTCCACTCTACCCTGTCCTAGGCAGTCCTGCCTTTCCCTATGGAACATATCCAGGCCCATTTTGTGATCTTATGGACAGAAACATATTTCAAACCTCCCATTTTGTACTGAAAAAAGCCTGCCCTCCCCTCAATGCCCTCATGAAAGACACAGGCACATTCCAACTGGAGGCCTGCTGCAGACCTCACTCACTTTGAGACCTTGTACATCGAACAGGGCGCACTCAGACATTGTCTCAACAATTTATTATCTCATCCCCACTTTCCTGACCAAAGGGCAGAGGGAACCAAAGATCTCTCCTTGATAAAAACACAGAATCCTTTATTTTTACTTTAAAATAGTCCATCTGTACAAGGATTTCAACTCATACCATTACTATTCCAATGTTAAAGAACACCAACGGTACTCCATTTACAACTTCCCACAACCCCGAACATCTGCTGGAGGTGTTGGAAGGACAAAGGAATACTTTTAAATATATTATGGGCCTGCCCCTTAATGAGGTTGTGCTGGATGGAGGTTAAGAGGATTTCCCAAAAATGTAAAGACAGCCTGACTGCCCTGCCTTTTTATTATTATATCACTCTTTGATCCCCTTCAAAACGTAAGCTAGGTACACACTATAAGTTCAGTGGGCTGCATGAAAAAACTGAGAAGTGTGCTGTACCAACTATCTGATGTTAGTACAGCGATCTCCCTATTGAGCTATGGTGATCTGACAGGGGGACTGACCCCCCCTCCCCACTTGACAGGAAACATACAGGTAAACGCTCTCAGCCAATGGCTGAGAATGCTGATCGGATGCTGATCGGAAGATCTTTTTGGTCATGCCCCTTTGACAGAAGCCTGTCGACTTCTGTAGGGCAGGCTGCCACGCACACGGGCCAAATGTTGTCTGGTTTCTCTTGAACCGGCTGATATTCGGCCCGTGTGTACAGGGCTTTACATGAGATCTGTACTCTCTTGTCTCTATCTCCTGAATGCGGCTAAATCCTGTAACCCAGTGGCGGAATTACTAGGGTCGCAACAGTCGCAGTTGCGACGGGGCCCGGCATTCCGCCACTGTGGGGGGGGCCCAGGGGGGTTGATCTTCACACACGCTCTGAGCGGAGATCGTGTGTCACAGAACAATAGCAAAGAGACACCGGCGGCATTAATGTCCTATTTGTCGGTCCTCTCTGGCACAGATGAGAGAGAGGACACACAGCTGATCTCACTGCTCCCCCTTCTCCCCCCTCCCCTCTCCTGTGTGCTCCGCGGGAAATGTGAGCTCTTTAGCTTCACACTTGACTGCCGGCGGAGCACACAGGAGAGAGGAGGGGGGAGAAGGGGGAGCAGTGAGATCAGCTGTGTGTCCTCTCTCATCCGTGCCAGAGAGGACCGACAAATAGAACATTAATGCCGCCGGTGTCTCTGTGCTATTGTTCTATGACACACGATCTCCGCTCAGAGCTGTGCTGTCCTGCACTGATGGAATCTAATAGCATTCACTGATCAGCACTGATAGAAGGCACTGATGAGCACTGATAGAAGGCACTGATGAGCACTGATGGAAGGCACTGATGGGCACTAATGAGCACTGATAGACGGCACTGATAGAAGGCACTGATGGGCACTGATAGAAGGCACTGATGGGCACTGATAGAAGGCACTGATAGAAGGTACTGATGAGCACTGATAGACGGCACAGATGAGCACTGATAGAAGGCACTGATGGGCACTGATAGAAGGCACTGATGGGCACTGATAGAAGGCACTGATGGGCACTGATAGAAGGCACTGATGGGCACTGATAGAAGGCACTGATTAGCACTGGTAGAAGGCACTGATGAGCACTTGTAGACGGCACTGATGAGCACTGATAGAAGGCACCGATGGGCACTGATGAGCACTGATAGACGGCACTAATGGGCACTGATAGAAGGCACTGATGAGCACTGATAGACGGCACTGATGAGCACTGATAGACGGCACTGATGGGCACTGATAGAAGGCACTGATGGGCACTGATAGAAGGCACTGATGGGCACTGATAGAAGGCACTGATGGGCACTGATAGAAGGCACTGATTAGCACTGGTAGAAGGCACTGATGAGCACTTGTAGACGGCACTGATGAGCACTGATAGAAGGCACCGATGGGCACTGATGAGCACTGATAGACGGCACTAATGGGCACTGATAGAAGGCACTGATGAGCACTGATAGACGGCACTGATGAGCACTGATAGACGGCACTGATGGGCACTGATAGAAGGCACTGATGGACACTGATAGGAGGCACTGATGGGCACTGATAGGAGGCATTTATGGGCACTGATAGAAGGCACTGATGAGCACTGATAGAAGGCACTGATGAGCACTGATAGAAGGCACTGATGAGCACTGATGGAAGGCACTGATGGGCACTAATGAGCACTGATAGACGGCACTGATAGAAGGCACTGATGGGCACTGATAGAAGGCACTGATGGGCACTGATAGAAGGCACTGATAGAAGGTACTGATGAGCACTGATAGATGGCACAGATGAGCACTGATAGAAGGCACTGATGAGCACTGATAGAAGGCACTGATGGGCACTGATAGATGGCACTGATTAGCACTGGTAGAAGGCACTGATTAGCACTGGTAGAAGGCACTGATGAGCACTTGTAGACGGCACTGATGAGCACTGATAGAAGGCACCGATAGGCACTGATGAGCACTGATAGACGGCACTAATGGGCACTGATAGAAGGCACTGATGAGCACTGATAGACGGCACTGATGAGCACTGATAGACGGCACTGATGGGCACTGATAGAAGGCACTGATGGACACTGATAGGAAGCACTGATGGGCACTGATAGGAGGCATTTATGGGCACTGATAGGAGGCACCGATGAGCACTGATAGGAGGCACCGATGAGCACTGATAGGAGGCACTGATGAGCACTGATAGGAGGCACCGATAAGCACTGATAGGAGGCACTGATGAGCACTGATAAGCCACATTGATGAGCACTGATAGGCAGCACTGATAGGGGGCACTAATGTGCACTGATAGGTGGTACTGATAGGCAGAATTGATGGGCACTAATAGGCGGCATTAATGAGCACTGATAGGTAACACTCAAAGGTGGAAGTGATGGGCACTGATAGGCAGCACTGATGGGCACTGATAGATGGCACTGATGATTGGGGCACTGATTATCAGTGTAAACAATTTACTGACATTCTTGACAGTTAACGGCAGTCCTTTCCTCACACAGACACAGCGTGTGAGGAAAGGGCTGTGGATAACCGGCAAGTCTGTTTACATGTGATCAGCTGATCACATGGTAAAGGGCCGATGTGATTGCGCTGGATGCACGTCCCAGGGGTCATGCAGGAAGCACGGTTTTGGGAGGATGTCCATGGACACTCTCCCAAAATTGGAAGCCCGGGGCTCGGATGGAAGGGGGGCCCATCATGGTTTCTTGCACCGGGGCTCTGAAGGTTCTAGTTACGCCTCTGCTGTAACCCCTTTAAAATGGAAAGACCCCAACCCTCTTTCCATCTCCCTTTGGCCACGTAAATTTGAAGATATTAGCAAGATAGATGACCTTGACATTTCCTCACAAAACAAACATAAATCCTACAAGAAAACCTGGTTTCATTGGAATGCTTTTATGTTCTTGGAGGAAGGTAAAAGGCTTCTAACCAGTAAGCCATCATTTTCTAGCCTCCTGCCTTTACAACATTACCAAGGGCACGGTCACCCCCACCCTCCCTCCTAACCCCACCTCTCCTTTCCCTCCCTCCTTTTTTTTTTTTTTATTTTTTCCTTCTCCCCACTCTTTTTTCTCACTCCTTTATCTCTCTAAACCTGTTCTTCTGCCTTAAGAGCAAAAAATGGTAAAGAAATACGGGGAACAGTCTGCACTTGTGTACAATGTCCCTTGGTTCATGTGTTCTTGATTCCATATACCATAGTTAGGGAAAGCCTGTACACTTTTCATTATGTTTTGCAATATGACTTCAGTTTATGACTGTAACAGACCTTTACCTCAAGCGGATCTTGTGTGTAGTCCTACTGTACATACCTGTAACCATTCTTAAGGCATAAAAAAAAAAATCTGTCACTGACATATTTAACACAGGTTTGACAAACTAGATTTACACTTTAAAAATGTGATCTTCACCCCGACTATTGGAATATTGCAAGAATGTGCTGGTGTCTCATCTAATTTTTTTTGCACTTCTCAACCCATATTTGTTTTACTGTTTGAATGAAAATATAGAGTAATTGTGTATAAAATACAGTGGTAGAAAAATGAGTGAAAGTGTACCATAAAAATATCAACAGATTAAAATGTCCTCTACTTTATAAATGCTTCCTATGAAATAGGTGGTAAGGGTGTACCAGAATAAGACCTCATTTGCAAATTACTTTTCCTAGGGAAAGGATCTGAGCCCACCCACTGCAACTACCGCTGTCGTTATAGTGTTTGGTTTCCACTAGAATTCAACACATATTTAAACACAGACAAAAATTGTAGGAGGAATGTGTTTGACCAGGTCTGTTACCTATGCCTGCACAGTCATTTATCCCCTTCTTCTTCTTCTGAAAATGTATAATCATGGTATGTGCTGGCCTAGTTCATCCTTCCCTCATCTCTCTTTATAACCTTTTATGTAGCTTCCATGGGTCCACTGATGCCTGGGGTCATTCCTGGGCTCTTCCAATCCCCTTGGGAGCCCAGGACTGTGATAAATATCCCCAAATTGAGAGCAGGAGAAGCTTGGGTAACATTAATTCCCTGATCTCCTCTGCAAAAAATGAACCTGGTAGTGACAAGGATTTTGTCCCTTGCAGGTTCTGAGCTGTCATTGCCTGGCTACTGTTCAAGCTGATTAGCTGCTGTGGAGGGAGACATTGCATTTTAATAAATCCTGTTCCATAAAGAGGACCAGTCACCTGCCAATGCCATCACATAAGCGACTTGTTAGCCTCCTTGGATAACAATAAGGTAAAAAATATATATATTAGAATAAGTTAATTAATTCAGAAAAAGTTTGACAGCACCCCTGTGGTCCTTGTACACACTCAAATGCAAATGTGCATATGCATGTAAACATAAATTGTGCCACACATGTGACGTATCACTGCAAATACTGGAGTTAGGCCCCTTTCACACTGGGGCGGTAGGGGGCGTCGGTGGTAAAACAGCGCTATTTTTAGTGCTGTTTTACCGCGGTATTCGGCCGCTAGCGGTGCGGTTTTAACCCCCCCGCTGGCGGCCGAAAAAGGGTTAAAACCACTCGTATAGCGCGGCTATAGCCGCGGTATTGCCGCGGTATAGCCGCGCTGTCCCATTGATTTCAATGGGCAGGAGCGGTTTAGGAGCGGTGAATACATCGCTCCTTCACCGCTCCAAAGATGCGGCTGACAGGAGATTTTTTCTTCTGCCAGCGCACCGCTTCAGTGTGATAGCCCTCGGGTTTTCACACTGAACAAACAACGGAGGCTGTTTTGGGGCGGTTTGCAGGCGGTATTTTTAGCGCAATAACGACTGCAAACCACCCCAGTGTGAAAGGGGCCTAAGAGCAAGAATTCCAGGGCTCATAGGTGTGCGTATAGGGTGTGCTGAGTGTGCCTGGGCACACCCTAATTACCCCCATGCACCAGGACCACTAATAAGGCAGTGCAACCGGCCCTCCTGTACCAGGCTTGAGTCCTATCAGTTCAAAAGGGGGGGGCAGGCCACTTGCTGAGCAGGAGGACCTGCTGTACTGCCTTATTACACACACCAATCCTCTTGTTCCTATCCCTGAAGCACTGCCAGCTTCTCCTCATATTCCTCCCTTCTCAAACTGCACTTCAGGGGGATCGGGGGGGGGGGCTGTTAAATGTCACATACCGGTACCAATCGCTCCTGTGTACATTCATCATTGAAGTATACCAAAAACAAAACAAGGCGTACGCACCTAGTGCACTACCAAAAACATTTATTAAATAATAAAATCAATCAAAAGTGGGTACTCACAAAGTAGCAACTATCAATGAGCCATAAAACCACACAATATTAAGCAGTAGGGACACATGTGCCGTATCACATTGTTGCTACTTTGTGAGTTTTTGGTAATGCAGTAGGCGTGTGTGCCTTCCATTTTGTTTTGTTTTTGTAGTATCTATTGGATTACTCTATCTGAGGAGGGCAGCCTATGTCCTATGGAATACCTTTGCCCATGTTGCTTTTTACCACTGAAGACCTCTTAGTGCTGGAAGTGATTGTTTGCCTTTGTTTACCTTTGAAGTATAGTAAACTGTGTTTACTATGTTTCTGTATGTGAATAAATAGGAAGCCCAAAAGTGCTTCCTATTCATTCATTTGTGCAGCTGAGGCTCAGTTTTAAATGTGAGACATTAGGGATCTGTTTAGGCCCCTGATATTTGACCAAAGCCCCCAAATTGCTTTGCTCTCTATCATTTCTGCAATGGCATAGCATCACAACTGTGGCATGTGCATACTGCTAAAAACTGCAAAAGTTTTACACAAGTAAGTTTTTACATAGTTTTTCACAATTTCATAGGCCTGCACAATTTTAAGGCTTGTCATATATCTATTTACTTGACACAACCCCATCTTTTACATTTTACAAAAAAAAAAAGGGTATTATATTGTGTTTGAACTAAAATTCATTTTTGTGTATTATTTCTTAAAATATGCATTTGACAAAACAACTTTGTGTGACATAAAAAACTGCAACTACCACCAGTTTATTCTACAGGTCCTCTGCTTTCATAAAATATATAATTGTTTGGGGGTTTAACGTAATTTCTAGGAAAAAATACAGATTTTAACATTTGTGCAAAAGCATAACAAAGTGGTTTGATTGATTTGATGACTGATTCTCTTTAACAAATGAAAGTAACTTTCACACTTTACTATTGGAGCAAAAACAGAGATTAAGCATGTAACAAACAGTATGGTACAGTTGTGTCTTGTCTCTATTACATATACAGATCATGAGCTAATAACTCAATTGTTTCAGTTATTTCCTGGGCTGTCACACGCAATGCGATATTCTCCTGTTGATGTGATGCTTTTTAAAAATGCTGCCCTAATTCTTAGCACCTTGAAAATGATTATTATAATGTTTTTTTGTGAATAGGATTAAGCCAAGAGCTATTTGAAGCCTTGGTTTAATGGGTGTTGACACTTTATAGGCTTTGCCAAATAAACGTGAAAACTTTTTAGACTAGACTATTGTCATATCAAATCTGATAATTCTTTTCTCATAGGATTTTGCTTGGGCTTGTTCTGTTAAAATCTTTTTACTTTTCTATTGTTTTTGCTCTGCAATTAATGTGTCATATTTTGGGACAGTGGGTGTTTATTTTGAATGTCAGTTCTTTTTTGGTTGGTGTTGTTTTTAACCACAGCTATTTTTTTTTTTGGTACTTTAAAGGGGAATTCCAATTAATACAGTATTTTCTAAAATAAAACAAAAGTTCTTGAACTAATATGTGGCAGTGTATATATTGGTAAACGATAACTGCACTTTTAAAACATATCAGCTTTTGTTAATTAAGTGACATATTTCAATAAAACTTCTAGGGGTTAGTTTACACTTGTGGTTAGATGAGCAGTAAAAATAGATGGTTGAGCCACATTTTTTTTAAACAGTACAGTAGAAAGCTTTAATAAAGGTTTTTGAGAGTACAATATACTATAACATGTCAGAGGTATTGCCACAGTTCAAGAACCAAAGATAGGCACAATATAGATATAGAAGTTGATAGTCTGTATAGGACAAAAATATAATCCTGAGACAAAATGTCAGGGGCAATAAAATGCCAGAATGTACCATTTACAGAACATAGATTTTCAAGTTGCATGGGTTAAAAATAAAGCGGGGAGGGTGGGAAGGAGGAAGAGAAAAAAAAAGGGGTGGGGTTGAAGGAGAAGGGGGAGGGGTCAAACAAGGTCCAACCATGCCGACCAGATTTTTTTTTATAATTAGTTGGGCAGCCTCTACTCAATTAGATCAATTGGTACAGTGGAAGTGCGGATTTAACAGCTGAACACCAATCAATGTAAAAGGGTAGAGTGTAAATTTACATTTAGGTAGGATTTCCTTCCTGGCATAGTAGGAATTCTAAAATAACAGTAGCTTAGCATGTTTGGAGATAGGGATGGAGTCATAAAGACCCAACAATAGAACCAAAGAATCCTGGGTGAAGGATACCTTTAGTGCCTTAGTCAATCTGGTTGTTACTTGTTTCAAATATTTAAAGATCTTAGGGAAACTCCACACCGCGTGATGGAAAGTGCCATTGGTTTTCTGACATTTGTTACGAAGAGGAGAAAGACTGAGGTCGATGCGATGAAGCTGCGGGGGGGTTATAATACATCCTAAGTAAAAGCGTCTACTTTATCCCTAGCAGAGATCACCTGTTTTGTGTATTGGGCCACCATATCCTCTCACTCCTCCTCAGAAAGAGAAGGAATGTCACGTTGCCATTTCTGGAAGAGTGAGTGGGTCTTAACACCATGGTGAGATACGAGGAAGGCATAAGATAAGGAGAGGGGCTTGTCAAGATCATGAGGAGAGATTCCAGAGAGCTCTGCTGGACGACAGGCACTTAAGAATTGAGAACGAGAAACAAGTGAGACAGGGCGCACCAGCCATGTGCATTATCTTTAGGTAAAATTTATTATAATAATGATAAAAAGGAACTACTTACAAACAGTAGTAGAAGATCACAAAAGTATAAAGCAATCTTCAAATCACAGCATGTGGTGAAGGAGCAGCAGAGCCCACCAGAGGTACCGAAAGAGCCCACAAAAATCACTGCTGGCTGACGCGTTTCAAGGGGAACATCCCCTCTTCCTCAGAGCACTGCAGTTGAAGAATTTAAGAATTGAGCCCTACTAGCATGCCGTAATTGGAGGTACCAAAAACTAGGAGTTAGGAAGATGAATCTCTGTCTTTTTAATGAATTCTAAGAGCAAAGTTCCCCTGCCGAGGAAATGTGACTGAGAGTATAGATACCTGCTCTCTTCCAAATTAAGGGGTCAGGGATGCTTTTAGCCCCATTTTTACCACCCCCCTTAAAGTGTTACTAAACCCAGGACCCTGCATTCACTATATCTGGTCTCCCACAGTACACAGAACATGGAAATGCAATTATTTTAGTAAATGTAAACTGCTAAATACCCTTTCTAATCAGCAGTTAGAGCAGTCTTGTGACTTCTATGAGTGTTTTGTTAAAGCTTGTAGGAGTAGTTTTCATTCTTCCATGATTGTCCAATAATAATGCATGACCCCTAACTCTCTGTCTGGACAGTGCTGATTGGCCCTGTGCTAATCACATGCACTCTCCCAAAAAAAAAAACTCTCTAGCCATGTACACCAAACTGAGCATGTGCAGCCTGTCCCCTGGCTCTCTAAATAGGTTATTTTTTGGAGACAGTGGAAGAAGGAGATGATCAGAGGAGACACGATTCAGCTTTTTTACACAGAGGATTAACCCCCTAGGTTCCACAGTGTTCCACAGTGAGTATAATAAGCATGCTTTACTGCATATACACACTGATTTTACTGTTGTGGGTTTAATTACAAATTAAGCTGCAAAGGCAGCCTGACTAAAGGCGTTCTTTGCATCGCGGCATGGCAAAAAATTCCCCCATCACATTAAACAGGTAAAATCACTGCTGAACTGCCGAACTGCATATTCAAGTAAATGGGGCAGCGTCACAACCTCGATCCAAACGCTAGGCTGGCAGTTGCAGTGCAGTGTTCCCTTTCAAATAGCCCATTTATCTGTAAAAAAAAACAGGCATTCAGGAGGCAGCATTATTGCTCAAAGGACTGTAAGCCACACCTGAACCATTCTGTGAAAAGTGATCCACTGCGAGTCCTGAATTCTTTTTTTTTCCCTCTGATTGGAAAGCTGTGATCACAGGCCCAGGCTTGTGCAAATACTGCTTTGTTTACATTCAGTTTGCCTGTGCTTTTTACTGAATTTACGGTAGAACTAAAGGCAATTTTTAATATATATTACCAAATTCACCAAATGACTTCTAAGGAATTTGGTGTAAATTATGCTACTGCAGTTAATTGATAGAGATCTATTGATTTCTCCCTAAGAGCCCTTTCACACTGGGGTGGATTGCAGGTGCTATTGCGCTAATAAAAGCGCCTGCAAACTGACCCGAGAGTGCCGCTGCTTTCATTCCAGTGTGGCTTTCACACTGGAGCGATGCGCTGGCAGGACAGTAGAAAAAGTCCTGCCAGCAGCATCTTCGGAGCGGTGAAGGAGCGGAGTGTATACCGCTCCTTCACCGCTCCTGCCCATTGAAATCAATGGGACGGCGCGGCTATACCGCCGGCAAAGCGCCTCTGCAGAGGCGCTTTCCGGTGGTATTTAACCCTTTCTCTGCAGCTAGTGGGGGGTAAAACCGCCCCGCTAGCGGCCGAATACGACGGTAAAACGCTGCTAATAATAGCGGCGTTTTACCACCGACGCCGCCCCTGCCCCAGTGTGAAAGGGCTCTAAGTCTGGCCCTGTTGCACTTTTCTCTTCTACCAGTAGGTGGCCGGGAACTTGGTGGCACTAGATATGAGAAGGGCAACCCAAGGTCAGGTAATGGGTATATGGGGTATCTCAGCCAATGGGTAGGGGTTTTATTGAATCCGTTAGCCTGTTGGGAGAACCTATATATTCGGGTGAGGTCAGGTGATCTATATTCTGTGCCACTCGGACCGCTGTCTGGGTGGACGTGTGTTGTATGCCCAAGGCTGCTAGGCCGGAGATTCGGCCTATCCTGGGGACATCTGGCTGCCAGGCTGTGTGAGGGTCTATCCAGAAATGACAGGGTAGAACCTGTCGTGGTCAAAGGTAGAAGGATAGCATGGTTCTAAGATGGTCCAGGTAATAAGGCAGCCTGAGTTCAGGGAATAGTCCAACATCGGATCCAATGACAGTCTAGGTAATAAGGCAGGCTGAGTTCAGGGAATAGTCCAATATCCGGGTCATACACAGGGAGATCCAACAACAAAGCAAGGCAAGAAACGGGAGGCTTGATCAAGAACAATGTAGGTAACTGTGTCTCTATCACAAGCAAGGGATAGAGTGTTTGGTTTGCTTATGTCAGGTGACTGATCAAATCAATCACCTGCAGGTGAACACAGACAGGGGAAAAGAAACAACCAACACCGGGTGCTGGAATAAGGAACAGGGGTACTAAGTGATCATGACAACACTAGGGATGAGCCTGATGTTCGAGTCGAATGTAAGTTTCACTCAAACATCGGGTGTTCGCCCGTTCGCCGAATTTAGAACATTATGGGGCATTCACAGGAAATTCGAGCGCCCGAGGAATGCCCCGTAATGAACTGTGGGATCATCAATGCACTGTGAGATCGCAGTGCATTGAGGGCTGCTGATTGGCCAAAGCATGCACCTGACCTGCATGCTTTGGCCAATCACAGCGCGCTCTGTTGTGAGAGCCATGATTGGAAAAAGCCAGGGTGCCTCTGGCCAAATCATGGCTCAGGGAGCTAAGTCTACGCCCCACACTATGTAAGGGTGTTTACACGGCAGCCGTACATAGTGTAATGAATGAGAGCAGCAAAATGACATATCTAAAGGAAAAAAATAATTAATTTAAAACTGCTTGTGGCTGTAATGTATTGCCGGACCCCGGCAATATACACAAAAATCATTGAAAAAAACGGGGTGGGTTGGTGGGTTCCCCCCCCAGTCCCTTACCAGGCCCTTTGGGTCTGGTATGTATAGTAATTAAAGGGAACCCTGCGCCAAAATAAAAAAAAACAGTGTGGGGATCCCCCCAAATTCCATACCAGGCCCTTCAGGTCTAGTATGGATTTTAAGGGGAACCCTGCACTAAATTTAAAAAAATGGAGTGGGGGTCCCCCCCAAAGTCCATACTAGACCCTTATACAACCACACAACCTAGAAGGCCTCAGGAAAGGGGGGGTAAGAGAGTGCCCCCCTCCTGAACCATACCAAGTCACATGCCCTCAACATGGAGATGGTGCTTTGGAGTCCCCCCAAAACACCTTGTCCCCATGTTGATGGGGACAAGGGCCTTTTCTACACAACCCTTGCCGGGTGGTTGTGGGGGTCTGCGGGCAGGGGGCTTATCGGAATATGGAAGCCTCCTTTAACAAGGGGGCCCCCAGTTCCCGCTCCCCCCTACGTGAATGGGTAGGGGTACAACTACCCATTCACCAAAAAAGTGTAAAAAAAGTCAAAATGACAGGAGACAGTTTGGAACAAGTCCTTTATTAAAAAATAAAAAGTGTCCCCATGTTGAGGGCATGTGGCCTAGTAATGTTCAGGAAGGGGGGGGCTCTCTCGTCCCCCCCTTTTCCTACGGCCTGCCAGGTCGTGTGCTCGGATAAGGGTCTGGTATGGATTTTTGGGGGGGACCCCACACTATTTTTTTTTTAATTTTGGCACGGGGTTCCCCTTAAAATCCATACCAGACTTGAAGGGCCTGGTATGGATTTTGGGGTGGACCCCCACGCCATCCATTTTTTAAAAAAAGATTGGCGCAGGGTTCCCCTTAATATCCATACCAGACTCATGCCATTTTTTAAAAATGATTTTTATGTATATTTTTATTGTTTCACTTCAAGTATTATTAAAAATCACTGCTCCTGAAAAAACGACCGTTTTTAAATCTTTTTTTGCATTGTTACATGTCCCCTGGGACAGGACCCAGGTCTCCAAACACTTTTTATGGCAATAACGTGCATATAAGCCTTTATAATTAGCACTTTTGATTTTTCATGTTCGTGTCCCAAAGACTTTAATGGTGTTCACGTGTTTGCACAAATTTTTTACCTGTTCGCATGTTCTGCTGTAAACCGAACTAGGGGGTGTTCAGCTCATCCAAGCGTACACATATGGCAGTAATTTTTTTAATGATCCTTTAGGTTTATGTAAATCAGCCTCTTACCCCTAGCTGAGAAAAAACAAATTCAGCCCTGCCTGGAAGGGGATATTTGCATCAACATGGAGTAAGGATGGGAAAAATTTGAAGTTTTCACTTTGCCAAAATTTCTGTAAATCAAGACATTTCAACCAAGTTCACCATTTTTGTGAAATGCGCTGAAATTAATAGAAAAGGTGAAATTAGGATGTTTTATGTTGTTTTTTTTTAAGGGAACAATGGTTTTAAATAATAGCTTCCTATGGTTAGGGAAACTATCCTAAATCTGGCCATAGACAGTTCGAATCTTGGCTGGTTCAGCAGGGACCAGCCAAGATTCGAACCATGTATGGCCATGGTTTATCATGGTTTTAACTTGGGTACAACCAGCCTGTCGGATTTTACATGAGATTATTGCTAGTGGCTATTATAGCCACTGGTAGTAATCACTGTGTTCTCCCAGCGGGATCGGCTCTGTCCACCCCCCCTCCCCCCTTGCTGGGAGAACACAATGGCTTTGCAATGTTGCAGAAAAGAAAATTGCTCCATCTATGACCAGCTTAAATGTGTATTTCTGCCAAGAAACTGCTAATCCATTGCAGTTATCTCACATCTGATTGTCCATAAAATTTTAGCTAACTGGAGATCAGTGTTTTTGAGGTAAGATCAAGTTTTGTAAAGACACTGACTCATCCATAATATAGAGAACATTTTCTATGTATTTTGCTGTGTCATATATATATTTATAACATATATACTGTATTTATTTAACACAAATCCTCCTTTGTGAAACTAACTCCCACACATTTACCTAAAATATAGATTAGGCACCACAAAATAATACTTTAATCATGGACTTATATACAATGTCTATTTTAACTGTTTTTAGAAAATACGAATGGACAGGAACTATCCTGTACAAAGAAAAGAAGGTGAAACTATTTATCAAAGCATGGGAAACCTGTGTTAACATAATAAACTTTCATACAGATAATCATAAATTAATAAGCTGTCTAATTAAACCACCTGGCATTTAGTTAGTCAAATAGCCAATGATGCTAAAATACAGTACAATTTAAGGTATCATTTTAATTAAGTTTTTGTGCCTTTTTAATATTGTATTATCATATGCTCTGCAAAACATGATTTACTCTTTGTTATTTTCTTTGAAGTTTATGGGTTTGTATTTACTTATATTGTATATATTATATGATTAAAATTTAATGTGATCTTAACAAGTATATATAAATTTAATACATTTATACAAAATGTAATATTATTGCTATGGATGAGCACTTTGATTCACTTAGCTAAGAACTTGCAGTGAGTCCAGTTGATGATTAGCTCAGTGTTAGGGTTCATTGGAAATTCCCCTGTGTGACTTTACTGCCTTAAAAAGTCAATAGTATGTCTCCATCTTAGAATAACACCTAATAAGGAAGTACACTTCTTTTTAAACCAATAACAGGACTGGAGCAGGGATGTTTGCTATCGTGTCACAATTTATTGAGAAAAGAGTGATCAACATTCAATCTTGCTGGGTAACCAGAGGTGACCATGGAGGGGGCAAACAGAAACCATGAACAATGAACACAAACTATAATAGGGCAATAATAAATATGTTGTAGCTGGAGACGAGAAATAGAAACCAAATCCAAGATGAATAGGAAACATGTAAAGTTGGAAGTCAGAGAACCAAGGATAACTGTAACAGGCAAAATACTTCAGTAGACCCCTCCAGGAAGTGCAGAGATACAAATACAGGAATGTTCTGGGGACAGGTGGTCATGAGCAAAAAGACAACAAATTGTGGGCACTGACAAAGTGCAATGAAAGACTCGGTGAAAACAAATGCTGAAAAAGTTCAGAGAATAAAATAGAGGTAGATGAATGCACAGATTCTGGGTTTTAAACCAAACAGAACATCTGTTACAAGCCCACTATAATGGTTGCCTTTGGCTATTTTTGGCCACTTTTTGGGCCTGTGTCGATGGGCCTTTTTTCTCATGAGACAGGCTTTGCTTTTCCATACAATTCTATTGGAACAGAAAATCCACCTAAAGCATGTAAAATGTAGGTCAGAAGGAGGTCAGCTGAAAATCGAATTCATCTGTCAATGAATTCTGAATGATCTCAAAAGCATCTCACTGATATCAAACTGAAGCCATTGACACAGGCCCACAGCCAGTCAGCAGAGGTCCAACAATAGTTTTTAGCTTGTATTTAAAGTGGAACTTCACTCTCTCAATCAATATTGACTATTTTTAATCCATATGCTCATAGCATTAGTAAATTGATAGGAACGCATATTATATTTACTTGTTTTAACCTAATTTGTGTACGTTTCGTCAGCTACTTCTTGGTTTTCTCAGCTAAGCACGCCCTTTTGTTTTTATGCCTGAACTAAGGTCAGAGGGATCCCAGAAAGTCAATGCTGCATGAATCATCTGCCTTTATTCAAGATGGCCATGGCTAGAAATGCTAGGGGTGCTTTTCAAAGTGATTTTTCAGCAAAATAAAGCATGGAGACATGGATGGATGGGGAGTTTGCTTTGAATATTAAAAATGAATTAAATAGAATGTTTGCTTTGTGGTGCTTAGACACAGTGTACTTCCACATTTAACAAATTTTAAATGGATTAATGAACTAAACCTGGAATTTCATTGTGTTTTCATTTCAATAAATGTTTAGGTTTATCACAATAAATAACAAATGATACATGTAGAAAAGGTTCCATATACTATTTATACAAAAAGGGAAAGGTCAATAAACAAAATGGAATTCAAAACAGACAGTGTTGTGTTGTGTCATTATTCATATATGATTAGTATGAAGGATACAAAATGTAGGCAGCGTTGTATTCCTAATCAAAGAACATATACATTGAACAATTGGACACTTATTCCAATTTACAGGTCGTAAGATAAGAATGAAGATAGAAGAAGAGCAGGGAAAAGCAGAAGAAAAAAAATGAATTAGGAGAGGTGGGTTAGTAGGGTTGAAGGAGGGAAGTTTGGAGGGGTGGGCATGTTGCAAGAGATCCTCAGCTACTGCATAAGTGCTTCATAAGGTGAACGGGCTCTAAAAAGGAAATAGTTGCTTGATGACGTGATCCATGGGTGCCAGATCTTAAACTATTTTTCATGACTGTTACTGAGGAGGATAACAGTTAGTTGTTTGTTAATGAAGAAGCCACCAATTCAGGTCTCAACTTTAGAGAAATATGTGAACTATCCTTTCCAGGCTCCAGCTATTGTCAATTTGGAAGTCAGAAGAATAAAGTCCTTCATACATGGTGGGCAGGACCACCATGTTCGAAAGACATCGCCTGCAGTCTGATGTCCTCCAAGGACCGTATGACCAGGGATCACATGGGCAAGTGTTGAAGATACCAGGTTCCATCTGGTTAGGACCTTATTGCTGACTCAAGGGTGGTGACATCAATGGTATAATTGGCAATAATAGTCCAGGTATCATGCCAAACTTTTTCTGATTAATTGACTTTTAAGTCTTCTAACCTTTTTGCTATGTAAGTGTGCGAGGTAAGTGAAGGTAGGCGATTAAAGTGGGAGTAAACTATACAAATGAGCTTAAGCACCAAGGGGGTGTAATGCCAAATGTTTTCAAGAGTGGTCAAAGTGGTGGAAAGATCTTTATTTCATATGAGTGATGCAATCCAATGTCTAATGCCGCGTACACACGAGCGGACTTTACGGCGGACTTTGCCCGGCGGACTGGATTTCGTCGGACAATTCGATGTGTGTGGGCTCCAGCGGACTTTGTTTTCTCAAAAGTTGGACGGACTTAGATTTTAAACTTGTTTAAAATTTATCCGTTGAAATCGAGTCCGGTCGAAAAGTCCGCTCGTCTGTATGCTAGTTCGACGGACAAAAAGGCACGCTAGGGCAGCTATTGGCTACTGGCTATGAACTTCCTTGTTTTAGTCCGGTCGTACGTCATCACGTACGAATTCGACGGACTTTGGTGGATTGTGTGTAGGCAAGTCCGTTCATTCACAAAGTCCGTCGGAAAGTACGTCGAAAAATCCGCCGGGCAAAGTCCGCCGTAAAGTCCGACCGTGTGTACGCGGCATAAGTTCGGTATATCAAAAAAGTTCAGAAGGGGCCTTAAATCTGTATTGTTATTGTGTTTAATTAACTTACAAAACAGTAAGCTGACCACTATGCAATGTGGGAGAATAAAAGAATTTTGTTGTTATGGGCATCAAATCAGTTCTTGATTTTCTCATGTAGAATGGTCAATTGTATAAAAGACATTCAGCATGAGGGTCCAAAGGAGGATTGTCCATATTAATACTAGCAGTAAGTCATATCTTTCTGCTCATTGTGTAATACGTTACTGTTGGACGTGAAGTAAGGATCTCAATAGTTACTATGAGGCGTCTTGCACATTTCCATATACAGATCATGAAAATCTGAACTGATGTTCCTCAATCCAATTTCATGGTCAGAGGTGCAATACTCTTCACAGTAAAAACAAAGCCATACTTCCATAAAGTCTCACAATGAAGACTCACCTTTTGTTTAAACTTTATGGTGAGACTATATGTAAGTGTAACTTTGTTTTTAGTTGTTTCCATACATATATGCCAAGCAAGATGAGCACCCTGTGTGGAGGGGGACTGGAGGACTTGGAGCAGTGCAGTCCTTTCTTTGTGTCTACGTTTCTCATAGTAAACCTGATGCACGGGTGCACAGACAAACAATTTAAAAAGACCTGTGAATGAATATATTTAACCTTGGATGCACGTTATTTTTCCATTATTCCCTATTCACTATTAAACCTTCCAAAATTCTTGCAAAATTAGTATCATTACCAATTACGATGATGTGTTTGAGCACTATCCCCACTCTTAAAAAATCCCTGAAATGCATTTACCTTAGTAAAATATAGTGATTTCTATAGTAAAATATTTTTTTCAGGGCTCTAAAACCATTGGTGTGACACTTGTGTTTTTCTAAACCCCCAGCTTATATAATAAGGCTGACCACCTTGGGACAGATTTAAAAAGATGTACAAAGAAATCACTGATTTAAATCTGATCTGGTGAAATTGCAAGAAACTTTGTATGTGTTCAGGAATGTACCATAGAATATTTTAATTATTACATATTTAGCGAACAAATAAAATCACATCAATTTTGTTAAAATATCAAACAATATTTCCATAGCCTGTCTGTTAATAGTTTAAGAAAGATATGATTCCATGTAAATACAAAGCACAAAGACAAGACAACAAAATAAATAATAAACACCTTTTCTGATTTGACATCTGCAATAATTATTCTGCTTTACGCATTTGTAGTTGCAGGGAAAAGACTGTAAACACAATTGGGGAAATTCAATACAGCACTACTGACAGTTTTGTGACAAGATGGTCCTTTAAAATGGCCTGCGCTAGATCCATAAATCCCTACCACTGAATACATTTCTGACCCCTAAATGGGTACTGATCTCCATCTAAGTGATAATAAAAATAAAGATAGGCAGTCTTATTTCATAAACAATTTTTATATTTTCAAATGTATTTTATTTCATATTTTTATTATTTAGCAAATGGTTTACATCTGAACCACAAGGCAGTTATAAAAACAATAATTTAAGTAGTTATACATCCATTAAACACATTAGTGTAACAACTCATCTTGATATCAACCCCCTGAAAACCTCCGGATAGCACAACCCTTTTCTTTGGATTGCACAGGTAAACAAGAACACTCTGTGGGACACCTTACAGACTCTAGGAAGATAATATCTTTAATAGGAGTCAAGCTCTGCAATCTAACACTGTTAAGGGCTTTCAAAAAGGATTTAACCATGATAAAAAAAAAAATGGAAATTCTATATGAAAATAAAGCCTTGCTACATCTGTATGAGCTGTATACAGGTCAAGGAGCCAAATTACATCTGTATGAGCTGTATACAGGTCAAGGAGCCAAATAAATGAGTCACATACTTTCTTCTAAAATGTGTCCTTTGTGTAACGGTTCCCCCCTTTTCACACTTCACTTTCTAGGAAATACTAGATCTGCCATCCCGCTGCTGTTTACATTGTCTCTGTGAATAAAATCTGCACTTTTATTCATAAGAGTTTTGAAGTGTTACTTTGCTAGTTTAAATACAGTAGAAGTAAATTTACACCATGAATTTTGGTAATACAAATGAATGTGAAAAAAAAAAAACATATGAAGAACACCAGTGTACCACAATTAGTAAATGTGTATGTGCGTGCACAAGAGTGTGTATGCACATAATGCAGAAATGGTACAATTTCAATTGCGTTAAAATTATTTAATTAGAGTAGTATATACTTTTCTGTTGCTAACCTTCTTCTAAAAACACTGGGTATTTGGCACCTATGCACATCCTGCAACTTAAATATAGTCTTAATTAATGACTGGCCCAAGTGTACAAATAAGAAATCATGAGTTCATAGCGACCTCAGTTGTTGCATGCTGGTTTCAGTTCCATGGGAATGCAGACAGCACCTTGCCTTCATCCGAATACTTACAAAATTAAATAAATAACAACACAAAACTACTTGGCATAAAAATAGCTGTGGCAATTTTATTGGTGAAAATAATAAATAAATAATAACAGCATATACATAAACTTTAATTCATAAATTCATATTATTATCATAATGATAAACTTCAAATCACTTATGCCCCGTACACACGGTCGGATTTTCCGATGGACAATGTCCGATCGGAGCGTGTTGTCGGAAATTCCGACCGTGTGTGGGCGCCATCGGACATTTTCCATCGGATTTTCCGACACACAAAGTTGGACAGCAGGAGATAAAATTTTCCGACAACAAAATCCGATCGCGTCAATTCCGACCGTGTGTGGCCTGTTCCGACGCACAAAGTGCCACGCATGCTCAGAAGAAATTCCGACACGGGACAGCTCGTTCTGGTAAACATAGCGTTCGTAATGGATAAAGCACTTTCGTCACGCTGCAATGTTCAAAATGGTTTAATACAGCGCACTCTCTTCTTCTTTATAATGTGACAAGAATTAAGTCGTTTTGATGCTCATATTCACACACACTTCTCACAAAGTTTTTTCGTTACTATTTATCGGGATTCCCTCAATATATTTTGATTTCTCACATCTGACAACATATTTTTTTTTTTTTGTTTTTTTACTTTAATGTAGAATCTTTTTTTGTGTTTCTCTTTTTATTTTTTTTTTTTTTGGTGATTTTGATTTGTACTCCCGAAAATGTTTGTGTGTTTTTTGTGACAACAAACACCATTGATATGTTGTTCTATTTAATCTGTAGGAGATTGTTTGGTGTTGTTGTCCCTTGTTAATTTCACATTGTACTTTAGAAATGTACCTGAATCGTCACCAACAAACTGTCCTTTTTGGATGAAAACACACACAGGAGAGTAGAATTTACCGAAAAATATTTTATTAAGGGGTCACAACTAAACAAAGAGGGAGGCAACGCTGGAGAAACTGCAGAAGTGGGTGAAGCCTGGGACCCCCAGGGCAGACATCAATTATTTAAAAGCAAAATTGGTGGCCTGAGGAGTCCTTATCTAAGGGAGGGTAGTCTGGTCCAGAAGTCCCAGAGATCCGGAAAGCAGCAGATGACATCTGTGTCCCCAGGCTGTGGTCATACAAGAGACTGCATCTTCTGTCAGACCAGACTGAACCCAGGGTCATCACTCTTTGGTCTTCCTTCCACGCTTCCTTACAGGCTTTGGCTGTGGTGGTGGAGTTGTGGCAGCAGGAGGAGGAGGAGGAGGAGGAGGATCGTCCCTGTCCATGACATCCGTCTTGTGTGTCAGTTCCCCACTCTCCCCCTTACGTAGGACTTTATAAATCAGGTCCTCAGAAATCTTGCGTTGGCCCTCCTGCATGCCCTGCAATTTGGTGGCAGCCATGCAGGCAAAGGCCTCTTCAGGACTGGGGAAGGCTCTGAGGGACGCCGAAGCCTCCTGGATCAGCCTGTACGCTGAATCCTGCACAGGACTGGGAGTGGCCTTCCTGGCCCTTTTATATGGCAGGCGGAGGGGAGGGACCTGAGACTCAGTCAGGCTGCGACTGGTCCCTGGCTTCTCTTGGCTGACACTTAGCCCCGCCTCCTCCTGGCTGCCACTAATCCCCCGCCTCCTGGCTGAGGTCTTCCTGTGTATGAAAAAGGGACATAGTTTTAGTATTGTTTTCATCAATCACACACAATTTTCACCTCCTGACTGCTGCAAATTCAATGTTAACAAATATAACAGACTATCCTTCTGAGCCCAGCATTTTGCATTCTTGTCCCAATTTTGGGTGCCCACTACTGTCTATTGATATGTAAAACACTTTTTTCAATCAGCAATTAGTGATCAATAATAACATCTAGTAAACATCATTTATTTATTGACCAGAAATCTGTAGAAGAATGCTATACCTGACTCAAGCTGGGCTCCTCCACTTCTTCCTGGCTGGAAGGCCCAGGTTGGACATCAGAAGCCTCAGCTGGTATGGAAGGAAGAGTGGAAGGAAGAGTAGAGAGGGATTCCCTGACTTCAGTGTGGTCTGACAGAAATCGCAGTCTCTCGTAGTACCACAGCCTGGGGACATAAACGTCATCTGCTGCAGCTCCGGATCTCTGGGAATCTGTGACCTTCTTGCGCTCCCTTAGATAAGTGCTCCTCAGGCCACCAATTTTAGCTTTCAAATAGGGGATGGTTGCTGTGGGGACCACCGGCTTCACCAACTCCAGCAGTTTCTCCAGCGCTGTCTGCCTCTTCTGTTTATGGTTATAGTGGGGGTGTCTCACTTGCCACAGACAGGGCAGCTCCCTGTACTTGTCTATGAACAGGGGCAGGAAATTGTGGTAGTTGAACCCATCCATTTTCTCTGCAAGACACAACACAAGACAAACCCTAATGTCAGGCCAAACTCCCCTAATCTTGTTACAATATAGGCTTCAATTTCGAAGCAGTATAGGCCCAAGTTTAGATCCTACCTTCGTTAGCACGATCGGCGTCTCCGATGCTCCTTCCTCCGCTCACAGATCGTACGTAAGACGCGCGCGTTACGATTTATACACACTGCGCATGCGTATAACTCCGCCCGCCCCTGACGTTCTTTCTATTCTATTCCCCGCCCCTTTTCGTTCGGCGCAGTGGAGGAAGAGCACATGGCGGATAGACAGCAGGATCGTGCTAAGTACAGCAACGAGGAGGAGGGGGAGGAAAGGCCGGAGCCTGAAACGTCCCGATCCAGAAGGAGATTGAAGGACTCAAATATGTCCTTTGGGGAGATGTTGGAGATGGTGGACATCCTGAAGAAGGCCGACTATGATGGAAAGTGTGGGCCTTACCCCAACCACAATGTCCGAAAGGCCAAGATCATGGCGAAAGTGGTCAGGAGTCTGCACCGGAAATTCGGGGTACGACGATCGAAAGATCAGCTCAGGAAGCGGTGGTCGGACCTGAAATTACGAGAACATGAGCAGTACAGAAAGATCCGGAGAGTGCTGCAAAAAAGTAAGTAGTTGTGCTGCGTTCCTATTGTTCTTGTGTTTATTACATTCGTGCTGCTCCATGTGCTTTTAGGAACTGTTGTACAGTTTAAAATGGCAACTTTCATGTTCATGGGCACATTATTCGTTCGGATCACACATTTTTTTTTCGGACTATAAAATACCATTGTTTAGCCCATATGCATTTGGCCACCATTTTGAGGCCCTATACTTGTCTTCAAAGAATTGGGTTGTGTAGATGGCTTTGTTACTAGAATGAAATGCAAACTAGATTGTGTGTAAGGAGAGGACACTGAGCAGCTGTTTTCACATCTGGACACTGGAGCACTAGTGTGGGACACAAGAACACCATTTTTATTAGGGGGCCACACAGGTGCTCCAGTGTATACTATAGGGGGGACTACATCTGTGAAGCTTGTACCAAACAGGTAAAGTATTGCAGCTTGACAAAGGGCAATAAAAAATATACATCTTGGAACTCTGCTAAAATAGACAATTGTACCCCACTTCCAAGCAATGTTTCCTATTTATAGTTCTGCCATCAAATATCTGTGTGCTAATTATACCATTTTTGTTTTACATAGGGGAGAAAAGACTCGGAGGACACCCCTCATCCCAGGAGACCAGAGACCCCCCCCTCTGGAAGAAGGGGAAATCCCCCCAACACAAGCTGAGCAGGAGGAAGAAGACGTGGTGGAAGTAGTCACCACAACAGGTGAGTGTCTGCGACCACAGGCTCAGATAAGAGGTGGATGGCGGCATTTTTTTTAGACCTAATTTATTTTGGGTTTCCTCTCTTTTTAGGTGATCGTGAGGTTGTGGATGAAGATCCTTTCACATCAGAAAGTGCCCAGATCGTGATCGGGGAGATCATGGGGTGTAATTTACAATTGGAAATCATCAAGCAAAACATCAATGATGTTATTCCCAAATATAAAAACATCATTGATGTTTTGGGGCGAGTTTAAAGCCCCTCCAAATCACTTTCTTCTTTTGTCTGCTACAATGTGCAAAATGTTTTTGTGATTTTGCACAAAGCCAAATTTGGAGGATGCACACAGTGTGCCAACATGTGCTATCTGCCATCACGGGAGATCAATGGACGCGTTTTGGGGGTGCAACCCCTTCCTCAATTATAAAGTAGCGGTGAGGAAGGGCTTTCTCCCCCAAAACACGTCCCTTGATCCCCCGTGATGGCAGCTAGCACATGTTGATATTGGGAAATTTGTGTGCATCTTCCAAATTTGGCTTTTCCAGGGGTGATTTCCCCCCATCTGAACGCTATATCAAACCCAGTTCCTAAATACTGATGTCTGATATAGCCTTCAAGTTTTACCAAATATGAACTTTGTAAGATCAAGATTTGTGTCTTTCTTGTGGGTTTTACACAGGCCTGTTTTCTATAAAATGCACATTTTGATTTTGGATAATGACACTACAAAAATTGTTATACAACAAACATGTTGGTTTGTCAGAAAAACCTTTGGTAAATGCACATGTGATTGTGCAGGTATTAAAAAGATTGCTCATCAAGAATGTGTGGATTATTGTCTCACACTACAACACTTTTGTGGTGATGTAATTGTTGTTTGATGAGAAAATGGGGGTAATTTCCTAAGGGGAAATCCACTTTGCACTACAAGTGCAGTTTCAGTGCAGTTGCAAGTGCACTTGTAGTGAAAAGTGTCTTTGCATTTAGTAAATAACAGCCAACAGTGCTTTGTATAAGGTTACACAATCACGACATTTTCTGCACTCCACACATTTCTGTCAGGGTCAGCTCAAACAAACACAAGCAGTAAATGTCCACAAAGCAGAGCCTGGGGGGAGATGCCTGTCGAGAACTTGAGGTCCTGCAGGCTTCTCCCTGTGGCCAAATACCGCAGGGTAGCGACCAACCTCTGCTCCGGAGTGATGGCTTGCCTCATGCAGGTATCCTGCCTGCTGATATAGGGAGTCAGCGAAGCCAACAAAGGGTGAAACACGGGGTCCGTCATCCTGAGAAAGTTCCTGAAATCATCAGGATTATTCTCACGGATCTCACGGAGCAAAGGCATATGAGAGAACTGGTCACGCTGAAGCAACCAATTCTTGGTCCATGAACTCCTCCCCACCCTGTTCATGGACTGGACTTGTGTCAAGGTCAGGACCCCAACACCAAGCCCCCGCACAGCACGAACTGTACGAGGAGTACGCATATGAAACATGGCTAGAAAACGGTCGGCTGCTCAGAACGAAGTAACAGAACGCACTGAAGAACAGCAAGGCCTGTGAAGAGCGACCTGAAAAACAGCAACGAGCGGACAAGATCGCACAGAAAACTCCGATACGAACTGACTGCACGCACTGAAGAGCAAATACAAACCCACAAGCACAAACTGAACGGCAGAAAACGATCTGAAAGCCACGAGTCTGAAAAAGCGCGAATCGTCTCTCACCAAACTTTTACTAACACGAGATTAGCAAAAGGAGCCCAAAGGGTGCCGCGCTTGCTTCTGAACCGGCCTTTTCTAGTCTCATCGTACGTGGTGTACGTGACCGCGTGGTTGTCGATCGGAAATTCCGACAACTTTGTGCGACCGTGTGTAGGCAAAACAAGTTTGAGCCAACATCCGTCGGAAAAAATCCTAGGATTTTGTTGTCGGAATGTCCGAACAAAGTCCGACCGTGTGTACGGGGCATTAGTCTTAAAGGACTCGAGCATCACTGAATAAATCTAACTACAAGTCCTCCCTTTAAATATAAAGGGTGACAGTACCACATAACGTGCCAATGACAAGGGAGGGAGGGTGGGGAGCTCGTTGTGCCAACACTGACCAGCTAGCAAATTCCCTCAGCGGGGGCCCTTTATATAATAAGCCCCACTTTCTAGAACATTCCAGGTGATCACGTGACATTCCAGAAGATTCCTAATGTTACATGATCACTGCTTTTCCCGCCCAATGCAGCTTTAAGTTTTTTAAAGGGACCTTACCCCTTTTTTTTTCTATGCTGTCGGGCGCAAAGTGTTGTGCCCTCTTATGTCCTTCTCAAAGTATTAAAGTATTAAAGGCAAAGGGAGCCAATCAACTGTCATTACCAAAAGCACACAGATTTCCCACATAAAAAGTACCTGTTGACTGCAAAAAGGAAGTTTCAACTATTCTTAGCTCTATATTAGATTTCAATGCCTGGAGGTGAGCTGGGAATTTGTAGTGCATAGCTTTCCAAGTCTGATGCTCTGAGGGCAATACCCTACATTAAGCCTTTCTCACGGCATTCCTCTCTGTAACCCTAAGGCACCATTCACACTTGTTTGACTTGTCATGCGACTTTGGACCCCAAATAAGGGTCTGGTATAGATTTTGGTGGGGACCCCACACCGTTTAAAAAAAAAAAACAATTTGGCTGTTTTTTTCATTTATTTTTTATTGCCGGCATTCTTTTGTTGGAAACCCGCTGACAGCTGTTGAATCATCAGTTGTTTAGGATGCTTCTCCTTAACAACCAGCTAATCTTCACACAGAATTCAAATCGGTCTATAAATTTTCGACCGATTGGAATTCAAATCGTTCTGAAAATTTGGAATTTGTTAGAAAATGAAGAAGCCAAACAAAACAAAACACATTTTTCCATTCTGCACATGCCCAGAGAACAAAAAAAATGATCACATTGATCAAAGCCAAAGTCGTAACAAAGTCTCACTCATCCAAAGTCGTAACAAAGTCTCACTCATCCAAAGTCACATCAAGTTGCACGGTAAAGTCACAATGGAAATGACACTAAAAGTAACCCTTGTGCTGTCTGTCGGACCAACTGACATGCACATGAGCCGAATGCCTGTCATTTTCTATTGAACTGGCCGTTGTCGGCCAGCATTTGGCCCGTGTGTACAGGGCTTAACCCTCCCTAATATAAATGTAACCTATTGTTTGCATACTTTCCTCTCCTTAACTGCAAACTCTTGTGGCAAAGAACCCTATGCACTAAAAGATCCTGTGTGTTGGAATCTTGCATCATAGCAGCTACAAAGCAACAAAACCTTTTTGAACTAGTCATGAAATGTCATTAATATACAATTCTGTGCATATTTGGCTGTAAACACAACCATGAAACAGCACATTTCTGCCCTTGTAAATGGAAAAGAAATTGAGTAGAGTTCCACCTCTAAATTCAAACCAGACCATTTGAGTCTGTTATGGAATTTAAGGGGTACCTCATGGAAAAAAAACAAAAGAAAATGTGAGGACTCCCTAAAAACCCATATCAGACCCTTAATCTGAGTATGCAGCTTAACTGGTCAGAAAAGGGGAAGGGGGGGTAATCGCATGGCCCCCCTCCTCCTGAACGTTACCAGGTCACATGTTCCCCCTGGCAAAGCACCTTGTCCCCATGTTGATGGGGACAAGTGCCTCATCTTCACAACCCTTGACTGGCGGTGAGAGGGGCTTATTGGACTCTGAAAGCTCTCTTTAATAATAAGGGGGTCCCCAGATACCACCCCCTTCCACGTGAATAAGTATGGGGAACATAGTACCCCTATTCATTTACACAAAAGAAAATGCAGTCTAGAAATAAAGACAACCAAGCTTTTAAAAAAAATCCTTTATTCAATAAATAAAATCCCCAAAAAATGTCCCTCATAGTAAATCCATTGTCAGTCACAATGCATGAAGAAAAATTGGATGACTCGCGCTATGTGAATGAATGTATGTGTGACCGGTTCGTCACACCGAGTACTAAATACACAATATCAGTGAATGTATATACTGTCTGTGTAGTGATATATCACAATCAGTGCAAACTAATCATAGAAAATGATCAATAAAAACATAAATCATCAGTGCAATAATATATCGCAATCCGTGCAGATGATTTAAAAAAATATATAGTCCAAACAACATATACTGAAAAAACCATGTGAAGAAATCAAAAATAGTCCAAAAAAAAGGAACCCAAGACAAGGTGAGTTGGCGATTACAGGTTTTTCAACCGCATGGAACCTCAAATGTGTAGAACCACCACCAAAAGTAAGAGCCTGGCCACTTACCAGAACCCCATGACCCCCCGTTACAGAGGGTCTAAAAGGGCTTTTGAGATCCTAGTGGTCCGGACTTCCCAGGAACGAAGATGGAACAGAAGGTGGGAGTGAAAACTGGAAAAGGGCGTCAGGTGCTGGAGTAGGGATGGATGGATCCACGAGAAGGGGCCTCAACCTCATGTTCGGCAGTCTGTGCATTCAATCGCAGGTGCACTTTGGCTTTTTCATTCGCGGTCTTCGTCGGCGGTTCCCACTCACGGTCGCAGGTAGTATCCAAACCTTTCGTGTCATGTGCAAAATCTTGCGGTTTATTATGCTTCCTATCCTGCACCCCTTTCGTGAAAAAACTGTCGGTTGTTCTCAATATCACTGGCAATAAGCTTCACTGGTTATAAAATTCATTGCCCATGGGGTCATGGGGTTCTGGTAAGCGGCCAGGCTCTTACTTTTGGTGGTGGTTCTACACATTTGAGGTTCCATGCGGTTGAAAAACCTGTAATCGCCAACTCACCTTGTCTTGGGTTCCTTTTTTTTGGACTATTTTTGATTTCTTCACATGGTTTTTTCAGTATATGTTGTTTGGACTATATATTTTTTTAAATCGTCTGCACGGATTGCGATATATTATTGCACTGATGATTTATGTTTTTATTGATCATTTTCTATGATTAGTTTGCACTGATTGTGATATATCACTACACAGACAGTATATACATTCACTGATATTGTGTATTTAGTACTCGGTGTGACGAACCGGTCACACATACATTCATTCACATAGCGCGAGTCATCCAATTTTTCTTCTGTTTATTCATGTGTTTGTGTCACATTTAGACATCGCTGCTTTTTTATTATAATTTTAGACACCTTGAAGCGCAATTATTTTTTTCAATTTTTCAGTCACAATGCATGCCACAGCCGACTTGTTAAAAACAAAACCCCATCGATCTGCCACACACAACCGATCACCGACAGCAACATTAGCAGAATGACAGCTCCCTGAGCTGTCATCAGCTGAATGAAGAAAGGAGCAGGGACAGTGGTGACATATAGGTAATGATGAAAGGCCCCATTTGCTTTTGTGGTCTGGGATATAAGTAAATAGGTCGGGTGACATCAGTGATTGGTAAGGACCCAGCGGGTGTAAGTAGCCACTGCTTTCTTATTAACCATTGACAGCTGGGATAGTAATGACATCTGTGCCCAAATATGGCTGTGTGGCCATTGTTAGGCAATGATTTAAACCGCTCCATTCCCCACCCATTTGCTTATGTGCCTGGGGTGGGATTTCTGGCCATGTAAGTGAATGAGCCAGGTGACATCAGTGGTTGGTAAGGATGCAGTGTCTGCAAGCATCTGCTTCTTCTTCAGCAACCAGGAGAAGCTGTCACATTTGACCAGGTTGAACGCCCTACACATTCAGCATTTGGATGTCAGTGTTCAGTCTGAACTTTTGAACAAAACACAACTTTTATGATATACTACAAATTGGTAAGGAAAAAGATGGTCAAATTTTTAATTTCTACAAGTGCTGGAGGGTGATATTGAAGGGTAATATTAAACTGTACCTTATCATACCTTATCCAGAGATATTAATGCGAACCTGAGACGTTCCCATGAATGACAAAGTAAAAGGTCCAGTTAACTTTCTTCTTTCCTGACTGCTTATGCCTGACTGTCCTTTGCACCACTGCAACTCTGCTTGGAGACATGCCTGGTACATCTGGTTATGAAGAGCATGTAACCCACTGCCCTTTCCCACTTGATGCAGCGCTAGGTATCTGAGCTACGAACCCTTTCAACATTGGGCATGTAGAAAGTACTTAGGCTTGTGTTAGCTTTGACCAGAAAGCCTTGGAGCTTACTGAGCACTTCTTCTATTAAATCCTGTAGATGAAAGGAATGCTTGAAAAGTGTTAGAAAGGTAAGTATAAACAACTGGGTGAAAGACCATAATTGGATAAAGATCCATTTGTTTATCCATGCATTTGAAAGTTAACATAAAAGGTAACAACTCAAGTTGCCTATCTTTTGCTAGTTATAAACAGACTGAGCACCCAGCTATCTATAATCTGAGCTGTAGGAGAGTAAGGCCTGCCATACACGGTGCAAATTACTTTCCTGCAACCACGGGATGCCATCCCCGCCTGGTGAAGTGATTGTGTAGTGTATAGCCGCTAGTGATAATCGTAAGAGAATCTGGCAGGCTGGTTGTACCCAAGTTGATCGATTGATCAACTTAGTACATTTAGCCTGCCCACTAACGGTTTGAATCTAGGCCAGTTCCTGCAGAACTGGCAGAGTTTCGGACTGTCTATGGCCGGCCTTAGGTCAGCAAGACTCAACATCCTGCTATCTCCAACTTCTTCTTGATTTGCTAAATTCCTACAATCTTACTTAGAGTTATCATGATAATATTCAAGCAATACAATAAAAGAGCAGAGTAGGTCTAAAACATGACTGTTAGGAAATGCATGAAACCTTTCATCATCAAAAGAATTAAGTCCAGCATATATGTAAGAGAAAGCTTCCAATCCACCCATGGGAGAACATCACAATATATTCAACGTGTTATGACAACACCAACAAAGGGGTCAATATCACAATAAATATGCACGAAGAAGAAAAGCAATCATAATCCAATAACATTGTACCTCAGGGAATGTGGAAAGATTAAAAAAAAACTAACCAGCCCTGCATACCACGCATATACCTTCCAGCTCTCCATGTCCACAGGAGGGATGAGGACTCAGACCAAGGGGGGACAAAATAAAACACAAAAAGCAAGATACACCCTAATACTTACCTAAATGAAGATCCCAAAGATCCTAGGACTGATAGTAAAATAAAAGAGCTAGATGACGTAGTGCAAACAACCCATGTAAGGTAACTAAAAAAAAACAAAAAAAACAAGATAAATGGTCAAAATCATATGTTGTTCACAAAATGACTTCCAAAGGAATGTAAACAATCTTAAGTGTCTACATACCAACATAATCACTTTCCTAAGCTTGCACAAAAGATAGACACAGTCCCAGGATAAATTCATAATGCGGGACAGGGACACCAAGAAGTTTTAAAACCTTAAGAGAAGGGGAAGTATATACATTACAAACAAAATCAAACCAGTATGTGGCTAATACAACAGCCCTAAAGTATCCCAAATACACTCACCACACTAAATAAGGAATAAGGACAACCTCCAGGTGCACGGGGCGGCGATGGGGACCAAGTGTGCCCCATCATACACCAACCTGTATTTGAGGTGTGGGAGCATTGGTTGTTCTCCTGTGATAGGATGTCACGGTACCTCTGCCACATTGGTTTGTAGCTGGGGTACATTGATGACATGTGGGAGATTTTATACATTACAAGGAATTTAACAAACTTCTACATTTTTCTTTTTTGGAGAAAAAGCTGTTTGTTTCACTATTTCCTTTTCAGAGTGATTCCTGAATGGGAGAACCAGCCTTCAATATAACCACCTTAGCAGATCTTAGTGCTCTAATGAAAAATGCTGTGCCTGCATCTTTTTAGAGCTAAGCAAGCCTCAAATTTAATGAAACTCCTATTGCAGAGAACGCCTAAAATCTGACACAAATCTCTGGGCAGTTTTGGAAAATTACATTGGTTGCAGATTAAAAAGAAAAGGTGATTTTCAGAGCATTACAAATTGGTAGGAATTCTACATTATTTTATTTTGTTATACTAAGTGAAGTTTTCATATAAGATCAGTTTCAGCTCACTTAGGAGTCTTTTTTTTGTTGCAGCAATTACTTTTTCTATTTTAGTTACACAGCTGTTGAAGCTGACAATGACATATGCCAAAGGAGATTAACTTTCGATTAGTCTTAACTGACGTAACAGTAAGAATCTTATCATATATTTACACTATTGCTGAACATGAAAAGAGCAAATAGCAGGTCGTGATGTGTCATTTCATTGTCAAGAAAAATAAAGAGGCAAATTGACTTTTACAGATACTCTGAATTTTCATCATCTATCAAGCACCTACACCTGTCATCTCATACTTGAGAAAAAATATCAGTTAGTATAAGTATGCCAACTTGTTTCAGAAACGTCTTGTGAATTGTTTGTGTGATACCTAAATATGTATTTAAAGAGACGCTATTACAGAAGGTATTGTACTGTATTGTGATAACTTTTTTTCTGTGTGACCTTTTCTGGTGGTTTAGATGAAAAATACAAGAATATGTAATAATAATACATTAAACTCTATAATTCAACGTATTAACCACACACACAGTTATCAGAATACAATATTATTTCTGTGACAGTTGCCCTTGGCCAATTCCAACCTATGTACATGTTACCTAGTGTCCTTTCCTATCAATTAAAACACGTTATAGTTAAGAAGGGAAAAGCTTCAGCCCATGTTTACAACTTTTATTATATGACGCTGTTTTAAAGCTAAACTCTGGGAAAATGTTAAAACTCCCACCTACACTACAAAGGTAAATGCTCATTTTTGTCTAGAGTGCCAGTAAAAAGCATTTTCCTCACAGACTCCATGGCAGCCTATGTGTGGGTTAAACCCGCCTCCTCTCCAATGCTATAGGACCCCATACCCATAAATTTGAACTCACCGCTAAGGACTGTGTTCCTTTTTTGTCCTCCCACAAGGACCTACATTTTGTCTGTTCCTGCTTGGCGTCCAGTCGAGATAACTCCGGATTCCAGCATACCATCTAGCCATGGGCAGGTGAGTGGTTGTTCAGGCACAAAATACCCCAGTGGTGTTGGGAAGATTGCCTCTGTATGCCTGGGATGGATGTCTGGCAAGCAACCCAGCTAGCAAGGTCTGCTGTTTTTAATTTTGTTCTCCATGGCAGCGTTTTTGTGCCTCTGTGTTTGTCTCCCTGCTCCCCTTTTTTCCTGAGTGCCATGTAGGTGTCTCTCATGGCTTCTGTGTTCCAGGACACTGCGCCATTTATGAGTTGTGGTCACTGCAAGCTTCTGCGCATGTGCAAGGCCTCTGCAATACCGAGGCTTGCTTTGCGTATGCGCGGAGTGGCCGAGTGCTGGCGATCACACAGGCGCCGTTCGGCGGCCCTCCATGGTGCAGGCGCGAGGTGGGGAGTCGGTGATGTCACTCGGGCGGGGGTTTTAAATAACTGTCAGCCCCTGCTGAAAGTGGGAAATCCTGTGGGCAGTGAGCGACAGCTTCCCCGAGCCTGGGGTTTTGCTGGGTAAGGTAAGTCAAGGTAAGTCTTGGTGGGGGAGCTTGATGGGATCTTAAAGGGGAAGTAAAAAAAATATATTAAAAAAAGGAAGGGAAATGGATAAAATCTGTATGGCTTTTTTTGCTTGCTCCCCAGCTAATCCTAATGCCGTTTACACATGGACAGACTTTTCGGCATCAAAGGTCTAACCGTCTTTCCGATGGACTTTAGATGGACTTTTGATGGACTTCCGAGGGACTTTCGAACGAACGGACTTGACTACACATGATCACACCAAAGACCGATGGATTCGTACTTAATGACATATGATAGGACTAAAATAAGGAAGTTCATAGTCAGTAGCCAATAGCTGCCCTATTTTCGTCCGTCGGACTAGCAAACAGATGAGCGGATTTCTCGATAGGAACTGGGTCTGGCGCAGTTCAGGCGGAAAAAGATTTAAAACATGTTCCAAATCTAAAGCCCGTCTGATTTTCAACCGAAAAAGTCAGCTGCAGGTCCGATGAAGCCCACACATGGTTGGATTGTCCGACAGATTTGTTCCGTCGGACCAGTCTGGTTGAAAAGTCCGCCCATGTTTACACGGCATTAGACATCCTCTTTCCCGTGCAAATCCTTCTTTTTGGTTTGACGTTCTGTCCAAGAGTCATGGACAGGTCACCGCCTTCGTGCGGCCAGCCCTCATGTACAAGGTATGTGCATATGAGGGGGAGGGGATAAGATTATTTTTTAGTTGGGAATGTGTTTTTAACGCCAGTCCCCCCCTTTTTTTCCTCTCATCTTCCTCCAGCCCTTCCGGGTCAGACCGTAAAATCGTGGTCCAGGATGACAGAGACCTTGCCAGGCCGCAACATCATCATTCATCATACAGGTCCCGACGTGATTCTATGTCCAGGACCCAACAGCAGAGGAGATGTTCCTATTTCTCCTCCAAACATAGGAGATGTTCCCATTCCTCCTCCAGTCACCGCACCCATGACAGCCAATTTGATCGCAGAGCCTGGTGGGGATGTGGGACATGAGTCCCAGAGGGCAAGTCACTGTGAGACCCATGTTATGCCCGGGCGGTTGGAGAAAAAGAGACAGAAAACCAACAGATGGAGTCTCTTGTCAAGCATGTGGTGCAGCAATCCCTGAAAGATTGGGGTACAACCCACACACGGAGCCAGTCCACCACACTATCTGGCTCCCTGGCTGACGAGGCCCTGGAGGATCCAGGCCCATTCCAGCCCTACGATGCTTCTCCAGGATCTTCGGACAGCAAGTTAGAGGGAGACGAGTTTGCTGGAGATTTCGATTGTGCTCTTGTTTCTCCACTAGTCAAGGCGGTCAAAGAGGCCCTGAAGTGGGAAGACACTTCCACTCCACCGGCTAAACAAAGGAAGTTCTTTAAACACTTGGGAAAAGAATGTTCTAACTTCCCGCTCCTTGCGGAATTAAAGGATATTATTGACGAGGAGTGGAGCAAAATAGACAAGAAAGCCTCTATGTCAAGCAAAATTTCCAGATTATATCCCTTTAAGGCAGAGGAAGTAAAACATCTGGAAAATGCTCCCCTCGTGGATGCAGCATTGATGCGTCTGGCAAAACACATCACTCTTCCCTTAGAAGATGCGGTATCCTTCAAGAGCGGTCTTGAGAGAAGAATAGACCAAGACTTCAAGAGAATTTAGGGGCTAGCCGGTATGGCTTGCAAACCCAGCCTGGCCCTAGAGGCTATGTCCAAGGCTATGGAAACTTGGACAGAGAATGTGGACTCCGTACTCAGGGGGGTTTCTGAAGAGTTGGCCAGAGGCTCGGCAGTCCAGGAACTGAAACTGGCAGCGGCCTTCCTGGGGGAGGCTTCTATTGATCTTATCCGCCTGCTGGCTCGGACTATGCTGTCTTCATTCACAGGTAAGCAGGCCTTGTGGTTGCGGCCTTGGGTCCAAACAAGCCTGGTGTAGGATCCCCTTTGAGGACTCCTTACTATTTAGTAACAGGCTGGACAGCACCATAGCCCGGGGCCACCGGTGGGAAATCGGGCTTTCAAGAGAAGCGCGCTCTTACAGGCCTGGCCAGGACTTCAGAAGGAATTGGAACAGAGGGCAGGCTCCCTTCCGAAAGTCCACTAAAAGCCAGGCGTCCAGTGGACATAAGCCAGCTAAGTCTTTTTGAGATTGGGCCCACCCAGGTAGGTCTTGTGGGGGCTCGTTTGATTCTCTTCCGGCACATCTGGGTGGCCTCAATCTCGGATTACTGGACCATCAAGACGGTATCCTCAGGCCACACATGGTCCTTCACCAGTATTCCTCCCCCCAGATTCATTTCCACCCTGCTACCACAGTCAGAAGAAAAGAAGCAGGTATAACTATCCTACGTGGGTTTGCTGAGAACACAGGGAGCAGCAGTGCCTGTCCCAAAGGACGAAGAGATCCAAGTGGTGTACTCCCCTCTCTTCTTAGTTCAGAAGAAAAATTGTTCATGGCACCTGGTGATAGATCTAACTTACCTAAACAAATTCATAAAATACGAAAGACTCAAAATAGAGACCCTGTCTACCATCCAGCAAGCCGTGCAGCCGGGCGATTGGCTAATATCAATCGACTTAAAAGATGCTTACTTCCATGTGCCTGTGGCAGAGGAATTCCGCAAATACCTCCGGTTCCAAGTCAGGCAGGAACATTTGCAGTTTACCTGCCTCCCTTTCAGGCTGACAACCTCACCCTGAGTCTTTTCGAAAGTTCTACTGGCCGTGGTGGCCCTCATCAGAACAAGAGGGATACGCTTGTACCATTATCTCGACAACCTCCTGTTGTTGTCCCAGGACAAGGAGCAATTGTTGATCCACAAGGAGCAGATTCACACATTAGTCACTTCGGGTGGCTCCTAAACCTGGAGAAAAGGCATCTAATTCCAGTTCAGCGCCTGATATACTTGGGGGCCCAGTTCGACACAGTGGAAAGCACCTCTCTTCTCTCGGTGGAGAAGATCCCAGTTATTCAAGAGAAAATTTCATAAGCTCTGTACTCCTCACGCCTGAGGGCCTCACAGTACCTAAAAATTTGCTCACTTGCCACTCCATCGTCCCCCGTCTCATGGGTCACGGTCACGACCGATGCCAGCGGTGCTGGATGGGGAGCCTTCTGCAGGACAGAACTTGCACAAGGCAAGTGGGATGCTTGTCTCCACAATCCAGGCTCAAACGTCCTTGAACTTCTGGGAGCCTGGTGTGCCCTTCAATCCTTCTCTCATCTCCTGAAAGGGGAGTCAATAGTACTAAGGATGGAAAACATCACAGCAGTCTCCTATGTGAGAGGGCAAGGGGGCACTCGGAGCGCCACCCTGTTCCAAGAAGTCGAACCCATCATGTCTTGGGCTCAGAAAAACCTGGCCAATATTGGCAGTCTTCATTCCCGTAGCCCAAAATGTCCAGGCGGACTTCCTGTCCCGCACACTGTTGGACAACAACGAGTGGTCTCTTCATGTGCAGATGTTCGAGTGGATCCTGTCCCTGGGAGTCAATCCTGAAGTTGATCTATTTGCATCCCCCTGCAACTTCAAGGTCAAGAAGTACTATACTTGAGTACGTTGCAGCCAGGCCTTCGGGATAGATGCCCTTACAGATCAGTGGAACTTCAGCAGGGCATATTCCTTTCCCCCGCTTCCGATCATCCTCAAATTCTTACGGAGACTTCAAATGGAAGCAGTTGAGGTGGTGGTGATTGTGCCTTACTGGCCGAACAGGCCATGGTTTCCCCTCCTGACCCAACTCAGCTTCCGGGACCTGGTGCCTTTTCCTCTCTGGCCGGACCTTCTTGCTCAGGGGGCAGTCCTGCACCCTTGTCTGGCATTACTGGGACTGATGATCTGGTTCTTGAGAGGGAGAAGCTGTAATCTCTCGGGTGTGCTTCAAGAGTGATCCCCACCCTCATGAGTTCAAGAAAAGAGAGCACAAATAAAGCGTATAAGAGAATATGGGCCAAGTTTGTTGCATTCTCATTCTCTACGGGCAGATCATTTAGGGATCCAGAAATCCAGGATATCCTCAGCTTCCTTCAAGCCAACCTAGATCTGTCTCTATCCATCAGTTCTCTTAGAGTCCAAGTCTCAGCCTTATGGGCCTTTCCGGAACATCATGGGCTGTTTACCCACTAATCCAGCAGTTTTTCCATGGGGCGTCAAGACTTAGGCCCCAAAAAAAATAAGATTTCCCAAATTGGATCTTCCCCTCGTTCTTGACTCATTGTCTGGTCTCAGTGTCACGGGGGCTCCTGATTTCTATCAAAGACCTTTCCGCAAAAGTTGCCTTCTTGGTCGCTATCACTTCGGCCAAAAGGGTTTCTGAGATTGGTTCCTTGGGTCATGAAGAACCATTCCTGACTTTTTTTCTGGGCCGGGTGGTCCTCATCCCTATGCTCGGCTCAAATCCGAAGGTCACTTCAGTGTTCCATGAGAACCAAGAAATCGTCCTACCTACATTCAGGTCTCCAGGGTCCACCAAAGTTCACCCTCTGGATATAGGCGAAATACTGAAGGAATACCTGCAAGCTACTTCCTCCTTTAGACGCTCCGAATACCTGTTCATTCTGTATTCCAGCAGTAACAGAGGGAAGTGAGCTTCAACCAGAACGATTGCGGCCTGGATCGTCCAGTCCATTCAGCAGGCTTATAGAGCTAAGGGCTTGGCTCCTCCAGAAGCAGTGACGGCACATTCCACCAGGGGTATGGCGGCTTTGTGGGCAGCAGCCCAGCATGTGGCTCCAGATATCATCTGCAAAGCGCTCTCTTGAGCCTCCATTAATACTTTTATGTCACATTACTGCATAGAGCCTGCTGCTCTATCTTCTGTGAACTTTGGTTTAAGAATCCTGTCAGTTGATGGGGCAAATTAAAGCTTTTTTGTTCAGCATAGCCCACCCCATGTGGTCTGGCTAGTTATTTCCCACATGGAGTCTGTCAGGAAAACGTAAAATTATTTATCAAATAATTTATTTTATTTTATTATTACAATTTATTAGTAAATAATTTTCCTTTCCTGGTGGACTCCATGGCAGATGGAGTTCCCACCCATTTGGTCAAAGAGGTGGCTAGTTAAGGAATGCAGTCCCTAGCGGTGAGTTCAAAATTATGGGTATGGGATCCTATAGCATTGGGGAGGAGGAGGGGTTAACCCACACGAAGGCTGCCATGGAGTCCATCAGGAAAGGAAAATTACAGTAAGTGTTTGAAAATAAATTTTCCATTTTTTCTTATCTTATTCCCTGCAGGCTCCTCTTCTCTGCAAGCTGCTTCTCTTCATTTCTCCATCCATTGGCCACACTCTGACATCATCATGCTCAATGCAATGCCAGCAGTCCTGCATTGTAAGTGAGGACTCCGAGGGCTCTCCCACAAACTGGAGCATCGGAGGGAAGAGAAGAGCCCCAGCTGTCCAGAAAGTTAGAGATAAGGTTAGTAGAACTACTTTTTACTGGTATCCTAGACAAACACTCACATTTAAGTTGTAAGTGACACACTCACATAAGGGTTGTAAGTGAGGACTCCGAGGGCTCACCCACAAACTGGAGCATCGGAGGGAAGAGAAGAGCCCTTAGCTGTCCAGAAAGTTAGAGATAAGGTTAGTAGAACTACTTTTTACTGGTATCCTAGACAAACACTCACATTTAACCCTTTCAGTATTGGGGAGCACCACTGCAAGGATAGTTTTTTTTTTATTTTCCCAAGAATTTAGCTTTAAAGATATACAGTATATAAAAAGTTGTGCTCATAATTTTACATAACCTGGCAGAATTTATGATTTCTTGTCCATTTTGTATGAGGATATGAATGATAACACAAAAACTTTTCTTTCACTCATGGTTAGTGTTTGGCTGAAGCCATTTATTATCAATCAACTGTGTTTACTGTTTTTAAATCATAATCACAACAGAAACTACAAAAATGACCCTGATCAAAAGTTTACATACCTTGGTGATTTTGGCCTGATAACATGTACACAAGTTGACACAAAGGGGTTTCAATGGCTATTAAAGGTAACCCTCCTCACCTGTAATCTGTTTGCTTGTAATTAGTGTGTGTGTATAAAAGGTAATTGAGTTTCTGGACTCCTGACAGACCCTTGCATCTTTTATCCAGTGCTTCACTGAAGTTTCTGGATTCTAAGTCATGGGGAAAGCAAAAGAATTGACAAAAGAATCGACCAAGGATCTGCGGGAAAAGGTAGTTGAACTGTATAAAACAGGAAAGGGATATAAAAAGATATCCAAGGAATTGAGAATGCCAATCAGCAGCCTTCAAACTCTAATCAAGAAGTGGAAAATTAGGGGTTCTGTTGAAATCAAACCACAGTCAGGTAGACCAATTAAAATTTATCCACAACTGCCAGGAAAATTGTTCAGGATGCAAAGAAAAACTCACAAATAACTTCAGGTGAAATACAGGACTCTCTGAAAACAAGCGGCTGTTTCAAGATGCACAATAAGGAGGCACTTGAAGAAAGATGGGCTGCATGGTTAAGTCGCCAGAAGAAAGCCAATACTACGCAAATGCTACAAAGTATCCCGCTTACAATACGCCGAACAGCACAGAGACAAGCCTCAAACCTTCTGGCACAAAGTCATTTGGAGTGATGAGACCAAAATTGAGCTTTTTGGTCACAACTACGGATGTGCCGACCACCCCCCCGGTTCAGGTTCGCGGCAGAACATGCAAACAGACCAAAAATTTGTGCGAACATGCAAACCCCATTAAAGTCTATGGGACTTGAACGTGAAAAATCAAAAGTACTAAATTTAAAGGCTAATATGCAAGTTATTGTCATAAAAAGTCTTTGGGGACCCGGGTCCTGCCCCAGGGGACATGTATCAATGCAAAAAAAGTTTTAAAAACAGTCGTTTTTTCGGGAGCTGTGATTTTAATAATGTTTAAAGTGAAACAATAAAATTATAATATTCCTTTAACCACTTGCTTACTGGACACTTAAACCCCCCTCCTGCCCAGACCAATTTTCATCTTTCAGCGCTGACGCACTTTGAATGACGATTGCGCGGTCATACAACACTGTACCCAAATGAAATTTTTATCATTTTTTTCCCACAAATAGAGCTTTCTTTCGGTGGTATTTAATCACAACTGGGGTTTTTGTTTTTTGCTAAACAAACAACAAAAATGGAGATTTTTGAAAAAAAAAAATCATATTTAATAGTTTGTTATAAAATTTTGCAAACAGGTAATTTTTCTCCTTCATTGATATGCGCTGATGAGGCGGCACTGGTGGGCACTGACAGGCTGCACTGATGGGCACGGATAGGCACAGATAAGGCGGCACTGATAGGCACAATTAAGGCGGCACTGATGGGCACAGTTAAGATGGCACTGATAGGCACAGTTAAGGCAGCACTGATGGGGACAGATAAGGCGGAACTGATGGGCACAGATAAGGTGGCACTGATGGCCACTGATGGGCGCTGATGGGTGGCACTGGGTGGCACTGATGGATGGCACGGATGGGTGGCACGGATAGGTGGGACTGATGGTCACTGATAGGTACCACTAATGGGGGGCACTGATGGGCGGCACTGATGGGGGGCACTGATGGGTGGCACTGATGGGCAGTGATGGGCGGCACTGATGGGCACTAGTAGGTGACACTGATGGGCACTGATAGGTGGCACTGATGTGCAGCACTGTTGTTGCACTGATGTGGGCACTGATGGGTGGCACTGATGGGTGGCACTGATGGGTGGCACTGTGGGCACTGATGGGTGGCGCTGTGGGCACTGATGGGTGGCACTGTGGGCACTGATGGATGGCATTGAATGATGGCACTGTGGGCACTGATGGGTGACGCTGATAGGCACTGGTAGGCGGCACTGCTGCCTATTGCTGTGTCACAGATGATCGCCATGATCGGGACTGATGTCCCGATCACGGCCGCCGGTGATTGGGTTTTTTTTCCTCCTCACGCTTTCAGTCCAGTCCAGGCCTCTCCCCAGCGGCAGATATGTTCTCTGAGAGAGGCAGAGGTTGGCTGGGTGAGTAATGCTTTTGTTTGGAACAATTTGTTTGGGGTACAGTGTGGGTACAGGCATTAGAGGACTGGAACTACTGACTAACTTCAGAGTCAACCCGTCTGGAGTCTCCTCCTGTGTTAGTCTCCTGCCGAAAGGGGAGAAATGTGACAGACCTAGCCGGGAGAGAGACTTTTGGAGGGGACTGTATGCTAGCCTCTTGCCGATCGATCGGGGCCCTTGCATTTGGGGGAACGGTGCTCTTTGTGAGCTGTATGCCTGGGGACCCTTGAGGCGGTATTACTGTGGATTCGGGTCCTGGTCCCCCAGGACACACAGACTCTGGGGACCCTGGATTTTCCATATTGGAATAGTGGCTAATTCATAATGCTGGGACAGATACTGTTAGGAGATGCTGATGTAAATTCCAGCACCTGTCTGTCTGTTGTCTGCTAAAATGTGTATTGTAAATAAGTCTCTAGTATGGGATCTAAGAGTCATTAGATCCCCATTGTTGTTTGTGTTAATTAACTCTGCTATTGTGTTTATTGTGATAATGTTGATTGGATTTTCTGAACTACAAGAGGCCAGTCTGGCCTAAAGGTCATGTCTGAGTCATCTAGGCTGTCTCAAGGGATTAGTTAATTATTAATTAGGTGTTGGTGGTACCAGAACACTTTAAGCCCTCACAGTTACTCTTGGTGGGTACTGGAACGGGCCCTGCTGTGAAATATTATATCAAGAATTGTAATTACATGCCCCTGTTAAACAGGGGCAGAAAAATTGGGCCTTAGGTGGTGGTGGTGGTGGTGGCACAACACTGTAAAGCCTCACAGATACTTTTGTTGAGCGCAGGAACAGGCCCTGCTGTGAAATATTGGATCAAAAATTGTAATTACGCACCCCTGTTAAACATGGGGCAGAAAAATTGGGCCTTAGGCGGTGGTGGTGGTGGTGGCGGCACAACACTGCAACCCCTCACAGATACTCTTGTTGAGTGCAGGAACGAGCACTGCTGTTAAATATTTGTTCAAAAAATTTAATTACATGACCCTGTTAAACAGGTGCAGAAAAATTGGGCCTTAGGCAGTGGTGGTGCCACAACACTGCAACTCCTCACAGATACTCTTGTTGAGCGCAGGAACGAGCCTTGTTGTTAAATATTTGATCAAAAATTGTAATTACGCGCCCCTGTTAAACAGGGGCAGAAAAATTGGGCCTTCAAGGGATCCCACATCCATAGAAAAATAATTCGGTTACATCAGCATCAGGTGCTTGGTGGTAGCTGGTGATCCAAGACTGAATCATTTTTATGAATGTGAGCCGATCAACAGAGTCTGTGGACAGGCGCACTCTGTGATCGGTTACAAAGCCTCCAGCAGCACTGAATAAGCATTCAGAAAGAACGCAGGATGCAGGACAGGCCAGTAGCTCAATTGCATATTGAGCAAGCTCTGGCCAGTGGTCCATCCTCAAGACCCAGTAACCCAGTGGATGTTCTGGTGGAAAGGTCTCCAAGTCTGATCCTGCCCCTAGATATTCCTGCACCATGTAATTCAGACGCTGTTGATAGTTGCTGGAACCAATCAGACCTGGGCGCTGAGGACACTGAAGAATTGTCTGAAGAATTATCCATTATTCCATGAAGCGTGTGCTCCAACAGGAAAACAAGAGGGACAGTACCACTGATGCATGCACTGTCACTGCTCACCATCCTCGTGGCCTCCTCAAATGGTGACAGGACAGTGCATGCATCCTTGATCAGTAGCCACTGGCGTGACAAAAAAAAGCCAAGCTCCCCTGACCCTGTCCTGGTGCCATACTCACACAGGTACTCATTGATGGCCCTCTAAGTGTTGGAGGGCGGAGAGGAGGTTGGTGCCATTGTCGCATACAACCATTCCTGGCTGAAGCTGGCGTGGCGTCAACCACCTCTGAGCCTGCCCCTGCAGAGCTGACAAAATCTCTGCCCCGTGTGGCTCCTGTCCCTTAAGCAGACCAACTCAAGCACCGCATGGCATCTTTTTGCCTGAGTGCTTGCGTAGCCCCTTGAACGCCTATGGAGCAACACTGGTTAAGAGGAGAAATCTGCAGAGGAAGAGGCCATAGAGGAAGAAGAAGAGGAGGGGGTGGAGGAGAGAGCTGTGGCAGAATCACCACTAGCATTTTGAAGGTATTGTGATGGAACAAGCTCCAACAATACTTAACCCTGTCCTGCATCCTTCCCAGCTGCCAGCAGAGTTACCCAGTGCGCCGTGAAAGAAAGGTAACGTCCCTGTCCATGCCTGCTGGACCATGAGTCAGCGGTAATATGCACCTTACCACTGACCGCCCTGTCCAGCGAGGCATGGACATTGCGTTCCACATGTCAATAAAGAGCCGGAATCGCCTTTCGTGAGAAAAAGTGGCGTTTGGGTACCTGCCACTGAGGAACCGCACATTCCACAAACTCACGGAAGGGGGCAGAGTCTACCAACTGAAAAGGCAGCAGTTGAAGTGCTAGCAATTTTGCCAAGCTAGCATTCAACCGCTGGGCATGTGGATGGCTGGGAGCGAACTTCTTTCGGTGGTGCAGAAGCTGGGGCAGAGAAATTTGCCTGGTACAATCTGACGTCGGTGTACCGAAAGCAGATTGCCCACAAGTACTTGTCTGTGACACACCTAATTCTACACCTTCATTCCTCTCAGTGCAGGTTTCTGAGAGGACTGGCGGTATAGTGGGGTTGGAGATCCCAGCTGATGAGGAGCAAGGAGAGGTCCACCTTGTTCTTTGATGTGGGTCTTTTAAGTGCTGTTGCCAACGGACTGCATGGGAGGTCATCATATGTCTGGTCAAGCATGTGGTGCCCAAGCGGGTGCTGTTTTGGCCACGCTTGATACACTTCAGACATATGTTGCAAACAGCAACGGTACAATCTGCTGCACACGTGTCAAAAAAGGCCAACATCAAAGAACTTTTCAAAATATGTGGGGAGTCAGCAGCGCTGCTTAGCTCTGCGGTGTGATGCAATAGGGTGGCTGTCCTTAAGCTGCCCCCTGGAGGGCATCCTGCCTCGTTGGAGATGTGCCTCCTCCTCTCTGGCACCCAAGTAGAGTCAGTGACCTCATCATCCCCTCCCTTCTCGTCACTGGAGCAAACTTGGCAGTATGCTGCAGCTCGAGGAACATGACTGCCAGTTTCTTGACCTTCTTGGGCACCCCCTCTCTCTAGGCTCACGTTACTCCATTCCTCAACCTGGGTACCATCATCTGAGCCTTCAGATTGCTGTGCATCCTCCTGCAGCATGTACCCGACACTGTGGTCGAATAGTTCGGGGGACTCCTCCGTGTATGATGGTGGGGCTAGGGAAGAAGTGACTGTTGACATGGAGCCGATGGAATAGGCCGCTTTGGCAGCTGCATTGGCAAACTACTCTGAGCCTGGGTGACAGAGGATGAGGAGGATGAGGAGGGCTTTGTTATCCATTCCACCAACTCTTCCACATGTTATGGCTCAATAACACGGCCAGCTTCAGAAAAGAAGGACAAGCGTGACCCACTGCCACGTACTGAGGATGCACTGTGTCCATGACAGCACTGTCGACTGTAGTCACAGAGCCAGCTTGCCCTCTTTTAGAGGCCTGTGAGCGTCTGTCTCTCCTTGGTGGCCTTCTGTACATGCTGTAAATTTTGTTTAGCAAAACCACACTACACTGTATTGTGTACTGTGTACACCACCAGAAAAGTAGTAGCAAGTGCACTAGGGCTGCATGGTACTGTGTACACCAACAGAAGTGTAATAACAACTATGGGTGTACTGTATGTATTGTGTACTGCTTACACCACCAGAAAAGTAGTAGCAACTGCACTAGGGATGCACGGTACTGTGTACACCAACAGAAGTGTAATAACAACTATGGGTGTACTGGTGTACTGTATTGTGTACACCACCAGAAAAGTAGTAGCAACTGCACTAGGGGTGCACGGTACTGTGTACACCAACAGAAGTGTAATAACAACTATGGGTGTGCTGTGTATACCACCAGAAAAGTAATAGCAACTGCACTATGGGTTCACAGTACTGTGTACTGTGTACACCGCCTGAAGTATATTAGAAAAAGTACACCAGGAATGGCCTTCAGTCAGATATAGCTAAACTGTATACAGTGGATATATATATATATATATATATATATATATATATATATATACGTGACTGTCTGTATATACATATTGACCAGTTGCCGACCGCCTCACGATGATATACGTCAGCAGAATGGCACGGGCAGGCAGAATCACGTACCTGTACGTGATCTGCCTCCCGCGGGCGGGGGGTCCGATCGGCCTCCCCCCATTGCCCGAGGCGGTCGGCTTCTGTCTGGGAGCGATCAGACATGAGGGGGAGGCCATCTATTCGTGGCCCCCCCCGCAATCGCTCCCAGCCAATGAGAATCTTCCTCTGCCTCTGTAAAGTAAACAGAGGCAGAGGAAGTGATGTCATCGCTCCTCGGCTCGGTATTTTCCGTTCCGGCGCCAAGGAGAGAAGACATCCGAGTGAGTGTAAAACACATACACAGTAGAACACGCCAGGCATACATTACACCCCCCTTTACCCCCCGATCCCCCCTGATTTCCCCCTAATCACCCCCCCCCCGTCACACTGACACCAAGCAGTTGTTTTTTCTGACTACTGCATTGGTGTCAGTTTGTGACAGTTAGTGTGGTAGGGCAGTTAGTGTTAGCCCCCTTTAGGTCTAGGGTACCCCCCTAACCCCCCCCAATAAAGTTATAACCCCTTGATCACCCCCGGTCGCCAGTGTCACTAAGCAATCGTTTTTCTGATCACTGTATTAGTGTCACTGGTGACGCTAATTAGGGAGGTAAATATATAGGTTCGCCGTCAGCGTTTTATAGCGTCAGGGACCCCCATATACTACCTAATAAAGGTTTTAACTCCTTGATTGCCCCCTAGTTAACCCTTTCACCAGTGATCACCATATAACTGTTACGGGTGACGCTGGTTAGTTAGTTTATTTTTTATAGTGTCAGGGCACCCGCCGTTTATTACCGAATAAAGGTTTAGCCCCCTGATCGCCCGGCGGTGATATAACTTAGGTTTTAGGGTCAGATAGGGTCTGCGTCGCCCCAGGCAGCGTCAGGTTAGCGCCAGTACCGCTAACACCCACGCACGCAGCATACACCTCCCTTAGTGGTATAGTATCTGAAGCAGTTTAGGGTTCCCAAAAATGCAGTGTTAGCAGGATCAGCCCAGATACCTGCTAGCACCTGTGTTTTGCCCCTCCGCCCAGCCCAGCCCAGCCCACCCAAGTGCAGTATCGATCGATCACTGTCACTTACAAAACACTAAACACATAACTGCAGCATTCGCAGAGTCAGGCCTGATCTCTGCGATCGCTAACAATTTTTTTGGTAGCATTTTGGTGAACTGGCAAGCATCAGCGGCCTAGTACACCCCGGTCGTAGTCAAACCAGCACTGCAGTAACACGTGGTGACGTGGCGAGTCCCATAAGTGCAGTTCAAGCTGGGGAGATGGCAAGCACAAGTAGTGTCCCGCTGCCACCAAGAAGAAGACAAACACAGGCCCGTCGTGCCCATAGTGCCCTTCCTGCTGCATTCGCCAATCCTAATTGGGAACCCACCACTTCTGCAGCACCCGTACTTCCCCCATTCACATCCCCAACCAAATGCAGTCGGCTGCATGATAGGCATTTTTTTTATGTCCTCCTGAGTACCTCTACCCAACGAACCCCCCCAAAAAAGATGTTGTGTCTGCAGCAAGCGCGGATATAGGCGTGACACCCGCTATTATTGTCCCTCCTGTCCTGACAACCCTGGTCTTTGCATTTGTGAATGTTTTGAACGCTACCATACACTAGTTCATTATTAGCTTAGGGTACAGCATTGCACAGACTAGGCACACTTTCACAGGGTCTCCCAAGATGCCATCGCATTTTGAGAGACCCGAACCTGGAACCGGTTACAGTTACAAAAGTTACAGGTGATATATGCCGAAGCATGGGGGCAGCAGGGGCGGAGGAGCAATTTGCTCCTACCTTTTGTGGGAGGATGACCCCCTGCTTCGGCATATATAAATGGTGCACGTATGCCCATCATTAGAAGTGGGTGGATGAAGGGAGGTATTCTAATGGTGGGCATACCAACCGATCAATCTTTTTTTTCGTTCAGCCCACAGGCTGCATGAAAAAAAAAGATTACAATATATGCCCAACAAGGACCAGCAACGTACTGGTATGTTGCTGGACTTTGAGTGGTTATACCAAAATGATGCCTGCAGGTTTAGGTATCATCTTGGTATCATTTTTTTCAGCCAGCGGTCGGCTTTCATGTAAAAGCAATCCTAGTGGCTAATTAGCCTCTAGACTGCTTTTACAAGCAGTGGGAGGGAATGCTGTGGGAGGGAATGCCGTGGGAGGGAATGCCCCCCCCCCACCGTCTTCCATGTTTTTCTCTGGCTCTCCTGTCCCAGCAGGGAACCCGAGAATGCAGCAAGTGATTCAACCAGCTGACCATAGAGCTGATCAGAGACCAGAGTGACTCCAAACATCTCTATGGCCTAAGAAACCGGAAGCTACGAGCATTTCATGACTTCGATTTCGCCGGATGTAAACAGCGCCATTGGGAAATTGGGAAGGCATTTTATCACACCAATTTTGGTGTGGTCAGATGCTTCGAGGACAGAGGAGAGATCTAGGGTCTAATAGACCCCAATTTTTTCAAAAAAGAGTACCTGTCACTACCTATTGCTATCATAGGGGATATTTACATTCCCTGAGATAACAATAAAAATGATTAAAAAAAAATGAAAGGAACAGTTTAAAAATAAGATAAAAAAGCAAAAAAAAAATAAAGAAAAAAAAAAGCACCCCTGTCCCCCCCTGCTCTCGCGCAAGGCGAACGCAAGCGTCGGTCTGGCGTCAAATGTAAACAACAGTTGCACCATGCATGTGAGGTATCACCGCGAAGGTCAGATCGAGGGCAGTAATTTTAGCAGTAGACCTCCTCTGTAAATCTAAAGTGGTAACCTGTAAAGGCTTTTAAAGGCTTTTAAAAATGTATTTAGTTTGTCGCCACTGCACGTTTGTGCGCAATTTTAAAGCATGTCATGTTTGGTATCCATGTACTTGGCCTAAGATCATCTTTTTTATTTCATGAAACATTTGGGCAATATAGTATGTTTTAGTGCATTAAAATTTAAAAAAGTGTGTTTTTTCCCAAAAAAATGCGTTTGAAAAATCGCTGTGCAAATACTGTGTGAAAAAAAAAATGAAACCATTTTAATCTGTAGGGCATTTGCTTTAAAAAAATATATAATGTTTGGGGGTTCAAAGTAATTTTCTTGCAAAAAAAACATTTTTTCATGTAAACAAAAAGTGTCAGAAAGGGCTTTGTCTTCAAGTGGTTAGAAGAGTGGGTGATGTGTGGCATAAGCTTCTAAATGTTGTGCATAAAATGCCAGAACAGTTCAAAACCCCCCCAAATGACCCCATTTTGGAAAGTAGACACCCCAAGCTATTTGCTGAGAGGCATGTCGAGTCCATGGAATATTTTATATTGTGACACAAGTTGCGGGAAAAAGACACATTTTTTTTTTTTTTTTTGCACAAAGTTGTCACTAAATGATATATTGCTCAAACATGCCATGGGAATATGTGAAATTACAACCCAAAATACATTCTGTTACTTCTTCTGAGTACGGGGATACCACATGTGTGAGACTTTTTGGGAGCCTAGCTGCGTACGGGACCCCGAAAACCAAGCATCGCCTTTAGGCTTTCTAAGGGCGTAAATTTTTGATTTCACTCTTCACTGCCTATACAGACAGTCTCGTATATATATATATATATATATATATATGAGACTGTCTATATATATATATATATATATATATATGTATATATAAAATACACCTATATATAAATGTAACCTGCCCGCCTGAAGTATATTAGAAAAAGTACACCAGGAACGGCCTGCAGTCAGATATAGCTAAACTGGATACAGTGGATATATATATATATATATATATATATATATATATATATATATATATATATATATATATATATATATATACAAGACTGTCTGTATATATATATATTAAATACACTGCAGCTAGGGATGAGCTTCGTGTTCGAGTCGAACCCATGTTCGACTCGAACATCGGCTGTTCGATCGTTCGTCGAATTGTGAACGATAGGTTCCGTTCGCGCCAAATTCGTGTGGCGCGTCACTGCCCGTATTTCACTGCGGCATCGCATTGCTGGCTGATGATTGGCCAAGCATGCACTAGGACCCGCATGCTTGGCCAATCACAGCGCCGTCGGTAGAGAGAGCTGTAATTGGCCAAAGCCAGGGTGGCTTTGGCCAATTATGGCTCAGGGGGTTTAGAACACGCCCCACACTATATAAGGCACGGCGGCCCTGTGTAGTGTGTTCCGGCGTTGAGAGACAGAGACAGAGAGACAGTGTCATTTCATTTGAGTTAGCTAGATTAGACAGGATAGTCAGTGAGTTAGCTGCACTTACAGTGTATTGTGTATATATATGCATCCCAGGTGTTGTATATATATATATATATATATATATATACACTGTATTCAGTTTAGCTAGATCCGTTCCTGTTATCTTCCTACTGACAGGCAGGCTTGTCTTGTTACAGTATTTACAGCTACCTGAAGAAAATTGCTGGTGTTCTTTTGATCCTATTAGTACCACAGTCAGGCAGCTAGACTATTTACAGTTAGTGTAGTGCGTCCTCCTCACAGTGTTCAGTTAAAGCTACAAGTTAGTAACCTCTGCACAGTGTTCAGCTAAAACTACAATTTAGTGTAGTGCACAGTGTTCAGCTAAAGCTACAAGTTAGGGTAGTGCGTCCTCCTCACAGTGTTCAGCTAAAGCTACAAGTTAGTTTAGTGTGACCTCTGCACAGTGTTCAGCTAAAGCTACAAGTTAGGGTAGTGCGTCCTCCTCACAGTGTTCAGCTAAAACTACAAGTTATTGTAGTGCGACCTCTGCACAGTGTTCAGCTAAAACTACAAGTTAGTGTAGTGCACAGTGTTCAGCTAAAGCTACAAGTTAGGGTAGTGCGTCCTCCTCACAGTGTTCAGCTAAAGCTACAAGTTATTTTAGTGTGACCTCTGCACAGTGTTCAGCTAAAGCTACAAGTTATTGTAGTGCGACCTCTGCACAGTGTTCAGCTAAAACTACAAGTTAGTGTAGTGCGACCTCTGCACAGTGTTCAGCTAAAACTAAAAGTTAGTGTAGTGAGACCTCTGCACAGTTTTCAGCTAAAGCTACAAGTTAGTGTAGTGTGTCCTCCTCACAGTGTTCAGCTAAAGCTACAAGTTAGTTTAGTGTGACCTTTGCACAGTGTTCAGCTAAAGCTACAAGTTAGGGTAGTGCGTCCTCCTCACAGTGTTCAGCTAAAGCTACAAGCTGGTGTAGTGTGTCCTCCTCACAGTGTTCAGCGAAAACTACAAGTTAGTGTAGTGCGACCTCTGCACAGTATTCAGCTAAAGCTACAAGTTAGTGTAGTGCGTCCTCCTCACAGTGTTCAGCTAAAACTACAAGTTAGTGTAGTGCGACCTCTGCACAGTGTTCAGCTAAAGCTACAAGTTAGTGCGTCCTCCTCACAGTGTTCAGCTAAAACTACAAGTTAGTGTAGTGAGACCTCTGCACAGTGTTCAGCTAAAGCTACAAGTTAGTGTAGTACGTCCTCCTCACAGTGTTCAGCTAAAGCTACAAGTTAGTTTAGTGTGACCTCTGCACAGTGTTCAGCTAAAGCTACAAGTTAGGGTAGTGCGTCCTCCTCACAGTGTTCAGCTAAAGCTACAAGTTGGTGTAGTGTGTCCTCCTCCCAGTGTTCAGCGAAAACTACAAGTTAGTGTAGTGCGACCTCTGCACAGTGTTCAGCTAAAGCTACAAGTTAGTGCAGTGCATCCTCCTCACAGTGTTCAGCTAAACCTACAAGTTATTTTTTTGCGAGCTCTGCACAGTGTTCAGCTAAAGTTACCTGTAGAAGGTTGGTGGTGTTTTCCTGATCCTATCACTACCGCAGGCAGCTAAATAAGCTACAAGTTATTTTTTGGCGAGCTCTGCACAGTGTTCACCTAAAGCTACCTGTAGAAGGTTGGTGGTGTTTTACTGATCCTATCACTACCGCAGGCAGCTAAATAAGCTACAAGTTAGTGTAGTGCGAGCTCTGCACAGTGTTCAGCTAAAGCTACCTGTAGAAGGTTGGTGGTGTTTTCCTGATCCTATTACTACCGCAGGCAGCTAAATAAGCTACAAGTTAGTGTAGTGCAAGCTCTGCACAGTGTTCAGCTAAAGCTACCTGTAGAAGGTTGGGTGGTGTTTTCCTGATCCTATCACTACCGCAGGCAGCTAAATAAGCTACAAGTTATTTTTTGGCGAGCTCTGCACAGTGTTCACCTAAAGCTACTTGTAGAAGGTTGGTGTTGTTTTCCTGATCCTATCACTACAGCAGGCAGCTAAATAAGCCACAAGTTAGTTTTTGGCGAGCTCTGCACCGTGTTCACCTAAAGCTACCTGTAGAAGGTTGGTGGTGTTTTCCTGATCCTATCACTACCGCAGGCAGCTAAATAAGCTACAAGTTAGTTTTTTGCGAGCTCTGCACAGTGTTCAGCTAAAGCTACCTGTAGAAGGTTGGTGGTGTTCTCATACTACAGGCAGGCAGTTGATTTTGCTAGCTGCAGTATCAGTACATATATATATATATATATATATCCCAGCTTAGTGCAGCTACAGGCCATTAGTATGTCTGGAAGGCCAACAAGGAGAGGCAGACAGTCACAAGCCAATAAAAGAGGGCAAGCAGGCTCTGTGTCTAGAGGCAACAGTGCTGGTCGTGGAGACGGTGCATCCTCATCAGCACGTGGCCGTGGGACACGCTTGGCCTTTTTTTCGGCAGCTGGCCGTGTTGAGCCGCAACATGCGGAAGACTTGGTCGAGTGGATGACCAAGCCGTCCTCATCCTCCTCATCCTCTCTCACCCAGGCTCAGGGTACTTTGTCTGGAAAAGCAGCGGCCTCTTCCCTCGGCTCAATGTCATCAGTGACTCCTTCCCTAGCCCCACCATGTCCTCCTGAGGAGTCCCTCGAACTGTTTGACCACAGTGTTGGGTACATGCTCCAGGAGGATGCCCAGCGTTTGGAAGGCTCTGATGATGATACTGAGCTAGATGAAGCACGGACAGAGGGGGTGCCCAAGAAGGACAGCAATCTGGCAGTCATGCTCCCCCTGCTGCAGCATACTGCCAGGTTTGCTCCAGTGATGAGGAGGGAGGGGATGATGAGGTCACTGACTCAATGTGGGTGCCTGATAGGAGAGAGGAGGAGGAGGAGGCACATCACCAACGAGGCAGGATGCCCTCCAGGGGCCAGCCTAAGGGCAGCACACTGACTGCATCACACCCCAAAGCTCTGCATGTGCAGGGCGCTGCAGTCTCTGCGCGTTATTCAAAAAGTTCTTTAGTGTGGGCCTTTTTTGAGACGAGTGCATCAGATCGCACCGCTGCTATTTGCAACATATGTCTCAAGCGTATCTCGCGTGGCCAAAACATCTCCCGCTTGGGTACCACATACTTGACCAGACATATGTTGACCTGCCATGCAGTTCGTTGGCAAGCGTATCTAAAAGACCCACACCAAAGAACAAAGAGGACCTCTCCTTGCTCCTCATCAGCTGGGATCTCCAACCCCACTATACCGCCAGTCCTCTCAGAAACCTGCACTGAGAGGAATGAAGGTGTAGAATTAGGTGTGTCACAGCCAAGTACTTGTGGGCAATCTGCTTTCGGTACACCGACGTCAGAGCTAAGCAGGTACCGAGCGCTGCTGACTCCCCACATATTTTGAAAAGTTCTTTGATGTTGGCCTTTTTTGACACGTGTGCAGCAGATTGTACCGTTGCTGTTTGCAACATATGTCTGAAGTGTATCAAGCGTGGCCAAAACAGCACCCGCTTGGGCACCACATGCTTGACCAGACATATGATGACCTCCCATGCAGTCCGTTGGCAACAGCACTTAAAAGACCCACATCAAAGAACAAGGTGGACCTCTCCTTGCTCCTCATCAGCTGGGATCTCTAACCCCACTATACCTTCAGTCCTCTCTGAGACCTGCACTGAGAGGAATGAAGGTGTAGAATTAGGTGTGTCACAGCCAAGTACTTGTGGGCAATCTGCTTTCGGTACACCGACGTCAGATTGTACCAGGCAAATTTCCCTGCCCCAGCTTCTGCACCGCCGAAAGAAGTTTGCTCCCAGCCATCCACATGCCCAGCGGTTGAATGCTAGCTTGGCAAAATTGCTAGCACTTCAACTGCTGCCTTTTCAGTTGGTAGACTCTGCCCCCTTCCGTGAGTTTGTGGAATGTGCGGTTCCTCAGTGGCAGATACCCAAACGCCACTTTTTCTCACGGAAGGCGATTCCGGCTCTTTACCGGCATGTGGAAGACAATGTCCATGCCTCGCTGGACAGGGCGGTCAGTGGTAAGGTGCATATTACCGCTGACTCATGGTCCAGCAGGCATGGACAGGGACGTTACCTAAGTTTCATGGCGCATTGGGTGACTCTGCTGGCAGCTGGAAGGATGCAGGACAAGGTGCAGTAGTGTTGGAGGTTGTTCCGCCACCACGCCTCCAAAATGCCACTACTAATGATTGTGTCACACCTCTCTCCTCCATCCCCTCCTCTTCTTCTTCCTCCATGGCCTCTTCCTGTGCTTTGTCCTCGGAACCAGCGGTGCTCTGTAGGCGTTCAAGGGGCTACACATGTACGCAGGCCAAAAGATGCCATGCGGCGCTTGAGCTGGTGTGCTTGGGGGACAGGAGCCACACTGGGGCAGAGGTTCTGTCAGCTCTGCAGGGGCAGGTTCAGAGGTGGTTGACACCACGCCAACTTAAGGCAGGAATGGTGGTTTGCAACAATGGCACCAACCTCCTCTCCGCCCTCCGACAGGGACAACTGACCCATGTGCCCTGTTTGGCTCACGTCCTTAACTTGGTGGTGCAGCGGTTCTTGGGCAGGTACCCGGGCTTACAGGATGTCCTGAGGCAGGCCAGGAAAGTCTGTGTGCATTTCCGCCGGTCATATAATGCCAGTGCTCGGCTGGCGGACCTCCAAAAGGAGTTTAACCTCAGGGATGCATGCACTGTCCTGTCACCATTTGAGGAGGCCACGAGGATGGTGAGCAGTGACAGTGCATGCATCAGTGACACTGTCCCCCTTGTCAACCTATTGGAGCACACGCTGCGTGGAATAATGGACAGGGCACTTGAGGCAGAACAGAGGCAGGAAGAGGAGGACTTCCTTAGCTCTCAAGGCCCCCTTTATCCAGACAGTGTTCCTGTGTGCCCGCCGATCACACAGGAAGAGGAAGAGGAGGAGGAGGAGAAGGATTGTGTCAGTATGGAGGTGGAGCCTGGCACTCAGCATCAGTAGCAGTCTTTAAGGAATAAGTCCCAAGAAACACATGGACTTGTACGTGGCTGGGAGGAGGTGGCTGCAGACCATGTCGTCCTTAGTGACCCAGAGGACTCCAGACCGAATGCCCCAGCAAACCTACACTGCATTGCCTCCCTGATCCCGCAAAGCCAGCGTAAGGATCCTCGTATTCGTGGTATCAAGGAGAAGGACCAATACTGGCTGGTAACCCTCCTTGATCCACGTTACAAGGGTAAGGTTGCGCACCTTATCTTGCCGTCGCATCTTCGGGAGGCCTTGCAGAAAGGTTTGTGCAACGCGTTCCCAGAGACTGGAAGGTTACAAACTCCTGTTTCTGGACAACGTGTTGCTGAGGCTTCTGTCAGTCAAAGAAGGAGCGGTGGAGAAGGTGACCGTCTGACCGATGCGTTCAGACAATTTTTTAGTCTGCAGCCCCAAGTAATGATCGGTTCCAGCAACCATCGCCAGCATCTGTTTTACATGGTGCAGGAATACCTAGGGGCAAGATCTGACTTGGACACCTTTCCCACCGAAAATCCTCTGGGTTACTGGGTCTTGAGGATGGATCACTGGCCAGAACTTGCACAGTATGCAATTGAGCTACTGGCCTGTCCTGCATCCAGCGTTCTTTCGGAACGCACATTCAGTGCTGCTGGAGGCTTTGTAACCGATCACAGGGTGCGTCTGTCCACCAACTCGGTCGATCGACTGACCTTCATAAAAATGAATCAGTCTGGGATCACCACCAGCTACCAAGCACCTGATGCTGATGTAACCGAATAATTTTTTTTGAAATCTCAGATCCCTTCAAAGACTGCCTATGCTGATGTTGAGTGACTATCCTGAGTAATTATCCTCTTCCCCCTCAATGATCACGCTGATAGCTTGTAAGAACATTTTTGGTTCTGGGCGCCGTCACCAGTGCCTAAGGCCCAATTTTTCAGCCCCTGTTTAACAGGGGCGTGTAATTACAATTTTTGATGCAGTACTTTGCAGCAGGGTTCGTTCCTGCATTCCAACTAGAGTATCTGTGAGGGGTTGCAGTGTTGTGGCACCAGCACCAGTGCCTAAGGCCTAATTTTTCAGCCCCTGTTTAACAGGGGCGTGTAATTACAATTTTTGATGCAATACTTTGCAGCAGGGCTCGTTCCTGCGTTCCAACTAGAGTATCTGTGAGGGGTTGCAGTGTTGTGGCACCAGCACCAGTGCCTAAGGCCTAATTTTTCAGCCCCTGTTTAACAGGGGCATGTAATTACAATTTTTGATGCAATACTTTGCAGCAGGGTTCGTTCCTGCGTTCCAACTAGAGTATCTGTGAGGGGTTGCAGTGTTGTGGCACCACCACCAGTGCCTAAGGCCTAATTTTTCAGCCCCTGTTCAACAGGGGCATGTAATTATAATTCTTGATCTAATATTTCACAGCAGGGCCCGTTTCTGTACCCACCAAGAGCGAGTGAGGACTTACAGTGTTGTGGCACCAGCACCAGCACCACCACCAAAGGCCCAATTTTTCTGCCCTTGTTCAACAGGGGCATGTAATTACAATTCTTGATCTAATATTTCACAGCAGGGCCTGTTTCTGCGCCCACCAAGAGCGAGTGAGGACTTACAGTGTTGTGGCACCAGCACCACCACCAAAGGCCCAATTTTTCTGCCCCTGTTCAACAGGGGCATGTAATTACAATTCTTGATCTAATATTTCACAGCAGGGCCCTGTGAGGGCTTACAGTGTTGTGGCCACAACAACACCTAAGGCCCAAATTTCTGCTGAGTATATAGGGCAGGCCCCTACTTTCAAACATCCAACTTACAAACGACTCCTACTTGCAAACAGGAAGTGAGATGAAATCTACCCCTAGGAAGGGAAATTCTCTCCTGTAAGAGTTAATATGGGAAAAACATTTCTCCTTTCCACTGATGCTTTATCACCAATCCTCGTTTCACAAAAAATCCCAAATTTTCAAAAAACATTTGTCATTGGGACAAAAAGTGAGGTGAAATCTTTTGAAGAGGAGCACAGACAGCAAAACAAATGTCACAGGGGTGATAACCCTTCCCTATGTTTTCAAAAAGATTTTTTGGCTGGAGCTAAACACGTTAAAAATGTACACGTTCAAAATTACAAACAGATTCTACTTAACAACAAACCTACAGTCCCTGTCTTGTTTGCACCGCCTGTATACTGCTGTTCAGAGTATATAGGGCCTGGTGGCCCCACACCTTTCCTTTTTTTAATTTGGGTGCGGGGTTCCCCTTAATATCCATACAAGACCCAAAGGGCCTGGTAATGGACTGGGGGGTACCCATGCCGTTTGTCTCACTTATTTTCATCCATATTGCCAGGACCCGACATTACATTAAACCTGCAAGCAGTTTTAAATGACTTTTTTCCTTTAAAAATTGCATTTTGTGCAGGGACTGTTCTAAGCACGAGAAATACGCGCCACTTTACAGGCATACTATAGACACTCCCCAGGTATGATATTTAAAGGAATATTTCACTTTTTTTTTTACTTTAAGCATCATTAAAATCACTGCTCCCGAAAAAACGGCCGTTTTAAAAGTTTTTTTTGCATTGATACATGGTCCCTGGGGCAGGACCCGGGTCCCCAAACCCTTTTTAGGACAATACCATGAAAATTAGCCTTTAAAATGAGCATTTTTGATTTAGAACGTTCCAATCCCATAGACGTCAATGGGGTTCTAACGTTTGTGCGAATTTTCGGTCCGTCGCAGGTTCTGGTGCGAACCGAACTCGGGGGGTGTTCGGCTCATCCCTAACTGCAGCTAACTGAATAACCTGCCTGCCTGAAGTATATTAGAAAAAGTACACCAGGAAAGGCCTGCAGTCAGATAAAGCTAAACTGGATACAGTAGATATATCTATATCTATAGATATAGATATATCTATAGATATCTGTATCTATATCTATATATATATCTATATATATATATATATATATATATATATATATATATATATATATATGAGACTGTCTGTATATATATATATTAAATACACTGCAGCTAACTGAATAACCTGCCTGCCTGAAGTATATTAGAAAAAGTACACCAGGAACGGCCTGCAGTCAGATATAGCTAAACTGGATAGGGAGAATATATATATATATATATATATATATATATATATAAATATTACACTGCAGCTAACTGAATAACCTGCCTGCCTGCTCAATCTAAATGGCACTCTCTCTCCGTCCACGCCAACAACACACTACGCGGGGCCGACGTACAGGCAGCCTTATATAGTGTGGGGCGTGGACTTAGTCCCCCTGAGCCATGATTGGCCAAAGGCACCCTGCCTTTGGCCAATTATGGCTTTCTTAGCTGAGGGCGCTTTGATTGGGCAAAGCTTGCAGGTCATGGTGCAGGCTTTGGCCAATCATCATACAGCAATGCACTGCGCTTCCGCAGTGCATTATGGGCTGTTACGCGCCGCTCGAATTTGGCGCGAACGGCCCATAATGTTCTGTTTTCGACGAACAGGCGAACAGCCAATGTTCGAGTTGAACTCATGTTCGACCCAAACAGAAAGCTCATCCCTATTCCTGAGTTGTGTATGTTGTGGTTTTAAACATGCCTGTTTAGCCACAAAGGGCTATAAATTATCACACATACATGTTATACATCAAGATGTTGGTTTGTTAAAAAACCCTTTCATAACACACATGTGAATGTGCTTGGAGTAAAATGTTTTATACTCAACAATGTGTGGCTTCTTCTTTCAATGCTCAATACCAGTTTTTGGTGTAAGTTGGTATAGTTACAGTGACAATGGGGGTTATTTACTAAAGGCAAATCCACGTTGCACTCCAAGTGCACTTTCAGTGCAGTTTCAGTACACTTTAAAGTGCACTTGTAGTGCAAAGTGGATTTGCCTTTAGTAAATTACCCCCACAGTGCTCACAAATTTGACCCAATCAGGCCATTTTAGGGACTGCAAGCAATTAATTCATGGAGTTAAAAAGGATGATTATTGTTATCATTAATGCATTACATACATTAACAACAAAAACAAGGTGTGTGTGTAGCAGACCCATAGCACAACATAATAGTTAGCTGAAGAAAAGATTGTCACCTCATGTATCAAATAAGTTACGTTTGCACTTGTTAAATCCGATTTAGGGGTCTCAAAAACAAGACAGATGATGAGATAGTGAGTCCAGATCTTAAGATTATTAGGTGCTTTATTGTATACAAACACTGCAGTGGAGAGACACAACACAGACTGATTTCCATCTCTACCAGGCGGAACGAAGCAGGAAGTGTCTCTGTGCTTACATCTACAGGTTATACAATATATGTGTATGAATATGCATTAGTACTAGGCGTGTTATAGGTGTGATCGTATAGTTTAGTCCAATCAGCATTCTTATCTTCTTAGTAGCAAGGGAACAGTTAAATGGGTGGTTACATCATGTGACTGATAGGAAGCAAAAGAAAACATGGGCTCCGCCATCTTGGTACTGGTTCAGACTAGCTAGATAAGACTGTCCATTTCTCGGAGCAAGAGGGAGTAAACTGTTGCTTTTTATCTGGCGGTGAAGGTCATCATAGACTGAAAACTCTGTCTAAAAAGAAAGAGAGTGTATTACAATTCTTAAAGCGACAGTCTCTATATACATACATATATATAACTCAACATTATCAGACCCCTATAATTCTACTCACACTATTGAAGAAAATGGACAAAAATAAAAGACCATTGGAGAACCTAGGAGACAGCTAAAAGAAACACAAGCAGTAAATCAAATGAAATATGAGTTCAGTTTTTAACAACCAATTTATTTAAAACATGTTAGACATTATCTAGCATATCAATGGCCCCCCTACCCGCGAAGTACTCTAGATATTTTTGCTGTACTTCACGGGCGCTTTGGGGGGGCAAGCCAGGACGGCCAGCTTCAAGTGCCGTCATAGTTGTATCCGGTAAGCCGGCCTCAGTCGCAACTGAGGCCACATAGTTGGCTGCATTTTTGCAGAAAAAGTTGTGTAAAATGCAGCATGAAAGAACAATGTGATTTAGTTTATATTCAGCTATATTTATAGCAGTGAGGAATAGGCGGTAGTTAAAAACCCTCTGGTCCGGGGTGAGGGTCCCCATAGGGAATGACCACATAAGATGGTCCCCCAGCGCAAATGCTTCATACACTATGAAGATGAATAGGAGTCCCGCCACGTTGTCTTCTGGAGGTGGCAAGCCCAAGCTGCCATTCTGGAGCCGTTTGTAAAACTTCGTCTGGGCGATGACTCCACCATCTGACATCCGGCCATTTTTCCCCACGTCCACATACAAAAACTCGTAAGTCGCTGACACCACCGCCAACAACACAATACTACTATACCCCATATAATTATAATAGTATGACCCCCGAGTTGGGTGGTAGGACGATGTGGACATGTTTCCCATCTATTGCCCCACCGCAGTTGGGGAAGTCCCACTGCTGGGCAAACTGGGAAGCCACAGTCTGCCATTCCTGTGGGTTTGAAGGAAACTGTGGAGTCAAACAAAAAAAAAAGTACTTTTGCACATAATATTGCAAGCAGATTAGAAACAAACATTCTTGGCCAACATCAGTATAACATTTATTGAAATGAGTATTTAAAGTCAAAAGTATAAGGTCCACTTATCAGATTCATCACCCCCTCTGATGGCCCATTGTAAGAATTTTAGGGGGGGAGATGTTTTGGACAGGTAACCCTCTCTACTTCATTGAGAGCTGAATGCATAAATAATGTGTGTTACTTTGGCCAGCCTCTCCTTACTTACACTATTGGCAGCCCACTGGACAGGTAAGATATTTCATAATCCAAAAAATAGGAATACACACGTACAAATTGAAGCACATTTTTACATTCTGCAATTACCTATCAAGATAATAGGAGAACAAAACTTTAAACAGTACCATTTGAAAGTATTCAGGCAGGCCCTTGCACTACATGCTTTGGTGAATTCACCCATAAATATGACCACAAAAGAGGTAGGTATAGTGTGTATGGGTTTGGCAAAGTCAGCAGATAGAGGATTGGTATCGTTTGACTTAGCGGTTGGGGGGGAGGGAGGGTTCCAAATGAGTTTTGCCCCCCCCCCAAAAAAGCCTCTTGCACTCTGCCTGAATTTAAGGACAACAATAGCATTTGGACACATATTAGGGGGTGTTTAGGGTAAGCACTACAATGGAGCTGACAAAATACATTGTTAAGTGACTAGGCTAGGTGTGTATGGGCCCAGGATAGCATGCTGTGGAGGTTAGTGAAGGCAAATATGCATGAAGGACAACAAAGGAGCATTAAAAGCTTACAGGATTCATGAGGACAAAGAGGGCATTCACAGCATATTACAATCATGGTAAATAGGGAATGATGAAAGAAATACAATACATTAGCAAACATTAAATACATAGAATGTAATGTTAAAGGATAAAACTTACCTTAATATAGTCCTTCTGCAGGACCTGAATTATGACAGAACAGGTCTCTGGAATAATGATTCCCAGAGCCTGGGGGAAGATTCCAGTCGTGAACCTAATATCCTGGAGACTTCTCCCCGTCACCAAGTACCGCAAGGTGGCGACAAGCCTGTGGTCAGGAGTGATGGCTTGCCGCATGCAGGTGTCCTGCTTCGTAATATAAGGGGACAGCAAAGCCAACAGATGGTGAAAAATGGGGTCCGTAATCCAGAGATAATTCCTGAAATCATCAGGATTATTTTCCTGGATCTCCTGCAGCAAAGGCATGTGCGAGAATTGGTCACGCTGGAGCAACCAATTCTTCGACCATGAACTCCTCCTCGCCCTGTTCGTGGACTGGACTTGGGTCAAAGTATGAACTCCAACACCAAGCCCAAGTACAGCACGAACTCTATGATGAGTACGTACCCAAAACATGGCTTGAATATGGTCGGCTGGTCAGAACGAACTGACAGAACGCACTGAAAATCAGAAAGGACCTGAGAAGAACGAGCTGAAAATCAGAAACGAGTGGACAAGAACGCACTGAAAAACAGAAGCGAACTATAAATAGAACTCACTGAAAGACAGGAACGAACTGACAACATGCACTGAAAAACAGATACAAACCCAAAAGCACAAACTGAAAAGCAGAAACAAACTGAAAAGCACGAGGCTGAAAAGCGCGAATCGTCTCTCACCAAACTTCTACCAACAAGAGATAAACACGAGATTAGCAGAAGGAACCCAAAGGGCAGCACACTGGCTATTGAACTTCCTTTTTATAGTCCCGTCTATATAGATAGATATATATAGAAACTGTATATATGTACAGTATACATTCCATCACCTTGAAGCAAATACTTTTTGGTGCCTAAAGCAATAGTTTTATGGTAGAATCACCCTTTTACACAGAACATTGTCTTGTTTTATTGGTCCTAACCTTGCTCTGAATACTGTAATTTGACAATGTGTACATAAGCTTATTATATGAGATTTTGTATTTCTACTGGGTTGGGCAATACACTGAAAAATACAAACCTAAATGACTGTTGACACAATTTAATTAGGTTTTTGTGCTGACGAGCCGAATTAGGGGAGCGAGTATTCTGATATTATTTAGTGTTCTGCTCTGCCCATGTGCACATTTCATATTTTTAGTTTAATTGAATGCGTCCAGCCTTCTGATGTGCTGCTGTAGTTTTAGGCTGTATTCATACTAGTATATGTGTGTTGTAGCATGCAACCACATACTGTATGTTTTAAAGGTTTGAGTTTGAGGCTACCTCCAAAGTATGCTTTCTGTCAATTATGTTAATTGTTTTCTAGGTAGGGCAAGCAATATACAAAGCAGTACAAAGGGAATTTCCAGCACACTTTCAAGCTAGCCATAAAAAACCCAATGAATCTGTATCACGTACAAAACAAGAGGTTTTGGTTGCATATATTTGCAAATACACGTGGATGCTGCATTAATGGTTTAAGGCACCCCTGATAAGTGTTGTCCCTAATCTGAGCTATCTGAGTTTCCCAATTATGGGACCATATATAGAAATGCACAAACAGCGAGTAGGTTCACCTGGAGGCAGCCCACTAATCTGCAAAAGGTACGGCAACACCCCAGATGCCTTGATGTGGCAATGTACCTTCCAGATTTATTTGCAAATGCAACTAAGATCCCTGTAGGGTTACATTTTATGATTGGGTTAACAGGCAAAGCTTAATATTTGTGTTAAAAAGAACTTGTGTCTTGCCCTGCAAGGACAAAACAATAGTTTCACTTTAATGGCAACCTCCAGTAGGTTAAAGGGGCTGTAAAGGGTGTTTTTTGTTTTTAAAATAATAAAGGTGGTACATGTACCTGCTTTGTGCAATGGTAATTCTCAGAGCAGCATCTCCTCTTCTGGGGTCCCCTGCCAGCACTCTTGGTTCCACCTCTTCTTTGGGCTCTCTCCTAAGACGGACTGTGTTAGTCCACTGACATACACCGCCCCCTGCTGCTGTCTCTGAGCCTGTGAGGAGAGTGAGAGACTAACGCCACTGCAGGCAGGCACATCACTGGATCGAGATAGGATTCAGGTATGTATAGAGAGGTGAGAGGGCGATACAGATAATGGGACATTTTTACCTTAAAGTGATTGTAAAGTCTCGTTTAAAAAAAAAAAAAATACCAAACATGTTATACTTACCTGCTCTGTTGCAGTGGATTTGCTCAGAGCACCCAGATACTCCTCTTTTTGGTTCCCTCTTAGCTGCTCCTAGCCCCTCCTTACTGTCAAGTTCCCCACAGCAAGTAGCTTGCTATGGGGGCAACTGAGCCGAGCTGAAGATCCGTGTGTCCATTCAGGACAGGTCTGGGTAAGCTCCAAATTGCAACTTGTAACTGACACATGGATTCATTTTCTTGCTTCCAGAGTCCAAAGGGGTGGCAGGTGATTGAATTGAAGGTAAACTGGGATTGGGAATATCATTAACGTGGGCCTGTTGCTTTGACTTGTAAGTTGCTTGAATGTGCCCTTTTGGGGAGCTGCACTTATCTACACAGTTCACTGCACATCAGGTGAATGAGCCCTAACAAATTAAAAAAAATAAATGTTCCCTTAGTTTCAGTGACATTGGTCCCCAGAATAAATATATGGGTGAATGTCCACAATAGGGATGAGCTGACCACTGTTTGTACATTTGTTTGAAAGCCAAACATTTAGGGTACTTAGAGTGGATGAATGTGACAGCTTCCTTCTGTCAATGTTTGCTAAGAAAGCAGCGGCTGGAGGGACCTGCAGCATCTTCAGCAACCCATTTGCTTATATTAATAGGAATAGGGGGGTGACATATTTGCCTAAATATAGACTCATAGCCAGGGCTTTTTTTCAGGGGGAACTTGGTGGAACTCAGTTCCACCACCTTTGGCTCAGACCCTTTGGTGCCTGCTCACCACAATCACTTGTAAACAGAGAAGTCTGGTTTTTGTGTTTACAAGTGACAGCTCTGCACTCTGCATGTAATGCAATCCTGGTATTTAATGCCCCTTTAAGACCCTCCTACTGTTCGTGAAATTTGACTGACCACACCCACTATTTGATGTGATTTGGAGGGTGTGTGTAGGGGGAGGGGTTTTGTGGGGTCGTGGTTAAGTTCCAGCACCTATTGTTTGAGAAAAAAAGCCCTGCTCATAGCCATATTTGGACACTAACATTGACCAATTATGGCCATGGCCACATTAGGGTAATGATGTTACCACTATTCCTGCCCCTTCCTTTATATTGTTGAAGACAGCTTGCAGAGCTGTCATTGAGTAAGTTGCTATTGTCACATTAGGGGTGTTGTGTTTTCTCTTTCGTTGGGTGTCAATCATTGTGATTGATATGCATCTACACCACTTGGTTGACAATGGATTTACTTTGTGGGAGATGTTTTTTTTTAAACTTTGTCTTTATTCACGATTCCTTTTTTTTTTTAATGAGTATGAGTACTACCTCTTACTCATTCACAAGTGGAGGGGAAGTGGTATCTTGTTAAAGGGGTCTTCCAGATTCCAACAAGCCCCCACTGCCACAGACCTCCACAACCACTAGGACAGGGTTGTGGGGAAAATGTCCTTGTGCTCATCATTATGAGGGCAAGGTGAGTTGCCAGTGATGTCCCCCTGACCCCAACATTGTTTTCTTTGTCATTCTTGCTGTAGGATGTACTACAACAAATTTGAAACAAAAAACAGACATTAAAATTTCTGGTAAATGACAATTTTGTTTTTCTTTTTTTGTTAAAAGTATAAGTTTATCTTTTTAGAAAATATAATAAATACACATATGTTTGCAGTGGATCACGGGTGCAACATCAGGCTTCTGCAGACAAGCCCTGCAGCTTTCAGCCTGTACCTCTGTACAGGTTGTCAGTTTAAAAACTGCAGGGCTTGTGAATGAAATACAAGGGCACTGTTTAGTGCCCTTGCAGTTCATTTAGAACTATAAGCTATTTTCCAAAGTGACTGACAGGACTTGTATTTCATTAATTCACAGGAAACTGTGAATGAATGACGTGGCTGTGCGGACAATCCCGCTGTCACGCCGAGGAAGGGATCAGGGGGAGAGTCAGCAGGATCTGGAATATTTTACATGTTTCATCCTAAATATGGGTGGAATATGTAACCTATTCCTAAAAGTGAACTTATCCTTTAAAAACAGCACAGTTGGCAAAGGTCCCACAAAATCAATACAAGACCCTTTAGGGCCTGGAATGTGTTTTAGAGGAGTTCAATGCAATTCTTTACAAAGAAGAATAAGCTATCAGAATGCTGTCATTTGCCAGCATTTAATTACCGGTATTTGTTTTTCTTCTCATAGTTCCATTTTTAATGTTTCACTTTAAGCTTTAATAAAATCGCTGCTCCTGGCTGTACAAAAGATGTTTTTTTTTGAAAATACATGTCTCCATCAGGGACCCTCTATCCACAAATAACAAAAAGTTTTGCCTTTTTTAAATACTACAGTTTTACTTAAAGGACACTTGTTAGTGTCACCTAACATCAGGCCCGGATTGGCCATAGGGCAAACCGGGCACTTGCCCGGTGGGCCGCGGCCGCTGGGGCCGCCAGGCTGCAAGTCCTTGCATGGCCCAAGGCTTGAGCTTGTGCCGCTCATCCAGCCTCTCCGCGGCCGCCCGGCTGCCAGTTAAGCTCAGCCATCTGCGCCGGGGGGAGGAGCTAAATGAGACGCCTTCAGCCTCACCACGGCTGCACGGCCGCATGTATAGGTCAGCCGTTGGTGACGGGGGGAGGAGCCAGAGCAGACACCTTGGAGCCGGTGTTATGTCGAGAGGTGCCGGTGTTCTGCCGAGAAATTTCCTCTCGGCGGATAAGGACCCCCATCTACTGCGCAGGCGCAGTGCCTGCGCAGTAGGAGCCGGCGGAAATAGCTGAAGCGAAATACAGAAGAAATCAGCTGTACACCGCGCCTATAAGGGGGCCCCTCGCGGGCTCGCCTCGCTCGCCACGCTTCAGGCACGGCCTCGCTTCGCTCAGCACTTTTTTATTCCCCCTCTAGGTCCACTTGGATGGTGGGGCTTCAGCCTGGACCTAGGGCGCAGGCGCCGTGTACAGCTGATTGAAGATTTTCATCTTCGGCTGTTTTCGGCGGCTCCTGGTCATTCGTACTGCGCAAGCGCAGCGCTTGCGCAGTACAGGGGGGAACTTATCCGCCGAGGGAACTTTCTCGGCAAGACACCGGAACAGAAAACGTGAGTTCAGCCTCCCCTGTGAACTGGATAGGAGGATCGGTGGGGGCAGCTGCATATAGAACAATTATTTTCTCCATCTTCCTCCTGCAGTATCGGAATGCCTGTGAGAGGTAGAGGAGAAGCAGACTGCAGGAGGAAGATGGAGAAAATAATTGTTCTATATGCAGCCTCCCCCACCGATCCTCCTATCCTGCTTCTCTCTGCTGCTCCCGCAGGGCTCTCCACTGCACCCATACTCTCTGCCAACCCCATGCTCTCCACATCACCCCCATGCTCTCTGCCACCCCCCATACTTCCCCCTCCCCCCATGCTCTCTGCCACCCCCATACTCTCCACCTCCCCCCATGCTCTCTGCCACCCCCTCATACTCTCCACCACCCCCCCATGCTCTCTGCCACCCCCATGGTCTCTGCCACCCCCCCATACTCTCCACCTCCCCCCATGCTCTCTGCCACCCCCTCATACTCTCCACCTCCCCCCATGCTCTCTGTCACCCCCCATGCTCTCTGCCACCCCCCTATACTCTCCACCTCCCCCCATGCACTCCACCTCCCTCCATGCTCTCTGCCACCCCCCATACTCTCCACCTTCCCCCATGCTCTCCGTCACCCCCATACTCTCCACCTCCCCCCATACTCTCCACCTCCCCAATGCTCTCTGCCACCCCCCTGTGCTCTCTGACACCCCCCATACTCTCCACCCCCCCATACTCTCCACCTCCCCCCATGCTCTCTGCCACCCCCTCATACTCTCCACCTCCCCCCATGCTCTCTGCCACCCCCTCATACTCTCCACCTCCCCCCATGCTCTCTGCCACCCCCCATGCTCTCTGCCACCCCCCATGCTCTCTGCCACCCCCTATGCTCTCCACCTCCCCCCATGCTCTCCGCCACCCCCCCATACTCTCCACCTCCCCCCATGCTCTCCACCTCCCTCCATGCTCTCTGCCACCCCCCCATACTCTCCACCTTTTCCCCATACTCTCTGCCCCCCCATACTCTCTCCACCTCCCCCCATACTCTCCACCTCCCCCCATACGCTCCACCTCCCCCCATACGCTCCACCTCCCCCCATGCTCTCTGCCACCCCCATACTCTCCACTTCCCCCCCACTACGCTCCACCTCCCCCCATGCTCTCTGCCACCCCCTCATGCTCTCCACCTCCCCCCCATGCTCTCCACCTCCCCCCCATGCTCTCCACCTCCCCAATGCTCTCTGCCACCCCCCGTGCTCTCCACATTACCCCCACGCTCTCCACTTCCCCCCTGTGCTCTTCACATCCCCCATGCTCTCCACCTCCCTCCATGCTCTCCACCTCCCCCCATGCTCTCCGCCACTCCCCCCTGTGCTCTTCACATCACCCCATGCTCTCCGCTGCCCTCCCTGTGCTCTCCACCTCCCCCCATGCTTTCCACCGCCCTCCCTGGGCTCTCCACCTCCCCACATGCTCTCCACTGCCTGCCTGTGCTCTCCACCTCCCCCCATGCTCTCCGCTGCCCCCCTGTGCTCTCCTCTTCCTCCCTGTGTTCTCTGCCTCTCCCCTGTGCTCTTGCCCCACCCCATGTTCTCAAGGTTCTTCCCTGTGCTCTCCAACCCCCATGCTCTTTCCTGGTCGCACCCCCCCCACACCTCTGCTGGGTTCCCCCCTCCCCTCTCTCAGGGGATCTGTCAGGGTGGAGAGCGGGGAAGGGGCCAGTTAACATGTCATGGGCTGCTCAATCCAAAATGCCCGGGCCTATTTTTTGTCCCAGCCCGGGCTTGCCTAACATCATATTTTTGATTGCAAAATAAAGATGGTAGGAACACATCTTTGTCTTGGATTTTTTGGAACTTGCATTTGTGCTGCATGGATTGTTCCACATTTGTTTAGGTACAGCAACAGCTAATGACAGCCTGCGGAGTGTATCTTATTATTACCATTATCACTTTTTTAAATGCTCCTTCTTGTGAAAAAGTGGGATGCAAAGCAAAGATTTATGAGTGTAAACAGGTATGTGTAGGATTTTGAGGAGATGCCAAGTTAATTATATAAAAAAACTTCAATAAAAGTACAGTTCTCTATTAAAAACCCTGCTTACTGTGTTTTCACAAAGCTATAGGGAATAAAGGTAATACGTGTAAAGCACACCTATTACACATCAAATTGACAAAATATTGTACTCCAAAAGCTGAGCTGTAATGTAGCCTTAAAGTGTATTTATAACTCGAAACAGAAATGTTAATTATGCAGCTTATCAGATCTCACATGTGGTAGCTGCACATTTTTTCATGTTTGTCTGAACACTGCATAGTACCCATTGCATTGCATAGCAGAATCAACAGTTTTTTTAACAGACAAAAAAGCTAATAGGAAAATGTCATTTTTGAATTTACATACACTTTAACATTTTCATTTCCCACCGCATATGTTCTATTTAACTATTCCCTACAAAACTAAGAAGAAAAAGTTTTGGCTAGTAGACATACACCTTAATGGGGAAGGTCAGCCTTAAATGTTTCTACTTTACTCTGCATAACAATTGATAAGGTAAAACATATAAACCATAGATGTCAACTGGGGTTGCAAGAACAGTTCTGCATCTAGGTGCTCTGTCCTTTTGATGCTATGTTAGGGTTGTCACCTCATCCCTTTAAAACCAAACACAGGTTCTATGGCTGATTAAAATGGTAATAAAACTCATTGGTGCCTTATCTGCATTAAATTAGGCTCAGAACCTGTGTATTTCATATGTGTATGGGTTTAAAGGGATGAGGTGGCAACTCTATGCTATGTCCCGGGCTGTGTCCCAAGATCACAGCATCACCCTTATTTGAGTTACTGATATTACTGGTATTACTGAGGGGACCATGGCAATGAGTGGGCGGTTCCAGCATAATTGGAAGGATTTCCCAGGAAGTGGATGTGATCTGGATAGGTCCATGTAGGGACTGGACCGACTGGACGAAGGTTGTGATAGGTGTGGGCTGTGGGTGATAGTGTCCCGAATGAAGTATGATTGACATATGCTAAAAGTGAGCACTTACTTGTGTAAAAGTGTGTTGAAATGCATGCATAAACACACATAATGTTCAACTCATATTCAACTTCAACTCATATTTTATTTTTCAGTTTTTATCTTTTTTCAAAGCACAGTGTCCTGGGTAGTTACTGTTTGTGTTTTAATAACCTTAAAAGATAAGTTCACCCTTAACCTCCCTGGCGGTATGATTATTTCGGATTTTTGGTGCTGAAAGCGGTACAATTATTTTGCATGGAAATTTGGCGTTTTATATTGTAGGTCTGTAATTCTTAACAATAACACACTTAAATCTGTCCAAACAAGAGTCTAGTAGATATCCCGGGTATGATAAAGTTTGAAACACAAAAACATAAATTTTAATATAATAAATAAAAATAAATAATTAAAAAAAAAAAAAAATAATAATAACATAAATTTCCCCACGATTCACTATCGCTCAATTCTGCAAGTGTTCTAATTTACTATCGCTGTTTTCTAGCTGGTCTAAAGCCACTTTTGATGTAAAGGGACACTTTTTGGTTGCTATGGACAATCTCCAGTTTCCAGGCAGAAAGAACAGTATATATAATATAAAACTGCATGCAGGGCATAGGACAAAGCACTGGGGACAAAAGGGATGTGAAATAATTTCATACAGTACTGTAATCTGTAAGATTACAGTACTGTATGTGTTATGTTTTTACAATTTTTTGAATTTGCCGCCAGGCTCCGCCCCCGTGCGTCGCGCCGTTCGCAGGGAACGGAGCCTGGCACGGAGAGGCTTCGGAGGAGACAGAGCCCGCAGACACAGCGGGGGACATTGCAGGATCCCGGGGACAAGGTAAGTAAAGCCACACCAGGATCCTGCGATGTAATCCCGAGTGTGGCTCGGGGTTACCGCTAATGGTCCTGAATTTTAACCCCGAGCCACACTCGGGAAAACCGCCAGGGAGGTTAATAACATGCTACATGTTACACCTGTATTTACAGTGTAACATGTAACATGTTATTAAAGCAGCAGCCCCACTCACCCCCTCATCCCCTGTTGTGACAGCAAGTGGCGGATCTTCTCCCCGCACTTACAATAATAAAAAACATGGCTGTGCAGGGCTGAGCCCACCCGGCTGCATTATTCATTCAAACAGTTCTGTAAATGTGAGGACTACAAGTACTGACAGCCTTTGTGGCTGTTGGCTTGTAGTTTTCAGCGAACTATCATGGTGCTGGTGAGCGCTCTAGGTAGTTCATTGATGCTTCCTGTCAATGTGTAACTGCCTGCTCGTATGTGGTACTGTTTGTGTTTTAGTAACCCTAACTGATAAGTTTACCTTTAGTAACATGTTACATGTTAGACTCATATTCACAGTATAACATGTAACATGTTACTTAAGCAGCAGCCTCGCTCACCCTCTATACCCCACTGTGATAGCGTGGGGGGGGGATCTTTTCCCCGCGCCCATTGTCACAATTTAAAAACAGCATGACTGTGTGGGGCTCCTACTGTTGCCTTTGCCCCTTTAGGAGCTGCTGATTAGGATGGGTCCTCTGTTCTTTACTTCAACCTTTTCCAAAAAAACCTCAGCCCCTCTAACACACCATGTTGAGTGTACAAATGTATAATATCACAGGAAGTCACTGAAGGTAACACTTAGTACCCAGAAGTAGTGCAATATCAAAGAAAACAGGCGCCAAACCAGGTAGTACAGGCAATCCTAAAATACTGTAACTTAATGTGGTTGGTAACCAGGTAAGCATAAAATTGGTTATTAAAGGTAATAACACCATTTAGTGATAAACAGTAAGGACTAGGCATAAGATTACATTTGGTATCCATATCAGCATGAATAGTAGCAATGCCACCTCAAGTGCAGCAGTGAGCAGCAGTTTAATCTGCTGAGTGCAGAAACTATACTGTCAGAGCACATTTAGGGTGATGATGCTAGTCTTATGCCAACTGGGTATGCACTGTCCAAAAGAAAGGAGGATGGTAGTGGGGGTGGAAAGGGAACAAAAGAGGGCTTGCAGAATAGTTATAATAGGAGGGATAGTCCTTTGATATGTTCTACTGCGGGCCATTGCTGGGGGCCTTTAAGAGCGTCTGTGCACTTAACAGTCTCAGTTATCCTCCATGCAGTAAGTGGATGGTATAGTCTCGGCACAGGTGCAAAGTAGATGTAGTTCAGATGTGGTAAAGGTTGGGTATAATGCATAAAAGGGTTGGTATAGGTGCATTCTAGGTTTGGAATAAGTGCCGTATAGGGTGCAGTGCAGGGGCAGATCCAGAGTCTAGTCTCGGGAGGGGCACTGCCAGAAAATACGTTTTTTTGGAGGCAATTTATCAGGGAAATGGCTGATGTTGGAGCTTCAATCATAACGGCACCATGGTTATTATAGTGAAAGGTTTTTTGAAACACATTATTTCTATTATTACATTGTTATAGAAAATGAAATAGTTCAACTCACCAGCTGCAGATTATCACTTGCCACGTCACCTGCCACACGTTGCAAATTGTCCACTATCACCTGCCACACATTGCTGATTCTCCACTTGCCACGTCACCTGCCACAAGTTGCGGATTGTCCACTTGCCACGTCACCTGCCACAAGCTGCGGATTGTCACTTGCCACGTGTTGCAAATTGTCCACTATCACCTGCCACACATTGCTGATTGTCCATTTGCCACAAGTTGCAAATTGTCCACCTGCCACCCATTGCGGATTGTCACTTGCCACAAGTTGCGGATTGTCCACTTGCCACATCACCTGCCACAAGTTGCAGATAGTCACTTTCCTGCTAAGGTGGGGAATGGGGATTGTCAATTCCTGCGTCCCAGTCTGAGTCAGGCAGCAGAGAGATGATGTAATCTCTCTGCTGCCTGCACAGTGAGTGAGGGCGGAACTGCCAGGATGCAGGGCGGGCGCCGGGCGGTGAGAGATGATGTCATCTCTCTGCTCCGCCACCCACTGATTGGCCAGTCCACCCACCGAGCCTTCCCGTCCATCCCCCCCCCGCCGAGCCACCCGGCAGCTTCCCGTCCATCCCCCCCCTCTCAGTGTGACTGTAGTACGAGCGCCGTACTTACATGACTGTTTTGAGGTTCCAGCAGGCAGCTGCGTCTGACCTGTCACAGTCACGTCGGCTTTCAGACTCAAGTCCGAGTCCGACGTGACTCACTAACGTCACTCGTTTCTAGATGCCAGGCGTCCCTGGCGTTAGCAACAAGTGCAGGGAAGAGGCTCCACCCACCTCCTCCTCCTGGTATCCTGCCATGTCAGTGCGAGTCTCTCTCTCGGCGCCGCTGATCAGCTGATGTGAGAGAGAGACTCGGGTAGAGGCAGCGGCAGCCGCATTGGCACTGGCTTCAAGTTCAATGACATGTCAGTGCTACTATTTCGGGGGGGGGGGGGCAATTGCCCTGTTGCCCCCCCCTGGATCCGCCCCTGGTGCAGTGTTGGTGCAGTATGGATCGGGTCCACTTGATGTCCTGCTCTGAGTGACTTAGTCCCTGCTATCAGTATCAGCTGAGTGTGAATAGCCCTCTTATCATTTCCCAGGATGCTGGTGACCTCTCGCTGTAAGGACCTTCTCAGTCTCTCCCCAAAAGCTTCTGATGATCAGTGGTTGGAAGCAGAGGGGAGTGGATGCTCCAGTCTCCCTGCAGCAGTGGTGCAGGTGCTCTGTAGTGGCAAGTGCTGCCCTGCCCTGGGTGTCCTCACTCCCAGTCTCAGACTCAGATTACTGTTGGTATAGTCTACAGCAGGGGTAGGCAACCTGGGGCCCTCCAGCTGTTGCAGAACTACAAGTCCCATCATGCCTCTGGGAGTAATTGTAACTGCCAGCCTTGGAATGCCTCATGGGAAATGTAGTTCCACAACAGCTGGAGGGCAACTGGTTGCCTACCCCTGGTCTACAGCTTGTAGGTGAATATTCAAACACAGGTGCTCTCTCTCTCTCTCTCTAACTTTCCCAGGCAGTTTAATAAAAATTCTCTCCTCACTCCTCCTAGTGCACAGTGTATATTGGGAAATGTAGTGTAAATATTGTGTAGCCATTATATGGCTGCCATCTCAGACTACAACTGCCAGGATTCTCAGTGCTCTGCAAAGAAGTTTTTGGGCTTGCTTGGCTTTAGCTCTCCCTCTGCTGGCCGGAAGAGGGTGGTGCAGCATAACATCAGTATCTCAGGAGAGGAAGAGAAGAATAAAGAGCAATATCTCATCTCCATATTGCTGTAGGCCAGCGCCTATTTTTGAAGGATTGTGAATACCAACCAGCGAAGATGATTACAGCATCTAATCCACTAAACTGCCCAGTTTTGGATTTTGCTCGTCATCACTTAGGTTATTGTGTAATTATTGCTATTTGTATGCAGCTAATTTACTTCAATACTTCAGTACAGGCAGTACTTGGGTTATAAACAGGATTTCTGTAGGTTTGTTCTAAAGGAGTTCTAAAGGCTGAAGGTTTTTTATCCGAATGCATTCTATGCATTCAGATAAAAAACCCTTTGTGTGTAGCAGCCTCCCCAGCACCCCCTAATTACTTACCTGAGTTTCATCCCTCTCCAGCGATGTCCACGAATGTCTAAGCCGTTCTGGACACTCTTCCTGATTGGCTGAGACACAGCAGCGGCGCCATTGTCTCCCACAGCTGTCAATCAAAGGCAGTCAGCCAATCAGAGGAGAGAGGGGGCAGGGTCAGGGTGGGACTCCATGTCTGAATGGACACACAGAGCTGTGACTCAGCTCCAGTGCCCCCATAGGAAGCTGCTGACTGTGGGGGCACTCAATAGGAGGGAGGGGCCAGGAGCAGCAAAGAGGGACCCGAGAAGAAGAGGATCAGTGCTGCTCTGTGCAAATCCAACTGCACAGAGGAGGTAAGTATAACATGTTTGTTATTTTTTATTTTTTGTAAAACAAACATTTACAATCACTGTAGGCTGTATTTTTATGTCAGTTGGAATAGGTACTTTTTTTAAGTGTAACTCCAGCTAAAAAAAATATTTTTATGTTTTTTTGAATAGCATAGGGAGGGGTTAACACCCATTTTATGTTTGTTTTGCTGTTTGTATGCCTCTCCAGAGTTCTTTCCTCACATTCTGCCGCTGTGACAATTGAATTTAGAAAATTTTGGGTTGTCATGGAAACAAGGATTAACGATAAAGCTTCAGTGGAGACACCTTTTTCCCACGATAACTCTTATGCCCCATACACACGATCGGATTTTCCGACAACAAATGTTGGATGTGAGCTTGTTGGCGAAAAGTCTGACCGTGTGTATGCTCCATCGAACAAATGTTGGCTAGCAGGTTCTCAAATTTTCTGCCAACAAATTTTTGGTGTCGGACTTTCTGTCGCACAAAAGTCCACCCATGCTCAGAACTAAATACGATTTGGAAGCACTCGGTCTTGTAAAACTAGCGTTCGTAATGGAGATATCACATGACTATTGAGCTTCCTTTTTATCGGCTCGCCATACATCTTTTTTTTTTTAAACAAAAAGCTTTTATTAATGTTTGAAAATAACATTAGTACAATCATATTAACATTTGTACATAAGTTTCATATAACAGAGAATAATTGACTTATTAATTATTTGGAAATACTCTAGCTTTGTATAGAAAAAATCTGTTATTTATTTTAAAAGGGAGAATAAATTTGTGGACCCCTGAGAGGTGTCCTTAGATATAGATATAGTAATAGAAATGAGGAGTAAAGAGGATGAAAGAAAATTAAATAAAAATAAAATAAAATAAATATATTATACGAACAATATTGCTCTACTGTATGTATAAAAGGTTTATCTTTATGTGAAAGTGGTATATGAATCCAAATATTTAAAAGTAATCCACGGTTGCCATATTTTATTAAAGTTTTTGTATATTCCCTTGTCTCACCATACATCTTGTACGTCACTACATTCGTAATTGTTGGCCAACATTTGTGTGACTGTGTGTATGCAAGACAGGTTGGAGTCAACAATCTTAGAACAAGATTCCACGGTTTTGAAAGTCAGATTGTGTGTACGGGCATTACAGGAGTGAATTTTCCTTCCAAGGGGTAGATTTCCTCTTCTGTTGTCTCCCTGCTTTGTAAGCATGAGTTGTATGTAACTCGGAGACAGCTTGTATTTTATTTCTTTATGAAATTTGTTGTTTAAATGCTACTTTGGCCAGCTATAATGGCCATCTTATAAAGTTATGTGGCAATTTTTGTGATTTAATGGGAGGACAAAAATACTTGACAAATCTTCTCACTATATCTAGAATTCCTATCTTGAGTACCTCTAGATATACCTTCTTTTTTGCAGGCAAATTGCATCAATTAAATCATTATATCATGTATTGCAAGAGCAACAACACATTTTTGCAAGAAGGTAGCTTTCATGATGTTGACAGAATTCCATCAAGCTATTGTAAGCAAAAACAAAGTCATTCATGGCATTTTGAAAATTAAGAGCATGTCTGCAAGCAAATCAGATAGTAATAGGTTACCTAACTCTCTTCTGAGAGAATCAGCTTTCTTTTGTACTATTTTCTGTATGTTTCTTCCTGTAACATTTTTGTAAATATAATCAATAAAGTGTATAAAATATGGGTAAGCCTTGCGAGCTACCTTTCATGCTCACTGGAGCCTTTAAACGATGAAATACAAATTTGATGGCCAGCTGCTAACACTGTTCACAACCCCAAATAAAGTGCAAAGCAAATACAAATAAATAAAGTGTCAGGCTGTGCTCCAATGCGTATTTGTTGCCCTGTGCTTATTTGTATAATCAATAAAGTGATCAGGTAATATTAACCATTTAAGGACTGGGTCTCTTTTTTAGATGTGTTGTTTACAAGTTAAAAACAGTTTTTTTTGCTAGAAAATTACTTAGAACCCCAAAACATTATACATTTTTTTCTAACACCCTAGAGAATAAAATGGCGGTCGTTGCAAATCTTTCTGTCATACCGTATTTGTGCAGCGGTCTTACAAGCTCACTTTTTTTTTTAAAATACACTTTTTTAAATTAGAAAATAAGACAACAGTAAAGTTAGCCCAATTTTTTTTATATTGTGAAAGATAATTTTATGCCGAGTAAATTGATACCCAACATGTCACGCTTCAAAATTACACCCGCTCGTGGAATGGCGACAAACTTTTACCCTTATAAATCTCCATAGGTGTCAATTAAAAAATTCTACAGGTTGCATGTTTTACGCTACAGAGGAGGTCTAGAGCTAGAATTATTGCTCTCACTCTACCGATCGCAGCGATACCTCACATGTGTGGTTTGAACACCGTTTTCATATGCGGGCGCTACTCACGTATGCGTTTGCTTCTGCACGCGAGCTGGGCGGGATGGGGCGCGTTTAACAAAAATGTTTTTTTTCTTATTTATTTTACCTTTTATTTTTTATTTTTACACTGTTTAAAAAAAAAAGTGTCACTTTTATTCCTATTACAAGGAATGTAAACATCTCTTGTAATAGAAAAAAAGCATAACAGGACCTCTTAAATATGAGATCTGGGGTCAAAAAGACCTCAGATCTCATATTTACACTAAAATGCAATTTAAAAAAAATAAAAAATGTTGTCATTTAAAATAATTAAAAAATGGCCCTTTAAGAGATATGGGCGGAAGTGATGTTTTGACGTCGCTTACGCTCTGCAGTGTCATGGAGACGGGTGGGGGCCATCTTCCCCTCACTTGTCTCCATGCACAGCCACAGGAAGGATCCGATTGCCTCCGCTGCTGCCGATGGCTCCGGTAAGCGTCGGAGGGCACCGGATCGAGGCGGGAGGGGGGGCCCTCTCCCACCGCTGATAAAAGTGATCTTGTGGCGGATCCGCTGCAGAGACCACTTTTATCTTGTAGCCGACCGCCGGCCGAACACGGCGATATGGGCGTTATGGCATCTAGCTGCTGCCATAACAACGATATCTGTCCTCAAAGTGAGGATGTATATAGTCGTGCGGCGGTCCGGAAGTGGTTAATGTAGCACCCTCTACTGAGGTAGGTGCTACAAGGCCAATGACAAATCGACTTGGTCTTGTGTTTTGGATCATTGTCATGTTGGAACGTCCAAGTACGTCTCATGCGCAGCTTCCTGGCTGATGAATGCAAATGTTCCTCCAGTATTTTTTGATAACATACTGCATTCATCTTGCCAACAATTTTGACCAAATTTCCTGTGCCATTGTAGCGCACACATCCCCAAAACATCAGTGATCCACCTCTGTACTTTTCATCATAGGACTTGTTGACTCCTCTCCCAACGTAGCGTTTATGGCTGTGGCCAAAAAGCTCAATTTTGGTCTCATAACTCCAAATGACTTTGTGCCAAAAGGTTTGAGGCTTTTCTCTGTGCTGTTTGGCGTATTGTAAGCGGGATACTTTGTTGCATTTGTGTAGTAATGGCTTTCTTCTGGCGACTCGACCATGCAGCCCTTTTTTCTTCAAGTGCCTCCTTATTGTGCATCTTGAAACAGCCACACCACATGTTTTCAGAGAGTCCTGTATTTCACCTGAAGTTATTTGTGGGTTTTTCTTTGCATCCCGAACAATGTTCCTGGCAGTTGTGGCTGAAATTTTAGTTGGTCTACCTGACCGTGGTTTGGTTTCAACAGAACCCCTAATTTCCCACTTCTTGATTACAGTTTGAACACTGCTGATTGGCATTCCCAATTCCTTGGATATTCCCTCATTTTGATCTGATCTATATAGTTGTATATAAAATACACTTTTTATCTTTCAAAAATTGTTTCCCCAATGCTAAACCTTTCATTTGATTTCTAAATGGCTGCATTTGTAAATTTCAAAAGCCAGTATAAAAGCAATAATAGTGGTTAAAAAAAAAACATTTAACCAATCATTTTTTTGTATAAATGTCCTTTAAGGGGGCGTGGCAGGGTGTGTGTCCTATGCCTAAATACTTTTGCTAATAGGTGTCCCTCGTTCCCATCTCAAAAAGTTAGGAGGTATGCACAGGTTGAGAGCAAGGTGAGCCCTCTGGCAATCGAGCCACTTGTTGCTGATCCATTGTGGTCTGTCAGACACCCTGATACATGGAGGAACCCTAACCTAGTATGGGACCAAGAGATTGGTGGTAAATCTGTGGTGTGCTTCCTTTTTGTATCGGAACTGCACACTGTTTTGCTTTACTTTTGGCTGAAGGAAGCTCATATCAATATACAATATATCGTATAAACTGTATATACACAAACACAGACATTCATATTTATAAACTATAATAATTAATAACATAAGGCTCATTCTAAAGCTAGATATACACTTGTAGGATTTTGAATGGTAAATTCTTTAGGAAAATTCATACAAAAATTCTCGGTACATTTGAATGTTGTTCAAAAGTAGTTCAAAATTTAGTTTGCTTTTAACATTCGATTTTGGATTTGATTGACTTTACCAAACCAAAAACACATACACTGTTAGAAACTTGTACATTCGAGAAAAAGATTCCATTCTGCTTCATTGAATTTTCAATGCCGAAAATGAACATCAAATTGGGTCACTAATGATTAGGAAAACAAACAAATGTTGTTACAACAAATAATGAAGTTCTACGAGTGTATACCCAGTTTAAGGAAACGTTCACCCCCAAAAAATAGAATAAAAATAAATGCCCTAAATATGGGTTTAACATGTAACCTGTTACAAAATTTGAACTTATCCTTTAAGTTCCCCCTCAGTCAATAACCTATAATAACCAATAGCTCATATGCAGGCATTTCTGGATTTTTCCAGCAGTCCTTTGCTGTCTTGCTTGCTTGACACACTGTAAAAAAATTACAGTTGCATGCTCCTGGCATGTTCTAAAATGCACCTATAGTGCACATGCTTCCAGAGGTGAACACCTATTTCATCAATTGTCGTAATTAGCCTATTATACAGTTCTGACTCTTCAAACTCCATACATCATATGTGTATGATGTATACCAATAATACTATGGTCCCGAATTTCACAAAATCCATGTTTCCATATTCTCCGGTATGCTTTATTGAGATATTATCAGTTTTTCGTATATATATAATCACTGACCTAAATCTGTCAGTTTGTTGCAGTTCAAATCGTTTCTGTTTTGTATATCTACTCACTTAGAAGCAAAATAAATTGACACAGATATTTAAAATGTTTTTATCACTACATTGTAAATTATACAGATTATCATTTTGACTGTAAATCTAATTTAAAGCAAACCTGTGACTTGCTCTAGCCACACTACCACCAGCAGCATATATCCAGTATTTATGAGTATGCAGGAGTATGTGACACATTCCATGTGACATTTGTCCAATCAGAGCACAGAAAGTTCATAGCCCTATGTGAGCTTTAGCTTCACCAACTACAGAGCTGTGAGAGAGTGGAAAGAAGGTAAGTATATGTTTTTGTGGAAATCTGCCTTAAAATAAACCAGTTTTTTTGCCCTTAAAGAGCAAATCACAGATTCACTTTAAGTTTATGTAGCTAAAGTAAACTATTTTAAATGTTTAGAACCTGTATCCACATTTGATAAAGCCTGGAGAAAATGAACACCTAACAATAACTATTAACAGACTAGATTATACTAGACTAGGGAAAAAACAGAGCCCTAAATTCCCAACCTGAAAACCATTCCCACTTTAGGCTTAAAGTGGAGTTCCACCCAAAACTTCCGCTTGAAGGTCTCCTCCCCGACTTCTGTTTGTGAAACAAAGCTTTTGGGGAGGATGAGGGAGCAGGTACCCAAATTAGACTCCCACTTCCTTTCCAGTCACCTAGGCAACTGGAAGCAAAAGATCTCCCTCCTAAAGTCTTTTGTGACCTATGATAGGTCCTAGAAGACTTTGAGAACAGTCATGGAGCGCAGTGCCACTTGCACATGTGCAGTGGGCACTCGGCTGTGAAGCCACAAGCTGTCACAGCCAGGTGCCCATAGTAGAGATGCCGGCGCTGCAGAGGGAAGACACGGGGAGAACACAGCGCTGGTGAGTGCACTGCTGGACAGCGGGACAGGTGAGTGGCTTTTTATTAAAAGTCAACACCTACACTTTTTGTAGATGCTGACTTTAAAATAAATAAAAATATGACTGGAACTCCGCTTGAAGCTGGCCATAGATGGATTGAAGTTTGGCTGCTTCAGCAGGACTGGACAATTTTCGATCTATCTATGGCCATTCCTGTTTGAGAGGAGTCAATCTAGTGATTGATTCCATTAAAACGGGACTCTTGGAAAATTTGTTTTTGATTAGTGCAATCAACCAATCAACTGCAGCTCTGATAAGTGTATTCTGATAGTGAAGGATACCCGCTGTCAGAATTCAATAGCACAGCAAGGAGGATTCCTTCATTTACCTCAAATGTGTGGATGGGAGAATCCATAAGTTTTTTTTTTTTAATCAGCTGGCCTTAAAAAAAATAAAAATAAATCTATGGCTAGCTTAAGACTTTTTTCACCCATCTAAATAACCAAGGGTGAGGTAGAGAACCTTTGTTTTTATAAACCCAAAACCCAACACTTGCCTGCAGTTCTTCTGCATTGCTTGGATATTCATTCACTTTTTCAAGGAGCCTTTGCTTTCTATGATAACCTTAGAACAGGGGTCTCCAAACTTTCTAAACAAAGGGCCAGTTTACCGTACTTCAGACTTTAGGGGGCCCAGACTGTGGCCAGTGGGAGTGTAAATTTTCCTGGCATCAGTTAGAGTAAACATTACCACATTTGGCATTGGGGGAGGAATAGTGCCCCATCATGATTGCTATCATTTGGAGGAATAGTGCCCCATTGCTGGTGTCAGTGGGAGAAATGGTGCCCCAATGTTGATTTCACTTTGCAGAATAGTGTCTTATAGCATTGGGAGGAATAGTGCCCCAAGGGCCAGATAAAAACAAACAAGGGGCCACATCTTTCTCCAGGGCTGCAGTTTGGAGACCACTTTGGAATATACTGCACTATACGTGCCCTTCTTTAATTGTAATAGTCTAACTTCATAGCGATTTGTAAAAGGAGATTTATCATTGTGCTATGGTGTGTTTATTTTACAAGTTAAACAAACATATTTCTCACTTTTGTCATGCTTTGCTAATCTTTGTTATACGGGTCTTAAAAACACTCAAGATCAGTACAATACACATAAAACTAGTGTACAGTAATTTACCTGGATGAAAGTCTTTACATGAAATGGGGTGAAAGTGCTTAGACAAGAATCCTTCTGTGATGGCTCATTTTAATGATCTTTCTTTAACTACTTCCAGTCTGATCCTTTTCTGGCACTTTATGTAACAATCAGTATTTTTGCTAGAAAATGACTTAGAACCCCCAAACATTATATATTTTTCAAATATATTTTTTAAAGCAGAGGCCCTAAAGAATAAACTGGTGGGTTTTCCAATTTTTTATGTCATACGGTATTAGTGCAAAACTTTTTCAAATGCAATTTTTTGGGAAAAGATAAACTTTTTTGAATTTTAATGCAAAAAAACACAATACATAACCCATTTTTTAAAAAAAAATACAAAAGATGAAGTTACAATGAGGAAATAGATTCCAAATATGTCACGCTTTAAAATTGCACCCGCCTCTGCAAAGACGACAATTGTCGTAAATGTTACTTCCATAGTCGACACTTTAAAAGCCTTTACAGCAGTGGTTCTCAGCTCCTGTCCTCAGGACCCACTAACGGGCCAGGTTTGCAAGATGAAGGAAAATTGTTATCAAATACTTACCAAATATCAAATACTTACCGTAATTTTCCTTTCCTGGTCCATCCTCATGTCAGCACACAACGGGTTAATACCTCCTCTGGAGACCCACATGACCACCTGTATCTAGCTGAATAAAAGACATCCCCTCCCCCAACTAAGATGTTCGATAACTGCGACAGGCCACTAGGGAGGGAGTCCTGTGCTGATGTGAGGATGGGTCAGGAAAGGAAAATTACGGTAAGTATTTGATAACAATTTTCCTTTTTCCTGGTCCACTTCACTTCAGCACACAACGGGATATACAAAAGCTAATATAGGGCGGGAGAGAACAAATTAAAAGAGATACTGGCAATCAAAGAAAGCTGATAAAGCCAGAAAGAATTGATCTCTCTTGTCCCAAACTTGCTGGTCACATATTTAATTTGTAAGGTTGAATGAAAGCCGTACCATATCTTCAAGCTAGCCCTTACCTATCTTCAAAGCAATCCTGGCATAACTGCCCCAAAGGCTGCCACCCCTCTAGTCAAATAGGCTTGCAATTGTTTCAGAGCAGAAAAGCATACTTCCTGAATGCCAATCTAATCACCCTGGTAACCCAAGAGTGGATGATTCTTGAGGGCCTAATGGCTACTACATGAAAAGATTGTACACTTTCCTCTTTTAACCAAGTACACTGTTAGTAACGCGACCATGTGTAAGGAAACTGACGTCTTCCTGTTGTGCACTCGATGACTCTCGAGTGAAAACTCGGAGGGAATACTTCCCAATTTTCCTGGAAACTGGATACCACATTCAAATTGAACTTTGGAGATAGACGTGGTATCCCTATCTCTGGTAAACAAAAGAACAGAAAAGATGACAACAAAGGGCCCTTGCAGGAAAGTGTTGCAATCTTCAACATTCTTCTGTCTCAAATAGCTGCTGTCAGGAGAACTAGCTTTACCATTAGGTACTTCAATGGTATTGAAACCTATTGGAGCAAAGGGTTCTTTCAGATCCAAGCCCAAGTCCCACAGAAGGAAACAAGGATTTCCCTCAAGGTCATATATAGATTGTCATCTGGAAGAAACATCTGGTCACTGGCTTTTGCACCCATCTGCAGCCTGTGAAAAGTAGAGATCTGTTGAACATAAACTAAATGAATTCAGTGGTCAACTTTGGAATTCTCCCTTGTACTCCCACCTGTCTTCTGGACCCACTGTTCTTTGATGATTGTCATCCAAACCCTCCAGAAGGAGACTATAATCATCAACTTCACTCAGGCCCCCTGGCTCCAACTGGAAGAGACTTTCCAGCCCTCTTAGCAGTTTGCTCTGGACTTGATTTCCTGTCAAAAGTAACTTTGAGACACCTTCACTGTGATCTGTTAAATCTGCAGTCTGTCCTATAAGATTTGGCCTCCTGCACCTTCTGAAATTCAGTAGACTTGAGCGAAGGATGGTGGCTTCCTCTTACTAGTCTGTGGCCACAGTCCAGTCTTTTCCTCCTGTCATTCGCTTAATTGCATTGTTCAGTGTTTGGCCAAACCATAACCTCCCATTATAGGAAATGTCAAAGGCTTGTGTCGAAGTTCCGCCTGCCCTCCAGTGACGTAACCACAATGCTCTCATAGCAGTGACTGAGTGCGCTAGCGCTTGTACTAGGTCTATCAAAAGTATCAGTCAAAAATCATTTGCCAGTTTCCACTCTTTCCAGATACTGTGCCAAATCTTGTAGTTTCCAGTGTTAAATATGATGCCATTTCTGAGGTTTATATAGCAAAGTTAACTCTATTGCTGATTGGCAGGCAAAATATGTCACTGTATAGATTCTGTGCAAGATTGATGGCCAGATCATCACAATTTCTGCATTCCAGATGTGTTTGCATGCATTTTCAATGCGTTTTGCCACTTTCCAGATGTGTTCCATAATGAAACAATGCAACATTCTACTTTTGTTGAATGCACTAGAATGCATTGCACTGGTGTGAACTAGATAATTGGAATCAAAGTTAGACACTGTCCATGCGTTCTTGATGCAGAATATAAAATGCACTGGACTGCATCTGGTGTGAACAAGTCCACTTTCTCATCCATAGGATCTCTGAAGGCAACCGAGTTATAAAAAGGCAAAGACACTTGCTGCCCCAGACACTAGAGGGCAGCATCCATCCCTTGAAGTGCAGTGCATAAGCATACATCAGCCATCCCATTTGGATAAAGCTTAGAGAACCTGTTACTGTAAATTGGTCTTCTGACGAGGTCTCTGTCATCCTTCATCAACGAGCGATTTATGCTCTATACTTATGGGAAAAGACCATCCTTCATCCATGAGCGATTTGCGCTCTATAATTATGGGTGTTACTTGTGGCGTGAATATTTGCAGCATATTTTCTGTAATAGCTGCCTTAATAGGGCTAAGAATTTTGCACAACCACATCCTTGTGAGGCAACCTGTGCAATTTCATTTCTCTGCCACTGCAGACTGCATGTAGGCCCAAAATGCACCCTGAGCTTGGCAAGGCATTTTCTATCATGCTGGCATAAACGCATGTGCCAATTTCCTGGATCATGTCCCTTCACAGGGTAAGTGGAAACAACTCCTTTAGAGTGTATTGACCACATGCTTAAAAAATGTGACAACCTGTTAGGTGTCGTCCTGTTCAGGATAAGATGATTGTTGACGGGTATTATGTTTTTTGGAGCGTTTGCATTCAGGGTTTCTGCTCCTAAAATAATGCAAAACACCTTAATTTGCATAATTTCCTTGAGCACTCTGCAGCTCATATTTGCACAAAATATATGGAAAAAAGCATATTACCTCTCACCAAAAAAACATGGTACCCTGTCACTTTAAGAGCCATCTGCCTTCCTCCACTAAATTCAAAAGCAGCCGCAGGTGAGCCCAGGCAGCATTTCCAAAGGCAGACAGCAGACACAGTCAGAGTCTGAGACAAAAACCAGTCAGTATGTCAAACCCACAGAAGTACACAGCATAGCAAGGGAGCCAGGACAGTACATCCAGAGGCAGAAAGGAGATTCAGAATCTGTGGTAAGTCTTTTACCCGGCAGGACTGCAGAAAGAGAGGGAGAGAAGCCTTCTCAACTGCAGACCTCCAAGATCATTTACACAATTGCATGGTGACTGGCCCATCCTGTGCCGCCCAACTCCCTGCACCCTGTGACCTGAATCACAGCCGCTCTCAGACTGACAATAAAGCCAGGAGAGCAGTGCGGTGCGCTGCATATAAAAAGACAGGAAAAAACCCCAAAGAGAGATGCATGATGCATGCAATGATGACATTGCAGAGCTCTTATATTACCACACCTGTACAATGTCAATGCTGTTTAAGCATAATTTTGCCCGTGGCCTTGGCACAAAAGGCACCCAGTTTTTAGCAGCATTTAGGGTCTTCCAACTCCAGGAGAGGCTGAACATGGAGGGGTAGGTTTGGCGGGGGGGGGGGGGATGCAGCACATGCTTACAGGTCACATTGGAGGTAGCCTGATGTAAATGGAGAGTCCATTTACAGCCAGCCGCACATAGAGCTATCATGGACAGTGGAGGCTCGTAATGCAGGGCGCCCCCCTAATCCATGCATTGATTCTAATGTATTTTTTTATATAATCATGTGATTAGAGCCAGAGGCTCTAATAGGCTTCAAAAAAGGGTGGGTTGTGTAACAATAGCAAATTAATATTCGTTATTGTCTTTCTGATTCTCCTACCAGCCAATCAGGAACCGGGTCTAGAGGCCTGTCATCTGATTGGCTGAGAGGAGAAGCGATCCTATTGGCCTCCGAGGAGTAGGAGGGAGGTGGTGCAGGGGAAGCCACCGTGAAGCATCAGGAGGAGGAGACGCCCCCGCCGCCTGGAGGAAGTGCTGCCCATGATCTAGATGGGGTAAGTGCGGAGCTGGTGGGGGATGCGCCTGTGATCCAACTGGCCAACTGATCACGGGTCCACTTTGCACAAAAAAAATGGGTACGGATGTCAAAAAACTAACACCTGTCCCATTCATCTCTGATTCAGCAGGGGGTCCAGTTACAGATCCCCTGCTGAATGGACCCAGATAGCAAAGATAACTTGGCACAAATTTGTGGCAGTGTTGAATTGTAAATTGTAAGTCTGCTAACTTGCTGTACATTTTCACTGGCAAACTGTACACTTGCAGAGCACTTGAAACAAGTTTTAGTTGACACTTTTCCAATTTGTAGCAAATTTACATGGCAAAGTCTCTAGCAAGAGCAAAGTTGCAGTGGTGAGTCTACAGCAAGAGCTCTGAAAGTCTACAGCATGAAAATTCAGCCACAGTGACCCCTGTGGTGGGATGACTATTGCACAGCATAACTGAATCAGAACTTGCAGCAGACTTGCAGAATGTTTGCAAAGAAAGTTGATCTGGAATCATGCAATGTGGACTTGCTTCAATTATGCAACAAACATGTGAAGCCTGGCAAGTCTAGCAATAGCTTAGCAAGTTATTTTCAAACTTGCAGCACAATTGATTGCTATCTGGGGAGCGGAGCAGCTCTGTGTGAGAGAGCCCCAAGGTGTAAGTCCTATATTATGAAGAATTTAATAATAGAACACACCTGCCCGAAACCAACTGGGACTGGATAAGGAGCTGCAACTACAGATTTTTAAATGCAGCACCACATTCTGGTAATATCTCTGTTGCAGAACTACTATAAGATATGAAATACACATGTGTGATCTTCACAGGTCATTCCCAGTACACTAAGAAATGTGAGCAACAGTGGAAAACAGCACCCAAATCAAGTGGGGATTTCCATTTCTTTGAAAGGTCACAGCATACACTTTAATTTTATAACATAAGCATTGTAATAGCAATGCAAACAATAGTTGACAATCCAATATACATTTACTTGAAAAATATCCTTTCAGGTTTCAGCAACTTCCTGGATTTTCTGCATGCTTTGCAGATTCTTATGGTTTACTTTTTTAAGGACCGCATACAGTATCTCATCTTACCTTGCTGCCTAGAAGCAGTGATTATGCCACATATGGTGTATTTCCTTTACTGACTATGCCTCCTGAAACTCCTGCACTTCAGCATCTGTGCAGGATAATTGGAGCTTAGACAGCAGGCTCTGTGAAATGCGTGACATAGCAGTACAAATTCACAAGGCATAATGAATAAGTGTCACTAGTGGTGGCCAGTGGAATTTTTTTTGGAGGGGGGGCGGCAAACAGTGTGCCCCCCCTCCGGTCGGTAGCACTTACCCCATCACTGGGGGCTTCCCCTGCTCGGAAGCTGCGACCTCCCATTCTGCTCTCCATGCATCATCACAACAATGGTAGAGGCTTCCGTTTCCTCCCTCCTCCTCGATGGCCAATCGAGAGTTTTCTCTTTTTGGCCATTCGGAAAACGGGTCTCAAACCCACTTCTGATTGGCTGGATTGAGGATCAGTGTTTCAACAGCGAATATTCATTCGCTGTTGTAAGACACCAGGGTGGGATCAGAGCGCATTCTCTGAGAACTGAGTCCACCCTATTTTGAAGCCTGCTATTAGAGCCTCTGGCCCGGTGCCCTGAAAGGGGCTGGACGCACGAATAAGGGATGACCACGGCGGCCGTGGATAGATTCATGCTACGCAAGAATCTATCCTCTGCACATAGGGGGGTGGTGTGGAGAGGGGGGGCGCCGCGTTGCCCCCAATGGACGGGCCGCCACTGGGTGTCACTGCATTCATAGTAAAGTAAATGTATGGTATTCTTCAAAAATATGTTTCCAAATTTCAAGATTGTTCAGATTAATGGGGGCAGACTACAAATAAATGAATTTTAACATGGAAATGCATATTGCTCATACGTTGTAGATAAACTTTAACTGCTTTCTAAGCTGATAATGGCTATCATTTCAAAACAGTAAAACATAAGTACATTCAGGTACAAATGAAATGGCACTATAGTATTTACCCAATAAATATTTATTGTACTCTAGCAAAGGTCTTCATAATTGTGGGCTTTTAAGTACAATTAAAATGCCATTTGTTTGATTGATCTCTGTTCATTCATTCAAATAAAAACATGCACTTTGCTTTTGTTATTTTTGGCTGCAAATGCAAACCATTTCAAGGTTTAAGCTAATTAGTCCTTATTTTTAAGGGAAAGAACAATTGAATTGCTGTACGCCCAGTATTGCAAAATTAATTGAGCAATATTATATGATGTACAACATTGGGGGACGTGATGTCGGTAACATCTACGCAGAGCCTTTTTAAGATTACACAATTTCAGCTTCATTAAGTTAATTCAACTTTATAGGCTACCTACACTAAGCAGAAGCAGCCTGTTGACTAAAATCTATGTATAATCTAGTAGCTAAAAATGTATTGATTAGTACTGATTATTGAGCGTGTTTATGAGGAATTTTGTCACTTTTCAAGGTTTTTATTGGACATAATCTCCATTTAAGCAGAACTAATGTTTATATTTGTATTGGAAACATACTAATATTGCAAGTTAATAATAATTAATGCACGCATATCTGCAAACTTTGGATTTTTTTTAGTTTATCAATAGGTTTCCCAAACTTTCTGCAGGCAGAGCACCAGGAACAGGGATTCTCTATGGCCTCTTATAGGGCGTACACACGGTCGGACTTTGTTCGGACATTTCGACAACAAAATCCTAGGATTTTTTCCGACGGATGTTGGCTCAAACTTGTTTTGCCTACACACGGTCGCACAAAGTTGTCGGAATTTCCGATCGACAACCACGCGGTCACGTACACCACGTACGACGAGACTAGAAAAGGCCGGTTCAGAACCAAGCGCGGCACCCTTTGGGCTCCTTTTGCTAATCTCGTGTTAGTAAAAGTTTGGTGAGAGACGATTCGCGCTTTTTCAGACTCGTGGCTTTCAGATCGTTTTCTCCCGTTCAGTTTGTGCTTGTGGGTTTGTATCTGCTCTTCAGTGCGTGCAAGCAAGTTCCGCGTGACTTTAGGTAGTCATTGTATTCTTGTTCGTTCGTTACTGGTTTTCAGGTCGCTCTTCACAGGCCTTGCTGTTCTTCAGTGCGTTCTGTTACTTCGTTCTGAGCAGCCGACCGTTTTCTAGCCATGTTTCCTATGCGTACTCCTCGTAGAGTTCGTGCTGTGCGGGGGCTTGGTGTTGGGGTCCTGACCTTGACACAAGTCCAGTCCATGAACAGGGTGGGGAGGAGTTCATGGACCAAGAATTGGTTGCTTCAGCGTGACCAGTTCTCTCATATGCCTTTGCACCGTGAGATCCGTGAGAATAATCCTGATGATTTCAGGAACTTTCTCAGGATGACGGACCCCGTGTTTCACCGTCTGTTGGCTTCCCTGACCCCCTATATCAGCAGGCAGGATACCTGCATGAGGCAAGCCATCACTGCGGAGCAGAGGTTGGTCGCTACCTTGCGGTATTTGGCCACAGGGAGAAGCCTGCAGGACCTCAAGTTCTCGACAGGCATCTCCCCCCAGGCTCTGGGGATCATTATCCCAGAGACCTGTTCTGCCATCATCCAGGTCCTGCAGAAGGAATATATGAAGGTAAGATTTTTATCCTTTTATATCCCATTTTATTGTATTGAATGTTTGCTAATATATTGTATTTATTTCCTCATTCCCTAATTACCATGATTGTAATATGCTGTGAATGTCCCCTTTGTTCTCATGCCTGCTGGATTTGTATGTAATTATTATTTTAGGTCCTTCATACATATTTGCCCTTCAATAACCTTCCCAGCATGGTGTCTCTTGGCCCCATATTCACCTCATGTAGTCACTTAACAATGTATTTTATCAGCTCCATAGTAGTGCTTTACCCCAAACACCCCCTAAAATGTTTGTAAATGTAATTTTTTATTTAAATTCAGGCAGAGTGCCAGAGGCTTTTTTTTGTGGTGTCCCCAAATAATTTTTAGTAACCCTCCCTCCCCCCAACTGCTAGGTCAGCTGATCCCAATTCTCTATCCTCAATCATCTATCTGCTGACTTTGCCAAACCCATACACACTATACCCATCTCTTTAGTGGTCAGATTTATGGATGAATTCCCCAAAGCATGTAGTGCAAGGGCCTGCCTGTATACTTTCCAATGGTACTGTTTAAAGTTCTTGTATCCTATTATTATCTTGATAGGTAATAGCAGAATGTCCAAATGTCCTCAAATGTGTACAGTGTGTATTTATATCTTTGTATTATGACACTTCTTACCTGTCCAGTGGGCTGCCAATAGTGTAACTAAGGAGGGGCTGTTCCAAGTAATACCCTGTATTTAGGCATTCATCTCTCAATGAAGTGAAGAGGGTTACCTGTCCAAGAGTCCCCCCCCCTATAATGTTAGAAATGGCCCATGAGAGGGGGGGGGAGTGGGAATATGATAGGTGTACCTTATACTTTGGCCTTGTTAAATTCCCCTTAGTTAATGCTATCTGGAGGTTGTCCAAGAATGTTTGTGTCTAATCTGCTTGCCATGTTTCTGTGAAAAAATAGTAATGTTTATTGTTTTTTCCTCAACAGTTTCCTTCCACGCCACAGGAATGGCAGACTGTGGCCTCCCACTTTGCCCAGCGGTGGGACTTTCCTAACTGCGGAGGGGCAATTGATGGGAAACACGTCCACATCATCCCACCACCTAACTCGGGGTCGTACTATTATAATTACAAGGGGTTTAATAGTATAGTGATGTTGGCGGTGGTGTCGGCTAATTACGACTTCTTGTATGTGGACGTGGGGAAGAATGGCCGGATGTCCGATGGTGGAGTCATTGCCCAGACGGAGTTCTACAGGCATCTCCAGAATGGCAGCTTGGACTTGCCAGCTCCACAGGACAATGTGGAAGGTCTCCCATTTGTGTTCGTTGCTGATGAAGCGTTTGCGCTGGGGGACCACCTGATGCGGCCATTCCCGATGAGGACCCTCACCCCGAAACAGAGGGTTTTTAATTATCGGCTGGCCAGAGCCCGAAGAGTGGTGGAGAACACATTTGGAATCCTGGCCAGCCGGTTCCGCCTATTTCTGACACCTATCCATATGGCAGAGTATAAACTGAACCATATAATACTGGCGTGCTGTGTTCTCCATAATTTTTTAGGAAAACATTCTGCCAACTATGCTGGCTCAGTTGGGCCTGAGGCCGGAATGATGCATCAAACCACACTGACGGCGCTTGAAAGTGGCCGTCCTGGCTTGCCCTCCCTGAGTGCCCGTGATGTCCGGTTACGCTACCTGGAGTTCTTTGCGGGTAGGGGGGCTATCAATATGTCAGATAATCTGTGAAGCCTTTTTATAATTAAAAAAAATAAAAATTCTTGGTGGACATTTACTGCTTGTGTTTGTTTTAGCTGACCCTGACAGAAATGTGTGGAGTCCAGAAAATGGCGTGATTGTGTAACCTTATTATACAAAGCACTGTTGGCTGTTATTTACTAAATGCAAAAACACATTTCACTACAAGTGCACTTGCAAATGCACTGAAACTGCACTTGTAGTGCAAAGAGGATTTGCCCCCATTTTCTCATAAAACATCAATTACATCACCCCAAAAATGTTGTAGCGTTGAGACAATAATCCACACATTCTTGATGAACAATCTTTTTAATACCTGCACAATCACATGTGCATTTACCCAAGGTTTTTCTGACAAACCAACATGTTTGTTGTATACCAATTTTTGTGGTGGCATTATACAAAATCAAAATGTGCATTTTATAGAAAACAGGCCTGTGTAAAACCAACAAGAAAGACACAAATCTTGATCTTACAAAGTTCACATTAGGTAAAACCTGAAGGCTATATCAGACATCAGTATTTAGGAACTGTGTTTGATATAGCGTTCAGATGGGGGGAAATCACCCCTGGAAAAGCCAAATTTGGAAGATGCACACCAATTTAACAATGTCAACATGTGCTAGCTGCCATCACGGGGGATCAAGGGATGTGTTTTGGGGGAGAAACCCCTTCCTCACCGCTACTTTATTATTGAGGAAGGGGTTGCACCCCCAAAACGCGTCCATCGATCTCCCGTGATGGCAGATAGCACATGTTGACACACTGTGTGCATCCTCCAAATTTGGCTTTGGGAAAAATCACAAAAACATTTAGCACATTGTAGCACACAAAAGAAGAAAGTGATTTGGAGGGGTTTAAACTCGCCCCAAAACATCAATGATGTTTTTATATTTTGGAATAACATCATTGATGTTTTGCTTGATGATTTCCAATTGTAAATTACACCCCATGATCTCCCCGATCAGGATCTGGGCACTTTCGGATGTGAAAGGATCTTCATCCACAACCTCACGATCACCTAAAAAGAGAGGAACCCCAACATAATTTTTGTTTACAAAAAATGCCGCCATCCATCTCTTATCTGAGCCTGTGGTCGCAGACACTCACCTGTTGTGGTGACTAGTTCCACCACGTCTTCATCCTCCTGCTCAGCTTGTGTTGGGGGGATTTCACCTTCTTCCAGAGGTGGGGGGTCTCTGGTCTCCTCGGATGAGGGGTGTCCTCCGAGTCTTTTCTCCCCTATGTAAAACAAAAATGGTATAATTAGCACACAGATATTTGATGGCAGAACTATAAATAGGAAACATTGCTTGGAAGTGGGGTACAATTGTCTATTTTAGCAGAGTTCCAAGATGTAATTTTTTAAATGCCCTTTGTCAAGCTGCAATACTTTACCTGTTTGGTACAAGCTTCCCAGATGGAGACCCCCCTATAGTATACACTGGAGCACCTGTGTGGCCCCCCTAATAAAAATGGTGTTCTTGTGTCCCACACTAGTGCTCCAGTGTCCAGATGTGAAAACAGCTGCTCAGTGTCCTCTCCTTACACAGAATCTAGTTGGCATTTCATTCTAGTAACAAAGCCATCTACACAACCCAATTCTTTGAAGACAAGTATAGGGCCTCAAAATGCTGGCCAAATGCATATGGGCTAAACAATGGTATTTTATAGTCCGAAAGAAAAATGTGTGATCCGAATGAATAATGTGCCCATGAACATGAAAGTTGCCATTTTAAACTGTACAACAGTTCCTAAAAGCACATGGAGCAGAACGAACGTAATAAACATAAAGAATAGGAACACAGGACAACTACTTACTTTTTTGCAGCACTCTCCGGATCTTTCTGTACTGCTCATGTTCTCGTAATTTCAGGTCCGACCACTGCTTCCTGAGCTGATCTTTCGATCGTCGTACCCCAAATTTCTGGTGCAGACTCCTGACCACTTTCGCCATGATCTTGGCCTTTCTGACATTGGGGTTGGGGTAAGGCCCATACTTTCCATCATAGTCGTCCTTCTTCAGGATGTCCACCATCTCCAACATCTCCCCAAAGGCCATATTTGAGTCCTTCAATCTCCTTCTGGATCGGGACGTTTCAGGCTCCGGCCTTTCCTCCTCCTCCTCGTTGCTACAATTAGCACGCACCTGCTGTCTATCCGCCATGTGCTCTTCCCCCACTGCGCCGAATGAAAAGGAGCGGGGAATAGACTAGAAAGAACGTCAGGGGCGGGCGGAGTTATACGCATGCGCAGTGTGTATAAAGCGTAACACACATTTGTCTTACGTACGATCTGTGAGCGGAGGAAGGAGCATCGGAGACGCCGATCGTGCTAACGAAGGTAGGATCTAAACTTGGGCCTATACTGCTTCGAAATGGAAGCCTATATTGTAACAAGATTAGGGGAGTTTGGCCTGACATTAGGGTTTGTCTTGTGTTGTGTCTTGCAGAGAAAATGGATGGGTTCAACGACCACAATTTTGCTGCCCCTGTTCATAGACAAGTACAGGGAGCATCCCTGTCTGTGGCAAGTGAGACACCCCCACTATAAACACAAACAGAAGAGGCAGGCAGCGCTGGAGAAACTGCTGGAGTTGGTGAAGTCGGTGGTCCCCACAGCAACCATCCCCTATTTAAAAGCTAAAATTGGTGGCCTGAGGAGCACATATCTGAGGGAGCGCAAGAAGGTCACAGATTCCCAGAGATCCGGAGCTGCAGCAGATGACGTTTATGTCCCCAGGCTGTGGCACTATGAGAGACTGCGATTTCTGTCAGACCACACTGAAGTCAGGGAATCCCTCTCTACTCTTCCTTCCACGCTTCCTTCCAAACCAGCTGAGGCTTCTGATGTCCAACCTGGGCCTTCCAGCCAGGAAGAAGTGGAAGAGCCCACCTGGAGTCAGGTATAGCATTGTTCTACTGATTTCTGGTCAATAAATAAATGATATTTATTAGATGTTATTATTGATCACTAATTGCTGATTTAATAAAGTGTTTACATATCAGTAGACAGTAGTGGGCACCCAAAATTGGGACAAGAATGAAAACTGCTGGGCTCAGAAGGATAGTCTGTTATATTTGTTAACATTGAATTTGCAGCAGTCAGGAGGTGAAAATTGTGTGTGATTGATGAAAAAAATTCTAAAACTATGTCCCTTTTTCATACACAGGAAGACCTCAGCCAGGAGGAGGTTGTGGAATGTGGCAGTCAGGAGGAGGCGGGGATTAGTGGCAGCCAGGAGGAGGCGGGGCTAAGTGGCAGCCAAGAGAAGCCTGGGACCAGTCGCAGCCTGACTGAGTCTCAGGTTCCTCCCCTCCGCCTGCCACATAAACGAGCCAGGAAGATGACTCCCAGTCCTGTGCAGGATTCAGCATACAGGCTGATCCAGGAGGCTTCTGCGTCCCTCCGAGCCTTCCCCAGTCCTGAAGAGGCCTTTGCCTGCATGGCTGCCACCAAATTGCTGGGCATGCAGGAGGGCCAACGCAGGCTCTCTGAGGACCTTATTTATAAAGTCCTACGTAAGGGGGTGAGTGGGGAACTAACACCCAAGACGGATGTCATTGAGATCGACGATCCTCCTCCTCCTCCTCCTCCTCCTGCTGCCACAACTCCACCACCACAGCCACAGCCTGGAAGGAAGCGTGGAAGGAAGACCAAAGAGTGATGACCCTGGGTTCAGTCTGATCTGACAGAAGGTGCAGTCTCTCGTATGACCACAGCCTGGGGACACAGATGTCATCTGCTGCTTTCCGGATCTCTGGGACTTCTGGACCACACTGCCCTCCCTTAGATATGGACTCCTCAGGCCACCAATTTTGCTTTTAAATAATTGATGTCTGCCCTGGGGGTCCAAGGCTTCACCCACTTCTGCAGTTTCTCCAGCGTTGCCTCCCTCTTTGTTTAGTTGTGACCCCTTAATAAAATTTTTTAGGTAAATTCTACTCTTCTGTGGGTGTTTTCATCCAAAAAGGACAGTTTGTTGGTGACAATTCAGGTACATTTCTAAAGTACAATGTGAAATTAACAAGGGACAACAACACCAAACAATCTCCTACAGATTAAATAGAACAACATATCAATGGTGTTGTGGTAACTTGTCACAAAAAACACACACAAACATTTTCGGGAGTACAAATCAAAATCACCAAAAAAAAAAAAAAAAGAGAAACACAAAAAAAGAATCAACATTAAAGCCAAAAAAAAAAAAAATAAAATATAAAAAAAATGTTGTCAGATGTGAGAAATCAAAATATATTGAGGGAATCCAGATAAATAGTAACGAAATAAGTTTGTGAGAAGTGTGTGTGAATATGAGCATCAAAACTACTTAATTCTTGTCACATTATAAAGAAGAAGAGAGTGCGCTGTATTAAACCATTTTTAACATTGCAGCGTGACGAAAGTGCTGTATCCATTGCGAACGCTAAGTTTACCAGAACGAGCTGTCCCGTCTCGGAATTTCTTCTGAGCATGCGTGGCACTTTGTGCGTCGGAACAGGCCACACACAGTCGGAATTGACGCGATCGGATTTTGTTGTCGGAAAATTTTATCTCCTGCTGTCCAACTTTGTGTGTCGGAAAATCCGATGGAAAATGTCCGATGGCGCCCACACACGGTCGGAATTTCCGACAACACGCTCCGATCGGACATTTTCCATCGGAAAATCCGACCGTGTGTACGGGGCATTAGAATAATCTCTGCAGAATGGAAAACTTGGGGTCATAGGCTTTCCACATTTCCCCCTCAGTAAATCATTTGGGCTGACATTAAAGTGTTATAAAGATTTCATATTCCTAATATGTGTCTGTGTTACAATATACTTGTGTTTAAAAGTATCCTGTTCTCTTTGCATTGCTTCCTTTATGTAAAAAAAATGGTGATCTTGCTAGCCCTCCTGCTTTACAATTTAATATTAACCATGCTAGGCATGGTAGTACATCCATCCCAACATGGTCTGTTTTCTGGCTGTGCTGAGAGCACAGCCTACTTGTAATCCAATGATAACACTTGTGCTGACACGTTCCCCTGCACAGCTAATCACTGGAAAGATCAGTGCTGTTTCTCTGTCGTCTGCTGACATGCCTACATGCAGTCTCCATCCCCAGCTTTCTAAGCTCCTTATGCAGCTGAGAACTCACATTTAAAAAAAGAAAAACAACAGAAAGTACCCAAATGACCCTGATCAAAAGTTTACATACCCCATGTGACGGAATGTCCCACACTACGCTTGAGTGCTTGAGTCAGTATATCGCTTTCTAAGTTCTGGAACACGAGACCAATGGATCTGGCTATCGTTACCCCAAAAACCTGACAACACCAGTCTTGGAGTGAACTAGAATAAGAACTGCTTTATTTGAGAAACACACAAATATATACACCAGGATGACAATACAACCTGTGACCAGAAACCTAATTAACATGAGCTAATTTAACTAATCATTTAACCAGACTAGGTGACTTAGAGATATGACCTTTCAGGTCCTAGCCTTGTCATCTCCTAGCACACACACATTATCATAAATATCAACACAGAACTCCTTCACACAATAGCAAAGTTAATTAGCACAAATAACATTGGGTAAAAGACCATTAGAAGCCACACTAGTAGACAACAGGAGACCCAGGGCTTTCCAGATCTCATTAATCAGCATTCCTTTCACATACATCTGCTATATGAGCCCCACACTGTCAGAGACCAACATGGCCTCCTTAAAAATGTCCTTTTGCATTATATAACAGAATATCTTCCTAAATGCTTGTAGCTCCTTTAAAACCCAGGGCCCATAATCGGTAGGAAAGAGGCTAGCATTCAGTCCCCTCCAAAAGCCTCTGTCCCGGGTGAGTCTATCACACCCCAGTTCTTAATACTGTGTATTGCCCCCTTTAGCATCAATGACAGCTCGAAGTCTTTTGTGGTATTTGTGGATGAGGCTCTTTATCTTTTCTGATGGTAAAGCTGCCCATTCCTCTTGGCAAAAAGTCTCCAGTTCCTCTAAATTCTTGGGCTGTCTTGCATGAACTGCACATTTGAGATCTTCCCAGAGTGGCTCAATGATACTGAGGTCAGGAGATTGAGATGGCCACTCGAGAACCTTCACTTTATTCTGATGTAGCCAATGACAGGTTGACTTGGCCTTGTGTTTTGGATCATTGCCATATTGGAATGTCCAAGTACATCCCATGCGCAGCTTTCTGGCTTATGAATGCAAATGTTTCTCCAGTATTTTTTGATAACATACTGCATTCACCTTGCCATCAATTTTGACCAAATGTCCTGTGACTTTGTAGCTCACACATCCCCGAAACATCAGCAATCCACCTCCGTGTTTCACAGTAGGAATGGTGTACCTTACATCATAGGCCTTCCTGACTCCTCTCCAAATGTAGTGTTTATAATTGTGGCCATAAAGCTCAATTTTGGTCTCATCACTAGGGATGAGCCCAATGTTCGCGTTGAACGTAAGTTCGACTTAAACATCGGGTGTTCGCCGAATAGTGAACAATTTGGGGTGTTCGCGGCAAATTCAAAAGCCGCGGAACACCCTTTAAAATTCTATGGGAGAAATCAAAAGTGCTCATTTTAAAGGTTAATATGCAAGTTATTGTCATAAAAAGTGTTTGGGGACCTGGGTCCTGCCCCAGGGGACATGTATGAATGCAAAAAAATTTTTTTAAAATGGCAGTTTTTTCGGGAGCAGTGATTTTAATAATTTTTAAAGTGAAACAATAAAAGTGAAATATTCCTTTAATTTCGGTGTCTATAGTATGCCTGTAAAGTGGCGCATTTTTCCTGTGTTTAGAACAGTCCCTGCACAAAATGACATTTCTAAAGGAAAAAAAGTTTTGTTTTTTTTTTGTTTAATAAATTTTTATTAGAGAAAAATATATAACAGAGATATAATTATAACTCAAAATAGAAAACATTTCCATTTTAACATTAGCATAGAAAAAGAAAGACAGTACTCACATACCGTATCAGTTAGGAAGATTCCGTAATTGCCTCTAGGTAGATACATAGAGTCAGCGTACTAGCCGATTAGGCAAAGAATATATACTATGTGAGTACCATATATCGAGCGTAATTGAGTAAAAATATAATACATTGGTTTATTGAAGATAGACACTTAAAGGCAATATTGGGGAATGAGTGTAGAGAAAGAGAGAATAGAAGAAGGGAAGAAGAAAGAAGAGAAAAAAAATAAAGGAAAAAAAGTTATTTAAAATTACTTGCGGCTATAATTATTTGTCTATGGGAGAAATCAAAAGTGCTAATTTTAAGGGTTAATATGCAAGTTATTGTCATAAAAAGTGTTTGGGGACCTGGGTCCTGCCCCAGGGGACATGTATGAATGCAAAGAATTTTTTAAAAAACGGACGTTTTTTCGGGAGCAGTGATTTTAATAATGCTTAAAGTGAAACAATAAAATTGAAATATTCCTTTAAATTTCAGTGTCTATAGTATGCCTGTAAAGTGGCGCATTTTTCCCGTGTTTAGAACAGTCCCTGCACAAAATGACATTTCTAAAGGAAAAAAGTCATTTAAAACTACTTGCGGCTATAATGAATTGTCTATGGGAGAAATCAAAAGTGCTAAGTGTTTGGGGACCCGGGTCCTGCCCCAGGGGACATGTATCAATGCAAAAAAAAACAATAAAAGTGAAATATTCCTTTAATTTTCGTACCTAAAGGAAAAAAAGTAATTTAAAAGTAATAGCGGCTATAGTGAATTGTCGGGTCTCGGCAATACAGATAAAAGTCATTGAAAAAAACGGCATGGGATCCCCCCAGTCCATTACTAGGCCCTTTGGGTCTGTTATGAATATTAAGGGGAACCCCAAACCAATTTTTTTTTAAAAATTGAATGGGGGGTCCCCCCAAATTCCATACCAGGCCTTTCAGGTCTTTTATGGATTTTAAGGGGAACCCCGTGCCAAAATTAAAAAAAATTCCCCCCAAAAATCCATACCAGACCCTTATCCGAGCACACAACCTGGCAGGCCACAGGAAGAGAAGGGGGATGAGAAAGCGCCCCCCCTTCTGAACCTACCAGGCAACATGCCCTCAACATGGTAGCCCCCCAAAGCACCTTGTCCCCATGTTGATGGGGACAAGGGCCTCATCCCCACAACTCTTGCCTGGTGGTTGTGGAGGTCTGTGGTTGAGGGGCTTATCAGAATCTGTAAGCCTCCTTTAACAAGGGGACCCCCAGATCCCAGCTTCCCCCCTGTGTGAAATGGTAACGGGGTACAAATGTACCCCTACCATTTCACAAAAAAAGTGTCAAAATGGTACAAAAGACAAGACACAGCTTGGGAAAAGTCCTTTATTAAAAAATAAAAAAATAAAAATGTCCCACAAAGTCCATTCATCTTCTTCTCTTGCCCTGCCGACGGACCGAAAAATAAAGCAAAAAAAACAAAGCCGTGACTGACCCGCCTCCATGGGAGGCACCCGCCGTATGACGCGTCTTCGCTTTGACAGTTCTTATTTAACTGAGGGCGGGGCCACACAGTGAAATTCCCAGGTGACCCCGCCATCTCTAACGCACAGGGACTTCCCCATGGCTTTCCCGGGGGGGCGTCAGAGGGGGCGGGGTCACCCGGTTAAGGGGTTCAACAGGGGTTCTGTTGAAACCAAACTACGGTCAGGTAGACCAACTAAAATTTCAGCCACAACTGCCAGGAAAACTGTTCGGGATGCAAAGAAAATACCACAAATAACTTTAGGTGAAATACAGGACTCTCTGAAAACATGTGGTGTGGCAGTTTCAAGATGCACAATAAGCAGGCACTTGACGAAAGATGGGCTGCATGGTCGAGTCGCCAGAAGAAAGCCATTACTACGCAAATGTCACAAAGTATCCCGCTTACAATACGCCAAACAGCACAGAGACAAGCCTCAAACCCTCTGGCACAAAGTAATTTGGAGTGATGAGTAGGGATAACCCCCGGTTCGGTTCACAGCAGAACATGCGAACAGGCAAAAAATTTGTTCGAACACGCGAACACTGTTAAAGTCTATGGGACACGAATGTGAAAAATCAAAAGTGCTAATTTTAAGGGTTAATATGCAAGTTATTTTCATAAAAAGTCTATGAGAAACAAACGTGAAAAATCAAAAGTGCTAATTTTAAGGGTTAATATGCAAGTTATTTTCATAAAAAGTGTTTGGGGACCTGGGTCCTGCTCCAGGGGACATGTATCAATGCAAACTTCATGTTTAGAGTTTGAACACTGCTGATTCTCAATTCCTTGGATATCTTTTTATATCCCTTTTCTGTTTTATACAGTTCAACTAGCTTTTACCGCAGATCCTTTGACCATTCTTTTGCTTTCCCCATGCCTCAAAATCCAGAAACGTCAGTGCAGCACTGCATTAGCCCGGGTTCACACCTATGCGAATTAGATGTGCGTTTCCGCACATCTAATTCGCATAGCAGGAGAATGTGACTGGCTCCCTATGGAGCCGGTTCACATATCTCCGGGGCGGCTGCGGAGAGCACTGCACAAAAACGCTGTGCATCTTTGGCTGCGTTTCAGGGCCGAATTCAGGCATTGAATCGGTCCTGATTCGTCCCTGAAACGTGGAACAGGGACGCACAGCGCTCCTGTGCGATCCGCAGCCCGTTGTGGTGTGAACCCGGGCTGAAAGATGCAAGGGTCTGTCAGGAGTCCAGAAACTCATTGACCTTTTATACACATACATGAATTACAAGCAAACAGATCACAGGTGAGGATGGTTATCTTTAATAGCCATTCAAACCCCTTTTTGTCAACTTGTGTGCATGTTATCAAGCCAAAATCACTAGGGAATGTAAACTTTTGATCAGGGTAATTTGGGTAGTTTCTGTTGTGATTTAGATTTTAAAAGAGTAAACACAGTTGACTGATAATAAATGGCTTCAGCCAAACACTAACCATAAGTGAAAGAAACGTTTTTGTGTTATCATTTATATTCTCAGAAAAATGGCCAAGAAATCATAAATTCTGCCAGGGTATGCAAACTTATGAGCACAATTGTATATAAATATTTTAAGAATCTTCATACAATACTGTGTGGCTATTCACTTAAATTATCCAGCCATGTGCGGATGAAAAACTAAACAGGAATTTGCTTTTCACATGATTAGATAATTGAAGTGAATATACACATCATTTATTTATATGAAGATTCTCAATGTCTTTAAGTGATAAAAAAAATGCCTCCAGGTCATGCAAAGTCCTTGGTCGTCTTGCATGAACCACATATTTGAGATATCCCCAGAGTGGCTCAATGATATTAAGGTCAGGAGACTGTTATACCCACTCTAGAACCTTCACATTTTTCGCTGTAACCACTGGAGGGTCAATTTGGCCTTGTGCTTAGGGCCATTGTCATGGTGGAAAGTCCAAGAGCATCCCATGCGCAGCTTTTGTGCAGAAGAATGCAAATGATCTGCCAGTATTTTCTAATATCATGCCGCATTCATCTTGCCATCAATTTTCACAAGATTCTACGTGCCTTTAGAGCTCACACATCAGTAAGCAGCCACCATGCTTCACAGTGAGGATGGTTTTCTTGTCACTTTAGGCCTTGTTGACCCCTCGCCAAACATAGTGTTTATGGTTTGGACTATAAAGCTCTATTTTGGTCTTGTCACTCCAGATTACTGTGTGCCAGAAGCTGTGAGTAGCTTGGGCTCTTTTTGTGGCATTGGCACAGTAAAGGCTTCTATCTGGCAACTTGACCATGCAGCTAATTTTTGTTCAAGTCCTGACCTTGGATTGGTATCAAGAGATCCCCGAATTTTTCTCTTCTTAATGAATGATTGAACAGTACTGACTGGCATATTCAATGCTTTGAATATTTTTTTTATATCCTTTTCTATCTTAAATTTCAATCACCTTATTAGGGAGGTCTTTTGACAGTTCTTTTCTGCTCCCCATGGCTAGCCTGCTCAGTGCATCTGCATGAGAGCTAACAAACTCATTGACTATTTATACACAGACACTAATTGCAATTTAAAAAGCCACAGATGTGGGAAATTAACCTTTAATGGCCATTTAAACTGTGTGTGTGTCACCTTCTGTGTCTGTACCAAAGCCAAACATTCCAGGGTATGCAAACTTTTTATCAGGACCATTTGGGTGATTTCTGTTATCATTATGATTTAAAAATAAGCTAAACAACTATTTGATAGTAAAAAGCTTCATATTATCACTATGCTTAAATAAAAGTTTTGGCATAATCAGTCATATTTTATTATTAATATTATTATTATAATACAGGATTTGTATAGCGCCAAAAGGTTATGCAGCGCTTTACAATATAAAAGAGAGACAGTACAGTTAGAATAAAATAAAATAAAATACAAGAGGGTTAAGAGGGCCCTGCTCATAAGAGCTCACAATCTAATAGGGTGGGACAGTGGTACAGAGGTTTGTAACTGTGGGGGATGAGCTGATGGAAGTGATAGAAGATTAGTTGGAGGCATGATGGGCTTCCATGAAGGGAAGATTTTTCAGGGGCCTCCTAAAAGCAGCCAGAGTAGGAGACACCTGGACAGATTGAAGTAGAGAGTTCCAGAGGATGTGAGAGGCTCTGGAGAAGTCCTGGAGACGAGCATAGGAGGAGGAGACAAGGGAGCTTGAAAGCAGGAGGCCTTAAGAGGAGTGGAGAGGACAGTTTGTGTGATATTTGGAGACAAGATTGGTGATGTAGCTCAGGGCAGAGTTGTGAATGGCTTTGTATGTTGTTGTTAGTAATTTGAATTTAATTCACTGGGTGATCGGAAGCCAGTGGTGTAGGTGTTGGAGGAGAGGGATGGCAGACACTGAGCAGTTGGTAAGGTAGATGAGTCTGGCAGCAGAATTCATGATAGACTGAAGGGGGGGATAGCCTATGGAGAAGTAGGCCTATGAGAAGGGAGTTGCAACAGTCAAGGCGAGAGATAAAAAAGGAGTGAATGAGTAGCTGTGTTTGTTGTGATAATTAAAAAAGGGGAGAACTTTAGAGATGTTACAGAGGTGACGTCTACAAGCTTTTGACAACGATTGGATTTGGGACTGAAAAGACAGGTCAGAGACTAGGATTACATCTAGTACTCTGGCGTAGAGTTGGGTGAACGGTTCGGGCCGAGCAAAACGCCTGTTTGGCGAACACCCGAATTTTCAGGGCATTCGGCGGGTGTTCGACCCGCAGAACGCCCTGCAATGCACTGTGCGCTGCAGTGTGCTTTCTAAAGGCACACTGAATAGCTGGTTGTTAAGGAGAGCGGCAAGCCATCAGCTGTCAATGGGCTTCCAAACTGACAGCTGAATAAACAAAATATCATTGCCGGCAATAAAAAAGTGAGAAAAAAACCCTTGGGTCTGGTATGGATTTTAAGGGGAACCCAGTGGCAAAATTTTATAAAAAATGGTGTGGGGTCCCCCTCAATATCCATAGTAGACCCTTATCCGAGCATGCAGCCTGGCAGGTCAAAAAAGGGGGGGCAGCGAGCGAGCACCCCCCTCCTGAACCATACCAAGCCACATGCCCTCAACACATGGGGGGATGCTTTGGCCTCTTCCCCACAACCCTGGGGTGTGGTTGTGGCGGTCTGTGGGTGGGGGGCTTAACGGAACCCAGATCCTGGCCCCCCCTTTGTGAATGAGTGTGGCCTACCCGAAAAAGTGTCAAAAAGTAATAAAAACACAGAGATAGTTTTTGACCATTCCTTTATATTAAAAAAACAAAACAATGCCCCCCCATGTAGATCCATCGTCAATCATGCCGCCGCCGCTTCCAGATTCTGCCACCGCTGACCTGGAAAAAAAACAGCGCTCCACTGATGCATGCTGGGTCGGTGATGGCACAAGGGGACGGTGCCACCAGGTGACGTCGCCAGGTGGCACCACCCTTACCTATATAAGAACTGTCAAACAGCAAGCCACGCATTTGCCAGTATGTCTTAGTTGATGGCGGAGCTTTTTTTTTTCTGGGTCTGGTTAGTGAGTTTTAGCAGGGCAGTTTCTGTGAGGTGCTGCAAGTAAAAGCCAGACTGTAAGGGGTCAAGAAGGTTCTTTTCAATGAGGTAGGTGCTCAGACAGTTGTAGACTAAGCGTTCTAAAAGTTTAGAGGTGAATGGGAGTAATGAGATGGTTCTTCAGTTGTTCAGGTTGGTGGGGTCCATTGAGGGCTTTTTACCTATGGGAGGGATCTGTGAATGCTTTAGACGGGAGTTGAAGGTGCCAGTAGAGAGGGAGAGATTAAAGATGTGAGTGAGGGAGCATAGGATAGAATAAGAGGGTGACTGTAATGGTTGTGAGGAAACAGGTATACAGGGGACAATTGGTTAGGTGTGCATCTGAGAAAAGCTTTTCAGTATCAATTCCAAAATGTCACAATTTCTGCCAGGGTATGCAAACTGAGCAGAACTCTAATTTGCCTCTTGTGTTTTTAGTAAATCCACTGACCTTTACAAGACGTGTCCTGTGTGCCTCCCACCCTCCTAACACAATGTCCACCTAATAGTAATAATACTATGTTTCCATCACAGCAGATTAAACACTTTCGGAAGATTCTCATCATGATGGCTATTGGGTTTTCAGGTTGTAGATGATAAGTAATCAGTGGAACCAACATTTATTCAGAAAATTCATACCCATAGTCATAAATTCCTCTTTAGCTTACTCATTTCCTATGTACCATCACACAGTGGGACAATGCAGTTTCCCAGACTTCTTATCTTTGTCTGTATTCTTAGCTGTAGAAGAAAATATTTCTATGAAACATGTCCAAACCAGATCACAGTGTTCAAATTGTATGTGGTCTTGTGTTAGTCATAGATGATAGACAGTATTTGCCTGACATACAGTAGATCTTAAAGTAGAACTAAAGGCAAAACTTTTTTTCATTTTGGATAGAGTAATGGAGGGTCATAACCCCCTGTCAGTTTATTTTTGCCATCTGTGTCCCATTGGGGAGATTTCCCTTCACTTCCTGTCCCATAGCCAACACCGGAAGTGATAGAAAATTCCTCCATTAATTGAATCCCTTGGGGATCCCCAGGTTATCAGAACTAGTGTGGCTATTTGGAAGAATTCTCTTACTTTCACTTTTAACGATAATGGTAAGCAGGACAGATAGGAGGGTGAATCTCCCTAATGGGGGCACAGGCAGCTATGAAAACCTGACAAGTGTTCTAATCCCTCCCGACTGTATCCAACACTTAAAAAACAAGCTTTGCATTTAGTTGTACTTTAAGGGATCATTCACATGAGATTTTGTCAGCTGTGGCAAGAATCTAGTGAATTCCTGCTGCTGGATTCACGGGTAGATGCAAATAGTTGCAGCCCCTCAGCCTGTGTAAAGCAATGACAGGCTGACAAAAGCCATGGCTGTCCTTGGATGGTGTGATGTAATCACACATGGAGTGTTTACCTACAGTTAGGGACAGATGATCGCCCCAGTGCAACCAACTTGTATACACTGGAATGCACAGGGATAGCTGTGGCCACCATCAGCCTATCATTTGTTTGTACAGGCTGAAATGCCAGAACTCTCTGCATCCACCTGTGCATCCAGTTGTAGGAGTCTGCTTTATTCTTGCAGCCGCTGGCATTAAAATCCCAGTGAAAGAGGCCTAAATGAAATAATTGTATCTGTCATAAAAATTATTAATTGACAATATTCACATGCAACATAGCAAAAATAGTAATGGATGACTGCACTCTAGCATATTATTGCAACTATTTTTATGGTTAGGTGTCTGTGGGAGTAAAACTCATAAGTGATCTTGTTTCCTGCTGTGCCTAATTTTATGGATTTAATAAACAAGTCACAATAGTATGCTGAGATGCTGTCATCCATGATTATTTTTGCTACATAGCTGCCAGGAATGGGCAAGTGAGTTCTGACCTGAAACAGTACTCATCTTGTATATACTATGTATTTCTTCCATATAATACTGTAATTATACTTCCAGGTACATGTATATTAACATGATATGTGAGGGAGTGTAGAGTTCAACCCCACGAGACACACTCAAAGTCCCACCTCACTTTGTTTTTTGTTTGCATTTTATATTTGCATGATAGATTCATTATATCTAGGCTTTTTTTTGTCAGAGAATAGGTACAGGTACTCATCCTCAATGCTACTCTTGTCTCCACCCTTTCTCCACTTCAACACCCCAACACCCCAATTATTTTAGAGAATAAGGAGTCAAGTATCATTTTGAGGTGATGTAATAATAAAATTGTATAGCACAATGAACAGAATAAGGGGGTGAAGAATATGGGATATAAAGCACTGAAGCAGTGTGGAATAGGGGAGCACAGTGCACAAAATAAGGTGGTGGTAAATAGGGAATGTACAAGAAAATGCACAGAAGGAGGGGGTGTGGAACGGGGAATATATAGCACAGAGTACTGGATGTGGCGGTGTGAAATAGGGACTATACAGAACAGAATACTGGATGTTGCGGTGTGGAATACAGAATATATAGCACAGAGTACTGGATGTGGCAGTGTGGAATAGGGAATTTACAGCACAAAGTACTGGATGTTGCGGTGTTAAAAAGGGAATATACAGCACAGAGTACTGGATGTGGCGGTGTGGAATAGCAAATATACAGCACAGAGTAATGGGTGTGGCAGTGTGGAATAGGAAATATACAACACAGAGTACTGCATGTGGTGGTATAGAATAGGGAATATACAGCACAGAGTACTGGATGCAGCGGTGTGGAATACGGAATATACATTACAGAGTACTGGATGTGGCGGTGTGGAATAGGGAATATACAGCACAGAGTACTGGATGTGGCGGTGTGGAATAGCAAATATACAGCACAGAGTAATGGATGTGGCAGTGTGGAATAGGAAATATACAACACAGAGTACTGCATGTGGTGGTATAGAATAGGGAATATACAGCACAGAGTACTGGATGCGGCGGTGTGGAATACGGAATATACAGTACAGGGTACTGGATGTGGCAGTGTGGAATAGGGAATATACAGCACAGAGTACTGGATGTGGTGGTGTGGAATAGGAAATATACAGCACAGAATACTGGATGTTGCGGTGTGGAATACAGAATATACAGCACAGAGTACTGGATGTGGCGGTGTGAAATAGGGACTATACAGAACAGAATACTGGATGTTGCGGTGTGGAATACAGAATATATAGCACAGAGTACTGGATGTGGCGGTGTGGAATAGGGAATATACTACACAGAGTACTGGATGTGGCGGTGTGGAAAAGGGACTATGCAGCACAGAGTACTGGATGTGGCATTGTGGAATAGGGAATATACAGCACAGAGTACTGGATGTGGCGGTGTGGAATAGGGAATATACAGCACAGAGTACTGGATGTGGCGGTGTGGAATAGGGAATATATTGCACAGAGTACTGGATGTGGCGGTGTGGAAGAGGGAATATATTGCACAGAGTACTGAATGTGGCCGTGTGGAAGAGGGAATATATTGCACAGAGTACTGGATGTAGCAATGTGGAATAGGAAATATAAAGCACAGAGTATTGGATGTGGCTGTGTGGAATAGGGAATATACAGCACAGAGTACTGAAGGTGGTGGTGTAGAATAGGGAATATACTGCACAGAGTACTGGATGTGGCGGTGTGGAATAGTAAATATACAGCACAGAATACTGGATGTTGCGGTGTGAAATACGGAATATACAGCACAGAGTACTGGATGTGGCGGTGTGGAATAGGGAATATACAGCACAGAGTATTGGATGTGGTGGTGTGGAATAGGGAATATACTGCACAGAGTATACTATGTGGCAGTGTGGAATAGGGAATATACAGCACAGAGTACTGGATGTGGCGTGTGAAATAGGGACTATACAGAACAGAATACTGGATGTTGCGGTGTGGAATACAGAATATATAGCACAGAGTACTGGATGTGGCGGTGTGGAATAGGGAATATACTACACAGAGTACTGGATGTGGCGGTGTGGAAAAGGGACTATACAGCACAGAGTACTGGATGTGGCATTGTGGAATAGGGAATATACAGCACAGAGTACTGGATGTGGCGGTGTGGAATAGGGAATATACTGCACAGAGTACTGGATGTGGCGGTGTGGAAGAGGGAATATATTGCACAGAGTACTGGATGTGGCCGTGTGGAATAGGGAATATATTGCACAGAGTACTGGATGTAGCAGTGTGGAATAGGAAATATAAAGCACAGAGTATTGGATGTGGCTGTGTGGAATAGGGAATATACAGCACAGAGTACTGAAGGTGGTGGTGTAGAATAGGGAATATACTGCACAGAGTACTGGATGTGGCGGTGTGGAATAGGAAATATACAGCACAGAATACTGGATGTTGCGGTGTGGAATACGGAATATACAGCACAGAGTACTAGATGTGGCAGTGTGGAATAGGGAATACACAGCACAGAGTATTGGATGTGACGGTGTGGAATAGGGAATATACTGCACAGAGTACTGGATGTGGTGGTGTGGAATAGGGAATATACAGCACAGAGTACTGGATGTGGCGGTGTGGAATAGGGAATATACAGCACAGAGTACTGGATGTGGCGGTGTGGAATAGGGAATATATTGCACAGAGTACTGGATGTGGCGGTGTGGAAGAGGGAATATATTGCACAGAGTACTGGATGTAGCAATGTGGAATAGGAAATATAAAGCACAGAGTATTGGATGTGGCTGTGTGGAATAGGGAATATACAGCACAGAGTACTGAAGGTGGTGGTGTAGAATAGGGAATATACTGCACAGAGTACTGGATGTGGCGGTGTGGAATAGTAAATATACAGCACAGAATACTGGATGTTGCGGTGTGAAATACGGAATATACAGCACAGAGTACTGGATGTGGCGGTGTGGAATAGGGAATATACAGCACAGAGTATTGGATGTGGTGGTGTGGAATAGGGAATATACTGCACAGAGTATACTATGTGGCAGTGTGGAATAGGGAATATACAGCACAGAGTACTGGATGTGGCGTGTGAAATAGGGACTATACAGAACAGAATACTGGATGTTGCGGTGTGGAATACAGAATATATAGCACAGAGTACTGGATGTGGCGGTGTGAAATAGGGAATATACTACACAGAGTACTGGATGTGGCGGTGTGGAAAAGGGACTATACAGCACAGAGTACTGGATGTGGCATTGTGGAATAGGGAATATACAGCACAGAGTACTGGATGTGGCGGTGTGGAATAGGGAATATACTGCACAGAGTACTGGATGTGGCGGTGTGGAAGAGGGAATATATTGCACAGAGTACTGGATGTGGCCGTGTGGAATAGGGAATATATTGCACAGAGTACTGGATGTAGCAGTGTGGAATAGGAAATATAAAGCACAGAGTATTGGATGTGGCTGTGTGGAATAGGGAATATACAGCACAGAGTACTGAAGGTGGTGGTGTAGAATAGGGAATATACTGCACAGAGTACTGGATGTGGTGGTGTGGAATAGGAAATATACAGCACAGAATACTGGATGTTGCGGTGTGGAATACGGAATATACAGCACAGAGTACTAGATGTGGCAGTGTGGAATAGGGAATACACAGCACAGAGTATTGGATGTGACGGTGTGGAATAGGGAATATACTGCACAGAGTACTGGATGTGGTGGTGTGGAATAGGGAATATACAGCACAGAATACTGGATGTGGCGGTGTGGATAAGGGAATATACAGCACAGAGTATTGGACGTGGTGGTGTGGAATAGGGAATATACTGCACAGAGTACTGGATGTGGCCGTGTGGAATAGGGAATATACAGCACAGAGTACTGGATGTGACGGTGTGGAATAGGGAATATACAGCACAGAGTACTGGATGTGGCGCTGTGGAATAGGGAATATACTGCACAGAGTACTGGATGTGGTGGTGTGGAATAGGGAATATACAGCACAGAGTACTGGATGTGGCGGTGTGGAATAGGGAATATACTGCACAGAGTACTGGATGTGGTGGTGTGGAATAGGGAATATACAGCACAGAGTACTGGATGTGGCGGTGTGGAATAGGGAATATACAGCACAGAATACTGGATGCTGCGGTGTGGAATAGGGAATATACAGCACAGAATACTGGATGTGGCGGTGTGGATAAGGGAATATACAGCACAGAGTACTGGATGTGGTGGTGTGGAATAGGGAATATACTGCACAGAGTATACTATGTGGCAGTGTGGATAAGGGAATATACAGCACAGAGTACTGGATGTGGCCGTGTGGAATAGGGAATATACAGCACAGAGTACTGGATGTGGTGGTGTGGAATAGGGAATATACTGCACAGAGTACTGGATGTGGCCGTGTGGAATAGGGAATATACAGCACAGAGTACTGGATGTGGTGGTGTGGAATAGGGAATATACAGCACAGAATACTGGATGTGGCGGTGTGGAATAGGGAATATATTGCACAGAGTACTGAATGTGGCAGTGTGGAAGAGGGAATATATTGCACAGAGTACTGAATGTGGCAGTGTGGAAGAGGGAATATATTGCACAGAGTACTGGATGTAGCAATGTGGAATAGGAAATATAAAGCACAGAGTATTGGATATGGCTGTGTGGAATAGGGAATATACAGCACAGAGTACTGAAGGTGGTGGTGTAGAATAGGGAATATACTGCACAGAGTACTGGATGTGGCGGTGTGGAATAGTAAATATACAGCACAGAATACTGGATGTTGCGGTGTGAAATACGGAATATACAGCACAGAGTACTGGATGTGGCGGTGTGGAATAGGGAATATACAGCACAGAGTATTGGATGTGGTGGTGTGGAATAGGGAATATACTGCACAGAGTATACTATGTGGCAGTGTGGAATAGGGAATATACAGCACAGAGTACTGGATGTGGCGTGTGAAATAGGGACTATACAGAACAGAATACTGGATGTTGCGGTGTGGAATACAGAATATATAGCACAGAGTACTGGATGTGGCGGTGTGGAATAGGGAATATACTACACAGAGTACTGGATGTGGCGGTGTGGAAAAGGGACTATACAGCACAGAGTACTGGATGTGGCATTGTGGAATAGGGAATATACAGCACAGAGTACTGGATGTGGCGGTGTGGAATAGGGAATATACAGCACAGAGTACTGGATGTGGCGGTGTGGAATAGGGAATATACTGCACAGAGTACTGGATGTGGCGGTGTGGAAGAGGGAATATATTGCACAGAGTACTGGATGTGGCCGTGTGGAATAGGGAATATATTGCACAGAGTACTGGATGTAGCAGTGTGGAATAGGAAATATAAAGCACAGAGTATTGGATGTGGCTGTGTGGAATAGGGAATATACAGCACAGAGTACTGAAGGTGGTGGTGTAGAATAGGGAATATACTGCACAGAGTACTGGATGTGGTGGTGTGGAATAGGAAATATACAGCACAGAATACTGGATGTTGCGGTGTGGAATAGGGAATATACAGCACAGAGTACTAGATGTGGCAGTGTGGAATAGGGAATACACAGCACAGAGTATTGGATGTGACGGTGTGGAATAGGGAATATACTGCACAGAGTACTGGATGTGGTGGTGTGGAATAGGGAATATACAGCACAGAATACTGGATGTGGCGGTGTGGATAAGGGAATATACAGCACAGAGTATTGGACGTGGTGGTGTGGAATAGGGAATATACTGCACAGAGTACTGGATGTGGCCGTGTGGAATAGGGAATATACAGCACAGAGTACTGGATGTGACGGTGTGGAATAGGGAATATACAGCACAGAGTACTGGATGTGGCGGTGTGGAATAGGGAATATACTGCACAGAGTACTGGATGCTGCGGTGTGGAATAGGGAATATACAGCACAGAATACTGGATGTGGCGGTGTGGATAAGGGAATATACAGCACAGAGTACTGGATGTGGCGGTGTGGAATAGGGAATATACTGCACAGAGTACTGGATGTGGCGGTGTGGAATAGGGAATATACTGCACAGAGTATACTATGTGGCAGTGTGGATAAGGGAATATACAGCACAGAGTACTGGATGTGGCCGTGTGGAATAGGGAATATACAGCACAGAGTACTGGATGTGGTGGTGTGGAATAGGGAATATACAGCACAGAATACTGGATGCTGCGGTGTGGAATAGGGAATATACTGCACAGAGTAATGGATGTGGCGGTGTCGAATAGGTAATATGCAGCACAGATTACTGGATGTGGTGGTGTGGAATAGTGAATATACTGCACAGAGTATTGGATGCGGCGGTGTGGAATAGGGAATATACTGCACAGAGTACTGGATGCGGCGGTGTGGAATAGGGATTATACTGCACAGAGTACTGGATGCGGCGGTGTGGAATAGGGAATATGCAGCACAGAGTACTGGATGTGGTGGTGTGGAATAGGGAATATACGGCACAGAGTACTGGATGTGGTGGTGTGGAATAGGAAATATACAGCACAGAGTACTGGATGTGGCGGTGTTGAATAGAGAATATACAGCACAGAGTACTCAATGTGGTGGTGTGGAATAGGGAATATACAGCACAGAGTACTGGATGTGGCGGTGTGGAATAGGGAATATACAGCACAGAGTACTGGATGTGGCCGTGTGGAATAGGGAATATACAGCACAGAGTACTGGATGTGGCCGTGTGGAATAGGGAATGTATATCACAGTGTACAGTGTGAGAAAGTAAGGAATGGGAAGCACCAGGTCTCTAGCTGCACAACATGGGGAGACTCAGTGTTGATGAAATCCCATGTGTTGTATATTAGTGACACAGATTAAAATATTAAAGTAGTTGTGAACATTGTATGTTATAGACACTTTTTAATACAGTTATAACTATGCAGGTACTACACCTGATTTTGCTTAGTTTCAGAAATATTCTTCTATAACTTATTTTACAAGGCTAAAAAGGTCTGTCCTGTGACCATGCATCTCTTCTTCCTGATTGTGGGGGCAGGGTTACAGGACACTGTGCAGACAAATAGTATGCCTGTAACAGGCTATGTTTGAGCAGGGGGCGTGTTCAGGAGGCAGGCTAAGATTGGGAGGGGGGGGGGGTGTGGCAGCTGAACAAACTACCCAATACCGACATGATGTGTCCTGTACCTCTGAATTGCTGATTGGATGATAACTGACCACCCAACATAGATCAGCTTCTGTGCTTTGTGTGGTCAGTTTAGAACAAGGAAGAAAGGTGACCGGCAGGATCAACCAGGTACGTCAGATGGAAGAAGTACATGAAAATGATAGACTACAATTTATAAAATACACATATGTGAACACACGAAGAAAAAAAAAATATTAAAGCGGAGTTCCGCCGGAAAAAAAAAAAAGTCAGTATTTTGGTTACAAACAAGTACAATATGCAATTAGTATTGTAATTTAGGGTAGATAGTAAGGCAAAAAACATATTTCTTATTTTACTTTCAATATAGTAAGTAAGTAGCTCAGGGACAGGAGGGCAAGAAATTAGAATGGGTGGCACACACACATGAAACTGACTCTCACAGTGACACTGACAGCAGTGTGCAGCAGCACAGATGATGATGACACCTCACCGACACGTCCCCTCCTGAGTCACAGTGACAGTTTCTCTTCATGCCAGGTGGTCCCTTCAGTCCAATCCAGTCCAAACAGCGCTGACAGTCCTGCTTCCGGCTTGCCTTGCTCCCGTCCCATAGACTCGCACATGAGGCTCCGGCCACTCTGCCTGGCTTATTTGCACCATGGCATCACACGACACATTCAGGCACCGCCTCTATCAGACCCACCTGCCACCAGACTTAACCAAACACACTGTAGCAGACACTGGGATGGCCTCGGCCAGCTCCGGACCAGAACTGCACATGTGCATTTCTGAGCCGAGTTTCACAGCCATATTTTTTTCTGGGAACCTTTTCCTGTCACCGGCATTTACTGAAAGGAGAAAAATGCCTGTGTTTTACCTGCTGCCAGTAAAAAACTGAAGTTTGGCAACACTGAAAGAATTGCATGTGATTTGAACAGGAATGCGGTGCGATTCTTGTCCGAATTACATGCGGTTTCCTGCACTGCATCAGCTCCTGTTGAGTGTTGCATTATTTTCTCTTTATCTTGCAGACAGACAGGGAAAGTATTCACTCCATTTACAGACAGATTGGTTGGAAAATCTCCCTGTTCAACAACAAGCACCTTCCAATGGTCAGTGCTAATTTAGAAGTTCATAAATAAGTCAGACTGTCACAAGTGATGCTTGAAATCAAACCATGTTTGGTGCGCCTAACACAGGCGCATAGTTCACTCGTTTCTGATGCATGCTTTTATAGTCAGTACCAAGATAAAAACGTCAAGCCACATGGTTTTATAAGCTGATAGGTATGTGTACTGTACATTAAGTTCTAATAAATGTATGTATCCTGAAAAGCATTCATTGATGGATTGAAGTAATGTGTTGCACAGCTTCAGTTAGCAAAGTTGCTTAGTCATAATTACAGATAATCTCCTTAATAATTTTGCTGACATGAATGAATTTTCCCAGACATCCACATAACTTGGTCATTATATTTCACTTTTTTACTTCACTTCAAAGTAGATTATATTAATTAACTCTGTGGCAAGAGTTAAAAATACATGTTTATAAATGTGTTACTATATGAATCTGTCCTAATTATTTTATCACCAAGATAAATGATGGGATACTGTATAGTAGAGCAAAAATGATGATTCTCATTTATAAGTATGAGCTAAATTAGCATATAGCAAAGCTCGAAATCCCAGCAGTAATATTTACTAAGAATGCAGAAACCTCAGCGTGCAATATAAAACAGCCATACTGATTGGGGTACCTTAACCAATCAAGGACCGTAAGGATTTGCCCCCTTAATGACCAGGCCATTTATTGCGATTCGCTACTGTTTCTTTGTTCGTTACCTGTTCGTTACTTTAGCTGACAATTGCGTGGTAGTGTGACGCTGCACCCAAACAAAATTGATGTCCTTTTTTCCCACAAAGAGCTTTCTTTTGGTGGTTGTTGATAACCTCTGCAGTTCTTTATTTTTGCGCTATGAACAAAAAAGACCGACAATTTTGAAAAAAAATAACAATATTTTTTACTTTTTTGCTATAATAAATATCCCCCCCCCCAAAAAAAAAAAAATCTTCATAGGTTTAGACCAATATGTATTCTTCTACATATTTTTGGTTAAAAAAAATCACAATAAGCGTATTTTGATTGGTTTGCGCAAAAGTTATAGCGTCTACAAAATAGGGGATAGATTTATGACATTTTTATTATTATTTTGTTTTTTACTAGTAATGGCGGTGATCAGAGATTTTTAGCATGACTGCGACATTGTGGCGGACGGATCGGACACTTTTGACACTTTTTTGGGACCAGTGACATTTATACAGCGATCAGTGCTTTAAAAATGCAATGATTACTGTATAAATGACACTGGTAGGGAAGGGGTTAACACTAGGGGGCGATCAAGGTGTTAAATGTGTTCCCTGGGAGGTGTTTCTAACTGTGGGGGGAGGGGACTGACTGGGAGTACAGAGAGATCGCTGTTTCTGATCACTAGGAACAGACGATCACTCTCTACTTCCTGTCAGAATGGGGATCTGTGCGTTTACATTGACAGATCCCAATTCTGGCTTTCTGTGAAGCGATCGCGGGTGGCCGGCAAACATTGCGGCCGCTGGCCACGTGCATCAGCTCCCCCCGCTATGCAGCGTGCGTGCTCACGCACCTGCCATAGCTGGTAAAGGGACCATCGTACAGCTACAGCGATTCGTGGGAACAAGCTGACCTGCCGCAGTATAATGCCGGTGGCCAGTCGGCAAGAGGTTAAAGAACCTAAAGTAACGTACACAAAGTTCTTCAAGTACAGCAAAGCAGCATAAGGCTCGATGCACCCTACTGCAATGTGATTTTGACGCTATTTTCAGTGCAATTATGTAGTGCAACTTTGGCTGCATTTTGGATATGGTTTGTATATTCTATGGGGCCAAATTACATTGGAATCGCACCAAAGTAGTACAGAAACTTTTTCCAAAATTGTACTGCACGTAGTCACATGCAAATGTGAACCACTGAAAACAATGTGATTTCCCTTGTTTAGCTATTCTGTGTGATTCAAGTCGCATCTGAATTTGCACTAGTGTGAACCAGGCCTAAACCCTGAGTGGTCCACACTAATGCGGGATTGATTTACTAAAACTGGAGAAACCAATCAGCTTCCCGGTTTTTCTGTCAAAGCTTAAGGCCCCTTTCACACCAGCAAACTGATGAGATCCGCCTGTTCGTTTTTCAGGCGGACCCAATCAGACTACCTATTGTTTTCTATGGAGCGGCACCCGCCAGCATCTGTTCCGATCCAGTTTGCTAAAAACAGATGGATTGGGATCTGTTCCCCATCCAACCAGCAGATTGGATCGGATGACAGTCGGATGAAAATGGACAGGAAGTCTAGCATCCGACTGCCCCATAGATAACAGTGGGCTGTGTCCGTGTCTACTCTGCATAGCGGAGCGGACATGGACCTGTCCTCCGCCTGCACAGCAGAAATCAGCGGACAGATTACCCGCTAAGCAGGTGGATCTGCTGGACGTAAGTCTGCCCCGTCTGAAAGGGGCCTAACTGAACAAGCTAAAGTTAGAAGCTGATTGGCTACCATGCACAGCTGCACCAGATTTTGCACTCTCCAGTTTTAGTAAATCAACCCCACAGTTTGCTAATGCCCTGTGGCTCATAAACTATTGCCATTTTTTTAGTTCATAAAATAAAAATGTTCACTTTTTTATTGATTTTGTAGGGATTTTATAGTTTTTGCATTGTATTGGTTTTGCAAGAAAATTACAATAGAGTGAAGCCAGACAGAAAAATCAACACCATTTTGAATGTGTATAGGCAGATGTACACTCATGCCCCATACACACGGTCGGATTTTCCGACGGAAAATGTGTGATAGGACCTTGTTGTTGGAAATTCCGACCGTGTGTGGGCTCCATCACACATTTTCCATCGGAATTTCCGATACACAAAGTTTGAGAGCAGGATATAAAATTTTCCGACAACAAAATCCGTTGTCGGAAATTCCGATCGTGTGTACACAAATCCGACGCACAAAGTGCCACGCATGCTCAGAATAAATAAAGAGATGAAAGCTATTGGCCACTGCCCCGTTTATAGTCCCGACGTACGTGTTTTACGTCACCGCGTTTAGAACGATCGGATTTTCCGACAACTTTGTGTGACCGTGTGTATGCAAGACAAGTTTGAGCCAACATCCGTAGGAAAAAATCCATGGATTTTGTTGTTGGAATGTCCGAATAAAGTCCGACCGTGTGTATGGGACATTAGAGTGCCATGCTCACATATTCAATATCACTACACACTCACAAAGAAGAACTCTCATTGGATTAATTTAATCTTGATATCTGAATCCTTAAACTCATAGCATAATAAGGTAGGTTAGAAGTATTGGTGATACAGTATATGAATAGCAAGTTTATGCACATACATATGGTCAAGATGCAAGGGAAACCAGCAATTGTGTAGTGTTAAAAAGTATTGCAAAATAGATGAGAATGCAGAAGAGAAGGGAGAAAAAAGTACAAGAAGGAGAAACAAACAAAAAAGGAATGAGGGTATGGGTAGGGGAAGGGAATTATTGGGCTAGGAGTCATTGCTTTGAACCAAGTCCTTTTCAGGAACAGGAGGAAGAGGGGTTCTTGGACCAAAAACTGGTTGCTCAATCGTGAGCAATTATGCCATATGCCTTTGCTGTGGGAGCTCCAGAAGAATAATCCTGATGATTTTCAGAAATATCTCCAGATGACGGATCCCTGCTTTCACCACCTCTTGGCATTGGTGACCCCCTATATCCAGAAGCAGGACACATGTATTCGGCTTTCTATCACTCCTGAGCAAAGGCTCATAGCCACCTTGCGGTATTTGGCCACGGGGAGAAGCCTTCAGGATCTGAAGTTTACTACTGGGATCTCCCCCCAGGCTCTGGGAGTCATTATTCAAGAGACCTGCTCAGCCATCATTCAAGTGCTGCAGAAGGACTACATTAGGGTAGGTTTTTTTATTTAAGATCACATTCTATGTATTTCTGTTTGCTAATGTTTTTATTCTATTTTTTGTTTACGTAATTATCATTATTGTAATATGCTGTGAATGTCCTCTTTGTCCTCATGCATGCTGTAAGGTTTTCCAGCTCTTTTTGGGGCTACATGCATATTTTCCTACAATAACCTCCCTAGCATTCTATTCTGGGCTCATACACACCTAGCCTGGTAACTTAACAATGTTTTTTGTCAGCTACATTTTGGGGCTTACCTTAAACAACCCCTAAAATGTGTTCAAATGTTATTTGTGTGCTCCAAATCAGGCAGAGTGCAAGAGGCCTTATTATTATGGCCAAACTCATTTTGAACCCTCTCTCCACCCCAAAAATGCTAGGTCAACAGATCCTAATACTCTATCTGCTGACATTTTTAAAAATCCATGCACAATATCCCTCTTTTGTGATCAAATTTCATTATAAATTACCCAAACCGTGTAGTGCAAGGGCTTGCCTGATTACCTACAAATTGAAACTTCTTAATTTTCTCTCCTATTATATTGATTAGTTAAATCATAATGTAAAAATGTGCTGCAATTTGGACACTGTGTATGCAGCTTTAGATTATGACACTTCTTACCTGTCCACTGGGCTGGCAATAGTGTAAGTAAGGAAGGGCTGGCCAAAGTATCACTGATTATTTCTGCAACCAGCTCTCATGGAAGTGGAGTGGGTTACCGTGCTTAAAACATCTACCCATTGCCTCCTCCCCCCCAAAAGTAGTCTAATGGGCCACCGGGGGGGGAGGAATCAGACAAGTTCACCTTCCACTTTTGTCTTGAAATACTCTTTTAAGTGTATCCTTATGTTGGCTAAGCATGTTTGTGTCAAATCTGATTGCAATGTAATGTGCAGAAGTAGTAATGTATTTTTTCTTTTTTTTTAATCCAGTTTCCTTCCAAACCCAAAGCAATGGCAGGACATTGCAGCCCAGTTTCTTCACCAATGCGATTTTCCCAACTGTAGTGGTGCTATTGATGGGAAGCACGTCCGGATTGTACCACCAGCCAACTCTGGCTCATATTATTTTAATTATAACAACTTTTACAGCATAGTGATGCTAGCTGTTGTGTCCACCAATTATGAATTTCTTTATTTGGAAGTTGGGAAGAATTGCCACAACTCTGACGGAGGAGTCATCATGCAGACAGAGTTCTACAGGTGGCTCCACAATGGCACATTAAACTTGCCACTTACTGATCAGAATTTGAAGGGCCTCAATTTTGTGTTTGTGGCAGATGAGGCGTTTGCTGGGCAAAATCTGATGAAGCTGTTTTCTATGAGGAACCTCACTTTTGAGCTGAGAATATTTAATTACAGACTCTCTCGTGCCAGAAGGGTGGTCAAAAATGGCTTTGGCATCTTGTCCAACCCTTTCCGGCTGTTTTTAACTCCCATCAACCTGGCACTCTACAAAATTAATCATGTGGTCCTGTGCTGCTGCATCCTCCACAATTTTTTAAGGAGGAATGCTACAAACTATCTTGCCTCCCTGCCAAGTGACATGGACCCTGCAGTGCCAGGCCCAGCTGGAGAGGCTGCAGGTCGTCCATCTGTGGGCGTGATGTTGGTTATAGAAAATACCAGTGCTGGCTTCCCCTCCCAAATTGCCCGGGATTTACGCCAGAAATACATGGACTATTTTGTGGGTAGGGGGGCAGTGTCTTGGCAACAATTTCTAGCTGATCCTGTCTAAACTTTTTCGTAGTTCATAAACTCATAATTCAGTTGAACTACTGTTGTCTGTCCCTCTTATATGTATAATATTTTTCCACATGGGATTTTGTTTGGACACTTGCACCAATAGTGAAAACGTACCTTCATTTCTACGTGAGGTGATAATATCTTCTTCAGCTAACTAATATGGTATGCTGGGGGTCTGCTACACACACACAATGTTTTGTTCTTAATAGATCTAACACATGAAGAACAAAAACATTATGCCTTTACAACTCTTTTAATTGTTGCGGCCTCAATTTGCAGGAGTTGACAACATGTAAGAGCACATTGTAACTTCAACAACTTTCAAAATTCACTGGTATTGAGCAATGAAATAATAAGCTACACATTGTTTAGTATAAATCATTTTACTCAAAGCACATTCACATGTGCTTTTTAAAGGTGCTTAAACAAACCAACATCTTTGTGTATAACATGTTTGTTTGGCAGTATTTCTCCTTTTTTGGGGGGTAAACAGGCATGTTCAAAACCATTAGATACATATCCAAAACTCAGTAACTTCCAAAGTTCTAGTTTGGTAAAGTGAAGGGCAACTGAGACATTAGTATCCCAAGACTGTGTGGATGTTGCCTTCCACAGATGGGGTGATCTCACCCCCCTAAAAGCTAAAATTTGATACCCCGTGATGGGAGATAGCACATGTTTACACACTGTGTGAGTTGGGTGATTTGAAAACTTGCTGTTTGTAACTACACACATTTTAGGAATGGGATCATGGGGGAAATCATAATGGTAAGCCCCAATGTGTGTGCACCTTCACATTTTGGGTTTTAGATTAGAAAAAACAGATAAACATTGGCATTCAAGTTAGTTAGGGCAATGTTTCTCAACTCCCCTCCTCAAGATGCAAACCCAGGTCATGTTTTCTGGATGTCATGAATTTGGCACAGGAGATGTTATCAGTTTCACTGCCTTAGTAATTCACACAGTCGTTAAGACTGAGGAAAATTTAGAAAACAGGACCTGGTGGTTCACCTAGAGGAGAGGAGTAGAGAAACACTGAGTTCTGTTCCTAAACTTTCACATTTCAAAGTCCAAAAAAGCTGGAAATGATTAATGGCAAACATGAGCCAACAAGTGGAACACCAAACTTCAGACCAGTCCAGAGGAAATTATAATTTTGCTAACAAGTCCACAAAATCTCTGATTCTGCGCTGTAAAGCAGTAGCAGCCTCCTTGATTTGCTCCAGTTCCTTGCAGCCCTAAATATATCAGCACTCATTCTGCCAAAAGTACAACGTGGAAAATCATGACCCAGTAAGAAAAGTAAAAATTATTAAGGGAAAGATGGTCAAATGGCTGAGGCCCTACATAGTGAGTTATGGTCAAGTTGATTGTAAACTTAATGAAATACTTACCTACCCAGTCTATTGTTGGTTGCAACCTGCTTGCCCTTAAGACATCTACACTACTAGGAATGTACACACTGCAACTACTGTATAATCTTGGCCCTGGTGCCTGGGTCTCCCAAACTCGGGTACCTAGGAACACTGACAGCTCCTTCCACCTCTTCCTTCTCCATGCTAATGTTAAAGCACTACACACTTTGATAATGTGTGGAGTGGGTGTTTGGTTTGGACATTTAAACACTTGACATGTCAATACATTCAAAGCGATATTCTAATTCTTACTTGTGCAAACAACAGGCTCCCGAACACTTTCTTCCTGTTCTGGTTCGCTTTGGCCCTCACTGTGACTCACGTCAGGGGATTTGGTGTCAACAATTACAATGTCTGTGCTGGGTCCAGTAGACAGATCACATGGCTCCAAAGACAGATCTTGGGGATCTCACCACACTTAGTTTCTTCTAAAAAGGTACAATACAACATTCATTAATCCCCCCCAAGTCCCATCTGTTTCTAGCATACATTTTGCTACATTAGTTAAGCAACCTTGCACTTGGTCTGGTGTAAAAGTTTGGTCCTTACTAGTGGACTCCACCATACTGGACTCTGGAGGGTTTGTTAGGAAAATGCATAAAAAAGGGAAGATGATGGCATTTTCCAGAGGGCAAACACTTGACAAGTGCCAACACTGAAAAAGTCCTGCAGTTGCCCCCCACACCTCTTGTCTCCTATGGGATACGGGATATATGATGACCATCATAGCAGGCAAGACTCTGTGTGACTGGGAGCCCTGGGGCCTCTCCTCTACCCATGTCTACACTGGTGAGGCTGCATTAATGGGCACTGATGAGCCAGGCAGCAACCATAAATTGTTCTTTAACCCTTAAGCTCTGCCCTAAGCCCATGGCTGAAGGATTTAGGTGTGTCATAGCCAATAAATGAAGGCAGATTGTCAGGAGCAGGTGTGAGGAACTCATCCTGCAGCTCCTCAACAAGGGGGTGAGGGCGAACTTTCAGAAAGAACCCACATTTCTGATTTTGTGGCCCCACATCCACCACCTCTACAGCCACTCCACCCACCACAGCCACCCCACCCACCACAGCAGCATGCCGGTCAGTGGAAATACCAGCCACATGAACCCCAACAAACATGCTGCTCTGGGGATTTTCACCCCTACCCCCTTTCTCATTTCTATTATTTTGTGTATTTTTTTGGTAATTTTTATTTTGTTATATTTTCTTTGTTTTTTTCTGCATGGAATGCACTTTTTTGTTAAGTTATTTTTATTTGAATGGCAGATAGCATCTCTAATTTAATTTCTGTTGTTTTTTTTGTTTTTGTTTTTTGCACAATAAAAAAATTGTGTTTAATAGCTGCACCTTTTTTCTACAGGATATGCAGGCATGGCAGTTCATTCAAATGAATGGGCTGTTGTGCTTGAGCAAACTCACATACATGTGAGCCAGGCTTAAAGCAGTAGTAAAGTAAATTTTAAAAATAAACAAAATAAAAAACGTAAGCGAAAACCAACACACTAACAAAATAAAGTAAAATGAGAAAATGTGCAAAAACAGGCAGCAGCCAACACTCAAATATATCACTGGTAAAAATAAAAGAAATGTGACGCTATCTCCAAAGTGCTTAATAATAATGCTACAAGACATGTGCACACAGCAGGTGACTAAATGACATAAAAGATATAATAATTGGAAAAGTTGACCCTACTTAGCAGTGCTCCCAATCTCTGGTGCTGTGAAAAATATTTTATAATTTTATAATAATAATTGGATATAAAAAGCTTGCCTTGCTATATGTGAAATGCGCACAGCATTTTAGTGAATATAATACATAATGAAAAATAAAAATAAAATTTAAAAAAACAATGTCCATAGACATAATCAAATAAAACACAGTCTGGGGAGCAGACAGGAGAGAAAATGGTTGTCCAGGGTCCAATCCATCCTAAAGACGGTCCTGGTTATAATGACAGCAAAGGATCAATGCATGCATAGTGTGTATCAGCGCAGCTGCTTATTGTCACCACTTGAAACATCTATGTCAGGGCGACAACACATGAATGCAATTAAGATACAGAGCATTATCACCCTACAATAGAATCGTTGGGTAGTATTTTTAAATTGAAAATGACTTTTGAAATTACATTAGCATGTTACAGATTATATGAGATTATAGTGATTGGGTTTACCTATACTTTAATTTTAGTCCTTCCTCCCTTAGGCTCTATTCACACCAATGTGTTTTTTCATGCTTTTTGCAGAAATGCAGGACATTTTTTTAACATAGGTTCCTATAGAATGCGTTCACATCAATGCATTTTTGTGCCTTTTTTTGGAAAGGATCAGGGACTTTTTTTAAATGCAGAGCATTTCTAGTTCAATGAAGACGCTGCAGAAAAGCATGTAGTGCATTTTTTATGCATTTCTGGCACGTTTTGTGTTCTTAATCTGCCCAACAACAAATTGGCCAAAAAAAAGCTTTAAAACTGCAAAACACTTAAAAAAATGCGCGCAAAACACATCAAAAACATATGTGCAAAAATTCCAAACGCACCGCAAAAAGCACTGCAGAAACAAATCAAAAGCTAACTGAATAGGAGTGAACCAGGCCTTAAGTGGTTATTCACACTTGTACAACTTGTCATGCGACTTTGGACATCAAAGTCGGGTGACAAGTTGTACCCTATGTTTTCCAATGATAACAATTCCTATATGTGCGACTTAAAGTTGCAGAGACTTCAAAGTAGTTCAACTTCCATGCAACTTGAGGGCCATAAATTTCAATGTTAACCCTCAAAACTTGCATGAAAGTCGTACCTGAATTTTTTACATGCAACAGCTGTGCAATAGTTCTCCATTATCTTAGCTCAAAGCCAAAGTCACATTAAAGTCATACCCATCCAAAATTGCGCCAATGTTGCATTAAAGTTGCGTCAAAGTTGTACTCCAAAGTACAGCTACTTTGGAGACATACATGTGTGAATGGGGCCTATAGCTACTATGCAGGGGCTACACGAAGCTAATATTAAATTAGATTCAGGTACTTATGCTAGTTGTATTTAAAAATGTAAATGTAATGATTTTTTTTTTTTACCAAATACCTAACTGAATAAACATTACTTTTTAAATCTGTCTGGAATTCACACCTATGCATTTTTTAGTGCATTTTCAGTTTGGCAGAAACACACTACAGTCCATATAACATGGTTTCCTATGGACGTAGTTCACATCTGTGCATTTTATGGAAAGGCTCGGAGATTTGTTTCTGATTTTTAGTTTCATAGACTTCAATGGATCAAAAACATGAATTGAAACCTGCATAGGTGTGAATCCAGCCTTAAGGTTATACCCTATTCTCCAAGTTCTTGTTTGTGTATGACTTAGTTCTTGTTTGAACCTTACCAAATTACTCTTGACCTCTGTTGCACGTCTTATGTCTCCCCTTGAAGGGAAGCTTTTTCACTTTAAATAACTTTAATTATTTTTAGGAGCTGACCTTCACACCTCATTGACAAGATTCTGTCTACACGCCTGTCTACACTGCATTTCTAGCGAGTCCTACCTTTCTTTGATGAATTTGTGACATATTTGACAACAGGTTTGACTGCATTTTCTAAAGGAATTTACTGCATAAGCTGTGCATGTGATTTGTGGAACATTATAGCATCTCATTTTCACATATTCTAAAAAAAACAAATTATTGATTTTTCCATCTCATATTAGAAACAGGTTTACACGGGGGAGGACACATTTCCATAGTCCTTTCTATAATTAATATTTTTTCCAACAAAGGGGAAAAATAGTAAGATTTCCTGGTCATAGATTACGCAAATTCCCATTCGGGAAGTCACATTGCTAGAGCCAACATCATTGTATTAGGGGTAAAATAGCAAGCAGAGGTTTGGTTGATCAGAATCTACTAACCCAGTGGTGGACAGAGATTTTGGATTAGTATTAATAGCTTTACAGGAGACCTAAGATTGATAAGTTTTTAAATATACAATTCAATTGTGGGAACCAGTTAAATATTATAACTGTATTCAATGAAATGCAGAGAAGTGAATAGAGGTGTAACTAAATTAAAAAGGGGCATATATGATCTCAACATTAAAGTTGACCTTCCCTTAAAAGTGAAAGAACCGTTAATGTGCCTCTCCTGCCCCTCCTCTACTGTATTTGGAAGTTTTGTTTTTTTGTTTTTGTTTTTTTTGGGGGGATACCTTTTTCCCCAATTTTAGCCTAGGCAAGAATTACATAAATTTGGCCTGCCCTATTCTCTGCCTGCAGCCTCCTGAGACACGTCACATATCCTAGGAGGCTGCAGGACCAATAAAACGACAGAACGTGATCTCACACATGCACAGTGGGATTTGACTGTGAAATAGCAGGAAGTCACAGCCAGCTCCCACAACCTAGACTGCAGCATTGGGGATCAGAAGGCCAGGTGAAGGTGATGCTGGACTCCTGGGCTGTTGAGTGTCTAATTATTACAAGTCAGCAGCTACAGTATTTGTCACACAGTAGGATGGTATTGACGCAAGATTTTGATCACCGATACTGTGAACCATCAGTCTATAGGTGGGCAGTTTATGGCAATAGATAGAAGGGAAAAGTCAAATGAAGTTGTCTACCAGCATTCCTCCCTCTCTCTAGGCTCATGTTCCTGTCATCCTCAACCTCAGAACCAACATCTGAATCCAGTAATAGCTGGCCATCATCAAGGAGCAAGTGGCTGACGCTGTGGTTAAATAACTCAGCTGACTCCTCAATGGCTGATGTTGGGGCTATGGCAGGAATAGATGTGGACAAGGAGGCAGGTTTATCCACTCTGGCAACTGCAGGGGACTGCACACTTGTCTCTGCTTACGTGACAGAGGATGAGGAGGATGAGGAAGGTTTAGTAAGCCAGTCCACCACCTCCTCTGTATGCTGTGGCTGGATAGCATGGGCAAACTCACTAAACAGAGGAAATGATGTCCTGCCTGAAGACTGACCACCATGTCCACCTTTGCCTGTGGACACATTTGTTGCTGGCCCCCTTACAGTGCCATGGGAACGCCTGCCTCTCCTTGTTGTCCTCCCAGACATTATTGGGAGGGAGGGGGCGGTGCTTATAAGCAAATGTAAAGAAGAAGTTGAAATCTGTACATAGATGCACTTTAATCAATGTAAAGAGGTGTTTGGTGCACTTTAATTTTAGTAGTCACACTACACAGACACACTCCACGGATACACTATAATATACTGCAATATAATGCGCCAAACGTACAGTGTCGCACAGAACTATATGGCATTAAATTGGCAGTAACGCACACAAAAGTAAATGGCGTTAAACTGGCAGTAACACACACAAAACTATATGGCGTTAAACTGGCAGTAACGCACACAGAAGTAAATGGCATTAAAATGGCAGTAACGCACAAAACTATATGGCGTTAAACTCGCAGTAATGTAAACAGAACTATATGGCGTTAAACTGGCAGTAACGCACACAAAACTATATGGTGTTAAACTGGCAGTAACACAATCAAATAGACGGTGTTCAACCGTCACTACACTGACGCTATCTAAACTGTCCCTACTCTAGCTATACACTAATGTCAAGATTACTGACACAGTCTCACTACAGTGCACTGAAAATATCTGAGCTGTCCCTACTCTACACTAATGTATGTATGAATGACACGGTCTCACTACACTACAGTGAAACTATCTGAGCTGTCCCTACTCTAGCTGCACACTATGCAAAGCTGAATGATGGTCCTCCTCACTACACTTACACTATCCCTAGATTGACACTAAACTAATATTCTACACTGACAATTGAAGCAAAATAGCACAGTATAACACACTAACTAACTAATAGCACTGAACAGAGCCCCTTTCTCTCTCCACACCAAAATCACACTGAAAATGGCTGCCATTGAAAGAATGCTTTTATATTGTGGGGGCAGTAATGAGCCATGATTGGATAAAGTCATGATGACAGTGTCCAATCATGACTCTAAGGCCGCGTACACACAAGCGGACATTTCGGCAACAAAAGTCCGACGGCCATTCAGGCGGACTTTCGTCAGACTTTTGACGGACTTACGACGGACTTTTGAACGAACGGACTTGCCTACACACGATCACACCAAAGTGGGACGGATTTGTACGTGATGACGTACGACTGGACTAAAATAAGGAAGTAGCCAGTAGCCAATAGCTGCCCTAGGTGGGTTTTCGTCCGTCAGACTAGCATACAGACGAGCGGATTTTCGACCAGACTCTTTCTGGAATCTCTGAAAAATTTGAAGCATGTTTCAAATCTAAAGTCCATCAGATTTTCGACTGGAAAAGTCCGCTGAAGGTCCGATGAAGCCCACACACGATCGGATTGTCCGCCGGACTCAGTCCGTCAGACCAGTCCGGTCGAATAGTCCGCTCGTGTGTACACTGCATGACAGTGCTCTGTGCCCTGATTGGCTGAAGCTTTCACTGCTTCAGCCAATCAGGGCTTGCAATGCCCTGTTCAGTGCCTCAATGCATTGTGGTCGGCTCGGTTTTGTTCGGGTATTCGTTGAACGTCTGAACAGCTAAATTTCGGCCCAAACTTATGCTCGGGCTGAACCATTCGCCCATCCCTAATCCTGGGTTTATGTTTACTCCAGAGAAACCTGGAGCATGAGTTTTTATATGTTTTGAAGAAGGCTGGTGGAAGATGTATGGATATAATTTGCATAATGTAGAGTAGTCATGGGAGAGCGAACCTGGAAAAAGATCGGCTTGTTCCAGTTTCTGAGGTCAGATAATAGCATATTTAAGATTGGTATATACCGTATTTTTCGCACCTAGATTTTGGAGGAGGAAAACAAGAAAAAAATATTCTGAAGCAAATGGTGTACTAAAACAGTACAAATAGATGTGTTTGCAGTGAATATACACAGAGATAATATAGTGAATAATCACAATGCTCTATTGGTGAAACACACATGTACAGAGTGGTACCACTCTGTATATGTGTGTTTCACAAACAGAGCATTGTGGTTTTTTGCTATATTATCTTGCTGTATATTTACTGCAACTGCATCTATTTATACTATTTTAGTCACCATTTTTGAACTTTCTGTTTTAAACTGTCTAAAAAAAATATGTATTGATTTTATGTATTACATTACCTCACCTTTTTGGAGTTCATGCCCTTAAAAGTCCCATTAGAGGTTTTTTTCTGTAACTTGTATGCTATGTGCTCGCTCACATTAAAAAGTGCCCTTCCTGGCACTAGGACACCTCGCATGTAGGCTAAGGAGATGATAGCCACCCGGCTTGCACAACCAGAGACCCGGTTGTGTAGTGACCAGGATTTGCCTCACATCCTGCCCTCCTCTCTTCTGCCACAGAGGAGCCAAACGGCGGCCCGGTATTGTAACAGGGCGGCAACGAGGGGGGGAGGCCTGGTCAATATTCGCACCATAAGACGCACAGACATTTCCCCCCATTTTTTTGGGGGGGGGGTGCGTCTTATGGAGCAAAAAATACAGTCGTTTTTCATGTATAAATTTGACAATTTAGAGGGAAGCTGTATGCCTAAGTAAGTAATCGAGTCAGGCTTCCAATGGAAGGGAAAGTTATCTTTGCAGTGGTCTACTTGATGCTGTGGTAGGGATGTATTAACAACAAAGGATTTGTAAAAATGTATTTTGAGGTTGGAAAGCAAACAAAAGTGTTGGAATTCTGCGAGGAGGATTGTAGTTAGTGGTTTGGAGAGGAATATTAAGATATCATCTGCAAAGGCAGCGAGTTTGAAATCTCTGTTAGCTGACTGGATCCCTTAAATATTTGGGTTGAGTCTTATACTATAAAGGAATGGTTCCAGGATGAGTACAAAAAGGATAGGGGACAGGGGGCAACCCTGTCTTGTCCCATTGCGGATGGAGAAGGCATTCGACAGGGCATTGTTTACATGGATCCTGACTGAAGGATTTGTATATAGGGATAAGATGAGACTAAGCATGTGTGGACCCACTACGATGGCTTTTAGTACTGCTGCCATGTAGTCCCAGGACACCTTGTCGAATGCCCTCTCCGCGTCCAGGGACAGAAAGAAGCCCTTTTGATTTGTTTGTGTCATCATGTGGTGTAGGTTAATGGCCTCAATGGTATTGTCTAGAGCCTTGCGTCTGGGTATGAAGCCTACTTGGTCCTGAAATATTGAGGGGAGAATTGGTAAGAGTCTATTGGCTAGTATCTTGGAGAAAATTTTGATGTCTACATTTAGTAGCAATATCGGTCTGTAGTTTGCAGTTTGCGTGGGGTCTTTCTCTTCTTTTAGGATGACCGTTATGTGGGCCTTGAGCATCCTGGGTGTGAGAGGGTTAGCTAAAGAGGGGGGGTTGAAGGCTCCCAGAAAGGGGGATCTTAGTACTTCAGTGAAAGTCTTTTAATAGACAGCTGAGATGGGCTCTTACGGTTCAGTTTTCTTGCTTACGAATGGAACTGCCCTTTATGAGGGTTTTTGTTTTTCTTTGGATCAACTGAAGGTTTAGGATTCTGACCATGCAAAGTTGCCTTTTTTTCTAGAGTGGAAAGGTGTCTTTTCTCAATCCGGTAACAGGTAACTTTCAGAAATGTATGTGTAGACTGTAGAGGTTTTGAATGGTTACTTTGTCTCTTTTAAATTTAGTTTCACAATTTAACATATTTTTAAAAGCTTGCTCAAGGATCAAATTCTGAATTTCCATTCATTAGTGTGGCACAGACTAAACAACTAGGAAAGATGAATTTTAAGCTTCCCGGCCTGCTCCTTAGCAACATGCTCAATGCACTAAATTACCGCATTAACTAATGCGTTAATTGCCGAAAAATCAAACAAATAGCGCATTCTATATTTCACAACAAATTCTTAGTGAATTGAACACTTGCACAATTGTTACCACATGCGGTATTTTACCGCATAAGATTAGCCATTATTTAACTCTAATGCCCCGTACACACGGTCGGACATTGATCAGACATTCCGACATCAAAATCCTAGGATTTTTTCCGACGGATGTTGGCTCAAACTTGTCTTGCATACACATGGTCACACAAAGTTGTCGGAAAATCCGATCGTTCTGAACGCGGTGACGTAAAACACGTACGTCGGGACTATAAACGGGGCAGTGGCCAATAGCTTTCATCTCTTTATTTATTCTGAGCATGCGTGGCACTTTGTCCGTCGGATTTCTGTACACACGGTCGGAATTTCCGACAACGGATTTTGTTGTCGGAAAATTTTAAATCCTGCTCTCAAACTTTGTGTGTCAGAAAATCCGATGGAAAATGTGTGATGGAGCCTACACACGGTCGGAATTTACGACAACAAGGTCCTATCACACATTTTCCGTCAGAAAATCCGACCGTGTGTACGGGGCATTCGTGAATTGACCCCATTGAGTCATGCATAACGGTATTTCATTCTGTGCAAATTATTTCTCCATTGTGTTTAGCAAAATGTAATCATACACAATATTTGGGTTACGTTTTTTTGGAAAGTTCCCACCTGATTTTTTTACTGCTGTACTTAGCTATCTCTTCTTCTTTCCCCATTAGAATTATTACTGCCTATAGTATAGGATGACATAAAATATGGGCTTCCAAAGTTATTCTGTTACAACAATAAAATACAAGATTACAATGAAAAAAACTATTTTTCAAAGTAACACATCTTCCAGCTAGAAGTAGCTGAAACAAGTCTACTAATTTTCCTTCTTTAGTGATATCTGAAATGCAATATACAGTATAGCTTTTGATGTAAAGTGACTGTTGTTTTGGATAAGTAAAAAAGTTTGAAGTATATTTCAAGACGGATTACATTCCTAAATAATATTTGTCGTCCACAGGAATGTAGACAAGTCTAGTTTGAGAATGAATGAATGAAGGAAGTCTGTTGTTTTTCATGAAAAGAAGACACAAGCTTTAATCTTAGCTAAGGTGTATTTCAACACTAGAAACTCTTTTGTGAAAAATCAGGGCCCATTCACATTACAATGCTATGCAGTGTGATGCACACTTTTCATGCCTGGAGGAATGTTGTTTTAGGTAGCCTATTCAATTTGAATGGGCTGTCAATGAACCTCAGCACACAAAAAATAGGTCCTGTATGATTTTTACTTGCAATGCAGAACACAGATGCAATGAACTTTAACTACTTCAGCCCTGGAAGGTTTTACCCCCTTCCTGACCAGAGCACTTTTTACAATTTGGCACTGCGTCACTTTAACTGCTAATTGCGCGGTCATGCAATGCTGTACCCAAACGAAATTTGTGTCCTTTTTTTCCACAAATTGAGCTTTCTTTTGATGGTATTTGATCACTTCTGCGGTTTTTATTTTTTGCTCTATAAACGGAAAAAGACCGAAAATTTTGAAAAAAAATGATATTTTCTACTTTTTGTTATAAAAAAATCCAATGAACTCAATTTTAGTCATACATTTAGGCCAAAATGTATTCAGGCACATGTCTGTGGTAAAAAAAAAAAGCCAATAAGCGTATATTTATTGGTTTGCGCAAAAGTTATAGCGTCTACAAACTAGGGTACATTTTCTGGAATTTACACAGCTTTTAGTTTATGACTGCCTATCTCATTTCTTGAGGTGCTAAAATGGCAGGGCAGTACAACCCCCCCCCCAAATGACCCCATTTTGGAAAGTAGACACCCCACGGAAATTGCTGAGAAGCATGTTGAGCCCATTGAATATTTAATTTTTTTGTCCCAAGTGATTGAATAATGACAAAAAAAAATATTTTACAAAAAGTTGTCACTAAATGATATATTGCTCACACATGCCATGGTTATATGTGGAATTGCACCCCAAAATACATAATGCTGCTTCTCCTGAGTAGGGATACCACATGTGTGGGACTTTTTGGGAGCCTAGCCGCATACGGGGCCCCCGAAAACCAATCACCACCTTCAGGATTTATAAGGGCATACATTTTTGATTTCACTCCTCACTGTCTATCACAGTTTTGAAGGCCATAAAATGCCAAGATTGCACAACCCCCCCCCCCCCCCCCAAATGACCCCATTTTGGAAAGTAGACACCCTAAGCTAAGTTCATTTTTTTCCTCATTAATGTACACACAGCACCCCATATTGACAGAAAAACACTGTTGACATTTTTGCAGATTTATTAAAAAAGAAAAACTGAAATATCACATGGTCCTAAGTATTCAGACCCTTTGCTCAGTATTTAGTAGAAGCACCCTTTTGATATAATACAGCCATGAGTCTTTTTGGGAAGGATGCAACAAGTTTTTCACACCTGGATTTGGGGATCCTCTGCCATTCCTCCTTGAAGATCCTCTCCAGTTCTGTCAGGTTGAATGGTAAACGTTGGTGGACAGCCTTTTTTAGGTCTCTCCAGAGATGCTCAATTGGGTTTAAGTCAGGGCTCTGGCTGGGCCATTCAAGAACAGGCACGGAGTTGTTGTGAAGCCACTCCTTCGTTATTTTAGCTGGGTGCTTAGGGTCATTACCTTGTTGGAAGGTAAACCTTCTGCCCAGTCTGAGGTCCTGAGCACTCTGGAGAAGGTTTTCGTCCAGGATATCCCTGTACTTGGCCGCATTCATCTTTCTCTCGATTGCAGCCAGTCGTTCTGTCCCTGCAGCTGAAAAACACCCCCACAGCATGATGCTGCCACCACCATGCTTCACTGTTGGGACTGTATTGGACAGGTGATGAGCAGTGCCTGGTTATCTCCACACATACCGTGTCTTGCACTGAGGAGAGGCTTCCGTCGGGCCACTCTGCCATAAAGCCCCGACTGGTGGAGGGCTGCAGTGATGGTTGACTTTCTACAACTTTCTCCCATCTCCCAACTGCATCTCTGGAGCTCAGTCACAGTGATCTTTGGGTTCTTCTTTACCTCTCTCACCAAGGCTCTTCTCCCCCGATAGCTCAGTTTGGCCGGACGGCCAGCTCTAGGAGGGGTTCTGGTCATCCCAAACATCTTTCATTTAATGATTATGGAGGCCACTGTGCTCTTAGGAACCTTAAGTGCAGCAGACATTTTTTTGTAACCTTGGCCAGAACTGTGCCTTGCCACAATTCTGTCTCTGAGCTCTTCAGGCAGTTCTTTTGACCTCATGATTCTCATTTGCTCTGACATGCACTGTGAGCTGTGAGGTCTTATATAGACAGGTGTGTGGCTTTCCTAATCAAGTCCAATCAGTATAATCAAACACAGCTGGACTCAAATGGAAGGTATAGAACTGTCTCAAGGATGATCAGAAGAAAGCACCTGAGTTAAATATATGAGTGTCACAGCAAAGGGTCTGAATACTTAGGACCATGTGATATTTCAGTTTTTCTTTATTAATAAATCTGCAAAGATGTCAAAATTTTGTGTTTTCCTGTCAATATGGGGTGCTGTGTGTACATTAATGAGGAAAAAAATGAACTTAAATGATTTTAGCAAATGGCTGCAAATGGCTGCAATATAACAAAGAGTGAAAAATAAATTTAAGGGGGTCTGAATACTTTCCGTCCCCACTGTATGTGGAATTACACCCCAAAATACATTTTGCTGCTTCTCCTGAGTACAGGGATACCACATGTGTGGGACTTTTTGGGAGCCTAGCCGTGTACGGGGCCCCCGAAAACCAATTGCCAAGATGGCACACCCCCCCCCCCCCCCAAATGAACCCATTTTGGAAAGTAGATACCCCATGGAATATTTTATATTTTATATTTTGCCACAAGTTGCGGGAAAATTACAAACTTTTTTTTTTTTTGCACAAAGTTGTCACTAAATGATATATCGCTCACACAGGCCATGGGCATATGTGGAATTGCACCCCAAAATACATTCTGCTGCTTCTCCTGAGTACGGGGATACCACATGTGTGGGACTTTTTGGGAGACTAGCCGCGTATGGGGCCCCGAAAACCAAGCACCGCCTTCAGGATTTTCTAAGGTTTAAATTTTTGATTTCACTCCTCACTACCTATCACAGTTTTGAAGGCCATAAAATGCCCAGATGGCACAAAACCCCCCAAATGACCTGAAACATCCTGAAATATGCGTAGGGTGGTGACTAGATTGGACAAGGAGACTACAAGGTCTGTCAAAAATAGCAGAACATTGTCAGCGTACATGCTGAGTTTTAACTCCTGGTCCTCCTTCATATACCCACTAATATTTGGGTCCAGGCTGGTAGAATGGGCCAGGGGCTCAATAGCCAAAGCAAATAAGAGAGGGGATAAAGGGCATCCCTGCCTTGTTCCCCTGCCCAGAGTGAAATAATCTGAGTTGCAACCTAGGAGTTTTATACGAGTACGTAGGTGGTTGTAAAGTGCCCAAAAACCATGCACAAAGGCACCTTGGAAGCCAAATTTCTTGTGTAAGTTGGAGATAGGGCCATGGAATGCTGTCAAAAGCCTTGTGTATATCGAGACTCAGCAGTAGCACTTTACATGAGAAAAGATCAGCGTCTTGTATGTCGGATGTTGTCAGTTATTTTCCTAGTTTGGATGAATCCCGTTAGGTCTGGGGAGATTAGTGAAGTTATAATAGTGGAGAGTCTATCTGCCAAAAGGTGGCAAAATATTTTTAGGTCGTTGTTAATGACCAATATCGGTCTGTAATTTTGTGGGAGAGAGTGGTCCTTGTTTGGCTTGGGGATCAGGGACATATTGGCTAGGAGCATATCATCAGGGAAGACATGCCCTGTAAGGATGTGGTTGAAAAGGGATTTTAAATGAGGTATTAAGCAGCCAGGGGTTTTGGAGGATTTTAGAGATTTAATGATGGAACTAATTTCAGTCTTGGTGCAGGGAACATTCAATTCCAGTAGATGTTCCTGTGAAAGTGAAGGGAGAGGTATGTCATCTAACCACGTCTTGGAAGAGGAACAAGGCAGGGAGGTGGGGGAAGAAAGCTCTTGGGAAAATTTTGAAAAAATCTTGAGTACCTCTGTGGGTTGGGAGACAGTGTTCCCGTTAGAATTTCTAAGCTTGTAGGTGTGGGGGGGGGGGTGAATAGACTGCCTTAGCTTCCTTGCGAACATGACGGAAGCTGAATTGCTGTGCAGTAAAAATTTAGCCCTAGACCATCTCAGGGACTTCTCAGTCTGCTCTGAAAGAATACCGTCCAGTTCCATCCTTTTTAAGTTAATTAATCTCAACAAGTCTGGAGAATGATTTTGGCTATGTAGGTGATACAATTTGATCAGGTCACTGGTAAGTCTGGTGATATCAAGTAGTTTCCTTTTTTCCTCGCAACGGCTAGTTGAATCAGGTGTTCCCTAATCACCACTTTATGTGCGGCCCAGAGGGTAGTGGGGGAGATATCGTCAGTGTTGTTAGTAGTAAAGTAATCGTCAATGTGTTTGGAAACTTTTGACACTAGCTCAGGGTCCATGAGAATGGATTTGTTAGGTCTCTATCCCGCAGTAGAAGGCTGGAGACCTATGTGTGAGATATCAAAGGAGGCTACATGGTGGTCTTACCATGGGCAGGGGTGTATGGTCACCATGGTGGAGTTTGCAAGAAGTATTGGGGAGCAAAATAGGCAATCTAGTCTTGAATAACTGTCATGGGGGTGCGAGTAAAAAGTGTATTCTTGAGCTCCCATATTATGGGACTAATAGTTGATGTGTGTTGAGCAGGGATTTTAGGGTTTTAGAAAAGGCATTAGTGGTACTTGCAATTCAGCTTCTGTCAAGAACGGAATGCGCCACCAGATTAAAGTCGCCACCTATCAGAAGATGAGGGGAGATCAATTTATCCAGAACCTGAAAGAATGATTTAAAAAAGGTTGCTTGTGAGTCATTATGAGCATATACATTGGCGATAGTGACAACCAAGCTGGTGCTGCTGGGCTCTAGAGCAGCAGGGAACATTCAAAACATGATAAAGAAAAAAAAGGGGAGGTGTAAAACAAATAACAAAAGCTGTCTTTACCCACCTCAATATCGTGCAGTAATTTTACAATGCCATCCGGCAAAGTCCTTATCCGTGGAGAAAGAAATCATTGTCAGGTCAGTTTAGCTGGTCTCTGAAGTCTTGTCTTTGTCTTCTGCACTTCCTCTGTGGTGAAGGGGTTGCCCAGATGGCCGACAGGCGAGAGGTGGAGGGCATCCTGGGTAGATCCTCCCTTGCCAGTAGGCCCAGCTTGACAAGAAGCTCCTTCCTCTCCAGGACAGTAGTGATGTTATATGTTGTTCCATTGTGGGGGACCTGGAGCTTGAAGAGGAAACTCCATCTGTAGCGGGTTCTCGCAGATTGGAGCATTGTGGTGAGCTCTTTCATCTTGCACCGCTTATCAAGCGTGGCGGGAGAAATATCAGGGTATATCTGAATCTTGATCCCATCAAGAAGAATGTTGGGGGTGTTGCGGTAGGCCCTGTCAGATAGTCTTTAAGGCACAGTACAATGTCCCTAGGAGGTTTATGATCTGGTGGCTTGGGACGATGGGCCCTGTGGATCCTGTCGCAGGAAAAAGCAGCCACTGGGGAATCCGGTAATAAAGACTGGAACAGTTTTTGAGCTGCTGGGATTAAATCCATGACTGATTCAGGGACCCCCCTCACTCTCAGGTTGTTACGTCTGTTTCTGTTGTCTAAATCTTACAGGTGAGCCTGGAGCTGCAAAACAGAATCTGTGAGAGTTCCATGATCCCTGTGGAGATCAGTGTATGCCAATTGCAGTTCGTCATGTTTAGGCCCCAGGAAGTCTGTTCTGCCCCCCAAGGCTGTCAGCCCCTGCTGCAGAGTATTTGTATATTCAATAGTTCTGTCTGGAATGTTTCTGCAAGCTTGGAGTACATAGCAGCTATGCTAACTTCTAGGTCTGCTTTCGTAAGCTGGACAGGGTACTCACTGTCCCCTGAAGAGTGGGCAGGAGAAGCCGCTGGGCTTTATTCTGATGATGTCTTCTCAGGCTCATCCCAATGCGCTTCGTCTGAGAAGACATCATCAGATGAAACGCGTTGGTACGAGCTTGCTAATGCCATTGCATTAACCTTCAGTCTTGTACAAGCACTTTTTATCTGCTCAAATGTGAGTGTTCCTCAAACTTTAATAAATATTCCTTGTTATGTGGATTTACACTATGTGGAACTTTTGTTTCATTTATGGTTGCATCCTGTGAGCATATGAAAAGGATTTGATATACTTAGCTCTGAGTTTCCCTACCTTACTGTGAGTTTTCTGAGGGACAGTGTGAACATCATCCTCCTGTGCCATTATCCGCAGATGTGGATGTCCCTGCCTATTGATGTGTTGTTACCACAAGCCTTGATGACTCATTAGGCATATGCCTTGTTGAGTCCATTTGCTCTGGTTAGCCTCTCTTATGTTGGTGGTGGCTTCTCCCATTACCTTTTCCTCACATCTGTCCCCCTATTGATGTCTGAAAGTTGATATTCACTCACCTGGATTAACATCATAATCCAGCTTTGCATCCGTGGATTATATTCACTTATTTATCATCACAGTGTGGATTTTATTTAACACATTCATCCATGTTTTTGCATGTATATTATTTAGAGTGTTCAATATTAAAAAAAAAAATTGGGGGTGTGGCCTGCTGCGGACCAGGATGGCTGCCTGAAGTCCGAGCTCCGCTCCACGATCTGGATACCGGCAACCCTCCGCTACTTTCCTCCCTGCTGCTTACACCACCGAAGCAGGGGAGGACTGGGGAGAATCCAGGGCATGTCGAGGCAGCGATACAAGCCGCCGAATACCCGATGCCTGACAGACTATTATCCGCCGGCCGCCGCCATGCAGAGGACCCAAGATGGCGCCGACGATGCTAGCAGCGATCTCTCTAACAACAACGCAGAGTGCCTGCCTGCTGCCTCTTCAGCGCTCCCTGTTCAGGGAAATTCGCCCACAACTTCCATCAGGGACAGCATGGACACCCATCCCCCTTCAGAGGAATCCCCTGGAGGACTTCAACCTGACAGAGGTAAGAGGATGGCAACCTCCCCTGCACACTCCCCAAACAAGGAGCCACACGCAAAGAAGCAGTTATGGTCCCATGTTGTTGCAGGGACACACGGATCTCAACATACTCCCTCCCTGGCTGCTATCCCTGTCACTGACAATACTGTCTCTGAAGCAATTTTAAAATCTATGCTTCTTACACTTCAGCAGAATTTGCATAGAGAGCTCCAGATATCATCATCCCTGGTGACTGCTTAGAAGAGCGCACAGACGCTCTAGAAGAAAATCTGCAAGATTACTCTAAGGCGCACAACGAACTGTTAGATGCCCATGAACACCACACGGAATTAATCCACCGTATTAAAATGAAATTAGCGGATTTAGAAGACCACTCTAGGCGGAACAATATCAAATTTAGAAGCATCCCTGAATCAGTCAAACCGAATGAAACAACACCTCACTTGCAGCAACTTATCTCCTTCTTACTTCCACGCCTAAACGCCCACGACACTTTAATTGACCGGGCCCACAGAATTGCTAAACCGCCCCACCTCTCAGATGACATCCCTAGAGATATTTTGGCACGTATACACTTCTTCCATGTTAAGGAGCAAGTTCTCTCCGCCGCCAGATCCTCGAAGCCCCTGCCGGCCCCTTATTATCAAGCTGTTCACTGACCTGTCTCCTGCCACAATGGAGATGCGCAGAGCTTTTGCCCCTGTTACTTCCATTCTTCAACAGAAAAACATAGTGTACAAATGAGGCTTCCCTATGAAGCTGCTGGTTACTCACCAACAAAAGATCATCCCTATCCTCTCTCTGAAAGATGGCTACAAGAAGCTCACCAACTGGGGTCTACTCCCCATCGCTCCCAGAGAAGCAGACCAAGCCATCTGATTCCAAGAATGTGGCGACTAAAACGTCCAAAAAAAATGACCTTGGTTTAAGCCCAGGCCCCCAGATCTACTCATATCCAGCCTGGGCGAAACACCTATCCCTTCTCCTCACCACCTCTCAGGTTTAAAGTTGTGCTAAGCACACGTTTTTCTGAGTTCTGATTACAGTTTAGATTATCTAGCATTGGTTTTATTTCTATTACAGATCTTTAGTTTGTATTTTAGCGACTAACTGGCTTTTGTCATCTACCTGTAACATTTATGGCATTTATTCATCTGTTTGTGTATCTCGCAATTATCATCAATAGGTGAAGTCTCTCTCCCTCTGCTCAGGCCCTCATAATTGCCCTACCGTCACGACGCTCTCAATCACTTCCCTCAATGTTAAAGGCCTAAATTCACCATGTAAACGCAACCTTCTATGGAAGGAAGCATTACAACAGCGTGCAGACGTAATCTGTGCCCAGGAAACACATTTTTCTAAAATTAAACAACCCCAATGTAAACACAAAAAATATCCCCATTGCTTCTTTGCAAATGCCCCTAAAAAAAAACAGAGGAGTAATGATTGCTATAAGTGCGGCAGTAGATTTCAAAGTACACCACTGTGAAAGTGACGAAGATGGCAGATTTTTAATCCTATCAGCCATGTTTGATAACCGTCCTCTCACCTTAGTCAACATTTATGCCCCCAATACAGCCCAAAAAAATTCTATGCCAATCTTTTTGCCAAACTAGCTCCTTATAGATCCTCACCTCTGATAATTTGTGGAGACCTTAATGAAGTAATTGACCCTACACTTGATACTTCCAATCCTGCAAGATGTAGGCCCTCAGCGCTATCCACTATTCTCAAATGGGAGGATCTATATGATTCCTGGAGGTGCATGCACGATAAGGAGAGAGACTACACCTATTTTTCCCCCCCGCACCAATCTTATTCTCGAATTGACCTATTCATAACAGATAAGCACCTCCTACAGTCTATTACTGCCTCCAACATAGGAACCATATTGTGGTCTGACCATGCTCCAGTCACCATCAAACTAGCATCCCCTTCCCAAACTACTAGACATACGGTTTGGAGATTGAACACCTCTCTCCTAAATAATCCCACCTTTGAGTCTCAGATACAGTCCGAGATTGACAGTTATTTTCAGCAAAATGTCAATTCTGTAAATGATCATGCTATTGTTTGGAATGCTCATAAGGCTTGTCTACGAGGTCTTTTTATTAAACTTGGGGCCCAGGCTAAAAAACAACACTCTTATATAACTGAATCCCTCCTAACACTCGATCTCTTGGACTCACGAACAAGAGATCCCCCTCTAGCATTATCTCCTCAGAACTTAAAATTCTCAGATCCCAGCTTAGTGATCACCTTCACAAAAATTTTGATTGCTTTATCAAGAGACTACGATTACAGACCTACTCATCAGCCAACAAATCAGGGGCATTTATGGCCAAACAATTTAAAAAACAACATTCCGATAAAAAAATTGCATTTATCACTAGTTCCCAGGGCAAACGCCTGACCAATCCGCTGGATATTGCCAATGAATTTGGCAATTTTTACACAAAACTTTACAATCTTATAAAAACAGACCCCCTATCCGCACCCTCTCAAGCTGACATAGCAACATTTTTATCCTCTATCTCCCTCCCCTCGATTTCTCCAGAACAACTTGACCTCTTGGCAGCTCCTTTTTCACAGACTGAAATCCAAAAACTGATAAACAACTTACCACTACACAAGGCACCAGGACCTGATGGACTATCCAACGAGTATTATAAACGATTTGCCCAACACTTAGTTCCCCATCTATGTGACACGTATAACCAATTTGCTACCACAGGCATAATCCCTAAGGAATCCCTTGATGCCTTAGTGGTTACTATTCCCAAACCGGGTAAACCTCCAGACAACCCAGCCAACTATAGGCCGATATCACTCCTTAACACAGACACTAAAGTTTATGCCAAACGCCTCTCCACTATCATTCCCCAAATTATCCACCCTGACCAAGTGGGATTTGTGCCCGGCAGAGAGGCCACTGATGGAACTAGACGTTTTTTTGACCTTATCCAATGGACGGAGCACACTCGAACGCCTTCTCTCTTCCTATCTTTGGATGCAAAGAAGACGTTCGATAGGATATATTGGCCGTATATGGAGGCAGTGCTCTGAAAATTTGGACTGTTGGGCACCTTTCTTACTGCCATATTAGGCCTGTACACTCTCCCATCTGTACGCATTTGGATGTCGGGTGTCGTTTCCAACCCATTCCAAATTACTAATGGCACCAGACAAGGGTGCCCGTTGTCCCCTCTAATATTTGCCATGATAATGGAGCCCTTAGCACAATTCATTAGATCTGACCCTTCGATTGCGGGTATAAAAATTGGACAAGTCTATCATAAAATTGGCCTATACGCGGATGACGTGATTATTGCCCTAACCAATCCTCTGTTGTCTTTACCTGCAGTCCAATGAGTCCTAGACATGTTCAGCACTGTATCTATGTACAAGCTGAATCACAGTAAATCCCTAATGCTTAACCTCGACCTAGATCCTAAGACTATAAAAACCATCACCTCTAGCTTCCCCTTTGCTTGGGCCCCCAACTCCTTTTTTTTTCCATACTTGGGAATCCACCTAACGTTCCCAAGTCGGATACTATTAAGAACCAATCTAGAAGACCTCTTGGGCAGGCTCACACAGCTAACAAAAGAACTAAGTAAGGTCCCAGACTCCTGGGCTGGTAGGATAGCTCAGGCAAAAATGTATTTACTCCCCCATGTCCTATATTTTTTTCGTACAATACCCCTTCCTCTAGAGCAAAATCAGATCAAAAAAATCCAGGGGATCATTAACGGCTTTATTTTGCAACAAAAGCGACCTAGAATAAAAAAAGTCATACTTACGACCCCAGTTCAACATGGAGGCTTGGGTGCCCCAGACATCCAAGCATATCACCAAGCAACTATCTTAGACCAATTGAGAACCTGGTGGTCAGATAAACGTCACACCACCTGGAAACAAATTGAAGCCACCTTACTACTCACGGACCCTAAACTCTTCCTAGCTGCATCGTGGCTTAACCCTCACCCCAGTCGATACCCTCTTGATAATATCACGTCCTCCATAAGAGTCTGGACCTCAATGCTGCAACTTACTGGTGGGATATCAATGGACACTCTAACAGCTATACCCACTGAGGCGCTACACCTTATCGCCCCAGACTTACCCCTCTCGGAATGGACGAAAGCCGCATTCACCAACCTAGGTATGCTTTCTTCACCATCAGGTTTACATACCTTTGAGCAGCTAACACAGCAGTTTGGCTTATCCAAACACACGTTTTTTCTCTACTTGCGGATTAGATCTAGCCTATCAAAACTGCGCTGGTCAAACTCGGACTGTGTTTTGCTCCCTCTGGTCAAGTTCTACAACATGGATACACCCAAGGCCAAGGGAATCTCTGTAGTGTATAAACTGCTCACCAAGCCAACTACTGACCAGCTGTCTTCCTCCTCACAGTACTGGTCCTCCCTGTTGGACCATCCACCTACAGCTCTACAATGACTGAAAGCCTTCACATTGCCCCTACACCTGTCTCACTGCATTAATCACTGGGAATCACTACAGAAGCTTTTTCACAAATGGTATTTTACCCCAGAGAGACTAGCGAGGATATACCTGAATACCTCGCCTAAATGCTGGAGAGGATGTGATAAAACTGGATCTCTTTCCCACATATGGTGGGAGTGCCATCTCATCAGAAATTTCTGGAGAAAGGTGCAAAATCTGATTGAGTCTTTGTGTGGTATATCCCAATCTATGTCCCCACTTGACCTACTCCTTGGACTCTCGATCCCCACATGGCCTAATCATTTGCAAACGCTGGTCACACACATCCTCATTGCAGCAAGATTGACAATCGTGAGGAATTGGAAATCAATATTTATTTATTAGTTCCTGGAAACCTTGGATCTCAGATTCTAGAAGCACACCACTGTCGTAGCAGTTCTACTTTTACCTAGACTGGATCCCACACCAGCTTCCCTTTCCTTCTTACAGTCCTATGGACAATTTGTTTTGAAAATCATTATAGTTCCTGTTGTTTTTGCCATTACTATTATTGCACATAACTGCTCACTCTCTCAGTATTCGAACTGACTGTTACATGCTTATTGTATGCTATCATAGATATCTGTTATATAACCCGTTTACCTAACCCTATTCCTTCGATCTTGAGGTAGCTAAATTGTGACTACACATAAGTAAGTTTTTTTTTTTTACCATCTTTGCCGTTTATGTAAGCATAAAAACACCAGGGTATGCCTAGTTTGCGTTATTTCTGTATTCCTTTTTCTTTTCACACAATACAATAAAAATCCTAAATACCTATATAAAATAAAAAATCTGTAACCCATACGGTCTTATTCATTCCGACCATCCTTACTTAGCGCTGCACATATACTAGTTTCTTTCCACTTGCCATTTGTCATTTGCTGTACTGGCTGCTGTCTTGTATTTAGGTAACAGCGCGGTATTGTTTACTCTTTTATATTATATACAATACTACATGTCTCTCTTCCAAATAACATTTTATTGTTATATTTGTATTACAAGATTACATAGTATATACCATCGTTCAAAACCGTACAAGTTATTAAAACATTCAATACAAAAAGAAAGAAAGAGGGGGGAGAAGGGAAGAAGGGTAAAGAAGGGGGGGGGGGGAGGTGGTTATTACATTGATTTGTTTACTTGTTCAAGGTGGGTCCTCCCGACGGTGCCACAGCTCCCATACTTTATTATGTGCTTCCAGCCTGTCCTGTATTCTGGCCGTCATCTTTTCCATCAACTCCACATCTTTAATCCTGGCGTATAGGGCTTCAGGAGTGGGGGGGGAGGTTTTTTTCCAATTTAGGGCGATAAGGCAGCGTGCCGCTGTGAGAATATGACGCATTAATTTTTTGTATGTCTTAGGGATTTTTAGTTGTAGGACTCCTAGAAGAAAAGACTTGGGAGTCATGGGAACCTGAACCTCCAAAAGACCGGTCAGCAATTGGTGGACCTCAGTCCAATAGGGGGTAATCAATGGACAGCTCCAGTATATGTGAAGGAGTGTTCCTCTTTCTTTCTGACATCGCCAGCAGCGGTCGGAACTGGAGGGGTATATGGCGTGGAGGGTGTCCGGAGTCATATACCAGTATAGGAGGATTTTATAAGCATTCTCCTTGTATAGGGTACAAAGGGAACTTTTTGCCGCCTGGGTCCATATCGTCTGCCACTGCTCCATGGGAAGTTCCTCCTCGAGGGCCTTTTCCCACCTGATCATGTAAGCATGCTTACCTTTAGTTTCTAATGGGTAGGCATTTATTATTTTGTAAATATCAGAGATTAGGCCCTTCTGGGCTGTGCCTCCCATAATCAGGTTTTCGAAAGGCGTTGGAGGAGAGAACTGTAGATCAGACGCTATGGACAGGGCATAATGGCGTATTTGCAGGTAGCTGTAGAAGGCCTGACGTGGAAGGTCATATTTGGTTTGGAGATCAGAGTAGGGCAATAGTCTGCGGGTTCTAGGGTCTACTATGTGTCCGTAGTGGAAAAGGTTCCGCGACGACCACGGGTGAGACATCTGGCGAGTGAGGCTGTCTGGAATTTTGGGGTTATAGATGAAGGATGTTAGGACCGATTTTTCTGAGGACAATTCATGTACATTTGATAATTTGTACCACAGTCGGCGAAGATGGGACACGGCTCCCAGTAAGCGCTCGAGGGGGACCTCCGCCCTCGCGTTCCATAGTAGGTTATTAGGGTGGGTCGGGGCTAACCATATTTTTTCAATCTCTGTCCACCTATTATAGGACCGTTGAGTAAACCAGGAGGCTATAGCTCGTAGTTGGGTGGCTTGATAGTATTTAATGAGGTTGGGGAACGCGAGACCTCCATCTGAGCGTGCCGCCATCATCACCGACCGAGGAACCCTATGTCTTTTGTAGTTCCAGGTAAATTTAAAAAGGTCAGATTGTAGTTTACTCAGGTGGCTGTGGGGGACAGGGATGGGTAGAGTTTGGAAAAGGTAGAGCAGTTTCGGGAGGATTGTCATCTTAATCGACGCGATCCGACCTAGTAGGGAGATGTGATGTTTTTTCCATGATGTTAGCAGGGCTCTGATGGAGCGGTATATGAGGGGAAAGTTTTCCTGATATAAAGTGTTAAATTTTGTAGTGATGTGTACCCCTAGGTATTTCAAGGAAGTGGTTTTCCAGTGATATGTGAAGTTTGCTTTCAGGTGTGTTGTTTCCGTGTCCGAGATGTTGATTGGAAGGGCCTCTGATTTAGAGGTATTAATTTTATAGCCCGACAGGGCTCCATATTTGTCCAATTCTGCGTGTAAATTTGGCAGGGAGACTCTGGGTTGGGTCAGGGTAAGGATCACGTCGTCTGCGAACAACGAGATCTTGAACTCCTGCCCCCTAACAGAGACCCCCCGAATATCGTGATTACCTCGGATAGAGGCCGCCAAGGGTTCGACACATAGTGCAAATAACAGGGGTGACAATGGGCATCCCTGTCGGGTGCCGTTTGTTATCGAAAAAGCTGGAGAGATGGCAAAGGGAGTTCTGACCTGTGAAGAGGGATTTGTATAGAGATGTTTAATGGCTCTCAGGAATGGTCCCCGAAATCCCACGTGTTGTAGTGTGGCGAACAGGAAGGGCCACCCAAGTCGGTCAAAGGCCTTTTCGGCATCTAGGCTGAGTAGCAGAGCTGCCTTTTTCTCCCTATTCGCCACATCCACCAGATCAATCACCTTCCTGGTGTTGTCTCCTGCCTGCCTAAGGGGGACAAAGCCCACTTGGTCCTTGTGAATTAGGGATGGGAGGATCATGTTCAACCGGATTGACAGTAGTTTAGTGAAAATTTTTAGGTCTGAGTTCAGCAGGGCAATAGGTCTATAGTTGGCACATAGGGTAGGGTCTTTTTCTGGTTTAGGGATCATAGTGATAAATGAGCGCTGCATGTCTGACGGGATGGGGGAGTCTCGGTAGAAGGCATTAAAGAGTTTGCACATATGTGGTAAGAGGATGGGGAGAACTGCTTTGTAGTATTCGTAGGGTAGTCCGTCTGGTCCGGGGGCCTTGCGTGACGGGAGGGTCTTTATAGTCTGTTCTATTTCCTCTTCAGTGATTGGCAAGTTTAAAGTTGTCAGGTCAGAATTTTGGAGCTGTGGGACTCCACTCTCCGCCAAATAGCGCTGCATTCGGTGAAGAAGGTCTGGAGGGGCGGGATTACTAGGGATATTAGGATTATTGTAAAGGTCCTGATAGTAGTTCGCAAAGGTATCAGCGATGTCCTTGGGGTGGGATAGTAGGGAGCCTGATTTAGTCTTAATTTGGTGTGGTGTGGATATGTGAGAGTTATCGCGTAGTTTTTTCGCTAGTAAGGAGTGTGCTTTGTTGCCTTTATCATAGTACAACTGTCTTAGTCTGAGGATGGCTTTTTCTACCCGCCCCATTGCCAAATCGCTCAATGTTGTTCGCAGTTTTACGACTTTTTTAAGAAGGGTTAGAGTTGGTGACCGTTGTAGTTGGTTTTCTAAAGCCCTAAGTTCTTTTTCGGTTTGAAGTTTTGTGGCCAGGGCATCTTTTTTCATAGCAGAGGACAGTGCCATGCATCTGCCTCGGATCATGGCCTTGTGGGCTTCCCATAGTGTAGATGTAGATATGTCAGGGGTATTGTTCTCTGCAAAATAGTGGGTGAGAGTGGATATTAATTCTGTTTTCGATGGGATATGCTGGAGGAGGAATGTATTTAGTTTCCAATTGTATGGCCTATAGACGGTGGAACCTAGTTCTAATTTAAGTGATATAGGTGCATGATCAGACCATGAGATCGGTAGTATCTTTGCTTCTTTTGTGTGTCTAAGCGCAGTATTATTTAAGAAGAAGTAGTCGATGCGTGAGTGTATTTGGTGGGGGGCTGAGTAGAACGTGTATTGCCGGTCGCCAGGGTGGAGAGCCCTCCAGGCATCGAAGAGAGCATAGCGTCTAGAGAGTCTGCGGAAGAGCTTCGAGTCCCGTAGGGCACGAGCCGGTATTGCCCTGGGGCCCACCACCTGACGATCCGCAGTTGTTGAGTGAGTTAGATTAAAATCGCCCCCCACTACTAGTATCTCATGTTCAGATTTAAAGAGTCGGGTAAATACTTTAGTCAGGAAGTTATATTGTTTAATATTGGGGGTATAGAGGGTGCAGAGAGTAAGTGCCTGTTTTTGCCACTGTCCTTGAAGGATGACAAAGTGGCCATGTGGATCGCTATATTGCGCCGTACATTTAAAGGGGGATCCATTTTTAATGAGGATGGCGACCCCTGCCCGTTTATGTGGACCTGAAGAGTGGTATATTTGGGAGAAATGCTTGGAAGCGAATGAAAATGAGCCCCCTTTATCAAAGTGTGTTTCTTGGACAAAAACAATATCTGCTCCAGATTGTTTAAATTCCCTCATCGCCAGATGTCTCTTTTTATCAGAATTTAGGCCGTGAACATTTAAAGATAGGATCTTAGCCATAGTGTTAGTCTGGGGTGGGTAGTTGTCTTACCTGATGTGGAGAGGATGTTCAGAAGGCGGTGGGTTGGCTGTGCACATGCCCCGAGGGAGGAGCCAGTTGGATTCCACGGGTTATCCGTTGAGTCACACAATGGTGGATAGGTGGAGGGGGGGGAGACGGGTAGAGAGGGGGGGGGAAAGGGAGAGAGAAGGAGAAAGAAAAACATGTGATTAGTACAAATCATTCGGGTATAAATTCGGTCCATTATCAGACGACCTCGAGAGGCAGAAAGGCCTAGGTCAATACGGGATTCCAAGGATCCTCCCAGCTGCGGCCCAGAAGGACCCGTCGGGTGGATGCAAGGAAGCCCCAATTTGGTCATAGAAAACACGAACTGTAAAATAACTACAACTGCTATCAGCTAACCAAGAGGGGGGTGGTCAAAAGTGATATCTCCTACTCTCTCGAATCTCCGCGGAGATGTGCCCGTAATGTAAACTGAAATATAAACTAAGGGCGTAACAAGGGGGGGACTAAGTAAACTATAATGTCCAGGGCAAATTCACCAGTATTGTCTGGCGGTCAATAAAGGCCATTGGAAGGCATCCTGAAGATGTTGTCGGTACATCTGAAGTCAGCCATTTCCGTGCTTGGTACTCTTGCGTGAGGCATCTTTGTTTCGGGATCTGTTGGATGAGGAAATTTTCTGCCAAGTTGCGGGTGGTGCGGGTAGATTGGTGATCAGGTCCCATTCTGGGAGACGGGGGACGGATATTCCCACTGTATTGCAGAAGGCTTGTAGGTCCTCCGGATAACGTAGAACCGCAGATTTGCCTTGGTTTTTGGCTGTAAGGCTGAAGGGGAAACCCCAGCGATAGGGGATACTTTCTTCTTGTAAAATGCGTAGTAGTGGTTGAAGGAGTCTTCGCTTCTGTAATGTGATCCATGAGAGATCAGGGTATAGCTGCACCTGAGCATTTTTGTAAGTTACTCTACGTGCTAAGCGAGCTTGTCGCATAATGTCGCATAATTTCAAGGGGTAGGAGTTAATCCTGCAGATAATGTCTCTTGGTTGCGTAGTGGCATTCTTGGGTCGCAAGGCTCGGTGGGCTCTGTCCATTTCTATGAACTTGGTGACTGGTTCTCCCAAGAGATTGTTGAACACGTCTTGTAAAATATGTTGAATGTCTTCTGGGCCTTCAACTTCTGGAATTCCTCTCACCCGTATGTTGTTCCTGCGTCCTCTGTTGTCCAAGTCTTCCACATGACGCTGCATGTCTCTTAGCATGGTGTGATGGTCTGCTCCCTGGAGTTGGGTTCTGTGGACTGCAAGCTTGGTCTCTTGGATCTCTTCTTCAGCCATTTCAACTCTGTCGGCTAGGTGTTTGAGGCCTGACTGGAGCACTTGTATTTCCGAACGACACGTGGACTTTACGTCCTCTATTAACTGTCGGAAGTCCTCTTTAGTGGGGATTGCTTGCAAATAGGTTTGCCATTGTGGGGGTGCTGGTTGGGGGTGCTCTGATAGTGCGGACCACTGTGCCGGGGGTGTGCGGGGTGGTAAAGGTGGGGGGCCTGATGCGGTGAGGCCCAAAGCCTGGTGTGCAGTTCCCGGTGGGGAGTCCCAGGGTTCACTCCAGGTTGGAGTCTGGGCAGATGGGTTGGCCCCTGTTGCATCCACTCTCTGGGAGCGGGGGCCGGGTAGACTCACTTTTTGGGCATAGGTGGCCTGTGGTATTGTCCAGTCTCTGGGCAAGTCAAGTGCCTGTGGGAGCGCCATTTTTTGGGCCTTTGGTGGTGGTGAAGCAGGCTCTGTGTGGTTATGGGATGCTGTGCTCGCAGCAGGTTCCGGAATGATGCAGCTAGCTGGGTGCATGGGGGCCGGCAGGGCCGGGAAGTCCATAGAGAGGACTGAGGAGGTTGGGGAGTCCGGTTCAGTGCCGTGCAGACATGGGTCTGATGCTGTTCTCAGCAAGCGGGGGAACGCTTCCGAGCACTGAGTGTACTGCTGGGGGAGGGAGGGCGTCATGGTGTCCTGGGGGCCATGCTGCGTTGCCTCATGAGGTGGGGATCTGGATGGGGGACTCACCGCTCCCGGACTACGGAGTCCGGTTGTGCTGTCCAGTGGAGCAGATCCGGGGTCTATAGATGTCTGCTGTAGTAGGTGAGGTGTTGGAGAGCTCCGGGCGGATCTCTGAAGGTAGGCCGCAGAGGGATCCGGCGCCATCTTGGCTGTTCCGGTCTGTGGCATGTCCGTCGGTGGAAAGAAGGACCGGAGGTCTGAGGAGGGTCCCGGAGGGGGTAAGGATGATCCCCTGGCTGCCGCGGATCTGGTGGTCCTGGATTTGCCCATATGAGTGCTGTGTGGAGTCCCCTATACGCCGTTTTTTCCCGGGCTGAGAGAGAGCAGAGGAATCAGGCTGCCATTCAGTGCGGCTTCCGGTCACGCCCCCTTACTACATGTCTCTCTAATGCATACATTGGTACATATCTGCATATGTGTGGTCATGCAGTATAAAAAAATACAAAAATGCATATTATGATATCTCTTTTATAAATATATGAATTCTGTACAAATGTCATTCTTACATACTAATTTTCACACATATTTTAATATATATATAACAATGATATCCAGATTGATTTCTGGCCTTTTTTAGCTCAATATGTGCTCTGTTTTGCATCAGCTGTCAACCTTTGTAAGCCCCACTTTTTATTATCTTCTATTTTTCTGAAATTCCTTTATCCCATTGCTTTTTGTCCGCTGACCATTGTAGTTCTATGGCAGACGTCATGCCCATGAGAGTGTATTTAATGATGCTCTCCTCCAGAGAACAACAGGCCAGTAGAAGGAGCTGTGAGCTCCGAGCACGTAGCCTTTCATTCCACAGAGACAGTCCTGACCCCTTCCTCCCGCCCTGTGCTGGTGATGTAATTTCTGATTCCACGGTTCAAGCTGGTCAGCGTGGAGCTGACTACTTCCTGGTTCTCCTGAAAGTACAGCCATTCAGCATAACATCACACCAGATATCTTCCCAGCTACCCGGATTGCGCGAGGATCCTGTGGGACGCAGTAGAACCGCCAGGACTGCATACTTATGATGCGCATGACTCCTACTTACATCTTATAAGTGTTTTTGATCCTGTGCAATAAATGTTATTATTTTAATACTCCACTTAGAGAGGCGCCCCCCCCCCCCCTGTTTCTATTACATGGTCAGCAACATTAATCAGGTAGTCTGTGGCATTTAAACCATGCTCAATTAGTACTAAAGGGCCCAAAGTGTGAGCCTGTGCAAATTGTAGCCTCAGTTTCCTGTTGACAGAAGTGGCACCCGGTGTGGTCTTCTACTGTTGTAGCCCACCTGCTTCAAGGTTCATTGTGGTTATTTGAGTTACTGTTGTCTTTCTATCATCTGCCCATTCTCCTCTGACCTCTGACATCCACTTTTTCATTTTTGTGCACACAAATGCTCACTGGATAATTTTCTCTTTTTTTTGGACCATTCTCTGTAAACCCTAGAGATGGTTGTGCATGAAAATCCCAGTAGATAAGCAGTTTTTCAAATATTCAGACCAGCCCCCCTGGCACCAACAGCCATGCTATGATCAAAGTAACTTAAATCCCCTTTCTTCCCCATTCTGATGCTTGGTTTAAACTTTATCAAGTCATCTTCACCACATCTAGATGCCTAATTGCATTGAGTTGAGTTGTGTTACCAAGCAATTGAACAGGCCGGTGAGTATAAACACTGACTTATTTCATTTTTTTTCTACTTCTGTAGCTTAATCCACCCCCATATTTAACCTGTAGATTTATCTGATACATTTTGTATCATGAACCCAGTGAGTATGACAAAGCCCCCTCTGAAATTGTTCTTCTTCTATAATGAGTGGCTGCAGAAGCCAACTGCAACAGAAGAGCATTTTAAAGGATAAGTGTGGGAATCTGTTTTTTTCCTAATCATACTTACCTAGGTGGATGCAGCATCGGTCCAATGCTGTATCTGTCCCCTGCCGCCTCTTCACTGAGAACCGAGCCACGGACACCACTGATGGCTCGGTTCTCTCGGCTCCTGGAGCAGAGAGCTGCTGACTATCAATCAGCAGCTCTCCTGCTCTGCTCCTCCATGCTCACTGGAGCACTGAGCTGTGGAGAGGCAGGGAGCGGCTGTCTCAGCCTCTCTCTGAGAGGCTGAGACTGCCATCAGTCCAGGCACCTGGCGGATCCTGACTTCTGAAGTCTTGTTGATGCGGTGCCTGCACTGATTCCAGTGACGTCAGCAGAGAGCGAACTTCAGACCGCTCTCTGCTGAAAACGGGTCACAGGAGTGCAAAATGAATTGCACTCCTATGACCCTTAGGAGAAGCCCAGCCAAACCAGCTCAGGCTGAACTTCTCCTTTAAGATTAGTAACCAAAACAATTCACTGATCATTATATTACTGTTCATACAGCAGATAAGAGTCAGTTTTTCTGGTCTGAGAGTGACTTCTACAAAAAGGAAGTGAGTATAGGAGTGAGCGTACACCATTACTACTATGCAATCAATCAAGTAATCTATCAATCAACTAATCTCAGCCTAAAAATAAAGTAGCTGCACTTCAAAGTGAAAGGTGAGAGGAGATCAAGTGGTCTGTTGTACATCATATCTATCAGTAAGCACATATTACAGCTTTTACTTCTGAAGTGTGGCTAGGCTATTGTCTTCTTTGATTATGATTGATTGCGGAGCAGAGAACAAACTGCATGGGAGCCAGCTCCCAGTCTGTGTGGGTGTTTTACATCTCCAGCAGAGAATTGGAATTCTTGTGATTTTAGTATGCAATAAAATTGCACTTCCTGTTCCTTTTCTATGCCATACAGAGCTGCTGATAAGGCAATACAACCAGCCCTTCTGTACAGGGCCCCATCAATTCAAAAGGGGGGCTCAGGCACCTGCTGAGCAGGAGGGTCAGCTGTACTTTTTGCTTACTTTTTGTACTCTTTTTGCAGACATCAATCCTCTTCTGTCTTCCAGCTTCTTCTCCTCTCCCTCCCTTTGGCTGTACTGCAAAAGGGATTGATTCTAGCACATGCGCCTCTTCCATCTGCTGTCTGGGCCCCCCTGTGTGCCCCTTTGCCCCCGTAGCGCAGCCAGCATTCCTCTCCCACCAACAGCTGCTATGGGCACACAGAGGGATATAATTTACTGACCCTCGACACCCTGCCCCCTCTCTGCTGGCTAATACAGCTCTGCTTCCCGTGTCCCCGATGCGCTCTGTGGTGCCATCATCGGGGCCCCAATTTGCAGACAGTGAGGGGCAAACAAGGCAGCTGCTTTGGGCCCCCCAACAAAGACAAGACCCAGGGCAGTTGCCCCGTTTGCCCCACGTTAAAGACGGCCCTGTTCCGTCAGACTTACTGCACAAGTAAACTATGATCCTTTGCATCTAAATTCTAAAATCATTGATAGAGAGAAGAAAGTGCAATATGAAGATTACAACAGCCTTTATGCACAGGCACAATTAGATGGGATGTTAAAACGTAAAAACAAGATCATTTTAAATGCTGTTTCATCTGTCTGCACAGAAAACAATAAAAACTCAAAAGATGTTGCCATCCTTTCCTCAAGCTAAAAAAAAAAGTAAAAGCTTTGGCTAGAGTTTGGGTTTATTGTTACAACTGTCAGATTTTTAGGGTAATTTAGTATTTTCTTTATTTATTTACTTTGTAAGAAATTAAAAACTACTGAAGTGAGAACATAAGAAAATATGCCAGTCAATGAACTTGTTGGACAATTTGCAGCCGCCAAACTTAGAAAGAACGTGATCTTTGCTCTAGCCAACAATTCGTTATTTGATTATGTACGCTGTGTCTTCAATAGATCTGATGACACTTTATTTAAAGACTGTGAAACAAAAATAAGTATCCAGCATGTACAGATAGAGAGAATCTCTTCCTTAATACTGAACCCCAGGCAACCAGATAAATACACAGTTGAAATACAGCTAACATGGTTGTTTTACCTGCCAAAGGATTTAGAATTCTGTACTTCTTGTGATGTACTCTGAGATACCACAAGGCCAAGCAGGTGACATGATCGTTTTTTGGCTTGGCACCATTGCATGTAACCTATCCACCTAAATCTTTTTAATGAATTTTAATGCAATAAAACACAATATACAGTTGTGCTCATAAGTTTACATGGCAGAATTTATGATTTCTTGGCCATTTTTTCAGAGATAATGAATGATAACACAAAAACTTTTCTTTCACTCATGGTTAGTGTTTGGCATTTTATACACACGCACATTAATTACAAGCAAACAGATCACAGGTGAGGATGGTTACCTTTAATAGCCATTCAAACCACTCTGTGCATGTTATCAGGTCAAAATCATCAGGGTATGTAAACTTTTGATCGGGGTCATTTGGGTGGTTTCTGTTTTCATTATGATTTAAAAAGAGTAAACACAGTTGATTGATAATAAATGGCTTCAGCCAAAGATTAACCATGAGTGAAAGAAAAGTTTGTGTTATCATTCATATTCTCTGAAAAATGGCCAAGAAATCCTAAATTCTGCCAGGGTATGTAAACTTATGAGCACAACTGTATAACCCATTTTTTTTGGTAAAATACAAAAGATGATGTTACGCCGAGTAAATAGATACCTAACAGCTAACACTTTAAAATTGCACACGCTCGTGAAATGGCGACAAACTACAATACTTAAAAATCGCTTAAAATTTTTTTTACAGACTTCCTGTAGAGTTAAGCCTCGTACACACGATCAAATGTTTGGATGTTTGTCCGAAGGATGTTGGCCCAAACTTGTCTTGCATACACACGGCCACACATTTGTTGGCCAACAATTACGAACGTAGTGACGTACTAGACGTACTATGTGGTTTTTCAGCTCTTTAGCGCCACCCTTTGGGCTCCTTCTGCTAATTTTGTGTTAGTAGAAGTTTGGTGAGTGTTGATTCGCGCTTTTCATTTTGCACTTTTCATTTCGCACTTTTCAGTTTGCGCTTTTCAGTTCGTTTCTGAATGGCTGTTCGTCAACCAGACATGTTGCGGAATCGGAGGAGATAACTTGTTATTTATTATTGGCCTTGGAGTTATTGCTTTGACATTATTTTTTTGGTTGAATAATGATTTGATTGGGTGTATTTTCTATATTTTTGGATGCATATAATGCACTTTTTAGTTATGTTCTATTGGCAGATAGCATGTCTAATTTTATTTATTTTATTTTTTTAATGCACAATAAAAAAATTGTGTAGAATAATACTTGGCTATGTGTTTTACTTCAAATGAGAGTTTGGGAGTAGGCAGTTACATTTTAAAAAATACAATGTAAAATTAACAAGGGACACCAACATAGTTGTATCTTTGATCTTAAAAACTTGGGATAATGGTGTTGTGGTAACTTGCCCAAATAAAAAAAAAAAAAAAGAAAAAGAAAGCATAATATTATTCTTGATATCACTCGAAAAAAAAAGCCTTTGAAAATTTGTTTGCAATAACTCCATCAGTATCACCAGCAAACCAGTTTCATTATTATCCCATCAAAGAAGAAGAGAATTGTGCGCTGCATTTTGAGATTTCATAATTTGCCACATAATGAATGTTAATTCTCTATTACGAACGCTAGTTTACAAGACCGGCCGCTTCTGACTCGTCCTTGCTTCCAAGCATGTGTGTTTGTACTTTAGACTTTTGTCCGACGGACTTGTGTACACACGATCGGAAAGTCTGACAACACACATTTGTCCGCGGAAAATTTGAAAACCTGCTAGCCAACATTTGTTGGCAGAAAGTCTGTCAACAATTGTTCAATGCAGCATAAACTTGGTTGGATATACCAATAACAGCCTATCATCGAACATTTCCCGTCAGAAAGTCCAATCGTGTATACGGGGCTTTAGAGTTACAGAGTTGGTCTAGAGCTGGAATTACAGCTTTTGCTATAATGTTCACAGCAATACCTCACTTGTGTGGTGTGAACACCGTTTACCTGTGCGTGTGCGACTTACGTATGCGTTGGCTTCTGCATGCACGCACAGAGGGATGGGAGTGCTTGAAATTTTTTCTTATTTATTTATTTATTTATTTTTACACTGAATTAACAGAAAATTTCCTCAAAAAAATTGCATTTCAATGGACCGGAAACAGTAATGAAATGTATAAAAGTACACAATTTATTGATAAAACATACAGATAATATATCTAAAAAGATGGATCACATATAGCAATGGTGTATTTAACAACATCAAATCGAACCAATGGAATAACCTAGAAATCAACTTTCCAAAATGGGACAGAAGAAATCCAACGCATTTCAACAGACATAGTGAGGGTCTTCTTCAGGGACAATAGGTTCTAAGGTTCAAGGGTTTTTTCAAGGTTAATCCTGTGTGCTGGTGATGCAACAAATGGAAATCATGGCTCAAGAGCGGAAAAAACCGAGACAGACCACTGGTGTGCCAGCAAGCAAAGAAGGAAAGACCCGCCAGATGGAGCCCCAGTCTCATATTAAGACTTGTTACCTTCTTTCGTTCGTCCCTCCCCCCTCCAAACACATCTCCATCTCCGTATAACTGGGATTACTCCACCTCTAACCATAGTTTCCACAATCTCTCATATTTCTTAAAGGGTTTGTAAACCCTCATGTTTTTTCACCTTAATGCATCCTATGCATTAAGGTGAAAAAACACCTGTCAGTGACCAGCCCCTCAGCCCCCCATTTTACTTACCTGAGCCCTGGAATTTACCATGGCGGAGATGCGCTGTCCCTCTGCCCAGGGTTCTCAGCTCTTGATTGGACAGATTGATAGCAGTGCAGTCATTGGCAGAGGCGGCTCTAGGCTTTATGAGGCCTTAGGCATAACTTAGACATGAGGCCCCACTCACGTCCATAAGGGAAAAAATAATTCAAGCAATAAAAATGAATTGCATATAGTACTGGTGTCAGTGTCCCCTATTTCAAAGCTGGTGTCAGTGCTGGCATGCTCTCAGTACTGGTGTCGGGGCACTCTATCTCAGTGCAGTGTGCTCTGTCTCGGCGCTGATGTCAGTAACCTCTCTCTCTCAGTGCTGGCGTCAGTGCTCTGTCTCTCTGTGCTGGTGTCAGTGTAAACTCTGCTAGTGCTGGTGTCAGTGTTTTCTCTCTCAGTGCTGGTGTCAGTGCTCTGTCTCTCTCGGTGCTGATGTCAGTGCTCTGTCTCTCTCGGTGCTGATGTCAGTGCTCTGTCTCTCTCGGTGCTGTACTCACATAGAGCTCCTTGAACCCGGTCTCAGAGAAGAGAAGGGGCTGTGCGAAATTTCACCACCTTGGAGGTTTCATCATCCCTGTTGGGCAGCAGTAGGTCCCCACAGATTCCCCATAGTGGAAGAGCTCCTGGTGGGAGATAGCTGCAGAGAAGCTGATCATGAGCAGTGCCAGCGCAGAATGAAGAGCGCCTTGCCCACCATGGCTGATGATCGGCACTGGACTGAGCTGGGACCTCCCGACCACCGCAGTGGAGCCCTGGGTGGCCGGGGATGAGGGTGGAGTGGAGTCAGGCCAGGGGGCGTGGAGTCAGGTCAGGGGGACCAGAGCTGTCAATCACAGGCAGGAACACTGGGACACTGGCAGAGGCCCGGAGAGACCTGACTGTAAACCCCAGGCACATGCACACCCCCCATGCACATATACCCCCCAGTCACATGCACAGGCTCCCAGTCACATGCACACCTCCCCCAGTCGCATGGACACCCCCCTAGTCTCATGCACACACCCCCGTCAGATGCACACCCCCGTCAGATGCACACCCCCATCACATGCACACCCCCCAGTCGCATGCACAACCCCCTAGTCGCATGCACACACCCCCAGTCCCCCAGTTGCATGCACACCCCCCAGTCGCATGCATACCCCCCAGTCGCATGCACACCCCCCAGTCACATGTAGCCCCCCAGTCGCATGCACACCCCCCCAGCCCCATAGTCACATGCACACACCCCCGTCACATGCACACACCCCCAGTTGCATGTACTCCCCAGTCACATGTACCCCCCAGTTTCATGTACACACCCCTGTCACATGCACACCCCCCATCACATGCACACCCCCCAGTCACATTCACACCTCCCCAATCACATGCACACACCCCCAGTCACATGCACACACCCCCTAGTCACATGTACACACCCCCTAGTCACATGCACACATGCCCTAGTCACATGCACCCCCCTGTCACATGCATACACCCCCAGTCACATGCACACCCCCTAGTCACATACACCCCCCCAGTGACATGCACACACCCCCTAGTCACATTCACACCCCCTATCACATGCACACATGCCCTAGTCACATGCACCCCCATCACATGCACACACCCCCAGTCACATGCACACTCCCCCTAGTGACATGCACACACCCCCAGTCATATGCACACACCCCCAGCCATATGCACACACCCCCCAGTCACATGCACACCCCCCAGTGACATGCACACTCCCCCAGTGACATGCACACTCCCCCCAGTGACATGCACACACCCCCCAGTCACATGCACACACCCCCCAGTCACATGCACACTCCCCCCAGTCACATGCACACTCCCCCTAGTGACATACACACCCCCCAGTCACATGCACACACCCCAGTCACATGCACACCAGCCCTAGTTACATGCACACTCACCCTAGTTACATACACACACACCCCAGTCACATGCACACTCAACCTAGTGACATGCACACACCCCCCAGTCACATGCACACACCCCCCAGTCACATGCACACACCCCCCTAGTTACATGCACACTCCCCCTAGTGACATGCACACTCCCCCCCAGTCACATGCACCCCCGTCACATGTACCTCACACATAGCAAGGCTCTATCCCCTCACAGCTCAGTCAGTGCATCCTCAGCTCAGCAGACAGTCGGGTGCACAGACAGGCTACAGCAAACTGTAATTGCCTCCGCTTCCACCATGGAAGCCCCGCCCTGGAAGGAGGATGGACTTGCGATCCTGCTAAGGTGCTAGCTGCGCCCGGCCCTTGCACAAGATATCGGCTCAAGGGAGAGGCAGGACTTGCTGGCGGGCGGGGAGGGGCGGGGCAGTTGTCGGTATGTGTGTGTGTCTCTGCCCGCTGTTCCGGTGGAGTTTTATTGACAGGAGTGGAGACTGGGCAGTGCTCTGATTGGGCGTGGTGTTACAGAGCAGAGAGGAGGAGGACTGATTGTACACTGAACTAGGCGGGCACGAAGCTCCGCTGCGCTGACTGTACTAGGATTGATGTAGGAGGATAGCAGAGGCGGCACTTTAGGCAAACTAGGTGGACGGGAGGCCCCTGAGAGAGTGAGGCCTTAGGCGACCGCCTAATTTGCCTAATTAGAGAGCCGCCTCTGGTCATTGGCTTCCGCTGCTGTCAATCAATTCCAAGACACAGGTGCTAGGGGGCGGGGCCGAGTCCTACATTCAGCGTCTATGGACGCTGAATGATGGACTCGACAGCACGCCCGCACGGTAACCCAATGGGAGAACACTTCTCTGTGCAAAACAAACTGCACAGTGGAGGTAAGTATGATATGTTTGTTATTTTAAAAAATAAATAAATTTGAAGCTTTACAATCACTTTAATGTTTTCCCTCTTACTATATGTAAATTTTTCCTTCCATGTCGTATCCTTCATCACTTTCATTCATTCTTCCACCGTCGGGGGAGCTTTTGCTTACCACTTCTGTGCAATCAGCTTCCTTGCTTGAAACAGACATCTAGTTATTTCAATCTGTATATCTCCTGACAAACCATTCCTTTCTATAAGCTCCAAGACACAAGTCTTAGCCTCCATGTCTAGAGATGTCCCAAATACAGAATTTATTTCATTGACTGTTTCCCTCCAATATCTACATAATTTGGGACATCCCTGGACCATATGCACCAAGTCTCCCCTTGCATCCCCACACCTTGGACATTTTGGATCTAGTCTTCCAAACATAAACAACTTCAGAGGTGTGTAGTATGATCTATGTACCAAAGATAAGTGAGATACAATCTGTGAGGGAGATAATGAGACCTTAGGCCCTATACCAGTATTCAACTCCATTGCTCCTCAGTTATTTGTCCGATATCCTCCTCCCATTTACCCCTATTAGGAAGTTCTAATCCCCCCTCCCCCCCCCAGTTCTGCCTTACTTATACATCCATACATGTCAGAAATCAGCCCCTTAGGGGTCCTAGCATTGACCACCTTTCGGAGAGAGGACATTTCACTCCACTCTAATGCCCCCCCCAAACTGTGTGTCTAGGGCATGTTTGACCTGCAGGTACCTGTAAAAAGACTGGTTTGGGACGGCGTATTCCTCCCTTATCTCCTGGAATGATTTCAATTTACCTGCTCTAACAATTGTGCCAACCAGTGAATACCACTTAGTTCCCATTCCTCAATTTTCCCCATCACCTTAAGTTCATTTAAGTTTTTATTATCTCATAAGGGGAATAATTCAGAAAACCCATTGTAGCCCAACAGGGCCTTAATGGTTTCCCAGCTCTTTACCATCAGTTGTACTGTAGGGCACCTGGAGCGAAAAGAATCCGCCTCAACTGCCTCCACTACTGTATCATGACTAGTATCTACCAACGCCAATCCCCCTCCTACCTCCCTCCCTACCGGCAGATAACTTCCTCTCATATGCTGCATTTGTGCCCCCAAGAAATAATTTCTCGGGCTTGGTGACGCTAGCCCTGCTTCCTCCCTCGGCAGCTGCAACGTTCGCAAACTAATTCTGGCCGCACCATTTTTCCAAATCAGCTCTCTAAAAATGCTATCCATTTTTTTAAACCAATGCTTTGGAACCCAAACTGGAGAATTATGCAACTCAGTACAAAAGTTGTGGCATCCAAACCATTTTAATTAAATTACAACAACCAGCTACCGAGAGAGGAAGCCGGCTTCAAACCAGACATTTCTGTTTTAATTTTGTCATTAATATATTAATATATTATTAGCTATATATTGTCTTGGGTCCCTTGTTATATTAATACCTAAGTACTTCATTTGATTTACTACCCTTACTTGAGGTATCTGTTGCAGCAGGGGCTCTGTAAGAGGATCTATTGGCAAAAGTACAGATTTTCTCCAACTAATTACCAACCCAGAAAGTTTCCCAAACTCTCTAACTATACTCATTGCTGCTCCCAGGGAGGTCTGCGTATCCCCCAAAAACAGCAACACGTCATCCATGTATAAGGAGACTTTCCCTTCTCCCATTGCCCTCCTAAATCCCCGTACATTCGGGGAGATTCTTAAAGCGATGGCCAGTGGCTCCATTGCGAGGGCGAAGAGCAGGGGCGATAGTAGGCACCCCTGTCTCGTCCCCCTCGCCAACTGGAACCACTTGGAGCACTCTCCATTTATTCTCACTTGTGCCTCCCTAGGTGCCTCATATAGTTTTCTAATCCATTTAACAAAATTGGAGCCAAATTGAAATTCTTCTAGTACTTGCCAGAGGTAGTGCCATTCAAGGCTGTCAAAGGCCTTAACCGCGTCCAGTGACAAAACAGCCCTTGTCCCCTCCTTTTCCATTGGTAACTGGATGTTTAGATATACCCGACTTATATTCACACTTGCGGCTCTATCTGGTATAAGTTGTGTGTAAGTTTTGAAATTATTCTATTTAACCTTGCCGCTAGCACCTTTGCTAAAATTTTTACGTCACAAGAGGGATATTGGCCTATAAGATACTACTTCAAGTTGATTTTTCCCCTCCTTTGGCAATGCAATAATTGTTGCTTCTGTCATGGATGGGGGTAATTTACCCTCCCTGGGTTATTTTCTTTAAGTGGAAGTGGTGAGACTTTAAGGCCTCATGCACACGAGACGCTGTTAAACTCACGTTTAGAGGCAGTTGGACACTTTTTTCAACTGCCCCTGAACCCATTCAATGTTATCCTATGTGTCTATGTACACAGTCTCGTTTTTTGGCGTTTTTAGGCAGTTGCGTTTAACCTCGTTTTTCCAGAAGCAAAAAAATGGGTTCAGACGCAAAAGTTTTCCACGTTTCAGACGCCAAACACAGCTAAACGCGGCTAAACGCCGGTACCGCTTTTAGCCGCGTTTGCGTTTATTAGTGTTTTTTACAATCTGATTTTGTGGCCCCATATCTTGGGGCCACTTGGAGCTAGGAACCCCAAAGTTGGTGTGCTGACACAGTTGGACTAACACTATAACATATTCAAATTTGGGTTTCCTAGCACTAAGTGGCCTTGAGATATGGGGCCCCAAATTCGGGTCACAAAATGTCATTCTCTGCTGCAGAAAAGTGCTTGACATTTTGTGACCCGAATTTGGGGCCCCATATCTAGCGGCCACTTGGTGCTAGGAACCCCAAATTTGGTGTGCTGACACAGTTGGACTAACACTATAAAATATCCAAATGTGGGGTTCCCAGCACTAAGTGGCCCCAAGATATGGGACCCCAAATTCGGGTCACAAAATGTCATTCTCTGCTGCAGAAGTGCTTGACATTTTGCGACCCGACTTTGGGGCCCCATATCTCAGGGCCACTTAGTGCTAGGAACCCCAAATTTGGATATGTTGTAGCGCTAGTTCCACTGTGTTAGCACCAAGTGGTCCCGAGATATGGGGCCCCAAATTTGGGTCACAAAATGTCATTTTCTGCTCTGCAGACGCTTCTAGACGCAAACGTGGCTAAACGCGGGTAAACGCGGCATGCAAACGCGGCAAAATGGGCGTTTCTAAACGCCGGTTTCAGCTTTTAAAAACATGTGTTCAGCAGAGTTTGCACTGGCGTCTCATGTGCATGAGGCCTAAAATGGTAGGAAGAGTAGAAACCAGATTAGAACAATAGCAAGTAGATTTCATCATTGCCCATGATGAAACAGGCTCCTTAGTCATTACATTTGCCATCATCCATTAGTTTTGGACGGCTGCAATAAAAAAGTCAGTCTATTTGGTCTTATTTTATGAAGCGAAAGAAGATTATGAAAAGATTAATTATTAATTATATTATTAATTAATTAATTATAATTTAACAAGGTTTTCTACTATATTAAAGTGTCTTCTAACTAAATATTGTTATTAACCAACTGCACACTTTGCTGAACATTGTAATGCATCACAGTTTGAAAACTGTTTACTGAACATTAGTTCTTTCTGCTTTGCTCCATCAAGATCTGGGCCAGAGAACCTTCTAGCCCCATCTACACTGATAAAACTTCTTCAATACAGTACATCAACTATCATTTATTACACCTGCTAAGGCCTTGCGATTCTAGCTATAAAAACGTGTATTAAGCCAACCCAGCAGCAATCATCTCATGATTTTTCTAACTATAACATTCTGAAATTCGATGCACATCATAATTGTTCTTCTCACTGTCTAACCAATTAAGCTCAAAATTCAATATAACATTTTCATATACACTAAATGTGTCCTTTTTATTTTTACTACCAGAACAGTAAAATAATGGTTTCTTCCAGGGAGAACATCAATAAGTTTGGTATTTGCATGGATATTTGTTGATTTGTGGTAATAAGCAGATAAGCAAGGTTAGCTTTTAAGTCAGGAACATTTCAGAGAAGTATAGTCCTTGACACACAGGTGTATTTCTTTTTTAAATCAAATCCTTTTTATTATTTTATATGAAAACAACATTGACACGATACACAGGTGTATTTCACACAGAAACATAGAAGAGTGATGGCAGAAAAAAAGACAAAGTGGTCAATCCAGTCTGCCCCATTTTATTAATATATATATATATATATATATATATATATATATATATATATACATTTTTTTTTTACTTTTTGTGTCTGAATATAGATTTTTGTTTGAACCCACTTTACCCACCTCTCCTTCATCATGTTGCTAGTAAAGAATACATAGAAAACGTAGCCAGATGCAGTGCATTAGCAGGTCTTGTGCAAGGATTTTTACCTACTTAGGCAAAGGTGCATTTTGATGCCCCACCGTCCTCCTGCCACCCCCCACCCCCAGTGTCCACAGCCACGCTGGGACTTCCATTGCACCCGTATCTATGTTGGGGTGCAACTCTTCAAATCTCCCCAGGACAAAGCCACCCCTAATCCTCCTCTCAGCAAAATTCTCTCTCCAACTCTAGCACAAGTCCTCTCCCCACTCAAAGTGCCCCCTAGCACATACAATATCCTCTTACCCCCCCCCCCCCCCCAAATCACTGCAACTATTATTGCCTCCTTTGCAAACTTGCCCCTCTTCCCTGTGTCCCCTCCCCTACAAGTCTCATGTATATTGCAATCAGTACAGACCTCAAATCAGTGCAGGACACCGAGAGCTGTGTCCATCCTCCTCCCCCCTCCTCCTCCTGTCTGTGTATACTGTATAGGAGAACAGCCGAGCCAAGAAGGAGGAGGGGGTGGGGCTTTATTTTGCTCTGCACTGTGTGCTTATTGTGCCATGCTAGTGTGAGGCAGTGGCGAGGGGGGGGGGAGAGATGCAGGCTGCCATGTGGGACCCAAAACACCCGCACAAGCCACGAGGCAGGTGTCACTGGTGCCCACACCCCTGCGAGGCAAGTAACTGGAGCCCAGTGGCGGAAACTTTCCTGGCACTGGGCTTCGAGGTTCACCTTCAGGGTTTAGATCCTTGGATTTTACTGCCCTCCCCTCCCCTGCTTAAGCTACCTATTGCTTGCGCCAGCCCTGTGCATCAGAAAACAGTGTAAAGAATAAAGGCTGCAAATAGATACAATAACATCTCTATTGTCCTCACTTATGTCAGGCTGAAATAGAAGTCAGGGAAGCATTTTAGAATGGCACATTATGAGAGTTTTCTTCTGTCTTTGTCCAAATGAAATACCCATCATTGGGTAGATAACTAATTTACTTGATGATGATAAGATGAATCCAAAGATGCATGTGGGAATGCTTGTAAATGATTAGTAGAAGATGCATTTTTCTAAGAATATTTGATTAATATCTTTGGGTACTGATTCAGGTTCAAGTTTGGATAAACATTAGGGGGTTCATTTACTAAAACTGGGGAGTGCAAAATCTGCTGTAGCTGTGCATGGTGGGTAATCAGCTTCAAACTTCAGCTTGCTTAATTAAAGCAGAGTTCCAACATCCAATCAAGTTTTTTTTTTTTTCCCAAACTTCCTAAGTTCATATAATGTTAATGTTCCACTCACTTGTTTTTTCAAAATTACCCCCTGATGTCCGTTTTCGTATGTAAAAAGAACCTATATTCGGTGCTACTGGCAGTTGTCATCTTGCCTGTGGGCATGTGAAGCCCACAAGCAGCCAGTTCCCGGATACGGTGATGCTGAGCTACCGCATGCACCACCCGTTCCCGCGCATGCGCATTATGTACACGTCACAGCGTTGCCGTCACAGACATTGCCATTGTCGGAAGTGCCCGCCCCGTTGTGAACGAAGAAAAACAAAACCACACAGATCTCATTCCAGCTGGCGTCATCGCGTCACTTCCGGTTTCGGGATCTCGTGAAATTTAGCGGCGGCTAGCCACACTGATCCCTGGTAAGATTGATTCATAGCTCCCAGGAGACAGTGCGCCACCCCAGGAGACAATGCGCCACCGGACATGACGGCGATACCCGCGGGTGGCTGACACAGGAAACGCCACATTAATACCGCATAAATAGGTAACCCTTATGCCGTGTACACATGGGCGGACTTTTCGGCATCAAAGGTCCGACGGTCTTTCCGGCGGACTTCCGACGGACTTTTGACTAACTTCCGACGGACTTTTGAACGAAGGGACTTGCCTACACACAATCACACCAAAGTCCTACGGATTCGTACCTGATGACGTACGACCGGACTAAAATAAGGAAGTTGATAGCCAGTAGTCAATAGCTGCCCTAGCTTCGGTTTTCATCCGTTGGACTAGCATACAGACGAGCGGGTTTTTTGACCGGACTCGAGTCTGTCGGAAAGATTTGAAACGTGTTTCAAATCTAAAGTCCGTCTGATTTTCACCCGAAAATGTCTGCTGCAGGTCCGATGAAGCCCACACACGGTTGGATTGTCCGACGGAATCGTCCCGTCGGACCAGTCCGGTCGAAAAGTCTGCCCGTGTGTACATCGCATTAGGAAAAAAAAAAAAACTTGCCATTTGACTATGTGTATTATGCCAGCTTGGTAATAAGCTTAATTTGGGAAATTGTGTGAAATTGTGTGGAACTCCGCTTTTAGCTTAGACAATAATAATAGTAAATAATAATAAATAATAAAATAAATAATAGAATGGAAATGAAGCTGCTTGCTTTCTGTGCAGAGCTGCACCAGATTTTGCACTCTCCAGTTTAAGTAAATCAACCCCCTAGCATGTTATTTTAGACCTTTTGATGTAAATATTATCATCTTTTGATCATGATATCGAATAAGTTAAGAAAAAAAAATTGCCAGAATTGCCTAAATATTATCAATATGCTGTTCCAAGCCTGACTAGCAAATCATTGTAGAGTCATTTTTTCAGAATTCAGTGACCTGTAAGCAGATCTTTGGTCTCAAATTAATGTGGTTGTAAAGGCAATTTAAAAAAAAAATAACAAACATGTTATGCTTACCTGCTCTGTGCAATAGAATTGTACAGAGTGGCCCTGATCCTTCTCTTTTTGGGTCCCCCGCCGGCGCTCCTAGCTCCTCCTCTCTTGCTGGTGCACTGAATAGGAAACCGATTCCCATGGAGGCACTCTTACGGCCTCGCTCTCTGGCCCACTGCTGCGTCCATTGACACAGACAGATAAACATATACAGGTACCTATAGGTAAACATCGTACATTGCACTTTACGCTAACTTTATGTAGTGCTTACCCCCGAAGGAGCAGCTGATTAATTGTTATATCCGTAATTCACGTTTACCACCTGACCCATCGCAGCCCATAAAATCAGAAACAGTCCATATTGCATTTTTCTCTTGCTTTTATTAAGTAACATGAACTGGGATAGGAGAAGGGTTCTTTTGAGATGCTCTTTTGTTGCTTTGTAATCTTTTCTTTTCCTTTCATGGAAGGACCTAGAATCACTGCGGATAATAGGAAATCACTCTATGCGATTTCTTCATCAGGGAAGATGGAAGTAGATTTGATAGAGAATAATTGAAAAAGAGTCACTCTGAATAACTTCTTCATCTGCAGAACTTTTTAAGGACAGTCTGAATGCATAATATGTGTACTAGCAGCTTCACCGCCACCTCTTTACCACTACTTCCCATCTGCATGGTACTTCCAAGTTGAGCTAAAGAAAAGTCACTCTGAATAATTCTTCCCGCTTGACTGATTGGAATCCCGGGGCATTGCTGAACCCAAAGTCACAGGCCATGACCACCTGTCTCACTGACTTGCGTACCAACATCCCTCAGCCTCTGGCAGTACCCTTCCCTTGGACTTTCACTCACGTGATCAATAGTCCATGTGCCACTCATCGATCGCTCAGTTGTCCTCCGCTTAGTTGCTATTTCTTCAGCAATGATTCCTTTTTCTCCTTTATGGCACACTCCCTTCCCTACAGGGGCAGCCAACGACACCAGTGACTACATGCTGTACGGTGTCATCTACTCCTCTACGGGTGCCGGTTCCCCACCCTCCTCGCAAGGGGGGGGGCTCCGAACCTTTCCCCTCCGGTAACCAGGCTGGGCTTCTCTCCAAGCTCGAACAGGACCTCCTCGCTGACCACGTGACCCGGCTTTTGTATGAGAGTCCCGGGGCATTGTCCAACAAATTAATGATTGTCCGGGACTCACATACAAACTACCTGCCACTCAAATCCCAAATGAACAAACAGGCCTGCTATAATGGTACAAGCCTGCCTAAATTTACCTGAAACTATAAACCAGCAAAAACGTCACATACTTAAAAGTAGGTGCCCGCTACATTTAAACTCTAGAGCTCAAGTTCATCATAATTTCAGTTCTAGCTGCAATAAACCAACTTTGACTACTATAGAGTTTTGATCTTAAACGAGTAATTACCATTTCAAAAATTGGTTCAGATCTTGCAGCAAGTGTCTTATACATTTTTGTTTGCAGCATACTTGACTACATGGAATACTTAATAATGAATTATCATTTGAAACAGAGCTTCCATGATCTTTCCCAGCCAAGTGTTGAACTCAAGCATCCTTCACATCAAATGATAGTCCTATTCACATATGAAACATGTCAGCAAATGCTCTTAAGTATAACGTGGATTTCCTGACTTGTTTTGTCCTGGGCTTGCAGTTTGAATGTTGAAATGTCATAATTAAGAGATTTAGCAAGGCACTGACATTTTGTATTCTCACACACATTGTACATTTTAGGAAGTATTTGTTTTGTAATGCAAAGCTGGCTTATTAAAGATTAACTTTAAATATAGTTACATAGTTAAGTTGAAAAAAAAGACACAAGTCCATCAAGCTCAAGCAAAAATATGTATGCATATGCATGGACCAATTTATTAGAAAACAGCACAGGCGATAAAAATCAATCAATCTCAGAAATGACAGGTTGAAAGACCACTTATTTAACCCAATGCGAGCTTTATTTTATGATGTCCATAGCATCCTGATTTGGCAAGCTTCTCATATGTCCTTTTGAATTAATGGTTTCTCATGGTCTCCTAGCTGGTGGAACAGGTGAGATCATGTGGGATTTCAGCTTATGACATTCCACTGCAAGACACCAATCTCCATTGTGTGTTGTGCCTGTGACACAGAGACAACCAGGGTTCTTTTCAGCAGAAACGTGGGGGAACGCAGTTCCAGCACCTCCAGCACCTCCAGCACTGAATGTATGTAATGGCAAGAGGTGGTGAAGTGTTTTGGAGGATCTATTGGTACTAGCTACTGGGGATCTATTGTTGCTGGGGGGGTCTATTGTTGCTGGGGAGGTCTATTATTGCTTGTGGGGAATCTATTGTTGCTAAGGAGGTCTTATGTTGCTGAGAAGGATCTACTGTTGAGGGAGGGTCTTTTGTTGCAGGCTGCTGGATGGTGTATTGATGCTGGCTTCTGGGAGATCTATTGTTATTGGCAGGGGTGGATCTATTGTTACTAGAGGTATTTTGTTGCAGGGGGTCTACTATTGCTGGGTGGATCTATTGCTGATGGGGAACCTATTGTTGCAGGCTGTAGGGGATCAGGGACGGTGCTTGGAGGTGAGTAGGGAGTGGAGACAAGGGGTAAGTACCTGCATCTATTCTCTGAGAAAAAAAGCCTTGGAGATAACACACAGACAACACCAGAACAAAAAATGACCAACAACCACAAGATATTGAGCAGTTGGCGGTCTGTTTAAATACCAAAAATCCTGGGCCAGTGGCCTTTCTTCTGCCTTGTTTTGGATTTTAGGTGTTTACATGTTTAAAACAGTTTTTTTTGCTAGAAAATTACTTAGAACCCCCAAACATTATATATTGTTTTTTTTTCTAACACCCTAGAGAATAAAATGGTGGTCATTGCAATACTTTTTTTGCACCGTATTTGCGCAGCGGTCTTATAAGCGCACTTTTTTTGGAAAAAATTCACTTTTTTGAATAAAAAAATAAGACAAAAGTAAAGTTAGCCCAATTTTTTTTATATTGTGAAATATAATGTTACGCCAAGTAAATTGATACCCAACATGTCACGCTTCAAAATTGCGCCCGCTCGTGGAATGGCGTCAAACTTTTACCCTTAAAAATCTCCATAGACGACGTTTAAAAAATTCTACAGGTTGCATGTTTTGTGTTACAGAGGAGGTCTAGGGCTAGAATTATTGCTCTCCCTCTACCTGTCGTGGCAACACCTCTCATGTGTGGATTGACCACCGTTTTCTTATGCGGGCGCTACTCACGTATGCGTTAGCTTCTGCGCGCGAGCTCGTCGGGATAGGGCGCTTTAAACATTTTTTTTTTCTTATTTATTTTACTTTATTTTATTTATTTTTTCTCTGTTTTTTTTCAAAAAAAAATTTGGATCACTTTTATTCCTATTACAAGGAATGTAAACATCCCTTGTAATAGAAAAAAGCATGACAGGTCCTCTTAAATATGAGATCTGGGGTCAAAAAGTCCTCAGATCTCATATTTAGACTTTAATGCAAAAAAAAGTTGTTTAAAAAAATGACACAAAAAAATTGTGCCTTTAAGACAAGTGGGCGGAGCTGACGTAATGACGTTGCTTCAGCTGTCCTATGGTTTGGAGACAGGTGGGGCTCATCTTAGCCTCACTCGTCTCCATACTGAGGAAGTGACAGGTCCCGATCGCCTCCGCCGCTACCGACGGCTCCGGTAAGCGGCGGAGGGCGCGGGAGAGCGGCGGGAGGGGGGGTGGCACCTCTCTCGCCGCCGATAACGGTGATCTCACGTCGAACCCGCCGCAGAGACCACCATTATCATTTACAGAACCGCCGGCCCTAAAGATGGATACCTCGGTTGTGGCAGCAGCTGCTGCCGTTACCGAGATATCCATCTTCAATGTAATGACGTATATATACAGTGGCCGGTCGGTAAGTGGTTAAAGCTTTGGGCACCACACTACCCATGGTTTTACAGTGCCTAATAGCCATGTACTTAGTTCAAGTACTTGCTTTCATCAAGCCAATTAAAAAACATCCCTTCCAGTTACCACAGATACTGTAGTACAGCTTCTGCTTTACCTACGGCCCAAACCATGTACTGCATGATTCAAATTGCCTTGTGTTGTCAGGTATGGCTTGGCAAAACCAACAAAACTTACTGTGAAGGAAACTTGTATATGACTCATTATTTACGCTGAGCCACCGCCCCATGAATCTATCATATTTTTTCTTAAACTAAACTGTCATTTTACTTAAAACATTTCTAAGGTGTTCCTAAACCCACAATAGTAAAATCAGTCTGTATATGCAGTAAAGCGTGCTTGGTATATTCACTGTGGAACCTTAGGGGTTAATCCTTCGCATTGTGTAAAAAGGCTGTTTGATCCCGTCTTCTCTGATCCTCACCTTATTCCACAATCCTCAAACCATCTCCTGATAGAACAGAGCCTTGGGGGGTAAGCTGCTAAATTCGGTGTGTGTATTGCTAGAGGAGAGTGCATGTGATCAGCACAGGGCCAATTAGCACTCTCCAGACTGAGGGTCTGGAGTCCTGCAGCCTCATAGGACAATCTGGGGAGAATGAAAACTCCTCCTACAAGCTTTAACCAGACACTGATAGAAGTCACAGGACTGCTCTAACTGCTGATGAGAAAGTATTTAGCAGTTTATATTTACTAAATCTATTGCATTTCCATGTTGTGTACTGCGGGAGACCAGATATAGTGAATGCAGGGTCCTGGGTTTAGTAACATTTTAATGTGTTGCCCAGAATGTTAAAAAAAAAAAAGAAGCTTTTGGTGCAATACTCATAAGTAAGGATATATAGTGTTTATAAAAATAATGGAATGTTTTCCTTTAACCACTTCCATACTGCGCAAAGTCTGGCACTTCTCTCCTACATTAAAAAATCTACCAGGCAGACCTTCACACCCTTATCTGAAGCCAACTTCTTGTATAAGAATTATTGGGGAAGCTCTTTGAGCTGCAGGAAGTTCACAGTCTTGCTGTTGTCATGGCATCAAGAGGGCATTTGCTTGCCTATCCCATAGAGAGATGTCAGCCAACATGGCAGGCAGGGGAGCCAATCCGGTTCTATTATGGCGCATTCTTTCAGCACTACTGATGGGCTTAGTAGTCCTCACTACACCTGTCTTTGGCAGACAGCCAGTAGCTTACTCACTTTCCCATGATCTAATGTGCTGAAGCTTCCCGCCCTGATTAGCTAGTTATTGATCTATCACATGTATGCTGCCATGGAGGTACCAGGAAAACAGAAAATTGTATCCTACTTACTGTAATTTTCTTTTCCTGGTGCCTATCCATGGCAGCATTGCAAACCCACCCAGTTCGTTCCTAGAGATGTACAGGGAATGGACTGTTGTGTGGGTGTTAACTTTTTACAGCTATGCACTGGTCCTGTGGGCGGAAGTAGGCAGGTAGCATAGTAGCATATCACACATATACTGCCATCAATGGGCACCAGGAAAAGAAATTACATTAAGTAGGATATAATTTTCTGTTTTTTTAATTTTGGTTGGAGTGGATTTTGATTAGAACACCTGTCAGTTTTTATTGTTTTCTATGCCCTCGTTAGAAAATCCAAATTTTTGGGTTGTCCTCAGAAAAGTAATAGAGGGGAAAACTTCCAATGGGGGCGTTAGTTCTGGTGACCTGGGGGTCTACATGGAACTCCCTTAATTTTCAAAAATTTCTTCACGTCCTGTTGTGGTTATGGGACTGGAAGTGGAGTGGGATGTCCCCTATAGGGCACAGATTGCAAAAAGTTGCACGATACACGATACCTATTTTTTTTTTTATCTGAGGGCAGGGGCGTTGCTAGGTCTGAAAAAGATCTGGGGCTAGAGCCCATAGCAGCGGTCACCAACCGGGGGGGGGGGGCACGCCGGTGGTAAGCAATTTTTTGCGGGCAAAGGAAGGCTGGTGTTGGCGTTTCAATCTTCATGGCACCATGGTTGATATGGTGTCAGGGTGATCAAAGCGCATTGTTTCTATTGTTACATTGTAATATATAATGAAGTGGTTCAACTCACCATAATGCAGAATCAGTGGGAGCCCTGGGCGTGTCACTTGCCACATCACTTGCCACCCATTGCAGATTGTCACTTGCCACCATTTGCAGATTGTCACTTGCCATGTCACCTGCCACCATTTGCAGATTGTCACTTGCCACCATTTGCAGATTGTCACTTGCCATGTCACCTGCCACCATTAGCGATTGTCACTTGTCACGTCACTTGCCACCATTAGCAGATTGTCACTTGCCACCATTTGCAGATTGTCACTTGCTATGCCAGCCAGTGCCACCAAATGTGCATTCTCGCTGCATTGGTGGCAGGCTGACAGCACTGGCCCATTTAGTGAGGGCAGGAGAGCGGAGATGCAGGGCGGGCAGTGAGAGATGATGTAATCTCTCTGCTCCCCACCACACCTTCGACATTGAAGAGGCCCATTTAGTGAGGGCAGAAGAGCGCTGATGTGTGGCAGGCAGTGAGAGATGACATCATCTCTCTGCTCCCCGACGCACATCGCTCCCACATTGAAGCCCCAGCTGTGAAAGCGGAAGATTGGTGACGGGCGGGCGGCGAGAGATGATGTCATCTCTGCTTGTCCGCCTGCTCGTCTCCAGGGCTGGACTGAGACAAAAATTTGGCCCTGGACTTCATCCAGACCGGCCAACTTTCACAGGTCTCACCCATGCCGGATCTTCTGGTCCCCCTTGCTCCTGTGGTCCCCCTGTGCTCCTGTGGTCCCCCTGTGCTCCTCTGGTCCCCCTGTGCTCCTCTGGTCCCCCGCGTGCTGCTCTGGTCCCCCGCGTGCTGCGCTGGTCCCCCGCATGCTGCGCTGGTCCCCCGCGCTGGTCCCCCTGTGCTCCTCTGGTCCCCCGCGTGCTGTGCTGGTCCCCCTGTGCTCCTCTGGTCCCCCGCGTGCTGTGCTGGTCCCCCTGTGCTCCTCTGGTCCCCCGCGTGCTGTGTTGGTCCCCCTGTGCTCCTCTGGTCCCCCGCGTACTGCGCTGGTCCCCCTGTGCTCCTCTGGTCCCCCACGTGCTGCGCTGGTCCCCCTGTGCTCAGTGGGAGGTGGCAGTCCGATGGCTCAGTGCCTGTACATGCCTGATCGTCCCTCCTCCACCTCCAATGCCGCCTGCCGCAGCCGCGACCCGCCGGCTCTTCTCTCCTCCACACTCGCTGAGACTCGGGGCTATGGGCTCCACATTCAGGGCTCCAGCCTCGATAGCCACCCCCTGGTGACGCCTATGTCTGAGGGTACGAGTACCGTTACTTTCCGTCAAGTACTCGCCAATACAAGTATCAATACTTTGTGGTACGATTTGTGCTAATACAAAAAAAAAAGGCGCAAATTGCACTGCAAAGAATAGCATTTGATTTGAACAGGAAGGCCCACTGCTCTTGTGTGTGTATGTGTGTGTGTAAAGAAAGGAAAACGCGCCATCTAGTGGCCAGTTAAAAAAAATATTAGAACTCACAGTGCATATCTGGCAACATAAATAATCTACATAGGTGTTCTGGTCCCGATGCTAGCAAATCAGGGCTGGAGGAGAAGTTCTGGGACCCTGTGGGTATAGGGCCGAAGTGATGTCAGCTTGGGAATGGACCACACACACAGGGGAACAGTGGAGGAAACGCATGCGATTTGGACAGGAATCGCACCGCATGCCTATTCAAATTGCATGTGATTCCTTGCAGTGTGATTGGCGCCCAATTCATTTTGTATGGACACAAATCGCACCCCAAAGTATCGGTTTCAGTATCATTTGGGCGAGTACTGATACTCGAGCAAATGCTTGGTATCGACACTGATACCGGTATCGGTGCATCCCTAGATATAACCCTCAAGTTTAATGACTTCAAAATGTAAAGAAAGAGAGCCAGCATAACAGCCTAGGAATTAGCATTTTAGAGGAAGAAGTCAACAATGGCGTCCTACAGTTTTCTCAAATGACTGGTTTACTTTAAAAAACCACTGTCACCTTGCCCATTCACCTGAAAGTGTATGTGTAAAGCCCACCGCCCAATCACTTTATAGTCAGCTTTTCAGATTTTCCGCACCTTAGTCAATGGTCACCAGTGTAAAAAACGCCTAGTGCTTCTGGGCATTGTGGGGTGTATGTGATCCCCTACCATGATACAGGGCTTAGACCTAACGGCCAATCACTGTCACATGGTGGAAGGGGTCGTACCACCAGTCCCCCCGAGCACTGTCAGCCTACACTTTGGTAGTGTCTGCAACAGAGGGATGACCAGCGGGGGAGCACTGGAGTGGTAACTATAATGCAGATGTTGTGAATTTTTTACTGAATGAGCAAGGTGAAACGTTCTCTTTAAAGCGGTTGTAAATCCCGCTTGGTCATTTTTACCTACAGGTAAGCCTATAATAAGACTTACCTGTAGGTAAATTGAATATCTCCTAAACATGTACTATTTAGGAGATATTCACCCTGCATGCAGCCAGTGACATCACTGGCACATGCGCTCTGAAGGCCCAGCATACCTTTCCAGAACTTCAGAGCTTCATGTCGGAACCGAGGGCTCCCGTGTGCATGCTCAGGAGTGACGTCATCGTGGCTTCGGCCAATCACACCCGGAATAAAGAAGGGAGGGGAACATTTAAGCCCTCTCAGCAGTGACTTTACAGCGCTGGAAGGCTTCATTCCAAGGTGAGTATTTCATAATATGCTAGTATGCAATGCATACTAGCACATTATACCATTGCCTTAGGGTAGCCACCTGTCCAGGATTTAAATCATGTGTCTGGGTTTCAGTCCGCCTGAAACCCGGACACATTATTCAGACAGGGTTGTGGCTCCCCAAGTAACCAAGATAGTCACTTAAAAATCTGTTGCCATCTGGGAGCTGTGGGCAGCTGTCTGGGGGCAGGTTCGGCATCACTGGGGGGTGCGATGATGTCAGCAAGAGCAACTTTGCCACACACACTGTCCACCACAGCAGTGGTAGGTGCGCTACCAACCAATGGCATCCCAGGTCTTTTATAATATTATAGTGTATGCTACGAGTAAAAAAAAATTGCCCTGCACCACTAAAGTGTTCGGCTTTGGCTGGAAGAAGAGGTGGCAACCCTACATTGCCTTGCAGGTTTTTTTTTTTTTTAACATCAGCGGCTTATGGCATTCAAATGCATATGTGAAGCCTTTCCCCCAAGTACTTTCCAGTGCCCCCCATCACCCCTTTCTTCGTGATCATCACCACTGTAAATATTTGGTGCTTCTGAGAACCTAGGGGAGCATGTGACCCCCTTCCTGACTTATCGTCATTCAGGTACACCATTAAAAAAGTACAACGAGCATTTGATGATATGAAGCTAGTGCCCAACTTCTGTTCAAAGACAAACCTTGCATCAGCCAAGTATGTTCACATTAATCTCTACGGTCCCAGGTGGCCATAGATGATATTAACTAGCATATCAAATCTCTTATCCATCCTAAGACAGAAAAAATAACACAGGGAATAGAGCCAGGAGGAAACCGTGCGTCACTATTCTGCATTATTTAATCCTGAACAAATGCAAATACTGGCCTTGGCTGCTTCACATGTACAACAATACATTTTGCAAGGACATAGGAATATGTTTACTTCTGAATGTTTATTACCCCAGCAACAGTCTGGAACCTGAAGGGCACAGGTAGGCAGCGTGCGGCTCTATGGCTGTTGCATGCCTCATAGCTGGACTGTGAAACCACAAGAGTGGCAGGTGTAGGCAGCATGTGACTTTCCATTTATTATTATTACTAATGTTATTGGTGTTATTCCTTTGTTTATAGAGCACAATATGTTCTGTGCAGCTGATTATCGGAAGTGAGAAGTGAGGATACAATAAAAACAGGGACTGGGAAATTGAAAATGAAAACTAACTTGAATTCAGAATTTTACTTTACAGTAGAACTCGGATCAGAAATGAGGACAATATCAGGTTATGTCAGCTTGCTATTCCTTTTCTTGATGGTAGGCTGCAGTCATACCCAGCGGCGGCTGGCGCTCCAAATTTTGGGGGGGGGCGCAAACAAACTGAAAAAAAAAACCCTGTCAATTGCAGCCACTGTGCCATCAAACGCAGCCACTGTGCCCACCAATTGCTGCCAGTGTGCCCATCAATTGCCACCAGAGTGGCCCATCAAATGTTGGCAGTGTGCCCATCTATTATCGCTACTGTGCCCCATCAAATGCTGCCAGTGTGCCAATCAATTGCGACTGCTGCGCCCCATGAAACGCAGCTACTGTACCCATCAATTGCTGCCAGTGTGCCCATCAAGTGCCGCTACTGTGCCACAAACGCTGCCAGTGTGCCCATCAATTGCCGCTACTGTGCCCCATCAAATGCTGCCAGTGTACCCATCAATTGCCGCTACTGTGCCCCATCAAATGCTGACCAGTGTGCATCACCCGGCACTTACCTGTCTCGCAGCGGGTCATCGGCGGTGTCTTCTTCCGTCCCCTCTATCAGGTGTCCAATCACAGCGCCTGACATTTAAGCCAATCAGGTAACAGACCGAGCACCTGATTGGCTGAGAGGCAGTTCAGTGTTAGCAAAGCGAATTCCTTTGCTTCGCTAACACACAGCTGAGTGAACAGCGAACGCACAGCATTGTGTCCGCTGTTCACCTTTTCGGACGCCTATTTGAGCCTACGGCTCTAATCAGGTGCTTCCAAAAAACACCCCCGCCGCTGTAATTCAGGTGCCCGGCCCCGAAAAGGGGCCAGACATCTGAATAGGGGTTGTCAGCGGTGACCATGCAATGCACAAATCTATCTATGGTGATAGAGCGGTGCCAGGAGAGGGGGGGGGGTGGCGCTCCTGCACCACCACTGGATTAGGGTGTGCCCAGGCACACCTGGCTCACTCCCTGCGCACACCTATGATATACAGACTGATTTTACTGTTGTGAGTTTAGTAACACTTTCAGTACAGGTATGAGTCACTGGAATAAAATCACATTATAAAACTTTACATTGTAAGGCAATTACTAAATCTTAATTTTTACCCAGAGAGTTGGAAGATTCCTGTTCTTCATATGATAATTAGGCAGGTAGAGCCGCCCACAGTGACCCTGCAAGGGCAGAAATAGAATTTTACCATGCAGCAGTAATCTTCCAGGGCTGTGGGGGTTAATCCAGCAGATGGACCTGTCATAGGCACTTTTAAAGGGTGCTGACTAGGTTTGCTCTTTACGCCCCCTCCTCCAGTCATAGACACTGTACTATAGCTTCCATTAATAAAAGGCTAATCTTTCATGCACCAACTTATTCTCCATTCATAGAGTGCTTTTCGTTGACGAAGCTGGAGTACAGCTTCTATGAATGATGGAGGGGGTGGAAAAGGCAAATAGTCAGCACTCCTGACTAATGCCTATGACAGGTCCAACACCTGAATCAATCCCCTCAGTACCAGAAGATTACCACAACAGGGCTATAGGGGAGACTAGACATGTGTACTACCAAAATATTTGTTCGTTTTCATTTCAATCATTTTTGTTTTTTGTTTTCTTTAGTTATTCGGTATTTCGAATAAATTCAGAAATTTGGAAATTCGGAAATTCAAAAATCTGAAAATTCAAAAAGAACGAAAGTCCAAAAATGCGAAAATTCAAAAATCTGAAATAATAATTAACTAACTAATAAAAACTATTAAATTATAGGTATTGGTAATTTCCTTTCATATTTGGCTGTTGGAACGTAACGAATGCCACATCTAAACGAATGGAACATAATGAATTAATAATAATTAATAATAATTAATAATAATAAAAAAGTTTATTATTATTTTTATTATTATTAATGTTTATTATTATTAATTTGTTACGTTCCATTCCTTTAGATGCGGCATTCTTTATTTCAGATAGTTCGTAACTCCGCATAAATTTGTATTTGTTATGTTCACTAACAGCCAAATTTGAAAAGGAATTCCAATACCTATAATTTAATAGTTAGTAATAGTTATAATTAGTTAGTTATCTCAGATTTTTGTGTTTTTGAATTTTCGAATTTTCATTCTTATTTTCGTTCTTTAGAATTTTTGAATTTTCGTTCTTTGTTTCGAATTTACGAAGTTTTGAATTTCCGATATTCCGATTTACGAATTTTTGATTTTTCGAATTCTTGAATATCTGAATTTTCAAAGTGCATAAAAATTAATCAAATTGATTTTCGTTAATTAGAATATTTCCGAATTAACAAATTTGCCGAATTTTGTCGAAAAACTAATTTGAAACAAATTGCACATGTCTAGGGGAGACCAAAGACTTCAACAAGACAAGCAGCCACCAGCACAAGGAATACTTCCCACTAAATACCATCCCTCACTCGAGTTTTATAAAAAAAACAACAACTTAGGCTTTATGGGTGTAGGCTCTGGGACTATATCCTGATCCTGCTGAGTAAATAACCTGGAAAAGTATGTAGTATGCAATTTTAGACTTTCCCAACTTCACTTTTTAAAGTAGAACTAAAGTTCCACTATCACAAACAGGCAAGCTCTTTATTGCAGAAGAGACATGCAAAGTCTCTTCTACAATAGGATGCACCTACCTGCTAGCTCACTGTCTCCGCTGGCATGTAAATTGAGTTAGACATGTGCAGCTTACACCTTCTGCCCGGTCTCTGATTGCACAGGAGTGCTGTCACCCCATGCCAGCCAATGAAGATGGCCAAAGACCCACCCACAGCAGAAGATGCCAGTGACAATGAGGGACGGGTCCATTGGAGTGGAGGTAAGTTTTTAGTTCCACTTTAAACAGTGGCAGCCCCTTATTTGCATCCTCACAGGTGCACTTTAAGGGCACTTTCACACTGCCAGCACCCAGGCGTCGGCTGTAAAGCACTGCTATTTTTAGCGGTGCTTTACCGTCGTTTTTGCATCGCTTTTCGGCCACTAGTGGGGTGCTTTAAACCCCCGCTAGAGGCCGAAAAAGGGTTGAAACTGCAGTGGCACTTTACCGGCGGTTCGGCGGTGCTGCCCATTGATTTCAAGGGCCGCTTTAGGAGCTGTGTATTCACCACTCCTTCAGCACTGCAAAGAAGCTGCTCGCAGGCCTTTTTTTGACGTCCTGCCAGCGCAGCGCCCCAGTGTAAAAGCACTCGGATTTTCACACTGGGATTACAGCTGAGGCTTTTTTCAGGCGCTATTTTTAGCGCTAAAGCACCTGAAAAATGCATCCAGTGTGAAAGGGGTCTAAAGGAAACATTTGCTTATAGAATTGTGAATTTCTATGCCTAACCTTCTGAAAATGCTAGTTGTCTGGCTTTCCTTGGCTTCAATACTTTCTGATTCATTTTCTACACACGTGTGCAGCTAATGGAGATAGGCAAGCTGATCTTCATATTTATTCTGGGCCTAAATATGATTAAAGCATAAAGATCAGCATAATAACCAGGCAGGAGATTTTGGCAATGGAAGACTACATGTTTGTCCCAGTACAGTTTTTCTTTTACAGGGAGCCTCAATTTTCCATTTAACTTACAGCATCATCTACTGGCAAAAACGTGTACTGCATTTTATTCCTTCTACTATAATGGTGCATGTATGAAAGCTATTAGCTATGACGAGACAGCCTAAGATGAGATGAGTGTAAATAACACTTACTAAATCAAAAGGAAGTGCAGCACTTATAAAACATAAATTCTACCTCATAATTAATATTATGCATAAAGTGCATGTATACCAAACAAGTGCTGGAAATTTATATTGCATCTATATTATAAAAAATATATATGTCCAGATCTTAAAGAAAATATAATATTAGGAACTCATAAATGGAAGTGCTCAAAAAACATCTGAAAGGTGCTAGTCCTTAACCATTTGCCTACTGGGAGCTTTTACCCCCTTCCCACTCAGGCCACTTTTTATCTTTCAGCGCTGTCACACTTTGAATGACAATTGCACGGTCATGCAACACTGTACCCAAACAAAATTGTTATCATTTTTTTTCACACAAATAGAGCTTTCTTTTGGTGGTATTTGATCACCTCTGGGTTTTTTATTTTTTTTGCTAAACAAACAAAAAAGACCAAAAAATTTTGAAAAAAAATGTTTTTCATAGTTTGTTATAAAATTTAGCAAACAGGTTAATGGCAGCACTGATTGGCAGCACTGGTGGTGGGCACTGATTGGCAGCACTGATGGGCACTGTTGGGACTGAGCTGATAATCAGGACACTGATAATCAAAGCCCTGATTATTAGTGCCCATGTCCTTTTAACACAAGCTGGTTATAGACTTTCTTCTCTCCTTGTGCTGACAGTGTGAGGAGAAAAAGCCAATAACCAGCTTGTTTTGACATCCGTGATCAGCTGTCGTGTTTATGGAATGATTGTATGGTATATACGTTATTTCACACATTTCGTCCATGAGATAACAAAAAAAAAATACTTAAAATGTTTGGGAATATGATTACCAATGTTAAGAAGATACTGTAAGATGGAGAAAAAAACTTTTCAATGCATATTTTGTATTTTATTCTTACCAAAGAAGCGCAGAGTTGCGCTATGTACAGAGTGCAGAGTTCAGGGGCTCACCCTTGGATTGTTCGAATCTTAGCCGGTCCCTGCTAAACCAGGCAAGATTCTAATCATCTATGGTTGTTTTTTGTATTTTTTTTTTTACACACATTTTGTGAGGGCAGTGAACGATGTCTGTAGAGCAGTGGGTGGTGTCAATCGTTTTTTTATTTTTATTTTTTTTTACGATTTTATTTTATTTTTTCACAGTGCTTTGGTTGGGGGGGGGGGCTGTGGACAGTTATAGATAGACAGTTTCAGCAGAGCAGTGGACAGTGTCAGGTTTTATTTATACATCTTTTACAAATGTATTTATTTTACAGTTTAATTTCTTAATTTTTTTTTACATTTTTTTTTTCACAATTCTTTTCTGGGGGGAAGAGGCTGGCAGTGGATAATATTAGTAGGGCAGTTGACAGTGTCAGTAGTTTTTATTTTATTTATTTTTTTACAATTTTATTTTTTACTTTTTTTTTAATTATTTTTACAATTTTATATATTTTTTTTTTTGTTTTTTTTAATAATACAAAGAATCAAAGGTGTTGGCGCTAAAAACATACAAAATGAATGTGAACAATATTAGGAAAAAGCATATGGTGACTGAAAAAGCAAATAAATATATAAAGTCCAAAGTGATAATCCCAACACCATAAATAAATGAAATCTTCTGGTTTGATGTTCCTTCAAATAAAAGCTTCACCACGAGTGCTCATGAGGTAGATGGAAACCAAAGGTGTCTGATCACTTTTTACAGTAGGTCCAAATGCGCTTAGGTTGAAGGGACCAGAGGAATCCTAGGTATGTATCTCTCCACTGAGTGACCCCCTCCAGATGGCGGCTGAGGATAAGGGAATAGACTCCACCAAGGGCACACAAAAAAAATCTCTTATGGTGTAGTAATTTTTAATAAAAAATGTTTAAAAAGGTAACACAAGATTTTGCACTCACATGGGACTGTGCTATGCCCAGCACTAAGGTGTATACAGCATATATGGATATATCGGAATTGCGGCGGCGTGCGGTCCACGCCTCGTTCTGGTATACCAAAAGGATGTCACATAGAGGACCCGGAAGTGACGAGTTTGCGCTTCTACTTACGTTTCACCGTACTGGCTTCATCAGGAAGTGACAAACTCCCATTTCCTGTTTGCTTTTATAATGCACAAAAGGGTGTGATTGGCTAGGGTCTACAAACATGGGGATTGGACACAAATGGTTGTGGCAATTTTCAACCCACTCTTCTTCATATTTTTTTTACAATGCTCTCTTTTTTTTGGGGGTAGGGGGGATGGCGGAGTAGTGGATGCTGTCAGTGTGTTTGTTTTTTTTATTATGTTTACAATTAAATTTTTAAATATTTATTTATAACAATTCTTTATTTCTTTTTTTATCAGCCCTGTTGGGGGCTTTGGTGAGATATCAGGGATCTAAACAGACCTCTGACATCCCCTTTGAGACAGGGAAAGGGACTGAGGACAGAGATTCCCCAGTCCCTTTCTCTGCAGCTTCAGCTGCACTGTCGATGAATGGACATGAGACAGAGGCTCCTCCAAATTCAAAGTCTGAAGCATCATAAACACAATTCACAATGCTCAGTTATGAATGGACAGAGGCAGTAATCACTGACTCTGTTCATTCAGAAAAAGGAGCCGGTAAATTATATATTTAACAGCTCCTTCCTCCGCTCTCCATCCTGACAGATCCAGAACGAGGGGGGGAACAGAGGAGCACAGAGAGGGACCAGAGGAGGACTTGGGGAGCTGCAGGAGAAGGTAGGGAGCCAGAGGGGGATCCAGAGGAGGACCCAGGGATCCATGGGAGGAGACAGGGAGCCAGAGGAGGAAGCAGGGAGCCGAAGAAGTAGCTGGAGGAGGGCACGGGGGCCCAGAGATTAAGGGGCTTTTGATGGACAGTGGGGGATGATTGGTGTGTGGTGGTAGGGGGGGAGTTACAAGCCCTGACCTCCCTGTGTGGCTTTCAATGAAGCAGCTGACAGCCGCTGGAGGGAGAGAAGGAGAAGCGGCTGTCATATGCTTCATTGAAAGCCATACAGGGTGACCGGTGCTTGTAACTCCCCCCCCACCACACCGATCATCTGTTAGGCTGCGGGGCCCCCCCTGCTGAGCTCAGGGCGCCGGGCCCGGTACCACAGGGCCGACTGTACTGGCTTAAAAGTGGCCCTGCTGGGGGCAAAACCGGGACAATCTTGGTCCAGGGACTGTCTCCGGAAACCGTCTGGTCACCCTACTTTACAGGGCAGAGGAGAGATATCACGTCTAATAGACCCCAGATCTTTCCATAAAGGAGACCTGTCACTGCCCATGTTATCACAAGGGATGTTTATCCCTTATGATAGCAATAAAGTTCAATAAATATGTAAAAAAAAATAAATAATAATTTAGAAAATGTAAATCAGTGCAATTGTGTGTGTGTGTGTGTATCCTCGGGCGTGGTCTGATCAACGTCTTGCGTCATCTCCTAACAGATCGAACATAGGATTCAAAAATTTCAAATTCAGATCTTTCATGCTTAATTTTCATTTTTACAATGTGAGTACCATTTTATTTATTTTGAAATAAAAGTGTAGCGCTGGTGTAGCGCTGGTAGATTTTCGATCTACCGCTTATAGGTAAATTTAGTGGGTTATCTGTTCATATATAGTCAGATTTGCCTCTGTTCCAGCTTGGCTGAGTTGCATGTAGTTTCACACTGTGCCTGTGGGTATCGTTGTCACCATGGGTCGGTGTTGGAAAGGCAACACGCTGAAGTGTATGAGTGCTCCTCTGTCCCGGAGATAACTCGGTGGAGGTGGTCCTCCGAGTTGCATTCTGGGAGAGGGTATTTATGGGACAGACACCATGTTTTTGGGTTCATTTCGTTCCACCTGCTGGCCCTCCTGGCCGACAGATATGTGCTAGGAGTACTACCTCGTGGTCCTCCATCCGGGAGGCCCACGTAGCTGCGACATGTGGGTGGGCCCAGAAGCTTGTCTGGGGCCTACCACAGCGGCAGAGGAATGGTCCTGGGCTGTCTGTCCTAGAGGGAAGAAGCTGGACAACTGAGAAAATCCCAGGGGAGGACCCGTCATGGAAGGATCATGCAGAGTGCTGGTCTGGAGAGGGGCCTGGTGACTCAGTTGGAGGACGTATCCTAAAGTAACCCTACCGCATAGCACTGCCGGGTCGGCTTAAAGGTTCTAGTGCTGTGTTTGCTGTTCATCTTATACCATTACATCCTGTGGCAGAGGATCATACGGGTATTGTTCTGATCAAGTCTGTGGCAGAGACTTTAGTTCGTGCTACGTACTGGCTGCTAGGTTAGTGAGAGGAACCTATCCAGGCGGGCAAAGATTCAACTCTAAAGAGATAGGATACTCATCAACAGGATCTAAATTCCTAATGCTACACCAAGAAAAGGTGTTTGAACTTTCCTGCAACTCTCTTTCTACCTCTTTCCTGCTACTTCCTTCAATGCATGTTTATTAAAGCATTGGAAAAGATACTCAAGTGTCCGGTGCCTACATCGTATAGTGATAAACTCAACGGGACCCTAGACCCGGTTCCGGTGAAATAGAGGTAGCGAAGGTGACGGTAACAGCCCGCAATAAACCAGCAGCTCCACCGTGAGTTAGTGCTACATGTGGGGGCTCGTCCGGGATTGTTAGCCGTCAACCTCCCACAGCCCTGAGGAGTGTTTCACTGGGAGTTTATGTTGGAACAAATTTCTGGACTTTGTCAATTCTTGGAGAGAGGAAGGGGTTAAAGTGCAGGACTTTATTTCTGACTGCATAGGCTGTGGGTGAGCAGTAAAAGCCCTAGAGCTACGTGATCAGAGGAACAAGTGGGAGGAGCTTAACCTACTTGTTGCCGCGCGGGACGCATGCGTGTGTTTGGCGCCAGAGGAGAAGAGAGGCCTCATCATCGTGCTGAAAAGATCAGAGTGTGGCCATGTCTTCCTTTTCGTTGATACCGCCAACTATGGGACCTAGGATGTTCCCTACGAGTACCGCTGCGGGTGCTATGCTGACCGGAACCTTGCTGACAGATACCGGCATTCATCTGAAACCACAGGGGGGGTTTGTTCTCTACACAGTTGGAGACATTGAAGGGTTGGGCATGCTTTGCCATAAGTATGAAGGACTGGCCATACATCTCCGTCCATTTGTTCGTTGTTTGCGGTGCGGAGAATATTTGTTCATAGTGGAGCAGCCTACTATGTGGCCTTGTGCTTATCGGATGGACTGGGCTACAGGTATTGCTACAGTGGAAGCTGCTACTGTTGCTGTTGGAGAACAACAGACCGTGATTTCACTTGTTGCCACCAAGAGTGTTCCTGAGGGAGATACCACTGTCGTTACTTCATCAGCAGACATCACTTTCATTTCCACATCCACTACGCCTATCCCCGTTGCACCTGTCCAGAGGAAGGTGGAATATGTGCAGTAAAGGCTTCCCTCGGCCGTGGTCGAGGCCTACCCCAGAGACTACCCAAACCGGAGCCGGAGAAATGCATGGATCCAGGGAAGTCCACGTCAGGAACGGGTGAGAGATCAAAGGGGGACATATCTGGGACTCTGTGTAAATATTTGCCGGCAGAAGAATTGAGAGACTCGGAGATAGATTCCATGTCAAATATCTCCGGTGATGATGATTTGTTTGAGACAATGTCACAGAAACTATTGTGGGCCCAGGGCGAAGATGTTGCTTCTGCCTTAACTTTCTCAGAGTGGACAGCTATGGACTCTGGGAAGACATCACCTTGTGTGGAGCCGCACAGTACTACTAAGGAGACATTGTCCAAAGTTGCTAATCTGCTACCGACACCCATCGGATCTATGGTGAGTAAATCACAGAACTCTTGTGTGCCTCCTGGTTTGGGGAAAAATAGACCTTTGCCTAAACTTGCACGTTTACAGAGAGTGCTTTCCAAACGTGTTGCCACAGAATGTGGACTGGAGTTTCCTTATGTCCTCAGGAGATCATGCAGGAAATTGAGGCCAACCGGGAACTGTGGTACAGTAAAGCTGTTTGGGACTATTCGTCTGTGCCAAAGCCTTTCCGGAAGACTGGATGTTCTGTTGCCATGGACGAACGCTTCAGTGGATGTTTCCTACACTGGAACTATGGCCGGCACATCTATGCTGATAAAGTGGTCATTTGCAGACCCGGAAAAGATGACATTGTGTACTTTATCACCACAGTGGATAAACTGGGAAAGAAACTGACATTGCCAGATCCTTGGTTTTATTGGTGATTATGAACAAAGAACTCTGGGGTGTATAGTTAGAGAGTGTCAGTATTTAGAGATCTTCGCGATCAAGAGATAATGTTCATCTCAGTGTTTCTAAAATCCAAGGACTCTTTGATAGCTGGATTTTCTCCATTAAAAATAGGGAAGGACTTCTCAAGTTACTTTAGTTCGTTTTATTAAAAGGAAAAAAATATGGGAAGAGAGTGTCATTCCTCTTTTGGAATGAGACTTTGCTCCTAAGCTGTTTAGTAAGGAGACTGTATATATTTAGTGTGTGTCTAACTTTGTTTTTTTCCAGGAACAATTGGATCTCCTATCAAGCTGTTAGGCTTTTCAGCTAGATAGACAGTGGGGTTGTGACAGTCGTAATGTGATTTTGTTTGCGGATGTGAACATGTTGTTTTATAAATGTTGAAACTGTAGTATTTCTATACTGTCTTTTCTTTTTTCTTGCCCTTGTCCAAGTTTTAAGTTCAAATACCTACTCTCAGGCTTGGGAGTTATTTTTGGCAGACGTTGAGGACAACGTCTATTGTAGTGGGGGGAGTATGTAGCGCTGGTAGATTTTCAATCTACCGCTTATAGGTAAATTTAGTGGGTTATCTGTTCATATATAGTCAGATTTGCCTCTGTTCCAGCTTGGCTGAGTTGCATGTAGTTTCACACTGTGCCTGTGGGTGTTGTTGTCACCATGGGTCGGTGTTGGAAAGGCAACACGCTGAAGTGTATGAGTGCTCCTCTGTCCCGGAGATAACTCGGTGGAGGTGGTCCTCCGAGTTGCATTCTGGGAGAGGGTATTTATGGGACAGACGCCATGTTTTGGGGTTTGTTTCGTTCCACCTGCTGGCCCTCCTGGCCGACAGGTATGTGCTAGGAGTACTACCTCATGGTCCTCCGTCCGGGAGGCCCACGTAGCTGCGGCATGTGGGTGGGCCCAGAAGCCTGTCTGGGGCCTACCACAGCGGCAGAGGAATGGTCCTGGGCTGTCTGTCCTAGAGGGAAGAAGCTGGACAACTGAGAAGATCCCAGCGGAGGACCCGTCATGGAAGGATCATGCAGAGTGCTGGTCTGGAGAGGGGCCTGGTGACTCAGTTGGAGAACGTATCCTAAAGTAACCCTACCGCATAGCACTCGGCTTAAAGGTTCTAGTGCTGTGTTTGCTGTTCATCTTATACCATTACATCCTGTGGCAGAGGATCGTACGGGTATTGTTCCGATCAAGTCTCTGGCAGAGACTTTTGTTCGTGCTACGTACTGGCTGCTAGGTTAGTGAGAGGAACCTATCCGGGCGGGCAAAGATTCAACTCTAAAGAGATAGAATATTCATCAACAGGTTCTAAATTCCTAATGCTACACCAAGAAAAGGTGTTTGAACTTCCCTGCAACTCTCCTTCTACCTCTTTCCTGCTACTTCCTTCAATTCATGTTTATTAAAGCATTGGAAAAGATACTCAAGTGTCCGGTGCCTACATCGTATGGTGATAAACTCAACGGGACCCTAGACCCGATTCCGGTGAAATAGAGGTAGTGAAGGTGACGGTAACAGCCCGCAATAAACCAGCAGCTCCACCATGAGTTAGTGCTACAAAAGTTTTAAACGTTTTTACGCTATGGGCACCCCTTCTTTTCTATGTTAACAGAAACACGATCCGGAAAGCCAGGAACTGCTGCACAGTGGTACAAACTGTGACCGCGCAATACCCCTGCAGGGGTGAAAGCATCTGGTGAGTGTTTGCACAGTAGAAGCACGTTTAAAGGCACAGTCACTAAAGAACACTGGAATAAGAAGATTGTATTTCACAATATTGTTTTATCAGGAGGAACAAGTTTTCAAGCACAGCATCACCTGAGCTTTTTCAATTTGGACTATTTAAAACAATATTGTCCTTTCGGATAACACTTGATAATTTTGAGCACAAGTCACTTTATTATTGTCTGGACTTTTCATCCCATCTCCCCCCTTTTTTCATACCCTTCCCCCATTTCCCCCCCTCCTCCTCCCCTCTTATTTACTATAGCATTTTTGACTAATGCACGTTATGAATGTATAGGTATACTTTGTTATATTATTATCACATGGTAGATGGTGAGCTGAAAGAAGTCAGCCACTATTTGAAGGAAATCACATACACATAACACCATTTTTGGTTTGAAAATTCCCCTTTTTTTGGGGATAAATTGTTTTAGGAATCCATCATAACACTTACACTGATTTATTAGAGGTAAAAATCACAGTGACATAACACCTCGCCTGATACCAGAATAGCGCCACACCCACACTCAACTTTCTTTCATTACAGTTTTTTCCACTCTGGTGGTAATTGCATCTGAGGAGGCAGCAATTCTGAACTACAGCTGCACCTATCTCCACTGCGCAGATTCACCATTACCTTTCTAAAGAAGAGAGGTTACCTCATCAGTTTGCTGCTGTTCCATCACTATCCAGTCTTTGACTGGGAGCAGAGAGATGGCCTAGATGTGTTGCTTAACTGCAGTAGAGAGAGTCAAGTCACCAGGCTGGCTAAGCTGTGTAGTAGGGATGTGTACATTTAAGGACTGGGCAAACCACATTGCAAATCCCTAGGCAGATAAGACAGTTCAAATATAATTCTTTCAATTGTGTGCTTAGCTTTTTGCCTGGTGTTCAGCTTTAAAGGATAACTAACACCCCAATGACAAAAATTCAGCTTATAATCCTTAGATGCAATTGGTGCATTCCCTTTCTTCTTTCTTTTTTTTAAGCTAAGAACATTTTCATCAAATACAGAAAATACCTATTATGCCCTGTACACACGGTCGGATTTTCCGACAGAAAATGTGCGATTGGAGCTTGTTGTCGGAAATTCCAACCGTGTGTGGGCTCCATCGGACTTTTTCCATCGGAATTTCTGACACACAAAGTTTGAGAGCAGGCTATAAAATTTTCCGACAACAAAATCTGTTCGCGTCAATTCCGACCGTGTGTAGACAATTCCGACGCACAAAGTGCCACGCATGCTCAGAATAAATTCCGAGACGGAACTGCTTGGTCTGGTAAAACTAGCATTCGCAATGGATATAGCACTTTCGTCACGCTGCAATGTTTTAAATTGTTTAATGCAGCGCACTCTCTTCTTCTTTATAATGCTAGAAGAATGAAGTTGTTTTGCTGCTCATATTCACACAGACTTCTCACAAACTTCTTTCTTTATTATTTATTGTGATTTCATGAATATAATATTTTTATTTGTCACATCTCCCGAAAATTTTTTTTTTATGTTTTTAGATTTTGTATTATTTTGTTTTAGTTTGTGAAATCCTGATCTCCTTTTTTTATTAATTTTTTTTTACTCCACAATATTTTTGGGTGTGTTTTGTGTGTCAAGTTACCACAACACCATTAGTATCTTGTATTATTTAATCTCAAGGAGATTGCTTGGTGTTGGTGTCTCTTGTTAATTTCACATTGTATTTTTTAAATATACCTGCCTACTCACAAACAAACTGTCCTTTTTGAAGGAAAATACACATAGGCGAGTAAAATTGAAAAAAAAAAAACCTTTATTAAGGGGTCCTAACCAAACAAAGAGGGAGGCAACGCTGGATAAACTGCAGAAATTGGCGAAGCCTTTGGCCCCCAGGGTACACATCAACTATTTTAATGCAAAATTGGTGGCCTGAGGAGTCCTTATATAAGGGAGTACAATCTGGTCCAGAAGTCCAAGAGATCATGAACAGCAGCAGATGACATACATGTCCCCAGGCTGTGGTCATACAAGAGCCTGCATCTTTTGCCAGACCAGACTGAACCCAGGTCATCACTCTCTGGTCTTCCTTAGACGCTTCCTTCCAGGCTGTGGCTCTGGTGTTGGAGGTGTGGCAGGAGGAGGAGGAGGAGGAGGAGGACCATGGTTGAGCTCACAAACGTGGCTTTGGCTTGTGAGTTGGCCCCTCAGCCCCTTATTTAGGGTTTGGAAGATGATATACTCACATATTAGGCATTGGCCCTCTTCCATTTCCAGCATTGTGCAGGCTGTTATGTATGCAAAGTCCTCTTGAATAATGTGGGGGGTTCTGAGGGCCGCAGTAGCCTTCCAAAATAGGCCAATTGCTGCCTCCTTCATGTTACTCCCACTTTTTGGTTGAAGGCGGAGGGGAGGGACCTGGGTATCGGGCAGGCTACTGGGCCCAGCCACCTCCTGGCTGAGACTTTCCTGTGTAGGAAAAACGGACATCGTTTTAGTTTTTGGTTCATCAATCACAATCAGAAATTAGGAATCCAAACTAACCTAGATTTAACATCATTAATATGACCAACAGAAATATTTAGAAGAATGCTATACCTGGCTCAAGGTGGGCTCCTCCACATGTTGCTGCCTGGAAGGCCCAGGTTGGGCGTCTGAAGCCTCAGTTGAGGGGGAAGGAAGCGTGGAAGGAAGATTGGAGAGTGCTGGCCTGGGTTCAGTCTGGCCTGCCAGAAAATGCAGTCTGTCATAATACCCCAGCCTGGGGACATAAACGGCATTTGCAGCTGCTGATCTCAGGGAATCCTGGACCTTCTTGCACTCCCTTAGATAAGTGCTCCTCATACCACCAATTAGGGCCTTCAAATAGGGGATGTCTGCTGTGGGGATCACGGGCTTCACAAATTCCAGCAATTGATCCAGCGCTGCCTTCCTCTTTGTTTGATTCTTATAATGTGGGTGGTTTACCTGCCACAGACAGGGCAGCTCCCTGAACATATCAATGAATATTGGCATAAAGTCATGATCATTGACTAGATCCATTTTCTCTGCAAGACACAACACAAGACAAACCCTAATGTCGGGCTAAACTCTCCTAATCTTGTCCCAATATAGGCCTCAATCTATAAGTAGTATAGGCCCAATTTTAAATGATACCTTCGTTATCACAATCGGTGCTTCCGATCGTACGTACGACGCACGCGTGTTACGCTTTATATACACTGCGCATGCGTGAAACTCCGCCCGCCCCTGACGGTCTTTCTAGTCTATTCCCCGCCCCTTCTCTTTCGGCGCAGTGGGGGAGAGCACATGGCGGAGAAAGAGCAAGTGTGTGATAATTACAACAACGAGGAGGAGGCAAGCCTGGAGCCAGAAACATCACGATCCCGGAGGAGATGATTTAAGGCTTCAAATATGTCCTTTGTAGAGATGGTGGAGATGGTCGACATGTTGAAGAGAGCCAACTATGACGGGAAGTATGGACCTTACCCCAACCCCAATGTCAGAAAGGCCAAGATCATGGCGAAAGTTGTGAAGAGTCTGCACAGGAATTTTGGGGTACGGCGATCCAAGGATCAACTGAGGAAGCGGTGATCAGACCTCAAATTAAGGGAGCACGATCAGTATAGAAGGATCAGGAGAGTGCTGCAAAAAAGTAAAAAAGAGCACAAGGAGAGAGGCGCCTCTGGGTGTAGAAGTTTAAAATACAGGTTTATTAAAACATATGTACAGGCAAATCACAAGTGTGAAGTCATCAAAGGCATGTAGTGACAGTATCCATCAAGTAGCTTGATGATGGAGCGCGGCTGCCACGTCATTGCAGCCCGTACGCTCGGGAAACGCGTCGCTTACCAGTGACGTCATTCCCCCTCGCTTGCCATCCATCTGCGTTCCAGGCCTCGTTTTGAGTTTGTCTCCACTGTGGCCGGCTTCAACATCTCAGCGGTGTCCGGAGCATATACAGCCTCACGCGCGGCAAGCAGGAGGATGCACATGACTGATCTGATGATTATCCCCATGATGGATACTGTCACTACATGCCTCTGATGACTTCACACTTGTGAGTTGCCTGTACATATGTTCTAATAAACCTGTATTTTAAATTTCTACACCCAGAGGCGCATCTCTCCTTGTGCTCTTTTTTAGGTTTTCTGTGAACTTGGTTTCAGTTCTCCGCTGAAGGCAGCCCTGTCTGTGGATCCTCCACCATCACCCCCCTCTCCCCCCCCCCCATTTTTTGGTTCAATATGGACTTTTATTGATCATGGACTTTCCTCTCCCCCCTTCCCCTCCGTCTCCCCATATACATTGTTGTTAATATATTATATCCTCCATTTACTAGTGGTGTTCCTATGGTGGTTTTATCCTTATTCTTCAGATTTTTGCGCCTTTACTTGTATTAATGCAAAAAAGTAAGTAGTTGTCTTGTGTTCCTATTCTTTATTTTTATTACGTTCGTGCTGCTCCATGTGCTTTTCTTTACTGTTGTACAGTTTAAAATGGCAACTTTCATGTTCATGGACACATTATTCGTTCGTCGGAAACATTGTTCGTTCGTCCAATAAAACACCATGTTTTGTCCAGATGCAGTTCAATACATTTTTTATGGCCTACTTCCCTTAAAATAATTTTGTTGTCTAGATGGGTTAGTAACTAGAATGAATTGCAAACTAGATTTACTGTAACGAGAGGACAGGCTGTTTACACATCTGGACGCTGGAGCACTAGTGTGGGACACAAGAACACCCTTTTTATTAGGGGGCCCACACAGGTGCTCCAGTATATACTATAGGGGTGTCTCCATCTGTGAAGCCTGCACAAAACAGGTAAGTATTCAGGCTTGACAAAGGAAAAAAATATTTCTTCATCTTGCAACTCTGCCAAAAGAGACAATTGTACCCCACTTCCAAGCAATGTTTCATATTCCTATTTCTGCCATCAAATATCTTGAACTTTGTAAGTTCCAGAGTTGTGTGTTTCTTTTTGGTTTTAAACATGCCTGTTTTACCTTATACAACAAACATGTTGGTTTGTTCTAAAAACCTTTTTATAAATGCACATGTGATTGTGCTTTGATTAAAAAGATTGAGAATCAACAATGTGTGGCTTCTTCTTTCAATGCTCAAAATAATTTTTTGTAGTAAAGTTGGTGTTTTCAGTGCCAATGGGGGTTATTTACTAAAGGCAAATCCACTTTGCACTACAAGTGCAGTTTCAGTGCAGTCTCAAGTGCACTTGTAGTGCAAAGTGTATTTTCCTTTAGTAAATAACACCCAACAGTGCTTTCTAATTTTACACAATCACGCCATTTTCATGACTCCCCAAATTTCAGTCATGGTCAGCTAAAAGAAAGCCAAGCAGTAAATCAAAGCAAATATTTGTTCAGTTTAAAATATATTTTTATTTCAAAAATGTCTCAGACATTGTCTGGCATATCGATGGCCCCCCTACCCACAAAGTATTCCATGTATCTTATACGGACCTCACGGGCATTCTGGGGGGGCAAGCCAGGACGACCAGCTTCAAGCACCGCCAGGGTTGGTTCATTAATATGAATTCTGGCCTCAGGCCCAACTCAGCCAGCATAGTTCCAAGAATTTCTCATTAAAAAGTTGTGGAGAACACAGCAAGCCAGGATGATGTGATTGAGTTTATATTCTGCCACGTGTATCGGTGTAAGAAATAGGTGGAACCGGCTAGCCATTATTCCAAACGTGTTCTCCACCACTCTTCTGGCTCTGGCCAGCCGGTAATTAAAAACCCTCTGGTCTGTTGGGAGGGTCCTCATAGGGAATGGCCGCATAAGATGGTCCCCCAGCGCAAATGCTTCATCCGCAAGGAAGACGAATGGGAGTCCTTCCGCACTGTCTTCTGGAGGTGGCAAGCCCAAGCTGCCATTCTGGAGATGCCTGTAGAACTCCGTGTGGGCCATGACTCCACCATCTGACATTCGGCCATTCTTCCCCGCATCTGCATACAGGAACTCGTAAGTTGCCAACACCACTGCCAACATCACTATACTATTGAACCCCTTGTAGTTGTAATAGTATGACCCCGAGTTGCAGGGTAGGACGATGTGGATGTGTTTTCCATCAATTGCCCCTATGCAGTTGGGAAAGTCCCACCGCTGGGCAAAGTGGGATGCCACAGTCTGCCATTCCTGTGGGTTGGAAGGAAACTGTGGATTCAAACAAGAAAAATAAATTAATCATTTTGCACATAATCATTGAAAGCAGATTAGACACAAACATTCTTGGCCAACATCAGTATAACATTTATTTTAGGGAGTATTTAAAGACAAAGGTATAAGGTCCACCTATCAGATCCCCCCCCCCCCCATGCGCCATTTAATACATTTTAGGGGGGAGATGTTTTGGCCAGGTAACCCTCTCCACTTCATTGAGAGATGAATGCCTAAATAATGTGTATTACTTTGGCCAACCCCTCCTTACGTACACTATTGGCAGCCCACTGGACAGGTAAGAAGTGTCATAATAGAAAGATATAAATACACACTGTACACACTTTAGCACATTTTTACATTCTGCTATTACCTATCAAGATAATAATAGGATCCAAAAACTTTAAACAGTACCATTTGAAAGTATTTAGGCAGGCCCTTGCACTACATGCTTTGGGGAATTCATCCATAAATCTGACCACAAAAGAGGTGGGTATAGTATGTATGGGTTTGGCAAAGTCAGCAGATAGAGGATTGGTATCAGCTGAGTTAGCAGTTGAGGGGAGGGAGGGTTCCAAATGATTTTGGGACCCAAAAAAAAAACCTCTGGCACTCTGCCTGAATTTAAAGCACACATCACAATTTTACACATTTTAGGGTATATTTAGGGTAAAGCACTACTATGGAGCTGACAAAATACATTGTTAATTGAGTAGACGAGATGGATATAGGCCAAGGAGAGCATACTGGGGAGGTAAGTGAAAATATGTATGAAGGACAAAAAAATTTTTTTTTAAATCCAGCATGCATGAGGACAAAAGGGACATTCACAGCATATTAAAATCATGGTAATTAGGGAATGAGGAAAGAAATACAATATATTAACAAACATTAAATACAATAAAATGTGATGTTAAAGGATAAATCTTACATTAATATATTCCTTCTGCAGGACCTGGATGATGGCAGAACAGGTCTACAGAATAATGATCCCCAAAGCCTGGGGGCAGATGCCTGTTGAGAACTTGAGGTCCTGCAGGCTCCTCCCCGCAGGGTGGCGACTAGCCTCTGCTCCGGAGTGATGGCTTGCCTCATGCAGGTATCCTGCCTGCTGATATAAGGGGTCAGCAAAGCCAACAAACGGTGAAAAACGGGGTCCGTCATCCGGAGAAAGTTCCTGAAATCGTCAGGATGATTCTCACGGATCTCACGGAGCAAAGGCATGTGACAGAATTGGTCATGCTGGAGCAACCAATTTTTGGTCCATGAACTCCTCCTTGCCTTGTTCATGGACTGGGCTTGTGTCAAAGTAAGGACCCCAACACCAAGCCCCCGCACAGCATGAACTCTACGAGGAGTACGTATACGCAACATAGCTAGAACACGGCTGGTCAGAACGAAGTAACAGAACGCACTGAAGAACAGCAAGGCCTGTGAAGAGCGACCTTAAAATCAGTAACGAATGGACAAGAACACAATGACAAGTCAATGGGAACTCGCTGCACGCACTGAAGACCAGATACAAACCCACAAGCACAAACTGAACAGCAGAAATATGATCTGAAAACCATGAGTCTGAAAAAGCGCAAATCGTCTCTCACCAAACTTTTACTAACACGAGATTAGCAAAAGGAGCCCAAAGGGTGCCGCGCTTGGTATTGAACTGCCCTTTTATAGTCTCGACGTATGTGGTGTACGTCACCGCGTTCTTGGCGTTCGGAAATTCGGACAACTTTGTGTGACCGTGTGTATGCAAGACAAGTTTGAGCCAACATCCGTCGGAAAAAATCCATGGATTTTGTTGTCGGAATGTCCAATCAATGTCCGACCGTGTGTACAGGGCATTAATCTTTTCAGCAATGCATGTCCTTTTCACTTTCTGTGAGCTGCACCAGAGAAAATTTTTCTGCCTAGACCTGTTCTGTAAACTACGAAATGCCTCCCACCATGTAATGGATATGATGAGATCAGTGGCAGCTGGTGCTCCAAATTTTTTGGGGGGCGCAAACAAACGAAAAGTTCTGAAAAAAAAACCCCCATCAAACGCAGCCACTGTGCCCATCAAACACAGCCACTGTGCCCATCAAACGCAGCCACTGTGCCATCAAACGCAGCCACTGTGCCATATCAAATGCTCCCATTGTGCCATCAAATGCAGCTACTGTGCCCATCAAATACAGCTACTGTGCCCATCAAATGCAGCCTCACTGTGCCCATCAAATGCAGCCTCACTGTGTCCCATTAAATGCAGCCTCACTGTTCCATCAAATGCAGCCTCACTGTCCCATCAAATACAGCCTCACTGTCCCATCAAATGCAGCCTGTGCCCCATCAAATGCAGACTGTGCCCCATCAAATGCAGCCTGTGTCCCATCAAATGCAGCCTGTGCCCCATCAAATGCAGCCTGTGTGCCATCAAACCCCCCTCCCCCCCGTTCTCCGTGGGAGGTCCGGACCAGCACTTACCTTACCTTGCTGAGGTGTCCTCTCCTCCTGCTGTGCCTCCTTCAGTGGGCACTGGCAGCGGTGGTGGAGGAGTCTGCTCCTCATACTTCCTCCGTTCGGGCGCAATGAGACTCAGAGAGAGAAAACTGGAAGTGACATCTAACTCGGATGTCAATCAAACCACCCGGCCGTAGTAATACATACTACGGGCGCCAGACAGAAGCTGCTCGGCACTTTGGAATGTGTCGCAAGGCGGGACAAAAGCCCGCAAATGAAGCACCTTGTCTGCAATCTCGTGATTGCATAGATGTGGCGCTTCCCATAGTGCACTGTGCCTGGCGCCTGAACACAGTGCACTTAAGGACCTTTTTTTCTACATATTTTTTTTTTTAAAGGGCCATTTTACATTTTTTTTGTGACTGCCTGGAGGGGGGGCGGCACCTGTGCACCCCCTATGGACGGGCCAGCACTGGATGAGATACAGCCAAGTTTGTAGTCCAGTTGTCCATATTAGCAAAGCAGCCTAGGGTGACAACCATGGATCCCTTCATAGATAAAGTGGAGGTAAAGTCTGGGCTTTTTTTTTTCAGGATTACCAGGTGGGAACAAAGCAAAAGAAGCTTAAAAAAGGAAAACAAATGCAGTCATAAGGCTAGGTTCACACCTATGCAGGTTGCATTTCTTGCATTTTGCATTTTTTGACACACGGTTTTAATACATTTTTAATGTGCTTTGCGTTTTTGGGAGGTGTCTGTCGTCATGCAATAGAAGCCAGCAAAAAAGCACCAGAACGCATAAAAAAACAAAGCACTGCTTTTTTTTATGCATTTCTGCTGCATTTCCATTGAAGTCTATGGAGCCAAAAATGCAACCTGCTGCTAGCAAAAAAGTCCCTGACCCTTTCCAAAAAATGCACCAGTTGCATTTTACCAAAACGCACAGATGTGAACGTGATGCATAGGATAACTGAACTGTGGTGCATTTCTGCAAAACTGAAAATGCACTGCAAAACCCATAAGCGTGAACCTAGCCTTAATCACTATTTTTGTGATTATTATTGGAAAGTATTGTTAGAATATTCTCAATGTGCCTTTCTTTGCACTTTCATGGAGTCCTTCCAAGCAATTCACATCTTAAGTTCCTCTAAGCATTTTTTTCACTTAAAGGCTTGGCATAAAAACCCAGGGCTTAATGAATAACATTTAATGGTGGTAATTAAGAAAAAAAATTCCTTTGACATCATCAAGTGGTACATATCCTGTCTGAAATGTAAATGCACAAACGCAATCACTTGTCTCAATCTCTGTTGCCGGTTTAGCAACATCGCCAGCCTGGCTGCAGTTAGCAAGAAGTGGCAGGCAAACTGTCCAACATTAATTCAAATTACACAATACAATGCTTTGTATTAAGGCCAAATGTTCTAATTGTATGTTTTCAAAATGGCCAAAAGCAGATAGGTTTGTATATACAACTCATGGGACTAAGTTTGTCCTTCAGAAGGGTTTGTTTATTTTTTCTATAAATGAATGTTTAATCTTGAGGGTTAATTTCTTTAATAAATTAAGGGAAGAAAGTATTTAATGGAGCAGGAATAGTATTTGCAAGTGGGTGCAACTTCAAGGTTGGTCCCAAAGTGAACAAAAGGTTGTCCTACTTAAAGTCTTCTACAGATTTTCTCCGCCACACCCTCCCTGCACATTCTAACATGCTAAGAACCATGAAGCTTCTTTTGCCTTTAGGCCCCGTTTGCACTGACGGACCAATTGGGTCTGCCTATCAGTTTTTCAGGCGGACCCGATTGGACCACCCATTGCTCTCTATGGAGCATGTGTCCGCTGGCATCTGATCCTATCCTGTCCTGATGGGGATCTGTTCCCCATTCGTCTGGTGGATCGGATGACAGTCGGATGGAAATGGGCATCAGCAGAGCGGATACAGACCTATCATCCACCTGCTCTGCGGAGATCAGTGGAGACATCCCCTGCTGAGCAGGCGGATCCGCTGGCGAACTCCGCCATTGTGAAAGGGGCCAGCTTAGGTTGTCCATTTTAAAGATAAATGTCTATTATTTAATAAATATAAAACGTGCACAATGGGAGGGTCGATTTAGTAAGTGCACAAAATACAAATTCCCCATCAAATCCTACTACTACTACTAAAGAGAATCTTTAAAATATGTTTTCCCCCCACTTATTTAATGCTGTATATGTCTCAGTGTCAATGTGGGTTATTTATGAAAGGCAAATCCACTTTGCACTACAAGTGCAAACTACAAGTGCAAAGTGCACTTGAAATTGCACTGAAAGTGCACTTGGAAGTGCAGTCGCTGTAAATCTGAGGGGTAGATCTGAAATGAGGGGAAGATCTGCTGATTTTAGCATCCAATCATGTACAAGCTAAAATGCTGTCTTTTATTATCCTTGCATGTCCCCCTCGGATCAAGTTGACTTTACACTTGCAGTTTGCACTTGTAGTGCAAAGTGGATTTGCCTTTTGTAAATAACCCCCAACGTTCTGATAGATTATAGTAGGACCGCATGACAGAAAAGCACCTTGACACAGCCTGGAGTTCCCCTTAGGTTTACAAATGTATGTAACCTGCAGAAGCATGTAGGTAGGTTGCCTATTTCAGTCTAGTTAGGTGTTGCCCCAGCCAGGAAGGTTAGAGTTAACTTTGTTTCCTGGGTCTTTCTTGGTGGGCTTCTTGGGTCTGACTCACTGGTTCTGTGTATTATAAAAGGGACAGAGGTCCGGATCCAGGAGCTGCTGCTGGCTGTTCATTGCTCATGTTTGTGGCTACAATTGCTGGAGTCCGTTCTGAATGCCTGCTAATGAACATCTGGATTCAGGAGCCTCCTACAGCATAGGGGTATTGCTGGGACCTGCTGTCCACCCCGAAGATGCCAATCCTGGATACTACCATAATGGACTCAACCAGGTATGGACTCTTACCTATGCAGATATGTTGAGGCAGCCACAAGCCTGAGTTAATGATTAGTTTAGGGAAAGACTGTTGCCTTTGTTCTAATGTCATGCCACATTATTTAGGTAAAGCTTTTGAAACCTTGTCCTTGCCTGGTATGAAGTTACTAAAGGGATGTGATGCAAGTAACCGGCACACATAGTCTACAGCTTGGATCAGTTTGGGGGAAGAAGACACAAGTGGTTTTCAAGGGTAACAAAGGTTTCACCAGCAGCCTGTCGTAAGAGTGTCTGTGGCAGGTGGGATAGCCTCTTGCAGGAGGAGATATTGTCAGCACTCTCCCTGTGTGCAGTCCGTCTCCCATAGCAATGGGAGCTGATCAGCACCTCAGAGGTCCTCAGCCTGTGTGCAGGTACATACCATTTGGTGACCCTGGGATTTGGTGTATAACATCAAGAACAAGAATTTACTTGAACATCATAAGTCTCATGGTCACAGGGGGGGATCCAGGGCGGGGGTAACGGGGCGTTTGCCCCCCCTGAAAATATTATTGACTGACTCCTGAGTCTCTCTCACATCAGTATCATCAGCAGCGGTGCAGAGAGAGAGACCCTGTTGTCTTCACGCCGCACTCGCGCTGGAGCCTGGAGAGTATGGAGGGGGGGTGGGTGGAGCCGCGCTGCTGGCCTCTACTGTTCGCTACACTGGTTGCTAGCGCAGGTGCCGCCTGGCGTCTAGCAACCAGTGACGTCGGTGCTGCTGCCGAGGAGGAGGAGAGTCCCAGCATTCAGAGACGAGCCTTCTTCCTTCTCCACGCCTAGTGAGAGTGTTGGATCCACCCACCTCTTCTCACCATCTTCTCCACACTCCAGCATGACGTAAACGCAGGATGAAGCAGTGGCTGTATGTCACTGTCATCTGCTGCTGCCTGCAGTGTGATCACGCTCATCTCCATTGCTCGTCCATGGGAGCCCCTCTCCCAACCAAAGCGCCAAAGTATTTGAACAAAAGTACAAGAGTACAAAAACGAATGAATGTGTAAAATTGCAGAATACATGTATGCCATTTATTTATGAAAAAGAATTAAAAATGCTGACCTGTATTGACATTTTAGTCTTGCTCAATCTTAACCACTTCAGCTCTGGAAAGTCTTACCCCCCTTCATGACCAGGCCATTTTTTGCAATACATCACTGCATTACTTTAACTGACAGACAATTGCGCATTTGTGCGACGCTGTACACAAGTAAAATTGATGTCCTTTTTTTCCCACAAATAGACCTTTCTTTTGGTGTTATTTGATCACCTCTGCGGTTTTTATTTTGCGCTATAAACAAAAAAAGAGCGACAACTTTGAAATAAAAAGCAATATTTTTTACTTTCTGCTATAAAGAAATGTGTTCATCAGTTTAGGCTGATATATATTCTTCTACATATTTTTGGTAAAAAACAATCCCAATAAGCGTATATTAATTGGTTTGCACAAAAGTTTTCACGTCTACAAAATCGGGAATATATTTATGGCATTTTTAAATTTTTTTACTAGTAATGGCGGTGATCAGCGTTTTTTAGCGGGACTGCGACATTGCGGCAGACAAATCGGACACTGAACTGACACTTTTTGGGGACCAGTGACACTAATACAGTGAGCAGTGCTAAAAAAAAAAATTGTTACTGTGCTAATGACACTGGCAGGGAAGGGGTTAACATCAGGGGCAATCAAAGGGTTAAGTGTGTCCCTAGGGGGTGCTTGCTAACTGTTTGGGGGATGGATTCACTAGAGTGCTCCATGTTCCTAGTTAGCTGGAACACAAGATCACTCTGTTCATCTCTGACAGTACGGCGGTCTGCCTTGTTTACATAGGCAGGCCACCGTTCTATCTCTGTGGGGAGCAACAGCAGGGCCCGGAGGACCTCGATACCGCCGGACCCCTGATTAGCTCCCCCTCTGTCCAATCAGAACTGTATTATGCATTAAATACAGTTCTGTAAACAACACTTTCTATTCTGGCAGTGCCCCTCCCGAGACTAGACTCTGGATCTGCCCCTGCATGGTCATACCTTGAAAGCGCTCATGTATGTATATTTGTCATCAAAATAAGTTATTTTCACCCATACCCAGGGTATGAGCAGGTTAGCGCTAAAATATTCCAATATGTATATCAGCACATTGTCACATGACAGACCTGAAATTGTGTAGGAATCTGTTATCCTCTACTGTCTGTAGCTGTGCTGCTTATCACAAAATGAATTATGTATAGCACTTCCTTACTCTGGGTTGTTGGGTTGGAAACTCTAGAAGAGGCAAGTGGGGAGAGAGAGAAAGTTTAAGACACACATCACCTGTTCATGAAAGAGCTGTACTGAATCCAGACCAGAAACATAAACTTTTAGGCAAGTCCTCCTATGTTTAATAGCTTACTATTGTTGCCCATAGCTTCTATGTATATATTGTAAATAAACAAAATAGTTGCGCCAATCAAAAATAGTAAATAAAATATAAAACTGAAATCTTAAAACAGTATGAATCACTGAAGTGTAAGAATATCTGTGTAATGCATATAATAACATATAAAGTGAAAAGTAATTCATGAAATAAAGGCTCTGAAAGATAGTAGATGAAACAAGCTCTGTAACGGTAGAAACGCAGCAAGATGGAAAAGATTCTCAGAGCTTTCACCACCACCAAGGGAAAGCGATGGAGCTCTCCATGTGGCAATCACCTGAAGGAATGGAGACTCTTGCCAGAAGGACTGGACCTCCTGTTGTAGCCAGGTCACACACGCCTGCAGATATAGCCCTCTGCGGGGTCTGGGATGGGTCTTGGCTTTAAGGTGTGCAGGCAGACTAGGGGCGTCCTTCTCGATGTGTGGCCACTGTCCGTCTTCCTTCCTTAAAAGAGCAATCTCCCAAATTAGCATGGAGCATATAGAGAAACAAAGGCTCCAATAGTGCATTATCGTTTTTTTAAACACTGGTGTAAAAAATCTCTAGATGGATGTACAAACATCATGGAAGACCAAACATGTCGGGCGGAGCTATACGCTGACATCATCACGCCCCACGTGACCCTGGAAGTGTGGGTGTTTAGAATTTTATTGCCTGCAAGTATTTTTCATGATGTTTGTACATCAAACTAGAGATTTATACAATAAACCAGTGTTTTAAAAAACGATAACGCAATATTGGATCCTTTGTTCCTCTATTCGCTCCGTGCTAATTTGGGAGATTGTACTTTCGAGGAAGGGAGACGGACGGTGGCCACACATAAGGATGACACACCTAGTCTGCCTGCACACCTTAAAACCAAGACCCATCCCAGACCCCACAGAGGGCTATATCTGCAGGCGTGTGTGACCTTGCTACAACAGGAGGGCCACTCCTTCCGGTAAGAGTCTCTAATCCTTCAGGTGATTGCCACAGTTCCATCTCTTTCCCTTGGTGGTGGTGAAAGCTCTGAAGATCTTTTCCATCCTTCTGGATTTCTACCGTTACAGAACTTGTTTCATTTTTGCACTGCTTATTTTGTAAAATCACAGTACAGCACCTGTAAAAAGACTAGAATATAGCACCAATAGCAATACTTGTCACTATATCACTGAACTGGTATCTGTGCCTAAAAGTGTGATCACCCCAGGGAGCTTTGTACCTGCTACCTATCCCCTTCTCAATATAAATACATACTGTGTATATATATCTATCTAAAGACTGGTGGCAAAAGCATATCTGTCCTCTTGTTGCTGTCCCTCATTTCTCACATGCACTATACCAGATACGGTGTGCGTGTGTAGTAGTCATCTTGCTGTATGTTAGTAGATGATTCTATTTACTGTAGTAGAGTTTATATGCAATTCTTGTTATTTTAGCTGTCTCTTCTGGTCTGGGATTCTATAGCTAGTTTTAGCTCAGGACTCAATAACCAGAATAAGCTAGGGCCAGGTTAAGCATCTGATGGCCACTTGGTAGTTAGAGGTATGATTGCATAACGGATGATAAACTACTTGGGACTAAGAAGCAGAGTAGATCAACTGACTCTGAGTTCCAGTATCACACAATGGTTTCTGCTGGTGAGAAGCTACATACCAGGCTGGCTGGACAGTGGTAGAGAATCTCCCTGTCCTAGCTGATCTTGTCTTCAGGCCAACATGGATGCCGCATCCTCAGGGGCCCCTGCAACTGGACTTTGCAACAATTATCTAAAGGTATCTCTATTATTAACAATATATACTCAAGTATATGTGCACAATTCCACCAGGACCCCTGTTGGGCCCTTTGCTGATATTACCTGTTTGTACAATGAGGTATGTACTATTTTTTTTATATAAAACTGCTAACTTTATCATCAAACTCAATCTTTCACTTAGTGAAGGTTCTGGGTCTCTTCCTTACCTTCAGGTTTAGAACACTTACCTGTTCTAGGGAGGGCCATTTCTCATACCCCCGCCCCCAAAAAGAAGGCTGCAACTGTAAAATATGACTTCAGGTATAATCTGATCTCTTTGCTGTGAACAAATCTGACACAATGGCTCACAAGGCATGTTGGGGCTTTCAGTTTCACATTTTCTGAAAACAGGTGAAAAACCAGGCCTACGTGTAGCAGAGAGCTTCTGCAATGCTAATATTTAACGTTTTCCTGAAATATTTTCTTATTGCTCTGGTTCTGTCAGTTGATACTGCTGTAAGGTGACTTTCATGATCACAAGCTTTGCTTCAGGCAGTCTATTTGTCACAGATCTTTCTTCCTTCTTAAATGTTATATGCCACCCAGAGTCTCCTATATTTAGTGCATAATTATTTTATCCAATATTGGATGTAATATCAGACAATTTTATATTTCGCTGCATAAAATCTGCTTAATTTGTCTGCTTGTTAAAGTGGAGGTAAACCATAACAATGAACCTCTCTTATTTGCTCCCTTTTTAAACTGTTAATTATGCAATTTAAAGCATGTTGTTATACAGTACCTGTTCAATGAGTACAAAAAATGCCTATTGATACTGTCAGGCATTTAGAATTATCCTGTCTTGTTCACTCTGTCACATTTATCTCAAGAAGTCTAATCAGCTCTCTCAGTTCTTAGGCTAAATACCACTTTATCCCTATTTTGTGGAGCCAAGGAGAGGGATTCTATAGTTTAGAAAAAGACAACTGGGCATGGATTATACCTTTTCTTACAATTTCAGTCCAAAAAAGTATTTGTGTTGTCAGCTTCAACAGGAAATTAGCTACCGAGTGTACTTCTACCAGGATCAATGCGTATTGTTTGTATTTGCAGAGTCTTTGAAAGGGATAAAGGATAGAGAAATGTGCAAGTATTACATTGTTTTATTTTATTTTTTTGCTTTTCCCCAGCAAACCTTTTAAGGAGAAAATTATATTCTGTATATAAGCTTCCTTCAATTCCCTCTGAATTTAGATGACTTGTATACTGGATATGTGTTCAGTATATCTTCAGTGGCAAAATGCTTGCCTTAGTAGTATTTAACCAAAAACATTCCTTTAGAATGGCCATACATGACCCAATAATCATAATTATTCCAATTTCAGGCATCACTTGGGACAATAGGGCTCTCTCTGACCTTCCTATGGAGCAGTGGTTCTCAACCCCTAACAGGCCAGGTTTGCAAGATAACTAAAATACATCACAGGTGAGATAACTGCTGCTCAGTCATTGCAGTATTCTCGTCTGCATCTGCCCAAGGTAATACTTAAAATCTGGCCTGTTAGTGGACCCTGAGGACAGGAGTTGAGGACCACTGCTATTGAGGAATGTCTAATGCCTCCAATGCATAAGTGCTGTTTTCATCATCTGCTAAGTATTTTGCAAGGTCCCAGCAAGTACTCAAACCACAAGTTTGAGAAGAGATCAAGCAAGCTTTGGCACTATCAGGAAGTGCCAAAGTGTTGCCTGCCAGGACAACCTGAGATTTGGCCATAAATGGAAGGTTTTGAAGGCTGCTACAGGTATACCCTGTCACCTCTAGCTGCACCAACAGCTACCTGCAGCAGCTCACTTGCCTTCTCCCAGTGACAGTTTTGTAAAACTAAAAGCACAGCAGTAACACGAAAGGTAAACCAGAAATAAACTGATCAGTTTTAGATTTGGGATTTATTTATATGACACTGTTATTTGGGTTGTGGGGCAGGAAATTTATAGTTGAAGGACTTGGCACGTATTCTATTAGCCTTCAAAGATCAAATAAATAACTTCTAACAAAATGAAGGCTGTGAGAGCATATTTAGATGATAAAAAGATGTTGGTCTTTTGCAGTGGTGAGAAACAGAATAACTAAAAATAACTGTTCTCTTTTTTTTTTTTTTTTTTAAGTCAGTTTAAGAATGTACCAAAATAATTGAGAAACATTGCCCTGGAGAACTGCTGTTTAAAATGCCTTTTGTTAACATAAAATCCATTGTTTAAAAAAGGCTTAGAGTATAAACATTGACAACTGGTGAGTCCACGAACAGTGAGGGCTTTTCACGTACCACAAAATGCAGTCGCTGTTCTCGACATGAAAAGTAATAAGTAAAAATGTATCTATAACAAAAAAAAAAATTAAGTTTCAACTATTATTTCTGCAACAATATTTTTATTGAAATATAAAAGAAAAGGATACAAATGCAATATTCCCACGCAGGGTATACCAACAGTGGACTCAAAACAAAGCAGCATGGACAAGTGCACTTATGAAATGTGTTTCAAAGGCTATACTATCGATCAATAGGAACCCTCCGACCAAGCCCAGGGTCAACACAGGGTGCCTGAGCTTTAGGGCACAGGGGCCAAAGTGTGTAACAATCCACAAAAATGTATGAAAACGATTCTTAGACTGGTAATTTAGCAAAGATGGGTAAGAAAAAAAAGGGGGGTCCAAGGAACAGGGGAAGAAGAAAAAGATGAAAGGGAAGACAAAGGAAGGAGGTGGAGAGAGAGAGGCAGGAGAAGGTTCTCCCAGGCTTGAAGATGCGTGAGGTCAATTAAACAGGCCCAGGCTGGTCGGATGCAGCGTAGGGAGAGCGTAAGACCACCACAGGGCCCACACCTTGATAAATTTAGTGTGAAAGTCGTGGAGGACACTACTCATCTTCTCATTGAGCATGAGAGTCGTCAGGATGCTCTTCACCTCCACAAATGAAACAAATGTTTTTTTCCAGGCTATTAGTGGCTATAAATAGATAGGTGGCCAGCTTCTGTTGCTAGGAGAGGAGGCCAGGGATTGGGCAGTTGCAACTATTATTTCAATAATAGATTTCATTTAAATCATTGATTTTGTAGACAGACAAAATGTATACAATACATAGGCTGAAAAAAAGACACAAGTCCATCTAGTTCAACCAATAAAAAAAAAAAAAATACCTAGGGCTAAAAGTAACACATTTATAAATATAGAAACTATAAATAAATAAGGAACCGCGCTACGTGCATAAATGTGAAGATGTGAAAAATAAATGAATCGTAAGTGACAAAGATTGAGTAAAATCCTGCTGCTAAACACTATAACCTCGATATAAGGCAAAGATCAAATATACAGCAATCAGTGTAGCGCTGGACATAAGAGTGTAACTGGTGATTAGAAATTGGTGCACAATCTCTGATAATGCTAGGGTGTAATGCCGAATAAACAATGTAAATACACCAAAAATAATCATCTAAAGCTTATATCTATACAATACATAGTGATATTCCTTTTAAATATGGGACCATGCCAGAAATAGGTATGTGTGAAAAGAATAATAAAAGTGAAAAATAAAATAAAAAGTTCAAAAAAGCGTCCCAAATAACAATGTGTAAAATCCAAAAGAGATCCGGAGGAAGATATATTGCAGGATTCGGGAATGGAGTCCATGCAGTCAACCCATGCTAGATGCTCATTTATATCTGACCTTTTCCGAGAAGAAACATTGAGGGAATTCTTGTGAACTTCTTCTTCGGGGTTCCCGTTGCTGTGGGCTGCCTGCCCGATGTAGTGAGAGAGGACTCGGAGGCTCCATCATCCCTGGACATTTCCACAACTAAGCTTGTTCTGACCCCCCTGAGTAAGGGCGGTCGCAGGCTTTCTGGTAAGCCTTCATCTTTACCATTTGGTGGTGGGCTGCACGGGAGGTGGATCGAATATTCCCGAATCCTGCAATATATCTTCCTCCGGATCTCTTTTGGATTTTACACATTGTTATTTGGGACACTTTTTTGAACTTTTTATTTTATTTTTCACTTTTATTATTCTTTTCACACATACCTATTTCTGGCATGGTCCCATATTTAAAAGGAATATCACTATGTATTGTATAGATATAAGCTTTAGATGATTATTTTTGGTGTATTTACATTGTTTATTCGGCATTACACCCTAGCATTATCAGAGATTGTGCACCAATTTCTAATCACCAGTTACACTCTTATGTCCAGCGCTACACTGATTGCTGTACATTTATAAATATACCCAACTAAAGCTTAGACCCCTATACATTAATGGGAAATTACAGTAGAAATATAACGCAAAAAACTTGCTAATGCCAATTGATGTACACTCGCCTAATTTTTATCTTGGCAAGGATACTTTGCCGTATTTTCATTTTATCCCAAAATAAACAAAATTGTGCCGCTCTAATAGTAATATAATACAAAATACATCAATAAAGTGAAAACAACTTTTGTGAAAAAAATGCTGTAAGTCCTTTTTAAATGTGTAAAGATAAAATCAACAGTCCCAATCAGAGGTTGCGTACACCATTGTGTAATGAGAAGTGTCAGAAAACTTCTATGTTCACCACGTGGGCCATCACCAATAGCTGAGTTGCCCACATAGTGTGAATTAATAAAACACATTTATTTAAAATTAAAACACAAAACTACTCACACATGAGTCATAAAAACAGCGTTGTATATACAAAATATTACCAAACAGTGTGGCGACGGCACGCGTGTTAGCTCCATCCAACGCGTTTTGTCATAACTAACGTCATCAGGAGCATAAAAGTAACAAATTTATAAATGTACCCAAAGATCAACTAAAGCATAGACCCCATACATTAATGGAAAATGACAGTAGAAATATCACACAACACTTGCTAATGCCAGATTATGTACACTTGCCTAATTTTTATCTTGGCAAGGATACTTTACCATATTTAAATTTGTATTTGTTTTCTCTAGTCTGAAATGCATCATGTACAGTACTAAGTATAAAATTGATGCGCTTTAAATAAATAGATAAATTAAAATCTATTTATTTAAAGCGCATCAATTTTATACTTAGTACTATTTGTTTGGTTATCTGATCACCCTATATTGATAGCAGCTTTAATTTACTGATTTTTTCATAGCACTAACTATATTGGTATATATATATTTTTAAGCACAATTTATTTATATCACACATATCTATCCACATCAGCGCTTGGTTTTTATTCATTTTTTTTATCATGTACAGTAGGCATTTAGCAAGTTTCATCAGGCAGCTCCCATAGCTTGCTCTGTGCTTACTAAAGCCAGGTAAATACTTAGTAATGTTGCAGCCAGTAATTCTATCAAAGAGTAAGTGAACCCTGGAAGCTGTGCCCAAAATAGGGTGGCAGCAGGCAAAGAATTAGTCACCATTACCAATATTTATTGTCTTAATTAATCATTTATAATCAACTCCCTTTATTGATTCCCTTCAGCAGGCACCTAATCATCTTTTGCAGCTTTTACCATTACCAGTATTGACTACTGTTGCCCTGCTATGTTTCTCCTTTACTAATTTACCGTGCCTTGTTTTGCAGTGTGGCTCTGTGTGGAGGTGGACATTTTGGTAGAAGCTTTGGGTTTTGCTTCCTTGCGTTAGAGCCACCAGCAAGGAGAATACTGAGCAACACAGCAGTGACTTTAAACAAATATCTCATTTCAAATTACCAAAAACTAGCAGTTAGAGGCAATATTGCCTTAGATCTTACACTGCAGATATACAGCTATGAAGCTGTAGGCCCATGAGTAGTTACTAAGGCGCCTTACATACTCTATTTTTTTGGAGGAATCCAAGATAAAGGGTAACATTTTCAGGATACAGCTTAGGCACAATTAATATTTCTAAATGTTTCCTATGACACAGCAAATCACTTTCTGAGTTCAGGCCTACTTTAAGAGGAATTAAACTGTAAAGTAATGCCCAATTAATCATACAAGCAAGTATTATGAAGGCTAAGGGAGTGAAAGTGTACAAAGAATTACCTATCATCTATAAACAGCAGGAACTGTGGCATTCCAGGTCACATGGTCTGAAGGTGAGGTTGTAGCTCTATGAGAGTTGACATTAATAGAGTCAAAGAGAGGAATGCCAGGAGGATAAGTGTTCCTAGGCCATACCTTGCATTGCTGTTGTAGACAACCTCTTCAAAGTCTTGTGACACATAATATATTATATATATATATATATATATATATATATATATATATATATATAATATATATTATATATATATATATAATAATATATTTAACTACTTCAGCCTCGGATGGTTTTACCCCCTTAAAGCGGAGTTCCACCCACATTTTTCACTCCTTGTCATGCAGCACTATCCTTAAAATGAATTGGCAATTTTTAACTTTTTTTTCACTTACCTGATTTATGCCTATATCTAATTTCACTTCCTCCTCTAGGGGGCCACGGCACCGTGCGTCATTTCTGGTTTTGCATTGGCTCCTGGGAGATTTCGATCAGTTTGGCATGGCGTCTATGGAAATTCTTGACCAGCTTGGCATTACACGGCTCCAGTAACCTTTAACATTGGTGTCTATGGAAAATCTTGGCCAGCTTGGCATGGCTGTGCCATGCCAAGCTGACCAAAATCGCACATGAGCGAGATTGGCAAGTGCATGCTGGGTAGCCAGCATGCACGGAATCCAGGAAAAAGGACACTGTGGCTTTAGATGCCCACACTGCAGGAACTTCACAAAGTAAGAAAACGATGCTGCACAAATAGAAAACTGGACATAGAATACAGCATACCTTTGTTACATTGCACGAGGTATTAGTATTCTAGTGCAATTTTTATCTTAAAAGTCATATTTCGGCCGGAACTCCACTTTAATGACCAGGCCATTTTTTGCAATATGGAACTGCTTTACTTTACCTGACAATTGCATGGTCGTGCAACGCTGTACCCAAATAAAATTGATGTCCTTTTTTTCCCACAAATAGAGCTTTCCTTTGATGGTATTTGATCACCTCTGTGGTTTTTATTTTTTGCGCTATAAACAAAAAAAATGTCGTTTTTGAAAAAAAAAACAATATTTTTTACTTTCTGATATAAAGAACATTCAATAAAAAAATTTAAAAAATAGAATTTCTTCATCAGTTTAGGCCAATATGTATTCTGCTACATATTTTTGGTAAAAAAAATCCCAGTAAGCGCATATTGATTGGTTTGCGCAAAAGTTATAGCATCTATAAACTATGGGATAGATTTATGGCATCTTTATTTATTTAATTTTTTTCTTTACTAATAATGGTGACGATCAGTGATTTTTAGCGGGACTGCGACATTGCAGTGGACAAATCGGACACCTAACTGACATTTTTGACACTTTTTTGAAACCAGTGACATTATTACAGTGCTAAAAATATGCACTGTTACTGTACTAATGACACTGGCAGGGAAGGGGTTAACATCAGGGGCGATCAAAGGGTTAAGTGTGTCCCTAGGATGTGCTTGCTAACCGTGTGGGGGATGGTCTGACTGGATGAAGACAGAGATCGATGTTCCTGCTCAGCAGGAACACAAGATTTCTATCTTCTCTTCTGTCAGAACGGTGATCTGCCTTGTTTACATAGGCAGATCACTGTTCTGCCCCTCTGGGGAGCAATCGCACGTGGCCGGAGGACGGAGGATTCCTCTGTTCAATCGGCACACACACGCCCCCAAGGTCTATTGAACAAAATAATGTACAGGTACGTTGTTTCACGCAATAGAGCTGCCCTGCTGCAGTATATCTGCGGTAGGTGGTCTTTAAGTGGTCATTTACACAGGATGTGGGCCTTTACTTGGGTAGCTCCATTCAAAAAAGAGCAGAGGGTAAATATCAATAATATTACTTTTGAGAAGGTGCTGTGTGGGGCTTTAAAACATAACACTGAACTGCTGATAATAGAGAATGGATTCGGTATTACCACTATCATGGGTTTTCAGTGAATTCTTAGGTTTTGCAAATCAAGAACTTTTGTAAACAAAATTTGTAGGTTTGCAAAAAGAAATGAGTAACAACTTATAATGCATTATTCAATAAAATTCTTTGAAACATATAATGCTTTATACAACATATACATGTGAGCGCTAACATTCAACCAGTATGGAACAGCTGGAGCCCCCTAAAAAATACATATATTGCTCTAATACAAAGAGAATGAATGACTGAAGGGTGGTTTCATAACTAAAATAAATCATATAATAAACAATAAAAATTATGAATTTGTGCTGATCAGCTTGAGACTGAAATGCTAAAATCCAAAATGAAACTAAAACTGAAACTGAATTAGTCCATGATAAGCTACTGTAGAAGGCAGCCCTGTAGATCAGGATGAAGCAATCCTCTGGGTACTGAAGAAGAGAAACAACAATGGCGCCACTCTAAGTGCAGTATTAAAAACAGATTTAATGTATCTTTAAAATCAAGTACTCACAAGGGTACAAGTAAAGCAGGCGTACAAAGGGTGAGATAATCATGCCAGGTGTCCCAGTTGAGGTGTAGAGTCACATCGTGCGGTGGCGTTCTATTCTTCTGACAGGGTGCGCTGCTGGATACTCGCTGTGTCCTGTCGCTGGAACGCGCTGTGTACAATCCGGGGAGCAGGGTCACTTCCGGGTCTCTTGCACCTGTGGCGCTAAGCATAGCGCCACAGGTGCAAGAGACCCGGAAGTGACCCTGCTCCCCGGATTGTACACAGCGCGTTCCAGCGACAGGACACAGCGAGTATCCAGCAGCGCACCCTGTCAGAAGAATAGAACGCCACCGCACGATGTGACTCTACACCTCAACTGGGACACCTGGCATGATTATCTCACCCTTTGTACGCCTGCTTTACTTGTACCCTTGTGAGTACTTGATTTTAAAGATACATTAAATCTGTTTTTAATACTGCACTTAGAGTGGCGCCATTGTTGTTTCTCTTCTTCATATAATGCTTTATACCCCTTGTTGGATAAGTCACAAGAGCCAATATTTTGAAGAAATGCATAACCCAGCACCCTTTTATAAAAAGGTGGACTCACAGCAGCCATATTGACATTGTGTTTTTGGAGCTGTTAGTAAGGCCCCTTTAACACTACTGCGACTTCAAAGTTGTACGATTTTACTGCGATTTTGATGAGATTTTGCCACGATTTCAGGGAATGCCTGTGTAAGCTTGAGAAATATGGACCTCAGCTCGCATGAAAGTCTGACCAAAGTAGTACAGTGAGTACTTTGAAGTCGGCACGACTTGAAGTCGCACATATATGAATGGTTATCATTGGGAATCAATGGACAAGTTGCACAATGGACAAGTTGCACAAGTGTGAAAGGTGCCTCAGGGATTGCAGTTTTGTGTAAGGAGACATGCTGTTTTTATTTTGTTTTTAATTTTGCCATTGGTACATGTCCCCCAATGGCAGGCCTAACTTCCCTTGCCTTTTATTTGACAATAACTTGCTTACTAGCTCTACAAATGGCCAGAACTAAATAACAAAATAACAAAATTAAATTATAGACTTTAAAGGGGTTCTTTGTAAAGTTCGTAAACATTGAGCCAAATTCACAAAACTGTTTATTAAATGAGGCATATGTGCTGATCCCTACTGATGATATAAGGGTAGTTTATTTCTGGTTATACACTGCCAACATTCTTTATTCCTTATTTCCAGTCCTGGTGGATTTATGTGGGATGATGTACCTGCATTCCTCCTAACTTCAAAGTAGGCAAGAGTCGGATTCAGGATGAATGCAAATTTGTAGTGAATTTGCAAATTTTGGACAATTTTATATTCATCAGATTTCAGCTATGGTCATTATTCCTTTACACAGTGTTTGGCCATTGTTATGCCTCACCACGGTCCATAGGAGCATTGAAACATGGAAGCATAAAAAAAATTACAACAGAAAAAAGACCAAGTTGTTCATCAAGTCTGCCTGTGTTTGTTTTGTTTCTTTTTTTGCTTCTTTGCTTACCTTTTGTCTGAGTATAGGTTTATGTTTGTCCCAAGCATGTTTGAAGGCCATTTACTGTTGACTGACTCACTACCTCTGCTGGAAGTTTATTCCAAACATCAACTATCTTTCCAGTAAAATAATACTATGTAAGATTAGTTTTGAACTTACCCCCCCCCATCCCCCCTGGTCTTGCTAACGTGGAGTCCAGCAATCCCCCCGCACTGACAGCTTGTATCATAGCTCTACCGGTCCAGGGAATTGAAATCCCTGCGGCATTCTCTCCTCTTTGCCTGTGGTGACAGGATGGGCTACGTGGGCTCTGATTGGTCGGTGCCGCCTATGTGATGGCACTGACCACTTAGAATGTTCCTAAACATACCTGCTGAGGAGGTACGTTTTGGAGATTAGGCTGCAGGGATTTCTAAGCCCTGGACCGGTGAGGCGGCGACCCGATGTCTCATAGCGGGTGATTGCCATGCTCCAGGTCAGCGGGACGGGGGGGGTGAGGAGGGCGTTTTGTGTAAGTTCACTTTACAGATTTTTTCTGTAAAGGTGAATTTACCCTTTAATTACCAGTGGTATTTGTAATATGCAGCATGAGGGGGTTCATGTATTGCCACTGGTCACTAATACATTAATGACCAGTGTCAGTTAATTAACCCCTTTGTGCTGCATTAGTGGCAGTGGTGTCAGTGTTATGCTGCAGCATGAAAGGGTTAATGAACACTGATACTGGTGCAAATCCTGTTGGAAAACTATTAATTATTAGTCTCACCTCTGCCCCGCACCACCACCAGAGTTAGCCGATTCCTTCATTTATAGATGCCCATCTGCTTACTTTGTTATTGACTACCTGGTTGGTTCCTCCTCTCGCCGGCAGCTCTCTATGGTCCTCTCTCCTCCCATCTCCCAGCCGGCTACTTAAGACATCACGCCTCACTGAGACTGGGAAGCGCCTGTCGAGCGGAGATTACTCCGTGGCTCTGATTTTACAGGGAAGGGAAGACCGGGTCCTTTGCTTGTGCCGGGTGCAGGAGCATACTCACACATTTTTGCAAGCAGGCACAGCTCTGCAGTGTTGTAGGGGCGGCCGGTGGTAGTCAGTCACTTGTTGCCCACAAAGTTTAACAGCACACTGCCAGCACTGCGCCCCCTTCCTACAATAAATTGCTCCGCCCAGGGTATCCGCCCCTTCCGCCTACCCCTTGTACCGGCCCTGCCCTCCAAGGATGCATCCTGGAATTCTATTCTCTTTTCCAACTTTCTGGCCACACTGCTCATTTTCAACTCTGTAGTGCTGGCCAACACTATACCCCAAGTGTTATACTCTTTCAAGGGATTATTTTTCCCTAGGCGCATTATTTTACACTTAGAAACATTGAACTACAGTTTCCACTGTTTTGACCATTCTCCAAGCAATGCCAGATCATGTTCCATGATTCCAGGGATATCTACCCTATTGCATACTTTTGTGTCATCAGCAAAAAGACATATCCCACCCACCAAACGTTTACTTATATTACTTACATATAGATTAAATAGCACAGGACCTAGTATGGAGCCTTATGGTATACCACGATTGACTGGTTTATGTTCCGAATGAACGCCATTTACAACCTCACTCTGGTATCTATCACCATATTTGCTGAACCACCCAAGAGTTAAGTATTAGCTTGAACAACCTTTGTATTAGATCATTATGTGGAGCTGAATCAAATGCAATGCTGAAATCAAGATAGGCTATGTCCACAGCACCACCCTGGTCCAAAATATTAGTGATATATTAAAAAAAATCAGTCAGATTAGTCTGAATGAATCTACCATCAGTAAAGCCAAGCTGCTTTGTGTGTTTTTAAGTGATCAATGATCCTTCTTTTCAGAAGTGATTCCATTAACTTAACAACAACCAGTGTTAAACTCACTGGCCTGTGATTGCCAGCTTCTACTTTACTGCCCTTCTTGAGGATAGATAGAATATTAGCTGTTCGCCAGTCATAGGGACCTTCTCCTGTTAGAAGAGATTGATTAAAAAAGATCCATTAATGGTCCAACATCAATACCTCAAAGTTCACTTAGAACTCTGGAATGAATACCATCGGGGCCCATTGCTTTATTAGGGTGGGGGAACTGGATAAAGTGGCAGCAGCACCAGGCAACAGGGAAAGGTGTTTTTGGTTTTCCATGTAAGAAGGGTTCTCAGGATTAGGACATCAAGCAAAATGGAGTAGAGGTAACAGAGACGACAGTGCCTTTTACCAAATGTGGGGTCCTTATAAAGTTTTTGCTGTATGATTTCATTCACCCAGTGTGCAGTTAATGATATATTATACATGCTAATATACAGTTCTAACCTAAATAAAGACCTAAAATGTGATACAATAAGTTAAACATTATTTCATAAATTTAATAAATGTCTGACTTGTAGGCACTATAATCTACCTGTACCTTATCAGTATTGTTAGCTTCAGTATGGTTTAGAACAGTGGTTCTCAACCTTACTAGCGCCGTGACCCCTTGATAAAATTTCCCAAGTTGTGGGGACCCCTAATGGTAAAATTATTTTCGTAGCGTGGGTTGTCAGCACCCAAGGCAAGACAAGTAATTTGCGCCCCTAAGCCACGGATATTTAGCACTCCCTGAGTCCCTTCCACTTAGGATGTAGCACTCTTTCTTTTTGTTCTCCTTTCCTTCCCTTTTATCTCTCTCTATCCTAATTTCTTGTTTTTTTCCCCCATCCCTCTGTCGCCGTCTTTTTTGTTCTTTCTCTTATTCTTTCTCTCTCTATCTTTCTCTTTGTTCCTCCCCCTATTTTCCTCTCGCTTCCATGTATTCTCTATTTTTATTTCCTTCTCTTACTCCTTGGTGGGGGGGGGGGGGGGGATGGGGAGAGTGGCAGTGCTGGTGGGGAGTTGGGATGAGTGGCAGTGCTGGTGGGGGGTGGGATCAGTGGCAGTGCTGGGGGGGAGTTCTGATCAGCCAGCTTAGGTGCTCTTGATCAAGGTCATCTGCTGATCCGTGAAATGTAGTGGGGACTTTTAATGGCAACAATAATCACAGGTAGTGTTACTCACTGTGTCTCCGACTTTGTGGTGTCTCGCAGCAGTGACACTTATGCCGAAATCAGGAGATAGGGTCTCCTTCAGCCCCTCCCACTTCACATTCCTCACCAGTCAGCTGACCTCTAGTCACTGCCCCCCAGCCATGCTCTGAACTGAACGGGCGGCTGTGAAGAGGCTGAGGGGGCGGCCGCGGGCTCCAGGGACAGCCGTTCTAGGCGGCAGCGAAAAGGCTGGGAGAGCAGTGCAGGCTTCAGGAACAGCCCAGGATTCAGTGACCCCTGGCAAATCGTCATTCAACCCCCGAGGGGGTCCCGTCCCCCAGGTTGAGAACCACTGGTTTAGAATATGCCATTTTCACTTGGGTAGTTATCAACACACCTTTAAGCCTGGCACACACTACTAGTTTTTTTCATTCCACCCAGCAGGCTGAACAAAAAAAAACCTGACAGCTCAGGTAGGAGCCGTTGTACTATGTGATCTTAACCTTAGCACAATGATCTCCCCTGCTGTTCTATTGTGTTCTGACAGGGAGGGCAGCACCCAGAACACTCTGGTCAACACTCTCAGCCATTGGGGTGCCGATCGGCAAACCTTCTTCGGTCATGTCCTTTCGACAGAATCCGGCCTAACGGCCAGCTTCTGTCTGACCAGCTGCAGTACACACGGACCAAATGTTGACCTGTTTCTATTGAACTGGCCGATGCCGCCCGACATTCAAACCCGTATGTACTCCATTGTGGGGGATCTGCCCCCATAATAAAAGGACAGGTTGACTTTATAATAAATATTTTCAACCCCTACCTCTGAGCCTCCTGACTGATTATAGGTTTATAACTTACTCTTCTTATTGATTAAGCCTATAAATGTAAAATGTTCCAAAGTGTAGAACAAAATGTATCAAAACTCTTAACCTGAATGAACAGAGATAAACCACCAGGTGCTCAGTTTAATTTCAATACAGAAAAATATTCTTTCAAAAATCAGAAATAGCTCATGTCCAACAGTAAGCAGGAAGTCTGGAGGCATACAAAGCAGACATCATATGTTCTGCTTCTTGTCACTGTCCTAAATGTTACATTCATGTTTTCCTAGTCTAATTTTTTTTAAAGATTCTACCAAAATGTATTTTATCCAAAACTGTATAAAATGTCAAAATTCTCTATAGTCTGGGCATTTACTTGTTTTTTTTTTTCTTACTCCAAATCTATCTGCAGTGAGCAAGGTAATAAAATTTTTCTCAGTGAGTTCCTCTTAGGGTGGAATGAGACAGAATCTTTACCTCGCATCATGGCCCCTCAGCTGTTTTGTACTTCTATGAACATAATGTAGGAACCAAAAAACCCACATAAACATGTACGTATGGGCAACATTTAAAAAGAAAATAAAATCAGTGCATCTACCCAATAAATGCACACCTCACTATATTTTACCAATGGTAAAAATACAGCAAATATAGAAAATTTTTACTTCCTAGAGTGCACTGAAATACCAAAAAATGCTATCTGCCCTTTCTGCCTGTGGACTACAGAACATCCACATTTTATGTTATGTCGGCCAATTGGGTCTCAGGACTGGCTTCCTGATTGGCCAGGAAGAGAAGCAGGAAGACAATAGAGAATAATAATTTGCTATTATCCCACAAATGGATGGGCTTGGGGCGCAGAGCTCTGCGCCCCAAGCTTACCCTTTTTGAAGCCAATTAGAGCTTTGGGCTCTAATCATGTGCTTCACAAAAAAATTGAATCCATGCGTCCAGCGCCCTGCATGTAGATTATGTGCCAGGCACATGGATTAGGGGGCGGCACCCCTTTGCCCCTAATGGAGTGGCCACCGCTGCTTAACACACCTCCTGTCCTATGATGACAATCCTCCAGTTTCTTTTATTAGCTTTGTTGCCCTTCTCTGTACTCTCTCCATTTGCAGCACATCCTTCCTGAGGACTGGAGCCCAGAACTGGACGGCATACTCCAGGTGTGGCCGGACCAAAGTCTTGTATAGTGGGAGAATTATCGTTTTATCTCTGGAGTTAATTCCCTTTTTAATGCATGCCAATATTCCATTGGCTTTGCTTGCACCAGCTTGGTTTTGCATGCCATTGTCGAGCTTGTCATCTACTAGGACCCCCAGGTCCTTTACCTAGATTCCCCCAGAGGTTCTCCCCCTAGTGAGTAGATTGCATTCATGTTTTTGCCACCTAAATGCATTATTTTAAATTTTTCTACATTGAACCTCATTTGCCATGTAGTTGCCCACCCCATTAATTTGTTCAGATCTTCCACATCCTGCGGAGAAGCCATTGCCCTGCTTAGCTTAATATGGTCCGCAAATATTGAGATTGGGCTGTTTATCCCATCCTCCAGATCATTTATGAATAAATTAAATAGGATTGGTCCCAACACAGAACCCTGAGGGACCCCACTTTCTACATTGGACCATTCCGAGTACTTCCCATTTATTACTACCATCTGAACTTGCCCTTGTAGCCAGTTTTCAATACAGGTACTCTTTGGTCCATGCCGACAGACTTTAGCTTGTACAGTAAATGTCTGTGGGGAACTGTATCAAATGCCTTTGCAAAATCCATGTCTATGGGCCTTCCTTAAACTAGATGGCAGCTTACCTGCTAATAGAAGGTTAACAGATATGTTTGGCAAGAACGATTTTTCATGAATCCATGCTGATTACTGCTAATGATACCGTTTTCATGACTAAAATCTTGTATACAGTCCCTTATCATGCCTTCCAAGAACTTGCATACTATTAATGTTAGGCTAACTGATCTGTAGTTCCCAGGGAAATATCTTGGTCCTTTTTTAAAGATTGGTGCTACATTGGCTCTTCTCCAATCAGCTGGTACCATACCAGTCAGATTATTCGTTAAAAATTAGGAACAACGGCCTGGCAATTACTTGACTGAGTTCCTTAAGGACCCTCGTGTGCAAGCCATCTGGTCCCGGTGACTTATTTATGTTAAGTTTTTCAAGTCTGTTTCTAATTTTATCCTCTGTTAACCATAAGGGTACTTCCTGTGACATGTCATGAGGATAAACATTGCAGTTTTGGTTACTGAAGCCCCCCGTTTCCCCTGTGAAGACTGAGGAGAAGAATACATTCAAAGCCTTCGCCATCTCACCATCCTTAGTGACCAGATTCCCTTCATCAGTCTTTATGGGGTCAATATGATCTGTGCGTCCTCTTTTACTATTCATGTACTTAAAGAATTTCCTGGGATTTTTTTTACTCTCTTCTGCTATGTGTCTTTCTTGTTCTTTTTTTTTTAAATCAAATTTTTATTGAAAATTTCAAACAGAGATTGACATGTACAGTAAGAAATAGGAAGTAAGAAATATGCAATGAAGAGAAATCACATGCAAATGCAGTAATGCGGGCGCAGCCGCTTTGATTGTAGGATTTAGACAATAAATGTATCTATTTGCGATCACTATAAGAAGCATATAAACGATATCGTTTGTTTGTGTACAATCTCATGGAATGGTCAAGGTACAATCTTAAGGCTTGTAATTAAGTGTTCATTTACAGATATACTTATTTGATAAACTCTTATTTCACGATATGGAGAGTAAGGAGTTTGGAATAGGATGTTTTGGAATCATATCCTAACTTATGCATAGATGTTGGCATGTACTGAGGATGCGAGATGAAAAGGGTGGGTCGTAGGTAGGAAACAGGAGAGGTAAGCTGAGGGGGGGGCGAGGTGGTATGGAGATTGGGAGGGTGAAAGCAGGGTGTTGTTTTGACCTGCCACAGCCCGGTGGAGTCATTCGGATTATGTATTTTTTATAATCAGCAGTTGTAGTAAAGTGTATCCAGCATGACTAGGTTTTGGTGAACTTAGCTTGCGTGTCTTTTGACTGATGGATAAGATCTTCAATTACTTTTGTTTGGTTAATGCGTTGGAATCATTCTCTTATGGTAGGCGGTTCTGAGGAGCGCCATTTGGGGGGTATACACATTCTTGCTGCGTTCACCAGATGCATGGCCAAGGAACGGTGGTAAAATGGCATATGCGTTGAAGAGTGATGTAGTAGAAACATTGAGGGGTCAAATTCCAGGGAGTATGTAGTGATTTGTGAAATCAGTGCCTGGACTTCCTTCCAGAAAGGTTGGATTTTGGTGCAAGACCACCAGATATGTAATAAAGATCCGGCTTCCGAGCCACATCTCCAGCAGGTCTGGGGTATTTGCGGGTTGAAATGATGTAGCAGAAGCGGGGTCCTATACCATCTGGAGAATAATTTATAGGCGTTTTCTTGGACTTACATGCTCATCGAACCTTTGTGGATCAAGGAGTAAATGTTAATCCATTCTTGGTTACTCAAGTGTATGGAGAGATCTCGTTCCCACTGTCTGATGTTCCAGTGTTTGTTTAGGGTTTGGTCGTTGAATAAGAGGTTGTATGTTTGTGAAATTAGATGTGTAAGGGGGCTGTCACTTAAACATAGGTTTTCAAATGGGGTCGTGAGTCTAGACCAGTCTGGAGTAGGTTTGGGTTTGGTAAAGAAGTTTCTTAATTGGATGTACGTCCAAAAGGGAAAGGTGTCTGCACCTGATTTTGAGGCCAACTCGGTTTGTGATAGAAGGCGGTTCCTGACAAAGAAATGTTTGGCTCTAGCAGTCTGGTGGGGCCATATGCCTGTTAAAAAGGAAGCGTGCATACCTGGATTGAATTCAGGGTTTAACCGTAAAGGTGTCATCGGACCTTTAACTGAGGAGATGTTATTGGTACTACATGCAGTGCGGAATGAGAGCAGTGTAGGGTAAATAAGTGGATGTTGAGTGTATTCAGGGGGTAGAAAGGAGGAGTCTATCCATGGGAGGTGTTGAATGGGCACATTTGATAGTGATTGTTCAAGTTGGATCCAGTCCTTATGTCTGGAGTGTACGTTCCAATCAATGATCCTAGTTAGGTGGCACGCTTGTTGGTATTTGCGTATGTCCGGTAGACCTATGCCTCCTAAGAGTTTGGGTGCTGTAAGTCTCGTGAAGCTAATTCTCGGTGCATTTTACCCCATATGAAGGTCGTGCATGCAGTACGGAATGTAGAGAAGAATTTGGGTGGTAGTTTAATTGGGATAGTTTGTAAAAGATATAAGATTCTGGGTAGGATGTTCATTTTTATGATAGCGGCCCTGCCGAACCATGAGAACTGTCCCGAGGACCAGTTTTCAAGGTCTGTTTGTATTGTTCAAAGGAGAGTGGCATAATTTAGGGTATATAAATCAGCTAGTGAAGATGGCAACTGAATGCCCAAGTATGGGATTGCTTGCTTGTTCCAAGTGAAAGGAAAGTTACATTGGCATTGTTGACAGATTTCTGCGGGCAGGGAGATATGGGCGGCATGGGCGGCACAGTGGTGTAGTGGTAGCACTCTCACCTAGCAGTAAGAAGGGTCGCTGGTTCGAATCCCAACCACGACACTACCTGCCTGGAGTTTTCATGTTCTCCCTGTGCCTGCGTGGGTTTCCTCCGGGTACTCCGGTTTCCTCCCACACTCCAAAGACATGCTGGTAGGTTAATTGGATCCTGTCTAAATTGTCCCTAGTATGTATGAATGTGAGTTAGGGACCTTAGATTGTAAGCTCCTTGAGGGTAGGGACTGATGTGAATGTACAATGAATATGTAAAGCGCTGTGTAAATTGACAGCGCTATATAAGTACCTGAAATAAATAAAAATAAATAAAATAAAAATATTAAGGGCATTCGATTTTGAAAAATTGATTTGGAGATTGGAGAGGGTATTGAAAGTTTGAAAGTCTTTAAGTAAGTTTGGAATTGAGGTAAGTGGGTCTGTGAGGAATAGGAGAATGTCGTCAGCGAATGCGGCTAATTTATATGTGTGGTGTTTAATTCGGATACCTTTAATGTCTGGGTTGTCAATAATGCGTCTAAGGAGAGGTTCTAGGGAGAGAATGAAGATTAAAGGGGAAAGTGGGCAGCCCTGGCGAGTTCCATTCGACACGGGGAAGGCATCCGACAGGTGGCCGTTAACTTGGACTTTTGCAGTAGGACTAGAGTATAGTGCTGAAATATAGTTTAGCATCGTTTGTGGGAGTCCTATGGCTTTAAGGGTTTCTCTCATGTAGTCCCATGCCACTCTGTGGAATGCCTTCTCCGCGTCCAGGGAAAGCATAAATCCCTCAGTCTTGGTGGTCGTGAGCCAGTGGTGGATATTAATCGCTTTTAGGGTATTATCCCTCGCTTCCCGTCCGGGGACAAAGCCCACTTGGTCAAGACCAATGAGATGGGGGATCAGGGGTAGAAGTCTGTTCGCTAATGTTTTGGCGTACCATTTGAGGTCAACGTTGAGCAATGAGATGGGTCTGTAGTTCGTAACTAAGGATTGGTCTTTGTCAGGTTTAGGAATTACTGCTATATGGGCTGTTAGAAGGTCACGTGGGGGGTCGACCGGATGTACGAAAGAGTTGAAGGCTTTTAAAAAGGCGGGGGTAAGTATTTCTGTGTAGGTTTTGTAGTAACCCATGGTTAGGCCGTCTGGACCAGGGCTTTTGCCCATTTTCATTTGTTTTAGGGCGTTGTCAACTTCCGTACGTGTAAGTGGGGCATTCAAATGGTGTGCTATGGATTCTGATATGGGGGTCGGGCCATATCGTTTTAAGTAATCAGATATCAGTTGGGAACGAGTGGTGCTGTCTATGGGTGGAGGGGGGGTGGCTAAGTTGTATAGTTTACTATAATATTGTACGAATTGACGTGCGATGTCGGGAGTTTTGTTTATTTTTTGTCCTGAGGGGTCGGTGATGTAGTGTATAGTTTTATTTGATTTGGAAACTTGTAGTGCTCTGGCCAACATTTTACTTGCTTTGTTACCAAATTCATAATATTTTTTTTTGGAAAGTATGTATTTGTATTGTATCTGTTTATCTAATAGGTCTAATAGATCTTCCCTAGCCTGAATTAAATCTTTTAGGGCGGTAAGTGCCTGGGATTTTTTATGTAACCCTTCAAGGTTGCGGATCTTTTCGATTAATTCTGAGTGTGCCTTCCGTTTTTCCTTGTTTCTTTTGGCCGCTGCAGCCAGGAAGGTGCCCCTTATTACGCTTTTATGGGCTTCCCAGTTATTAATTGGGGAGGTATCATCTGGGTTGTTTTCGAGGAAGAAGTGTTTTATGGTGGATTCCGCTTCCGCCGCGATGGAGGGGTCAGTGAGTAAGGAGGAATCTAACCTCCATATGCTTGAGCGAGGTGTGGTGTCGGGAAGTTGGATTGACATGGAGATGGGATGGTGGTCTGATATCGTCATGGGTTCGATAGAAGCTCGTTGGAGTAGAGGTAGGTCATTTTGGGTCAAGAATAGATAATCTATTCTAGAATATCGATGATGAGGCGTTGAGTAAAAGGTGTAGTCCCTAGTGTCTGGGTTTAGGGTGCGCCATGTATCATGAAGTAATAATCGTTTCAGTAGGGTTTTAATATCCTTCAAGGCTTTGTATGGTATAGTTGTAGTTCCCGTGGATGTGTCTTGAATGGGGTTTAGGGCAACACTGAAATCTCCGCCCAGTACAAGAGTGCCTTCCTGGAAAGACGTTAGAGTAGTGTTGACTGATCTAAAAAATGGTACCTGGTGTTTGTTTGGAGCGTATATGTTCACCAATGTCATAGTTTTGTTTTGAATCGAGCCTTTTAGGAAGAGATATTTACCGTCGGGATCAATGAGAGAGTCAGTGATGTTGAAGGGACAGTGTTTTGCGATAAGGATCGATACCCCTTTCGTTTTATGTTGGGGGTTGGTAGCATGTATCGCGATTGGAAAATGGGCATTGAATAGTTTAGGGGTGTTGTCAGAGCGTAAATGTGTTTCCTGTAACATTATGATGCTGGCGTTAAGTCTTTGCATGGTAAGGAGGAGTTTAGATCGTTTTTCTGGGGTGTTGAGTCCCTTTACGTTGAGCGAGACAATTTTGAGCACGGGTTTCTGCGTGTTGCTAGCTTTTGGAACCATGGTAAAGTTATGTGTATGTGTGCTGTGATGTGGTTTGGGCTGTGGCAGGTTGTGGGGTAGGGTAAAAAGGGGGTATCAGGTAGGAACCGTGGGGTGGGGAGAGAGTGTTGAGAGGGGAGGGTAAGGGTTAGAGGAACCGGCACTATGTGGCGGTCCGATCACCTACTTCGGTGTTCGGTGCCACAGAATTGTATACGCCGGATAAATTTAGTGGTATTAGTTTGGTGTTGATGTTTATGGTTTAGATGAGTGATGTGTACCCACTATGTGAGGGTTGGTTGGTTACTTGAGAGAAATTTGGGTATGTGTAGAAAGAGCAGTAAATATGGGTGACCAATGAGGTCCGTCTCACCAGCAGCCTTCGAAAGTGAGGCTGGGGGTGTGAGTGGAGTAGCATTTTGAAGAACTTAGGTGTGAGAGGGGTGATCTGAAAGGCTTGTTAGAAAGTGTGTGAATAAGCAGTGAGGTGGTGGCAGCGGGGTGAAGGATCCGCTTGTCAAAGGTAACAGAATTTGTTTAGGGAGGTGTTGTATGTAGAGTGGCTTAAGGTCTGGTTAGCCAAGTGAGAGTGTGCCGAGAGAAATATACTTAAAGAGGACTCCATAGCATTTCTTTTTTTTTTTTTTTTTTTTGCCACTTCAGCGAAATATTTTCAGGGACTATGTTTTCAACTTTTCAGTTCAAGCCTATCCCAATAAGCATTCACATCACTGTGGCTATTTTTCCTTCTTTGATTCAAAAATTCAAAAGAAAAATTCTAAAAAAGACATCTCCTATAGAAAAAAAAAAAGAAGAAACATAGTTCCTTCCCCTGTGACCCACCTACGCCTACACTCCCCCTACCCCCCCACCATTGCTCCCGTGTATCCCTACCCATTCCCTACTCCAACTCCTACACCCGTATCTCCAATGTAAGTTCAAAGCCAATATGCTATTCCTAGTTTAGCAGGTTACTACCTAGGTAGTTTTTTTTTTTTTTTTTAACATTAAATTCCCCACAGTTCTGCCGCTTGAAGTGAGTACCTAAAATTCACCCAATCCTTCCATATCTCCTTGAAGGTTTTCATCTCTACTCCTTCACTATACTTCAAGTATTCAAGACTATAAATCTCGTTTATCTTGCCTAGCCACTCCCGTACCGTAGGTCTCCTTTTATCTTGCCAATATCTGGGGATGAGGCTTTTTGCAGCGTTTAAGAGATGGGGAAATAACGACTTCAGATATGCCTTCGTGGGAACTTTCCTCCCGTGGTGTAAAAACACCCAGGGGTCTAGGGGGATGTCTGTCTTTAAGATCTTGTTGATAATTTGCCTAATCTCCCCCCAAAATTCCATGATTACCGGGCACTGCCACCATATGTGCGCCATAGTCCCTATTCCTCCACAACCTCTCCAACATAACTGTGACCTTCCCTCCGTAATTCTATGCGCTCTATCTGGGGTTATATACATCCTTGTGAGGATCTTGTAGTTCATTTCTGAAAGCTTGTAATTTACTGAAGTAGCGTTCACCCTTTTCATAATCCTCCCCACCTCCTGTCTGTCAATCTTAATACCCAGCTCTTCCTCCCACTTCTCCACAAATCTCAGGTCTCCTACTCCCTCTAACTCATTGAGCGCTCTATAGGTCTTGGATATACCTCCCTTCCCTTTTTTCTCAACACATAGTTTCTCCAGAGGAAGTAGTTTCTCTATCGGTCTGATTGGTTGCGGGAGTGAATCTACAAAGTGTTTCAATTGGCAGTATCGCCAGGGATCTATTGTCAATCATTCATTTTTAGCTTTTATTTCCTCCACTGTACACATCTTCCCCTGTTTCATGACATCTTTTAATTGCAAATCCTCCTTCATGATCCACCTCCCAAACACCTCTTCTTTCCCTGGTGCAAAATAATCTGTATTTTTTAAAGGAATTAATGGTGAATTGAACTCCCAGTGCTCTTTTTTGTGTACATTATCCCAAATATTAAGTGTATGCTTTGTTATATACATTGTTTCTGTGCCCAATTTCCTATACTGTGGTGGGATCCAAACCATCTTACTCAGATCAGCTTCACTCAGACTTTTTTCCATTTTCACCCATAATTTTTCTTCATTATTTTTTACCCAGTCTAACAAACGTGATAAAGCAATCGCAAAATAATATTTTCTAATGTCTGGTGCCCCCCACCCCCCCTTCTTCTTATCCTTTATTAATTGTGCAAATTTTAATCTAGGTTTTCTCCCTCTCCATATAAATCTTAAGAAGACAGTGCGTAGCTTATTGAAATAAATCTGAGGGATTGGGATTGGTAACATTTGCATTTTGTAGATGATTTTTGGCAAAATTGACATCTTGAATAGGTTGATTCTCCCTCCCCATGATAGTTGGGTGTGTGAGATTCTGTTAAGGTCAGTTTTGACTTCGTTAAGGAGTGGTATGAAGTTTACATGGAATAGAGACTCCTTGGTGGTGGTTATTTTAATACCTAGGTAGTTGAGCTCTTTTGCCCCCCATTTGAATGGAAATGACGATTGATACGCCGTATCGCTCGTGCTACCCTTTATTATCTCCAGCGTTTCTGATTTGGCCTGGTTCACTCGGAAATTGGACAGTCTGCCGTACTCTTTAAGAGTCGCTACCAAGTTCGGGAGTGAGATCATCGGGTGCGTGATATAGAACAGTGCGTCGTCCGCAAAGGCGGCAAGTTTATACTCCTCTTCACCCAGCTTTACCCCCCTAATATCCGGGTTGATTCTTATCTTTGCCAGGAGGGGTTCTAAAGCAATCACAAACAACAATGGGGAGAGGGGGCACCCCTGTCTCGTACCATTGTACATTCTGAATGGTTTCGATAGGGTTCCATTTATTTTCACTCGCGCTGAAGGGTGTGAATATAAAGCTTTTATCCAGCCAATCAGTCTATCTCCTAGGCCAATCTCCTCCAGGGTGTCCCATATGAAGCCCCAGTCAACCCTGTCAAAGGCTTTCTCAGCTTCAATTGACAGGAGAAGACCTGGGGCCCCACTGTCTTGGACACCCTGGACTGCCAGTAGCGTCTTGATGGCATTATCCCTCCCCTCCCTGCCTGGCACAAAGCCCACCTGGTCTGGGTGGATGACTCCATTGATTATTCTTTTCAGCCTGTCAGCTAGGATTTTAGCGAATAGCTTCGTATCGACGTTCAAGAGTGAAATGGGCCTGTAGCTCGAGCAAAGCGTGTTATCTTTTCCTTCTTTCCAGATTACAGTAATGCTGGCCTCCAGTGCTTCTTTCCTCATCTCCCATTTCTCCCCTATTCCGTTCATATACGAACACAACCTGGGAGTCAAGAGTTCCTGAAATTTTTTGTAGTATAGAGCGGTCAGGCCATCAGGCCCGGGGCTTTTACCATTTGGGATTTCCTGAATGGCTTTCTTGATCTCTAACTCCGAAATGGGGGCCTCTAGTATGCCTTTGTCGCTTTCTGTTATCCTGGGTAGCATTGCTTCCTTTAAAAACTTTTTAGTTCTTACACTTTTGCTACTTTTATTCTCTTGTGTGTTTTTAGTATTGATGGCATAAAGCCCTCCATAGAATTCTTGGAAGGTATCTGCTATATCCCCTGTTCTAAATCTGATTTCCCCAGACTTTGTCCTTATTTTCTCTACATAGTTGTTATTTTTCTTTTTTTTTAGGGCCCTTGCTAATAACTTCCCCGGTTTGTTCCCGTTGATATATCTGTCTTTTTTCACTAGATTGAATGTCTTGCGTGTTTCCTGCTCCATTAAATCCCTCAACTCTTCTCTTCTCCTCAATAATCTGGCCAGTATCTCCCCGTCTCCCGATATCTTGTGTTGTTGCTCTAACCCCTGGATATTCTTTAATAAGGTATTCTTCTCCTTGGCCCTGCTCCTTTTTTTTTCGGATCCCACCATCATAAATATGCCCCTGATGTAGGCTTTATGCGCCTCCCAAGTTGTGGCTTCAGATGTATCTCCTGGTACATTAATTTTAAAATACAGGTCTATTTCTTCTTTGATTCTTTTTTCTACCTCTTTATCATGAAGGAGCTCCTCGTTTAACCTCCAGCCACTACTCTGTACTTGGGGCATCTCTGTTATCCATTGAAGACTCACCGGGGCATGGTCAGAAAATGTGATGCTGCCAATGCTCGACTCAGGTACCACCTCTAGCAGTCTATGTTCTATAAGGAAAAAATCTATTCTCGAGTACGTCCCGTGAACGTGGGAGCGGTAAATGTAGTCTCTGAGATCTAAATGCTGTGTCCTCCATATATCCACAAGCTGGAGTTGGTGCAGCTTCCTTTTTAACTTATACCCCCACCCTCCGCTCAACTCGCGCACACGGGACGTACTGTCCATCCCTGGGTCCAGACACAAATTAAAATCACCTGCTATTATGGCGCCCTCTCTCCTGAACTCCTCAAACTTGGATAGAACTCCCAATACGAATTTGATTGTGTTCTTGTTTGGGCTGTATGTGTTTGCCAGGGAGCAGGCAGATCCGTTTATTTTGCCTCTTAGAAAAATATACCTTCCTTCCGGATCGGTCCTTCTCTCCTCTAGCTCAAACCTTACCCCTCTGGCAAACCCTATGGCGACTCCTTTTGCTCCCCTGACAGGGGAGTCCCCATAAAACCATACCGGAAAATCCCTGGAATATATTTTTTGGTGGTTACTAATAAATAGATGTGTCTCTTGGAGCATAGCGACATCAGCTTTTAAGAATTTTAGCTCACTTAATATATTGGCTCATTTTATAGGGGCATTCATGCCTCTCACATTATAAGATATAAAATTTACCCTAGACATTATAAATTATTTTCTTTTTTCCTTTCTTTTCTTTCCTTTTTTTTTTTTTTTTGACTTCCGGGTGTCTACACTTAGTAGGGAGCAGGGCCGCCCTTCTCCCCTCCACTCTGGTGCCCCCCCTCCCCCACCCTAACCCCCCATTGCTTTCCCAATCCCTCCCTCTCCCTCCTCCCCCCCCCCTCGTCCACCCAATCCCCACCCTCCCCATCCTCCCCCTCTATCCCAGTCGCCCGGGGTGGGCTATCCTTCCTCAGTCTCCTGATTGGATAGGAGAAAGAAGACGAAGAAAGAAACCGGTCACCCTCTCCCATCTCCTGGCTACCCGGTTTACCCCTCTGAGGTTGAGCTCCGATGCTGACGCTCGACGGGGCTCGTTTTTTTTTTTTTTTTTTTCCCCCCAGATGTGTTTTGGGGGGGAAAGTGTCCCACCTCAGCCCGGGCTCCCCCGTCCCCCACCCATCACCCCTCAGCCCAAACGCCCATTGCCCCTATCTACTATTTAGGATTTAATGATCTGGTCTCTTTCAAGTTTCTTTTACTATAGCTGAGTATTTAAATTTATCAACGTCTGGAATGGTTAACTGGTTGCCATGTCTGTGATTCTTCTGCGATTCCTCCGGTTGCCCGGTTTTCCCACCATCCGGGTATTTCTATTATTGGCAGATTGAAGTGTTTACAAAATTTAGGCGTGTCTTCTGGGAACCTCAAGATTGCCGTTCTTCCCTCTTTACGTCCCGTTAGACATGCCGGGAATCCCCATTGGTATTGAATCTCCTGCGACTTCATCTGCTCTAGTAGGGGTTTTAACGTCCTTCTCCTTGCTAAGGTCTCTACTGCTAGATCAGGAAAGATTTGAAGGGTGGATTCCCCATACTTTAAAGGTTGGTTTGTTTTCATGAAAATCCTAATCTTTTCTTTATCCTGAAAGTTGTGGAATCTCGCTATGACGTCTCTTGGCACTTCTCCCGAGATTTCGGCAGGCTTCCTCACCCTATGAATTCTTTCAAACTTGATTTTTTTGTCTGATCCTGCTTTGTTCACTATATGACCGAAGATGCTATTTATTTTTTCTTGTAGATCGTCATTTTCGCCTCTTATCTCAGGTAGACCTCTAATCCTCAGGTTTTTCCTTCGACTACGGTTTTCTTGGTCCTCGATTTTATACAATAGGTTTCTTTGGTCTCTTTGCATCTCGGCTATCTGTGATTTAAGCCTTTTAATCTCCTCTCCCTGTGTCGTCAAGTTCTCTTCTGTGGCCTCCACCCTTTGCAATAGGTGATTCATACTTTCTTGTATTGTTGCGATTTCGCCTTTTATTGACATTTCTAATTTTGCGAACATTTCCGCAATTTCATCCTTGGTTGGTAGCTGTTTTTTTTGTCGGGTCTCCATTGTTGATTCGTCTAGCGGCGTCGCACCTCCTCCTGCTGGGATCTCCGTCGCTACCAGTTGTTTCTTTGCTCCGTTCTTCTGCGGGCTCTCTGTTTGTTTATTTTTTGTTCCTAAAGAAGTCTCCAGGTTTTCTTTTATCACTTCTTGGGTCACATATTTTCTTATAGTCCCTGGACTGGCGCTTACTCTAGGTGGAATTCCTGGGGTCCCTTTCCCGGCCTTACCCCTCATCTCCTCCTGATTCCTAACTGAAGGTTTTTTCTGAAGTCCAGTTCGCTGATTGGTCCCTTCTTCCTATACCTCCAATAGTTATCTGATGCTTATTGCGAAGAGGAATGGGGGTGAGGGTCTGCTCAGATCTATTGTCTGGGCTCAGATCTTATCTACTACACTCCACTTCATTGACACTAGGGCAGGAGTAGTCCTTTGACTAATCAGTTCAGTCCCCCTCGTCATGCAAGTCAGACAAGTCAGGTGTCTCTACAACGTTTAACGCGACGTGGTTACGGCAAAGGAAGCATACAATGACACAGCATACAATGCAAAGTTCCCCAACAGTCCTGCATATGACTCCTCCCTCGTTTGCCCCTTATGGGCTTTCTCAGTCCTGCATCTTAGACCATAAACTTCTATTCAGCATATTCCATAAACAACTGTCACAGCTGCGTTTTTCAGACTCACCCGGGGCGCTGCCGCTACTTCCTCCTCTTGGGACCGGCAAACCTCAGTTTAATCCATCAGATGTTTTTTTTTTTTTTTTTTTTTTACCTCCTCCGCCGATCTCCAGCCCTTTTCAAAGCTCCGAGGTTAGCACTCGCAGCGATCCTCTCTCTCAGCTGTTCTAATCCTCCTTACTGCCTCGCTGCCGCTCTGCTGCCCATCAAGCTCTCTCCTCAGCTCCGGTTCTTAGTCTCATCACCAGGGGGTTCGGCGGGTGTCCTGCCGCTTACTGTCGGCTTTGGGGAGATGGGCGGGGGGGGCTATGCAGCATTGTCCCCGATCAGCTGCATGTCAGGAGAGCCCGTGCTGCGTGCACACAGGACGAGCTCGGCGTCCGCACTAACCCCGCCTCAACATCCGGCTCCTCCCTCAGCCCCCGACTCCATAGCATTTCTGACCATAATGATTGCAAATGTCGCTTCAAGGAAATGGCACAACAATAACATATTAGCATTTGCTCCTTTGCTCTGTGGGAGGTCGTATGATGCAAACCTTCTATAACAACTTGAACAATAGAAAAGGGTTAACCAAAACAAAATAGTAACTGTTGTAACTAGAAATTGTACAAACGGTGGAGCACCTAAGCGTTTATGCTCAGTTATACTGGTAAGGAGTGAAGGTGTAATCATTGTGTGATCTCCATGGTACGACTGTATTGGTGGTCTTAGTTGCCTGTGTGCGATATTGTGATGTATGCTAAGTATGAACGTGGTGAGGCCTCTATGTCTCTGTGCCGATCAGCCCGTGTGTTGTGGGTTGGTGTGATCAGGGTGTGAATGTATTAGAGCCTCGTTTTCTCTGTCTCCGACCCCTCAGTAAGGGAGTAGCGGAGTGGTCAGTGTGTGGGTTTAGTGGCGTGTTTATATCGTATGTCTCAGTAACCTGTAAAGGTAGCATTAGTGTGGATCGTAAGCGTGTGCCGTAGAGCTTCCGTGATTTAGTTCCTCGTATTTCTAGGGAGACGTTGTGAAGTGGGCTGTAGAGCCGTGTATGAGAACATCAGTGCCTGTGTTCTCTGTTGCTCGAGAATGTCAGTGTATTGGAGGCACTGTCAGGCCACCACATAATCTCTACTGTTTGTTCCCAATTACCTATGTATGGTAGTAAGGTGTGAGTCCATTGGGAGCACTATAAGGCAAGTACAGCTCCAAACCCAATTACTCGCTGGGGGGTTACGTTAGGAGTATTTAGGAGGCTAGTATGTACGGGTGGTTTAGCTCTATATGTTAAGGCAATATTAAAACCCACATCTTTGATCACTGTATTAGGTATAAGGCTATGTTTGATTTCCGCACTTGGGTGTATAACAGTGTGCAATGCATAGCATGGCCTTGATTAAAAAGGCATAACAAATATTACCTATAGCAGTGAGGGTTAATCATGGAAATAGGAGAGTGATATCGGCGTCTGTCAGAGGATGTCGTCTTCTTCGGTGCCCCGTTAAAGGGGGTAGGATGGTGTGGTGTGAGAGTTTCTGGACGGGGGTGCACTGAGGCAGAACGTCCTTGATGTAGCGGGGTCTGCTGAGCAGGACAAAATATAGCTGGCCGGTCGCAGGTTATCGTTCATAAGTCCTGAAAGTGAGATGGCGGGGTGAAAGAGTCAGAGTGATCCGTGTGCCGGCTGGAACTGCAGGGGGGTCAGGAGGTGTCCAGCAAGTATTCGGATTTCATTGGTCTTCGTCGGTTTGCTTCAGGAAGGGAGCCGTCAGGGGAATTTGAAAGTCATCTGATATGGAGGGTACATGCGGGTAGATCTGAAGTAAAAAGGTAGCGATGGTTTTCTAGTGATTACTCACGTTTTAAACTGGGTTGTCAGCAGTCTCGCCATGCTCTGCGAGGAAGGGGAGCTGACATGGGGCTGGATGGCTGATAATGCGTTCCAGGAGGGGGGCCTGATCTGGTGGTGGACGGTGAGCGTCTTCTGCGGAAGCTGGTGTTGTGCGCGTCCATTGGTTCTTCCATTAAAGGACAGTGAGTGGGGGATTGTAGGTTGAATTCTGCGTACCAGTTCGGGACTGGTGTGTAGGGTATGTCCAGGGTACGGCAGAAATTGTCCAGATCCTCCGGAACTCTTAGAAGAGCCGAGCGGCCCTGGGATGAGGCGGAGAGGATGAAGGGAAACTTCCATCGATACCGGATTCCTCTTGTTCCCAAGATATCCAGTAGAGGGCGTAGGTCTTTGCGGTGGCGTAGTGTAATTGCTGAGAGGTCTTGATAGATGTGAATGGGGCCGCCATTATATTCCAGAGTGGATTTTTCGCGGGCTTTTTGGAGGATTTCTTCTTTAATGGAGAAGTCGTTCACGAAGCAAATAATGTCCCGAGGGGGGTCAGTGTCTCTGCCTTTGGGGCGTAGCGCTCTGTGGATACGATCCATGGTGATCGGTGTTTGTTCTGGGCGGTTCAGTAAATGATTAAAGAGACCTGTCACCACCGGGGAGATGTCATCTTGTTCCACCGATTCGGGTATTCCCCTTACCCTCAGGTTGTGTCTGCGACCACGGTTGTCAAGATCTTCAACATGGCGTTGAAGATCTCTCAGCTGCATAGTGTGGTGGTCGATTTTGTACTGGACGTTTGTCACTACTGACTGTTGCTGCGCTGCGTTGTCCTCCACGCGCTGTATGCGGCCTGTGATGGCCTGCAGTTCGTGGCGGAGATCAGTAAATACTGAGAATAGCGTGTCCTTAATGTCCGCCGCCACCGCTTGTAGGTCTTGCAGGCTTGGTTGGCGTTGAGAGGGCAGAATAGGTGCTTGTGGGATGTTGTCGGGTTCGGTGGGGGTAAGGATGATCCCGGTATGAGACTGAGAGGAGGCTGAGGCAGGAAGGGAGGTCGCCATTGTTGGGCGCTGTGTCCGGAAGATCTCCGGTATCGTGTGGCTCGCACGGCTGGCGATTTCTCTCGGGGATCGGGATCTGCTTTGTGATGATCCGCGGGATGATGTTCCCATTATTGGGGGGTGGATGGCAGCTGTAGACCCCAGTAATTGTAGAATTTAGGCTGTGGTGAGAGGGAGCCAAGTGATCAAGCAGCCATCTTCTCTCAAGGCAAGCCACGCCCCCCCTTCTTGTTCTATCTTAGCCGCCCTGATTACACCCTTACATTTCTTATTGCATTCTTTGTACAGTTGGAATGCTGATGATGACCCCTCAGCCTTGTATTTTTTGAAGGCCTTCTCCTTTGCTTTTGTATGAATTTTTACGTTGGCATTAAGCAACCCATATGCTTTACTGTATGTTCCCTGTTCCCAGGACCGTCTTTAATATTGATGGGACTCTGAGCAAACATTTTCCTGGCTACCCCCATGTATTTTTACCCCTCTATCATTACACGGTACCCTCCCCTCCCCCCATACTGCCCCATTAGTACACAAGCCTTCCCTCCCCCATCATTACACAGGACCCCTCCCCCATACTACCCCATCATTGCACAGGATCCCTCCCACATTCTTCCCCCATTTTTTACACAATATCCCCTCCCCCATATTACCCCCTATCATTACACAAAACCCCTCCTTCCATACTACCCCCGTTATTACACAGGACCACCTCCCCATACTTCTCTCATCATTACACAGGATTCCCCCCCACTACCCCATTATTACACATGACCCCTCCCCCATACTACCCCTATCATTACACAGGACCCCTCCCCCATTCTATGTTGCCACTCATGAACCATTAGAATGCTGCTGTTTCTGCAAAAAGGGGGGGTTTGTTGAGTGAGAGGTGGGAAGGGGGTTATTGTTGAGGTGGAGAGGCAGGAAGGGGGGTTGTCATTGAGGGTGGAGAGGTGGGAAGGGGTTATTGTTGAGGGTGGAGAGGCGGGCAGAGTGTTATTGAGAGTGGAGGGGCAGGAGGAAGGTTATGGGTGAGGGTGGAGAGGCGGGGGGTTATTGTTGGGACTGGAGAGGAGGGTGGGGGGTTTGTTGGAGGTGGAGAGGCGGGAGGAGGGTTATTGTTGAGTGTGGGGAGGGGGGCTACTGTTGAAAGAGTAGAGGTAAAGAGGGGGTAATTGCTGCAACACCAAGCAGCCCGGCTCTCCCCGCTCAAAGAAGTTTTACAGCAGCTGAGACACCCAGGGAAAAGTTGTCAGAGGCGGGGGTAAGGGAGAGCCTGGCTCAGGGCTGCACATGTTGTCACTGAGGGGGACCTACTACTCACCTGGAAAAGCTGAGTCACTCGGCAACTGCCCACAGAGGAGCCCAGGGAGGGGAGGGGCACAGCACGTAGCCAGGGGAGAGACTCAGTCCACTCAGACTGAGCTAAGGAGGGAGGGATGGAACCAGCCTGGGAGGGGGCAGGGCCAGTAGAAGGGACACTCTGGGGACACCTAACCAATGCTGGGCCCGGGCTGGATACAAAGTTACCAGGAAGAGAAAACTGCATATAAAGTAATGATAGCCAACTCCACTTGACTTATCAGTGTGGGCTCAAGGGGCAGCTCATTCTGTACACTCTGCTATTCATCCTCTATTCTTTGCTGACCCATTCTACATGTTGTGCTGTACACAGATTCATATTTACCCCGTTGTCACTGATACATTCTCTTCAGTCCTTTAAACATTTATGTGATTCATTGCACTCATACAGCCGTACAGCCATACTCGCACAGCCATAGACCTACTTAATAGTGAGAGCTGTAGTGACATGACGGATGGTGCTGTCATCAGAAATACCCAAAGTAGATAGTATCAATAACCTATTTGCAATTTTCTACAAATACGTGCTGGTGATGCTTTTTTTCTCTGGCCTCTTCAGTCCTTTGTTACCTGCCATGGCAATTGGGGTCTTATGCAGTAGGTTTTTTTTTTTCTATTGGGGACACTTTTTTTGTTATGGGGCCCTGTGATTTCTAGCTATGTCTCTGGGCATAAGGGTCCCCTCTGGGCCCATCTACAGTAGAAGCGACTGTGAACCATATTACTATGCAAACATAATTACCTGCCAGAGCTTCGTGGCTAATGCCTAATAGTGTAAAGGGTGGCTAAATACCAGCCAGAACACAGATCATTAATGCCAACAGGCATAATCATAAATGTTATTTGTCTAATAAATGACTAATCAACATATTGCTCAACTGTGAAAAAGACAAGTTTGAAATGTGCAATTATTGCTTAAGAATTAAAGCATCTGAGTCATTGAATGAATGCTATGGTCTAATAAATAACAGGGATAGGGTTTAATGAGGATCTGTTAAACTAAATGTAACATATCAACACCTTTACCAGCTTTCCTCAAAACGGAAGTGCAGTTAATATGGAAATAAGCCCATGCCTCAATCTTCAGCCAATCATGTTGAATGGCAGCATAGTTTGTAGAAGGAGGAAAAACATTCTTTGAATGTAAATGGAAATGAAAAGAGTCCTTTCTTCATAACTGGAGCTCTTTTAGTTTTGTAAAGAAAGACAGGACAACAATGAACAATTTAAATGCATCTATGGCCAAACTTTTTTTTCTTTTTTTTTTTTAGTTTTAGACAACGTGGGGAAGGATTAGAACCCCTGTCCATTTTTTTTCTACCCTGTGAGGCCCTGTTGTAGAGATTGCTTCACTTCATGTCTGGTAAAAAGTTATCCCCAGGACAGGAGGCAAGGGATAATTACTCCAACAGCAACACAAACACAAATAAAACTGTTTTTGAAACAACAAAAACAACAGCAACACAAACACAAATAAAACTGTTTTTGAAACAACAAAAACAACAGCAACACAAACACAAATAAAACTGATTTTGAAAAGTTATTTAGGGGAACGGTACAATCTCTGTCAGCTTTTTATTGTTGTTCACTTTCCTGTTACAGATTTTCCCTCACATCCTGTCTGAACAGAATTGGAGCGTAAAGCCTTGTACACACGGTCAGATTTTCCTGTGATGACAGGCTGTTGGCGGAAAATCTGACCGTATGTACGCTCCATCGGACAACTGTTGTCGGATTTTCTGCAAACAAATGTTGGATGGCAGGCTTTAAAATTTTCCGCGGACAAATGTCTGTTCTGGGATTTTCCGAGCATGTGTACACAAATCCGTCGGACAAAAGTCCAAAGTAAAAACGCGCATGCTCGGAAGCAAGGATGAGCCAGAAGCGGTCGGTCTTGTAAATTAGCGTTCATAATGGAGACTTAACATTCGTGACAGAGCAAATTATGAAATCTCGAAATGCAGTTCACATTCTCTTCTTCTTTAACCGCTTCCGGACCAGCCGCCGGCAGGTTGCCTCCCCTGCGTGAAACCACATTACTGTACATGGTCTCGCGGGGTCTGGATAGCAGGCGCGCGCGCCCTCTGCACAGCGGGGGTGCTGATGCTCGTGGCTGACGGTCGCAATGACTGCCGGCCACGAGCGATCATGACAAGGAGACACAGAACAGGGACAAGTGTGTGTAAACACACACTTCCCTGTTCTGTTCTGACAGGAGTGACAGATCGTGTGTTCCTATTAGCTAGGAACCACGATCTGTCACTTCTTGTAGGTAGTCCCTCCCCCTTCAGTTAGAATCACCTCCCAGGGAACACAGTTAACCCCTTCACTGCCCCCTAGTGTTAACACCTTCACTGCCAGTGACATTTTTACAGTAATCAATGCATTTTTAATCGCACTAATTGCTGAATTAATGCCAATGGTTCCACAAATGTGTCAAAATTGTCAGATGTGTCCACCATAATGTCGCAGTCATGATAAAAATCGCAGATCGCCACCATTACTAGTAAAAAAAAATAGTAATAATAAAAATTCTATAAATCTATTCCCTATTTTGTAGACACTATAACTTTTGCACAAACCAATCAATATACGTTTATTGCGATTTTTTTAAATTTTTTTTACCAAAAATATATAGAAGAATACATATCGGTCTAAACTGAGGAAAAAAATGTTTTTATATATTTTTGGGGGATATTTATTATAGCAAAAAATAAAATATAATGTTTTTTTTCAAAATTGTCGCTCTTTTTTTGTTTATAGCGCAAAAAATAAAAACCACAGAGGTGATCAAATACCACCAAAAGAAAAAAATGGGAAAAAAGGAAGTCAATTTTGTTTGGGTACAACGTCGCACGACCGCGCAATTGTCAGTTAAAGCGACGCAGTGACGAATTGCAAAAAGGTCAGGAAGGGGGTAAATTCTTCCAGGGCTGAAATGGTTAATGGGATAATAATGAAACTGCTTTGCTGGTGATACTGATGGAGTTATTGCAAAAAAAAAATTCAAAGGCTTTTTTTTTCTAGTGATATCAAGAATAATATTATACTTGTTGTTTTTTGATTTTTTTGGTGCAAGTTACCACAACACCATTATCCTTCAGGTTTTAAGATCAAAGATACTATGTTGGTATCCCTAGTTAATTTTACATTGTATTTTTTAAAATGTAACTGCCTACTCCCAAACTGTCATTTGAAGTAAAACAAATAGCCAAGTATTATTCTCCACAATTTTTTTATTGTGCATTAAAAAAAGAAAACAAATAAAATTAGACACGCTATCTGCCAATAGAACTTAACTAAAAAGTGCATTCTATGCATCCAAAAATAAATAAAATATACCAAATCAAATCATTATTCAACCAAAAAATAAAATAAAAGCCTCTTGCATGTGCCCTGCTTCTCAATATTGGTGACCGGTCACATGGCTTGGAAAGACCAGGAACCAGGAACTCTGCATTCAATTGCTGATGCGGAAGTAGCTTGTGAAGTATGGTGCTGTATGCAAATTACAGGGGGACCCCTTTACATGTGATCACACAGTCTGCAGTGTCTACCATTGAGGAGAATGGTGTGCTGTGACTACACACTGAGTGTTGCTCTGAACTGACTGTGAGCCGCTCCATGCCAAACAGCAAGATAGCAGAGTCTGAGGACATCTCCAGCAATTGGAAGTGGTGAGAGCCCAGCCGGGCAGTCTCTTTTTCCCTCCTTATCTGCTTGTTAATAGTCTTTGCATCTGTTTACCATTCACCCTCCTGCATGGATTGACACACTTGAAACTGATGAACTGTGAAAATATCATTCTGGTCTAGATTGGAAAAGAGACTAAGCCCTTTCTTTGGAGTGGTTTGTCCTTTGCTCCTTATATGCTGCATTGAGGAAATAGTGTTTGTGCACTAGACATACCTAGTAACAGGAGCGCTGGTCTTTCTATTTCCAAACTGGTGTATACACACACTTAGTGCACTGAGGTTGGTAGCCGCTTGTGAAGGATTTTTTTCAAACAGAGGGTAAAAACCCCACCTAATTCAGCTATGTAAGGTCTTGTCTATGTGGATATATGTAGTTTCTTTTCAGCACTGCTCAATCTGATGCACAGTCAATACTAGACCACATAAGACTCGATATCCCATCAGAAGCATACCCCAAGTAATGTATGGTGTTATACTTTTTTTCTTTGGATGCAATGGACATTGCATGCATTTTTGACCTGTAGGCACGCTCTGCAGTTTTATTAATCAATGTTGCAGCATGGTTTTTAATTTTTGTTTAATGTAATGAGACGGACTGTGTTATTTAGATACATTGTTTATCTTACATATATTTGGAATTTTTTGTATATATAAATACCCCCCACCCTTAATAAAGCCTTTTTTTGCATTTTTGTACCATAAGCCGTTGTTGACATTCCCTTTTTTGCTTTCTGGGGACTCCCTTGTCCCCTCTTTCTGTTTTGGAGAAGGATCATAACCTGAACTGGGTTTTAATTACTGTCTATGTTTAAGGAAATATTTCCATCAGATTTTCAAGTTTGGAAGGTTTCCCCTTACTAATTCTGCGTGACATATTAGCCACGAAGCAAAAAACATTTCCCATGCTTAATCTGTCTGAATAAGAAGAAATCTGTGAAATGGGGTCAAGTAAAGTAATAGAAATCAACCTATGGACATTTGACCTAAATGTAAAGAAAAAAAATGGCTTGAGTTGTGCTTTAATTTTTTTTTTTTTTTCATGTGATTGATTTCATAAGAAGCAACTTGGGAGGCAAAGCATGCTTTCAATCCAAGGCGTTGGCTAGTCAGGTTCTGAATGCAATGTGGTTTTAATTCCATCACTTACTGATCCTTTAAATCTTAGTTGGCACAATGTCAGAGTAGGAAACAATTTGCTTTATGCTCAGACATCTGAGTCTTCTGTACCAACAAGACAACCAACTAATTGTTTTGGCAAATTAAGTCATGTGATTGTATCCCATCAGAAAGCCTTTGCCCACATCCAAACCCATTATATGAATTCATCTATAGCATTTGAAATGGTTGTATTATTTAATCATACAGTTTGTCACACCAACAAGAATAACTACTGCCTAAATTTGAAAAACAGAAAATTACCAAAATGGACATCAGTAATGTGTTTATTATTTTAGGGACGCTGCCCTAAGCAGTAATGTGCTTAACCTAAATTTAGTGTTGCTGAGCTGTAGTCAGCTTGTGCTCTAATTGATAGTTCTGATTTCCGCAAGCTTTCCCTAACCTTAGTGTTATTGTTTGCTTCTGCCTGCTGTTTGGCAGTGTTCCTGGCAATAGTGTAAGAAGGTCCAATAACCTTTGAATAGTTTGAAAATGTATGTCTCACTGGCCAACCACTAGGAGGTTTACTGCCAGTGCTGCATGCTGTCTATATTCAAGGGAAGTGGAGCAGAAACACCAAGAGTGAAACTTCATCTGCTGAAGTATCCAGAATAGCTAGGTAGAAGCTGTGGACATTGCAGGAAGTTGTGGCGGCTCATCACAGAGTAATGCCCCGTACACACGATCGGACATTCCAACAAAAAATCCATGGATTTTTTCCGACGGATGTTGGCTCAAACTTGTCTTGCATACAGGCAGTCACACAAATCTTGTCGGAAATTCCAAACGTCAAGAACGCGGTGACGTACAACACATACGACAAGCTGAGAAAAATTAAGTTCAATAGCCAGTGTGGCTCTTCTGCTTGATTCTGAGCATGCGTGGAACCTTGTGAGTCAGAATTGTGTACCCATGATTGGAATTTACGACAACGGATTTTGTCGTCAGAAAATTTGAGAACCAGCTCTCAAATTTTGTGTGATGGAAATTCCAATGGAAAATGTCCAATGGAGCCTACACACGGTCGGAATTTCCGACAACAAGCTCCCATCGAACATTTTCTGTTGGAAAATCCAACCATGCGTATGGGGCATTAATATGTTGAATGAAATCTGTGCTATAGTCTCAATAGAACAGGGTGCCAGTCTAGCTTAAAAGTCTTTTTTACATATTGACAGTGAGTAGAGATACAAAGGGATCCTGTGCCATAATGCCTTTCTCCCTGAGTCTTTCAGCCCTATAGTATACTCTGTAAAACTTCCTAAAGTAACTAGCGCACAACTTCTTCTGGTCTCTAACCGCCTTTAGGGAGTAAGTGGGGTGCTACATTATTCTCTATAACCATACTCAAGTATGGTTATAGAGAATAAAAACGATAGGAAAATTATAAGATAGGAAAATGATAAAGATGGGCATACAAAGAAGTGTCAAAATAAAGTAAAATGTACAATGATTTCAGATAACAGTATCTCAACAATACCACCTACTTCACAAAAATATAGACCCCTTACTGTTTAAAGCTTTTGACAAGTTCTTCTATGACCTGCTACAGTTAAAAGAATGTAGGTAGAATATTAAAATGTTTTATAAATCCATAGAGTATGTTGCAGGCAGTTCTCAGCTCTGAAGATCACAAAAAAGCCAATTGGCTGCAGTGCTGATCAGTGTATTTTAACAGCAGAGGAGTCACCTTTGCCTGAATGGAATCTGTTGCTGATCGAAAAAAACTGATATATGTATTTAATACCAAATTTAGCACCCTTAAAAAAGGCTGCTCAAAGTCTGTGGGTAATGAAATGTTTACATCTGATGCTTGTCAAAAAGAACACCTACTCTCAGGTATGTCAACAATGTCATGCTCAAGCTCAAGAAGTTCATGTCACCTTCCTAGAATAATAAGAGAAAGAACAGTATATTATGATCACATAAAGACTGTGAAATTCTTAGCTGGTTGATAACACCCTGAGGCTACATGATCAATCTTACTATAAGGGAGGATCCACATAAAGGGCTCCTTTAGCACTGCACAGTGTCACTACTCAGGTCTGAATTTGAACCCAGAGCCTCTGCCAGTCAGGCAATATCTCTTCTTGTTGAGCCACCTAGAATGCTGGACAGCTCCTTGAACAATTCCTTGGATGATCCTGCCTTGAACCTTGTTTGTCTTGAACATTGAACTTGTTTCTCCTATGAACTTCCTGATTTAAGCCATGTCTCTGTACTTCCTGTTTTCCAGATTATTGTGCTCCACACATTATCCCACCTGCTGCCTCAAGCCTCCTCTATTGCTACTTGCAATCAACCTTGGATTGTAATTCCGGATTATGAAACTGTTCTCCTGCATAGACCTTGGCTTGTGACCCCTGACTATGAAACCTTTCTGCATTGACCCTGGCTTGTGACTCCGACACTGATCCTCTTTCAAGCGTTTTAGTCAATTCAACCTCCTAAAAACTGAGAAAGGGACTTAGCTGATGTTTTCGCCCATTGGTCTCCACCCAAGTATTCTTCTAACAGTCACATTCTTTCAAGCCTTTGCCAATTACAGCAAGATAGTACTAAAAATATGCACAATAGAAAGGTCACATGTACAGTTGTGCCCATAAGTTTACATACCCTGGCAGAATTTATGATTTCTTGGCCATTTTTCAGAGATTATGAATGATAACACAAAAACTTTTCTTTCACTCGTGATTAGTGTTTGGCTGAAGCCATTTATTATCAATCAACTGTGTTTACTCCTTTTAAATCATAATGGCAACAGAAACTACCCAAGTGACCCTGATCAAAAGTTTACATACCCTGATGATTTTGGCCTGATAACATGCACACAAGTTGAAACAAAGAGCTTTGAATGGCTATTAAAGGTACCCATCCTCACCTGTGATCTTTTTGCTTGTAATTAGTGTGTGTGTATAAAAGGTCAATGAGTTTCTGTACTCCTGACAGCCCCTTGTATCCTTCATCCAGTGCTGCACTGACGTTTCTGGATTCTGAGTCATGGGGAAAGCAAAAGAATTGTCAAAGGATCTGCGGGAAAAGGTAGTTGAACTGTATAAAACAGGAAAGGGATATAAAAAGGTATCCAAGGAAATGAGAATGCCAATCAGCAGTGTTCAAACTCTAATCAAGAAGTGGAAAATTAGGGGTTCTTTTGAAACCAAACCACGGTCAGGCAGACCAACTAAAACTTCAGCCACAACTGCCAGGAAAATTGTTCGGGATGCAAAGAAAAACCCACAAATAACTTTAGGTGAAATACAGGACTCTCTGAAAACATGTGGTGTGGCTGTTTCAAGATGCACAATAAGGAGGCACTTGAAGAAAGATGGGCTGCATGCTCGAGTCAACAAGAAGAAAGCCATTAATACGCAAATGCCACAAAGTATCCCACTTACAATACGCCAAACAGCACAGAGACAAGCCTCAAACCTTTTGGCACAAAGTCATTTGGAGTGATAAGACCAAAATTTAGCTTTTTGGCCACAACCATAAATTCTACATTTGGAGAGGAGTCAACAAGGCCTATGATGAAAGGTACACCATTCCTACTGTGAAACACGGAGGTGGATCGCTGATGTTTTGAGGATGTGTGAGCTACAAAGGCATAGGAAATTTGGTCAAAATTGATGGCAAGATGAATGCAGTATGTTATCAAAAAATACTGGAGGAACATTTGCATTCATCAGCCAGGAAGCTGCGCATGGGATGTACTTGGACATTCCAACATGACAATGATCCAAAACACAAGGCCAAGTCGACCTGTCATTGGCTACAGCAGAATAAAGTGAAGGTTCTGGAGTAGCCATCTCAGCCTCCTGACCTCAATATCATTGAGCCACTCTGGGGAGATCTCAAATGTGCAGTTCATGCAAGACAACCCAAGAATTTACAGGAACTGGAGGCTTTTTGCCAAGAGGAATGGGCAGCTTTACCATCTGAGAAGATAAAGAGCCTCATCCACAAATACCACAAAAGACTTCAAACTGTCATTGATGTTAAAGGGGGCAATACACGGTATTAAGAACTGGGGTATGTAAACTTTTGATCAGGGTCATTTGGGTAATTTCTGTTATCATTATGATTTAAAAAGAGTTAACACAGTTGATTAATAATAAATGGCTTCAGCCGAACTCACTAACCATGAGTAAAAGAAAAGTTTTTGTGTTATCATACATATTCTCTGAAAAATGGCCAAGAAATCATAAATTCTGCCAGGGTATGTAAACTTATGAGCACAACTGTATGTAGACCCTATCAATGACCTTTTGGTCTATTAAATATACCACTGAAAGTGTTTTGTTACAGCTGTTTGGTGAAAGAAAATGTTGATCTTGCCAGAAATCCAGCCCTGTCCTATGTCCTGTGCCCACTGCAGTGTTATTTCAAACACTGTCATTAAGAAGTGTTAAGCTAATGCAGCCACCACATTTAAAAACTGTTAAGCTGCAAAGTATAACATTTTTGTTCTTGGGTTTACATACACTTTACTGGTAGGTATTTCAATATTGTGCAATAATTGTCAAACTTGATTTTAAACAAGCAAAGCCTTATCTTTCTTTCACTACCCCATTGATGATTTGAGGACCACACAGGACGAGCTTCAGAATCTAGAACATCATTACCATGAAAAGATGAAAATAAAAATCCTGCCCACAATTTTATTCATTTCTTTTCAAATGGAAAAGACAGATTATTTGAAATCCTGACAGGTGGATTATGTAATTAATGTTGATTAAATAAAGCATGACCAGATTTTACACCTTTCACATGTCTGTGCTTTGGATCATTTTGTTCCAAGGTGGAATCTAAATGGCTCTAAACGGATATTTACAGCTCTGCTTCATTTCACTTGGTGGTTTACAGCTCTCCAAAGGGCAAAACATCTTGTATTTCTTGAAAGCAAATCTATAGTTCAGTGTCAATGCAAAACAGACTCTGGAGGGCCCCAGCCAGCAGTTTCCTTTATGAATGTTTTATACAAGGAAATTCATATTTTCATACTAAAGCACACATAATTCAGCTTACATCTGCAGAGCAAATACTCCTTCAGTGTAATTCTTGGCATGCGAACAGTAGATCATATCACAAGGATTTAGGAAACCAAAAGAATCTTGCTGAAAAGAATAAAATAAGTGTGCAGTGTAGTGAATATAAATGCAAACTGCGCTTGTGGGATGTTTTAAAATCGGTCATTGCTCAGCCAAAAGCTGCAGTTTGGCTTCAAGGATGGATACTGAGGGTTTACATTGCTGTTTCCAATAAAAGAGATTTGTAACTTTGTAAGATTTCTAAATGCTTGGAGAGATTAACTGGTTAGGAGAGGAGCTCACTTTTCACTTTCACTTAAGAAAATATATAACTAATTTCTGCACAAATCATTTTGCTATTTATTTTAAATGGAGTCTCCTTTTCATTTTGAGATCCTATATTGTTTTCAAACTGTCAAAAAATGTAAATAGTTGTCTTGCTTGCACTATGGCAATTTTAAGGCCGGAGGTGAAACTAGAACCTTTAGGGCCAATAAGCCACGAACAGCCTGTCTGGCCCCCTAAACGGGGCCCTTCCCACTGATCCCGGGGCCCTTTACTCCCATCTTGGGACCCTTTATTACGGTCCCACAGCAGGCAAACTTCATGCCATCTTGGGATCCCCCCACGGTGGCGGAACGCCAGAGCCCGGTTGTAACTGTGACCTTTGCAACCCTGGTAGTTCTGCCACTGGTGGCAGTAGTTTTTTTATTTTTGTAGTTTTATTATTTATTATTTCTTACTACTTTTTTTCTATTTCTTTTACATATTTTTTAGCTGAAATATCAAAAGTCTAAAAAGACCCCTCACTTTTGAGACAGAGAAAGAGACTGAGGACAGATTCATCACTCCCTTTCTCTGCAGCCTTAGCTGCACAGAATGAATGAACGCTAATAGGTCTGTACAGATCTTCATGTTCATTCATAAACTGAAGCATAGTAAACACCATTTACTATGCCACAGTTATGAATGAAAAAAAAAAGGGTCTGTGATCAGTACCGATTACTGACTCTATTCATTAAGACAAGGAGGGGGCCAGTGAATGACACATTTACCGGCCCCTTTCCCCACTCCCCATCCCGACATATCCCCCACAGCAGCCGGTGGGAGGGGGAAACCTGGCAGCACCACGGAGGGGCCAGGGAAGCACACAGGGACCCGGGGCAGCATAACAGCGATAGGGAAGTGGCAGGAGTGACATGTAGAGGAAGCAATGCCTTCCATTTTCCTCCTGCAGCCGCTGAATGTCTGCAGGAGGGAGAGAAAGAGAAGAGGGCATTCAGCAGACACATGGAGGAATTAGTTCCTCTACATGCCCCTGCCCCCACGCACTCCTATAAAGGTGTAAAGGGGGTCCACACGGTCCCCCTGGAGAACATTACCAGGTTGAAATGGTGACCCCTGTACGTATGCCCCTGCTTAGGGCATTCTGTATGCTATTTAGTTACACCTTATGTATCCTATTTCCTGCTTATGTAATTGGCTCACTGCTTTTCCCAGTCTGTACTTAGACACAAGTCAAATTTCAGGTATTGTGAAAAAATATATTCTAAATATATATATTTGCGCTAGAAGTGAAACAATTGTGAAAACATTTTTTACAAAATATCTTGCAGCTGCTGTACACATGGTGCTACTCACTTAACGAAACAGAAACATATATATATTACAGCGCTCGCAATAATAAACAATAACCTAAATAATCACATAATAACAATTCATTAATAAGTGAAGGTCCATATATTAGTGAACAATGTGCTCCAATTCATAAAGTGCAAAGTGCTCCAAAATTTGAGGTGCGCAACACCCCCTCCTGTGTCCCCACTCACCGGATGGAATGGACCCTTAGATTTTCAGTCTATGGGTCGTTTCAGGCTTAAAATGGTGGCCAGGGATGGCAGATTTACATCTATTCGCAAAGCAGATATCACATGCTCATGATAATCATCCATGGATAATAGTACCCAAAATGAGACAAAAAGGAGGGAACTATAGTGAAGTACTGTTTGGCAATATCTTTATTGCGCAAATAGAATACTTACAAAATGCAGAGTAAAAACAGGCATATATTATCAAAAGATTGCAATAGTAAAAGCCACTATTGGCATGCGTTCCACTGACAACCGGAAGTGACATCCATTGGACTCGGAACCGGAAATTGCCCCAACACGTTTCGCCCTCCCACAGGGCGTCATGAAGGACCTGATGAATTTCACGTATCCCTTCCAATACAAATGCCATTTTGCTAACATGTTATCTCTGAAGGGATGCAGAGAATACGGTATAAAACTGAGACTGCTCAGGTGATTATAATGAATAGGGATGAGCCGAACACCCCCCGGTTCGGTTCGCACCAGAACCCGCGAACGGACCGAAAGTTCGCACGAACGTTAGAACCCCATTGACGTCTATGGGACTCGAACGTTCGAAATCAAAAGTGCTCATTTTAAAGGCTAATTTGCATGGTATTGTCCTAAAAAGGGTTTGGGGACCCGGGTCCTACCCCAGGGGACATGTATCAATGCAAAAAAAAAACTTTTAAAAACGGCCGTTTTTTCGGGAGCAGTGATTTTAATGATGCTTAAAGTAAAAAAAAAAAAAGTGAAATATTCCTTTAAATATCGTACCTGGGGGGTGTCTATAGTATGCCTGTAAAGTGACGCGTGTTTCCCATGTTTAGAACAGTCCCTGCACCAAATGTCATTTTTAAAGGAAAAAATCTCATTTAAAACTGCTTGCGGGTTTAATGTCATGTCGGGTCATGGCAATATGGATGAAAATCAGTGAGACAAACGGCATGGGTACCCCCTAGTCCATTACCAGGCCCTTTGGGTCTTGTATGGATATTAAGGGGAACCCCGCACCCAAATTAAAATAAGGAAAGGTGTGGGGCCACCAGGCCCTATATACTCTGAACAGCAGTATACAGGCGGTGCAAACAAGACAGGGACTGTAGGTTTGTTGTTAAGTAGAATCTGTTTGTAATTTTGAACATTTTTAACGTGTTTAGCTCCAGCCAAAAAATCTTTTCTAAGCTTTTTGGAAAACATAGGGAAGGGTTATCACCCCTGTGACATTTGTTTTGCTGTCTTTCCTCCTCTTCAGAAGATTTCACCTCACTTTTTTGTCCCAATGAAAAATGTTTTTTGAAAATTTGGGTTTTTTTGTGGAACAAGGATTGGAAAGCATCAGTGGAAAGGAGAAATTGTTTTCCCATATTAACTCTTACAGGAGAGAATTTCCCTTCCTAGGGGTAGATTTCATCTCACTTCCTGTTGTCTCCTTCCGTTTGCAAGTAGGAGTCGTTTGTAAGTTAGATGTTTGAAAGTAGGGTCCTGCCCTATATACTCAGCAGAAATTTGGGCCTTAGGTGTTGCTGTGGCCACAACACTGTAAGCCCTCACAGGGCCCTGCTGTGAAATATTAGATCAAGAATTGTAATTACATGCCCCTGTTGAACAGGAGCTGAAAAATTAGGCCTTAGGCACTGGTGCTGGTGCCACAACACTGCAACCCCTCACAGACACTCTAGTTGGAACGCAGGAACGAGCCCTGCTGCAAATTATTGCTTCAAAAATTGTAATTACACGCCCCTGTTAGACAGGGGCAGAAAAATTGGGCCTTAGGCACTGGTGCTGGTGCCACAACACTGCAACCCCTCACAGACACTCTAGTTGGAACGCAGGAACGAGCCCTGCTGCAAAGTATTGCATCAAAAATTGTAATTACACGCCCCTGTTAGACAGGGGCAGAAAAATTGGGCCTTAGGCACTGGTGCTGGTGCCACAACACTGCAACCCCTCACAGACACTCTAGTTGGAACGCAGGAACGAGCCCTGCTGCAAAGTATTGCATCAAAAATTGTAATTACACGCCCCTGTTAGACAGGGGCAGAAAAATTGGGCCTTAGGCACTGGTGCTGGTGCCACAACACTGCAACCCCTCACAGACACTCTAGTTGGAACGCAGGAACGAGCCCTGCTGCAAAGTATTGCATCAAAAATTGTAATTACACGCCCCTGTTAGACAGGGGCAGAAAAATTGGGCCCTAGGCACTGGTGCTGGTGCCACAACACTGCAACCCCTCACAGACACTCTAGTTGGAATGCAGGAACGAGCCCTGCTGCAAAGTATTACATCAAAAATTGTAATTACACGCCCCTGTTAAACAGGGGCTGAAAAATTGTGCCTTAGGCACTGGTGGTGGCGCCCAGAACCAAAAATGTTCTTACAAGCTATCAGCGTGATGATTGAGGAGGAAGAGGATAATTACTCAGGGATAGTCACTCAGCATCAGCATAGGCAGTCTTTGAAGGGATCTGAGATTTCAAAAAAAATTATTCGGTTACATCAGCATCAGGTGCTTGGTAGCTGGTGGTGATCCAAGACTCATTCATTTTTATGAAGGTCAGCCGATCGACCGAGTCGGTGGACAGACGCACCCTGTGATCGGTTACCACGCCTCCAGCAGCACTGAATGTGCGTTCCGAAAGAACGCTGGATGCAGGACAGGCCAGTAGCTCAATTGCATACTGTGCAAGCTCTGGCCAGTGATCCATCCTCAAGACCCAGTAACCCAGAGGATTTTCGGTGGGAAAGGTGTCCAAGTCTGATCTTGCCCCTAGGTATTCCTGCACCATGTAAAACAGACGCTGGTGATGGTTGCTGGAACCGATCATACCTTGGGGCTGCGGACCAAAAAATTGTCTGAATGCATCGGTCAGACGGCCACCTTCTCCACCGCTCCTTCTTTGACTGACCGAAGCCTCAGCAACACGTTGTCCAGAAACAGGAGTTTGTAACCTCCCAGTCTCTGGGAACGCGTTGCACAGACCTTTCTGCAAGGCCTCCCGAAGATGTTTCATCCTCTGCTCCCTCTGCGATGGCAAGATAAGGTCCGCAACCTTACCCTTGTAACGTGGATCAAGGAGGGTTGCCAGCCAGTATTGGTCCTTCTCCTTGATACCACGAATACGAGGATCCTTACGCAGGCTTTGCAGGATCAGGGAGGCCATGCAGCGTAGGTTTGCTGAGGCATTCGGTCCGGAGTCCTCTGGGTCACTAAGAACGACATGGTCCGCAGCCACCTCCTCCCAGCCACGTACAAGTCCATGTGTTTCTTGGGACTGATCCCTTAAAGACTGCTGCTGATGCTGAGTGCCAGGCTCCACCTCCATACTGACACAATCTTCCTCCTCCTCCTCTTCCTCCTCGTCCTCTTCCTGTGTGATCGGCGGGCACGCAGGAACACTGTCTGGATAAAGGGGGCCTTGAGAGCTAAGGAAGTCCTCCTCTTCCTGCCTCTGTTCTGCCTCAAGTGCCCTGTCCATTATTCCACGCAGCGTGTGCTCCAACAGGTGGACAAGGGGGACAGTGTCACTGATGCATGCACTGTCACTGCTCACCATCCTCGTGGCCTCCTCGAATGGTGACAGGACAGTGCATGCATCCCTGATCATGGCCCACTGGCGTGGGGAAAAAAAACCAAGCTCCCCTGACCCTGTCCTGGTGCCATAGTCGCACAGGTACTCATTGATGGCCCTCTGCTGCGTGTGCAGCCGCTGCAGCATGGCCAACGTTGAGTTCCACCTGGTGGGCATGTCACAGATTAGGCGGTTCTTGGGCAGGTTAAACTCCTTTTGGAGGTCCGTCAGCCGAGCACTGGCATTATATGACCGGCGGAAATGCACACAGACTTTCCTGGCCTGCCTCAGGACATCCTGTAAGCCCGGGTACCTGCCCAAGAACCGCTGCACCACCAAGTTAAGGACGTGAGCCAAACAGGGCACATGGGTCATTTGTCCCTGTCGGAGGGCAGAGAGGAGGTTGGTGCCATTGTCGCAAACCACCATTCCTGCCTTAAGTTGGCATGGCGTCAACCACCTCTGAACCTGCCCCTGCAGAGCTGACAGAACCTCTGCCCCAGTGTGGCTCCTGTCCCCCAAGCACACCAGCTCAAGCACCGCATGGCATCTTTTGGCCTGCGTACTTGCGTAGCCCCTTGAACGCCTACGGAGCACCGCTGGTTCCGAGGAAGAGGCCATGGAGGAAGAAGAAGAGGAGGGGGTGGAGGAGAGAGGTGTGTCACAATCAGCATTTTGGAGGCGTGGTGGCGGAACAACCTCCAACACTACTGCACCTTGTCCTGCATCCTTCCCAGCTGCCAGCAGAGTCACCCAATGCGCCGTGAAACTTAGGTAACGTCCCTGTCCATGCCTGCTGGACCATGAGTCAGCGGTAATATGCACCTTACCGCTGACCGCCCTGTCCAGCGAGGCATGGACATTGCCTTCCACATGCCGGTAGAGAGCCGGAATCGCCTTCCGTGAGAAAAAGTGGCGTTTGGGTACCTGCCACTGAGGAACCGCACATTCCACAAACTCACGGAAGGGGGCAGAGTCTACCAACTGAAAAGGCAGCAGTTGAAGTGCTAGCAATTTTGCCAAGCTAGCATTCAACCGCTGGGCATGTGGATGGCTGGGAGCAAACTTCTTTCGGCGGTGCAGCAGCTGGGGCAGGGAAATTTGCCTGGTACAATCTGACGTCGGTGTACCAAAAGCAGATTGCCCACAAGTACTTGGCTGTGACACACCTAATTCTACACCTTCATTCCTCTCACTGCAGGTCTCAGAGAGGACTGAAGGTCTAGTGGGGTTGGAAATCTCAGCTGATGAGGAGCAAGGAGAGATCCTCTTTGTTCTTTGGTGTGGGTCTTTTAGATACGCTTGCCAACGAACTGCATGGCAGGTCAACATATGTCTGGTCAAGCATGTGGTACCCAAGCGGGAGATGTTTTGGCCACGCGAGATACGCTTGAGACATATGTTGCAAATAGCAGCGGTGCGATCTGATGCACTCGTCTCAAAAAAGGCCCACACCAAAGAACTTTTTGAATAACGCGCAGAGACTGCAGCGCCCTGCACATGTGGAGCTTTGGGGTGTGATGCAGTCAATGTGCTGCCCTTAGGCTGGCCCCTGGAGGGCATCCTGCCTCGTTGGTGATGTGCTGCCGCCTCCTCCTCCTCCTCCTCCTCCTCCTCCTCTCTCCTATCAGGCACCCACGTTGAGTCAGTGACCTCATCATCCCCTCCCTCCTCATCACTGGAGCAAACCTGGCAGTATGCTGCAGCAGGGGGAGCATGACTGCCAGATTGTAAAAGGGTGTACTTACAGGCCCAAAAATACACCACTCAGCGCCAAGGGCCCTAGCAGTACCAGAGCAGTAATGAATGTGAAACAAACAGGGAACAAAATAAATAAGTAAAATGACACTGAAATATTAAGTGACAAAAAGTCTCAAATAAGACTAAGCAGAGAAGCAGCCGTTTAAAATTGCAAAGACATCATCATAAATCGTGACATACCAAAATCAGCAAAGTGATCATAGTAACACACTAAAAACAGCGCTAGTGTTGAGCTAAACGGATAATGTGGCCAACTACACATGCAGAAAAAGTCCTTCAAGAGAGAAGAGCAGTAAAAATGATGGTTCAGATAGTGTTCATAGGTGATCAAAAGTAGAAAAGTTCAGCGTGCACCTTCCACCGATCCATCCACTTCCACCCTGTGAGAACACACTCCCCTCAGGGGGTTAAACTCACCAGAGCCTAGTAATAGTAAGCATCCAAGAAAAGGTAAATCCAAGCCACCAGCCACTGTCTGCTACCCTCCAGAGGAATCCAAGATGGTCAAGGCTCATATATCACCAAACAACAAAAGATAAAGCGCACATAGCGTAATCCTGTTTATTATATATATAGCCCTTCACATCACACAAAGATCCCCCCTTCAAACATTATACGTACATTATAAAAGCAATCAAAAGAGCATATCACAAGGAAGCATTTAGACACAGCACTTCACCGTAATCGACTCCAGCCGGTTCCGCTTTCCAGGCACCAATTTCTGACTTCCTGGTTGCAGTACAGACTGTGGTGGAGCGCAATCGTCACTTCCGGCGTCGTGTAGGCCACGCCCTGACGCGTTTCGTCATATCCTGACTTCAACAGAGGGCGTGCCTACACGACTGACGGACAGGCTATATTGTCCTGCCCCATCAACCCTAACCAATCAGAACAAGTGTTCGGCGTGACGTCAGGTGCAAGACGTCCGCCGAGAGACATACTGACGGCTTCTCCACAGGAGAAGGGGAAGACTTATAGCCGCTCTGCACATTAGTTTGCATAGGCGAGTAAGCCCACTCACAGGCCAGACAGCGCCAGCCGGTGAATGTGTAAACAGTAAAATATGACATTGCACATTGAAATTTAAAAATAAGGGGGATAAAATAGTATAAGATCCTATGCGATCAGCGCACATACTGAATCTATTATCTTTAACCCTTCAGCATGTATAAACGTGCAGCAGCATACAATCGACAAAACGCTGCATGACACTGCAGCATATCAGGCAATCGATGTAAAGTGCTCACTGCATGTTAACACAGCATATTAAAAACATAAATATATATAAAAAACATAAACCATATGTCAAATATAATTCATCAGAAACATTAAGTGTGAATGGTAAATACGCCAACACAGATACATAAAAATAGAGCCATTCATAATATAATATAATCTCCTATGCAGTAGGTTAGAAAAAACCAATAGTGGGTATTAATTATTAAAAACAGGGCCCATTCAGATACGGTGAGACCCATAAGCATATAAATGACATACATCAATACACATAAAAATAATAAAGAGAAAGTATACATCCATGATAAAAATTATGGCTACCAGCCTAAACTCTGCGTTATCATCACCTATATAAAACATAGGGTATAGCACCTAATTGGGCATTACAAACTGCGCACAAGCCACACCTGTATATGGCATAAGCCATAACTGTATGCGGCCTAAGGCCGATCAAGCTTTCCGAAACCATTAACCACCTCTACCCCATAGTAAACATTTATGAATCGCTTATAAAGCAGTTAATGTCAAGCTCCACGTTCAACCCTCTTGGCGATAATGTGTCCGCCAAGAAGATCCACTGGGTCTCTCTCTTGGACAGGTCACGTACCAAATTCGAACCCCTCCAGTTCAGTTTTAAATGGTCAATGCCCCAGAATTTAAGGCCAGACGGATCTTGGTTATGCTTTAGTTTAAAGTGGAGCGAGACACTATGGTCTTTAAAACCAATTTTAATGTTAGTTATGTGTTCTGCGATCCTGATTCTTAAAAGTCTCTTAGTGCGGCCTATATACATAAGACCGCACGGACATTGGAGAGCATAGACAACATGGGAGGTGTTGCACGTAATGAGCTCTTTGATAGCGAACTCCTTATTGTTAGAGGTGGATGTAAAACTCTCCAATGCTCTTAATGGTCTTTCTACATCCTTGCAAGCCCGACACCTTCTACAACTGTAAAAGCCACTCTTATTCCAAAAAGTCGGGGGCCTGGCCGGAGGGTCCAGCACCTTTCGTACTATTTTATCTGAAAAGCTCTGGGCCTTTCTATATATGAACTGAGGCCTAGGGGGTAGGACTGATTGAAGCGCCTTGTCCATACACAGCACATGCCAATGGGCGGCAAAAATGCCTTCCACTTCTTTGTACTGAGAATGGAAGCTTGAAATAAAGCTCCATTCATGACTGTCCCTATTAGGGACCTGAGGACCATTTTCCAAAAAATTTCCTCTAGGTTGCACAGCTAATTCATAAATGATAGAATCTAGCGCTTCCTCCTGATAACCCTTTTCAATGAATTTTTTCTTTATAATCTGCGCCTGTGCCAAGAAATCTACGTCTTCTGAACAATTCCTTTTCACCCTAGTAAGCTGTCCCTTCGGAATATTTTTTAGCCACATCGGGTGATGGCCGCTATCAATGGGCAAATAACTGTTCGAGTCTGTGGGCTTGAAATAGACCCTAGTGCCCAGTTTGTCGCCTTGTCTAAAAATGCTTACATCAAGAAAATGTATCTCATTCTGGCTAAATTCGCTAGTCAATTTAATATTGTTAACATTAGAATTAAGTTCCTTTAAAAATTCATGTAGACTATCACTAGATCCTTCCCAAATAAAAAACAAATCATCAATGTATCGTTTGTATAATAGGAGCTGGGCGCGGGGTACCGAAAAAATCGTTTTATCTTCCCACTCACCCATAAACAGATTTGCTATGCTTGGGGCGAATTTCGCCCCCATAGCAACGCCCCTGCTTTGTGAGAAGAAACGGCCATCAAACCAGAAAAAATTATGGCTTAAGCAAAAGTCTAAAGCATTTCTAATAAAGACTTTTTGATTCTGTGGCAAATCATCACGTTGGCACAAGGCCCAATTCAAGGCCAAAAGTGCATCGTCGTGCTGGATGATTGAATATAAAGAAGCCACATCTGCCGTTACCAGATACAACTCATGTTTGCCTGATAAATCCACCTGCTGCAAAATCTGCAGGAGACTCTTCGTATCCTTAAGGTACGCCTTAGTCTGTATAACGCTATCCTGGAGAAAGTGATCCAGATATTGGCCCATTCGGGAAGTAATCGAGCCAATCCCGTTCACTATAGGCCTCCCGGGTGGATTATTCAAATCTTTATGTATCTTAGGTAACGTATAAATCGTAGGGATTCTGCTGTTACTTGGCACCAGATACTTTCTTTCTCTATTCGACAGCACACCTGTCGAGTACCCCATTTCAACCAGATTCCTGAGATCTTTTTCATATTGTATAGTCGGGTCCTTGCTTAATTTTGTATACGTGTATTCGTCATCTAACATTGCGGTCAGTTGATCATGATAAAATTCCTTATTTAAAATCACTACCCCACCCCCTTTATCAGCGGGTCTTATCACTATATCCTTTCTCTTTTCAAGCATAGTGATCCCGTCTAATACATGTTGGGGATTCACTTTCTTTCTAGGTACTAAACGCTCTAAATCCCGTGTCACCAATCCTTTAAATACCTCAATATGTTGGTTTGCACTATTCAGAGGATTGAAAAGGGACTTATTTCTTAATCCACTATCCTTTGGTCCTGACTTCACAATATTCGCTGATTGAGAATTTTTATTTAAAAAATACTTCTTAATATTTAATCTTCTTATGTATTTATGTATGTCAATAAAAACATCAAATTTATTGATCGGCCTTTTCAGGCCACACTTCAACCCTAAATGCAAAATATTGGTCTCTTTGTGAGATAAAACCGCACTGCTTAGATTAAAAATACCTCCTAATCCTGCTCCAGCCTTCTTTTTTTGGACCCTTCGTCCTGCCCTACAGCCCCTTGTTCTTCTCTCCAATAATTGGAGTGTTGGGCATAATTCCACTCCTGTTGCGGTTGCTCCCTCCACTGAGGTACTCGGGAGTCCTGTCCTGACTGCGAGCGCCCCGGGGGTCTCCCCCTCTGCTGCGGGCGCCCCCGACCCCGTTTCTGCCAGCCTCTCCCCCTCCCTAAAAAAGGACGCGGTGATTGGCCACGGGCTCTATCCATATTTTCCCTCAAGGGGTCAAACCTATTATAGGTAGGGACTTGATATTGATTACTGGGGGGTACGTGATGATAGGAGTTAGAAACATTTCTCCCATCATTACTTCTCCCGTAGCCTTTATTTCTTCTGTCAGGGGTAGACCCATTGTCTGGGGGGCGGTAAGGGCCATTATCCCTCCTATTACCACCCACACAAGGGGCCACACTCGGGATATTACCCACCTGATTAGTAGAATTCTGGTAATGATCACCATCCCCATTTCCTTCAATATTAGGCGGGGTTTTACCTTGTTGCCAAAGATACACAGAGCCAGACCTAAAATCGTTCAGATCCCTATGGAACTTTTTAGCCTTCTTTTTCTGTGTATCTTTATCAATTTTTTCAAGTTTCTTTTTTATACGGGTGTTGAAATCAACCACCTGCTGTGAATCCTTAATGGGCTCTAACTGTAAACGGAATTCATTAATTTTGCCCTCCAAAATAGCCATTTTCTTACGTTTATGCGCAAGAACCAAATCCTGCAACTTATATCCCATATCGGTAAAAAAGTCATACCATTCTTTCATCGATTCAGAATCATTAAGACCATCCTGGGGGACTACATCCCACCTAAGACTTCTAACTAAAATCTTTTCTTTAATATACTGTTCAAACGTGCAGATGTCCCACCAGGTGCGAACCTGCTTTTCGAGCACATTCCCCAAAGCAGTCAGCACCCCATTAATGTTAGACTGTGCAGCAGTCTGCTCATTGACTGCAAAAACGTTCCCAATATCAATAGTTCGACTGCTCAGGAACTGCAATGCATCCATGGCTGCCAAGAGAACAAAAATGCAAAAATGTAAAAGGGTGTACTTACAGGCCCAAAAATACACCACTCAGCGCCAAGGGCCCTAGCAGTACCAGAGCAGTAATGAATGTGAAACAAACAGGGAACAAAATAAATAAGTAAAATGACACTGAAATATTAAGTGACAAAAAGTCTCAAATAAGACTAAGCAGAGAAGCAGCCGTTTAAAATTGCAAAGACATCATCATAAATCGTGACATACCAAAATCAGCAAAGTGATCATAGTAACACACTAAAAACAGCGCTAGTGTTGAGCTAAATGGATAATGTGGCCAACTACACATGCAGAAAAAGTCCTTCAAGAGAGAAGAGCAGTAAAAATGATGGTTCAGATAGTGTTCATAGGTGATCAAAAGTAGAAAAGTTCAGCGTGCACCTTCCACCGATCCATCCACTTCCACCCTGTGAGAACACACTCCCCTCAGGGGGTTAAACTCACCAGAGCCTAGTAATAGTAAGCATCCAAGAAAAGGTAAATCCAAGCCACCAGCCACTGTCTGCTACCCTCCAGAGGAATCCAAGATGGTCAAGGCTCATATATCACCAAACAACAAAAGATAAAGCGCACATAGCGTAATCCTGTTTATTATATATATAGCCCTTCACATCACACAAAGATCCCCCCTTCAAACATTATACGTACATTATAAAAGCAATCAAAAGAGCATATCACAAGGAAGCATTTAGACACAGCACTTCACCGTAATCGACTCCAGCCGGTTCCGCTTTCCAGGCACCAATTTCTGACTTCCTGGTTGCAGTACAGACTGTGGTGGAGCGCAATCGTCACTTCCGGCGTCGTGTAGGCCACGCCCTGACGCGTTTCGTCATATCCTGACTTCAACAGAGGGCGTGCCTACACGACTGACGGACAGGCTATATTGTCCTGCCCCATCAACCCTAACCAATCAGAACAAGTGTTCGGCGTGACGTCAGGTGCAAGACGTCCGCCGAGAGACATACTGACGGCTTCTCCACAGGAGAAGGGGAAGACTTATAGCCGCTCTGCACATTAGTTCGCATAGGCGAGTAAGCCCACTCACAGGCCAGACAGCGCCAGCCGGTGAATGTGTAAACAGTAAAATATGACATTGCACATTGAAATTTAAAAATAAGGGGGATAAAATAGTATAAGATCCTATGCGATCAGCGCACATACTGAATCTATTATCTTTAACCCTTCAGCATGTATAAACGTGCAGCAGCATACAATCGACAAAACGCTGCATGACACTGCAGCATATCAGGCAATCGATGTAAAGTGCTCACTGCATGTTAACACAGCATATTAAAAACATAAATATATATAAAAAACATAAACCATATGTCAAATATAATTCATCAGAAACATTAAGTGTGAATGGTAAATACGCCAACACAGATACATAAAAATAGAGCCATTCATAATATAATATAATCTCCTATGCAGTAGGTTAGAAAAAACCAATAGTGGGTATTAATTATTAAAAACAGGGCCCATTCAGATACGGTGAGACCCATAAGCATATAAACGACATACATCAATACACATAAAAATAATAAAGAGAAAGTATACATCCATGATAAAAATTATGGCTACCAGCCTAAACTCTGCGTTATCATCACCTATATAAAACATAGGGTATAGCACCTAATTGGGCATTACAAACTGCGCACAAGCCACACCTGTATATGGCATAAGCCATAACTGTATGCGGCCTAAGGCCGATCAAGCTTTCCGAAACCATTAACCACCTCTACCCCATAGTAAACATTTATGAATCGCTTATAAAGCAGTTAATGTCAAGCTCCACGTTCAACCCTCTTGGCGATAATGTGTCCGCCAAGAAGATCCACTGGGTCTCTCTCTTGGACAGGTCACGTACCAAATTCGAACCCCTCCAGTTCGGTTTTAAATGGTCAATGCCCCAGAATTTAAGGCCAGACGGATCTTGGTTATGCTTTAGTTTAAAGTGGAGCGAGACACTATGGTCTTTAAAACCAATTTTAATGTTAGTTATGTGTTCTGCAATCCTGATTCTTAAAAGTCTCTTAGTGCGGCCTATATACATAAGACCGCACGGACATTGGAGAGCATAGACAACATGGGAGGTGTTGCACGTAATGAGCTCTTTGATAGCGAACTCCTTATTGTTAGAGGTGGATGTAAAACTCTCCAATGCTCTTAATGGTCTTTCTACATCCTTGCAAGCCCGACACCTTCTACAACTGTAAAAGCCACTCTTATTCCAAAAAGTCGGGGGCCTGGCCGGAGGGTCCAGCACCTTTCGTACTATTTTATCTGAAAAGCTCTGGGCCTTTCTATATATGAACTGAGGCCTAGGGGGTAGGACTGATTGAAGCGCCTTGTCCATACACAGCACATGCCAATGGGCGGCAAAAATGCCTTCCACTTCTTTGTACTGAGAATGGAAGCTTGAAATAAAGCTCCATTCATGACTGTCCCTATTAGGGACCTGAGGACCATTTTCCAAAAAATTTCCTCTAGGTTGCACAGCTAATTCATAAATGATAGAATCTAGCGCTTCCTCCTGATAACCCTTTTCAATGAATTTTTTCTTTATAATCTGCGCCTGTGCCAAGAAATCTACGTCTTCTGAACAATTCCTTTTCACCCTAGTAAGCTGTCCCTTCGGAATATTTTTTAGCCACATCGGGTGATGGCCGCTATCAATGGGCAAATAACTGTTCGAGTCTGTGGGCTTGAAATAGACCCTAGTGCCCAGTTTGTCGCCTTGTCTAAAAATGCTTACATCAAGAAAATGTATCTCATTCTGGCTAAATTCGCTAGTCAATTTAATATTGTTAACATTAGAATTAAGTTCCTTTAAAAATTCATGTAGACTATCACTAGATCCTTCCCAAATAAAAAACAAATCATCAATGTATCGTTTGTATAATAGGAGCTGGGCGCGGGGTACCGAAAAAATCGTTTTATCTTCCCACTCACCCATAAACAGATTTGCTATGCTTGGGGCGAATTTCGCCCCCATAGCAACGCCCCTGCTTTGTGAGAAGAAACGGCCATCAAACCAGAAAAAATTATGGCTTAAGCAAAAGTCTAAAGCATTTCTAATAAAGACTTTTTGATTCTGTGGCAAATCATCACGTTGGCACAAGGCCCAATTCAAGGCCAAAAGTGCATCGTCGTGCTGGATGATTGAATATAAAGAAGCCACATCTGCCGTTACCAGATACAACTCATGTTTGCCTGATAAATCCACCTGCTGCAAAATCTGCAGGAAACTCTTCGTATCCTTAAGGTACGCCTTAGTCTGTATAACGCTATCCTGGAGAAAGTGATCCAGATATTGGCCCATTCGGGAAGTAATCGAGCCAATGACTGCCAGATTGCTGTCCTTCTTGGGCACCCCCTCTGTCCGCGCTCATGTTACTGCCTTCATCGAGCTCAGTATCGTCATCAGAGCCTTCCAAACGCTGGGCATCCTCCTGGAGCATGTACCCAACACTGTGGTCAAACAGTTCGAGGGAATCCTCATGAGGACATGGTGGAGCTAGGGAAGGAGTCACTGATGACATTGAGCTGAGGGAAGAGGCCGCTGCTTTGCCAGACAAAGCACCCTGGGCATGGGTGAGAGAGGATGAGGAGGATGAGGACGGCTTGGTCATCCACTTGACCAAGTCTTCCGCATGTTGCGGCTCAACACGGCCAGCTGCCGAAAAAAAGGCCAAGCGTGTCCCATGGCCACGTGCTGATGAGGATGCACCGTCTCCACGACCAGCACTAGACACAGAGCCTGCTTGCCCTCTCTTATTGGCTTGTGACTGTCTGCCTCTCCTTCTTGGCCTTCCAGACATACTAATGGCCTGTAGCTGCACTAAGCTGGGATAGAACACCTGTAATTTTCTTCAAGTAGCTTTATATACTGTAACCAGACAAGCCTGCCTGTCAGTAGGAAGATAACAGGAACGGATCTAGCTGAACACTGTGAGCAGGACGCACTGTACTAAATGTAAATAGTCTAGCTGCCTGACCGTGGTACTAATAGGATCAAATAGAACACCTGTAATTTTCTTCAGGTAGCTTTATATACTGTAACCAGACAAGCCTGCCTGTCAGTAGGAAGATAACAGGAACGGATCTAGCTGTACACTGTGAGCAGGACGCACTGTACTAAATGTAAATAGTCTAGCTGCCTGACCGTGGTACTAATAGGATCAAATAGAACACCTGTAATTTTCTTCAGGTAGCTTTATATACTGTAACCAGACAAGCCTGCCTGTCAGTAGGAAGATAACAGGAACGGATCTAGCTGAACACTGTGAGCAGGACGCACTGTACTAAATGTAAATAGTCTAGCTGCCTGACCGTGGTACTAATAGGATCAAATAGAACACCTGTAATTTTCTTCAGGTAGCTTTATATACTGTAACCAGACAAGCCTGCCTGTCAGTAGGAATTTAACAGGAACGGATCTAGCTGAACACTGTGAGCAGGACGCACTGCACTAAATGTAAATAGCAGGAACGGATCTAGCTGAACACTGTGAGCAGGACGCACTGCACTAAATGTAAATAGTCTAGAAGATAACAGGAACGGATCTAGCTGAACACTGTGAGCAGGACGCACTGCACTAAATGTAAATAGCAGGAACGGCTCTAGCTGAATACTGTGCGCAGGACGCACTGCACTAAATGTAAATAGCAGGAACGGATCTAGCTGAACACTGTGAGCAGGACGCACTGCACTAAATGTAAATAGCAGGAACGGATCTAGCTGAACACTGTGAGCAGGACGCACGGCACTAAATGTAAATAGCAGGAACGGATCTAGCTGAACACTGTGAGCAGGACGCACTGCACTAAATGTAAATAGCAGGAACGGATCTAGCTGAACACTGTGAGCAGGACGCACTGCACTAAATGTAAATAGCAGGAACGGATCTAGCTGAACACTGTGAGCAGGACGCACTGCACTAAATGTAAATAGCAGGAACGGATCTAGCTGAACACTGTGAGCAGGACGCACTGCACTAAATGTAAATTGCAGGAACGGATCTAGCTGAACACTGTGAGCAGGACGCACTGCACTAAATGTAAATAGTCTAGAAGATAACAGGAACGGATCTAGCTGAACACTGTGAGCAGGACGCACTGCACTAAATGTAAATAGCAGGAACGGATCTAGCTGAACACTGTGAGCAGGACGCACTGCATTAAATGTAAATAGTCTAGATAGAAGATAACAGGAACGGATCTAGCTAAACTGAATACAGTGTATATATATATATATGCAACACCTGGGATGCATATATATACACAATACACTGTAAGTGCAGCTAACTGACTGACTGTTCTGCCTAATCTATCTAACTCAAATCAAATGACACTGTCTCTCTCTCTCTCTATCTCTCAGCACACCGGAACACACACTACACAGGGCCGCCGTGCAGGCGGCCTTATATAGTGTGGGGTGTGTACTAAATCCCCTGAGCCATAATTGGCCAAAGCCACCCTGGCTTTGGCCAATTACAGCTCTCTCTACTGACGGCGCTGTGATTGGCCAAGCATGCGGGTCATAGTGCATGCTTGGCCAATCATCAGCCAGCAATGCACTGCGATGCCGCAGTGAATTATGGGCCGTGACGCGCCACACGAATTTAGCGCGAACGGCCCATAACGTTCGCAATTCGGCGAACGATCGAACAGCCGATGTTCGAGTCGAACATGGGTTCGACTCGAACACGAAGCTCATCCCTAATAATGAAGGCTGCGCCTCCAATTCAGAAATCAGTTAAAAGACAGGCATACACTAGAATTTCAAACAAACATTCCTATGAAAATTCTCAGTATGTTTTACATTCAATGACTTGATGAATGTGTCATTTAAAAGAACTTTAACATTTTGGATGCTTTTGACAATTGATTTTGGAGTGATTGGACTTTCCTGAACAAAAACCACATTCACTGTTAAAATTTACATCCTAATCTTTAAAATGTTCTGGTCACTGCGGTCTACAGAGGAATGTTGATTTGACCCCGCCAATGATTAGAAAATCGAACGAACATGGCATAGAAAGAGCATGATCCCTACAATTAAGCCCCTCTGGGGAAAACATGTTAGAGAGGAGCGGCTTTAGGTGGGACTAAACTGCTTGTCAGCTTTCTTGACTAAATTGATATGCCAGCATCATTGCTGGATGCAAGCCTCCTTTTTAGTTTGTAGTGTACACGTGAAGCAGGGACGGGCTCCTGGGATCGGTACCCAGCGCTTGCAGTAGCGGTAGTTCTGTGTGAGCGCTGGTTTTCTATGAGATCTTCTAATAGAAAGGGCATGGTTATACAAATAGTGATAACTGCAAAATAGAGTTAAATACCAAACTACTAAAATAGGTTTGCTAAAATCCTTGCAGTGTATTTAGTTTACGTACAGAAGGCCAGTATTACACTTCAAAGAAACCAGTCATTATTATTCTTAAAGTATTTATAAACCTAATAAATATCATACAGCGTATACCTGTTTGTCCAGTGTGTGTGCTCTCTCTCTCTGAGGACTTCTTTAAGAGGGTGACCACCAGCTTCCAATTCTGCAAGGTGGTAGTCTCCCTGTGCTTTCATCCAATCCACTGGAGTCAATCCCGCTACTGGTCGATTGACAGCTGATCTGAACATTAAAGTGGAACTAAACTCACATCCCCTTCCATCATTGCTGGTAGCAACATCTTCACTCAGTCTTCTTCTGAGTTTGGGATCTTCTGCCATCTTGATTGGCTGGGTCAGAATGACATAACTCCCCTGCATGCACACAGGAGTTCATTCCCTCTGGTGTCAAGGTGTGCTGAACATGCACTCTGCATCTCAGTGTATATTCTAAAGAAGATTGTAAACCAGCAGGTAAGATTGTTATATAGCAGAAGAGACATAGGGGTTGATTTACTAAAACTGAAGAGTCCAAATCCAAACTGGGCCAAACTGATACAGTAGTTAGTGGCAGAAAATACATTCAGGACAAATAGAACATGCGCCAATCCACCAATTTAGTAGGCTCTTAGGAGAAAGTGAAGACACGGTCTGTTTTAAAATTCTAATTTAACCTAAATTCAATAGTCTTGTAGTCCAGTACAGACATCTGTAATTTCACCATTCTATCTTATTGCTAATTTCAATTGTTGGCAGACATAAATGGTTCCTAGTCTGAGCAATGAGCACCACCTAGTGACAACTAGCTGTTATAATGATGACTATTTTTTAAACCCTTGCACATTGTATTTGCCTAAAGAAAAAAATATTTTTTTGTTAAAAAGTTTAAAATAACATTTAACATAATACCTACTTGCTAAACAGACTATTTTGTAATTCTTTTTTATTAAAAGAAAAAGTTACCTTTCCAAATTAGTGTTCATGTGGCTATGATTTTTTTAAACTGTCAAAAACAGTTGCAGTGAAGCTGCTCTGTACTCCAAGGGTTCACATTTATGTCTAGGGAGGTGAGCACAGCAGTTCTACTTAATTGATCCTCCGTTGCCACAGGCTCCTCTCAGCCCCCGACCCTGCATTGAAAATGAGGTTGCTGAGAGATAGTCCACAGCCAAGGCACAGGGGAGTGCCATCTGCAGGGGGGGCAGAGGATTGGGTAAGTAAAAAGTGCTTTTCCTGTTCCTTACACAAAAACAAAGATGTAACCCTTGCAATGCTGGTGCATTTTTATTTTCCCGGAGTTGGACTTTAATGATACCCTTTATTTGCTAACTTAATTTATTAAAGATGCATGATTTCAGAATGATTTTGATCCTTTCTTCAGGTCTTAGAGGAATGACATCCCAAATGCATGCATCTTTAATGAAGTTAACCAATTAAAGGTATCACTTAAACTCCAAATGTACTACGTAAGCCAGTTGCTAACGCAGTGCAATACTCTTCTGTTTCAACCATTAAAATATTATTCAAGTTTTCATCTCTGTGGTTGTAACTGGCTCTTATAGAGCTGGCTAAATTACAGTTAGCTTTATGGAAAATGGTACCTCCATCAATTTTTTTTAGCTTTGCTGCACTAGAGGCTTCATGTGGGGTTTAGATATTGTCCATCTAATTGAGTGTCAGGGGTTATTATAATAATTGCAGAACCTACCATAGTTTGAAAATAGACTAGATTTAAATACCTCGGTATCTGCAGAACAGAAATAGATAAGAATTTGCAACAAAGTTTAATAAATCCATTGCAATGCCAGCAGGTGCCCTGAAGGGGATATTTTTTTCAACAAAACAGGAGTTTCACTTAAAGGAATTCCATCTGGTTTAACTGATTTCTTTAAACTGTATTTGTCATCTGTGCATATTTTGGGCTTCAAGTATATAGCATTAATAATATAATGTAATCAAGGTATGCTGTCTCACTATGTGCAGGGGTATGTAGTAACCAAAGGCAACCAGTCCATTAGTCATTAGTTTGCTTGTGTTAAAGTATATGTGAACCTTGTAAAACAACCCATTCACCCAAAAATAGAAATACAAGGCAAAACGTGTGTGTGTGTATATAAATATAAATATATATATATATATATATATATATATATATATATATATATATATATATATATATATAGTAAAAAAAGTGGGCTTTTGTAGACAGGTGCAGTCTACTTTCTCTACTGCAGGTGGCAGGTGGCATCTTCAGTGGCCTTGTAGCAGAGGAACATAATTCCTCTATGGTTTCCTGGGTCACTGGAGAAGGAATCTGGTTGGATGTTGCCGCCCCATGTGACTCTGAAAGCAGAGGCATAACTAGAACCTTCAGGGCCCCAGTGCAAGAAACCATGAAGGGCCCCCCTGACCTGCCAGGTCCCTTCCCTCCAGGCTCGGGGGCCCTTAATTACAGTCATACAGCAGGACCCTTTCACATGTTCTGCAGCAGGTCCCCTTCCTGCCATCTTGGGACCCCCCACAGTGGCAGAATGGCAGGTGCGACCTTTGTGACCCTGATAGTTTTGTCACTGGTGTCAGCCGTTTTTTAATTTTAATTTTATTTTTTATTATTTTTTTACCATTTTTTATTTTATTTTTTTTACAATTATTTTAAAAACACCTTTAGGATAAATTAGAGCGGAGACTGAGAGCCAGGCCTTTTTGTCCAACATCAGTGCCTGACCTCACAAATGCGCTTCTGGAAAAATGGTCAAACATTCCCATAGACACACTCTTAACCCTTGTGGACAGCCTTCCCAGAATAGTTTAAGCTGCTATAGCTGCAAAGGGTTAGCCAACTCAATATTGAACCCTACGGACTTATGCCCTGTACACATGATCGGACATTGATCGGCCATTCCGACAACAAAATCCATGGATTTTTTCCGACGGATGTTGGCTCAAACTTGTTTTGCATACACACGGTCGCATAAAGTTGTCTGAATTTCCCATCGCCAAGAACGCGGTCACGTATACCATGTACGAGGGGACTATAAAAGGGCAATTCAGAACCAAGCGCGGAACCCTTTGGGCTCCTTTTGCCAATCTCGTGTTAGTAAAAGTTTGGTGAGAGACGATTCGCGCTTTTTCAGACTCATGGTTTTCAGATCGTTTTCTGGTGTTCAGTTTGTGCTTGTGGGTTTGTATCTGGTCTTCAGTGCGTGCAGCAAGATTTTTATCCTTTAATATCAACGTTTATTGTATTTAATGTTTGATAATATATTGTATTTCTTTCCTCATTCCCTAATTACCATGATTGTAATCTGCTGTGAATGTCCCCTTTGTCCTCATGCATGCTGGTTTTTTAGGTAATTTTTTTTTGCCCTTCATACATATTTGCCTTCACTTACCTCCCCAGCATGCTCTCCTGGGCCTATATTTACCTTGTGTAGTCACTTAACAATGTATTTTGTCAGCTCCATAGTAGTGCTTTATCCTAAATACCCCCTAAAATTTGGTAAATTGTGATTTGTGCTTTAAATTCAGGCAGAGTGCCAGAGGCTTTTTTTTTGTGTCCCAAAATCATTTGGAATCCTCCCTCCCCCCAACTGCTAACTCAACTGATACCAATCATCTATCTGCTGACTTTGCCAAACCCATACACACTATACCCACCTCTTTAGTGGTCAGATTTATGGATGAATTCCCCAAAGCATGTAGTGTAAGGGCCTGCCTGAATACTTTCAAATGGTACTGTTTAAAGTTTTGTATCCTATTATTATCTTGATAGGTAATAGCAGAATGTCAAAATGTGCTTAAATGTGTACAGTGTGTATTTGTATCTTTGTATTATAACACATCTTACCTGTCCAGTGGGCTGTCAATAGTGTAAGTACGGAGGGGCTGGCCAAAGTAATACACATTGTTTAGGCATTCGTCTCTCAATGAAGTGGAGAGGGTTACCTGTCCAAAACATATCTCCCCTCCCCCATAAAATTTTAGAAATGGCCCATGAGAGGGGGGGGAGGAGGAATCTGATAGGTGGACCTTATACCTTTGTCTTTAAATACTCCCTAAACTAAATGTTATACTGATGTTGGCCAAGAATGTTTGTGTCTAATCTGCTTTCCATGTTTATGTGCAAAATTATTAATTTTTTTTTTCTGGTTTGACTCCACAGTTTCCTTCCAACCCACAGGAATGGCAGACTGTGGCCTCCCACTTTGCCCAGCGGTGGGACTTTCCTAACTGCAGAGGGGCAATTGATGGGAAACAGGTCCACATCGTCCCACCACCCAACTTGGGGTCATACTATTACAGCTATAAGGGGTTCAATAGTATTGTGATGTTGGCGGTGGTGTCGGCTACTTATGAGTTCCTGTATGTGGACGTGGGGAAGAATGGACAGATGTCAGATGGTGGAGTCATCGCCCACACGGAGTTCTACAGGCGTCTCCAGAATGGCAGCTTGGACTTGCCACCTCCAGAAGACAATGTGGAAGGACTCCCATTCGTCTTCGTTGCAGATGAAGCATTTGCACTGGGGGACCATCTTATGTGGCCATTCCCAATGAGGACCCTCACCCCGGACCACAGGGTTTTTAATTACCGGCTAGCCAGAGCCAGAAGAGTGGTGGAGAACACGCTTGGAATCATGGCCAGCCGGTTCCGCCTATTTCTTACACCCATACACATGGCGGAGTATAAACTGAATCATATCATCCTGGCGTGCTGTGTTCTCCACAACTTTTTAAGGCAAAATTCTGCCAACTATGCTGCCTCAGTGGGGCCTGAGGCCGGAATTCATGGAAATTAACCAAACCTGACGGCGCTTGAGGCTGGCCGTCCTGGCTTGCCCCCCCTGAGTGCCCGCGAGGTCCGTCTAAGATACCTTGAATACTTTGCGGGTAGGGGGCCATCAATATGCCAGACAATGTCTGAGCCTTTTTTAAATAAAAAAATTAGTTACCTACTAAAATATTTGCTGACATTTATTACTGCTTGTGTTTCTTTTAGCTGACCCTGACTGAAATGTGGGTAGTCCTGAAAATGGCGTGATTGGGTAACATTAGAAAGCATTGTTGGCTGTTATTTACTAAAGGCAAAGACACTTTACACTACAAGTACACTTGAGACTGCACTGAAACTGCACTTGTAGTGGATTTTCCCTTAGGAAAAGTGGATTTTCCCTTAGGAAATAACCCCCATTGTCACAGAAAACCACAATTTAACCACAAAAAAAGTTTTCGAGCATTGAAAGAAAAAATCCACACATTCTTGATTATTAATCTTTTTAATACCAGCACAATCACATGTGCACTTATAAAAGGTTTTTAAAACAAACCAACATGTTTGTTGTATAACAATTTTTTGGTCACATTAATAAAAGTAGAAATGTCCATTTAAGGTAAAACAGGCATGTTTAAAACCAACAAGAAATACACAAATCTGGAACTTACAAAGTTCAACTTTGCTATAAATTGAAGGCAATATCAGACATGAGTATTTATAAACTGTGTTTGATATTGCGTTCAGATGGGGTGAAGTCACCCCTGGAAAAGCCAAATTTTGAAGATGCACACAAATTGCCGAATGTCAACATGTGCTAGCTGCTATCACGGGGGATCAAGGGACTTGTTTTGTCGGTGCAACCCCTTCCTCTCAGCTACTTTATTATTGAGGAAGGGGTTGCACCCGCAAAACGCGTCCATTGATCTCCCGTGATGGCAGATAGCACATGTTGACACACTGTGTGCATCTTCAAAATTTGGCTTTTCGACACTATGTAAAAAAAGGTGCAACAATTTTTTGTGGAAAAAATGCAAACTACATTAGGGATTTCAAGGGGTTTTAAACTTTCCCTAAAACATCAATGATGTTCTTCATTTTGTTTTTAACATCACTGATGTTTTTCTGGATGTTTTCCAAGTCCCTATTACACCCCATGATCTCCCTGATCAGGATCTGGGCACTCTCACTGGTGAAATGTCCTTCATAAACAACATCACGATCACCTAAAAATATATAAAAAAAACCACACCATGTATTATAAATATGCCAGCATCCATCTCTTATCTGAGCCTGTGGTCGCAGACACTCACCTGTTGTGGTGACTATTTCCACCACGTCTCCTTCCTCCTCCTCCTGTTGACTTTGGTGGATTTCCACTTCCTCATGAGGTGGGGGGTCTGTTGTCTCCTCGGATGAGTGGTGTCCTCCGAGTCTTTTCTCCCCTATGTAAAAAAAAAAAATAGGTATACTTAACACACAGATATTTTATGACAGAAATAGGAATATGAAACATTGCTTGGAAGTGGGGTACAATTGTCTATTTTGGCAGAGTTGCAAGATGAAGAAATATTTTTTTCCTTTGTCAAGCTTGAATACTTACCTGTTTTTTACAAGCTTCACAGATGGAGTCACCCCTATAGTATACACTGGAGCACCTGTGTCCAGATGTGTAAACAGCTGCTGAGTGTCCTCTCCTTACACAGAATCTAATTTGCATTTCATTCTAGTTACAAACCCATCTAGACACCAAAATTATTTGACGAGAAGTAGGCTAGCAAAAATGTATTCAAATACATATGTCCAAAACATTGTGTTTTCTATGCCGAACGAACAATGTTTCATACGAATGAATATTGTGCCCATGAACATGAAAGTAGCCATTTTAAAATGTACATCAGTTAAGAAAAACATATGGAGCAGCACGAATGTTCGAAAAATAAAGAATAGGAACACAGGACAACTACTTACTTTTTTGCAGCACTCTCCTGATCCTTCTGTACTGCTCATGCTCCCTTAATTTGAGGTCTGACCACTGCTTCCTGAGTTGATCTTTCGATCGTCGTACCCCAAAATTCTTCTGCAGACTCTTCACAACTTTTGCCATGATCTTGGCCTTTCTGACATTGGGGTTGGGGTAAGGTCCATATTTCCCGTCATAGTCAGCCCTCTTCAGGATGTCGACCATCTCCAACATCTCCCCAAAGGACATATTTGAGGCCTTAAATCGTCTCCTCTGGGATTGGGACGTTTCTGGCTCCGGGCTTTCCTCCTCCTCCTCCTCGCTGCTGTAATTAGCACGCACCTGCTGTGTCTCCACCATGTGCTCTTCCCCACTGTGCTGTGAGCGGAGGAAGGAGTATCGGAGGCGCCGATCGTGATAACGAAGGTAAGATTTAAACTTGGGCCTATACTGCTTCTAGATTGAGGCCTATATTGGGACAAGATTAGAAGAGTTTCGCCTGACACTAGGGTTTGTCTTGTGTCTTACAGATGGATGGCTTCAATGACCACAATTTCCTCCCCCTGTTCATAGACAAATACAGGGAGCTGCCCTGTCTGTGGCAGGTGAAACAACCGCATTATAATCATAAACATAAGAGGCAGGCAGCGCTGGAGAAACTGCTGGAGTTGGTGAAACCGGTGGTCCCCATGGCAACCATCCCCTATTTAAAAGCCAAAATTGGTGGCCTGAGGAGCACTTATCTTAGGGAGCACAAGAAGGTCCAGGATTCCCAGAGATCCGGAGCTGCATCAGATGACGTTTATGTCCCCAGGCTGTGGTACTATGAGAGACTTTGTTTTCTGTCAGACCAGACTGAATCCCTCTCCACTCTTTCTTCCACTCTTCCTTCCACCCTATCTTCCACCCCAGCTGAGGCTTCCGATGTCCAGCCTGGGACTTCCAGCCAGGAAGAAGTGGAGGAGCCCAGCTGGAGCCAGGCATAGCATTCTTCTACAGATTTCTGGTCAACAAATAAATGATGTTTACGAGATGTCATTATTGATCACTAATTGCTGATTTCATAAAGTGTTTTACATATCAATAGACAGTAGTGAGCACCAAAAATTGGGACAAGAATGAAAAATGCTGGGCTCAGAATTCTAGTCTGTTATATTTGTTAACATTCAATTTGCAACAGTCATGAGGTGAAAATTGCGTGTGATTGATGAATAAAAAACTAAAACGATGTCCCTTTTTCATACACAGGAAGACCTCAGCCAGGAGGAGGCTGTGGAAGGTGCCACACAGGAGGAGAATGTGGAATGTGGCAGCCAGGAGGAGGCGGGGGTAAGTGACAGCCAAGAGGAGGCAGGGGTAAGTGGCAGCCAGGAGAAGGCCGGGCCCAGTAGGAGCCTGACAGAATCGCAGGTTCCTCCCCTCCGCCTTCCAACCAAAAGACCCAGGAAGGGGAGTAACGTGCAGGATTCAGCACTCAGGCTGATTCAGGAGGCTTCTGCATCCCTCAGAGCCTTCCCCACTCCTGAAGAGGCCTTTGCCTGCATGGCTGCCACAAAATTGCAGGGCATGCAGGAGGGTCAACGCCTCATGTGTGAGGACCTTCTTTACAAAACACTAACTAAGGGGGTGAGGGGTGAAATCACACACAAAACCCACCTGTGGATCATCTTCCTCCTCCTCCTCTTGCCACAACTCCACCACCACAGACACAGCGTGGAAGGAAGCATGGAAGGAAGACCAGAGAGTGATGACCTGGGTTCAGTCTGGTCTGACAAAAGATGCAGGCTCTTGTATGACCACAGCCTGGGGACATACATGTCATCTGCAGCTGTTCAGGATCTCTTGAAATTCTGGAGCAGACTGCACTCCCTTATATATGGACTCAGGCCACCAAGTTTGCCTGGAAATAATTGATGTGTGCCCTGGGGGCCAAAGGCTTCGCCAACTTCTGCTGTTTCTCCAGCGTTGCCTTCCTCTTTGTTTGGTTTTGAGCCCTTAATAAAGGATTTTTTGTTTCAATTATACTCGCCTATGTGTGTTTTCCTTCAAAAAGGACAGTTTGTTTGTGAGTAGGCAGGTGCATTTCAAAAATACAATGTGAAATAACAAGAGACACCAACACCAAACAATCTCCTTGAGATTAAATAATACAAGATAATAATGGTGTTGTGGTAACTTGACACACAAAACACACACAAAAATATTCTGGAGTTTAAAAAAAAAAAAAAAAAAAAGATCAGGCTTGAAAAAAATACTAACCAAAAAAATAAAAAAAAATAAACATTTTTAATCAGATCTGACCAATACAAATATTATATTGATGAAATCATGATAAATAATAAAGAAAGAAGTTTGTGAGAAGTCTGTGTGAATATCAGCAGCAAAACTACTTAATTCTTCTAGCATTATAAAGAAGAAGAGAGTGCGCTGCATTAAACTATTTAAAACATTGCAGCCTGACGAAAGTGCTATATCCATTGCGAACGCTAATTTTACCAGACCGAGCTGTTCCGTCTCAGAATTTATTCTGAGCATGCGTGGCACTTTGTGCGTCGGAATTGGCCACACACGGTTGGAATTGACGCGATCGGATTTTGTTGTCGGAAAATTTTATAGTCTGCTCTCACACTTTGTGTGTCGGAAATTCCGATGGAAAATGTCCGATAGAGCCCACACACGGTTGGAATTTCCAATAACAAGCTCCGATCACACAGCTCCGTCGGAAAATCTGACCGTGTGTACAGGGCATAAGACTGCCATTAACGTTCATGTGCATGTAAAGGCAGGTGTCCCAATACTTTTGATAATATAGTGTATTTAAAGAGTAACTTCAACTGCCCTAAAGTTCTCTAATGCTTTACATAATTTTAAAAGACAACCATTCATTTGGTACAATTTCCCTTTAATCAATTTCCCCCACACCCTTTATTGCAGCCCACTAGCTCAAATACCTACATTCATCCCCAATCTGAGATCTATGCTGTGAGGCCCTACCCAGTGCTGTACAACCTTTGCAGCAAATAAGTCCTCACTGGGTATTCCGCTTATGCCGCATACACACGATCTAACATTCCGACAACAAAATCCATATTTTTTCCCGACGGATGTTGGCTCAAACTTGTCTTGCATAGACACGATCACACAAATCTTGTCGTAAATTCCAATCATCAAGAACGCGGTCACGTACAACACGTACGACGAGCCAAGAAAAACTAAGTTCAATAGCCAGTGCGGCTCTTCTGCTTGATTCCGAGCATGCGTGGAACTTTGTGCGTCGGAATTGTGTACACACGATTGGAATTTATGACAATGGATTTTGTTGTTGGAAAATTTGAGATCCAGATCTCAAATTTTGTTTGTCAGAAATTTCGACGGAATTTCCGACAACAAGCTCCCGTCGAACATTTCCCGTCAGAAAATTTGACCGTGTGTACGCGGCATTAGTGTGCATGTGCACAAAGGCCCTATTAATTCCTGGAACTATAGTAATGCACCCCCCCCCACCCACCAAACAAAGCTGGATGGCAGGGAAATGGCTGAACACCCCTAACTAACTATGCTACACATAACATTTTTACATATGTACAAAATATTATTATATAAATATACAAATGGACTGAGGACAACCTCCGCCGAGGCCTGAAAATTTCTTGCAGGCCTGCAAAGAAAAGAAATGCAAGTATATAGCATCATTCATCTTATATACTTACAGTGAGACTGTCCTCTCCTCAGAGGTGACCTTCTCACTTTACCAATCCCTATCATTAATCATCACATGCAGAGATTGCAGATGTATCCAGCCCCCTAAGGGCAACTCTTGACTCGTCGTCCTGTAATATCCCTGTAATAGATAAACAGAACAACATCCTAGTCTGACTAACTGGACACATTTCACATTGAACCATATGACTAACAATAGACTCAGTCCCACTCAATCACCAGGGTACTAACTATTGCCTATCCTAGTCAGACCCCCAAGTTAGGATGAAGAGGTGCGGAGTCCATCCGACTGATGCCCAAAGTGTCCTTCCTTCTGCGGCACCGAGACAACACAAATTCTCCTGGTGGCCTGCTGTTATTGCTGGAGCCTGAGCAATAGCTGGCCGACTTGTGAGTGTTTGTAGAAATTCTTCAAGGGAGCCCTTTCTTTCTGGCACTCTCCTTCTCTGAAGAAACAATGAGCCACTACCCCCTTTTTCACAGGGTAGCAACTTGCACACATTACACTGGCCCAAAGGAATCTTCGCAAAGTGTCCTTTCTCTTTCTTTTCTAAACAGCACTTGAGCAAACATAAGGGCCTTTTTGCCCAAAGATCTTCACAAAGTGTCCTTCAAAGTATCTTTGTGAACTAGGGGTTTACCCCTTCCAGGTAGCAGCCCCTGGTTTTGACAGGAGGACTCCTCTGTGGCAAAAGGATTTTTCTCCCTGGTGATGAAACATTGACAGTTTCAGTAGTTCCCTCCTTCATCCTGCAAGGATAGAAGAGAAGGGGAAACTTGTACTCACTGTAGGCAGAATCAGATCCTTCATGGTGTCTCCCTTCCAGTCAGATGCCCCCTCCCTCCTGGACTCTGTTCCCCAGCTCAACTAACTATGAGCACATGTACTCTGGCTTTATACACAGTATCCCAACATGCAACGCAGCACTTGTCCTCTGCCAATTGCCAGGGCTCTAATAAAGTCTGTGTACTCACTTGTCAGGTCCCTTCCCTCCTGTCCAATATGCCTCCCTATTGGACCAGTGGGGGACAGTCAGAACAAGCTGAGCTGCACCTGAGTACAATGAGCAGACCTAACCAATAGATCCTGCTCTCTGGTAGGCAGAGAGCCCTCTTATGCCATGTGCACACAAGCGGTTTTTCCGTCGGAATAAACTCTGAAGGTTTCTCCAATGGAATTACGCTCAAGCTGTCTTGCATACACACGGTCACACCAAAGTCTGACCGCAAAGAACGAGGTGACGTACAACACGTACGATGGGACTAGAAAAAGGAAGTTCAATAACCAGTAGCCAATAGCTTCCGTTTCGTACTTGCTTCAGAGCATGCGTCGTTTTTGTTACGTTGGAACAGCATACAGAAGAGCAGTTTTCCCGATAGGAATTGGTTCAGTCGGAGAAATATAGAACATGTTCTCTTTTTTAGGTCCGTCAGAATTTTCGATGTAAAAAGTCCGATGGGGCATACGCACGATCGGAATATACGATGAAAAGCTGCTGTCTGACTTTTTCTGTTGGAAATTCCGCTCGTGTGTACACGGCATAAGTTTTACCTGACCATCTTCCTGGTAAGCAGAAAGATCAAAAACTATACTCTATTCTAGCACCTACCTAGGAGGTTGCTACACATTTATAGTAATACATTCTGTTTTTATACCAGACTTCTGTAAACCATGGTACACTTGAAAAGGATGGTGTAAGGCAGCCAGGTACTACTGCATTGTACAGTGATGTCATAAACCAGAGCTAACTTGCTGATAGAGAGGGAGAGGTGATCTAATTTAGGAGCTGTTACTCCTTTACTATCCAATCGCATGTTTGGGCATGTCAACTTGTCAATTACCAAGCTGTATAATTTTAACTGCAGTGGAGAAAACTGAGGTAGAGAAAGTAGCTATTCTGGCTGTGAAGAATGGAACCAAGAGTGGATAAACAGTATTATAAATCCTTTGTTGTGTAAATCAATTTCCAGATATGCTATTAAACTTTGTATATAGCCTTCTGCCTATAGTGCTGCTTTAAGATTTGATAGCTAAGTGCAAATTTATGAAAACTGAACCAAGAACTTTTGGAGCAAAAAAATATTTTTTTGCAAACAGAAACAATCACATTTCCTAATTTATTCTTACAGAGAATGACAAGAACAGTCTGCATGGTTACTATGGGTAAGATCATCATTTTCATATACCAACTGCAATGTCAATGCACTTATAATAATGAATAACCTGATTTTCTTCATAGGGGACAATAAAGTCCAGTTAAAACAATACATAGAAGCATTCGTTATTCCCTTTTGTACACTTAAATAACATTAGAACTCACCAATGAGTTCTATAATCTGTTCTTGTGAATTCATAAAAAATACAAGGCTCTAAGGTGACATATTTTCTACTAATGATATACTTCAGAGAATATTTGATAAAAATAAATATACAGAGATGACATTAATCAACTCATCTAGCTAATTGTAGATGCAGTTTGGTTTAAGTCCTGAGCCATAATAAGACAAATAGATATGGTAAGATATAATAACAGTTTACCTAATTAGGTTACAGCTGTGAGCACAGGTAAGTGGACACAAGTTCATCCAGTTAAACCCACAGAGAAAAAAAACAGTGTAGTAGGTTATATTTATGTTCACTATGTGCATATAAGTCTAAAGCCTTATAAGTTTTATAAGCCATGTAAGTCTAAAAGATAATCTAATCCAATGGATAAGCATGTATAAGAACCTGGGAACATATGACTTTTTTAAACCCTAACCTTCCTGTGCTTTGGAGCCAGTCCAAAAAAATGTATAGTAATTAGGGATGGGCCAAACAGCCCCCAGTTCGGTTCACATCCAGAACATGCGAACAGACCGAAAGTTTGCGCGAACATTCAAACACCGTTAGTCTATGGGACTCGAACGTGAGAAATAAAAAGTGCAAATTTTAAAGGCTAATATGCAGGTTATTGTCCTAAAAAGGATTTGGGGACCAGGGTCCTGCCCAAGGGGACATGTATCAATGCAAAAGAAAGTTTTAAAAACGGCTGTTTTTTCGGGAGCAGTGATTTTAATGATGCTTAAAGTGAAAAAATAAAAGTGAGATATTCCTTTAAATATCGTACCTGGGGGGTGTCTATAGTATGACTGTAAGGTGGCGTGTGTTTCCCATGCTTAGAACAGTTCCTGCACAAAATGAAATTTTTAAAGGAATAAAAATAATTTAAAACTGCTCGTGCTTTAATGTAATGTCGGGTCCCGGCAATATGGATGAAAATCAGTGAGACAAACGGCATGGATACCCCCCCCCCAGTCCATTACCAGGCCCTTTGGGTCTTGTATGGATATTAAGGGGAACCCCACACCCAAATTAAAAAAGAATAGGCGTTGGGCCCCCAGGCCCTCTATACTCTGTACAGCAGTATACAGGTAGTGCAAACAAGACAGGGACTGTAGGTTTGTTCTTATGTAGAATCTGTTTGTAATTTGGAACAGGTACATTTTGTAAGTGTAGCTCCAGCCAAAGAAATCTTTTTTAAAGCTTTTTGGAAAACATAGGGAAGGGTTATCATGACCCCTGTAACATTTGTTTTGCTGTCTGTGCTCCTTTTCAGAAGATTTCATCTCACTTTCTGTCCCAATGACAATTGGATTTTGAAAATTTGGGTTTTTTAAGGGAAACAAGGATTGGTGATAAATCAGTGGATTTATCCCATATTAACTCTTACAAGAGAGAATTTCCCTTCCTAGGGGTAGATTTCCTCTCACTTCTTGTTGTCTCCCTCCGTTTGTAAGTAGGCGTTGTTTGTAAGTAGGAGTCGTTTGTAAGTTGGATGTTTGAAAATAGGGGCCTGCCCTATATACTCTGCAAAAAATTGAGCCTTAGGTGTAGGTGGTACCAGAACACTGTAAGCCCTCACAGTTATTCTTGCTGGGTGCTGGAACAGGCCCTGCTGTGAAATATTTTATCAAGAATTGCAATTACATGCCTCTGTTGAACAAGGTCCAAAAAATTGGGCCTTTGGTGGTGGTGTGGTGGTGATGTTGCCACAACACTGTAAGCCCTCACAGTTACTCTTGGTGGGCACTGGAATGGGCCCTGCTGTGAAATATTATATCAAGAATTGTAATTACATGCCCCTGTTGAACAGGGTCAGAAAAATTGGGCCTTTGGTGGTGTTGCCACAACACTGTAAGCCCTTACAGTTACTCTTGGTGGGCGCTGGAACGGGCCCTGCTGTGAAATATTATATCAAAAATTGTAATTACATGCCCCTGTTGAACAGGGTCAGAAAAATTGGGCTTTAGGCACTGCTGCTGGTGCCACAACACTGCAAACACTCACAGATACTCCAGTTGAGTGCAGGAACGAGCCCTGCTGCAAAATATTACAGCAAAAATTGTAATTACACGCCACTGGTGCTGGTGCCACAACACTGCAACCTGGAGCTGCACGATTCTGACTAAAATGAGAATCACGATTTTTTTTTACTTAGAAGATAGATCACGATTCTAATGCCGCGTACACACGGTCGGACTTTTCATCTACAAAAGTCCAACGGACGCTGACGGACTAAAGCTGGCTGGTAATCCGATCGTGTGTGGGCTTCTCCGGACTTTCAACGGACTTTTTTAGCCTCAAATCCGACGGACTTTAGATTTGAAGCATGCTTCAAATCTTTACGTCGTAACTACGACGGACCCCGAAGTCCGCTCGTCTATATGCTAGTCCGACGGACAAAAAAACGACGCATGCTCATAAGCAAAAACTAAACGGAAGCACTCGGTCTAGTAAAACTAGTGTTCGTATTGTAGGTAGCACATTCATCACGCTGCAAAATCTGTGATCGTTGAATGCAGCGCATTTTATTTCTTCTTTACGAAGGCTCTAAAGAACGAAGGTGTTTTGCTGTTCATAATCAGAGTTCTCCCAAACTGATTTCTGGATTCTTTTTCTCTTTGATCTCATGAATGATATAGTATGCATTTTAAAAACAATGTTTCCATACTAATAATACTTTTTCCCCTTTTTTTTTTTTTTTTTTTTAGGTTTGTAAAGTTACCACAAAGAACCCATTATTCTGTTTTTTTTTTATAGTGATTATTTTTTAGTTTTTAGATAAAGTTAACCCAAAGCACCGTTTTTGGTTATGTAAATTTTTTTATTTTCAAGACTTACCACTTGAACATTATTAACATTAGTAATGTATTTTTGGTGTGTTTTTTCCAAACTCAATGAGATTGTTGTCCCTTGTTAATTTAACATTGTGTGTAAAATCAATGATTTCAAAGAAAACACATAAAGTCTTTTGCTAAACTCAAAAAAGATCCATTTATTCATGGTCAAAATAAAATAAAGAGGAAGTCAACGCTGGAAAAAGTCGGTGTACCAGAAAATTGGGATCTTGCGGAGTCCATATAAGAGGGAGCACAATCTGGTCCAAGAATCCCAGAGATCAACAGCACCAGCAGATGATCTAGATGTCCCCAGACTGTGGTCCTACAACAGCCTGCGTCTTCTGTCAGACCAGACTGAACCCAGGTCATCACTTTCTTCTCTTCCCTGCAGCCTTTCCTCCACGCTGCCCTGCAGCCTTCCCTGTAGCCTTCTTTTGAGGCTGTGGCTCTGGTGTTTCAGTTGTGGCAGGAGGAGGAGGAGGAGGAGGAGGAGGAGGGGGGGCTGCCTCATGTAGTTGGGTGTTTTGTGTTAGCGTGCCCTGCAGCCCCTTATGGATTGTTTCCCCAAATAGGCGCTCACAAATGAGGCGCTGCTCCCAATCCATCTGAAGAAGCCTGCTGGCTAAGTAGCAGCCATAGGATTCTTCCGCTTCGGGGGGGCTCCTTAAAAAACGGGTGGCCTCTTGCATGAGGCGCAGGGATGCGTCCTGTGTGACCATCCCCTTCCTGGCCCTTTTTTTGGGAAGGTGGAG